>NC_132935.1:116727558-117977558 GCF_034638445.1 Ciconia boyciana | reverse complement strand
GGAATGTGTATTTTCAATTCAAAATACAGTAGAGGTCTTTGTTATGATTGGAAGAGTAATGTTAGGCCAGGAAATAAAATAACCTGTTTCACCATGAAGTCCTTCAGCAGAAAAATTAAATTCTTGGAGTTAGGAGTGGGAGGAGGAGAGAATACTTTTTCCAGAATAGAAGACCTGTAAACAAAATAATATTTGCACACACACCCAATAACCTAGTTCCTGTTGCTATTTTGTGTGCAGCTGCATTGGAGCTATTTCTTACAGCTCCTGTTTCAGAGAGAAAACTTCTTGAGTCATATTCCAAATTCAGAGTTACTTTTTTCAGAATATCTACTACAAAACAATTTTGAGAAATGAAGAACCCTCTTTTGAGTTAAATCTTTCAGCTAAAGACAACTGCATAGGGTAGGGCAAACCTGGCTTTTACATTTGTCTTCTGCAAAGAATGGATTATATACAATTGCTTACCTGTAACTCTTCCTTTGAAAATTATATCTGGACGTGAAGGATTTTTACCCTTGGATTCTACTGCGCCAGTGCGAAATAGGTAGTTAGCTCTCCTGCTATCGAGCTCTAAGCTTTCTTTTGCACTGTTCCTGAACTTACACAGTCACTGGAACGAAAGACCTGAACTCTACAAACATATTAGCAGCAAGCTATTTCACACAATGACAACTACAATTAAAAAAAAAAATTATGTGAAAATTATAAAGCAAATGCAAAGTGAAAGAGGAAGACAACAACAAACAACTTTCCCTCTGTGCTTCAGACTGCCTTTGAGCAGTGCTCGAGATCTGTGGAAAAATACATAGTTAAGTAGGAACTGTGTGTGTTGATTATCTTCAGTGTTATCAATGAACATGGTTTCACAATGGTGTTTTTTGGTTGAAAATCCACAGGTTGCCATGGTTATATACAGTGTGACACTAAGAGTTCAGTAATATGACTTGATTTTTGTTCTTAGCTGATTACTTGATAATGAAGTAACTTCAACCTTCTTCTGCGTTGCAGCAAATTTCAGATGAAGGCATTGTAAAAATCTGTAGAGGATGTCATAGACTTCAGTCGCTCTGTGTTTCAGGCTGTAGCAACCTTACAGATGCTTCTCTCACAGCACTTGGTCTAAACTGTCCAAGGCTGAAGTGAGTATGTCATGAGCGTGTCGTGAGTATGTCATGTTGTTACTGGCCTGATCTAAGAAATTCACTTCTGAAGATAATCAGCTGATATCCACAGGTTTGATTTAGCTTTGTGTTGTTTGTGTTACCTTTGCAATCAAACCATTAAGTTAGAAGTACCAGCTGAATATAAACTTGAGGGCTGGTTCTCTGTAGCTAGCATATGAATGTAGTCCACTGTATATTGGAAAAACAAGAATTAATGTATGACAAATAAAACATGTTGAACCTAGCAGTTCAATTCTGTGCTTCTAGCTAAATATTTTAGGTACTAATTACAAGCCAGAAGAAAAGAAGAATAAAGCCCATTATTTTTTAAAAAGGTAAAAATATCTGTAGCTGTGTTTCATCTTGTGATGTTTGTACTCTGATCTGGTTTTATGCAGTTGTTTGTCTCACAAAAAAATAGCTAAATCATACCTCAGTATTATATTTACAGATTTTATTATAAATGTGTTTTTAATATGCTCTGCAGTACATCCTGGCAGTCTTAAACTCTGATATGGAGTTTGCTAATGTCTCTTCAAGTGCTGAGGACTGATATTTATGGCATAAGTTTTGAGTAATAGGGGCTCGTCAGTTAAAAATAGTATAAACTTTTACATTGATGTAATTTGCACTAACGTTACGGTGGTATTCTCAGAAGTGGGAACAGCTTCAGCTTTAATAATGAAGCTCAGTCTTGCAGCAGCCCTCTGGTTGTGGGGACGTAGAATACTTCTTGTAAGGTCTAATTTTAATGTGAATTAAATCAAAACAGAAGATTTTTGAATGTCACTAAATCGCCATTTATGACAGGAACATGCAGGAGTCGCAACTTGTTGTACTTCAATCACAGATAAATGGAGGAAAGTAGATCATAAAAATTAGGGGAAGCTACATTCAAATGCCAGTGTGCAGTATGCTGACACGCAGTGTTCCTTTAGCTGATTGAGTGAAAAAGAGCTTTTGTTACTGTAGAACACATGTTCTTAAAACAATTCCAGAGTGACAGTTCATACTTAGAAGAGCTTACATGTGCCTGTGTTTGGTGAGGAGTCTTCTGACACACTTAATTGTGTTCCTTAGAAAGCTGTGCTGTTATTACTAGTCTTTTTTCCACGATTTCTCTCATTCTCTCAATTCACAGCTCAGATTGGAAATAGAAGGAGGTCTAAAGTGCTATTAGTTGTGGAATTCTTTCCAAGGGCAGTACAACTGTAGCAGGAAACTGTTGGTAGGTAAACTGTTAGCCCCTGTCTGTGCCACGAGGGGGAAGGCGTCTGCCGTTCTTCTCCTTTGATGAGGAACAGTATAAGGAAAAAAATGACCCTTTGCAGTGATCACTGCAGAGGATTGCATGATGGAAAGACAGATGATACAGCTGGTTACATCTAGAGTTTTGGGATCATGTATGGAAAGTACTTGATAAAAATTATGTTGGAAATCAAAGGGAAATGTAATTCCACACTTGTTCGTACCTTCTGAATATTTCGGTGTTGAGTATGAAAGAAAACTCTCCTGCCTCTGTTGGACGTGCTGGCCCTGTTAGGAAGCTTTTGAGTATTTTCTGTGCTGTGCTACTCTCACTTCACTTCAGGGTCTTGGATGTCCTACTGTGCTGCTTTCCATGATATTGCTGTGTTCTGCAGCTGTTACCACTCACAAATGACATCTCCTTGAAAAAAAATCCTAAGCTTGACCATCTCCCTTCAGCTGTTTTTCTTCCCCTGCATCAAGATTTAGCTGTCTTCTCATTCCTTTTTATATCTGCTCATTTATTAAGTGCTTCATACCTTCTCTGTTTTTCTTTTTTTTGCACTATTTAGTGTTAAAATACTAGTAGGTGTTTTGGCGAGGCTTATCAAGAAAAGCTCCCATGAACCATGAATGTCTTTGTCTAGGTGGGGCTGTGAAAATTAGGATCATATTGCCTTTAACCCCACCAATGTTCTCTCCCACCTGCTGCTAATTCAACAGGAGTAGGGAGGTGGTATGTGCAGAGACGCTCCTGCTGTGCCCAAAAGACATCTGTGGACAATGAATGCAACTGTGAGGTCTGCCTCAGAGAACATTGCTTTGTAGGAGTGGGGAATCTGCTCTGGGATGTCATTTTGCCTCATCAGCTCCTATGCTAGGTACTTTGTCACGAATCACTGGATGGGAAATAAATGTCAGCTGTATCTGGAAAAAAGAAGAGCCCTCTGTAATTAAGTACAATCATTAAAACAAAGGAAAAATTAGGACTTCGCCCACGTTCATGCTGACCAGTGCCTTCCCAGCTGTTTTTCATACTGGGACCTGATTGATGCAGTGTGTGTATATATAGCTCACTCTCCCCATTCTGCTTTTCTGACTGACTGCACACCCAATTTCAGGAAAGCTAGAGCTGCTAGTCTTCTGGTTTCTTACTCCCCTGTTTCCGTATTCTTATTTTCAACCAGATGTGCAATAAGTAGCATCTCCACTATTTTGCACACTGTGGATGTAATCCCCCCACCCCCATTTAAAGTCAGAAATGTAATGAGGTTGGGGATCCAGTGGTTTTAAGGTTAGATGGGGATGAAAGCAAGTAAATGATGTAAAGGGTAACAAATGTGACCTGAATAATTTTTTTTGTGGTGGTGGTTTTTTTTCCTTTTCTATCCAGCATCCTAGGTAATTTTCAGAGTAGCTGAGAGTATTTTATGGTAGGTTGCTAACTGCCCTTGATGGAAGGGCACAAAGTTCCCAAATGTGAGTCTGGAAAGAAAATATGGAGGTGTTACAACCATCCATTTGGAAATACCTGTCTTGGTACCTCTCTGTTGGCTGCTCTTGAGTTTCCGTCATACTTCTGAACCTCGTTGAAGGCTAGCACTCTGGACGTGGTTATCAAGGGTGTAGCCTGTGGGGCTGCTTACCTCTAAATTCAGCTGCACTCTTGCTTTTGGCCTGAAGAGATTGATCCAGCAAAGTCATAGTCAGAACCCCACATCCCGTACTCTGGTGGGGTTGTATTTTTCTCGTGCACACAGCATGGCTTTTCCCTTTGCGCTTTATCCATAGAGAGAGTGCTTTCTAATGACCTCCTAAACCAGTGGAAGAATCTAGATGCCTCTAAATGTTACCACAGCAAGAGGTTCTTCTGTCCATCTTGCCCTGCCTCCTCCCCCACCGACCCCAGTATAGAAGTAGTGTTTGCTGTGGTAAGTTGCACTTAGTTTGTGCTTCTCCTTGCACAGTGCTGCTGTTTCCCCTTATTCATCTTGATACTCACTCCACCTGCAAAGTAAAAAGTGTTCATTGAAAAAAAAAAAAAAAAAGAAAAAGAAAACGACAAAAAAACTGTTACGGGACGGAGGCCTATTCCATGTACTAGTGGTGCGCTTTTGGGGCAGTTGACCTTTTTTTGTCAGTACTGCTTCCCAGTACCTCCCATGGGAGTGTTGGGTTTATCTTTCCAAAACACTGTGTTATTTTCTTTAAGGTTGTGTTGGTGTAGTTCATTGTTTTTATTGCGGGCTGGGAGAATTTAAGCTCCTTGCTTTCTGGTAACTTGCTTCACTGTGCTTCATGCAGAGGCTCCGGGTGAATTTCTAGTAAGCAGTTTCTCAGTTTTGTGGCTTCCCAACATCCTGTGTTTAGATAACAGGTTTTAGATGCAGGCTTCATCTGCATTTTCCTTAACTCAGGGTTTATTCTCCCATATCTTTTCTCAGATAACACATGAGAAAACTTGAGCATTATGCTGTCTTACTGAAACGAGGTCAAAATGCCTATAATTATGTATAATTTTTTTCCACTAAATGTTGAGAAGATTTGAGGATTGAACTTAATGTGTTCTGTGACTATTAGAATCTTCTGGTAAGCGGGATCAAAAGTCTGCCTAGTGCTTTTTAATTGCAAATTACAGTGAAAAATAGGCATATATATACATTTGCTAATGAGAGCTTTAAGTTGCAGAAGACAAATTTGTATCTCAAATGCATTTGCTTTTCTCTGTGTTAATGTTTTCTTTAACATTTAAAACTTTTCCAGGATTTTGGAAGCTGCAAGATGTTCACATCTCACAGATGCTGGTTTTACCCTTTTAGCACGGGTAAGGGTCACTGCAGAAGGTTAGAGCTCGCCTTGTTTTCATTGCTGCTGAGCAGCTGTGAATTGATGTAGTCCTGCTGGGAAGGAATATGAGAAAAAGAAAAATAAAGTAGGAAGAACCCAGTGGAGGAGGGGACTACAAAGTGATTTTATTTCTGGATTATACTTGGAGCTGCAACTTGATCTATTTTGCCTATCATTGCATTTTTCACCTTTTCCCCCTCTTTTTTAGTATGTTTCAGTTGGATTTATTATGCTTAACATAATTCTAAACTTGTGTTATGTATTCTAGCCAAATTTCCCCTATAAAGATGTCACATAACCTTGTAATATTTACACCCCCAAAATCACCATATAATAGATTATTCTGAGCATACCTTTAAGTTACAAAAATATGTACATTTTACATTATAAACTATAAGGGCTTGTGCCCTGATTCATGCTGTAAGTATGTAAAGTGAGCGTATAGATTGTATAAAATGCTTCAAGTTAGATTTGTATGCTTGATGGTTTAGGAAATCTGAACACAAAAATAATACTCTGTAAACAGGATTCATTTACACGACTGATGTTTAGTGTGAATGAAAGGGGTTTTTTCTAGCCACAGTAGTTAAACAGAGTGGTTTTCTAATCATTCAGCACTACAGCCTTGGGCTTTCGGTAGTCACCTCAAGCCTGCTGCTGGGAGCTGCAAGTCAAACCATTTTTTCATATGCCTGTAAATAACAGGGTTTGGGGTTTGGGCTGACCCGTGGCACCATGTGGTCTGCTGCGAAGTCACAAGGTTACATCATTTTCTTGAAATTAGTCATGATCAGTCATTGAAAGCACTTCTAAAAGCTTGTTGCTAGGAATCTCTCAGAATATTGGTAGAATTGCTTGTATTAAATGTGAAGTGCAGCTTTCTCCCAGCCTTAAAGTGGACCCTATTTTAATATTTTCAGCATTCATTAGCAAAGCAAATTGTTTTTAAGGCTTCTTTCTAAAGTATGATGGTGAAGAGAGATGTTTCACAGGCTTCGGTGTGTTTCAGATTAGTTTGGTGCAGGTTGATGTATGCAGAAGTTGGATTCATCTGTATGCAGATTAGTTAGCTTTAGTGCACAGGCTGTAAATAGCATAGGTTTGAATTGAAATTGACCCCAAAAGGGGGAAGGGAAGCAGGGGTGAGTGAGTACTGATCACATACATACTGTTCCCAGCCTTACATGGCAAGGAGGAGAAACTTAACGTAGTAAGAGAAAGGCTGAAAATGTAGACGTTTGGGGTGGAGGTGGTGTGTTGCTTGTGGATTTTTTTTTTTTTTACCATTTTTTGTCCTTTGATGGTGATCAAATACGTGAAGGGATTTAGCTCACAATTTCCTCTTGGAGGCTGTGCTTTCCCATACTACTAGCCCTGTGCATGATTTTATGTCTATATGTTGTTTTATTTTGTCTTTTGTTTATCTGTTTGGTTTTTGTTTATTTTAGAATTGCCACGAGCTGGAGAAGATGGACTTGGAAGAATGCGTTTTGGTGAGATATAGCATTAAAAGGAATATTGAACATCCAGCATAAGAATGCAGTGCCAATAAGAACATTAGCACTTTCAGTTAAATGTGCTTTGTTTTTTATTAATAGTGCGGTGTTTATGATAGTAGATAAAAATAATTATTGGGAAATTCTATACAGGGAAATATTTGAAGAGCAACAGGTGATTGGGTGTTTTCCAGAAATAACAGAACCTTCATCTGGTAGGGAAAGAGGTATCCTATTTGAGGGTTGGCCCTCCTACTGTCTGTTGCTTATGGTTGGTTGATTTCTTTTATTTCTAGATAACTGACAGCACATTGATACAACTTTCTATACACTGTCCTAAGCTACAAGCATTGGTAAGTTTAACTCTTTGTTTGTGAACTTTACTACATACCTCCAAAACCACACACATACACAACTCCTTCAATATAAAACCAGGTTGTTTACTCTGGATCTAGAAAAAGTTCCTGATGCAGTATGATACTGTGCAAAATATATGCAAGTGTCATAAGTATTCTAAAAGAAGCAGGTTACTCCTAAAATATTTACATGCGTTGTGTGATAAAAAAGATTACCAAATCAGTGAGTAGTAACCAGAAAGCTTATATTTTATGGTTAACATCCTTTCGTATTTGATTTCTTAGTTAAAATAAAACTTTTCATAGGCAACTTACAGTACTCAGACCTTTACAGATACTCTTAAGTGTTCACCGATAGTTTTCTTAGGGATTATGACATTTTAAGTCAAATATTGAATAAACAAAACCACTCAGTGAAGATAAATGTAATCACTCTATAATCAGTTTTGCATGCAAGCAGTTTTTCCCAAGGACTACATTTACATAGTAAATTATGGAAGGTTTTTTGACCTAGACTTTTGAATGTAATTGGAGAGGATTGAGATGCCTTCAGTGGGGTACCCTGCTTACTGTATTTCAAAGAACTGGCTTTTAGGGAATGGTTGCTTAGATCTTTCAGAACATTAAAAACAATTTCAGGTGACATAAATTTGGCTGTTCTTCAGTCAAGGTACTCCGAAATTATTAGACCGTCCTTACAATAGACGCTCTTGTATTTAGAGCCAGTTGTCCCATAAGTGCAGATTTGTTATATACTACTTCAAATGTACCTGAGAGAACAAGTATCTTTATAATCTGTTCTTAGAGGGGATTAAAGGAAGGTTTGCTGCTTCATTAATTAAATTGTTTTATGATTGGTTAGTGTTAGTCACCCAGTGTTACTAAGGTAGCAACACAAGGAGAGATGGCTTTTCAAAAGGAGCTTATTCATTATTTTTTATTGTTGTTTTTTATTTTTGCTCATTAATTGTCTGACCTCATTTCCGTACCATAATTCTTAATGTTAGGCCAAACAAGAATTGTCAGGAGGTGTGGAGCTATTTATATGGGACACTTTCTGTTCTTCCACAACAGATGTGTTTTCGTATTGTAATCCCAACCGTAACCAGTACTTGCAAGAGATCTTTTGTACCAGTTCTGCCAGTGCTTCACCGGAGATATCATAAAACCTCATAACTTTCAAGTATTTTTCTCAGCCTGCTCCTGTTTGCTGGCCTGTGTGTGGTAGCCCACAGACGAGGAAGCGTGGCATTGGTAAAATAACATACCTTTTCTAAGGGAACCAGAAAAATCGATTTTTATGTTGATGTGTATATCCTATGTGTAGGAAGGATACATACTCAAAGATTGTGAGTGAACAGTGATGGCTGAGAATTACAGGGAAAGAAAAAACAGACTAGCAGGTGCCGAATACCCTATGTGAACTGATCTTGATACTTCAAATGTGAGATCATATACTGTTGATGGTTCTGTAAACTCTTGTGTAGCTATGTTTAGGTATCTTTGCAGTTTAAACAAATATTTTGGAGTTGCAGAAATCAACTTTCAATTTGTTTCTTGGTGTTTGGAGACTCAATAGACAGTGGAAATAAGCAAAAGCACTGTTAGACCAATTATAACCAACTGTTACATCTTCATCAGTATCAGAGTACGCAAATGCTTTATTTCTTACTGGACTTAAGAAGTAATTTCTGGTGAAAGTGTTTAATATTTATACATTCAAATTATTAGAGAGACTGTGAAATACTCATTCCTGGAGATGAGAAGATAATTGAATTCTTCACTTACGTTGATCATACTGTTTCTTACTGTCACAGCATATCATGCCATATTTGATTTATACACTGCATTTAGTATGTATTAACAAAAAAAAAGAATTTGACCATATCTCTTTGTTCTAAAGATTTCAAGCAATTGTTTTTGTAAAATTCCACATTACTAACACTTTCTAACAGGCTTATGAAGTCAGAAAAATCATGTGGTTTAATATGAAGTATGTATCATTTGGCATATTTGTTTTACAAAGTTCTACGAACTCAGCTGTACATCCTGTATTGTCCTTTCAGTACCAAATACAGTGTCAGGAAAGCTGATTTTATAAGCTGCTTACTTCCTGGGATGGAAAACTCTTAATTAGCCAGCATGCTGCTGCCATAGCCAACAGCTTCACATAACCTCCTGTCCTTCCTTGAAACAGCAGGTCTATTATCAATGTTCTTTAACCCTGCAGCTGCTGATTGTTTCCAGGCTGTGAGCCAAATCCGATGCTCAGAACACATACATAAAGAAAGTAGGTATAGGAGAGAACTTAAGTATTTAAAGAGTTGATAAACTTGCAGAATGTAAACATGTCCTAAGATAAAACACTGTTGATAGGGGCAAGCGCTTCATTTCTGTTGCCTTTTGGAGACAGTATGCAGTAGTTGTGGTGTTGCTTGGAGTCACTGCCAGCTGCTCACACTTGGTGAGGGAGTAAAATTGGACCAGCTGGAGCTGAAGGGAAGCTGCTGGGGTGGCTCCCCATCCAACTTGAGGGGAGTTGTAGACCTGTCTCCCAGCCTCTTCTCTGGTCACTTGTTCATCCTGTCAGGCTGAAATGAAGGAAGGTAGATGTGTTGTACCAAGAGAAGGGAAGGATTACGTGTTTGATTTAGATGGTTGGCAAGAGGTACTTTTGAGCACTACTGTTAGCTTGCGCCAAGTTAAAAAGTGCTTTTGGATTGCTGCAAGTGTTTCTTCATCAGTTGCTGTCTGAAAAATACTTGTGGCAAGGAAATGCTACTTCAGAACCAGTCACCCTTAAACTTTGATACAAGTACGGGCAAGACACAGGGCTGAGCAGAAAGCAAGGAGCTAGCTCAGAGCCCAGGGCAAGAGTAGTAGAGTTCATAGATCCTGCACATTGCTAGTGCAGAAGACTTGAGAGCATTCATTTCACTGGTGACAAAGAGTGGGTTTTAAGCGTCCTTCCAGGAAGGTCTGTTTCCTGTTGTTGTCATCATCATTGCTTCTCCAAAAGTCATGAATTCCCTAAAGGAACCAGGAAACTGCTTTATGTGGTGCTACTGCCCGAGATGCTGCAACTTCTTCCATGCTTTTAAAGTTCAAGGGAGTAAAAAAATATGCTGAAGAGAAGCAGAATCTTTTAGTTTATTATGCTGACTGTTGCAGAAAAGACCTGCTCCTGCAGCTGTACAAGACATTTATTACTCCTTGTATGTGCAGCCTGGGGTGCTAAGCGCTCACGGTTTTCCTGAGATCATTATTTGGCAAATCGGTCCAGCCTGATTGTTCTTTATCTATGTGGACTTGCACAGGCTTGGTCCTGGTGGTATGTATGAAAACATGGTAGCTGTGAAACAGTAACTCCTGTCAGTAGACCTTCATCTATTCCTATATGTTCTTGATCATCCTTTAAAGTTGTCTCCTGTTTCTGGCACGGCACGTGTTGCTTGCAGCCATTGGTAACAGGGGTGTGTGACAATTGGAACAGAATTTCCACATTCATAGAGAGCAAAGGGGCCTGAGGAGTTTGCCAGCGCTGCTTGTTTTGGGACTCAACTCATTTTGAAGCAAAGTTAAAAATAAAGTACAGCCCTTTTGTTAAGTAGAGCTGTTTCTTCTGTTACTTTTCTGGATTTCAGCTGTGTACTCTTTCTGTTTAACCACTAGAATGAAGGAGGTTGAAGAGGACTTCTGATGCTTAGAGGATAGAGGAACTTAGGACTGAGTGATGTCATTATAACTGTTTGCCTCTATTTTAGAGCTTATCTCACTGTGAATTGATCACTGATGATGGGATTCTTCATCTGAGCAACAGTACGTGTGGTCACGAGAGGCTGCAGGTACTGGAGCTTGATAACTGTCTTCTCATCACTGACGTGACTCTGGAACACCTGGAGAACTGCCACAACTTAGAGAGAATTGAGCTGTATGACTGTCAGCAAGTCACGCGAGCTGGAATCAAACGAATCAGAGTACGTGTTTGCTGACTTGTTCCGGTGGGAATGCCCGAGCCGTTGATACTGCTTGAGATTGTATGAATCCTGCAGATGCCCCAGGCAAGGGAGGATGGAAAGACAGTCTGAATATCGTTCTGTTAGGTCCCCATCTCTAGGGACTAAACATGGCTTTTCTATATGAGCAGTAATAATTGTCTAATTCTGTTGATAACTCATGACACTTTCGCTGTTGAAATGATAAGTGCTTATCTTCTGCTTTTTGTATTTTTTTCAAATACAGGCTTCTATGCTTTTAGGATTGTGTAGTGGCATTCTTTAACTCTCCTAAAATATATGTTAATATACAGAGCCAATGGTAAAACATCTGCATGGAGATTTCGGTTAACGGGTTGTAGGGCCATTAGGCCCTGGAATCCAGCCATGAACTCTCTTCCTCCATGTACATCCCCCGTTAGGTCAGGGACCGCCTACCTTGGGGAACAGCGTTTAGCCTCGCTGTTCTTCCCTGATTCATGTCCAAACACTTTTGCAATTGGAAAGCTCATCCCTGACAGCGACTACTGAGGGCAGATGCCCCGTTCTATTCCATGCTGCTTTCTAGGATGAGGGAAGCAGGGAATATGGGAGACAAGACACAGACAAGGCTTTCTTCAGTAGCCAGGGGTCCATCTCTCCCCTGCAGCAGAACACGTGCCTCTTGGGATAGAGGGCTCTCTGGGCTGATCAGTGCTTTATTGGGAAGTAAGTGGGAACCCTGAGCAGGTGAGTGCCTAGACATTAGCATGCCTTAGCTGGATGGGACAAGAGAATTACGTGTCGGGAGAAGACAGCTTGGATATTATCAATCAAGTGTATAGATGCTTTCTTTTCAGCTAACCAACCTTAATGAGAGCTGACTTGTTGGCAGTAGTTGAGGTGTACTGCTTCTTTTTACTAGTTATGTTTATTTCTCTCCCGTTATAATGCAGACTTTTCATCCACAGGCTCATCTACCTCACGTGAAAGTTCATGCTTACTTTGCTCCAGTAACTCCCCCTCCTTCGGTAGGAGGGGGCGGACAGCGCCTCTGCAGATGCTGTATTATTCTTTGACAGTAAGTGCAACCACACAGAAAAGGTAGTGGTGGTTGTTGTTGAAGAACAGAATGGGACTGCAAGTCAGTGGAAGGAGTCGGTTTCCTGACAGTCCTCATGGTGGTGTTTGGTCATCCCATTTTGTGACAAGAAAAGCATTTTTTTTTCCAGGTAAAAATCTTAACGTAATGTGCAGCTGTGGATTAAGTTGGTGATGCTTCGGTTTGTATTAGTAACTCCTTCCTTCTGTTGGCGTGAGAACTGAAGTACTGTGTAAAATGTGGGGGCATTTCAGCATAGCAGCTACTCGGTGAAAGTTCACTAAACTTGGGAGTTAATTTGCATTTGTAAGCACTATTCAGTGTGAAATTCTAACGTAACATGGGGCTCAAGTCCGTCACACCAAGGAACTGAACCTGCTGTTCTGTAATATACATGACAGATTAAATATCAGGTTTAAGGACAAATCAGCTTTAGCAGAAGTCGACCAAAAAATGCAAGGTAATCATGAGCTCTTACAGCAAAACAGCTTGTACTTTTTCATGATTCAGCTTCCTATTTAATTACATAACAGGACATAATTAATAGGTAATGTCAAAAGGTAAGATAGTACCTCAAGATAACTATAGAAATAGAAATACTTTTCAAGTTTTTGAACTTGGTTCAGTCGAACTATGTGTTAGTACAAAGCTTGCCCGTCACTGAAGCACGTTTTATGCCCAATGCCATCGGCCTTTAACAGGGGTAAGAAATCCACTGTGGTAGAGCTTGTGCACTCTACTGCAACTGGCTGCCACACTCATACATGGTGCTTACTGTAACGCCACTCCTGTGTGTCCTCAGTTACCTCCTCAGTTCGTAAGGAAAGGATGCAGTGGTTCTAGGAAGAGGGGTGTATTATTCATGCTTTTCTACAGATGAAGAATGGAAACCAGGTTCAGTTACAGGAACTGTGATGGAGCGAGGAATTCAATTCAAGCTGTTTGTCCCACCCGTTTTAGGCACAGAGCAAGCAGATGGACAAATAAAGCTGTAGGCAGGAGTTGAACCAAACCAAACCTGTGGTTTTCAAAGGTGTAGAAAGCCAAACTCTTCACATTTGGGTTATTTAAGAAGCTGTCAACTTCTGAATGATAATAATAATAAAATCTATGTATTAACTCTTAAGGCCATGCTTTCATCCTTAGTTTTTCAGTGCTAGAGGGTTAGATAAATAAACTTTTTTATATTAAGCAACTTAATTATCTGAGATAAACTACTCAACAGTTCAGAAAGCTTTTTTGTGTAAGATTGATTGTGCGTGTGTGTATGTTTTAAGAGTTCAGGGCCTGTGTGTTTACTGGAAATTAATAGAAATACTGGCTTAAAAAGCAGTTGGAGAAGCTACTACTGGATAGTACTGCAATTTCCCCCAAAAAATTTTACACTACTTTTTAAAAGGAGTGAGTGTGAGCATTAAGAGACTTTTATGGACAACAGCAGCTGTGTTGTGTTCATGCTTCACACATTCGCAGATGATGGGGATGGTAAATTAAGATCTCAGCTTAGAGGATAAATGGATTTCTTTACTACTACAAAATAAGCCAGTCAGGGCTTGTTTTGCATAGTAGGGGAGGAGTGTTGTTACAGTCATACTTAGAGTTCTATTAAGATGCTGCTGTAATGGAGAGTTTTAAGCAGATTTTATTCTCAACTGTACCAGGGAAGTCATTGGTACCAGTATGTCAAGATGTATTGCCTTTTGTTGGCTCATTTTTTTCTAAGAACATAATGAACCTTGTAAGTCTACTGCATTAAAGATGTACAAAAACAAATGGAACCTACTCTGATATAGGACACTTAAATAAACAATCAGCTGATGTCAAATTTGAATTTGTTTCAGTTATTTCAAATTTAACTAAGTTTTCTATTGGAAGCAGGAGATCTGTGTGCGTGTGTGTTGGGTGCAGGATACAGAGCTGGTTTGCCCCCATTTACCCTTACCCACCATTATTGCTAGGGTAGGTCTTGCAGTTGATCTAAATCTTAACAACAGAAGTTATCTCTAACATGTGTGTGGGGGGGAAGTAAACAAAAAGAAAGCACATTTACAAAATTATTGAAAAACATTTATTATACTTAAATTGAAATGTGTACATCTTATTAAAAAACAAAAGCAATTTGCTGGTGCCATAATTTAATTCCAATTTCAAGTGAGCTGGACAAACTACTGTACAACTTTCAATATTCTTTAAAATTAGATATTTGGATACTTTCCAATCAAGGATTTTTCCACTTTTATAAAACATTTGGATTTCAGTACGGTGTGAGCTGAAAAGACACAAGTGTCAGTTCAAGAAAATACGAGGACCAAACAATACCCAAAGATGAACAACTTATAGGCAGAAATGTTTACGTACATAAAATTTTACTTTCAGTGCAGAAAAATAAAAATAGGAAAGAAACTCTAGCTTTGATGAATTTAAATTTTTAAAATGCTACAGCTTTAAGAAGCTTTTCTGCTAAGCACTTGAGCCAGTTATGAAAGAGGGAATGAAAAAAATCAAAGTTGCTTTTTTACATGCTGTAGTAGTTGTTTACATTGAACACTGCAGCATAAAAAGCAAACTATTCCCAAGCTTTTAAGCCGGAGAGCAAGGCGGAACTTTTCAAAGGCACAAAACGACAGCTCTGAAACTGTCACTTAATACCTTTTGAAATATTCCCCTCTAAGTACCTACCCAGGTGAAACTTAATGTTAACATAGGAAACGCTGTGCCATGTCTTTACAAGAAAGAGCCAAAATATTGAAAAAGCACACTGCCTGTTTCAAAGAAAAGTAAATATTTGGTCATGTGGAAGAGGCACTGTCACAGCTGTACAGTATGGATCAGAGGGCGAAGAAAGGTCAACAGAAAAAAGGTAAGAAAGATACATGTCCCTAATAGCAACTGCAGCAAGGCATTTACCTGCTGGTAAGGAGACTAAAATGGTGTATATTTAGTGTTTCTTAAGCAATTTATTTGATGTTGCTGAAAGCTATGACAGCCCTGCGGTGCCAGTGGGTCATCTTCCCTCATCAGCATAATTCCACTAAGTCATAAAAATCCACCTCTCATTGCTAGTATTTTTAAACCCACAATTTTACAAGCAAAGAATTAAACTGCAGCAGTGCTCCGCAGAGAACCTAGGAAACTAAACATAAAGGATGCATAGGCAAATCTTTTCCATTAAATTTGTTAAAGCAAAACACAATTACTTGGTACCCCATAGGATTTATATTAATCCCTCCAATAAGGTACTATTGATAATGCAGTTTGCTGCATGCATATATTGCATCTGTCTAGGGCTTCTTAAAAGCCCTGTTCTGGCATTTACACTTCTTACATACACTCTTATACACAATTTACACGGGAAGCTGTTTTGACAGCTTTACTCTCAAAGATCCAACAACCTGATCACTATCAGCTTAACTACTCATCTCCACACAGATTAATATGTGCTCTGCTAACATCAAAAAATAAAACCAGCATAAGGTACAAGCAAGTAATAGACAAACTGGCACAGAAAGGTAAATGCCCCAAAAGGAGTTTACATTCATCTCCAACTGGATACAGATACTAGAAAAGCAACAGTGCTTCGCTTCTAGAAACTGTATCTACTGGCCACAATTTGCCTTATTTCGGTAAAGGGCAAGCACCTTTGCTTACATTGTCTTCCATGCCTGTACGTAAGCTGTCATGGCATTATACCTCTCATGAGGACACTTAGCTATGGCAGTGATAAGAAAGTTCACCTATCAAACAGCTCATTAGAAAGGTCATTTTGTGTTTTCAATATGAAACATCTTATACGGTGAAGTTAGATCCTAAGGTTTTTGGATGATCTTCATAATCTTTAGGCAGGACTTCATTCTGCGTTGGAGTATCAGTCTAGCAGTTGTGTGACATCACTTCAAAATTATGTGGAAGCCTTCACCATTTTCAGCTGAAAAAGAAATAAGTGTCAGTCTTTCATAAATAGAACCATAAATATACCAGCCAGCGCACCAAAACATCAAGGTATGGATTTGGTTTTTACTGTGTAGAAGTTGCTACTGTGAAATGCTAAACTTGAAACGTGAAATATCAGTAACCTGCTATTCAGACTAAAGGCTTGAAGAATAACTTTTTAAAATCTCTTTGGTTGGCAGTGATTTCTGAACTCTTCCTACTACGCATTAAACCCACCTCATTTGACCGTGACAGTTAATATCATAGAAGAAAGTTAACTTCTGCAAGACCAATATAAATCCTTAGTGTATGTTTTTAATCATCTATTTTGTGATGCTCAGCCTTAAACTAGAAAGCCAAATGGAAACAGTGTTAAAAAAACCCCACCCTGTGGATTTTATGCTTAGAAGCTAGCAGTACCACCAAAAGGCTTAACAACTGAGACAAACACGTCTCTAACAATCACTAACCATGTGAATAGATTTTATACTACACAGAACAATTAGCTTCAGGTTAGCATACTGATAAAGTGAAGCAGACTTTAAAAATACAGCTCATCTACAGCAAAAAACAGCTTTTAAAAATTTCCTAATTATGCTGAACAAAAATGTTTTAACAATTTGTAACTGCATCTTCAAAGTGGGGACAGTGTCTGTAGGTAAAATTTGCACAGAGTCAAACTTGTCCACTGATTATAGCAATCTCCTGGCACCTTCCACCAGAAATAAACTGGATTCCTAAGGAAGTGTGGGATTCATCTGAAACACCTAGTGTTTAAAAGGGAGACTCACAACACATATTGAGGAAACCTGAACAACAATGTTTGTGGACTAAGGTTGGCTGCATCCCAGCTAACTGCATGTATACAATTAAATTTATTCCACCCATTTGACAGCACGGGGAGGGGGAAGTTTGTTCTATGAATGTTCCTGTTCAAGTCTACTAGTCGATGCTAAACAACGGCATTACAAGAGTTTTTGATAGGCAGAGGAAACGCACTGTAGCCTTCCCAGCAAAATGGCCACATCCCATCTACAGCAACAACCTCCTGAAGATGATTATTTACTAGCAATGAAAGAACAGAATTTTATACTCAGTTCTGCCAACTATCAGGACTCAGTTAACATTCGGTTTCTGAACTTCAGAGGTACTACTGCCAGGATTATTTTTTTTTTCCCTCCATTATTTTGAAACATCACCATTCTCAACAATTATTAACAGCAAGCACCATTTAGTGATGGTTGACTGAATTTTAAATGAGGTTTGTTACCAACTGCTGCGCTGGCTCTGAACTGAAAGCTTGGAGAAAAGACTGAGGTGCTAGGCAGAGGTTGAAAGGTCTGGCTAAGAGAGGCAAAACTCACAGATATTTTCTGCCACTACTGTATGCAGATTTTTTTTTTTTTTTTTAAGTCAGCCTTCACTAGATCTGCCGTTACTCTTTGCTTGGGGAAGTTTTACTAGAATAGTATTCTGCTTTAAAGAAGGCTCCTTGGTAGAATAAATAATTATGTTTTAGACTGTCAGAAAAGACACTGTACCTTTTATTGTGGTGAATAAGAAACAACTCTCATCTTGAAAGTTTTGAACCATCTACAAAAAAAAAAGTTTTGAGTATGACCAATGCAAAAAATAAATACATCAGGTATTAAACACAGTCTTTTATAAGCAATTGTGTATTTTTGGTTTTATTCAGCAAGTCACAAGCATATACTAAATTAAATTAAAATACATTACTGTCAAAATACTGCTTGTTAATCATGTGACAACCAGCTGGGAGCTTATTACTGTTGGATGTTTTTTTTTTAAAACTCTAAATATGTGTAGCAGATGCTTGAATAAGCCGAGTTCAACAGTATTTAAATGCTCCCTACCTTTGGGCATGCTCAAAATAAATACATACTAGGTAATTACTGCAGCATCTCAGAACTATATAGACCAGTTGCCTTTCTCATCTCATAATTTGAGTTTATTCAGGTAGAGGAAGAGTGACATTTAAAGGATCCTTCTGCCCATTTTAATGTAAAAGAAAAAATACTCTAAAGGTCAGAAAATACTAGCCTGCATTATCAAACAGAAAAAACAGTAATGAAGAAGCAAGCATAAGAAAATCCTCCATTCTATTTAATTAATAAATAAAATTTGTCAAGAAAATAAAATTTCCATTACCTGATCACTAACAAGAATGTGGATACCTGTGGGACCCTGTCTGTAAACCTGGTTGATCTGATGCAAAGGAATATTAAATGCCAAAGCAAGCTTGCGTGTGACTTCTGAGGCTGCCATTTCTTCTAAGTAGATTGCATGATAAACTACAAGAAAAAAAAATTATTTAAACAAGCACGGTTTAAATAATTTGATAGTAAGTAACTACATGAAAGGAATCTGAATTTGTTTATAACCCCCACTTTAAAAAATTTTAAAAGCTAGAAACCTTTACTTTACTCTCCCCCTGTTCTCACTAAGAAGCATGAGCTGCCATGACTTTTCTTTCAAGGTAAAGTCATAAGCACACCTCTCTGGCAAGGGGGAGGCTTCTATTTGCTCTGATACTGCAAGCAACTTCCACATTTTTTCCTGTATCCTGCACAAAAAGGCACAGTCATGTCAGACAGACTTAAATGGATCTTTAGAGAGTCACCTAAAGATGACTTTGGAAATACTTTTGGACCGTCTCAAAAGAACCAGGTAATATGTCTGACTTATACTACTACACTGTTGCTTTAAATAGGGATGTAGATTTTTTTTTTTTTTTTTTTTAAAGAAAGCCTTTTTGAACTGTCTGAATAAATTTTCCACATATCATCTCAGAGCTGAAGGGTGGTGGTGGGGAAATACAACACCAGAAACAAACAGAACAGTAAGACAAAGTAGCTATTCAGTTTGATGCTGCATTTACAGCTCTTTAACTTTAATAGTGCTAGAAGCCCTTGGCAGCTCCATGTTTGCACATTCTTCTGTACCAAACCAAAGACTGAAGATATCTAGAGGGAAAATATATATCTGACAGAGACAGTATCCTATTTACAGATCCTCCTCCACCTCAATTCTTGCATGGAAAATACACAACTACTATTACAGCAGCAGCCTATACAGACTTCAGTTGGTTGGGGAGGGAGATGTCTTCACTCAAAGCCAAGAGCAAGAAAAGAATAATTTCAAATAGCTCCATTCTCTTAATTGTAAGATTGGCACGAATTTACAATTAAATATTAAGTTCCTGTCTGTGTGGAAATGACAGCTACTCTCAGAAAAATAATACTAAAATCATGAGCCCGTACACTGCTTGGCTGTCTTTCCTTGTCCAAGCTCTACCAGTTTTACTTCAGTTCCACAGAAAATGACAGCAAAACCTAACTGAAAATGGGAAAGAATCTAAGTGATTCTTTTGGTTTGTGATTCTAAGTGGTTTATTTGCATGTAGCTTTTACATGCACCTACATTTATTTGGTTAATACCTTGGCTGTAACAACATAGCACAGCTAATTTGAGAGATCCTTAATTAATTACCATGTAACTACAGTTAGTTTTATCAATGGACTGAAAAAAAAAAAATCAATTATTTAACCTTGAGAGGTTTTAAGGTTCTGTTCATCCCGTGCAGTGTTAAAACAGCAATGTTGTTCTGAATACAACTTCCGATGGTTTCTCTGTATGCCAGAAACAGAAATTCAGCCTCTTCACTATTCTTTTTTCCTTCCCATCTATCTTTAGACTTTTTAAGACACAGAAATGGGTATGCTAAGAGACCCGCTATGTGCCATACCGTATATTGCACCATTGCTGCTATCACCATTGCCTGCATCTTGTCTTTCCAGTTGTATGCTCCTTAATGGCTCCTGACAAACATAGATTGTTAAACGGGGCCTAACAGACCTGCAATTCAAACAAATCATGTATCAGAGAAAAGGTTACTTGCCCTAGAAATACGGAAACTGATATGCCACAAATGTAGGTTTGTCGTGCCTAATAGTATACTTGAAATGTTTTATTTCACTGACCAAAAAAAAAAAAAGGCAAAAAACCGGTAAGTGGTCTCTCAGATGCTACTGCATTTTAACAAAATTTCAATCAATTCCGAGTTCATCAAGACGCTGCTTGTTGGAATCCTGGAACGTAACTACTGAGTAACAATGACAATTCCTACAAAGGTCAATGGTAACAAATACACATTTCAGTCAGAATCAGATGCATCAGCTGGGATGCTGTCTGTGTTAGCACACAACACTTGTAACCTCAAAAGGCCTCAGGTTGTTCTTAGCTCCCCCGAATGTTTTTGTGTCTTGGCAACAAATCCATCTGTTTTCAAGGAATCGGCAGTGCCCAACTGCACTGGTACCAGTCCTACAGCCTGCCTTTGAACTTGTCAGTGCCTGCATCTCATCTGCGGTCTGCCCTGAAGGCGTACACAAGAGGCTCTTTTTAAACATACTGCTGCCAACTCCTGAGACAGCTCACACAGGCATAGAGGCCCATCCTGACACTGACTTCCCAGATATCCCAATTCTAAGGATGCGGGATTCTAATAAATGACAGAACAAAACCCGCTCAACCTCACATTCAACATATTACCTGGATTTCAGTGCATTATATAGCCGAATTCCATCGGCTGGACCACAGATTTGTACCAGATCTTCTCTTGTCAGCTTTAATAAATCAGCACCTAGAGAAACACATGATTGTATGAAGTTTATTTTAGAACATCTATACTTTTTAAAATAAATTGTATGTTCATTTAAACCAAGAATAACAAACTCCACCATTATAAAAACAGAATCCTGCAAACACTAACAAGCAAGTAAAATTTAGAATAGGCACTAGCTAGCACTACGAAAAAATAACTGATTTTCCAAAGGTGGTTAGTTTCACTTGATGGTGTTCACATCTTCAAAAAAGTACAAAGTCTGCAAGGCTCACAATTTTGTAGAGACAGATGATTGTTCTATATCCAGACAATGGCTTAAATGACTAAAAGTTTTAACTGACACCCAGGTTAACGTATTTTAGACACATGGAAAATACAGAGCAAAGATATTTGATGGTTTCTCACATGCAGTAACACTCAATGAATCACCCCAAACATTCAACTAATACATCATATCCTCTATGCACTCAAGTTATTACAACGCACTCATTTACAGAAGATGCTGCTAAAGACTGGCATAACTAAATCAGTGTGGTCAAATCAGTAAATCAGCAGCGTATGATTTACAGCAGGTGAATCCAGATTATGGAATACTTCCATCCAACAGCAGGGGTTTTTTTAAACGAACCTGGGAATAAGTGATCTGTGAGAACGACTGCTTCCCAGAACATTTACTTTAGAAAAAGAAGCTTCAATAAAAGATACTAAGCACATCTAAACACAAAATGGAAGGAAGGGTCCTTCTTAGAAGCAGCACAGGTGTCAACAAAGAAAACAACAGTGTGAAAAATCAGTCACTGTAATAGATGAGTGGGAGGCCAGGAAAAAAACCCATAGTCTTTACTCGTGAAAATACTCCACAGACTTCCTGCTTCCTAGGAATGCATAGGTAAAAGCCAGCAAAAATAATTTGTCATCATAGCCCTTAAGTACTATAATAAAAAAAACCCCACCACACCTGAAGACATATAATAAAAGCTACACTACACCTCTTGCTTCAAAGAAAATCTATCAGCCAGCTATATTTGACTTCTATAAACATATAAAGATAATAATGAAAAAGAAGAACTGCTTTAAAAGTTTTCCAAGAGTCTTCGTCAGAAATTTGGTACTGAAGTTTACTGCGAAAGCTTAGCAATCATAATACAAGAAGCACAGATCAAAAACCAACCAACAGCAGAAGAATAAACGGTCAATTTCCAACACTACAAGGGTTGACTATAAAATATTGTGCTTTTCTATTAGGTCTAGGGTATTTAAAATAAAATCATCGTGTCACTGATTAACTAAGGAGCCTTAGTGTGTCAGTCTTGATGAGCTGGCAGATGCTGTTGGTTCCAGGAAAGCTTGTGGCAGTACTGCCCCCACTGACGTACAAGAACAGGCTGCTTTGCTAGAAGGTGTACTGAGCCACACCGAGGAGGGAAACGCAGGACAGCACCAATTTATTGCTGAGATTGCTAGTAGTGCCAAGCAGTTCTTACACATTATATATGTTATTTTGGGTTTTTTTCTCAAAGGAACCGTGTTCTTATGTGCCAAAAGCTGCAGTTTTTCCAGAGGCCTCACTACCATCTCAAGGTCTGGTCAATTTTTATTTGGAGAAGTCATACTGCCTGTGCATAGGAAAACATTGTGGACCCCGGAGGTCTCAAAATTTTAGTTACTTTTATTATATTACTATATTATTATTAGCGGTAGTTTACAAAATTTTAGTTATTGCTGCCCATATTGATGTCACCGGAACTATACGTAAATAATTTTTATCAACCCCATGTTTCCATACTGTTTGCTGAGGAAGGCACTGCAAAATACTGGCTCATTCATTAGGGAGATTGCAGAACTTCCTTTCTCAGTGTTGGATGACACCTTCACAGCTTGTTCAGAAAGGCTAAATGTGAGCTTATTTCTCAGAATTTGTATATCCTAGCAGAGAACAGTATGAATTTTAGGCAGAAAACATTAGGCAGCAGCAAGCAAAATTAATTAGCTACAGAAAAGACAAAACTTCGAGTCTTACAGATTTCAAGAATACCACGTTAGAGAATTTGTACTTTTGGTCGTGACTGAACATGGTCTCGACCAGGGAAGGTGCCTGGTACAAAGGGAATTCTGGCAGAAGCATGAGCTAAGCGAGGAGGCAGAGAGCAGGAGTTATTCATCAGATTCTCCCCATCAGGTGTCACCGAAGAAAACTGAGAAGGAATTTTACTCCTGGTGTGTAGTGTGTCATCCCACGCTTTGCACAATTACATGGAGGATTAAAGAAGCAAACAGCAAAACATATCCCCAGATAGTGCATCTATTGCTATTTCTGGCTTCCATACATATAGTGGAAACTCACCGACACACATTTAAGGAAGAGCAATCAAACATTCTGCTAAAAAAAAAAAAAAAAAAAAGGACAAATACATGTAGGTAAAGGAATTCTCCTGTTGCATGGCATTGAAGCAGAGTTTGATACAAAAACGAATTTGCCATTTCTGTGAATAAGACTATTCACAGCTTCAGAGTTCAGAGGGATGAAAGCTTCATATACTACAATTAAATCTAACTCCTAAGAAAAGATCTAACACAGGGCAGATGTTAGCAATTTCTTGCACTTTCTTTGAGATCATTGCGTACTGGCCGCCATTAGGAAACAGCATAGCCAAATAGATGGCCTGCTGCTCTGACTGACCAAATTCATTTATTCTTCTCAAAGGACTATCAAGGTTAAAATGATTTTGTGAACTATTGTCAGGGAAAAAGAACCTAGCTTCACTTTTAGGTGTTAGGGTGAATCTGTGCAAAACGCAACTAGAAAAAACCATGCCTTTCAATGCAAATTGAACATTTAATAAGCAAATGAGTAAATTACAATAAATATTGATGCCATGTTGTTTTTAGAGAATTATTTTCCCACACAAAACTTGCTCATTAACACAAAGAAAGACTATAAATAAAAAAGTAAACTATAGATACCTGAGAAATTTGAAAAAAGCCTTGTATAGGTAGAGAACCTATGCTTGAGCAACCATTGCTGAGTTTCCTGGATTGTGGCTGAAGGATGAAGCTGCTGTAAGAAACAAGATTGGATATGATAATTTGGATATTAAAAAAACCTACAAAATCATTAAAAAACCTCCCTCAGTTAAATAATTCCTCAGTACCTATTAAAATCAAGGTACATATAAATCAAATGTTCTGACACAAATATACAAATATAGCCATGATCAATACCAGAAAGCAAACACTCACATCTCCAGACCCTTGAGAGGTTCCATCTCCTTGATGATTTGGGGAGGAAGAATTGCTACAGAGGGGGAGGGGGTGGGGAGATGAAAAAAAAAAGAATTACTAGAATTTTATTAAGCAAAATACTTAAGCATTGCTGAAAAATAACTTGAAATTCCCGAAAAAATAAATATCACCGTTGAAAGACTAACTTAAGTGTCACTCTGGGCAGCATTTAATTTAACTCAGAGAAGGATCATCACACTTCAGTATGAAAGCCATCTGGTTCCTATTTGGTATATTCTTTATCAACTGGAGAAGCAGCTGTACCAACACTCACGGAAAGTTATACGGTCACTTATCTGTCTTAAAGGGTGACTGAGGAAGAGGTACTAAATGTGCTGGTTTTGGCTGGGATAGAGTTAATTTTCTGTATAGTGGCTAGTATGGGGCTATGTTTTGGATTTGTGCTGAAAACAGTGTTGATAACACAGGGAGGTTTTAGCTGTTGCTAAGTAGTGCTTAAACTAAATCAAGGACTTTTCAGCTTCCCATTCTCTGCCAGGTGCACAAGAAGCTGGAAGGGGACACGGCCCGAATAGCTGACCCCAACTGACCAAAGGGATATTCCACACCATATGATGTTGTGCTCAGCATATAAAGCTGGGGGAAGAAGGAAGGGGGGGACATTCAGAGTGATGGCATTTGTCTTCCCAGGTAACCATTACGTGTGATGGAGCCCTGCTTTCCTGGAGATGGCTGAACACCTGCCTGCCCACGGGAAGTAGAGAATTAATTCCTTGCTTTGTTTTGCTTTGCTTGCGTGCATGGCTTTTGCTTTACCTATTAAACTGTCTTTATCTCAACCCATGAGTTTTCTCACTTTTACCCTTCCGATTCTCTCCCCCATCCCACCGGGGGGGAGTGAGCGAGTGGCTGTGTGGGGCTTAGTTGCCAGCTGGGGTTAAACCATGACAGTAAAATACAAGGCAGATAAAACAGACAATACCACTGTAAATCATTCCTTGATCACCCAAGTTTAATTAACATAGTTTAATTAGTGCCTCAATACAAAATGTTTTTACCAATACAATTTCTGTTGAAAAGCTTGTAAAGATTATTGCTGGGTTTTTTTCTTGCAAATTATATTAACTGTGTATGAGGGGAACAAAGACGGTTCTTACTGAAAAAAGCTAAATAGTTTCCATAGACAAGGACTAAATTAGAGTAGTTAAAAGGTAAAGTATTCGCTACATGGCAAAGGACAAGAAGAAAAGTTTCCAGCAATGTATAGTGAGAAAGAAAAATGTTGAAGCAGAAGTCATTACGTTATAACTGAATCACATGATGCAAGTGTCAAACTCTAAAATAAATACATATGTCAAAACAATCTCTAATTTCCCAGTGGAACCAGAAAACAGTTGTGAGCTCCTAGATTTACTCAGAAAACGCTTTTGAATAAGCCTGATTTTAAAATGTTATCTTTAATTAGGATACAGAAAAGAAACCTACCTGTCTGGGACACTGTAGGTATTATGCTGAGCAGAGGTAAAAGCTGGAGCAGGAGTAGGACTGTTGTTTACAAATGTTGTAGGAGTATCAGGCCATGGTGAGCACTGAAGATAAAGAATTAAAACTTAAGTTTCTCTTGACAATACATTTTTTACTCTGATGCACAGTTCTTTCATTTAAAGACAGGGTTTTTTCCACAAAGAATTTTGATTTGTAATTCCAAATAAAGATTCCCTCCATCCCATACATTACATGCAGATACTCCAGGTAAAAACCAGTTTTCTTTTATCTTGTTCTTTCAAGAAGACTCCTATTTATACTGTCTTCTGTTAACAAAGTGAAGGTATTAGTGGTGGAACTGACAGAAGACCTGTACAGATTACTCAGTTTAAAACAAACCAACCAACCAACTCTAAGCCATCTGCTAAAAAAACTTCTTTCATCCTACAAGGGATGAAGGGGCTGTTTAAACTTCACGTATCATGACTTGACAATAGGTGTTCAGCAATAGTAAGTAAAACTATGCAGCTACATTTCACGTTGTGGATAAATTTAATTTATGCATAAACTTATAAATTTAAAACTATGAAACTACATTTCACCTTGTGGTATCTGCCCTGACAGCAATTAAATACAAATGGAACTTTCAGTAGAAATTTTGTGAATTGAAATTTTTATTAATCTACTGTAGGACTAAAATGATGCTTACATGTACTGCTTTCTCTAACCTGCTTGGTAAACTGGAATTTTTATACACAAATTTAAGTACGTGATGAGCCAGCTGTCCAATTTAGTCAGTCTTTTTTGGATATTTTTTAAACCACCATGATAAAAGCCCTTCAAAATGAGACTAGCTTTTAGTGTTTCCAATACCATTGCAAATTCAGTATTTTATAGAAAAATAAAAAACAAACAGATTTTGGTATGTTCAAAGACAAACAGACAGGATTAAAACAAAGCAAATTAAAACAATCAAGTAAGCTAAGACCATGCCTGTTAAAACAACAAAGATTTCTGATATACTTATCATGCACCAGCTAAATACCCTGTAAGGAAATTTCCAGAGTTATATCATAGCCTTGCGGGGGGGGGGGGGGGGGGGACGACGACACACAAGTATGACCTAGTATTAATGGAAACATGTTTCAACAATTTTGTGTTGAAAGACCCTTTCACTATCTGGGGGAAACAGTAAATGAGCGCAATACCAGCTGCAATCTTCTGTAAAACAGTTAACGACATTTCTGTGCTGGACTCCAGTCTCCACTCGTCAGAGTAAGACTGCAAGTTCCCCAGCATGGTGCATACAATTTAAAAAAATTAATCTTGCATACGAGTAGCTTAAAAATTAGGCAATTCTTCATCTATCCGAGATCTGATTCTAATCAGTATTTTTGCTAGCCGCTGTGTACATTACATAGTTGATTACATAGTCAAAGCCACCCTTTAGACTACAAACAGTGCCATTCACACAAAACATGCTCTTCTATGACCTTCTAGTGTTACCCACTCTTCCTCCTATTCTGTACATTCCCACCTGTTGTTTTGTTGTTGTTCCCATCTCATCTCTCTTCTCAAGCTCATTTTAATGTTAATCTCAAAGATGCTATATTACAACAGGTAGTTAAAATAGGCCTTCATTCCCTAATTATGTGGTCCAAAGCCATAATTTTAAAAAAAAAAAAAAAAGCTCCACATAATAATGTTAGCTTTGTTCTTCTGAAATATTTTGTAAGTGCAATTAATTTTCTTTAATTTTCTGACATTCTCTCCCTAAATGTTAATGCAAGATGTTTATCTGGACACACAGATGCAAGCTGTACATCCTTAGCCAATATTCCATTACAAGATTCTGTTCAACGTGTATTTAAATTCAGGGGCAGGGAAGAATGCACTGGTGTCAGGGATCAGCTTTTGAGCCATTCCCAAGGCATGTGCTGCAAATATTTGAAATATTTAGAAAAAGAAAATCTCAACCCAAAGCAAGTAGCCTTCCTTCTCCAATAAACACACTTTCTGACCTTGTCCCCTCTTCCAGCAAAAACATCACTAACTATCCACTGAGACTGAATCAGTTGGTTAACAAAAAAAACCAAAAAACCCCAAACCAAAGAGGAGTAGTAGTAATTATAATACTACTGCAACATGCCCTTTGGCTCAGTTCTCCTTTCTTCTGTCTTGTAGGTTGTCTAGGGAAAAATTAGTATTTGAGCACTGAGATACTTAGTTCTGAAAGGTTCAAGGAACAAGAAAGTCCAGGGGGAAAAGGGGGGAAGAAGAAAGACAAGAAAAAGGAGGGGGGAAAAGGGGGGGAAAAGGAGGGGAAGAGAAAAAAAAAAGGCTACAGCATATATTCTTCAAGCACCTTCTAGCAATTAACACGAGCTGCTTATGCTTTTGGTATCACTCACATGCACAACTGTCCCACAATTCACAAACCCATTGTGTTCAGAAACGGGATTAGAAAAATTCCTGGGCATTAAATCCATTAACACTAAAAAGACTAGCAGGGATGTGCTTTCTAACATCATGCATGACGATTCTGGACGCTGGGGTGTTACGAGGGGAATGGATCGCAGAAAGCGGCAAGGCTTCTCTGCTGCAGCCTTTCTTGAAACAGCATCTGCAATTGCCACTGCCTGGGACAGAGCACTGGAGTTTACAGACTCATGGTCTGATCAATCAGGATATTTCTTATATTTTTAAACCACAACTGAGTTAACCAAAGGATATTCAGCAAGCTAATGATACTAATACAGAAGTATCAGTTTATGTCTTATGGCCATTAGACATAAACTTAAAAGAAGAATATCACTCTGTCACAAGGAAGCATCCAACTCTGTAAAAAGCCATCAGAGAACAGAAAAAAGACTGGCATTATATCTTTACCTGCAATGAACGATGAATATATACTGATGAATTTTCAAAGTTGTTTTTGAGGTCTCAAGACTAACCGTCCTCCACTACTAGTACACTGATACAATACTACTGATACAACTGTACTCTAGAAATTTCCAAGCACTGATTAATCCTTGAGAAGGAGAAAACTATTTTGGTTTCAGATCTTTAACATCCTTCTGTATAGGACATGAATGAAGTTATAAAGTGTTGACCAATGGTTTACTGAGTTAAAAAGGAAGATAGGAAATCTTTCCAAGTATGACTTTTCAGACTCAGGATATTTAGCACTTAAACTCAGAACATTCCTGACTTCTGAAGAATTGCAAAATCTCAAGTTATTCTAAGCCACTGTTTAGTGTCATTTCCCTTCCTACTTCCAATCTACCTGAATCTGCCCAAATTCATGCTTTATAAGAGAGTAAAACTGAACTTTGGCAAAGAACTCCATACTATATTCAAACACCAAATCAACATGAAAACAAAACGTTTGTTCTCCAAATTAGGCTTATTGTACTTGGGCACACAGCATCATCTTTAGAGAACAGGGCAGCAATTTCATTATACGTGGGACAGAGCTTTTTCAATGAACCTATAAAATACAGGGTTCTTGCCTCAAACAACCACAGCTGTTGTTGGCAAAAGCAAAAAACTTCTGCTCATATATATTTAATTATTCTGACTGCAGAAGTAAAGAAGTTACTCCCAAAATGTGAAGTCATCCACATTACATAACCTGTATGCTACTGATACTGCTATAGGAAGTATAGATAGATGTAAGGAGAAACAAATTGAAGAAATACTACATGCTTATGTTACTAAACTAGTTTTGCTCCAGCTCCACTTTCTGACTCTCATAGCCTCTAGAAGGTTTTATATTCTAAATTTAAGTCACTTACAGAAAATATTTAACTTCTGCACCAATCCTTCATGCCCAAAACTCTATGTTCCAATTTATGTCAAGGTCTATACCTGAAGTCTTCTAACTTCCATATACACTATAATCAGCTCTATCTGCAAAAAAATGACCATTTGACCAAGTTTAATCAAATTGTAGCTTTATATAGTCTAGCTTGTGACATACAATATAATATATACTAATATAAAAATCAACCAAGATACTGCTGACAGAAAAAAGTGCAAAGACCCAATTATCACAATACAAACTTGCCTGCTTTTTCAAATTCAAAGCAGGGGAAAGAATCTCATGGTTTTTTTTCCTCTTCTTCCTTAGATAAGCTCTAGCTTCTATATATTTGGAAGAGAGAAAAAAACCAAAGTTCCTCCTTCACAAAATGGCCCCTGGATGAAGGTAACCTAGACATAAACTTCCACTCTGAGGTCCAGAAGGCAGTGTTAAGTTTGTAGCCTTTTATCTCTACAGAAAAAGTCAACAGTTCGTAGCATGAGAGAGTCTCTTAACAAGTAGTTTAACTATGCATCTGTCTGTTTGGAAAATACTGAGATAAATACTGCAGAAATTGCAGTGAATGCACCAAATTTTGAAACATCAGATGAATAAAAAGGAGTAATGGAAAAGTATATCTAGATGGCATTCTAATGAAAAAAATGAAAAGAAAAGATGGGTGACGGTAATTAGAAAAAAATCTCTGGTTCTTAGGAAAGGATAGAATAGCAGAGCAGAATGACCCCTCAGAAAGGAAGCTTCACCAAACTCTTTGTATTGTGTTAGAATCCCATACAAATTAAATTGGAAAGAAAAGATATTAGATTCAATGTTCCTGAAGGAAGCACAGTAAGAAATCAATCTGTCCAAATCAGATTGTGCCTGAGCTGGAAGAAATCATACAGGAAAAAGAAAGAAACAAAATTAGAAATATCCAGCAAACAGAACAGCAGAATCTTGGAGGGGCAAAATAAAAAAGCCAACATACAAAATGAGATTCAAAAAGCAAAGAACAAAAAAGATAGCCTATATAATAGGTTAGGTGTAGGAGGAAGATAATACCCAGCTTTAAAAAGGAAGAGAACTATAGATTGAATCAACCTAAATTTCTGGAATTCAAGGAAAGATAACAAAAAACTATTTCTGGGCATCTAGGAAGCAGCATTGGCTAAGTAACAGCCAACACTCTCAACTTCGTCAAGAAAAATACACTCCAAACAATCCTGTTTTTCTTCTGTAATGGAGCCACAGTTCCTAGGACACATGAAGTACAAGATCCATCATATATAAAAGACATAATATGCAAACCAGTGTCAATTCTCATACTTAAAAGTAGGTCTTTAGCTTTTGTATCTAAGCCCCTCTATGACAGCTGTACTGCACATACGGTACATTTGATTTGCACATATGAACTAAGTCTGGTAACAGCCAAACCTTCTGATGGCTACATTTGGGAAGACAGATTTGCAAGGACAGAATTGCTCTAAGTAGAAACATGCATCATCCCCTGTCCGTATTTACAAGGCCCACAAGAATAAGCCTGTCTGGTGACAAGAGAAAAAGGCTGATGAGGTGGCCTTCAAGCTGTAGATCAGACATTCCTTTTCTAGATCAAGCAAACAAGTTGTACACTCAGCTCATATAGTTAAAAACAGTACTTAATGAGTGTACAGTGATTACTAAGGTTTCACTATAAATACAGCAAAAATAGTGTTTCATGGTATTTTTTACGGGCTCGGTGATTTCAAATAATTTTGCTATTTATAAAAATCATTGTCATGACGGAACAGGTTACGTGTTAAATCTGCAGATCATACCAAGTTAGCAAGGCTGAAAGCATTTCATCCTACGGGAATAAAATTCAAAATGGTCTCACCAAACTGACCAAATGATCTCAAGATAGAATTATGTTAAAGGCAAATGCAGAACAGGATAGCCAGCTGCACAATTAAGAAAACTGGAAAGCTGGACATAGCTGTTATTCCAAAATAGTCTGTGGGTCATCCTTCATCCCAAGCAAGAAGTGAAGAAATAAACACACACACACTCTCTCTCTCCTTTGTGTCCTTTGTGAAACGCATTAGGAGTCCAGTACTACCTGTCCTACCTCAATTTTTCTTCACTACAATTAAGGTAATGTTCCCATTCATAGAAGCCTAGCATTCCAAGAGATTGTTAAGTTAAGAACAGGTTAGACAACTTTCAGGTATCATTTGGCTAGAGTTTGTCCTACTCTGGACAAGGGATTTTGTCATATACTTTAAAAATACCTTTTTCTATTATTCTTCCTATAAGCAATAATCATTCAATGAAGTACTTAAAACAACAGAAAGAGAAGAGAGCATGGGGGGGTGAGAGGAGGGAAGTAGAAATCCCTCCGAGGACCAGCTTCAAAAGATGCTTCAGACATACTTTATAAGTGAAAGTGATAAAATCCTGTTTTCTCCTGTCTATACCTCCCCTCCCCAGGGCCATCTGGAACAAATAAAATAATGCCTGCATTGCCAAACAATGCTAAAGGTGCATCTTAAAAGAAAGAAAAAAAAACAACAACCAAGAACAGTAGAAGGTAAATTTACACAGTTCAGTGCTTACAATCACTTCAGGGGGCAAAAAAATCCCCAAAGAACCCATCTGACTTAATATCACTTGTTCCTTCCCGCCCAGTTATATGGTTTATAAACAACAAGAGGCATATACTGAAGTATTTTAGAACCTAAACCTTATACATCACTTTCACAGATCATAAATACAAACTAAATAATGTCTGAAGGACAAGAGTCAGACAGTCATTGCCTAAGCGCTGCTGGGAAAGAGCTGTCAGCACAATATACTTGTTCAAAGAACAGTCAAATAACTGTCTTCCACAGTCACATTATTAATTGACATTTAAACTTGCCAAATGGAAGATGCAGGGTTGTTTCTCATCTGAAAAATGTAAGGTCTCAATGACAGTCACCTTAAAAAACAGCATTTAAGAAATCTAAAATGCTAACCCTTGACAGGAAGAGTGCGCAGGATATATGTTAGATTCATTTTGGGGGGCACATACAGGGTTAATGTACACTTCATGAAGATGTGCTCACTCTTCTGAACTGCATTAAACCTGCTTGGAGCACAATATGTAGATGGCTAAAGGAAAAATCAGTAACTAACAATCAACCATCTGCAACACTACTTGGCGCTTTAAAAATACCGATGTACATGGGAACTTATATTGAATGTAAGCACAAATACAGAACAAAACACTAAATTTCACTGTTCTTACTTCCACTAATTACACACACAGGAAAGAAAAAAGCTACTTCATTTCAAGTCGCATAAATGGAAAGCTCTTGACTTTTAAAAGTTACACAGTCCCTCTGCAACAGTTTAAGTGTTAGATTTAGGAAGGATTCCTTTGCTAAAAACAAACATGGAGTAATTGGTATACATAAAAGTGAATAAAATTAAGACACAGCAATCAAAATATTTTACTTTATATAATGGAAGTTTCTCCTATATCTAACACTGCACAAGGTATCTTGCACAATGAAAAGGTAAGCAGAAGTCCCTTACACTGCCTCGCTTTGCCAGAGAATCACCGTAGTCTGCTGGCAAAGTCCGCTTGCTGGACTTTTTCTGCTCATGTTCAACTGCATCTTCAATTATAGGCTCAAGCCTCATCTGGACAAACACCAAAGATTTGGATCAATTTTTTTTCATTATACAGTGAGGAAAGATCTAAAAGCCTTTTAAAAACTTCTGAAATCTTTAGAAAACTACACAGAACTCACTGATGTTTAAATAAAAAGAAAATGCAAAAACCTGCTGAGGCTCTGGCCTTAAATTCAGTAATCTCCAAAAAATACGCTTTCAAGCTCAAATTTGGCAGATAATTAAATTCTAGATTCCCCCCTCTTTTTTGTTTTTGTTTTGTTTTTCAGCTGCAAGGTTTTTAGATCTGTACCAAAAGACTTGCTCTAGGGTTCAGTACACTCAGTCAAATAATGTTCAATCTTAGTGTGTTTTAATACAAGCATCTATCGAGTATCTAAATTAAAGTTTACTAAACAAAATCTTAAAATTTAATGTTGCTGTTCACTGAACAAGTTTGTCAAATAAAAAGCTTGTATTTGTGTAGAACTAATTCTTCCCAACCCTTCCAAGACTGCCACTAAGTTATATGCTGGAACTATGTATTTCCTCCTCAGTAACCAGATGCAATTCTATTTTGTTACCTCTGTAAGAACTGTGGTGTCATATGAAGGCTGATACTTTTCTTTTTCATGTGCAGTTCGCTTTTCCATCTTTTCTCTGTCTGTTTTCTGTTTCCTGTCTGCTCCTTTTGGCTAAAAATGAACAGTTACATGAACAAGAAAGCAGGTGGAAAACAGTTTTATAATTGAAATCTGATCTCAGAAGTCTAGCAGTAATATAAAGATGCCCCCCATCCCTATGAGAGCTTCTGAGACACTTACTAAGGATCTGTTTTTCTACTGTTACCTTAAAAACTTTGATTTGACAACTGGCTGAATGCAGATGATCTGTATATTCTCCACTTTCAGTCTGTTTAAAAGTGTCAACCTGAATCCTAAAAGGAACTCCTTTCTCTCCTCCATGTTTACGAGGGGTAAATTCAGTGCTGATACAATGTACCTGAAAAAAAAACCAACCACCAAACAAAAAGGACCCTCAGAAGTATTCCAGACATGATTTTTATTATGTGTTACCAACATCATATACATTTTCTAAGGACAAGTAACAAATTACCCACCCTGAGGACCAAGCTGCATAACTAACATTTCGTTCCTTTTCATGCCCACATGCAAATGAAGTCAAAACCATTACATTTGAGCTGACAAGGAAGAGGGGAAACGAGCAAGTGTGTCACCAAAATCTCTCCAAAAAGCAGAAGTCATTATAGATTCTTATTAAATGAGAACTTCCTGGATCTTAAGAAAAATGTATGTGGATGACAACTACATCTATCATGAAGATAGCAAAAACTTCTTCCAGATACTATTATCCAATGCATTATAGCTAGACTAAACTTCAGAGTTACTTGTAATAAGTATTACCAAAGCTATAGAAGGTCACTGACTGGAAGAGTTTTTAATCTCATGTGAAATCAGGGTATTTTCAAATATGCCCAACTTCATATAAAAGTCAGCAGACTTTTTAATCAGTATGTAATTGTCTCAAGTGCTGCATCAGCCTGAAGACTGGGTTCATAAGCTAGAAATACCCCTAAAAGATATCTAAGGAGAAAATCAGTGTAACAGAAAGAGTTATGATTAATCTCACTGGACAGTGCTCCCAATTTTTTTTGCTTCCTTATGGAATTTTAAGCGAGCCAAGCACGATGGACAATAGCATACCTTGCACTCTCAACGACTACAATACTATCTTTTTATTTCCTATGGCCATCAACAACAGAGAACCCTAGATTGGAAACTGAAGCTTTAAGTGTAATCAGCACCACTGTGCTGTGTTCTCTAGCCTTTAGAATAAGTGAACTATACTTGCATAATAAGAATCAGTTCCATTTTCGCTCAGTCTGTTGTCAGTTCTTCTAAGGAAGTGCATAAACAAAAATATTCAACAGTTTATCTCACACTTCTTCAAGAAGACTACATTTTAGTACTTGTGTAATTCTTACTAGAAAAAATGTCTTCAGTTACACCAGATCAGTTAATTTACTGACGATGTGGAATTTAACCTATTTTGGCAGCCTCAGTAAGAAACGTTGCTACCTCAAACTTTATACCTTTTCTTCATAATAAAAACAGACCTTAGACAAAAGTAAGCTAAAAATTCCAATGCAAAACTAAACATTTTATCTAAGTAATTTCCAAAGAAAGAATGTTCAATTGCCCTGAGTATCAAATACATAAATAATAAAAATCCTACTACTAGGAAGCCTATTGACATAGTAAGAAACATCTTTGAATGTCTGATTTAAAACTCTCATTGTAGCACATTAATTTTCATTTTGTACCCTCAAGCCAAGCCTCTGCTGAAGCTCATTTCTTAGTTGAGAGGCCCACTCTCCTAAAGAAAAATAGTAGTGACAGTTATTTAGAGGGATATAAATTAATTCTAATACTTCGTATAACTAAATATTTTAACCATGGCAGCTTTCTGCAAAGAGCTTTTTGAAAGACTTATTTAAATTGTTTTTAAAAGATGCTTTTATAAACTCAAATCAAGTTGAAAAACCTAACTAGGAACCCTTATAGAACTACCAGTTGCTATGAACCTGTGTTTTTCACAAAGCTGGTATTCAATGTCTATCCCACAAATAAGAAACGAAGCAGCTTCGTAGTGCAAATACACTACTGTTTGTGACCTGAAAGGCACCAAACACAAACATCCAGTCAAGTAAAATTTCAAACCTGAATAAAAGCAGATGTACATTTTGTTGGATCCCACAAAAATTCAACTGCATTGAGCTGGCTTGGATTTGTCTTGATATCAATGACTCCAACAGACATTGGAATATCTACATTAAAATAAGCAGTATACATTTTAAAATAATCATATTCCAAGAAAACACTAGAAATAAATTTTAATATAACTTTACCATCAGCGAACACATGTAGGGTGAAAAAAGGTGGGGTTTGGTGGCTTGACCATAAGCCCATAAGCAGTTTCTCAGGACTAATCTGAAGAAACTTAGTAGACTGAACACACAAAGTGCTCAGGGTTTGGGGGTGTTTTTTGACTCCCCTACTCCACCCCCCCCCAGCTTATGCAACAAAAATTATTAAGTTACACAAAATAAAGAAACCATGTTGGTGTTATTTCCACAATCTACTAGAGAAAGTTACTTTTTTCTGTGTTCTCCTAATTACTGTTAACATTTAGTAATCAAAATTAGAAAGACTACTAAATGTATAAGGTTGCAGAGTTGCTGTCTTACTCCTGTAGCACTTAAAGGTTTTAAAGGATTGTGAAAGTAGTAAGAACATTTATATTCAAAATACACACTACGACAAAGCAGCACACAGAAAACTGGTCTGTGTTTTTTCACCAGCCCTAGCATGAATGTGACCCATGATCAATTTAAATTTGCAAATTGAATTTCATACAGCAGCAACAGACAGAGACAATTATACCTAAGTCAAGAAGTCTGTCCCCAGGGCGGTTCCACTTCCAACCTTCTAGCTGCTGGTGTTCTGTATATTGCAACCTTCTGTCATGGAACACAACTCTTATAATACTCTAACAAAGAAGAAAACAAGCATCTGATGAGCCACAAAGTTACTATATGTTTAGAAATAGCCTGAAGATAAAGCACTAGAACATTCCAAAATAGCCACGGTGCTGATAAACACGTATTTACAGCAAAAAATTTGGCAACCATCAGTATCCCAAAATATTCCAGAACACAGAAATAGAACTGAGCAGCAGGAGATATTTGAAAATGTGGTTAAAAATGCAAAAGATAATTACATCTGATTGCATATTCTAAATGTCACTATGAATTACATTCAGTGAGCAACACAGACAACATAGTGTCAACACTGTGTAGGCAAAACAAAATTATTTTAGAAAACAAACACTAAAGACTTTATTCTGAAAAGCAGTGAATATAGTATGACCATTTTTTTCATTGGGAATTTTGTGAATTTTTGTAGAAAATTTTAAGAAATAAAATTAATAGAAAAATACCTTCCTAGTATTTATAAACATATTTACAACAAATCTATGATTTTAATTACTAGTAAGAAGTATAAACAACTTCCAAACTATTCCAACTGTTCTAGCTGAAATATCAATCTAAAAATACTATCATTAACTTCATTTAGCTCGAAGCAATTAGTCAACAATACCTATTTTTGTGACCAGTTCTACTATGACTGTGCTCTTAGACATATTAAAGAAAAGTTTCTATTCTGCTGCATGAATGCACATACAAATCAATTTGTTGTACAGAGGGGAAAAAAATTGTATACATGAATTGCTCCTGAACAAACAAAATGTAGACAAACTTTTAAAAGTCTCATTTTTTCCCATTAGTCTACAGTCTTGCTTGTATTAACAGTGGATAAAAGTGTTCAAAAAAACCCCAAGAACTTTTAAATGAAGTGCCCCCTCCGGATACCTTGCATTTCCTTGGTTTTATTTCAAAGGTAACAGAAAGCACATGTGCATGCGTGCGCATGCACATACAAACTTGCCACTCCTTTTTCACTGCAAACTGGCAAGTTTGGAACTTGGAAATGCCTGCAGCCACCTTCACCAACATGAAATGCCTTCTTTGTTCAAAGTACTGAGATTCCAATATTTAAGTGCCCGAAATGGAAAATTTGTGGTTACGGCATTACAATGCCTTGCTATGATAAAATTTACTTTTTTAAACTTGTACACTGCTTCGTCCTATTTTACCTACCAAATGGTTAATCACCAAAATACAAACCTATAAAATTACAGCAGAGAGATTCCCCAAAGCTACACAGAAAGAGCACCTAAGGGGGCAAAATAGTCAACATGCTTATTACAGCAAGTCAACATGCCAGGTTGTAAAAGATTTAATTACGGACCTCACAAATCCCAATTTTATGCTTGTGCTTAACACTTCCTGAAATTATGTCTGAACAAGCACCCCACAGACAAATAAGAACAAGGCATAGGACTACACAAGCCAGCCAAAGTTCACAAATTATATAGCCCAAAGTTGACAGGGAAAGACAGCCTCCCACAGGCACACCGTTCTGGTGTACTTATCAGTACCACTGTCAAAGTGACTTTAATTGAAGTTTTTCCCTTCTTTCCCAATAGCTGAATAAGATTTTTCAGAGAATTTGATAAAATCGTTAGATGCTTATAAGAAAAATCCAAACCCCTCCCCTTCAGTAGGTCTTTTAATAATTTTTACCACAAATTAGACATTTTTCAGTCTGCCTCATTCTTACACTTCATGCAATACCTCAGATCACAGTACCTTCTGCTAACATTAAAGCACAATGAAACAAATCTGAATTAGGAAAAGGAGCTCAGCTGTGGAACAAGCTGCTCAATGAGCACCAAAATTAGAGAGATCTGTTTTCCTATGCATGTATCTCCAATACCCCACTGTTGCAAAAACCACAGGTTGGCTCTATGTGTCTTCCATAACACCTATTAAGAAACATGCTCATAATACCTCCACTTCTTTCTAAATGATCCTCTAGCTTCCTTCCACATCTCCTAATCACTTGAAACGGACAATGAAATGGCTTAGATGTTGGACACAAATCCACAGACAACTAGGTATCTTAAACTTTGCATAAAATAATTTGGTCTTCATTACACGCAAGTACTCTATGTATTGGGTATTCATACTTTCTTTTTTTAAGTATCACTGGTCCACACTAATTCTGAACAAGACCTAGTGACAGCAGAAAAAAAAAAGTCCATAAAATGTACAGTCTCTAGATTGGATTTCTCTCACCTAACTTTAGATACCTAAATTTGAAATCACTGTTACCACAGCTTCCTTTTACTCAGCAGAAAGACAGGGGCACATTTAGTGGAGATTCATCTCATCTTAAAACAGATCAGACTGCAGACCTCATAAAGGGTACATGAAGTGATTAGCTCACCTTTAGACATCTAAAGTTACGTGAAATGGGGAAAATGGGGAAGTTACAAATGGGGAAATGCATGCATGTATATTATTTTAATTTGTAGTAAACCTGAAAAAACAAACTAGGCATTAGGTTCCACTGTGTCTATTTTCTTTATTGGTCAGATCAGCTGGTCCACCTCCCTCTGTGAATCACAGTACAATAAAAGGTTAAGAACTACTTTTTTCATATGCAACCAGCAGAGGTTTGTTAGTAACACTATCTAGAGAACTTCAATTCACCTTCACCAGTTTCCCATTGATCTCTGGTATGTCTCCAGCTTTCCGATTATCTAGCATCCGTATTTCATAGGACTGACCTTTAAAGAGAAAGAAGTTTGTATCAGTAGAAGAGTCAGAGCACAAAGCTATTTTGTGTTTAATGCACCTGAATTAGCTTTTGGTTCACAGCACACAAGAATACCGGTACCTGAAACTTCTGTTTAAGAGATTTTTATATCAAGGTTTACTTCACAGCACAGGAATTAGTGCAACAAAGTGAAACTTTTTGGTCCCTTTAAAACTATGGATACTTTCAAAGTTTAAGTATTTCATTTTGCATACAGTGTAAGTACTTGTTTCTCTATTTTCTTCTGAAGAAAAACTCACCTTCAAAGCTGAATTTCTTTATTTTTGAAACTGATGAAAGGCAACATATTGAGAACCATAGACTGGTCTTCTGAAACAAACTCCTGCAAAGAGTTTTTATACTCTTCATATAAAATACATACCTCCCATGTTTAATTTTGCCCATGTACCTGTTGCCTTTGTACTATTTGTAGGCTTTGTATGATTTCAGAAATAAGCCTTTAAAAGAGCTAGTTACTGCTCACTTCGAACAGGTATGAGTGAACCTATCTTTCCAGTGAATTTGACTGTTATGCTTCAAAAGAGAGGAAGCTAGAAGTAATTTATTTGAACTACAGGGATTTTTCTCCTCTAAGGGGAGCAGCACATATTCATTTGCAAAAATGAATTTTTAAAATATAAGACAAAATAGATTATTAAAATATAGGGCAAAATAGATTAAGACATTCACTAAGATCAAGTGCAGTAAATTCATTACCTCTACATTACCTTCCAAATTACCTTTACGCTCTAGGGTTTACTACATTTAAACTACATTTATTGGCTTGCCCTACAAGGTAAAGGTTTAGCTGTCATACCCCTGTGAATAAGCAAATTATTTCTTCAACTCCTTTCACTGCTCCACAGACTGATGTTACCCCCAACTATGGACTGTTTGGCTTTTTTTGCTGTAGCACAATTAGTACATTTATGTATATACTCTACACACATATAGGCTTTCTTTACCCCAGCAGCATTTGATCACTGATGACATAAATCTTAAAAAAATTAATGTACCTAGTGCAGCTGAGTAAAGCAACAGATCATTTCTCCTATATTTAATAGGAGGGAATTTTCTTCCTGTTAATGAGATTTGCTCAAATACCAGTGTTATTTTGCTCACATGGAGATATAACATATGTAAGTCCATCTGCATTTACAGACAGCATCGGGTTTTTTCTTTAATCTAGCACTATTAATAAAACTTTTGCAAATATTTCTCTGTTCTCTTTCATCATTATTTTGAAAGGTGGGAGGGGGGAGAAAAAAAACATTTTGATTGCTTGCTCAACAAACTTTGCTAACTTTTTACAGGTACAAAATAATATTAAGACTGAAGATTTGATGAAAGTAAAAATCAAAGAATGTCAGGCTCAAAAATGCAAAAACAGCACCAGGAGTTTTTGAAACAAAGGATCAGATATGTTTCATTCTGGATTTTGGGACCTGTAGCTGCTCTGAAAGTGTAAAAAGCACCACAGTACTGATTGTGGTGATCTCTATAGGAGAGCCATACAGGCTACCTTCTCTGCTCTTTCCTGGAGAGCAGCCACAGGAGCAAGGCAAACACAAGGTACTAGGAACTTTAACTGCCCGCTGGTTAACACTGAAACTACAGTACCCACCTTCACAAAAATCACAGAATGGTTGAGGTTGGAAGGGACCTCTGGAGGTCACCTTGTCCAACCCTGCTGCTCAAGCAGGGCCACCTAGAGCCAGTTGCCCAGGACCAAGTCCAGGCTGCTTCTGAGTATCTCAAGGATGCTCACCCAGCCCATATTTCACTAGCTCTCTATGAGGATCTTATGGGAGAAAATAGCAAAAGCCTTACTGAAGACAATGACTTGTAGACAATATCCACTGCTCTCCCCTTGCCTACCATGCCAGCCATTTCATCACAGAAGTTTATCAAGTTGGTCAAGCATGACTTCCCCTTAGTGAAACCATGTTGACTACTCCTGATGACCTTTTTGTCCTTCATATGCCTGGAAATCGTTCCCAGGATTAGTTACTCCATCACCTTCCCAGGGATGGAGGTGAGGCTGACCAGCCTGTAGTTCCTTGAATCCTCCTTTCTGAAGATCAGAGCAATGTTTGCTTTCCTCCAGTCCTCACGCAGCTCTCCTAGTCACCATCATCGTTCAAAGGCTATTGAGAGTGGCATCACAATGACATCTACCAGCTCCCTCAGCACTCATGGGTGCATCCCATCAGGGCCCAGGGATTTATGTATGGCCAGTTTGCTTAAGTATTCCCTGGCCTGCTCCTCTTCCACTAAGGGTACATATTCCTTGGTCCAGACTTTTCCCCTGATCTCTAGGGTCTGGGATTCCTGAAGGCCAGCACTGCTAGTAAAGACTGAGGCGAAGGTGGCATTCAGTACCCCAGCTTCTTCCATGTCTTGTGTCACCAGGGCCCCTGCCCCATTCAGCAGGGGCCCCATGTTTTCCGTAGTCTTCCTTTTGCCACTTATGTACTTACAGAAGCCCAGCTTGTTGTCTTTTGACATTCCTTGCCAAATTCAATTTGTTGGGCTTTAGCTTTCCTGACTGCATCTCTGCATGCTCATACAGTGTCTCTGTATTTTGCCCAGGCTACCTGCCCCTGCTTCTACTTTCTGTATGCCTCCTTTTTGTGTTTGAGTTTTGCCAGGAGCTCCTTGCTCATCCATGCAGGCCTCCTGGCATTTTTGCCTGACTTCCTACTCATTGGGATACACTGCTCTTGAGGTGGGAGGAGGTGATCACTGAATATTAACTAGTTTTCTTAGGCTCCTCTTCCCTCCAGGGCCTTATCCTATGGGACTCTACCAAGAAGATCATTGAAGAGGCCAGAGCCTGCTCTCCTGAAGTCCAGTGATGTGATCTTGCTTTCTGCCCTGCTTCCTCCTCTCAGGATCCTGAACTCCACCATCTCATGGTCATGGCAGCCAAGGCTGCCTTCGACCTTCACATCCCCAATGAGCCCTTCCTTGTTGTATGAGATATAGTAGAGCATCTCTCCTCATTGACTCCTCTATCACTTGGGTCAGGAATTTGTCATTAATGCTCTCCAGGAACCTCCTGGATTGTTCATGCCCTGCTGTGCTGTCCTTCCAGCAGACATCAGGGTGGCTGAAGTCCCCCTATGAGGATCACAGCCTGTGAACGTGAGGCTACTTTTCTAGCTCTTTGTAGAAGGCCTCATCTACTTGTTCTTCCTGGTCAGGTGGCCTATAGCAGACACCCACTACAACGTCACCCATATCATTCTGCTCTTTAATCCTTACCCATAAACTCTCAGTTGGCTCAGTATCCATCCCTAGGCAGAGCTCCAGGCATTCCAGCTGTTCTCCCACATAAAGGGCAACTCCTCCCTTCTTGCCCTGCCTTTCCTAAAGAGCCAGTATCCCTCCATTGCAACATTCCACCTAGGCGAGCCATCCCATCATGTCTCCATGATGCCAGCAAGATCACAGCCCTACAACTGCACACAGATGTCTAATTCCTCGTGTTTACTTCCCATGCTGCTTGCATTAATGTACATGCACTTCAGAGAGGCATCCCACACCATGCTGATTTCCCAGAAAGGGTTTTGGGGTTTCCCCATAACAGTGCTTTATAGGCACTTCCTTGCTTACATCCAAATGCTGGAGGTGACCCTGTTTAAGCCCCCTTTTGTTGATTTTGTGTTCCCTTTCAGGCACACCACTCCAGGCTCTTTGCTCTCTCACAGTGCTGCTGGTAACTCTCTCCCTTGCCTGTTGTTCCTACTTCAAAGCCCTCCTTACCAGGTCAGCCATCCTGTTGGCAAAAGTACCTTTGCTCCCTGCCCCTTACTGAGGTGGATCCCATTTCTCCCAAGCAGTTCTTTGCATTCACAGAACTACAAGCCTAGCTGCACCGTGTAAACCAACCTAAAGAATGCTTCCCCTTTAAAAGCAATTCTCTTCTGCCATTTGATATACATCTAGCTGAACAGCAGCCAACTCAAACCGTTCTACAACTGATATGCATTCTCAATGGACTTATTTAACAGATTTTACAGTTAGTAAGAACCCTGAAAACCCCTGAACAACAAACCATCATCACTCCAAGATTTGAACTTCTAGAATCAGCTTCAGCTGAAAACCTAATCACTTTAAATATTCCATTAGCTCATAGAATATCTCAAGTTGGAAGGGACCCATAAGGATTGAGTCCAACTCCCTGCTTCTCACAGGACCACCTAAAACTAAATCATATGACTAAGAGCATCATCCAGATGCTCCTTGGACTCTGAATGACGCTCTTAGCTATTCCAATTAAAATACTTACTGACAGAGGGTGAAGTGAGGGCTTGCTTAAGTATTGCCTTAGGAAATGTCACCATAGCTTAACAGGCAGGGCACATGTTCTCATTTCTTCTGGTATTCTCAATCCAGTAAACTAAGACAATTGCTGATGAAATTAAAGAGGGTATTTGCTCCCTATTCACAGTCCTCTTGAAAATACTTTAAGGCAAGACGCTGCCTGATAACGGGGCCAAACTAGAAACCAGATAGCTGAAGTGACCAGGATTAAAATTACTCTTTTTCTAGAGAACTTAATCCAACTCATTACACAAACATATGTATCAGTGTTGCAAACTGATCCTTACTTTAAGCTTACTTAAGGTATGAAAGATGTCATCTCTCAAAACTATCCCAAGATAATTTTTTTTACATATATATACACTAACAGCTAACAGAGAAATTTTTAGGAAAAAGTCTTAACCTAGGCAGTAAATGTACTGTCTTTTTGTCTGAAGTATGAGCACAGAAGCGAAGCTGGCCAACTGGTTTTTTTTCCCCATATTTATTTAGAAAAAGGGTATACCAATGCCTTCATTTTTCAACATCAGGAAAAGTTACCTAGGACACTGAAAAACAGCAAAACTTCTTTGCAAAAGAAACCTTTATATTAAAAGATATTTTCAAGGGCAGATGAAAAATTTACAGTCATTTCAGACACTGTCACTTAAATGGCAAGCTCTTCTTGCTATCTCATCTGGTGAGATAGCAAACACTTTCTTCCTTCAGCCTGCCACCTTGTGCTGGTTCCCTAGCACACTGAGCTGACCTTCAAGCTCTGTGTTTGGCCAGGGAGGCTGGATCCTGGCACTGAAGAAAACAAAGTGTATTTCTACAGACTTTAAAGTTTATAAAACTTTGAAGTTTTTTAAACAGTGCAAAGCACCTTGCTGGTCCAGCATACTGCTGCAATTGTACCGTTTTCTGCTGAAGAGAGCACTCAGGGTACCAAAAGTGACAATAAATAAACCAAACCTGACTAAGCAAATGGCTGAACTATGCGATCACATGTTTGTAAGAAACTACATATCACCTAAAGAACTTCCATTATTCTCCTTAGTAGAAGAGTCAAGTAATGTTTAAAGCATATTTAGAAAGACTGGATACTGCAAGATGAAACACATAGCAACTTTATTCACAGGGAAAGCTGAAGATGATGCTTTGTCATCATGTCAGTATCAACATAGATACAATCTGCTCTCTCAGATTTTAGGGCCCCAGTACACAGTTAAACGCTTCCAGGTATGAAATGCATCACCAGAAGTTCACACTACTAAAAGCATTTCAACTTGAGCAAAAAGGATATCTTATCAAGAAAATACATATGTAAAATATATAAATTCTATAACCTAGTAAAGCAATCAGTAAGTTAAATAGCTCACAAAGACCAAAGAAAATTCACCAATACAAATTTCCAACTGTGTCCTCTTAACTGCACACTAAAGTAGTACATTGCTCAGAGAAGGACACGAGCTAAGAAGATAAACTGCACAAAAACACGGTAGGATATGGAAAATAAATGGTGAGTGTAATTTTTTAAAAATTGTTTTTATTTTTCATACAAACTGTGCTGCAGGACTGTGTCTTCTAACTACAGTGCTGTCTATTGAGAGATTTTGGGTCGAAGTCCACAAAGAAAAGAAAAAGCAAAACTAAATCTAGGAACAGTGATCCTAGAGCATTAAGGGGGGGAGCATACAAAGCCATTGATATGGTCCAAAACAAATGATAAAAGGTTTTATTTTACCTCAGTATACTACCTGACTAAACTTAGGACACCAATGTCATTTCCAGACGTGAGGAAGGTTTTATCACATGGCAATGACTACATTCAGATTATTTTACCCAGCAGTCAGTACCCTTTGCAGAAGGAAAACCAAATTTTCACGCGTATCAACCACAGGCTATGAGGAAAAAACAGCAAGACTCACAGGAAGTATTTAACTAGTTGATTTCTGATAAATGTAGACAGACAACAGTGAAATACACACAAACTCCAAAGGTAACTACAAGGGTAGCTGCACTTGTGTTTATGTTTCAAACATAATACTGTTCTGGGCATGTATGTACAGCTAATTTGAGAACCATTACAGTCCTCTGTTGTGCAACACTTTTTGTTTAGTGATTGACATTTTAACATTTATTATGACTTTTTGGGGGTGTTTGTGTGAACCTTATGCAAATATAATCCAATTAACTTGCTATTATCAATCAAGTTTAAACAGGAACGCAACATTAGTCTTGTATTTAAAGCTATTACTACCTGAAGTTTGTCTCCTAAAAGCTCTGTCGGCTTGATTTTATTGGGGGAGGTGGGGGATGGAGAGGGGTAACACACAGAGCAGGGGGAAAAAAAAAAAAAATAAAAAAAGAAAACAACCCCAGACTCTTAATGGGGAATAATGACAGCCTACAGCTATGAGTTTGTGAGTTGGACAAAACAAGACTACTAGTAAGGTTTCCAATCTCATTTTTGACATGCATTTATTTTGGATGTACCCACATGTGTCAAAACGTGAAATACAATTCCAGTTTTAGACTGGGACCACAAGCTGCATTCACTATAGTTATGCCTGCAACATATGTATACCAACCTTGATTCAAGTATGTAAGAGTTTCATCGTATAATTTTACTGCTGGAGATGTTGCAGCACACATAACATACTGGAAGGGTGGATGTTTGGTCTCATTTTCTTGTGGAAGGCTGGAATCTTCCTGTTTGAAAATAGGCAGTGCCAAAACATCACTGAAAAGAACAAACAAATAACTTTGTGAGACTGTTGGCCCTGTTTTGCCTGAAGTGAAAGAAAAAAAAAAAGTTATTTGTGACTTAAAAAAGCATAGTGGAATACATACAGAATTGTGTCACACTGAGTTTATTAGTGAAACCAATGTGAGCAGTATCCAAAACATTCCTCACCAAAATTGTAGGCTAGGATACATAAACAATGCTCCGGAACCTAAGCAGACAATAAATAAAGTTGTGCTGATCCTCTGAAAATTGAATCTTCAGCTCTCATCTCCACTGAAAAAAATCAGTTTACTCTTAACTATTCACCTGTCAACATAGGCAAGCTTGCCTAATACACATGCAGCTGAGAGCAACGCATTTACTTTCTTCTTCAAAATAATATATTCCCCAAAGGAGGTTACTTACACTGTGAAAATCTTTCTCCCCATTTAGTATAATTGTATCTAACCTATCAATTCTGTTGACATTAAAGATTTTTCAATCTTAGCTTTTTCTAGGCTTTAACACACTGAATAGCACAAAAAAGATTAAGCAGCAGATTCACAAAACATAAGTTATAAAAAGTATATGCCAAGATTCACTTAACTTATAGATGCAAGACCACCAGAAAAACTTCGGAACTGCAAAGTTTCTGCAGAGTAAAGAGCAATCCATGCTGTCCACAGGTAGTGGTAAGAGAGACAGCTTCACCACCACCAGCAAACACACCTTCTGCTTTCTACAGAATTAAATGTTCTGTATTAGCAATATATTCATTTTCCTTGTATACAGTAATCCTTCATAAATAAAACTTCAAAGAGATTAGTGAGTTCTGTTCAAATATAGTGTTTTTCTAGCACTGAATTTTTGTTCATGATGAAATTCTTATCTGCAGATCCACGAAACTTTCTCTGAAAATTAGTTTCTAAACTGAAGTAAGATTTCTCACACCTCACCTGTTGATTCAATTTTTAATCTACATGTATATTTCTTGCATTGATCACAATCATAGATTTAATATATTCTGTAAAAGAATTATGTCTTATCTGTACTGCACTATTATTTACACTTCGTGCCCTAAAATTTTTGAAGTAAAATTATTTTTTTGCTGAAAAGTGAAATTACAGCCAATATTTTTGTGTCACAGAAGGTTATAGACTTGCTCTGCATAAGTATTAGGTATGAGGACTGCAGCTGGGGCACCCCAACTTTTCTTTCAGAGCATGTGCCATATAGAGTAAGTTAAAGGCCAACCACATTGCATTCCTCTTCCCTGGCTCCCTGGAACAAGCTATATTGACCTGAAAGAGGAAATACTTATGAACGGTGAAAAACTCTAAGAAGTCTGTCTATACCTTGTAGAGACTGTACAGGCTCTCCCAAAAATAACAACTAGAATTTAAAAAAAAGACCAAAAAAAGACACCCCATGCAGGTTCCTTTCCACTAGGAGGAAACCACAGGAGATGCTACAAACAGGCATGAAAGCAGAACAAGGCAGGATACTGTCCAAAAAAGCAGCACAAGCCTGCTGAACCATACCATAGCTACTTCTGATGCCAGGTCCCCAAACCGGAGCCCGGAGGAGGCTGTATTCCTTAACTAGTTACAAAGGAAGACAATGTGAAACACCCACTAAGAGAAGCCAACACTCTTAAAACAGTTTACTTATATAGACAAAAGGAGCATCATATCCAGAGGTAGGACAGAAAATTTCATAGATCGGTGGACTGCTACTTGAGGATGACTCAGAAGAAAAAAACCAGATGCTTCATGCCTTGATGTCAGTCAGAAGGGCAGCATGAGCAAAGGGCAGCCCAACACAAGAGGGAGCACTGCGACAAGCATTGTCCCAAGATGGGACTTCTACACTAGGAACTCATGCTTATCACACACTTCGGCACATAAAACACTAGTTAGTGTTTTTATGAAGAGGAACTTTAAAACAGAAAGAACACGGAAACAATAAAAATGTTTAAAATACACATATAAGAGTCGAAGTGCAACAAAGAAGGCATGCAAAGTATCTCACCAAATAAATAACCTGTAATTCTTGACTAAGTTCTGCAGCACTTGCTTTCACATAACACGTAAGATTAAGAAGAGAAGTCTTTTGGGTATTTATGAAAAATATCTTTCAAGCCCTCATTTTCCACCCACAATTTAAAGATAAAAATGCATCTGGTCTGGCTTAAGAATGTGTGCCATGGTTAATGAACTAGTTCAATTAACAGACAAGGCATTAGAAGCCAACAAATACAAATGGAAGACAAATTTAGCCAGCTTTAAAACCTGCTTTTGCTAATACTTACAAAGTGGTAATGACTAACTGCCACTGCAGAAGGAAAAAAGAAAAAGGACATCCAACTCCTCAACCCTACAATTTAGTTGTAAAGAGAGCATAATGTGCATTCTTAAATGCCACCATTCAAAAAAAAAGCTTCAGCAAACGGCACAAGGCAAATGTAAGAATCTTCATTTCTTTTCCCAGATAAAACCATACATTTTTCTTAAAAAAGAAAGTCTTCTGGGTACTAGCACATTCCAAAGGAAAAGACAAGCCAATGCAATTTAAAACTCCTTCCTAGACCATCTTTAAATAAATATTTTGATTTGTTCACTCATAAAGAATTAAGTATCAGTGTTTTCACATTTAAACATACACTTGTTCCCATCTAAAAACAGATAAAAGCTGCAGGCAATTAAAAAGAGTCAATAAGGTATGAATAAAGTATTTCAAATTAAGATTTTAAAACGTCAGTGATACAGAAATGTTAACTGATTTAGAACCAACTATTAATTCCTCTTAAAAAAAGTGATGTATCTTTTCTGACTTTCAACAAGGAAGCTGCTATGAAGTGACTGGTCTATCCTTCAGTCACCACTGTACAGCAACAGGGGATGACCAGTTTTATTTGATACCTGTGAGCCTACAGTTCAGCAATGCAAAAGGTCTTCTGGGCAGTACTGGCATAAAGAATTTCTGCCACGTGAGCTGCTCCCTCCCTACCCTTCCCCTCTACAAAATATTTTTCTGAGCTGTGTTGGGATCTCTATCAGCTCATAGCACAGCTACGCAACTGAGGGTGGTAAAAGCAGGTGATAAAAATCTTACTGTAGAGAAACCCCCATCCTACCAAACATAACTTGAGGGCAGGCATAATGAGTTAAGCCCGTTTCCCTCCTCATGATTGGCAGTAACAGGGATACAGGAATCAGGGAAGAAATCGCTCATGTCTACGTATACTGAGGAAATAATTAGGAACACGCAGCTTTGAGAAACACAAGAATACAACGAGCATTCCTCCCAGTTCTCTGAGGCCAAACTTCCCTGTTGTTTATCCTTACGTTAGTTCAAATAGGGACCATTTAAATTTCACAGTGACAAGCATTTTCTATAAAATGAAATTCATTGCTCACACAGCACAGCTTAAGAAAAGATGCCAGGTGTACTCACAATTCAGAGTAGGGAACCAACAGGAAACAGAAATTTAGTATTTTTAATAGTCCTCTTTACTTACACTGAAGAAAAGTATCTTGTAAGTGATAAATTGCATATAATATATGCTATTATGTAGATCACGTTCCTAAAAACTACAGAGATCCTAAATGACAGTATTTTTACGACCTCTAATTTTATACTGATTCTATTGTAAGACCCAACAAAAAAACCCAGGAGAGCAGGTCAGCCTTCTCAGTTCTCACTTTTCTTCCTCAGACCCCAGATACAATTTCTGCATTTATAATGAGCCAATGGCCTGGCAGCGCAAATTATCTGCCCCCCAGTAAATGATTAGCAGCCTCCATGTTTAGGTATACTTCAGCATCCTTTAGTAATTTTCCCACTCACCTGGTGAAATTTGATTTGTGCTGGCCCAATACAGATTAGTGACAAGCACTTTTACTGCCAGCTTTGCTCAGGTTACTTAACGTGGCAAAGTACCTCTTACCTAAACTGAAGCATCCACTGGCAGAGTTGCCCAGATGGAGGAAAAAATAAGTTTTAAAAAATAGCTACTGTTGAAATTATTTCAGGCTACAGGGGAAAAGAGCTTTAAGAGACTGATTCTGTTCTTTTTCTGCCACTGATAACTTTTGATGTTGTGAAGTAAAAGACTAATTTACTTCACTTGTCTCATCTAAGTCAACTTTGGACTATCACAAGCAAGCTGAGGTATAAATGAATAGCAATGTTTTGAAGGAGAAATAGCATCTTTTGTTAGACTTCTTGATATCACTTGAAAAAGCAGATCTATCAAGGCTTACTCTCCTGGTGGAAGGAACTCAGAGATCAAATTTTTGAAGCTATAAGCTCCAGTAAGAAAAGTCTTATCTCGGTCCCCCACAATTTGTTATCTAAAGCATTCAACTGAAAGCATTCTTTCTTCCTAGAGGGAGGAGAAAATTTTCCCAGAAAAACAAACAGAAACAGCCTTCATTACACACCAAAAGCAGGCAGTAAACACATCTCCAACACCCAATCTTAGCTGGCTCTGCTACAGAAGTCCATAAATGAAACTTCACCATACAAAAGTAGGAAGGCTTAGAAGAGGAAGCAAGGTGCATGTTAACACTTGAAACAAAACATCCAGTGGGATGGATCATGCGTGATAAGCTATCCTATGTTATGCAGCCTACATGAGCATAGTACAAAAAGACCAAGAAAAACTTAAGTTATCCTTCTCCCATGCTTGTGAAAAGTGTTTGTCAGCCACAAAATCACCTTCCTTCCAAATTTAAAACCCTCTTTTCAACACTTTTTCTGAAGCATTTAAAAAAAAAAACCTGCCTAAGAATAAAAGGGGCACAAAATAAATGAAGAACTTCCTGTCTTTACAAGAACAGGAACTAGTATGTCATCAAAATTCAAAGTGACATTCCATCAATCATCTGCCTTATCTGTCTTCTGGATTGTATACTTTTGGGTGTGAGTACTAAAGCATCCAAGAACATGCAGGTCTTTTGAAACTTTAAAGCATGGTTTACAAGGACAAATACCTTGAGAAAAATGTTTCTCAAGCGGTATTTGAATTAGAGCTATGATCTCAAAGCCAAGGTCTGCACTGTTAAGAGGTCTGAACAAGCCATAGGAAAATATAAGGGAACGGGAGACCTGATACTTCCTAACACTCTCCCTGTGTCCACCAAAGCAAGTCTGATGTGAGACGAGACCCCTGGAAGTAGTTTCTGGGAAACAACTTTCTCTGAAGCAGTTGTCAAGAAGTGCAACACAAATGAGAAAACAGCTGCAAATGTAATGCTGTTCCTGGGAATCCTACAAACCATCATATGGAAACTCAGCTGTTAAAGGCCTCAACTTATGGGGAGACTGGCACAAAATGTAAAAAACAACCAATCGAAGAAAGAACAAAAATCCCACCACCAAAACCTGTGTCTTCCTAAGCTCCTCAAGGTACAAAGGAAAAGCTGTAAGAATAGTATTTGTTGACAGTTACAAATCCCTGCTTCTCCATCCACTCCCGACACAAGGAGGTCAGGCAGCTGCTCTAATTTGCAGCAGCTATAGTACAGATCACTCCTAAGTGGGAGTAACACATAAAGGGTAGATCAAGGTAAACTTGCTGCCCTGCTCTCAATCCTGCACGTCCATCCACCATGAGAGGTGACAGGGAAACAGAGAATAAAGTTATGCAACTTGAAGAGTCTTTTCCTTAAGAATTAAACTGCTCTCCTTGACCTTTTGAAACATATTCACACATTCAACTGGGAAGAAGAAAAAAAAACCCAAAACCAATGTCAGTGATCTAGAACATGAAGTTTATCTTTCAGCATGTTTTATCTGTGGTAATAAAGCGAGGAGGTTTAAGTTTGTGGATTTTCTTTTTCCTCAAATGTCTATTTCCTGACAGGTATTTACATATTTGTGTGCTGCACAAAGAATCAAGCTCCAATTCTAATCAGTACATAAAATGTTATTTTACAGAGTCTAGATGTCAGCAAAAATTATTTTTTCTACAGTGCAATACATAAACATAGAACAGATCACTGCAACAGAAGCTTTTTAATGTATTCTGCAGAAAATACTGTGTATATCTTAACAAAAACAAAAAAAAGAAAAAGAAAAAATTTCAGGATACCTTAAGTAAGCACTCCTCTTAAAAAAAACCAACATAACCAGAAGCAGAGTCTCAAAAGAGTGGGAGGCGTTAGGGGAAGCATAAACAGTCATTTTGTTTGTCAGAAAGTAACAGCAGCCACAAGGAAAACAGGGCCTGAATGAGATAACTCCATTTTTTTATTTTTGCACAGCAACTATAAAGTTAAGACAGTAACTGTCACGACCCAGTCATATTCATAAGAAGCCAAAAAAAGGATGTCAGGGACCCGAAAGCTGTTAAAACACAACACCCTCCCTCTCTTCTCCACCTGAAAACAGAGCTCTAAGTTTTAAGACAATGGTCCCCTAAATCCTAACAGACCACTGTAATGGTTACCTTAGCCTAAACTTTGGAGGAGAGCTGATACACGCAGTTCCTTCTCCATCCAAGGCTCTCCACAGCACAGAAACAAGACTGACTGCAGTAGGTTTCTGTTCTTTTCAACCAAGGCAGCAGCCAGCTCCATTCTCCAAAGATACTCCAAGTGTTTAGGAGATGCAGCAGAGTCAAACTGACTTGATCCTCCGAAAATGGAGGATTGTCTGGATGTATTTTCGTACAGTCTTTTGTACAGACTTGCCCGTTTCAGAACCAAGAGTAATCTTTTTCAATTTCGTTTAATAAACGTCAGGTTTTAATCTAGAAATATATACCAAAATAGCTACTCCTGAAATAATCATCAAGTTCCCCAATGACAAGCTTCAATTTTAGCACTACAAATACCATTGGAATTGCAAGCATTTAAATAAGTCCATATACTAAGCTTCCAAACTGCACATAAAAATTCAGTTAATAAGATACTTGTCCTTATATTAATGCGCATTTAACTTAATTTAAATCAATTCATTAATCAAATCATTCATTACATGAAAAATGGAATTCTGCTAGAGAAATGGCAGGTAGTTCCTGAAACTTGTCTTTTCAATGAAATAGCCTCCATTTTTTAACAGTTCATAGCAATGATCAGCGGTCCCCAAAATTACACAATTCTTGCTGTGTTATGATGGATTTGTAAGAAATCACTATGAGAGTCTTAAACCTATACAATGGTGTAATTACCAACTGAAGTTAACAGCAATACTCAAAACTCACTATCACTAAAGGTACCATGTTTTTATATACTTGGGGGGGGTAGGGGGGTGGTATCTGACACATCTGACAATAATTATTATCAATTAAATTGAATTTTGTGTTTATAGGCAGTTTCTTATTGCATGAGAACATTAGAACAGCAATCAGAAAAACTGGGTTTCAAGATTTTAAGGAAACTTTGAGAACTATTTAAAACCATGTGAATCGGCAGAGAAATTTTGTCCAGTTAGCTTCCTTTTAAAAAAGCTACAGTTACTAGTCAATTGACATGAGCAGTTTTCTTAATAAGAATAAACACAGGAGTAATGCCATATATTCTACTTCAGGGCATTGACTGATCATCAACCCGAAGAAGCATCAACTACATTACATACAACCCTAATATGTAACAGGGTTATGTGCAGGTCTTCCTAACAAAATGCAGGGGCATATAGCTTGGGGAGCTCTCCCAGCATTCTTCTCTAGACAATATTCCTTTTTCTTCTATCATCTTTTTTTGTAAGGAAGTGACAAGTAATTAGCTTCTACTGGCACGCAGAACAGTGACAGAGTAATATCTTCACGCTACGCTACTTCGCTTAGTTTTCCCCTCTCACATCGCTTAACAGGCCATGATCTCCCTAAAGTAGAAATCTAAGCAATACATAAAGTAACTAACATACCTGCTGAAATCACTCTGAATGCAGCAAACACTAATTACAGTTAGGTGATCCCTTTAACTATATATGTTCAAAGATTAAAGTTACAAATAATATTAGTGTGTGTTCCAAACACACTTGCATCTCACCACAAACATAAAGTGTGCAACAAAATTTGAGACTAATGTATAGCTTAGCTTGTGCAGTATTACTTTCTAAGGGCTGTTTTGAACCACTACAGCTCTTTTTGTGGTAATTCAAAATATCCTAACAGGCAGACATATGTAACTAAAAAATCACTTAGGATTGCCGCCCACCATAAAAGGATGATACAAGCAGAAGAAACAATCTACACAACAATAAAGATGAAAATTCTTAAAGTTTCAAGAAACTAAGCGGGGAGAAGAAATGAAGTCTACAAGAAGAAAAGGAAATCTTTACAAAGCCATCCCAGCCAAAACTCAAGACTTCTAATCATAAGAAATCCTAGAAAGAAATGGATCGTGATAGAGAACGAAGAACAGTTCTTGAACAGGACTGTACGCATTATCCATTGCTGTTTGTATGAGGAAAAGATAACCAGAAACCAAACACTGAGAAGCCATTCAGGTAACTGCCATACAGTTGCCCGCAAAAACTGGCACACTGCTTCGCGGGATGAACGTTCGCTTAACAAAGATGGAAGCAGGACAGAAGTGGAATAAAATCCAGACAAGCTGAATATAAAATCAGGAGTATTCTCATGAGAAGAGGTGAATCACCTTGTTCTCTGAACTGGCAAGTTCTCAAAGTTATTTTTAACTAACAAAAAAGAAAAAAGAATCAAACCGCACACAAAACAAAAACCCCATCAAATACATATCCCACCATAAACCTGCTGAGCTCACAATCCCAAATACTAGCATTTTGTCCTCATTTCTATTCAGCTGAAACCCCTATTTATAACTTCGAACAAAGATAATGCAGCTCCAACACTTCACCTGGAAAGTACTGCCTTAAAATATACATAATACCTGAAACTTGTGGCGGCCTCCAAGTTTCAGGTAATCCTGAGAGAGAACACATCTTCCATACAGGCTAGGCCATCAAAACTATCAAACGCCAGTGTTTTACTTCTCCAGACCCTCAAAACACTGACTAATCCTGTCGAAAACCTTAGACTAAAATGTCTCCCAGTGTCTCCAAAGCAGTTTCCCTTTTTCACGCTAGTAAGTCACTCAGGAATCCACATGCTCTGCCCATAACTGAGATTAAACTGTACTTGTTTGAAATAAGTACATTTTATCTTAACTTTGCAAAGCACACCCAAAACACTTCTACTGTAAAACCTGGAAAACAATCAAAAGGTAAAGAAACTGTCAAGTTGATTAAGAATAGAAAGCTACATGGCAGGACAAGAAAAAAAAAAGAAAACGTCACTAAAGACACATATTACACGGAAACACGAAAGAATAAGCAGACCGATTAAAGTACAACCATACTACTGTCCTATTAACTACCACAACATTTACTTGCTCGATAAAGAACATCTTTTAAACGTTAGAGAAAACAGCTATTGTTTATCATGAACCAGAATTATATTTGCCGAGTGGAAGGTGATCGTCTTCTGAAACACGCGGTCCAGTTACATGGCTAAAGAACAGAGAAACATCATTTTTACGGCAGAGATTATATACACAGGGCAAAAACATCCCAGCCTACGCAGCAGCCCGCCCCTTCAGAAAGGCCATCTGCCAGCAAAAGGCGAGGGCAGGGCGGCAGATCCGCCGGGGCAGCCCCTTCACGCCATGCGGAGCACACGGCAGCCGGTACCGAGGAAGAGGCGGCGGCAGCGGCTATCAGCAGACACCGGGCCGGCCTCCGCCACGTGCCCGTTCCTCGGGAAGAGCCTCCGGGAGCCGGAGGAGTTACAAAAAAAAAAAAAAGAAAAAAAAAAAAAAAGAGGGGAAAAAAGGGGGGGAAGCCCCAGCTCCTTCCCGCGCTCCCTGCCCTGCGGCACAGGCAGGGCACGGCGGCCCGAGGAGGCCGGTCGGGACGCGGCACCCACCGCTCACCCCTGGGCGAGGAGTTACCTCATGCTGTAGGCACCGGCTCCCAGCTCCTGCCCGATGCCGGAGAGGCTGGCGTCGAAGTCGTGCACCAGCCCAGACTCGATCACTTCATCCATCTTCAGCACCCACGCCATCTTCCACCGCCCCCCGCGCTCCCGCGCCGCCGCGGGAGGAGCCGGACGGGGAGGAGCCGCTCGGCCCCGGAGCCGCCGCCGCCGCTGCTCCGCCGGGAGGCGGCGTCTCGGCGGGCGGCGCCGGGAGAGAGTGAGGGGCTGGAGGAGGAAGGGGGGAAGCGTGTGCAGGGCGGGGGGGAAGGGGGAGTCCGCGTTCAGCCCCGGGGGGGCCCTTTCCCCGCGGCGCGACCAGGGCGCGGGGTCGCTCTCAGCATCCTGCGCTCGCCCGGCCGCCGCGGGGGGCTGGGGACCGGGCGGCCGCCTCCTCCTCCGCCGCCGCGCCCTTCCCCGCCGCCTCCGACCGGACGCTGCCCAGGGCCGCCGCTGCTTCTGCCACCGCCCGAGCTCCGACCCAGCCCAGCGGCGCCTCCCGCCGCATCATTCACAGAGGGGAGGCTGCGGCGGCAGCAGCGCGGGCACCCGCCGCCAGCTACGGCCCCGCCGGGGAGCCGCCGCCGCCGCCCGCCTCGCGCGGCTGTAACGGCCGCCCTTGGGGGGCTCCCCGCCCCCCCACTGCCGCCGCAGAGCCGCGCGCCGCTCCGGCGTGCCCCCGCTCGCGCGCAGCGCCGCCGCTCACGCCAACATGGCGACTACTTCCACCCCCGAGTGCCTGCCGGGGCAGGGCCTTCCCGCGTTTGCGGCCGCCGATTGGCTGACCTCCGCCGAAGGGCCCAATCAGAGGAGGGCGGGGAGGCGTGAGGAGGAGGCCCAGCCAATGAGTGGGCACTTCCTCACGCCAGGCGACGTCACCGGGTGACAGGCCCCGGAGCCCCGCCCCAGGGCCGGAGGCCCCGTCGTGCACCGCTGCGGCGCGCTTCCTTCCTCCCCCCGCCTCCGCGGCAGCGCGGCATGCTGGGAGCGCCCTCCCCGGAAGCGGAAGGGCGGGAGGCGGGCAGGAAGTGGCGTCAGGGTCCGGCGAGCCCCCGGTGAGGTGGGGCGGCGGCTCCTCCGCCGCGGGCTGGGCTGCGCAGGGGCCCGAAACGGCCCGGTTTCTGCCCCCGCCTCCGGCGCTGTAACTGCAGGGCCGGGGCGGTTGCCCCAGTGCTACCCGCCTCTCTCCTCGAGAGCAGTCACGGCAGCCGGAGCTTGTATCACCAGCCGTGTGCTTTGCCACGGCCTCCTGGGCACACGCTCGGAGGCAGAGCGGGGGCTGCCGTCCCCGCCTTGCCCTGCGCCGGGCAGACGGCGATGCCTGGGAGCGCTTCAGGCACGGGGGAGGCCGAGGCCAGGGCTGTGGGCAAGGAGTAGCGCCAGCCTTCCGCTCTCTCCTTCAGTGTGTCAGGCTCACACAAGGCAAGTTTTTTACATCGCAGTAAGTCGACTTCGTATTCTCGGAAGCGAGTAAAGGTAATAGAAAGGAAAGTGGCTCACGTTGTCCGCCTTGTCTGGACCTGTGTTTTCCAAAGAACACAGAGGAACCTGCCCTAAAGAACCCAAACCCTCTTGCAGTCTAAGAGACCAATTAACAATCCTCAACACTACAGGAAGATAGATAAAGACAAAGCAGTACCTGCAAAGCAGAAAAATACTTAACGTTTAAATACTTACGTACATTACCTAACACATGCTATAAATACAGTACTTAATGTGAGGAATGAAATCTCAACACCTCAGCATCCTGGACTCGAAAGTCTCCAGCTTGTTAAAACAAAAGTTCACAAATGTGAAGGCTCACGTGGCACGTGCAGGCAGGACTAACTCAGAAACGAGTGGAGCTCAGAGGAACATACTCTCAGGCCAGAGCCCTTTTATCACCTAATTGCTAGAAGAAAGCTGCTGTCAGTGGACATACAGCAAGCAGATATAGCTAATATCATCTTCAGGTTAAACTGCATCCACCTGTGGTAAGGTGAAAAGTGCACTACCTAGAAATAATTTTCTTTGCTTAGTATTCATTTCCTCCGTTTCCTTCTGGCCTTTGACTTGTTTCTTGGCCCATTTTATAGCAACTTAAGTCCATTTTGTAGGCTTTGCAATGCATTAAGACTGCCTTTCTCTCCTTTAACAGGCCAAACCAAGTTAAATCCAGATGTATTCAAGCAGTATCAAATTTGTCTTTCTGGAATATGAATTTATATTTTGTAAAAATTACTAAAGTAGCTTGCTTTTATGCTGTCACTAAAATCAATTATTTTATATTCTCCACAGACAGGATCCAAGAGGCAGCTAAGCTTTTAATAAATAATTTTTACTGGTTATAATGGCCTGGCAGTTGGAGAAGCCTAGGAGGGATGCAAGGAAGAACTGGAACTGCCCGTGGTTTAGATTTTAATCCTGTCCCCTCTGGTCATAAAATACTTAGTCCAGTATACTTAGTCATAGGGTAAGTAACCCACGACTTCATGTAAAGAAGGGTTCTCAAAAAACCTCGAATGTTAATCATTCAGAGGATTGTTAAATAATTTTATAAGAAGTTTCATTAAAATGATACACCCAGTGAGCAAACTACAGAAAAGTGTTGAGAATGTAAAACATACTTTGATCATATAGTTACATGCTTTAAGTACAATTGCACAAGTTTTTCAAAGGATACAAATCAGGAAGGCCCTAACTTCATTAATGATTAACAAAATACTAGCTGTTGTTCAAAATGTACATATGACCTCCTCAAAGCTAAAGAGAAGCACACAGACCATGATTTATGATTTTTAAGGGCAATTTGTAAGTTAAGATTGGACTGCCAGTTTCTCCAGAAAACGGTACTGGTATTTTTGCTGCTGTAATTAATGTAAGAGTTCTCTGCCTGTCTGTGGACAGATGAACAATTCATCTGCATATAAGAGGAAGCTTAAAAAAGGGGAATTTATGAAGAGGGCATGGGCTTATGGCCAAGTCACTAGCATAGGCACTAGCTACCAAGTTACAGCTTTTAGTGAGAAGAATTGAAAATACCACAGGCAAAATACTTCTTTTAAGCCTGACAAGATGACGACAATACCCTGAATTAATTAATTTATTATTGTGACAGAAATATTTGTTAGCACTGCTGAAGATGGATAACAACCCACATGATGGCATTAACTTCAGTGACTGTTATGGGATGTTTATGGTCCAGTTAATAAATTAGCAGGCTTTATTCAGCATAAAACAGTAGCGGCTACAAATTCAGCTTAAACTCCTATCATTGTAGAATTACAGAGCTTTAATTGAGAGCTCAAACCTTAACCTAAGTGAACATTGGTAGACCTAAAGTGGAATTTATACAAATAAGGTAGCATAAATAACACTAAAACACACCTTTAAGTGATACAAAAGAAAGTGATGGTTTGTGGAAAACTAAGGAGTGCACTATCTACTTCTGACAGAGATAAGTTAAGACAGGATCCAAGACCAGAGGAGCCAGATACAGTTTGATTTATGCATAGCAAAACTGGTTTATCTGCTTACTATACTTACTTTAACATAGCTACGTAGCAGTTACAAGATCATAAATTGATGATTTTTACACCGGGAATTGTTTTCTTCTGACATAAATTCCAACCTCTGCTGAGGGTATCTTGAGTGGATACAGTAAGACCCATCCTCTTGCGGTTCAGTCTTTAAAAGTTGGGTAAAGCTTGTCCATGATAAGCAAACTGACTGTTAGTATTTCTGAAGATGTTATCTTTAGCTATTTTAGGACACAAAATGTCTTTTTCTATTAAATTACAAATATTACAGTGCATATCTTTTTCTTTAGCATTATTTGTATCCCTGGCTAATTTACAACAAGTTTTCTGTAGAGGTTTGTGGTGTGTGTTTGGTTTTTGTTGGTTTTAAAGTACAGGCCTGTGATGTGTTTGCTTTCTTTGGGGCAGGTTCCTTGATCAGTCCCGTTCTCAGATCATCTGCTGAGGATCAGCAGTGCACACAAACACTGCTTTCCAGCCAGATCTAGCCGACGCCAATGTATGGCATTGGAGCTTCAGTGCAAATCAGCTCAAGTGCTCAACTTAAATCTCTAGTTTTTGTGATTATGATGCAGTGTTCTTGACTCTTGCCAAAAGAGTTTAAAAATATCTTTAGGCAGGTAGTGATTTCAAACAGAAACCTTGAAAACAAAAATTTTTCAATTCTATTTTTCAGGTTTTAAACTAGCCTTGTGATTTTTTTTAATGCCTACAGTTGACGTTCTGCATATTGTATTATGAATGGTAGCTGGTCCCATAGCTTTTTTTATTTTTAATCCTAATTTTTCTGTTAGTCTTCCCATAATTTAACTTTTGGGATGATTTGTTGCTAAACATATATTGGCCTTACACTCAGGGAGAGTAGAGTCAAATTCAAGCTATTTTAAAGACTACGCAAATAAAGAATACCGATTTCTATTACAAAAGTAAAGTTGTTCTTATTCTTTATGAGCAACAAACAGTCTTGACTGGAAAAATTGTCACACTTTTGATGCTGTCTGTATTCTACGGAAAACTAGAGTGGGTTTAACCACATAGGAACCATTGAAAATCCACATACTATGCACATATGGTACATTTTTTATGCTCTTTTCCTAATAAAATTCCTGTTCTGCAACATAGACAATATAAGCCCCATGCAGTTAGGGCTTATAAGCCTAGGCAAGGCACATGAGCCTGTTTTGAGAATGAGATTGCAGAATTTCTGCTTAAATTCCAAGTATTTGCTTATCAGTAAGGTTGAGAGCAGAGGCTACAGGACAGAGAAGACTCCGTACACTTTATAGAATGAAACTGCTTTCCTCCTGGCTCTCTCCCACGCTTTGCCTACATGAAAAACATTCAAAACTTTCTACCTGCCTGGTAGAATTGTCTAAAACAGGAGTTAAGCATTTTGAGATCTCAAATTGCTTCTCTAACTCTCTGAGCAGGTCCAATCCACAAGCCTAACTTGTCAGGGATGACACTCCCTGGGGCCCTGGCACTCCGTTTCTGCATACCCCCGTCACCAGACCCAACAACTGGAATTGGAGACTTGATGTAACAGAGAGCAAGTGCATGCAGTGGGAGCCTGATTTTGCAAATATATCTGCATAAATGTGTTCTAAGTACAGTTTTACTGTGATGTGGGAGAGGGGATCCCGGACACTCCTTTCTCCATCTGCTCTTCACTAATGTTGGCTGGCATCCTCCCCTGAAGTCAATTGCTGTTTCTCTGTAAGCCTTACTGATGTCCAGATGTGGGACTGAAGTGTGGTGCTTCACTAAGGGTGAAGCACTAAGGATGGAGCCAAGCAACTTGATGATTATGACCAGACTGAAGCCTAGTGCCTGAACTGGTTTGCATCCTTTCTGCTTACAGTAATCGGCCTCGGGGCCAATCTTGTTAGCTCCTGTACACAACTCTTAATTTATGGAAGTGTCCCCCCTGCGTTGTATTTCAATACCAAAACACAGATGCATGCTGCCATCCAAACATAAAGGCAGGTGCTCAAACGTGTGTGGGAAGAGTAACTTCAGAGGGACTTGAATGGCAGATTTTTAGATTAGGGTGGGGAAACAGAAGCAAATACAGGAAAGCAATGAAGACAGACAAGGACATGGTGAAAATGGGCCCTGAGAAAAGCTAGGAGGGGACACACCTCCTCCAGGCTGAACAGAGGCTGAAGAAGGGGCGACTGGAGGTGAGACTGGACATCCTCACTTTCCCTTGCTGTTTGGCTCCTTTTGTGCTGGGAACTGTGCATGTCACTTGTAAACAGGATTGCATCAGGGAACTCCAGCACCCATTCTTCATTTCTGGTTTACTGCTTGAGTCAATAGTAACAGCGCCGTGTTTGCTACATATTTATTAGCCAATCTAAATTTCAAATCACCCTGACCTTTGTATTGAAATGGATTGATTTCATAAAACTCCATTGTAGTTCATTAGTTTCATACTTTGGAACCCAAATATAGCCTCAATTCCTTTGCTTTTTTTAAACCTAAATCTTGACACATTTCTAATAAAAGCACGCTACTCAACAATTCTACAAGAGCAGAAGTAATGTTGTGATACAGCAATAGGTGTGAGACTACCAACAGACAAAAAGCCATGTCAAGGTAGATTATTAAACACTATCATGTTTACATACACTGTATTTAGCCAAAAAGTAATAAGCTAAAGTTTAATACAGAGAGTGAACCACATTATAAATTGAAACTCAATTAACATCAAGATTATCTGGAATCTATGAGCCTAGCTCTTGTCAAAGCATAATCATTTTTAATTATAAGAAAGATCTGAATACTGTACACAAATAATATTTTAGTCATGAAGAGGTAAAGTAGGTTCATAGCTCACACGAATATGCTGATGCAATAAGCTATATATTGCATCAGAATTTAAATGCAAAGTGTTTAGCCAGTGTGCCTGGACTGATACAACAAGCAGCCCATAGTCCTGATCCTGCAGATCAGCTGAGCTTCAGCAGATAATTAAAGTAGATGCGAAACATCAAGGTATTTATAAGTCTGTATTACTTCATATAAACAGAGTTTTATACACAGACTGCGAATGTAATTTGAAAAAGAAACAAAAAATTAACACATCTGTGGATATCATATTAAGCAGAAAAACATTCCTATCACTGTTACTAGGACACATGTATGGTGGCATGGTTTGTGAAAATTGTGGAGCTATAGTAAAGTAAATCTCCACCGTGTTGACTGTACCACTCAAACTATTCTCAAAGAGTCTACGATCACCAGCTCTATTTGAAGGCTCGAACTTGTGAATTAGCAAAGGCTGTGCAGTCTGCATCCTTGTGTGTTACAGCATTATAATTATTATTTTAAATCACCCCCGTTCCTTTCTTACCGCAGGTAGCTGCTGTTACTGGTGGGATACTGGTGATGGTGATAATGTTCAGGCTGGCTGTGCCAGAAAAGCATTTTGGGATGAGATGAAGCGTTGTGCTCAGCTAAGAGATGGTCACTGCAGTGATGGGAGAGAGGAAAGAGAAAACAAACACATTCAGATTAAAGTTGCAGTTGGGTTCCTCTCAGGCCTTTATCTTTAGCTGCTGCCAGCAAGTTTGCCGGTGTCACTCTCTCCAGAAGAGGCAGGTAGCTGAAGGCTTGGCTGGTTCCCACCTACTCTCCTGCTCCCCAACCTTGCTGTGCTGTTAGCTGCTGCCCAGCTGCAAGGCTTTATTACTAGCTGATGTGACATCAAGTGCAGCTCAGACCTCACCAGCCTCCCCGTTGATCTCCTTCCCTCCCTCCACACTGTCAGAGCATCACTGAGCAGAATTGTTGCGTTACAGAGCCAGGAGAAAGAGCAATTTCACAGCACTTCTGCCTCGGAGAGGCATACAGCTCCCTCTTTACATAGTCCACTCGAGTACTTGGACCCTATAACCCGCATAGGCATGACTGACTGAAAAGAAAAAGAAAAAAGGTGGAATATACAATGATAACTTTAAGGCAAGCAAGGTGCCTTCTCAGTAGTGTTTAGACTGTGTCCCTTTTGCCTGTTCATTCTGTACAAGTTCAAGTGGCAGGCTACTACAGAGTACAACTTTATAGTTACCTTCTTCCCATTAAAAAAGATTTAAAAAAACCCAGTGAAAACACTGTCAAACTGCAGGAAAAATATTTACTCCAACACCCACCCACCCCATCCCTCAAACACTCACTTGGGGGAAAAATCATATTCGGATGCAAACCAGCTGCTTGGCTCACTCGTGTCTCAGTGCCATTTGCTTGCCTGGGTTTGCAACATCTACTTTAAAACACACAAAATAGTACTGGTCGACCTGGCTGAGGCCTTGACGCTCAGAAATAAAAGGGGGCACACATCCAAAAACATCATCTGAAAATAGTTACCTGCAGAGGGCACCCATTCTGCTTGAAATAGGAAGGACTACTGACAAGTAGTAGTAGTTCGCTGGGGTTTTGTTTTGTTTTTTTTTTAAAATATCACCCCCACACAAGCACGCATTGCTTGTTCCTTGCAGTTAATGCTATAAAAAGATACTTTTAAAAAGGTAATGCAATATTGTGACAACACTCAGGCTATGAAAATAAGAATATCAAAGAGCAAGGTTCTGGAAAACAAAAATGAATTCTTTCTTATTAGAGTGATAGTAATATCCATCAGTCAAAAAAAACTTCAAACGAACAACACTGTTGGTTGGGTTTTTTTCATAGCATGAGGCAGTTCTCCTTTAACTTACTGTTCTTATTCAACATCAAACACCACAAACAAAAAACAAAGGCCAGAATAATAAAAGAGGAGGAACTGTAAATATTGGAAGAGAAAGAAACATCCACATGTAACACTGTCCAGAAAAGCAGACAGGAATTGGGATTGCTGGCTTAGTGATTCCAAGAGGTTATTCTCTTCCAAGAGACACTTAGGTACCTGAAGGAGGGCTGTCGTAACGCAGACCTGCTTGTGTACACAAATTGATCTTTGCTCCAGCAAGGATGAGAGCTAGAGGAGTCTTTTCAAGGTTAGTTTTTCCACTTAGATGTCTATATGTAACTGCATACTCTTAACAAGCACCCTCCTAGCCGATGTAAAGGGCTGCATGAGTCCCAGCGATCACGGCTGCATTTTTTTAAATAATTAATTTAATAATAATACTAATTCTGTAGAAAAAGAATATGTATCCTGCTAACCAGTTTGCTCCATCTACTGGCAAGTTGCAAAATAAAATCACTCTGTTTCCAGCCCTAGATTTAGGCAAAGGTGTTAAACGTGTACAGTGTGTTGTATTTGGAAGCCTCATTTCCCTTTGCACTGATTATGCTCAAGAAAGGACTACACATCCCTCAAACCACTTTCACAATCTTCCCCTGGGGCTGACATGAGCTTCCCACACAGAGGGTAGGCGTCTGTTTTGTTCTGTGACTTGTATTTCTATTAAATGGAAAGAGTAATACCACAGATTCCCCTTAACTTGAAAAGCTTTCAGTCCCTAGCACAGAATGGCTCACACCTCGATGCGTATCCCACAGAGCTCATGTGGCTTTAAATTGTCAGGCACTCCCCCCCCCCGCTCCGCCCCAAGTAGCCTGTTGCTTTTGACAGATGCTGGTTTGTCAAAATGCAGGTGGGAACACTGCAGTTTTGATCAGTCTTTTTTTTGTGAAGTCCAGGAGAGAACTTGTGACCAAAAGCAACTGAGATTCCCAAACTAATCAGTAGCCTACACACACGCATGCATGCGCATACATCTATGTATGTATACTAAACAACTGCACTCCTATTTTTCATCTTTAGCACAGTAGACTTTGTTACTAGCCCTTTTAAAATTAATTCTGATATTTTCAAATAACACAAACACAACATATCAGAAGTCCTAGATTTGTGCTTATGTCAAGACAGACTACTCGCTGTTGTTGAAAATAACCACCCCAGGGAGCCCAGGCAAGCAGTTGCAGATTAGGCTACTGGCCTGGGTTTAGCCCCTACATTTTGAGTGTGGATAGTGAGTGAGAGCTGTTAGGCATAGGTACTTCAGTTCTCTGGTTTCAGTCCTGTCATTAGCTTGCCCAGCTGTTAACAAAGCTTTGACTCTACCGACTACACAAGTAGGCAATAATAAAACACAGGAGCATCACAGCAAATGTGCCCATTCAGTCCCTTACCTTCATTTGATTTTTCAAGAATTACGCTTATGCAGACTAAAAATAACTGAGTCATTGGTTATATCCAAAAAGCTACTGCCTCAAGGAGGTTGGGTGTTTATTAGTAGAGCATTTATTAGTAGAGCACCCTATTATCATTAGGGTGAAATGATGAAGGCTATTCTGATCTCAGTTTCTAAGTGCCTGCTTGTTATAAAAGGCAGAAGTTCAATGCCTGTGTTACGGCTACCCCTCATGGTATGCAAACTATTTCACACTTGAGAGAGTGCGGCCACAAAAGCTGCCGCTACAAACCATCATATCCCACTGCGACCACTGTTCCTGATGGCGTAGAGAAGCAAAGCAGAACCAAATCTTGTGGACTTCCATGCAAAAGCACTGTGGAAGAGGAAAATTTGCCTCTTTTTTTCCCCCTCTAAGGGTTGACAAGACGCTTGACTTACCACTCATAGAAGCTTTGAGTTCCTTGTATGGAAAGTACTAGACAGAACATGTAGGAAGTGTTATTATTCAAACTGAAATTAAACACTACCAACCCCCCCCCCCCCCAATCAGTATTTCTTTCCTTTCTTCTCTTTACAGTCTTGTGTTTTGACTGATCTCTGTTGCAAACAGTATATGGGTAAAACTTCAAGTACAGTATAGCTTCATTTTTCAAATCAGGATAAACTTCCCAGGTTATGTTTAATTCTGGTATTTTGCCTCGTGAAGCACTGTATATTCCCCACACCCACACCTGCTGCCCTTGACTAACCTCTAGACATAAAAGTATGTGGTTACACGGTCTTGCAAGTTTGGGGACAAATAAGGTGAGTTTTTTACCTTGTACTGTTTATTGTTATGGGGCTGTTTTGTTTCTTGCTTTATAATCTGCCCAGTAAGTACTAAAACAGATCTCAGCAAAGGAGCATTGTATACACAAACAACAAGACATTATTTATTTAAAACATCTCTTGCTAAGGCTTATGTATGGCATACAAAGTCCAACCTGAAATTTAAGGTGGGGAGGCTAATGTTTTGCTAAGGGTTGGATCTCCACTGAAGGTAAGTACTTTAGCATATGGTGCCTGAAAACTTTAATTGTTGGATTTTTCCATGAGCAGCATCCAAAATGATGAGGTCCTCTAAGGCATCATTCAATTTGCTAATCTTTTTCATAGTGATCAGACTCCTCACTTCATTTTCTGATTGCCCATCTGAGAACTACAGCAAATGACATTAAATATTGGTATTATAATTGGTTATATACACAGAATGTAATATTTGCTCTGTTTTTAGCAAGTAAAAATTATTCTAGAAACAACACATAGAAAAACTTAATCAGGTACCATATAAGACATTGTAAATTCAATATGTATTCTGAAAAAATTATGTAAAGGAAGTTTTTGCTGCCCAGTGAGGATTTTTAGTTGTGCTTAAAATGCCAGGTCAGTTTAAAATTAGAAGAGAGGTTTGTATGTATGCAGGAGCAATCCCTACATACTTCAGCCCCAAAACAGAGGAGAAAATAGTGCTATTTTGAACATCCTGTTTGGTCTTTGGACTCTTTTTCGTTGTGTAACAGTTGCTACCAAATGCAGGGTAACTTTGGAATGAAAACACCTGTCAAACCAGACATCAGTGACCCTGTTCACCTAAATCACTACGTAACAGTGAGGTATTCACGTCTAGATGATACTCCCCACTTGGATGGGCTGTGCATCCATCATACATGTATGTGAAAGGTGCTGAAACATATTTCTAGCCCTTCCTTGTATGCACTTTTGAATACACCACCTCTCTGTCTCCTCTATATATTGGTAGTGGGACTATATTCATTGCCACTACTATAATGAACTTAAAAAACACTGACAGGTAACAATCAGAAGCAAGAAAAACTTCTGCATGTGATCCATTGCTGCATTGACTTGCAGTTCTCACCACACATCTCCTGACACATTAAGAACTGACCCAGACCAGTCTTATTGCTATGTCTGGTCATCTGAAGGTGGCAATTAGTGCTAACAGTCTGTGAACAGCAACACACTATGTTCAGTGCAGTAAAGGGTAAGTAGCAATGCCCCCATATTCTCCATGTCCACCTGCCCCCTTTATTCTGGATTGCTGGATGGTTTTAGACATCCTAATCTGGGCCTGCTTAATGTTGAAGCATTTTAAGGACTGCTGCATTTACCAGTCCTTCCTCTGTGATACATAAGAACTCTTGAGAAGTGGGGCTGCCAAAAAAAAGAAAGTGGAAATGGGAAAAACCATAAAGAACATTTTTGGTAGACCTCCTAAATTCCAATAGAAATCTTAAGACGTTAAGAGCACAGAGATAAGGCAACACATCACGGGGTGTCTGACCAGAATGGCATGCATAACAGCGCTAAGACACTAAATACTTCAGCAACTCCTTCTGATCAATTTGATGAGATACATTAGATATGTAGCAGACCCTGTGCTCAGACTTGCTTCAGTGTCTCCTTGATAAGAGGCACTCAGAAAACTAACTTTGTACGTAAAGGAGAAATACGGATTGCTTCCAATGCCTCGAGTGTCAGTTTACAAAAACCATAGGTTTGGCTTTTTCTGAAGAATGCAGGCTACGCTCCTTTCCTCGTGGGATCTATCCTCTTTTAAAAAAGTCTGAAAGTCTCCATTCCAGGGTGTTACTGCTCTGTAATTTATTCCTCTGTAGTCATATTCCTCACATAACCTACTTCTGAATCTAAGAGGATGCGATGAAGGTGCTGAGGTATGAACTGAGGAATAAATGTCTTACTGACTTCACATCTTATGAGATGGAGGCATGGTAGGTATCACCTTTGCTTTCCTCTGTTTCTTTGTCTGCCTCTTAGGAAGGCTTTAAGGCCTGCAAAGGAACCTATCATATGGAGATCATTTGTAGGCATAAAGAGATTTAGACAGCAACACTGCCCAGAGAAAATTTTCATTTAACCCATCACATCATACCCGAATGAAAACTTAAGTTAGCAGGTTTTTATGGCTGTGGCAACAAGGAGTCAGTTTTTTTGTAGAAGAGTCAGAAGTCTGTAAAGGTGGACAAGTTCAAGTGTTTGTTATTCTGCTATTCTATGCTTGCTGTGCGCCTACTTGGTAGCCTAAAAATATCAGTATTTGGACTCACAAACTGCTGTGGCAATGTAGGCTTCCTGCATGTTCTGACACAGAAAAGACAGCTCAGTTCCTTCTCATTCCTAATGCACAAAGCCCCTTTTACCTGAGGCTCTGAGGCAGCTTTGGTGCTCTGCCAGGTCTAACAATTTCTAGCATTGGGCTGTCTTGGCTTTGTGGACAAAATCCTCCAAGATCAGTGTTTTCCTCTTGATTCCCAATGCAGAAAGCAAGACATTCTGTATTCCAAGAAAATCCCCTTCCTAAAAACATGACAAACCACATGGGATTTTTACCGTTTTCAAGAACAGCAGCTACAACTTCCAGGGGGTTAAATTAAGTGTATATACCATGTGTCTCTCCTCATGTTCTGTAACAACCCTGTTGTTTTCTACTTCCTAACAGGGCAAAAATCTCCTTTCTTACATGGTTCAAGAAGCAATGTCTCATTAACAGACTTCTGAGAAAGGGCAGCCTCTGATGATACCAGCAGTTACTTCTGAGCAAGGTTTTAAAAAGTTTCATCTGACAATTTCTGAATAGTCAGATAACATCCAATTAAGATTTCTCTTCTTAAGCAAATACCGGCTATATAAATAGTGATGCATGAAAACTCCCTAGGGAAAGCAGATAACTTCATCCAGGTAAAATAGTTCAATTGATTAGTTGGCCAACATGGCCACAGCTGTCATCTGAAAGATCAAAAACCTTATCAAACACCTCAGAATTTCTCTACATAAAATACAACCATCTATAATGACATATAGTATAGTGTAAAAATGTTTTATCCACGTCAGTTCAAGTTGTGCTGAAAGTACAAAAAATAACAAGCCAGAAATTACTATTTTACTAGATTAGAGGCTTTTTGCACTTGTATACCATTAGAGTTACATTTCAAGTGTATTCTTTCAGATTAGCAGATAGATTAATTAAGCATTTAAAAACATGCTAATCTGCAATTCTAATTGAAACAGAGACATCCAGTTCGCCCCACAGGCTTGCACTTCAGCTGTTTAAACCAAGTTGAAATCACAGTTTCCTTGTGTTCCCTGGTATTTTAACATGAACTACATATGCTCAGGCTAAACAAACTGTGCTAAGAAATGTTTTTTTGTATCCCCCACCCAATACAGGCAGACCATCAAAGCCCAGGACAGATTCACTTTTGCCAGCATCTCTGGCAGAAGTTTCTGATCCCAGGGTGTTGCTGGAAGACCAGCCTGAGATTGTTCCCCTATGTGATTTGCCTGGAATAGATTAAGGGAGCTCCCACAAGGTACTCTGTTGGCTCTGCCATGGGCAGAGATGAACAGATGGTGAGGGAATAACTAACCAGTCTAGCTGACTTTTGAGAATGTCTGTCTACTGCCTAACTTAAATCTACATGTTTTTTTTTACTGGTATAAACCTTCCTTGGACAGACATGCACTACCTTTGAATCTAGCCTAATATAGTTAACAGAACTGACTCCAGTACTGATTTCAATATGAGTTTATAGAGGTCCGAAGATTTGCATCGGTGGGCAATAGCACGATCTAGGACAGGAAGCACAATAAAAATGGAACACCTGTAAAACTGTGATGCCCAAGATAAAGTTTAGTTACATTTTTACCTCCTGCCAATGGTAACAAGTCTGGAAATCAAACAGTTATATGCGGGTATGTTATTTTTTTCCCCTGAAAAAAGATATTTTCCATGTTTCACTATGCAGCATTATTTCCAATCTTACTCCCTCAAAATATGCTTCTTTAGCATCACTTATATCTACCTAAAATATATCAAGAGTCACAGAATTTTTAGATTTGATAGGAATCATACAGTATTCAAAACTGCTTGCAAAATACCATTTCAAAGTTTCCAAAAGTTACTGTTTAACAGCAATTTACAAACACATTTGTGATTCTGTCTGAGCAGAAATTACCTATTAGCAAACTTTCCTCAGTAGGGAACTTCTCAGTAAATGCGCTCATCATCCTAAAATCCTATCAGCAAATGGAGAAACTTCTTTAACTGGGATAATCCAAGCTGCACAGCTTGGGATGCCTGAGGTCTTAAAATATACTTAAATATACAAACATATACACAACAAAGAAAAAAAAAAGGAAATTAAGGTTTTTTTCCACTTGCCAGACTAGCACAATTAGTTTCTCAAACTTCCCACATTACTGAAAATCTTCCATGTTTTAACAAAAAAGAAAGAAAACTTTTAATTTGTTTAAAGAACATTTATAATATATGAAGCAAACCTTTAAAGTATATGCTTCTAAAGAACTGGAAGACTTAATTACAAAATGTAGGGGCAAAAACATAAGAAGTTTTCTTTAGAGAATGTAATACGAATATTGACTTTCATCTTACCTGGAAGTAGACTTAAACTACAAAACTGATCAGTTTACTGTTTTAATTGAGAGAAAACATCAGTTTTCTTTCTGCCAATAATCCTCCAGCTCCCAAACTGCCCATTTATCCCCATGATATTTATGCTTATTGTGTTCTATGTTTGTGTTTGCCAAGTCCCAACCTGACAAAGTGAAAGTTACCACAACCAGGTGAACCATTCTCACTATCCTATCATAGGGATTAACTGTAGCATAACTCAACAAATTTATTCCTCAAGATTATTTTCTCTTTTATGATTATTTTCAAAGGGACAACGTCATATTCAGAATATGAATTCTTTTGCTGAAAATTAAACTGTGAGCAGTTCTGGCCTGCATTCTCAACAGGCTTTTTACATGGGTATGTTTGTGAACTTACGCAAACATTTAAACATTCATAGAAACTACTAAGAATATGTAAGTGTTTCAGGATACAAATGTTTGTTCTTTTTGCTCTGGGAATCAGACCACAAATAATAAACACAACTCAATCTGTTCCAACCTTTATCTTCAAAAAACAAGCAAGCAACCAAACTCAGGAAAATTTACATGATCGGCTCTCCTTTCAATTTACATTTACTATCCCAACTTCCTTGCTAAGAACGGCTGGACATAATGTGTTACTCAAAATTCTTTAAAGCAAATGACATTCAAGTCAGAGACATCCAAGACATGCATTACCTATCCTGATTCTGCATGTAGCTTTCTTTCCTTCTTCCTCTTTTTTTAAGCCCAAACTCAACCTTTAAGAATTACATTTCAGTATTCAAATGATTACAATGACCTATCTTTACAGAATATTAGAAAGAACATAAAGAAACCCTTTCTGAAAGAAGAGCAACTTATAATTGTCCTAATTTTTCCCAGGTCTTTATGCTAATCCATTAGAGAAACCACCTCCAGCAGGAACATAAGGCATGACTAATCATTGCTTGAATTTAACTGAGCTAATGTCTATTTTAACACAGGAAAAGAAGGCAAAAAGCAATGCAGTGAATCTGACAGCTGGCTGCAGTGGAAATAATTTTGTTGCAAATTCTTACATTCTGATGGCTCCATGTAATATAAACACATTCTATCCACTATAGAAGCTCTATCTTTGTTGGGAACAGAACTAGTCATATCAAAAGTAAAATATTCATTTAAATATATTGCATTTAGATTTTTAATACATGGCATATCCACACTTAGAACATTTAAAGATGGCTTAAAAGCAAAACTGAGGGACAAACTTTGTGTAAATATCTTCCTCCCCCTCTACCTGGAGCAAAATTTTTCAGTCATATAGGGGATAAAAACATTTCTTTCTTACCAACTCTTGTTTACACAAAAAAAATTAGGTTCATCCATAATATATACTGTATGTTTCAATAACTTATTTTTTCAGTATGAAATAACGTTTTCAAAAAGATGACAAACAGCAGTCATCTTGAAATGATACTCTGAAAATAAATATTACCTGTAGAAAAAGTAGGAATAACATATGGGACTATTAAGCTTAGAATTTGTGCATTTTTTTAAAGTGATCTTTTGTATAATCAAAATGTAAACTACAAGACTGTAGACTGAAAAATATTTTTGAAATATTAAAAAAATAAAATGCAAACAACGTATAATGTACAAATAAATGAAAGGGTAAACAAGAAACCTATCTAGATGAAGGAAACTGGGTGTTCATAAAGATTCTATTCAATTTCCAAAAAGCATTTTTGTCTAGCATACCTATATTCACAGCATGTTCTCAAATGCCAAGTCAGATTTAGTAACAAGAGTATATAAAGAAACATCATTTGGACACACAAAACATGAAGATTGAGATTATTTTTTTTTTTTTTAACCAATGTTGTATCAATCACCTTTATAATTTTTCTTATAGCATGTGATCAAATAAAACAGAAAACCAGAATGTATACATTGCTAATTTTTAAAGTAATGTTATGTACATTTTATTGCCAGTATATGCACAATGGTAAGCATAGAACTATAAATACACAATGTAATTAAACAGTAGAAAACAACAAGGATGTTACACGTAACAAAGGAAGGAAAGAGGAGATACTATTTTCTTGATGTAGCTGCTAAAAAGGGCTAGCGATGAGTTATGACAGTCTTGGTTTTAAGTCTTTACATATATTTCTACAACTTTTCCTCCAAATAAATCTCTGCAACAGCATTGCTTCTTTAACAACCACATCTTAGCTCTTTCTATTGGATTCACTTCAAACTAAAGTGAAAACAACCTTTCATGTAACTACAAGCATCTGACTTCATTTGTATTCAGTTTTGCTTTTCAGGGTTCCTAGGCAAGTAAAGTGTTTAAGTAGTTTCTTATAATATTTGGCTGCAATGTTGAAGAATAGAGTTTTGAATACACATTGTGATAATTTGGGGGGGGGGGGAAAAAGAAGAAAAAAGATTTTCTGTAGATAGTTCTTCCATCGGGTGCTATATGCAGCAGCTCAGTCAAAAATTAGTCACCCTGAAGAGGTAGAGAGAATTTTAGCCTAGCATAGATCATCATCCTTGGCACCGCTATTTTCTCTCTTATCAGGATACACTTCCTACAACTAGACAACATCACAGTCAAAGGGGAAAAAAAAGTCAGGAAAACAAAAGTTCCACCATTCCTGGGAAGGGCACTGTTTCATCCCAGTTCTCGGTTAATTAGCTTGCTGCTTATATCCAAGACCAAAAAAAAAAAAAAGAAAAAAGAAAAAAGAAAAAGACAACATTTAGGGACACATTTACTTGATCTTTGTTCTCTTTCCATTATCAAGTTCATAAATACAAAGAACCATTATTCACAATAAACTAACTCTTTTTTCAAAAATGGAAAAACAAACCCTGGAAACGTTTCCACACCTTAATCCAGATGGGTCTTGAGGATGCTATTCAAGAAAACCATGCAAATAATTTGGTGCAGCTTTCCCAACTCATCCAAAATATATATATTTTTTTTTAAATTAAAAGGTGGCAAGATCCATAGCATTTGTGACTATTCCCCCTCCCCCCCATTTAAATTCAATGCAGAAAATCTTGGTGCTTTTAGGAAGGTAACTAATAAATAGTTTTCTGCACTGTTGTCATACAATCCCATGTGAGTTACAATACAAGACTACTTGTTCCAGCAATTAGGTTGAGAGGAAACATTCTAGTGATAAAGATAAATACATACTGAGCATGCTTGGGCAGAGCACTCCATTCTGAAGCATCCTGCTTGAAGAACGAAAGGTGACAAGGATGGTTCACGTCCATCAAGTGACCATTAACTCTGCTGCTAAAAAGCAGACTGCCACACTATCACCAGGTCGGCAATGCTACCCTGAAAGGGCTGTCTTCCAAATTAAGAGGTACTGGTTGTACCAGTCCTCTACTGCACACACTAAATTCTTATTTATGCAACAAACATACAACCAATGAACAATATCACTTTTACAGAACTGGATCAATCCAGCTTTTTTTTATAGGCATGTTTCTCAATCTCCAGAATATCCCAAACAAGCTGTAAATAAGATGATGAACCACCAACATAGTGAACAAGTCTCACTGCAGTTCAGACTAGTTTAGCCTTGGTTCACATCACTTCTTGTTTCTAGCAAAGGACATGATACTCAAACAAAACAGCAATAAAAAAGTAATGTTATCTGCAGCTGAATAAAAGCAACAGAATTTATATTTTAACTTCCGAAGCTTAAAGCATATTTTTTTAATTAGCATTAAAAAAAAAATCTTTTTTTTTAATACAATAACACTGGCAAAAGTTAATGGGAAGACACAGAGGATTGCGAACAGGATAACTGATGGATTAGAGTTTTAAATTTTATTCTGCTTTGATCAACTGATGTTAATACTGTTTTTCCTTGGATTTGGAATAATTCTATTGCAACAGTCACATGCAGGCTGAGGACAGCCATTGGTTAAAGAAAAAAAAACCAAACAAAAAACAAAAAACAAACAAACAAACAAAATAACCCCAAAAACACAAGAAAGGGAAAAAAAAAAACCAAGAAAAGTTCCAAAAGTTGTATGTAAGAATTTTCCTTTCACTGAAGAGGGCCTTGCCCTTGCTTTAGGAGACCTGGTTAACTCTTGTCAGCTTCATTAGCTTTGTCCAGACATATCTGCTGTTGTATCCCCTGGTCCAGAGCCTGTTTGTGCACGTTTGATGTAAAGGTTCAATAATTTCATCTGCAAATTTAAGCCAGAAATTCACTTTGTTTAGTATTTGCAAACTCTACAGACTACAGGAATGCTACAACAAAGGAGACATTAAATAATTTCTTTTCCCCAAAAGCGAAATTGTATTTTACACAGTTGATTCCAAGGTAACATACTTGCCAATGAAAACATCAAACAGCAAAATCTGTCACAAGGAAAACTGCTCAAGCTTCTTTAAGGATGTAAAGAACAGAATGATCTAAGGTAGCTAGATTAAGATAGATGGAATATTTCCCTCAAATTACAATGCTGTTCTAAATAAGGTAGGTTTTTTTTTCTTTTAAGTTAATGTTGAGGTTTTAAGCCTCTAGTTAGAGTCGTTGATGCTGGTACTTACTAAAGCTTCCAATACTGTCTAGAATCACATTCAACACAATCACTGCCAGAGAGTATTTTTAAGATACAACTGTCTTATTCAAAAGATATACAAAATTAATTGTTTATTCCCAAGGACAAAGAGATTCACAGTTAACATACAACTGTTTGCATGCAAAAAACTGTATGTAAGAAATGTCAATAAAATCATAAATATAATGAGCCAAAAAGGACCACAGACTGATTACTATTATTATTATTTCAAATTAGACGTACTGAAAGGACTAATGAAAGCAAAACAACAAGGAGGGAGAATAAATAAAACTGCTGTATGTAACATCTACATATTATATTTATTGCTTTCCAATCAGAACTTGCATGAAAAACAAGACAAGAAATACTGATAGGAAAAGCCCTGCTGAGTATAGCCATTATCACTACTACTGGGGATACAACCAGTAACTAAATCAATTAAACAGTGGTAAGAAACATAATTTACTATTTATCTTAATGCTAAAGTTCGTACACTTGCATAAATAAAGATCTATGCATTTTCAGTTTTGAACATTTTTATGACAAAGTTATATTAAACCTTGGAGGGTTTCTGTAGCTCTGATATCCTCCTCCTTCAAGTATATACTTTTATGAAACTTTCTGGCAATTGCAACCAAAATGCAAATGCATACATGCAATTATGAACCAAGATTTCTTTAAATGGTATCTTTTACTTACTTTACTGCCAGTGAGTTGACTGAGATGTGGTTTTAGTTCATCACCAATTACTGCATGAATGGCTACAAGGCAGAAAACACACGCCTTACGAACACTGCTCTCTGAATTATCATAACCCTAGAAAGCAATAAAATTAACATTAATACCTTATCAGTTAATGATTAAAAGCCTCAGAAAGCTATTTACTTATTTACTATAATAAATACATTGAAGTCTACAGCAAATGAATGCTAGTGTAGCCCAATGAAGCATTCCAACAAAAACCCAAACACGCAAATACAGAGCATGCACTTAAAAAGCAGGCTGCTTATTAATCACCCTTGATAATCATTTTCCAGACTGAAATTAAAACCCACACAATCCTGTTCATAAGTTACACTGAAAACAGAGTTGCTGTCATGCAATAGGGTAGTACATAAGAGAAATTGTTCTAGATTATACAGATATTTACTTAAAGCAGAAGACCACTCCATTTAGAGCTTCCTTACTCTGAAAGAAGTATTCTCTTAACAGCTAAAGATTCTTTTGTTAACTTCCACCTCATTCCTTAATGATTTTTTTTCCTTTCGCCACTTTGCTAGTACCCCATGCCTGGCTGCCTCACTCACACCCCCTTCTGAGAGGGCCCCTTCTCTGCCTCTACCTTCCTGCAGATGTACAGTTGGATCACACACACTAAAGACAGAAATCTGCAGAATGCAGCTGTCAAACTCTGAAAAGTCTTTACCAATCACATGCAAATTAATGTATCTTGGCTCTTGATAAGGTGGGAAAGAATTTATTTTTAAAGATAAAGGAAGATAAACCTCTGCTATCCTTTTTGTTTTATTAAACTTTCCCCAATCAACTGCTTCTTTCCTCTTGCCTCGCCCAAACCTCAAGTGATAAAACCCTACAATTCTACACAAATACAACATGGACAATTTCAGACCAAATGGTTACAACTTCGAAAAAGATACAAACAACAAAAAACTCTCTTATAACGAAAAGTATCTACCAAGCTTAACTATAACCAGTACTTTATATCCTACTAAGATTTCCATCGAGTCCTAACCACAGTTATAATTTAGCTACCTGCCAATCAAAGAGTTTGTTCCCACTGTCTGAGTTATTTTGGGACAAAGCAGCCATCAGCTATCAGACAAATAAAATCCTTCATGAGAGTCAGGGGATATTATTTTTAAAAGTCTTTGCAATTCTTATATATAGTTGGGGGGGGGGGGGGGGGTGTTGGTTTTTTTCAGTTTTTTTTTTTTTTTGTTTGTTTGTTTTTTTTGCTTTTTTCCCCTTCCCCTTTTCTTTCTTCTCTCCTTACCTGTATTAGACCTGGCACAATCTCTGGTAAAAGCTGAGTAAGGGTTTCTTTAGATACTCTTTCTATGACTTTTGTCTGCATTTTGATTGCAGCCAGATTAATGGGGTAATCTGCAGTTTGGATAATTGGACAAAGAACTTTGATGCACTGATCCGGGCTAATGGAAGTGGCCAGCATGGAAGCAGCTTCTTCAGCAGATCTCACCACCTGTTGAAAGAATAAGTAAAAGACATGGAAAAATTATTTACAAGAGACTGTTACTATGGCCTGTTATCTGGCAGCAATGGTCTTGAGCATAAAAATTTCCTACCAAGAGCTCTACAATATTCTGGAAATATGTGAGTGAAGAGCTCTCTGAAAATCTGTTTACAAGATTCCAACTGTTGGACATGCTTTCCTAAAAACAACACTCTTCCCAGTATTCTGTGGTTAATCTATGTCCTCGGCAATATGCATATCAGGTTTTCAAACCTGACTGTTGAATCAGATCTGAGATTTATTCTGCAATACCCTCCCAACTACATATTGAAATATCACCACCTTTGTAAATCTGTAATTTCTTGTGTTGTCATTTGTTATTGCTTGTTAGGTCAGTGATCACTGACAAGACATGTTTTCACATTCATCTCAAAACCACGTTTAATGACATGCCTAGATTGCTACTTCTAGAAGCCAATCTAGCTGTTTTTCCTCCCCTCTAAGTTTGAAAGAAACTATGACAAGAGAGTACTTTAAGCCTGAAGAATATGCAGAACGAGTAGTTAGGTAGGAAATCAATAGGTACAGAACCTCAGGATACAACATGGGCACAACAGAAAACTCACATCTGATCTTCATATTAGTGCAGCTGTGGCGTCTGCCATCTAACAAGACAAATAGCTGCACGAAATCAGCAGTTTGTACATCGATAATGTACAAAAACCTCCATAACTGTTTCTCTCCATCCTTGTCCCCTTTACTCTCTCACTCATATACACGAAACCAAGAGAGAGAAAAAGCACAGTAACAGAGAAGGAAAGATGGGGACAAAACACTGTAATAAATACAGTATATGAAACAAATCAAGACGGTGCAGGGAAAAGAGAAATGAGTACCAGATGAGTGACAAAAGTCATTGGTATGGGAGGAACTGCAGTCAAACTTCAAAACCTGGAACTCCACGGTAAGTTCCCATATAGAGTAAGTGCCCTTGCAAGGGGAGGGCAGGGAGAAGATGTACTCATTTAATAATAAACCTGGATTCTTTCCATAGCATCAGTGACACTGATGCGAATCGTTTAATACTGGGGTGGTTACTGTATTTGTGATTCTTATATCTACATGCATTACCCTTTATTGTGTATGCATGCATCACAAATAGTTCTGAGCAAGATTACAGTTATCTTTCTACTTCTGAATCCCCTCACTATTCTTGGCCACAACCAACTCCTCCCTTTGATATGTTCCTGTGCGTTCTCCCCTAACAACATTCAAAGTCATGCTCTTGAATGGTGCAGAGCTGGCTAAAAATGGAAAGGGTTGACAATTCCTTGCCATGTTCAGTCCCATCTCTCAACCGTAAACCTCAATGAAATCCAAAAGCTTGTTGTAGAGCTCCAGGACACCCATATGTGGCTTAAGGTGTCACACAAGGAAAAAACTCCCTTCAGTTACTCCTTGAAGAGCTATAATGACACGTCATTGATTACTATGTTTTCTTGGACAGCACCCAAGGCAATTGTTATTAGGGCTGATATTAAGCATTTGAGAGCTTATAAAACTTCAGTTCTTTTTTTTTCCTTGCATACCCATGTTAACTAATAACAGCTGAATGCTTATTAAACAAATTACTTCCTCAGGAAGATCTGACTAATTTCTCAAACATTTTTTTGAACAGCTGTTTCATTTTGTAATAATTTGTCATAACCTCAAACAAACAGAATAACTGATTACTAACCTCCTTATGAGGATCCTTATGCGCTTCTAATGTCTTCATGATTGTGAGCTCTGCATAATTCTTAAACCTTGCTGGCTGGTTTCTTAGAATTTCTCTTAGAACTTTCAATGCCAAAGCTCTAATTGCATGCTAAAGATTTAATATTAAAATAAATGAGTTATGTATCTTTAAACAAACATACATTTTAACATTTGTTTAGCAGCTGGAAAAGTCTTTGATAATGGAAAAATATCAGATTATGCTCTACGCATATATACAGTATGAACCTAGTGTTAACAAATAAAGCCAGAAAAAAAATCTTGTTACTCATTCTTCTCAATCTCTCTTTTTGCAGATAATTCAGGTGGCATATCATAAACATGTTGCTAACCTAATGGAGTTATCTACACTACCCAGAAGTTAAGCTGCAAACAATTTTACTCTTCACAGGTGCTGATAAAACCTTTAGCATCACACCATGCAAATATATTTTGAAAATTTTTTACAAATAATAATTTTTTTTAAAGTAAAGAACAAGTAACATGGCCCTTGTACAGAACAATTACATAGAACTCAGTCTCCTCACAATGAGCATTATGTTTTGATATTCATGATGTTTTGAAAAAACATCACACATCACAAAACACACATGATGTTTTGATATTCTAGATTCCACCAGGGGCTATTAACAGATAAACTTTGAATCCCAGTGAAGAATGTTTCATTTAATCTATCGTGTGGGAATCGACAAATAAGAATACTTGAGAAGGTAAGTATTACTGATGCCCTTTTCACGATCAGGGCATTCAGACATCATGACATTTTTGTATTTTCACAGTTTTTTGGTTTTCAAGACTAACTGGAATTTGTGCCCTCCCTACAACCCATACAAATTTAAAAGATACTGAAAGTAAACCATGTGCTTTGTTAACATTCTTTACTGGATTAATCTGAATTTACCTCTTTATCTCCAAGTGTTTCAAGCAGCAAAAGTAGTATTGTTTTGAAGTGCTCATCCCAAACACCAAAAGACTCTTCCTGAGTTAACTTCATGAGCTCGTACAGGGCAGCCTTTCTTTCCTCCACTCTCTCATTATGGTTTGATAACTCTTTCAGTAACTCTGCAACCAGATCAGAGTGGTCCATGGGAGGCTCTGTCAAAAAGGAATACACAAACACAGTTCTCAGATCATTGCAAATAAATATTAGTGCCTGCTGTACAACTGAAGAATATTTTCTAGGATGGCTAGCTAGCTTTCTAGCATGCTTTTATTTTTTTCCCCCAAATTTGTCTGCAAAAATTGCAATTTGGCTACTACATTTTCAGTGCAGCCAACATTGCTGAACAAGCTTACAATCACCAAAAAAACTCTACAATGATATTGCAAAAAAACCCCCTGGAAGCTAGTTTACTGCAAGTTTTTATGCTTGCAATACCCAAAGTGATAAGTACTCTGCATCCTTTTAAAACTGATCTATACATAAAGTGCTACCTTTTCCATATGACCCTTCCATCCAAGATGATAAATTTGTCTTTTCTCTGTTAGTATTACAGAATTGTTTAGACTTTTGTAAGCCATGGTTCCACAGCAATAGCTAGGCTGTTAACACAAACAGGGGAAAAAAATGCACAAGAATGGTGCTTGGCACAAAACAGCTGAAATAGAAGCAAACCAAGGCCATTAGTCCCACAGAGATTCCCAATAGCAGTCATTACAAGATGGCTCTGGATTTTCGTTTTGACTAGAGAGGATTCCATGATGATGGAAAAATGCATTAGTAACATGACCCATATCTGTAAACACTGGACTGCAAACGGAGAGATCTGCGAACAGTCAAGACGCTTAAAAATGATCTTAATGAAAATTAACTATCAAATTATTGCCTTTATTCCATCATCAAGACCCATTTAGCCTTTAAGAAAGAAAAGGTTTCTTAAAGGCTTTTTTAGGTTTCTTAAAAGCTTTCAACCTTTTTAAGGTTGGAAGTATTGGCATAAAATGCAAATGTTACCGCATTGCGTCTTTCCTAAAATTATTTCATTTATTATCACACAAAATATATTCTCCATAATAAATTTATTAGGTCATATACTGAGAAACCACCACCCTTGAACATCTTCTATTACTGTATTCAGTCTTGTAACTTACAAATGCTGTACAAAGCACCTGTACAAAGAAACAAGGAGAAGCTAAATACCATGTATCAAATATCTTAAAATCACACATCAGTTACCTTTAAAAATCACACTGTTTTTGTACCCAACGTTCCTATTTGCATCTTGTTTTGCATGAGTAATCAGGAGCATGAGCACTTGAAAGCAGAAACTTTTTTCTGCAAGCACTTCGTCTGTCTCTGTATTAATGCATGCTTTGCAGACTCTCTGAATGCATCATTAATGTTTGCTTAAAGGACAGACTGAAATTGCATTAGGCGGGTTATTAATTAGTACAGATGTGCAGAACAGACAATCACTTTTACAGAAGAAAGATCATTACTTTTATTACCAGAACTATTACACTTTTTCTACCAAACTGTGAGGATTACAGCTATAGTAAACCCTATTTTGGGGAATGCATATTGACATATAATTAGCAAAACTATCCACATCTGTTTGAATAGAGTTATTTTCACTGTGGATGTATCAGAATCAAAGAAATGGCAACTTGAATGTATGGAGGGAAGGGGTAAAGAGAGGAGAAGGTAGCAGCCATGTCTGTGCAGGAATAAGGGGAGGAAAGAAGCTCCATTAGTCGAGGAAATAGCTGGAATTCCTGAAAAACATGAAGACAACTAAGAGGGATGTGCCTTCACAGCCTGTATTTTCCATTCCTCTGTATGACTTAGCACCCAGCGTTTCATTTCCAAACATTCTCCAGATAAGAATGGAGAAGCATAAAAGAAGTCATATTCAAAGTCTACTCTCAAAATTTCCTTTTCAGAAAGAAAACAAAACATGAATGAGGAGGAGCAGATGCAACTCCTTCATTTGAATGAATTAAAATATGCATTAGAGATAGAAATATTTGATGAAGAACAGCTCTTCTCAAACTGATCAAATAATATCCTTTTGACAGGATAAACAGTGTAGGAGTTAAAAGGGAAAATGTAGGTATGTCCTGAATTTAGTAAAGATTTTCCTACTGTCACCCACAGCTTCTTAATACAGAAGCTATGCAAATATGGCAGCCAAAAAAGCCAATGAAGTGGGTGCAAAACGGGATGAATCATTTGCAGGGTGACTGGACTATAAATGGATTTCTATTAATCTAGGAGGATACGAGTGATGTCCCTGCTCAGGTCTGTGCAGAGCCTGGTTCTGTTTGATGCTTTTGTTAATGCTATCGAAGGAATGTGGAGACTACTTATAAAATCTGCAGATGACATCAATTTAAGGACAGTTGCAAACATTCTGGAGAACAGGATAAAAACTGAAAATTATCATGATAAATCAGAGGAATGGTATGAAAGAAAAAAGATGGTTAAGTGTAAGGCAAGACACAGAAGCAGAAATCGTAAGCCCATATACAAAGTGGCAGGTAAAAAGGAAGATGTTTGGAAAACACAGTCCATGGAAGTAAGCTGAAATAAATAAGCTACTTGAAGAGGAACACTGTTTTTCAGCCAGAGACTGTGGACTGCTTTTAAGGAGTCTGGAAGTGACTTAGAAAGCCAGGTTTCCCTATGCTCTGGATAAAGAGCATCTCCCTTGGGGAAAAAAAAAAAAGTGCTTGTGGTTGGATGAGTTAGGCTGTTACTCTGAAAAGCTTTTTACTGTAAGAGAGGCAAAACACTCAAATGGCCATGTGGGGTACACTGTGGCATCTCCTCCACTGGAAGTTTTTAACTGTTAGACAAACCGTCTGCAGAATACACATTCATGCCTCAGTGCTGTTGATGGGACTGTATGAGCAGCTAAGGTTTTCCCATCTAGTCCTGTATTTCCGCATCTTTCTCCCAGTAACACATGAGAGGATAGCTGGGAGTCCAGTAAAAACAGGACTTTGTGTCATGAACAGGCAGCAATTCTGTAGAATTTCTGAAAATTAAAGTCTAACATCCAACGAGCGCTTCAGGTTTATGGGAAAAGCATGCAACTCCTAATTGAGGAATTGTATTTTGCTGAGTCTATCTTTTTTCATGCAGACTTTTTCAAAGTTATCTTAGATTAAGTTCTAAAAGTAACACACAAATGACAGAATGCACGTGGTATAACTAAATACTAAGGGTGAACACAGGAATGAATGCAAGTACTCTGTTAAGATCTATTAAAGAGCAGACCGAAATAATGCATTGCATTACTCTTCCAGCCAGGACAAACTAATACTGGATGGGGATGCTTCACTCCAGCCAGTCACGAGTTTTTACAAAACCAGAACATGCTGGCGCAGCACAGATTGCATTTGGCTTAATGCAATATACAGAAATATGTTGTCAGAAGGCATAAAGAGGCTTATTCCATGTAACAACAGGATCCCTGTAATACAGAATCTCGATCATAAACTGCCTCTGTATGTGGATGACAAAGGTATTTAATTATTGATATTTACATGACATGATTTGTAAAAATTTACTTTCCCCTCAAACATTTTCAGAAGATAAGAACTGGCCATATGTCTCTTCACTAAACAGAAGAGAAAACAAAGAGAAATGCAGCTTACTTGGATTTGTTTTTAATTTAATGTAAACTTAAAGCCAATTTATAGAATAGCTGAATAAAACACCATGTCAGGAAACAGTTTTGTTTTTCAACAGTTTCTATACCACATCTTTGCTGGATGACAAAAGCAAAACAGTCAGAAGGCGGAAAATTAATTTGTCTCTCACTAGTAAAAAAATTGTTTACTTAAAGACTGATTTTAATTTATAGCTGAATATGAAATATCAACAACAATGAATACCAGATTATGAAAACCACCTACTACTTTTTAAAATAACAATAGTAGTGATACTTTGGAACCTTCCCAACATTTAGATATAAAAAATTACCTAAAGATATACTGAGAAATATTGAAAAGAAGCTCTAGAAGCCTACAAAACAACAGCCCAAGTTCTTAGATTTGCATGGGCTAAATGAACCACCTGCCTGGTAACAGCTGGGGGGTTTTGGGCTGCCTTTTTTTTTTTTTTTTTTTAAAGAGTGTTTAGTCAATAGAAAATGCCAATGTGCCCATGTCATGTTTCAAATACAAATATATTACTAACAAAATACTTAATCTTTCACCTAATTCCCAAACTGGTTTGATCCAGTTCTACTTCCTTGCTGTAAATCTTTTCTTTTTTCCCTTTAAATTTCAATCATAAAGCAATCTGGGAGTAAATTTATATTGACAATACCGCTACACAATGTGCTACCAGAATTATACTATATAGTTCAGTATTTATCTCATTTTTACCCTTAATGTCTATAAATACCAAGTAATCCAACAATGTTACTCAAAAGGATTACTAACAAAGAAACTAATTTGAAATACAGTATTTGTAAAAACCTCTCAAAGAAGCAGCACTGGTGATACACATATTGCTAATAATAAATTCAGAAACTGAACTAAAAGATGGAAAATCTCACCATTTTTCTTATAGCACAGAACACAATCTGAAGCTTACCATCAGGAAATTGCTCTGCATCATCATCAAACATAGCTTCTTTCAAAGCAGATTTATTAAATGAGCTGATACCATCAGAATAATTGTATGGGTTATAATCTCGTGAACGTGGCGAAGAGTGGGGAGGCATTGTGTTGAGTAATGATGTTTTGTTATCAAGAGCTGTTCGGCCTGTATCACTCACACCGCTCCCTGCTCGTAGGTCTACTATGCCAGAAGCACTGCAAATCTGGAGGAAAAGAAATATCATACAAGCATATGAAATACACACTTACACTTTTGAATTAACTACACTACTAATTCATCTATGTAGCAAAAACGTACAAATTTCAAAAAGTTTACCAATTTCAAAAATTTCAAACTAGCCTTCAAATAAGATATCATAGGAAACAGTTCCCTAAACTTTGCTTTCCTTCCAAAAAAAAAAAAAAAAAGGAAAGTGTACATAGCCCCAAAAAATTAATGAACTAGAAGCAGCTGTCAGTATTTTATCTCAGAAGTTTGATGCTAAGTAATTAAAAACATGTTTAAGTATATACATATTTGGTAAGCACAACAAATCTGAAAGCCGAAGTCCCATAGAAACAAAAATTTAAAACACTGCATGTAGGACTGAAAAGCCCACAGGTTTTGCATGGAATAAAATACCTCTCAAAAACCGAACTCCAGCTGTTTTGCAAGATAATATATTTTTAAATTGCTAACATTTTAAATACACAAACAGCTAGCGCTACTTAGAATTAGCATTTACATTTCCAAAATGCAGTTCAAGACTAGGAACATATTTTTCTAAAGCTCTGAAGTAATTTAGGAGAAAGGTCCCATTTCAGAAGTCGTAACACATAAACCTACTGAAAAAGATGCTTTATCATCTGTAATAAATTAGTCATTGCCTTGGTTTGCTGATACCAAGATGCACTGAGTTTAAATACTCACTGAATCACCATCATCTTTTTTGGAATCTCGTTTTACAGGCTCATTCATATCTTCCTGACTACGAAAGCTGAAATTCTGAATGGCTTCAGTGACTCCACGAAGAGAGCTGTAAATATCTTCAGAATTCATATTTTCAGTGTCATAGTCAAATGCACTGTGGGCCATGGAGAAGGACATAGGAATTAAGATGGATTTATTTTGTGACCCCATATTTTTAAATAACATTAGCATGCAACTACAGAGACCCAAGAAATATTAGTAAAATTATTATTTTTCTTGAAACACATTAAGGAAGAAAGCTGGCTCTCCACATAACAAAACTGTACTATGGTACATCTTAGTAAGTGTACTGCCACTGACAGAGAAAGCTCTGGGAGTAGCTAGCTAAGGGAAGGGCTACATTATGTAGCAGCATCTGCCTGAAGAAACAAACTTTTGCTCTGTTTTACTCTTCTAAGTCTGAAACAACTGGGATTTTTACACCATTCTCTCTTTCTGAAAAACGTTCCAAAGTAAGGAGGACTGATAAAAGTCAACAGTTTTCACAGTAAGTTGATGGCTAAAAGCAAAATTACAAAAACCACTTCGCTGGCAACGTCAATACCACAAAATTAAAGACCAGAACAGTTATGAACTACTACATTTTTAGTCTCCCCAGTATTAAGTCTGGTTTGATGACCTAGCTGACCTATTCTAACATTTGCTAGAGATGAACACTTCTGTTCCTTTCTCTTGCTAATCCATTTGCACTCCAAGGTGCACAGCCCTTCCCACCTCAGGCCAGCCCTGGCACTTATCAGACCCTTCAGGGAGGCTAAGCAGTTCACTGTACTGTCATTCTGTGGAGGGAGTAGAATTATTTTTCAGCATCTGCCACTGTGCAAAATTTGCTCCACCCTTTCACTGTTGGGGTTATAATTTTGGATAACATGTAATGAAGCCTTAGATGCAGAACTGTAGCAACACCAGCCTACATTACCTTGGTGACAAAGTGTTCTGCGAAGTATTGGTTGGGGAAGTGAGAGGACTTGACCAACTTGCTGGGGAGCGTGGAGTAGGTCTTGTTAAAGGACTTCCCATTGATCCCTGGAGGAGGAGAGGTGAGAAGAGATACTCCAGTAGGACTTCAGCTTCCCTTTTAACTTATTATTGTATTTATTTATTTTCTAGTGCCCAGAAACATTTAAAGAGCTTCTATTTAATTTCTTGGATTGGCTAACCAATTACTAGTAACTTCAATCAGGTATAACTTTGAAATGAGTGAAGTAAAAGATAAACTACTCTGAAAAAGCACATTCAAACTTATTAAGTCACTTGGAAGCAACATAGACTTAGAAAGTATCATTCTCCAGAGGAAAAAGAAAAGGCCTTCCATAAAGAGTGATATCTACTACTAAGACAGACTTCTACATAGTATTTGGGTTGCCTCCCCTCCTCTACCAACTTTCTTGCTCTCACAAGTAACTATACTGAAATGGACTTATGTTCAAAACACCAGTAACTTCAGAAAGAATAAGAGAGGTATAGATACCTGACCACTGTTGCCTGTATTCCGGAGATGATTATGGAGAAGCTTTGTGGCTCCATCCTGAAACGTTTTTGGTAAAGCACCCAATAGCATTGTAAACTCTGGAGTGTTGAGTTCAAAAAGGGAAATCAGCACTGACTGTGCAGCCTAGAAGACGACAATACAGGTTGAAGACATTAATTCGACTTTCTAAAGTAATTTTATCAGCAAGAGATGCTATAATAAGTATTAATCACAAAACATGACTTAAGTCTTGATCAAGCTTGAATAAAGATGTTAATGGATGTGAACAAAAGCAATTCATATTTGCTGGTAAGCTGGAAGTTCAGATATTGATAAATCCAGGCACACAACAAGCAGCTTACACTTTGCACAATCATTCTAACAAGCAGTCTTTCAGAAACATGCTCCTCAACCCCCCCCCAACCCCAGATCCCTACTTACTAAAAAAAGTACTGAAGGAATTCGCAAAATGGCTATTAAAGGGTTTGGCAAATTGAACAAATTTAAAGACAGGAATGGAACAGACCAGGCAGAAATAAACCTGCAATTCCTTCTCCTGCATTCTGCAAGTGGTAATTACAGACGATGGATAGTCAACACATTAGTTTGAAAAGGAACAGTTATCACTTTAGAAATAATAAAAAAAACCAAACCCAAAAAACAAAACCCCAAACAGATACCCTAATTTGGAATGAGACAGTCTTGAGTTTGAGTTGTGATCGCAGCACTTTATATTCTTTATAACTTATCCTACAGCCAAACTAGTTAGTTAACCCTCCCCGCTTCCCGCCCCACTTCCTTCATCTTTTTAGATAGGCAAACAACATGAGGAATAATTTAGCTGACCACATATTCTAAAGATGAAAACTGTTAAGTATTGGAGTTTGTAGTCTACTGGATGTCACCTCCCACACCCTCAATTTTATTAGTTCATCTTTAACGTCATCCTCATCCTACAGCACGTTTTATTATATATATTTTAATCTGAATCAAAAATCAGAGCCCTTCACTGACAAAGTAACACGGTAAGTTACACAATGGTTGGGTTCCCTCTAGTAAAGGAATGTTGACTACATGACTGAGTCATGTTTATACAGTTTGATGAACAGTCACTGGACAGGCTAACAAACCTGTCAACATAGCAACTAAACTAACACACACAATGAAGGGCTAGGGATTAAGTTCTCCAGAATTGTTTAATAGTTTCTTCGTAGTACGATACTCTGATTTTAAGATTAACCAACTACGTCTAGTTTATACAGCTCACCACGAAGGTCTGCCATGCGCTGGAGAGAACCAGTGCCTCATGCTAGACAGAATGATAGGCAGCTTGCTTAAGCAGCAATATACTTCAAGCAAGTAGTTTAGAAAATTCTTTCAGACATTTATTTCCCTCCTTTTGCTTCCAGAGCAATGAACTGTAGCATTTTTTAATTAAAAGTGGAAAGCCAAGGTATGAGCACACATACCAGCACACATCTTAGTATTAAGTTTAATGACAAAAATACTAACATGTTAGATGGCCACAAATTATCTTTGCACACTCGTGACTGGCTGTTTTCTTTAACTTTTATTCCCTTCTCCCTCTGATGGCCTTCCCTTCAAGTGAACACCCAGAATGCCCTCTACAATGTCTTTGATGTTTCTCTTTCCCTTATTTCTTATGGTCAGCCTTTTAACAGAAATTGATACAAAGCGAAACCAAACCAAATCCTGCAATGGAGCAAAGGCTTGGGAATTACCACTTCCCTTTTTCTGTCCTGTTATTCAGTGTCTCCACTCTGTAACACTGTGTCTATTTTAAGCTGCCAATAAAATAACACAGTAGACAGTCCAGGGTCATATCACAAAAGGAACCGATACCATGATGTCTGCCCAGAATGAAGCTCAACCTAAAGTATCAAAACTGATACCGAGTCACAGAAGGTTTTCAATTATGCAATTATCTATTTTCTCTCTCTCTCTTCCTTGGGCGGGGGGAAGGGAATTTTAGAGTATTTGGAGGTTTTTCTTCTCCTCAGCATAAGCTCTCTCCCTTGAGATTTAAGTCCAGTCATACAGATAACACCTTTAAAAGTCTGCAATAAGGATGAGAAGTATTTTTTTGGTTTTGTTTTGTTCTTAGAAGAACCCTAAGAAGATTCTAATTATTTTCAGAAGAATTCTAATCTTAGAAGAAATCTAAGTTCTGAAACACAGAATTTTACCTGCCAGAAAGAAGTCTCATGTCACTGAACTGCACTAAGAGCGCCCAACTTCAGACTAATAACAGAAAAAAGGATTTTTCATAATATTTAGTACTGGAAATGTTTTTACTAAAAAAACCCCAAACCCATAAATTACACACAAATACACTTGGCAAAAACTTTTAATTTAAAGAAATCATACTAAATGCTTTAAGCTTATTAAAATAAATAAAGTGAAAAAGCCTGTGGTAGCAGGCTGTGAAGCCTGTTAAGAGAACAAAACATTTTATACTATCAGAATAACTCTTTCGATTAGTTATTGGTGAAATTTTCTTTTCAAGAGTTATTAAAGGCTTTTTGCAGTTAGTGGCCTCTAACAGCTGTGTTATGGAAAGAAAAAATAAAATGAGAAAAATTCATATAATTAAGGTGTTCCAGATGATTAAACTCACTGGCGATTCTTTCCGTGATTCAGTTACTTATTGACATAAAAATGCTTATTAGAGATATGAACCATCAGATTAAACAGCTTGCCACGTGTCTTAGTACTAAAACTTTACTGATTTAGAAGATAGTGCTGCTTCAATTCTCCTCCTGTTTTATGGTCTTATATATGTCACTAGAACATGGTACTAGGCAAGAAAAGTCCGTAGGATATAATCTGTTACTGCTTTCTCATACTCATGAAGTTATATAAGAACTGAAAGACAGAAACATTATCTCCAATATGAGCTCTCCTCTGATTTTTTATTACATAATACAAACATTCCAGATACCAAGAAGTTGTGAAAGTTATTTTTATTTTTGTTCTCTTCGCATAACACACTTTGTGAGACAGCTCCCAATATTTTCCCTCAATTCTCTCCCACAAAACATCCCTCTTAAAGAAAGGAAGTTTTGGTACTGTTTCCAGAAATGACCAAGTTGCCAAAACTCAAACCTAACTGAAAATAGCAAAGGAAATCTAAACAAATAAATTGTTCAAACTCTTCAAACTGCAGAAATAAACAGATAAAATGGAACAGAAGAGTTAGTTCTCTGTATCAAAGATGCTTGCACTTATGAGCCATAAAGTAAGTATGTTTATTTAGCATTCAAAAAGTGTTAGCATGCTGATAACAGCAGCTAAGACAGAATGGCTGGTGATGATCGGAACACCACGAAAACTATTCCATCAAACTGCAGACAAAATTAAACTATTTTTGCTTTCTATAATTGGAAAGACTATTTAGAAACCCTTTCCAAAGACTGCATTAGTACATTTCTCATGGTTATTCTATATCCGTGGTATATCTACATAGCTCACAGATATTAATTTTCACTTCACAACAGTTATGTGGAAAATTCGGGAGTTTTGCACTGGAACTGCAGCATTACAAGAACAAACCTTTGATACTACCTTATTAAAGCACAAACTTTCTTTTGTCAAAGGGTCAACAATTGTTTATATCTTTTGTTAAACAGAAAGGATTCGAGAAAATCCAACAGAGATTGAACTGAGTTTGCTACCAAGCTTACCATTCCTGTTACAAATATGCTATTAGTATCAGAGAGGGAGGTCTCTGAAGTAGTATTAAAACTGTATAGAAAATGCCCACTGAAGAGATTTTAATACCAGAGAGTGCCTGAAACAAAGTTATTCCTCGTATTATGGAAGATAATCTCAACATATTAACATACATAAAAATACAACCCTAACGGAGAGTTTCAAGATGTGTTAATTTTAAATTTTTACTTAAATATTCTTAAACATTGAATTTTTTGCAACGTTCTACTTTATCAATTCTGATACTTTATACAGAAAAATTAGGTGCGTTTGCTGAGAAGGATATAAAAGTATCTTTTCTCCAGGAAAGAATAACTTTGTTTTTAAAGAATTTTTTTTGAATTTGTTTTTAAAGAAAAATAATTTTTTTTGTTTAAGCAAGAAATAGTAGCTTCTCTAATTTGCCAAGATACTTGGAACATGCTGCAATTTTAAGCACACATTAACAAACATACCTTCCTAACATCTGAGCTTTTAGGTTCTGTGGTCCAGGTGATGATTCGAGACACTGCTAACCTAGTTTCACTTGAATTTACAAAATCTCCTGGATCCATCTGTTGCGCAAGAGTCTCTATGTATTTAAGGATTGCAACTTTGACCTGCAAAGAGAAACAGAGTCAGGTGGACAATAAAAATGGTTGGCTGCAAGAACAAGTGTGCTCACAGAGTAGTGTTCATTCCCTAAAATAAAGATGATTTTTTTTTCCAATTAAACTAAACATCTTTTCATCATTGATATAAAACTCTATATAATAAATCAATTTACAAATGGATAAAACATTTCAAGAAGGGAGTTATTCCACAGAAATTCAAATATTAATAAAAATCTTAGATTTCACTGGTAGCAACTAAAAGATACACAAATCATTGGATACGCAGAAGCTTATATTTAACAAAAAGAAAACCAAAGTACGCAGAGTATTTGAGAATAATCAGGATTTAAAAGAATTATGCAGAATCATTAAGAACTTTTTTCAGGTACTAAAAAGAAAAATGAACATCATCTGATGAACCAATAACCAGTTCCTCTTAGTTCCTACTATGTAGTTAACACTCAGCATTCTTTTATAAAACACCAGAGTTGAGCAGTCACTGACTTCAGGGATAAGCCACATTAATCTTCCCATTAAATACTAAAAAGGTATAGAATAGAATTTTTACAAAAGACTTAGAAGGGGTCACATGCACACTTTTCTTTTGAAGATATTTAGAAGATAGAGACATGGATTTACCAGGAGCACAGAAAAGCTGCTTTACTCCCTAACTTATCTGAGCATCGTTCTCCTACTCCACCAACTCCCTCTACTCCTTATGCAGAATCTGTTTCATACATCCCAGACTGCAGCCTCTCTCTAGTTTCTCCAAAACTGCACCACTACACAGCTTTGGGTAAAGGGCTATTATGCCTGTATCTCCCTTAAGTATTTCTCTCCTCAGCTCCTGCTGCCCCAGAAATTTGTCATGCAAGCCGTCAACAAAAATGGTGAACATTTATTTAGGCCACCTATTTGACTTGGCTGCTTTTATTTCTACTAATAATTATAGTGAACCAGAAATACCTACCAGGAGGGAGACACCTATGTCCATCATAACCAGAAAGAAAAAGAGTTCTGAGTGTATTTTAATTGTTCATGGCTTGTAGTGCAACTGTTCCAAGCAAAGCTATTTATAAATTTCCCTTGGTCATGAAAACTTGCAAGCTATTAAAAACTCAAGTGACACACACATTAGTGATAGCTGATATGTGTAGATTAATAATGAATACTTCATTTTCAAAGCAGCTGTTAAAGCTCAACTTCTCCAAAGTTATACAACAAGCAACAGCTGGAGGCTTTCATCTTATGCAGATCAAGATCAAACGCACGCAGTAAAACCCACACTATTTGCTAGATTCTTTCCAAGGAAAAAACCCCCACAAACATCTCCACAGCAAGAAACCTTAGGCTACACAGTTTTCCAAATACGAAGTAATAGTTAAAATTTCTAGATTACCAAGTGAAACCATTACGACAGCACTATGTTTCACTGTTCGCAATTTAAATATATATAATATCACACCTTAAAAAAAACCTACTGTTAAGAACTGTAACACTTAAAAGATCGAGAAGCATTTCTCCCGAATAAAAAATTCTGGAGTACTGTATCTGAGAGAGCAGTATTATTTAGTGTTTAAACTACTCCCACAGAGTAAATCGCACAGGATTCTGGAAAGGTGGAGGCTCTCAGGAGACAGAAGAACACTGAACAGAAGATGGAGAGAGTTGGCATTAATAAAGCTTTTCACAGTGCGATAAGATACCCAAAGCTAAGTTTGACAGCTATTTTGAAAGAGAGTGTTTTTCACGAATTGCTTTTGAGAGAAGAAATTCTAGAGGGGCTACCTTTCTATGCTCAAATATAATAAGACTATTATTACGGATAAAAAACCCCACCTTCAAGTAAACTCCATAATAGCAGCAAATCTACTTACGTATTTTGTCAGTATTTCCAGTAAGTATGAGCAGAGTTGAGATTTAGAAATAAAAGGTCTAATGTAGTCCTTTTCAATAAATCCATTTAATCTCTCCAAGGGAGGAGATAAACATTTTTGACTGCAATGAAAGCAGCTCCAGGAATTCTTACACTGAATATTTGCCGTTAATCTGAAAACACTCTCTATGAAGTTGTTTAATACTGTCTTGACTTTCTTTGTACCCTTCTAGGTTGAATTTATTGTACTTTTGCTGGACTATAAATCCAGACTTTTTCCTGTACAGCATATAACACAAACAGACATTTTGTTTAAGAATAGCACTGCTCTAGTAAGTGAGCTGAAACAGATCAAGCCACAATTAGCACTACTACTCACAAAAAAGAATTAGACATAAATGGAACTGAAGTGCTTCATAAACATCTTTCACAGATAATGAAATGACAAATTCTGGCACAAAAATATGTGCCACTACCTCCAGAGATTCAGGAAATACTGTAAGGATGCTACACAGTCAGTGTCAGAAGGCAAATTGTTTTCCTGTCCTGTGAAAAACTTGAGATTTACAGAGTTTCATTTGCTGCATCAGTGTAAGACAAAAGAAACATTTCACGTAGCAGGAAAAAAGAAAAAGGAAAGAGGAATGTAGAGAAGCTGCTTTACTTAAACCAGAAAGAAGTCCATCTCTAGTCTGCCTTACTCAGACTGAATACAAGCCGTCACGCAAAGTGACTTTCAGAGTGCCGCATCCCAGGTGTCTGCCCCTGTTACTGGATACTTAGGAGTGACTGCCTCTGCCATTATTTAATCAAATGACTAAAATATACACTAAAGATGAATTTTGAAGGGCTCTCTCATCTCTGTGAATCTGTGTCATTGGTTGGTTGGGTTTTTTTTTAATCCAGAAATTTTAATATGGACTTAGGAAAAAAAAGAAATCTTCTGATCAACTGCAGCAAAAACCTTTGTCAACAAATCAGTATTTTCAAAGCAAAGAAGGGCTCAGAAACTTGTAATGAACTTTGGTCACTATGCTTAAATCAATTCCTCACTAACTGTGAGCCATTTGATATTCAACCTGAAAAAAATGAAAGTGATGATTTGGAGTGTATTTCAGGACAACACCCATCCTTTGGAAAGCATATGTTCTGCACCTGTGAAAATAAGCTTAATAGATTATATCCCATCTAGAAAATTTAACTCCTGTGCCCATCCATACATTTGACCAAAATAGATACATGCACCTGGTACCTCCAAGCTATGTTTCAGCAGTTCACCACACCTACATGTAAAATTATAGCAAAAGAAAGTAAGATAGATACAGCACAATACACTGTGCTGCATCCTCCATGGATCAGGTCAGTAGAATTACGTCTTCTCTATGTTTGGTCCTCTCACTGGATAGCTATCCAAATCCACCTCTGTGGCCACTCTAAAAGCTTGACTTTTATTGTCCAAGACTTAGCTGTGTTTGTAAGTGTAAGAATGACAATAACAGTTTACTCTAAAGGATCATAATTATTTACTACTACGACATCAAAAACAGAGGGAAAAGTAATTTCTAGAAGGAAATCCTTCCACAGAGCAAATTTCTGATCTATCATCCCTTCTTACATCTGACCATCTTTAAGGATGCTGAAAATCCTTTCTCTGATTTTTCCTGTCACAGTGAATGCTATTTCTCAGTATATCTAGCCCAAAGGCACACTCTGCAACAAAATAATCATTTATCAGTACAAACAAAAGCTGAAGACTTCAAAAAATGGAGTAGTGCCCTAGGATTATCACTTAATCTGTTAGACATCTGGGTGCACTGAGGATGGGATTTAGACAAAATATTCAAGAATGTGGATATTAAACAGATACTTCTGCAACTTATGTTCGATAACTTTACTGTCTGGATCCTGAAGTTGTAGTTACCTCATAAAGATGGAAGTATGGGGTAGACACCAATTTCTTCTGAAAAAAGCTTACCTTCTCTTAAACAGTTACGTACTTTACTGTCCCCAAAATTCATTTTAAATACTCTTGATTTTATTTCAAACTAACAGGTGTTCTTCTGTGGAGGTCGTTTTACTAACATCTTGATTTCAGAAGTCTCTCTCAAATACTGGAAATTATTTGCAGAATGTCTTCCCATTAAGTGTTTCAGATTTCTTAAATCCTTCTAGGTCGCATAGTGAATATTTTTGAACTTAGCCCCAACTCAGCCTAGTAGGAGTCCACATCTCATTCCAAATCTACACTCTCAACTTTCAAACATGATCGATATGTGTTTACCAGCTATACTACTGTACGGAAAAAAAGTACATCTCAACCATCAAATTCACCTTCCTGGGGAGGAAAACCAAGTAAAACAAAACCAAGCCCAATTTGTTCCAAGGATTTATTTAAACAACAAACTGATTTTTACTACCTCATTTGCTGTCTTCAATAAATGACAGCAGTCCCTTTTTAACACAGCTCTACGAAGCAACAGTGGTCAACGTATCAACTGTCCTCAAAAGCTTAAAAATGTAAGTTTTACTGTATTGTAGACAAAAAAGGCATATTCATGTGACTTTAGGTTCAACATAACTTGGGAAAGTCATATTCTTGTACAGTATCAAACTATGTAAAAATATTTCGTGCAGGATAGAGCAGAAAATGCCGGTTATCATATGCTTGTTATTTCCCCATTTATAGAACTTGTAAATCTTCTTAGGATTCGATGCATTTATCCTAAAATCAACTCTCTGTGGAACTGTAAATGTACTACAGAATATGTTTTTACTTTTTGGTTATACTGGCAAGTCTATCAACTACTGATTCTTATGTAAAAATGTGTAATTATAAAGCTACACACTGCTATCAGAAAAGTAAGTGTGCCACAAAGAGAGCTGATTTTTAATATAGTAACTCAAGTTCATATTAATATTAAAATAATTTAAATTAATTCAAGACCTCTCAGGCTGAACACAGGAAAAAAATATATATGAACTAGGAAAACACGACTGGGAAATCACAAACATAAAATTAGAAAAGACTTGATAGAGTGAGTTTGCATAACCAGCTTGATGTTAGGCGGCCACATTTTTGTTGCTCATTTTTACTGTACTGTGGTTTTATGCAGCAAACATTTTCATACTAGTGTGATGTTTAAAATTGAACATCTGCATGCTTTAAGTTTCTCGCAAAGGTTAGTAGCAGCATACAAATGCATTCAAATAAAAATTATTGGAAACACTGTAAGAGTTTGACATAGGGTTAAGAATAAAGACAATAATTCAGACAAAAACCTTTGAGCTCCAAAAAGAGCGAAGCTGGTCCTGTAGTGCTGGCTTGACTGTCTGAAAGTTTACAAAAACAAAATCCACTAATTGAAAACCTTTTTTTTTTTTTTAAAACAAAACAAAAATAACAATCCAAATTCAAATATTAAGACAAGCAAACGTCTATCAATGAAGATTTTTGTTTGCAATGCAAGCCTGAAAATTCTTACCTTCAGGCTAGGTGTTTGGGTCTGGTCAACAGTAAATCTCATTAAAATACTGAACTGGAGGTCATTTGGAAAAGATTCCCTGTAAAACAAACAAATCAAATCGTGTTAAGTTACATGAAATTTTCTTTTAATACCTGTTGAGAGGCACTAAATAAGCCCTCACACTTTTCAGTAAAGACAAGCTTTAGTACCTCTAAAAGAAAAAAAGTTTCTACTAGTTTTGTTGATATTGTATCTGACCTTCAGAAACAGTCACCTAGCATATGAAGGACAAAATTTAAGAAATTTCTGCTTTGAAACAATTATAGCTAGAATAAATAATGCAAGTAATAAGGAATGATATAATAATGATATGGTAGTATTCTGATTCTCAGTCTATGCAATCCCCAAATTATTATGCAGTGGTACTGCTAAACGTATACACCACACCCCTCCTGCATGCTTCTCTGAACCATCCTGTTCCACTCTGTCTGCCTCTGCTCTCCCACATGCCACGCTCCAGGTACGGCCCTCAAGAGCTCTGCTGCAGCAGCAAAAAAGAGGTGTAGCAGATCATATTCCCTCTCTCCCTGCAACACACACCATACCCTTCCTCAGATTTCACAGCAGATATGCCACATGAATGGGTTCAGCAGAGGCCTAGACCGTTTAGACTGTCCTGTACTTCACAGAATGGAAGATGAGAAGTAGGTCCCAGAGCCCCTCCAACTCTACTTAAAAATCTAGCTTTCATTTCAAGATAAAACTGCCCAGGGATGGGCAGCTCTGATGGCCCCCAAAATCACATAAGATCATTTTGGAATCAGGCTATTAGTGAAGTTTGGGGAAGTGGAGGGAAGACAGAAAGCAAATCCATTATTGCCATAACTCCTTAAAAGCCTGCTGGCACTGAGAAATGAATATTGCAACAATATTTTTATATCAGAATAAAGAAGTTCAAACACAAGCACTGCATCACTGAACGCAAGGCAAGACTACAAACATACATGGCTCAGATGCACATTTTGGAATCAGATAAGTAGCATCATATTAATTGTTCAGCATTAAGGACTCAAACCCTTTCAACTAAGAGTCATTTAGGAAACCAAAATGTTTAAGCAGTGAGGTTTACTGCATGATCTGTTATTAGCTCTACATTTTTCCAAGAATCTCACAGCACACTAAAAAAACCCAGTAACTTGGAAGTAGCACGAGGGTTTGGATTTTTTTTTTTTTTTAATTTTCTTTTTAAGTGGGGTTTTTTGTTACTATTTTTTAAAGAACTCATTACCTTGTGACATCAAGTGCCTTCTGAACTTTTGCTTGTACAGACCCAAGCAAATCAGCACCCATTTTTTTCAACAGCTGTGTCAGCAGTACAAACAGCCAGTCCTGCAGGTCTTCTTTATGGACCTGGATGAAGTCCACCAGTGTCTCCAAAAACATACTGAACACCTAAAAGGCAGAAGAAGATGGAAAGAGGGTAGGATGGGGCAAAAGAGGAAACAACACTGACGTATGCTGAACTTACAAACAAAGAAGAAAGCAGTAAGGGAATCAGAGGCAGAGAAAGGCAGTGTTTTGCAGCCAAGCAGGAAAAAAAAAAAAGAAAAAAAGAAAAAAAAAAGAAATCTGTCTTGCTTTTTCATTGGATTTTGATACAGGAGTACATTGGAAATGTTAGCCGACTTCTGTAGAAGTTTGACAATTAGGTATTCCATGCAGTTTCGTCAAGAAGAGAAATGCTTACTGTGATGGCTGGCGCAACCTCAATTTTTTCAGTAAAACTTAATTTTTTACCCTTTCAAGCTTTATCATTAAGTTGATTTGACATATTCCTTGAACATTACAAAAACACTTTCTCTCTAGAACCAAAAAAGCTGCTACAATTCTTTAGCAAAATATTAATTGCAAGTATCTGCATTACTAAATACTGCAAAGTCATGAAAGCTGTCCAATTTCTTTACATAAAATATTTGTGGAACAGAACAAGATTCTCCTGCTATTGCAGGTATCCAAACACAAAATTATTCACCAGAGTAGAGAAAAAAGCCACAATACATTTCAGATTGGCAGGTGTTTAAAACACAGAAGTACTTTTGTCTTTTCAAAAACATGTTATCCGTTGTGTTCTTTTCAACAAATAATGTTGAATACAATAAATACAAATAATGCTGAAAAGACTGCATTCAGTAAAAAAAATTGACATATATTATTGTATTTATAGTAATCTCAGCACTCAGACCAGGAAGAAGGGCTTTTTGGAGGGAAAGGGTAAAGCAGGGCATGACAAATAGGTAACTTTGTTTAAACAGCCTTTTTAGGATCTCACTAATCTTACGTTTTTTCAAGACTTAGGGTGAAATCAGGATGTATATGCTCTATACCAGTGTGGCCCACAGGTTTCCCATTTCCCTGATAAGAAAAATGGGTGTTTGGGCTGAAAATGCTACCTTCACAACTGATACGCACTCCAGCTCCAGCACATAGCTGGGTACAGAAACAGAAGTATTGCTGTGATGCAAAGAGGGCTGGAGAGATATTGCCTCCTGAGTATTTATGACATGGGTACAAGGTTGGAAATAGCTACTTCAGAGGAAGGGCTGGAACCCCATATCCTCCTGCGGCTGACCTGGCTTGTCCTAAGGCCAAATTCTGCTGCTGTCTGTGAGAGCAGATGATCCCAAACTGTGATCATACCTCACACGGCTGCTGAAACCAGTCCATGGAAGTGGACTTTCTTCCACAGCACTGACTGAGCACAGAGGAGTTGACGCATGCTGCTGCATGCCTTCATTGCTGAGGAAATCAGATCTCTTTTCATGTTGATAATCAAGCCAGGGTAAGCAAATTTACACCATAAAGTGAAAAAATCCATACAGATATCTTTAAAAGAAGTGCCTCAAAATTTACATTAGAAATAAAAAATAAATTCAGATTCTTTCAGGATCTAATAAAGACCAGCAAGAATCTTTTAACAGACATCTGAAATACTGAAAAGCTGTGTTAGAAACAAAATGATACAAATCCTACTCAACATAAAGCCCATCGGGATGAGCTACTTTAATTAACTTTCCTTTTGGGGCAAACTACACTGAAAATTGTAAGAAAAAAAATTGCTAACTCCTCTGCTATCTGTCTAGATTCGTATTCAAGTCTGAGTTTTAAAACTTACCCTCCTAGTATTAGGAAGAAATTTTTATGCTTGGGATTGGGAATAAGGTCTTCTGTATTTGGCTGAACTGAAACAATATACCACTTTGTGGATACACAAGTAGTGGGCACAATTATAAGACCTAGGCAAAAGCAAACCATAAAGTACTTTCTGTATTGTAATATGACAGTCTTTGGATTTCACAGCCCTAAAATAAGGGAAAAATATATTGGAATTAGGCAAGCAACAAAAAAAAATTCTGGTGCTATAAAGATTACACTGGGGGTCTTACAATTGTATTTAAACCCCTTCAAATTAAACTATACAGCTCAGCAGAATTTAAAAACTCTACCTGTTTCTTTGAATTTGCAGACACTGACACACACATCTTTTTCATTAAAGTGTGCAAGCTGAACAAACTGATTACAACCTCTTATTTGATGGAGTAACGTGGACTTCTTATGACACTTTAAACACATAAAGAGGTTTAAATTGAAAACATGATGAAGTGAATTATGAATCACTATGGCAAAAGTACTCTAAAGATCCTGTGCCAATGTTTTAGCTGTTAAAAATACACATAACTGAGGTCTCAATTTTGTTTTCAAGCTTTGTTTGATTTTAGGTTTACCACAGTGAATGTCTGGAGGAAACTCAAATAAGTCGAGTCATTTTGTTGTATTTAAAAAAAATACGAATCATACCATTTTGTCTTAGGACAAAGCATGAAGAATTTAAGAAGGCTGTAAGAGCATTTAAGGTAAAGCATGACTTTGGAATGGAAAATGGAACTCAACCACCTATATGCTGAACAATGTATGTGGGTACTGCCATTTTTGCAGTTTCCATTTTTATGATGTAAATTACAATTCTGAAATCAAGCATCTAAAGTTGGAGTTTTTAATAATTTGATAGTGGAAAAAAATAAACAGATATGAAAGTAACTATAAGTGATCTACCTTTAAAGTGAATTATTTCAGATGTGCCAACCACCACAATATAAAGCAGGAATGCATAACCAAACAATGTCAGTTAATTAGTAGATAAAGCACATCTCGAAACTTTACCACACAGGTTACATAATTGTATATAGCATTTTATGATTGCAAAAGGCTTGACACTGCATGAAATCTTTGGGGAAGAAAAATAGAGAAAAAGGGTTAATTGCACATTCATGCAAGTAAGGTTAGGCTTCCAACAAATATTGAACCAACTTACTCTCTAAAGAGAGTTCCAACACAGGGGACAGCATGCAAAACAAAATAAAAACAAAATAAAACAAAACAAACAACAAAAAAGGGAAAAAGATAAAAACACACAAATTAGTGGCCATCAATACAAAGTTCCTGTATGGAATATAAAACAAAATAAAACAAAAAAGGTATTTCAAAACTTTTATGATAAATTTAGTAATTTTATTGGGATACCCAATGGATTTTAGAAGTAAGCACTTGGCATGTCCTTCAAATCATTCTCCCATTTTCTCCTCCAAATGATACTACTACTCTTTTTCTAAGCAATTCCCTACATCCAGCTATCATGTTAAAGTAAACCTTAAAAACAACAACAACAAAAAGCCAAAACCCCAAAGTGATGACAGAATTAATTCCTACAGACACTTGAAAAGAGTCTAAGATGAGATATGTGTAGCCATATGTGTGAGATAAAAAATTCACAGCTTATGAACTCTTAATACTTAAAGGATCCTCCTGATAATATATTGATAACTATTAATAGTTTTGCAACACCAAAAAGCAGTCCAGGTTTCAGTGACTGGAACAGGTGTACCACATGTGCTATAACACAGGCCAAATTCTCAAAATCAAAGCAACATTCTTTTAAGTCAGAATGCCCAGTAAACAAAAGAAAACAATCAACTAGAATAATTCAATGTAACATTCCTAAAGGTTTAATGGAAAGATAAAATGTTCTTCTGACACATGCAACTAAATTTTGGAACATTTTCATTATCCTTCCCTGGCTCCCTCACTACAAAAAAATCTCCACGGTAGTTCTGATATATGCATAGCTGCAATACTAATTAACAGAAGAACAAGCAAAATTAAACCAAGCTGCTATTCACAATTTTGTCATTACTTCATTTAAAAACTAGTAATATTTCAACATTTAATTTTCTTTTCTCTCCGCTGACTTAATTGTTCTTTTTATGGAATGTTTTCTTCAGTTTCTCTTTAACTGCTTGGCTTTAGTCTTCTCTTCTGGATTCCTGCAGTATGTGAGCAACTTTAATATCATGTTGCCATGTGCAATGCAAGTTTCTTCCAAAATACATGGTGTCACAGATAGCAGCTAAGTCACTTTTCCCAGCAGGAAAAATAAGGAGGACAGATGAACACTAAGGTAACCTGTCAAGACTTCTCATCACTCAGAATTTAATTTTCTATTGCAGCAATAAGGAAGACTTAAAAATATGTTAACTGTATTGCATAATTAAAGTAGTTTTTCAGAATTCTGCTGGGAAAAGCCAATACTTCTGAAATAATGAATTTGCTCTGAATTTTTCTGGGTTATTTTATCGATTCTGAAATATGGACACAAAGTGGGACATGTTATAGTCAACATAAAAGATAAGATTTCTTCCAAACAAGCCTATAATTCAAACAAAATATGAAGTTACATCTTTTTTACATGATACCATTATAACTTTATTCAGGTCCTTATTAACCTGCAGTCCTTTTGCTATGTGAAATTACTGCATATATGAAGCTGTACTAATAACCCACCTCCCACAAAAACTGTAAAAATATTGTCAAGTAAGGTAACTCAGTTAAAAAGATTTTAATGGTCTTAGAAAACAGAAGGATTATTCTCCTTGTTACATCATCTATAACTGGGTATTTACCTAGGTAAAAGTGAATAAAACATCACATTTTCTTTTATACCAAAGTATAGTCTTCACCTTATTTACTAAATACTAACAATGATGTAAAAATTATTCAACAGTCTCAACTGCCAGCCCTAGCTATGAAATTTGAGCAAGACATCATAAGATAATACAAAATACCCTGGAAAATAAGTAAGTACACATTTGGTATAGTTCAGACTCATCATGTACAATCTAGTCAGACCACTTTCTTTACGATTTGAATTACTGCACCACAGCCTTTTGTTTCTAATTGAGATAAAACCTTTATTCATGTTGAAGTGGCCTATGTAATCAACATGACTTCTTAAAAATACTTACATATTCTGAGCCCAAACTGTTGGAACTACTTCAGTGCATTTTAGATGAAACTAACCTTTACTTTATTTCAATTATCCTGCGAAAAAGGTGGAAAATTATTTTGTTCGAAACTGCAAATTAAATAGATTGAAATCTGACACCATTAACTACTTATAGAATACAGTTTGTGAAATTTTTACATGTGCAAATACCACTGACATATTTTACTGCATCTGGCTTTCTATTAATATATATTTTCAAACATTTACTGCAAGTAAGAAAAACCTAAACATACCTTACTGTGAGGATCAGCAAACATTCTTGTGAAGATTTCACACAACCTTTTCAACTCAACACGACTGTCAAAGTGACAACAATACATTAGTCAACTCCCCTGCTAGTACTACTGGAACACTAAAGCATAGCAATCAGTGAAATCAACTGTAAATATTGACTCAATCTAGTAAACGAAGCAGAAAGAAGCATTTTAAGACATGGATAAAAATGTAATGGATTTTGTCTAAAAGGAGACTTTCAACCTAGAAATATCTCTTTAAACTAATTCATATATTAAACCATTCCCGACTGTTTTAATAGAGCAGGTAATGAAAAAGGTATTCTTAGTAGCCAGTAGTAAACAGTTTCTTCTGAATAAATACCCAATAAATAAAAATAATTATAATTTTAAAAAAAATATTGTAAGATAAATAAAAATAAAGGCCTTCCATCAATATTAAATGCAAGCACTTCAGGAATCTTTTGTATTGCAAGAATGCTCTTGATTTTAAACTCAATTTCTTAAACTGAGCTTTTTAAACAGATCCTATACACTAGTGGCCAGACGTGACAATAGCTTCCTCATTCCTTCCCCCATCTTACCCTCACAGACACACACCTTGCTTTCCCTCCCCCCAACTTTCTGCATTCTTTAGAACATTAGCCTCCTTTCCTACCTCCCTTGCCTCACTTCAGCTCTGAAATAAAATGTTTTTCTCTCAACATGTCTTCTTACCTTAAAGTTCTCTGGTTCTTTAATAAGTTTTGCAGGCCTAGAAGGCCTTCTTTTCTCTCTGACCAGTTGGAGCTGGCACAGCGATTTAGGACTTCAGCCACATCTTCTGTCTGTCTCATATACGTTGGTATGCTTCCATTCCTAGAGCTATAGGACCTTTCTGAACAGGCACTTGATGCATCACTGTTGGCATCATCATCTGAGTACATCCCATAGGACTCATATCTTCTTCGCACAGGCTTCTTCTATTGTACAGAAACACCCCGCATTAGTACTGATTTTCAAAGAGGTAGTATACATATCCATAATCAGTAGAAAGACAACAGTTCAAATAATTGGTGTGACCCTACTCCCTGCAGTGACAAACGGCTCCAACTATTCAACAGGTCAAACCAAGTTAATAAAAATATTTTAAAGTATGACTTGGGTAGTATTCCAAATATAAAAGAGCAAAGCAAATGCAGAGAAGACATACGTTTGATGAAACGTTTAACTTGAAGTTTACTTATAAAAATCCATAAAATAGCATTATAGGGTGACATAAAGACTGTATTGAAAGTTAGTTATTTCACTTAATAATTCTATATATGTTACAGAATATAAGAATCAGGTCTAAACCCACATATTCTGTCATTTTAACTTACTTTGTATCAAGCATGTTAATAGCAAAATATTAAACTACTGAAGTAGGAAAATAGTTTCTATACCTTAGTCCGTATGTCTCCTAAGAGCTGTTAGCAGTAAATTATTGAAAAGAAACAGAAATTGAGAACAGGAAGGTAAGGCATAGCAGCATTGTGACTATTGAACTACCTGCCACTGGAAAACGTACAGTCTTACTGTAAATTTCGTTCTTAGCTCTCTGTATCTGATCAGCATATCATGCATTGCCAAGAAGTAGTTTGCTAAGGTTCCATTTTCAGGGAAATATTACATATCATCTGCTGGTTGGTCACAAAGACTTCTCTGTCAAAATCTTTGTGTCTTATGCAGTGATACTTGAGCATGAAGACTTAACACATGCAGTCAATTGCTGTCTAAGCATGAAACCTTCATTTAAACTTTATTTTCCTATCAACTTCTCCATCTCTTTGTTTAACTTCATTTCAATATCTACATTTTGTCATTGCAACAATTACTACAGCAATGTCCTACAAAAAAATTTATTACATAATGTAAAATCCCAAATCCCCTAAAAACAAAACCAAGACAACAAAACACAACATGTCAAAGGCCAGAGGAAAAAAAAATATGCTATTTATCCTAAAAGGAAAAACACGCACCTCTGCAAAATAACTCTGCCATTCAAATTTTGGAGTTGACTCTAGTAGTTAAAAATTCGGTTTCATTACATACTCAAAGAAGCAGTAGTATAAGTGATTGTTTTCCCCTTAATTACCATTGCCATTTGCACAGGGTTCATTTTTGACTGTGGAATAACTTAAAGGATATCACAATACAAACTAGTCAATACATCATGTAACAAGCAAGCTTATTGTCAACAGAACAAGCATACATACACGTGTAAGAGAATAAAGGAAGGGAAAAATCACATAGACATGAACATTTTTGAAAAGGGTCACCATAAGTAAAAAAAAAAAAAAAATTTAGAGAAATAGAATCTGAAATGCCAAGGACTGTGTTAAAGTAAAAGGTATAAAAATATGTAAAGATCACCACATTGCTGCATTTCCTGTGTCTTATATTCAAACCAGATCTCAGCCAGAAGACTGACAGCCCTTTGGCTTGAGCGGTATTATAACTGGCCAAGTATTTTTCATACCATAAAAATAGTAATACAATCCAGAGTATTTTCGATTTTTATATTACATCTGTCAGGACTCTACATTCTACCTTTTAAAAACACTGTTGGGGGGGGGCTTCAGTCTATGATAAAACAAGAAGGGTGTTCATAACCAGATTTCCATCTAAATGGAGCCATTTGTACAGGACAACCTGTACCTTTAGAGCATGGCAAGCAACCAGGCATGCAAATACTACAGTAATAAAGTGTTGCTGTTCTTGATCCTTCTTTGTAATGACAGATTCTAGCTAAAATATACGAACTAATTTTCCTCTAACATTTCTAGAAGCATCATGCTATTTAGGATTCAGGTAATACAAACCAGTTTCTACGAACAAACTTAAAGTTTTCTACAAAGCAGGACACATTCAAGCCTCATGAGCAGTCATTGGAAGCGTGAGTTTCTCCTCAATTTATATCCTTACTACATACTTTGCCCAGCTAAATTTGTGTAAGTTATGAAGCTGCTAAAAGTACTAAAGATATTCTTTGTGTAGCACCAGTGTGGATAAATCTATAGCACAGGCTTTCCAATTATAGCCAGAAACTTTTCATGTTCCACAAACTGTTTTTCCATTGTTCCCTATTCCAAAATCCAGACTGATTTCCAGTTTACTAACTAGCATTCCCCATCAACGCTGAAAACTTTTTGCAAGTTTACAATATCAGAAAGGGGGAAAACACACTCAATCTCACCATGACCTCTTAGGCAAGATTTCACAGATATCCTGATCTCTATGCCAGTGAAGGCACACAAATTTTAAACTAATGTGCCAAGAGGGCAGTATTAACCAATAAATCAATAAATTGCCAGACTTAGAACGTGACAGAGTTCTTCAGATTTTTTTTCCTTTGAAATTTTGTTTCTCTCTATCCAATCATATCTAGCTATAATTAAATTTTTTAGAGTGTAATTTGTAGTTTTTTTACCAATGTTCCAAATAATGTTTTTGTTAAAACAGAGTAATAACAAACTCTTTAAAGCATTCCAATAACTAGGTAACAGGTACTTACAAATATTTAATTATATGCAAATATTAGACAATACCTGATAAAAACGTATCTGACGCATAGTGTCAGTATTTTAAATTAATTTAAGATGTCAGCTTGGTGATGCAAATGACAGAATAGCAAAATACATGATGAGTTCAGTTTGCCTAACTGGGGCAGGGAGGTAGAGGAGCCAAACCCACCCTTTTAAAGAACAGTAAAGGTTACCAAAGCAAATGGCATAACCAGTTTTAAATTCAGAGTAACATTTTGAAAACAAAAGAAAACAAAACCTAAACTTATGAAGTGTTGCCTGACAAGTCATCAGTTCATCTCTTCAGCATCAATCTCACATGTTGTCAGAGAGGACAACTTTAAAAGGAACCCAGGCTTATGATAAGCAGAGTGTTTTAGCTGTCATCATTCCCAGCTCCACAAGACTTCAACATATCCAGAAGTTTGTCTGGCTGTTGTGGGAAACTGCTGGTTAGTGCTGCCCGCTCAAGTGGCTCCTTGGGCCACTCCAAAAGAACAGTCCAAGACTATTTCCTGTCTGCCATGGAAAAATGTACGTTTCTCAAAAGTTAAGGGAACAAAAATTCCAATACTTTGCAGCTCTAGCAATTCAGGGGTTTTTTCACCACGTAGAAGCCAGTAAAATAATGAATCACAAGTTCTGTTGCATACTTTAATGTATGGGTACCAAACATTTTAAGAGTCTGTGTCTTACACAAGATAAGTGCGAGATTCTTACCAAAGCATCTGCTACTGCCTCTTCCACGTCAGAACCTGTGTTCAGAACTCGCATAGCACTAACTGATGACGACAATCTACTCGACTGACTAATTCCAAAGCCGGTACCTGTTATAACAACAACAAAAACGAATATAAAGAATTCAGTCAGAATATCAACGTGGGACATTAATACCACACTCACTTAAAAAAACCCAAGCAGAAGAAAAGCATTTGCTTAACATTTCTCATAAATTAAGTAGTGGCTAAAATACTGGTTATTTTCATTCTGAAGTCTTCAGTGGTGCAGCGAAAATTAAGAAATGAAGTAAAAAAACAGAGTCATATACAAAAATCCTATTCCAATATCACAGGGAAAAAACAAAACAAAACAATGGTTTTAACTCAAAGAACTTTTCCTTTTTTTTTTTTTAAATTAATGTCTTCTTCATTTTGGGTTTTTGTTTTCATTTAAAAAGAAAGCAAATACAATAGGAAGGCTATTGAGAGTGCTGATTAGAAAACTACATGCATAAAGAATGCTCTACAAACACTGAAAAATGGAAAACTAAAAAAGTTCTTCTGCAAGTAAAAATAAAATGATTGTTGTTAAGGAAGAAAAGGATTAACATTGGAGGGTGGGGGTGGAGACGAAATCTAGCAACATAAACACATCTATCTGGATTATTAAAACCACAAAACTCAAATTAATATAAATAATGCTTTTTAAAACTGAACTATGAGAATAACCAAGTGGGTGGGGAAAAAAAAAAATCCAGGATGACTGCACAGATGACAGCAAAGTGTACTCATCCTTCACCTGTAGCCCCATAAACATCAGGAGTGTAGAGGGCACCAGTGGATCTGGAGTGATGTCTGGAAGCTGCAATAACAGGATCATATAAACCCTATCTATTACCATGGAATCAAAGTGCTGCAACAGTTGCTTAGATGAACAAGAGAGTATTTATCAAAATGATTCAGCTTTAGCACAAGAAACTGAGTATTACACAGAAGGAAAAAGCTTCAGAGAACTTATTTGATTATATAGATTATGATTATATAAATTATATAGGTTTATGTACACTGGACATTTCATGCGTAATTTTTTTTAATTTAAAAGATTAAGAGCAGATTAAAAGCAAGTATGTTTAAGTTCAAAGAAGAAAAAATGCGTAGACACACATGTGCACGCGCGCACACACACACACACACACAGAGTCCTCAGAAATATCTAAAAAGTTCCACTGATACTGGTCTTCCATTGTAGAGTTAACTGAATGCTACACGCTCAAGTCAGAGCCAGAGCTCACGTACCAAACATTATCTGCAAAGAGTGACTCCTGCACGAACTTACTGTGTTAGCAGCTGACAATTTGTATAAACTTGAGTTCTTGCCTATGTGCAGATAAGTCAACCTCAGTTAAAACTCACCACTATGTAGATGAAAGTTAAAATTACTCAATTTTAATTAAAAGTTTAAAATAATTTAATGCAATTAATGGTTCACATTTGTATTGTTTTCTTTAAATAAATAAAATGTGAAACTGAAACATTTATGTTAGTTACTGTAGCTCATTACGATTCTTTAAAGTTATGGAAAGTGGGAACCAAAGATCCTTAAGGACTTTTGAATAAAACTGAGTACTCTCCTCCTTCTGGCACTTGTATAAAACTGGTCTTTTAGAGATTCTAAAGAAGTTAACTCACCATTGCTATATTTTCTTTCTTAAACCAAGTAATTCTAAATTAAATGTGTTATTAAACAATTCATCTTCTTTCCTCAGTTCACTTAAGTTAGAGGCGTGAATGAAACTGGTTTTGCCAATTTTAACTTGAATTTAAATGTCCACCTATAGTGACATAAGCCCCAGATATAATCTTATGATTTAATAAATAACTGTAAACGCAAGTATTTTATACCTTTTGGATACATAAAATAGTATAAATAGAAACCAGGAATCAAATGAATCATCCTTTGCTCTGATTAACATACACAATTTAAGAGTCAGATTTGAATCAAATAACCCTGACAAGGACCAAATCACATTTGGGGAAGCACACCTCTTTTAACCCGAGTGAACTCCAAAATGACCCTAAGTCCTGTAAAGGTCTCAGAAACAACACTGTTTTTTCCACGTAAAGTTCTCTACCCCTTACATAAGGCACAGCAATGTATTTTATTTCAAACTAAACCTGCATGAAGCCATTTAGCTAGGGAATTTTATTTTGCAAATAATGCTTTGTGGAATACTTGGTTCTTTAGAAAGTATGCCTCAGCATGGAAAAGGAGACAGGACAGAGGATGTCAAAACATAGGCATCAAGGCTGATAGAGCTTTAAACACAAGCAGTAACGGGATAAACCTTTCTATTGCTTTCCATCAACAAGCCCTGAAAATTAAAAGTACAATCAAAAATTGAAACTTTAGGCATATAATTCAAGATGATCCTGCCCCCATATACATTTAAATATGCTGGACAAGTTTTTAAGACAGTGAAAGGAAGCACTATATCGGATCAAACATACCTCATTCCAAAGCATATTTTCAGGAATATTCTTTGTACCCCTCAAATTGCAGTAATTGTGCAAGTATTTACTTTGTTTGTTTCATTTTTTAAAAGATGAATCAAGATAAGATTTTAAATGGACTCAAAATAACATAATTTCTTAGCTACAATATGCAAATTATACTAGTCTGATATTTAATATTAACTATATGTAACAGGAAAATAGGCACTTCCGTATAAATTACAAATCACTTGCTTAGAGTGACTGTTAACTCTCAGTTTATAATCTTATACTGAGAAGTGAGATTACATAAACACTTCATACCAATATGTACAGAGAAGCAATTATGTAGCATGTGGGTCATTTTATGCCCCAAAGGGCTTAGCACTTGTAAGCAAAAATTTCTGTGCTGAGAATCAGATGCAATACAGATTACATTCCTCCCCCAGCCCCATGTATAACTGTCTCTAGCTACAAACAGAGCTGAATTTGCCTTATTTCGTCTTCCACTTGTACCCTTGAAAAACATTAAATTTAATACTTTTGATAGAAGTTAATAGCATCCCATAAGACAAAACTGGTCCAACAAAACACTGAATGACATTCGAAATCATTCAAATAAGAAGTCATACTAGAAGGAATCCTAGGAATGCTCATTTATTCCATGTATAGCTGCTTTTTTTTTTTTAAACAACACTGGATTCCTATACGCACTACTTTGTATCCTCTGTGCTATCAGACAATTCAATCTATTTTATCTGCATAGGTACTTGTTTTGATATCTGAATACAAAAATTAAACTCCATCAATAAAAGTAAAACCTCAAGTAGCATCTGTCCCAATGACCCATCTTATGGTATTAATTGAATACAGATTTCTTAAGATAACAAGTATTTGACCAAATATAAAATGTAAATCACATCTCGCATGCATGCAATTGAAGTCAAGCTGTAAGGCAGCAAAAGCAGCTCAAAAATATCCGGAAAATACCCTAATTTTTAAAGGAAAAGAAGATACGTGTACTACAACACAATCTGCCAGTTGTGTTTTAGTAAAAGATACAAGTTTACTAATGGATCCTGCATAATGCCTGCTTTTAATTTAATTTCCCAATTAAACAGCATCTGGGCAAATGAGCATTAGTTATCGAAACAGCTTTCATTCAATTAATCTGTACTTTTCCAAAAAAACCATGGCTGACAGTAAGCATACTGCCTTAACAGACTATAATAGACTTCCAGTGCTATTTAGGAGTACAGTCAGGTGCCTCAATTTGAGACAGAAACCAGAGAATTACTGTTTTCAGACTATGTTTAACAGCTAGTATTACAAAGTCCTTAACTGTAAGCTACACTTGAACAAACAAAAGAAGAGGCATACATACTGAAGACTAACTCAGACAAAGGTAACACCAAAAAAGATCAGATACAATCTTACAGAGACAGTTTTGCATTACTAAACAATCAAAAACCCCCTCAACATGTAAAAAGACTTCTATCAAAATTTACTATCAACTTCATAGTAACCTTGACAAGGATACATGGAGACGAGAAGCTTCCCTAATCCTTAACCAACAACATGTTAAAATAATTATAAGCTGATGTTCCTATGTCTTAGTGACATTGCAGAAACAGACAACAGCTTGACAATCTTGCAAAAATCTTTTAAGTGTCAGGCCAATAAACTTAAATACTAAGTGAAAACAAAACTTTTTCTTATAGCAACTCTAGGAATGAGGACTGAATGTGGCTATGCATGTGTGACTGTTCAAGTTTTCAATTCCTCTCTTCTTCCCTATGTAACAACAGCTGCTACTTCAATTACTTTTCACTTGTTCTACACAGACTAAAAGTAAACTTCAGAACTGTACTTTGGTTCATCTACTTGGATAAGGACTTCACTATTTGCCCGATTCATTTTTAGAAAATGGAAAGCAGCCTCAGAATACAGTTCTGCTTCTGTAGATATTCATTGACTAGGGAGCAGTTTTGAATACTAGCAGACCCTAGCTGTTGATGCAGGGAAAAGCAGAGGATGACAGCCACACTATTCTTTGCTCTAGCTGGTCAGTGAGAAATGGATTATCTAACTGCACCCAAGCAATGAGCGCTGTAATAAAAAGAGAAACACGTAATTTCAAAAAACTTTACAAAAGCAGAATTGCCCTTTCAAAAAAAAAAGTCTCTAGGCGCTGTGTATCACACACCTTTCCAGACTTGGTATTTAAGATGAGACTACACTAGGCAAAGCATTTATTTTTCAAGTGTGCAATCCATTCACACATTGGTCAATTCTCCATCGAAGTAAGTGGTGAGTGAGCCAAAGGAAGGGAAAATAACGGTGGCCGGCTACAAGCTAAATGAAGGAGGCACGGATTCGTTAGGTGCAAATAATGAAGGGCAAAGACAGCCATGCACAACAAGGGGCTCTGAGTACTTACCAAGGGGTGGAAAAGAGCGGACAGGGCTTGTGTCCCTGCTACTTTCACGGCTGGCCTCCCGACTGCACCCCTGACTCACACTAGGCCGAGGAATGCGGCTGCCTCGTGCTAGTATGATTCAGGGTACAGACAAACAGCAGCACAGAAGGGAGAAGACATAAGAAAAATTGCAGTTTTAATGCAATTCTGTTTTGCAGTAAGATCAAAGACGTATTTCTAAGAAAAGACACTGACAATTATGTTGTATTATAAGTCATAACTGTTTCCACATATTTTCTTGGTTGTGCTGGATTATAGTAAGTGTAGCCAGTTCAATGAAATTATTTCTTCACACAGCTAAAAATGGGGATTTACCAACTCTTTAGAGAATGGTTGAAAAAACTCTTGAAAAGGATGGAGAGGAAACAAGCAAAGAAAAAATATGAACAGAGCATTGATTCAAAATTTGTGCTCAAGATCAAGTTAATCAACAGTAACACAAATGAAAAAACCCCACAGCTTTCTAAAGAAGGATAATAAGAAGTTAATGCAGCTAAGGTAAAAATAAAAAATACAAAACAAAGAACATTAGCAATACCGTTAAAACCAACTGATATTTTTCAATAATATTGTTTGTAACAAAGTATAATCAGGTTATACCATGAGGTTTAAGACATATAACATTCATTTTTGTATCACAGAAGTATACACATGCAGGCACACATATGCAGAAGACACACAAAAGTAACGAAGAAAATAATCTTTTCAAAATGGTATCACACTTTCATTCAATGGATGTGGGTATTTTGGGGGTGGGGATAAGAAGTTAAGTGAAAGAAAGAAGAAAGGGAGGTGAGGAAAAGAAAAATTAGTGCACTCTGACAGCAAAAAAAGTTTCAACTTGAATTTAAAACTGTCTTGTATATCAAAGACTAGCCTCAGAAAACAGGCATGTTTTAGATTTTTATTGATATGTATTCTAATTTTATCATCCACCTATAACTAAAGGCAAGCTGTAGATATCCAACACTTAAAGAACGGCTATAAAGAAACCAAGAGTTATTCAGTGAGTCTTACCTACTGACAATCTAGAAGGACTAGCTTCTCTACTGCATCCCTGACTTCGTGGGATTTTGCTTCGTTTTTGTGCAGTTGCAGGATTCACTAAGACTCTCTGAACTCCTGTGTTCATAGTGGAAAGTGTGGTTGTTGTCAAAACTCTTCCAGGAGACCCAGATCTACTGCCAGCTGAAGGCAAAATGAGTAAATATAAGTCACAGCGTAGAAGATAAACAACCATGGTTAAAAAGAAAAAAATGCTTAGTTAGTAGGGAAGTGGTGGTAGATTGAAATGGTCTGGAAAAACTTACAAGGTAAAAATGTGAAATAGAAAACCCTGGTCCGAGTTCTTATAGCACTTCATACAAGGCAGATAAATTTATCAATGCAAGGAAGCAGTTGGCATGGTATTTAGCACTAGATACACTTAAGAAACCATAAATACTCTTTCTAGTCTTCATCAACAGTTCCAATGTCCCTAACATGAACACTGGTGTGACATTAAATGTTAATGTTAAAAATGAGCATTCATTTTTTAAGTTACATGGTCTCATTAATCACATTTTCTATTAAAAAAAAAAAAGAAGAAAAGAACTGCTAGAAAGCTATAGGGAGCAACTTTAAACTAGTGGTTTCATAATTCTCCCTTGCTTTTAAAAGCATGGAGTCTTCAAGCACTACTCTCAGAGAAGTTAAATGTCACTGAAGACAATTAAAATACTTGTGTTCATTTCTGTGGAGATTACCCCACAAATTCGAAGAAAATCTTCAATTAAACAAGCTAAAAAATTGATCAAGACATATTTAAGCATCTTATATTTTTATTAATCAAAACTGCACATTAGAAAGTGCTATAAATGTTCATTTCAACACACTGTACTCACTATCAGAAACTGGTCACTGATCCCTAATTTTGATATTTCAGTTCTAGAAAATTTTCTAGTTCAGTTCAGAAAATTTAAGTTCTAGGCCCTAGTAAAGAATCCATTCTTCTCTAGTTATAACCAATTTATACCACCAGTTGATATAAATATAGTTTCCAGCTGCAGAATTCAAGAAGTCTGACCAAATAAAGAGCAAAACATAATTTTAACCAAAGGTTAATTACATACAGATACAAACCTTTCATAAATCTTTTAAAAATAATCAGGTAACTGTATGACCACAGCTATGCTATCAGGTCTATAGACTTAACATGCAACATCTCAAGTGAGTTTCATGGGTTACTTCTTATGAGGCACATTTAAAAAAGATACAAATTGATTAAAGCTTGACTATATGGGAAAAGAAACAAAATCCCAAACAAAATAAAACATATGCTGGGTGGAAGGGAGAAAACTGAAACAACGTACCATGCATATACTTTCAGATTCATTGTTTGAATACAAACTTGAAATGATTATTTAGCAAAATCCCTTTACCAAACTATGGACCTATTCAGCAGAAATGATAAATAAAATATTATACAGCCTGAAAAAAACCAAGCATAACTTCTATAGCAAAAAAAGAATAGGCAAATCTATAAAATTGCTGTGGTCTGCAAAAATTAAGGGTTTGGCTGTTTCTTCATATCAGGGCTTTTCAACTTAGACCTGATATTTACTATGCCTTCTTCCTAGCCTCCAATATTTTATATCTCTTTAAAACAACAAAAATATTGTACAAGTTTTCACTGTGCCGGAGACTTTTGGAAGATTTTCTTCAATAGGTCAGAAACCTAAAAAATTTACTATTCTCAGAATATACAGAAGAAATGCAACCTCTCATTCTAATACTTTATATTTCTATTGTCTGACCTGCAAAGTGTACCACTGTAGCATAAATAAACCAAATGAAGCTTAATATCCTGAAAATATTATGCTAACAACAGCATTGGCATACTGTTGTCAGTACTACCACCAGTAGTAGATCTAAGCGAACTCAGTGATGAAAGAAGGATTACTAAAACAGTATTCCAAAATGACAAAACCCTCCCATCTCTACTACCTTCTAAATAAGGATTACATCCAATTAGGTAAGTGCAGCATATTGAAAAAAGCGAGCCAGAATTTCTGCTGAATAGGGTCCTTAAATGAGATATGTCAAACAGGTGATCAAACAATGATGTATACACAAATTCTTGTAGACTCTTACCACCAATGGGGTTAGCAGACTGTGATCCTGAACAAGTGTAAAGGCAGGATTAGGGTAGGGGTTTATAATCCATGAAGAGGGAAGGAGCAGAGCAGATTAAAAAATGGATGGCAAATGGAAATAAGAAAGCTTTAGTCATTTCACACAGGAAAAAAAGCCACAAGGGGGTTATGCTAAAGCAGTGCTTTTAAGTAGCTTCCACAGTTGAAGAACTAAACTCAGATGCTATGTACAAAGCAGATGAAGCAAAGCTGCACAAGCAAGTTACAATTCTTCAGCTTTCTAATCAACAACTGGATAATACTGAAGAATTAAATTTCAGTTAAACATGAAACTGTAGCCTTCACATTACTTTAAAAGAATATTACGTTGCCAAAAACGTTCAAGAAGTTCAGCAGCTGAACAAAAATTACACACAAGGTCAAAACTTTTTTTTTTTTTTTTTGGACACAGACAGTAAAGGAACTGAGCTGCAGGTGCGGTGGATGACAAAAACAAACTCACAATGGCACAACTGAAAAGACTTGCATAGAATTTCAGGTTTTCCTCTTCAAAATTAATCTGAAGTATAGAAGTAAGAATTTGTTTCCATTCAGAAATTTAATTCTTTTTCTCTGAATGAAGATTGTAATGTAATTTTAGCACACCTTGCTGAATTACCTGACAACCAAACAGGAAGGGAGAGGAAAAAAATGGAACATTTTTTTCCATAGATAAGAATAAAATAATGAGCTATAGATTGTATATTCATTTATTTTATATTACAATTTAAAAACAGAAGAGGAAGAGTAAAGGGCTTCTAAAACCCTGAAAAAGTATCTTTTGTAAAAGCATTCAAATTTGCAAGTCTTTCATAAAATGATCTTTGAACAAAAGTGCTAAATAGTAGTAACCCTAAAATTACAAAAGCATCTGCGTTACAGTGGTTTTTAAAAAATAAAAGCTTAAATCTAATATGAAGCTATTTTCCCACTATAAGATGGGGAACTAAAACAATCCCCGGTATGGAAACATCAAGCATCTTGCTCCCCACAATACTGTGGAAATTTTTAATCACATAAAGAAGCATCACCCAAATAGCTGGCATACAGGGCCCAACAATTCTCCTTTGCCTGTCCATTTGTATTTGCCCTGTTTATCTTCCTTAAAACATCTCAGAATTCTTGTTCTCCCCCACTGACAGGTTATAATGAGCTATCTGAAGCCATCAGTTCTGAACAGAAGTAGTAATAAAAGGCTGTAAAGATGCACTCATGCATTTAATTTTCACACATCATCACACGTAGACAAATCTAGTTATTTCAATATCAATTCAACTTATCTCTTTAGACACTAATACTGTTCAAAAATGAATTCTCTTAGAAAAAAATTGTCATTATTAGTAAATAGAAACTGAAAAAGCTTCAGTTTGTTTCCCTGAATATACAGTTTAATTAATATTATATGACAATGATAATCACAAAAGTCTTATATTGCTACCTAAATTTAACCCCTTCCCATACAGTTTATCAAACACCTTAACTTTTTAAGAATTTACCAAATCTATTCAACGTACAAAGGTATTTTCAAAAAGCTTCTTTCAGAACTTTCCTAATACTAATGAAAAGTGTTGTAGCTACTGCTTACAGCTTTTCATAAAGGGAAAAAGTGATTTGACTGTTACCTCCTCTCCCCCTTAAATTATTAAATCCAAATATCCTTTGCTTATGATATAGTATAGTCACTGAAAACGTAAACCAGGTTTTGCACAACCTTTGTCACAGCCAATAACTAGACTTTATTTTCAAGCTCTCCTCCCAAAAACACTTGTGGGATTAGAGCACTGTCAAAGCAAAAAAAATTACTTAAGAGAACTTCTGTTATTGGATTGTATTATTTTACATTTATCTGTTCAGATTTTTTGGAAGCTATTTCACAATATCTGCAAGCATTGGATCAGGTTTAATCCAACTGTATTTGTTAGGAAATGAAGTAATGCAAAACTGAATGGGAAGTTTTGCATTACTCTAACAGGAAAGAAAATCCCAAAACTCTTTTACCTGCTTTTTAAACCTCATTCTATTTATGATAAATGCAGTAATTGCTATGAAGATAAGTGTTTCTGCCATTAAACACAGAATTAAGAGTTTTTATTAAAAGAAAGTGGATATAGTTACTGATAACAAAATAACTGTACTGGAAAATTCAAAACCTGTATAATTTACTGGGTTTATAAAATCAGACCTGACAAACTATAGGACTGGTTAGTTTATTCTAATTTTATTGTTAATTTGTCTTCCTTTCATTAATTCCACTGCATTTCACTTAATTAGACAAAGATGAGAATCTGAAAACACTACAGAGCTTAGAAGATGTCTGTTGGAGACATCAGATGTGTGAACAAATTGCTGTAGGTCAGGCAGTGCCAAAGAATGCAAGGTAATTAGGTCTTTTTAATTAATGACAGAGTGCTCAGCTAGATCGGGAATTCTGCATTTGCTTTGGTTGCATTTGCTTTGGTTTCTAAACACACATAGAAAATTACTGTGGATTAGCTGATGTACAGTAAATTGCTTGCTTTAACCCTTTGATTCAATATAAGCTCAGTAACTGATTATAAAGTTAGGGTTTAGTATTTTTACTCCAAAGAAGAGTTAAGTAAAGGTAACAGCTGTAATAGGAAAAAAAAAGGAGTATATACCCAAGAGCTAGACTACTGCCTAGCTTAAAATGAAAATCGGTATTTCTGGCTGAAAAATAAGACCTTCTGAAAAATGAAAAATTAGGTTTTGCAGGTAATGCTAAGGACACCATTCAGTCTACCCATTCTTCTGTATTACTTGTCCACGTGTCATATGTAACTGACACAGAAGTTTACTGGTGTTTCGTGTTGGAGAGGTCAGAAAGGGGGGGAAAAGAATGTTGAGAAGTTATAATTGAAGACAGAATTTAAGGGTAGATTTCACTTCCTATTACATTATCTAATTTAATTGGCAAACTAAGACCTAACCTAGTATTTTGTCCAGAGAAAAACAACATGAATTAGAAAAGCATGCAAATACCACTGACCCAAAACACTGAAAAAAATACCTTCATTTTTGTCTGGCGATGATGAACCTAAGGCACAGAACAACAACTCAGTATGTACCTTTTTTTAAAAATTAACTTTGACTGTAGCCATTGGTCAATGAATATATGCTTAAGCATTTGGCCTCTTTATCAGGTATAACTGACAAACAGAAAATACATACGCTGAGACTGTGACACCACTTTGGTTCTACTCCGTCCTCTGGAATCTGTTTTAGAATTTCCAATGCCAACAGAAGGCGTTGAAAGCTTTGTTCGTACACGACCTATAAAAGAAAAATGGCATTAAATAATTTTTTCACAGTAATGTAGAAAGCAAAGCATCAGTAGCATTTACTAGTATTTTCTTAAGTTTCTGTAGATAAAAAAGAAGCATAACGTAACTCAACTGGCAAAAATTCGCTTGGGATAATTAGTAGAAATTTGAACACCTCAAAGGACTTAATAGTTGAGGAATCAAAATACTTCTCCTCTGATGTTTCAGTAAACAATTTGCACACGATCATTTAAACACCCTGAACTAGCTAGCTAGTTCTTGCTTCCTACATAAATAGGTTGATTATATTAAAAAAAGGGAAGTTTATTAAATATAATAGGCAATGCATACGCTAATGTTGCTGTATCAGGTACGGTCTTCTCATGATTACTTGTGGTTGTAATTCTACTTTTGTTGTTGTAAAACCACAAAAAATTATGTTGACTATTTTTTGAATAGGGTTCTGAGGTTTCTTCCTAACTTCACTCCTCTTTTTAGAAATCTAAATACTAGCTTTCCTATTACTGAAGATTCTACTGTTTTCCTGGCCCCAGTCATATCGACTACTACAGGACTTCCAAAGCCTTTTACAGCATTTTGCAAAGACTAAGTACACTTAAGCACTTCTCAGTGACAACATGATATAAGGAAATACTACTCTTCTCAACAGATAGAACAACTGAGGAAGACACAGATTAAACTGAGTATCTACAACTAAAACAATAGATTCACTTCTCTCTAGAATGCCACACCACCTTGGTTTTGGGTTAAACTTTTCAGCATTATTAGCCATGTTCCTCATAACGTCCAGAGTACACAATGAAATTACAAAAGAAAGGAAGACCCCAGTTGGATGAATTATAGGTAACTGAAAGATTATTCATAAAAGAAAATAGTAGAGTTGTGTACTACATTTCCTAAGCCAACCTCTCAAACAACAGAAAAATGAAACAAAAACCAAACCCATGCTAAGCATAATTCTTATAAGTTGCAAGACCAAAACCCAAAAAGCTTGTACAGAGTGGATCTAGCTCAACAAGTAATCCACTTTTAAAACCAGCATAATTAAAATATTTTCTAGACATGTAGAGTCAATATTTGACCCAGAAGAATTAGGTACACAGACTGTTATTTAGTTCTAGCCTCTTTAGGCTTTCCACAGCAGAATTTGGAGACCAACCAAGTTAATATTATTCATCCAAGTAGAGGGAATAGCCATAGATGAGAGTCTATAAGAAGAGAATCAGGATAAAGGAGGTTATTCACTAAACTACTAGAAAACAATATGCTAGCAAGAACGGTTAGATTAACTAGTCCAAACTCTACTAGTTATCCCCGTGCAATGGCAATGTTTTCCCACTGAGTGCTGTGAGACTGCAAGGCATGTAACTGCGTTCAGAATTTGGCCCAAAAACTTAGGAATACAGAGTGCCACTATTTTTATACTGTTTAATTATCACTTGGAACCTGGTTCAATTTTATCAAAGTAAAAAAAAACAGTTTGCATTTGTGAGGCAAATGAACTGTTAACTCACTTGGAGTCTCTACATCCATTCACTAATGACAGGTTTAAATGTTAATAACATATTGAAAATGAATTCCCAAGTCTCAAAGAGATGAGTAATAGTAGCACCTGCTTCCCAGAGCGTGAACACATTTGATGAAACACTCTGTGACAAGATTTGCTTTAAAAAACAAATGCAAAATTATAAAGCTCCTATATTTTCACACTAAAAATGTTAAGCAATGACATTTCTACTGCAGATGAGTACTTGAGAATTAAAATAAAAGCAAAAGAATTTTAAAAATACTACATGACAACCAAGTATTAGATGCATAAGCTATCTGGAGTTATGAACCTCCACAAAGCCCCAGAAAGACCAAATTCTGCTTTTAAAGCTTAATTTGTATCAATGAAAATATGAAGCTGAAAATATTAGCTATTCTAACAAAATATTTTCTTACCATCTTCAGAAGCTGTTCCTAAACAGAAAAAATAATAAAATACATGATATTCCAAACAACACTGTGTCTCTCAAATTCCTTTTTGAGATTAATCTTATGAATCTTGACAAATTTTACCAAGTCAAGAGGTCTAAAGCTTGTGTGTTGCAACTCCATTATTGAACTGAAGCAAAATTATCGAGAAAGATCCATACTATACTGTTAGTGATTTACACGAACACAATATATAGCACTGGCTTCCAAACCAGTTACAAAACCCCCCAAAAAAGTAAAAATACATCTATGAGATAAGTCAATAAAATTACATGTACAGATCAAAACAGACATTAAAAATACTTTAGTGCAAGCTCTTCTGAAAATATAAAACATACTACTATAAATAATCTCAGAGAAAAACACAGGGACAGTGTTTCCCACACTGGACAGTGAAAATTTGATAGGAACTGCCAGCAAGAAGGACTTCTCTGAATTTAATCCATGATTACTCTGAAGATCTACGTGCACAAGATCAAGTTTTGCTTAGAGAACCGGAAGTAATATGAGCTTGCTGAAACCACATCACACTTTAACAAGTATGCCAAGCTTAACAAGGCTTGATTATGACAAAAAGAATCGGACAAATCTTTTTACTGACATCACTACCTAGGAATTGATGGGAAGCTATCTAAACAGCATTCCTTCCTTGAAGTTCCTTTGCAACAAATCTGACTATGGAATAAAATATATATTAGTAGTGATAAAAATGTTAAATGCCTCAAAAAAAAAAATCAGAGTGTATTTCCATTTTTGGTTTCACTTTCTGCCGTTTCTGCCTTGTAAGAGAACTACAATGATTAAAATGTGTTAGTGTCTTTGGATAGCCTGAACTTAACCTTCTCAGCAAATCTGGCTATGGCTTTCTCATATTATACTATCTTCAAGGCACTATTTTTAAAAACTCCCTCTAAAAGATTCATTCAGTGTAAATTTCAATGCTTCTTCACAAAAATCAGTTACAGTAACATGTATGTAGGAGTGCCTCAAAGTTTTCCCGATCAAATTTGCCAGTCTGTACAAAAACCCCCAAACTCCCCCCCGCCTCCCCCAATCCAAAATTCTTCCAGAGCTGGATCTTGGAAGGCAGATTCTATGCAACACCTAAGTCAGGCTAACAGCTAGCGGCTCCTAAAAGGGGTGATTCTGCTTCTCCTTCCTTGTGCTACCACCTGGTTTGGATGGCTAAAGGTTCACTGCCATCTCCAAAAGCTAAATAACAGAATACTATTCACTTTTGTTTTACAAAATCAGTTTTCTGGAGTTTGTTCACCTACAGCGATTGGTAATGGAGTATTACAAGGCACTAGTGAAAGAAGTGGTAAAAACATGTGGCCAAGATTAGTAGGAAAAAGAAAAATGATTAGTTCCTCCTGGTGGCAGTTAAATCAGAGTAGCTATATCATACAACTACAGCTGGAGAGCTAAGCTGTGTTCATTCTGTCTCACACATCATCCCTACAGATATCCTATAGAAAAAAGCCCTGTTATTCTGATGAATTGTGTAGCACTTCCCCTACTATTTTTAAACAGATGTGTGGGGCACCATTAGTTGTGACTACTGGTCTGAACAAGAGAAAAAGCCTGTACTCAAGGCCCTAAGAACCTTCATTGCTGGTGACAAAGTGCAAAAGCTCAAGATTAAGTGTTTAGCACAGACAGTGATAAATAAATCCCATTATATGCAAGGTAAGGAAATGTGATATGGAAATAAGCGAGACAGACACTACTACCCTGTACAAAGCCCCCTCATTTTATTAAAGTAGGCTTGCCATCTGCAATACTAAAAAATGGCTCAAATTCTTCCAAAAAGTCTCTCTCATGAAACTGATTATCTGTGCTTTAAAATGATTCAGGATTCTGGGTTTTAGAGATCTACCTTCTTACTGTTTTCATTTCTATGAAAAACATTGCCTGCTTTGCTTCCAGTACTACTCATTCTTCACAACATGTACTGCTAATAAACACATGTGACAAGAATTATTAAGTAAGTAGCAAACATAACTGACTTGTTAAGTGTTCCCCAGCAATAAATTAGGACTAGAATTATCAAGCATCAAGCTGGGACTCTGTCTCTTATTATATGGGAAGCATTAGTTACACACACCTGAAACAGACAACTGCTATGCAAAGCCTGATGCTCAACTGCTTTGCAGTTAAGATAAAAATATATGACAACTCCCTCCATGTGTTTAATACAGTGAATTAAGAAAAAGTAAGCGCTAAAAGTTAGCTGGAATACTTGGTAAGCTATTTTACCAAGTAGGTCTTCTTAACAAACTATTCTTTAACAGAATTACATTGTATTACAGGATTTACAGGCACTTAAAGTTATGTAGCTAGACTAGATTTTGACAGAGTACTTTTGAAAGATAAGATTTTAGTTTTATTTAAAAAAAAAAATCCTTAACAATGTGGTCAAGTATCTTCTGCTCTCCCATTGCTGTTCTGCCAAGAAGTCAAAAAATGTGACTTCATAAGTAAAACTATGAAACACAATGGAACTAGAGCCAGCTAAAAAAGCATGTATTGATTATGCAATTACTCTGTAATTAATAGAGTTTTTTTTTAAAAAACAGGAGTAACATCCAATTTCTGATAAAGTTTCTGTTGCTGATACAGACCAATCATCAAAAACATTGACAAATACAGCAATAACACAACACATATATTAAGACATCAAGATTACATAGAGGTTAATGAAAACAGCATAGTATTTTGTTATGAACAGACAAATATATTAAACATCAATAATTGTACATAAAAGACACTTTATTAAATATTTAATAGAATTAGAGGACAGACTAAACAATTTCTTACCATCCATCTTGTCAGAAGTATCCTCTTTGTTGAAAAAGCGGGCAAAGAAACATGGAAAACTTAGTGTGTTAGAATAAAGGTGTTCACAGCAGTCATAAAACATTAATTAAGGAAAATACATTAATATTAAATACAGCAGACATGTTTATCTAATTCATGCATGTATAAACTACCTTAAGTAAAGTTGGTTTCTCTCAGACCAAGGTACAAAATTACAGAACAGGGTACAAGTATCCTGCACAGGGATGTTGAATCCCTCCATATTACCCAGATTTGAGCAAACCCTTACACTGAAATATTTATAAACTGTTTCGTGCTTGGTGTCAACAGTTATTGAAGCATCAGTACATTATTTGTATCATTACTGAACCACAATATTTCTATTTCTTACAAAATTTGCTAATAAGCATGAAGCCCCACCTGGGGTAAGGGACAGGAGGGAAAAAGACATCACAATAAAGACAGAGGACAAATGGGACAAAGTTCCACTCTGGTTTAAAAGCATTAAAGATTTACCAGTTCAGCTGGAAAGTAGTGCATACATATTTTGACAGTAACAATCAAAATTAAAATATTTGGTGTGAGACATATAATTACAGCTCAAGTATTAATGTCCTTTTTGAGGAGACTTAAGATAGTCAACATTTAGAATAACTAAAGTAGAGAATGTCCTCATGTTTCTAGAACAGTCTTTAAAAACAAAAAACCCAAACAAAAATAAATAAGCAAGAGTTCTTCTAGTAATAATAAAAAGGGAAGAGAAAGGTGGAGACAATTCTAGATTACTATGCTCTTGAACTTGTGGTCCTCTGAGTCTCTAAATTTGGCAGCTGTTTAAGCAAAAGGTGGATATTTCTCTGTAAGTAAGTGTGAAAATTAAAATAAATTCAGGCTTCAGAGGAGACAATGTTATTTATTTTGGTATTGACTGCAACACATGAGAAGATGTGGAAAGCATTATGGATATACAGTAACATTTTCTAGGCATTTTAGTACCATGGTCAGCATTAACTTGACAATTCTGTCATTTAAGTTGCCATATTTGGATTCAGTATAAACAGCCCCCTTAAAATGAACGGAGGGGAGAAGTTTACAAATTAGCCCATTTTCTAAAACATGGCACTTGCTTGGATTCACATTCTTCATTTTAAGGTTACCTTTCGTAAACTAAGAGCAAATAATATTTTGAGGTGGATTCCATGGTTAATCCATAGCCAAACACACAACAGTCACACTCTCTACGTAAGTAAGAGAGGACAGGTATGTGTTATGTAAATTACCTTACCACTATTAAAAAACTGTTAGGAGAATGAGCCAAGATCAATCAAGCAGTACTGCTTTTGTGTGACTGTAAACAAACCTAGGTCTCCTTGACTATCACTGCCCTTATACCATCTGTAATAGGATTTGACTTTACTACACATTGCTAGTACCACATTATTTTGCCATTTCAAACCACCATTGTATTCTTCTCCACAAGTGATTGCATCTGCTAGTGAGGCAAAGCTTTCCAGCTACTCAAATCCTTCAAAAGAATATGACCTGGACTTACCACCTATTTATTCCTCTCCCCCACCCCCACTCACCAAATCTATATACTACTAAGAGAATAAGCTATTTATTTATTTCTGTTATTTTCCTGCATAAAACCATCACTATTTACTTCCCTGAAAACCTGTATGCCCTTCTCAACTCTTGCTTACAAAATTCTGGGCATGAATCACATATTGCTTAAAAGGTTCTGAAAGCAAACCAGTACTCCAAGAGCTAATTTTCTGTGAAACTCTTAAGACCAAAGTAGTCCCTTCATTTCAGCAGCATGAAGAAGATAAACAGAGATCTCTCTCTTTGTTTTTGCGTTTGACATTTTTTTCTTCTACCACCATGCTCTGTGTCACTTTTACTTCTCATAAGAGCTGAACTCCAGCTTTGTCTGAGATTCAGAATATGTCCTGTTGCACACCAAAACAGACCAGGCAATGCTCTGATCTCAGAGAATAATCATCCCACCTATTTCAGGCTTTTAGGCATTAAGTTAGAAGGAACTGAGAATTCCTCAAGTGATAACCACAAGCATATCTCCTCCGAGCAAACCGAGCAGCCTAACTTTGGTGTCCCCCTGCTATCCAGTAGGTTCTCTGATTTCCCCCGCCGTGGGCACTAGAGGGAGCCCATGCCCGAAATTACTATTTCAAGTAGCAAGTACTCCTAGTCAGCATTGCTCACTCATGAACTTAATCCTAAAATCAATGGTGTTCAAACCATTTCAAGTAGGACCTGATGACAAAGGAATCAACTCATTTAAAATAGTTTTTAACTTAAATTTTAATTTAAAAAAGCACAGCCCAAAACTTTGAAAACCATAGCCTAAGTGTATCCTAACATCTCCCCAAACACCAGGTAAATCAGAAGAACTATATAGTTTCTCTGCCTCTCTTGAGATCATCTTCAGCAATACTGACATTAGGAGATGCCTCCTTGGTGATCTAGCTGGCACACAAGCCGAGACGAAAAAACTAACAGTTTGGTGAACACTGAACCTCACTTCCCTCATTGCTACCCCTGCAGTATGGATAACCTAAAAAGAATAAACACATGCCCATATTCCTTTACCCTCCCCACTTAGCAGAGGTTCTAGCATCTACCACCAACACCACTATCAAATACTCTTCTGCACTCCTATCATTTGTAGCACTTTATGTCTAACAGCAAGTATTCCTATCAATTCAGATTGTCACCTAAATAACAATATACACATAGTTCCATCAACATGCTTAGGAAGAAATCTATGAAATCAATGTTGTATATTATTGTGTAAACCACTTCTGTATTATGTGAAGAAGCCACCACTTACTGCCAGGATGTCTCTTTAGCATTGTTGTAAAATAGTCAGCTAAAGAGTTAAGAAAAATGGAAAATCAAGAGTCCTAACACTCATTTCCCTATTACTTCTAGAAACAAAATAGCCATGATCACCATCTGCTGTTAAGTGAAGGTACCACTCCTTCCAATACTTAATATTAATTCCAGATTAACACATTTAAAGAGCATAGTATGGATGCATTCTTTGCGTTGGCATTCTTCCAGCATAAGAAAAATAAAACATCTAGCAAAGTTGGTAACTTACTTCAGAACACCTGCTCTTCTGCAATATTCCAATACTACTAAAAACGATGAGAATTTTTCAAATAAAGAAGTATTTTTCCCGTAACTTTTTGATCAAAAACCTCAAAAAATATTTCACAGTATTGTAATGATGTTTCCCTTACCTAGCGAAGCGTAAGATCCTGGAGGTAGACCAGCTGCTGACAAGCGCCCAGCTCCAGCTGTCTGTCCAGCAGCATGGCGGGCCTTTGCACCTGCGGCAGCATTAACATCAATGTCACTGCGAGACCTTTGCAGAGTTCCTGGGCTTGGAACACTCTTGCTGCTGCCTGAAACTAGCAAAAAAAAGAATTAGGAAATTCGTTGGTAATTAATAAAATAAGTTATATTTGAAAGGTTAACATTTTCTACTACTGCAGCATACCTGCAAAAAGTACAGAAAACTATGTAAAATAGTGTAAGTAAAGTTAATATTAAACAAAGGATTATTGAGGTTAAGAAGCAAACTAGACCTGGTGTTGCCATGAAATTCAGATAAAGAACAGTTTATTTTACAGTAGTATTTGTCTTCATTCAGCATGAAATTTTACCATTATTCAATACAAACTATGTGCTCCCACCCTAGTACAAATTGCATAATTCTGAATGTTTATGTGATTTATTACATTGTTGAATGCTTCACAAATGTAAGGAAATTCACACCAACCCTTGTGATATGGAAGGAAGATAATATTCCCACACTTCAGCTAAGATAAAGCCACAGGCAAGCTGAATGCATACCTTGAATTGCTTTAGGATCTAATGTTCTGTAAAGTATTTTTATATTCACCTCCTATTATTTACTGAATATTAACTATTCGCTTCAGTTAATTTTGACCATTGGTTTATGTCTTCAAAACTTGATTCCCCCTTAACAATTTCAGTGTACAGAAAACAAGCACTCTCAATTACTAGCCATCTGTAAAAAGGAGTTCACTTTTTTTAGGAATTCACTTTTTAAAGGAGTTCATTTACTCCGCAAGAGTTAAACATACTATGTGAAAAGAGAAGATTAATTTCTGAAAATGCAAGACAAAATTAAACTCTTTGAATTACAAATCTGTGGGTTTGTTTTTTGTTTTTTTATAAAGAGCAGCAGCTACATGGGAATAGATGAAAGTTATGAGTCCTTCATTTCCAATTGCCATAAGCCTAATAATCATGAATAGACCACAGAATAATGTTTTGCTTCTTTGAGCATGACTGTTCCATGACAAAACTCCAAGACAGATGATCAACAGTACCAATACATAGCAAATTATGTCTTATACTTGCAACAAGTGAAAATACATAAAATGTGAAGCAAGTATGAGGCAATCTTAGCTCCAGGTGCAGTTTGTAGTGACACATACCATTATTCAACTTGGAAACAGGATAAATGCTTAAGACAGTAAGATTTTAAGCCACATTTAAAACTTTTAATTCAAAGAACATAAAGAACAATCATTGTGCACTGCACTATATAGCAACCACCTTACCTCTGCCTGCAAGGCTTGCTGGGCTGGCTGCAGACCATTTAGAAGATAGAGGCCGACTGGAAAAAAACAAAACAAACAAACAAAAAAAAAAACAAACAGAAAAAAAAAGATCAGTAAACCCAATAAGTAAGTCTCATGTATCCATGAGACCTATCCATCTCATGTTGCCAAAAGGCAACAATAACAGAGAGTAGAAAAAAGAAAATCTTCTGTTCTTTTCTCCCCTTCAACTTTCTCAGCATATTTTAGATAAACACAGAATGATTAAATATGGAATTATAAGGGAAACACAATCATGTTACCTTTTGTATTTTATAAAATTATATCTTCATCACAAAGCATTAATTCTTAGGTTACCAATAGGCACACTTTGCTAACACAAAGTTCAGGCATCCCAGACTTGGTCACAGAAACATTTAAGGTGGTCAGTACAAGGTTTTAACCACAGGACTGATCTTTTAAATCAGCCGTCAAACAAAAATAGCAGGAGCTACACAAAAAGCTTGATTTATGACAGAAATTATGAAGTGGTGTCTGTAGTAACAAGGAAAACAGGTGTACAATTCATAAGCCTCCACCAGTCCTGTATCTCCCAAGAATCGAATTACAAATTAGAAAGGAAAATGCTGGAACTTCCAAGCAGCTAGACTGAATTACCCTGGTTGAATGTTTGAGGCTCCCACAACTTACAAAAAGAGAAAAATCCCATGTCTTTTCCTCTATGTTTTCTCTCCATTTTCCCTTACTCTTACTGCAAAAATGAGTAGTTGCTGAAGCAAAATCTTTCTCTCTACTCAAGTTTAACTGTGAGCCCTTCCTTCTGCCTGGTTCAGAAGGGTAAAATGCAGTCAGAGGGACCAGGGAAAAGCAAAAGACTGGTAGAAGAAAGCATGATACTTTATCCATTGATTCGTATCTAGTAATCTAAATATTTATCTGACTGGGAAGGTTTATATTTGCTAAAATAGTTGACTATTTCATCAACTGTCAAATTACAGTCTGAGTCTAGAGTTTCAGCTTTAGTGAAAATAATCCCTCTAATTTTAAACCAAAAAGCAGAGAGAAAAGAGATGCATAACATTGTGTATTTATCTGAGTTATTAGCCCAGGTGCTCAACGATAATATAGAGGTCAGCACAGTTACCCAACTCCTCACAGAAGATCATGTATTTGCAGCTTATTATGAATAATACCTGCTTTTCTGACATTACTAACTACTGTTTTGGAGGTATTTGCTGTAACTAAGTTGAGGAGGCCCAGGCAGAGCTCCTGGCTGCACCCTGACCTTACAAGTTGCTCCAAACAGAAGGCCCAGACAACTGTTAAAATTTCATCACTTGCACAATCTATTGCAATTGACATTTCATTTAAGCAGTTTCATATAGATAGGCACAAGTCACCACACTTCTCTCATTCCACCATCCACTTTAAAACCATTTTTGATCAATGATCTGTAAGAGCTCTAAGTTCAGAGGGTCAAAAATCATGGAGGATCAGACTTTTAGGAAAACCATACCCATATTTCCTAAGTTAGTCTTTACAGGGAGAACTCAGCATCTATGTTAGAAGCCAGAAATATAATTTTGGGTAACACAGGGAAAACAACATGCATCTAAATGCAAAATAAGTGAAAAATCAATTAAAAACTACTTAATTTCCAATATCATGATCTCTTCTGTTCATCTCTTATTTTACTCCTCCCTTTCTGTGCTGTAGTACTTACATATCTTGCAATACAGGAAGTAACACTCACTTAAGGATTTAAGAGTATTTTAAAATTCTAATTTCTCTGTAATTTAGTTTTTAACATTTTATTACTAGTAACTCATTAACAGCACTTTGATTTTCAGACAGGGAATATAGATTAATTTAAACAAGAGTAATTAATCTTTGAATAAACATTTTTTTTGTGGAAGACGGAAGTGTTAGCAATAGCCTACATTACCAACAATTATTTTTAAAATGTTTTTTATAATTACAAGTATCATAGGAAAGATAAGATTTGACATAGAAGAGGGAAAGCTTCTCGTATTTAAGGCAGCAGCCAAAAAAAAGAGAAAAAAATTAATTTCTAATATGCTGGAAGCCGTCTTTGCTTTCAAGTCAAAAGTGAGCAGACAAGTTATCTGGCTTTGGAAATGAAGTATCTGAACTGAAATCTTAACAGGTTTAAATACTTTGAAGAAGCTTTCTAGAATTTAGATTAAAAATCACCACATACTACTACTACTACTATTTTACATTTCTACTAAAAAGCCAGTAAATTTCTTTTGCTATCGGTACCTAAGCAAACTTTAATCAATTCAGCTCATGACTGTCTATACATTTTAATACACCACTGACTGCAGCACTGACCCACGCTCTAGTAATTAGCATAGCTGCAAAATACTGCTAATACATATTCAATACTGTGAAGACAGGAAAAAAAACAATCTCTGATCTGAATGAATCTCGCTGTTAATGTCTCTTTCTCATACTTCCCAGCAAAGAGGGATAAAAAAAAGGAGTAACATCATTATTTTTTTCCTAGGCTTATTCATTGCACCAAAATGCTCGACATCGAGATGTGAACCTTGAAGATATTTTGGTGTAACAGAGGCTGCTAAGGAATAAATATATGAATAAGAACAGCCTGCTAAAATCCAGTTAATGACTGCCCTTATTTTTCACCTTGCTGGGGTAATACTGTCATATAGCAAAACACAATAAAAGATTTTTTTATTAAAAAAATCTAAAGTGACAAAATACAATTGCAGCTTTTTCGTACACCATGGAAGTCTGGCTCATTTGCTTTTGAGAAACAGTTTTTATTTGTTTATAGGCTCAGAAACAGTTAAGTGACCCTTACTTGAGGCTCTCCTGTGAGCTGGAGGATGACCTGTCTGACTGAGGGAGAGATGCTATACTGCCAGAATTCTTCAAGTAGGTCTGGAGGCTTCTTTGATAGGGTGGCTCAAGAGAATTGTACAGAGTCTCAGCTTCACTAGGAAAGTGATTTCTAAGACCCAGATAAGCCCTGCAAAATAAGAGAATAACCACATGTAATTGCTCTATATTTTCTTCAAAGTGTGGAGTCAGGAAGTAAAGATTACAGAATGAACCAGGGATGGGAGGGAAAGGAACTCAGACTGAAAAGATGTAATGCATACAAAACTGCTCATCAAATCATAAAAGAAACCAGCTACATGGACTGAATTAATCTTTTCAAAATAACTTATTCTATCCTCTGAAATTCTCACATTCACTTACCGATTCTGTGGGGAAGCAAGAGAAATTCTTTCCTGGCCTACTCACTAGTCAAAGTGCTGCAGTCGTTTAATGACTTAATGGGGGTGGAAAAAAAAAAAAAGAATGATTATGCAGCAATATCAACCTTTATGACTCCTGTTTCAGTAGAATCCTCAAATGCTGCATAACAGTATTAATTGCCTCAACTTTCAGAATGTCTTTTGCAAAAGAAACTAGTTATTAATTCAGGACTCTGAGAACAGAAACATCAATTTTCAACCTAACTTGTGTCCTTTTCTTCAGCCATACTTAGCCACCCACCTCCAATTAGAGCCTTCTATCGCTCCTGTAAAACACACAATTTTTGAGAGAAAAATGTAGTCAGAACTCACTTTCTTGCCTCCACTCTTGCTTCTGCATCAGCATCATGAATGCCCTTCTTGATTGTTTCAACCAAGACAGCTGCGTGCCTAGAAGAAAGACATTCTTCATGCTATTTTGCTACTCCAAATTCTATTTTAAGTAGTAAAGTTTTACACTTTAATTAACATTTCAGTAAAAAACAGCTGAGATAGTAGTTCTAAGATATGAAATAAACAAATGCTTAAGCACACTGATAACATAATTGCACCTTCTGTAAAGGTTTAGGTAAACTTCCTCTTTCAAAGAATTATAATCTACTTTTCAAACACACATCCACCTATCACACTTAAGTTATTTAAAAATACCATTTTAAAAACACCCACTTTCCTGAAAGGGAAAAACTATTTTCCCTACTATATTAACAGTAAGAAAAAGGAAAAAGTTAAGATTACTAAGTTTGCTTTCCTGGAAATTCACCTCTGAAAGCTTTTGGCGTGTGAGTTCTAAACCTCAACACATGCCCAAAGAACAGCAAAGTGCCCATCAGAACCACCAAAAATTGTGATCATAAACAGATCCTAATTCAAGACGGGGGCGGGGGGCAGGGCGGGGTGTTGTTTTGGGTTTTTGTGGGGTTTTTTTTGCTGTTTTGTTTGTTTGTTTTTGTTTTGTTTTAAATACACACATACACACTCTGACATAAATTAAGTGATCTCTTCATTGCTCTCTTTCTCATGAGCACCTTGAGGGGTTAAAAGGTGACAATGGAACTGGATGAGCTCTTCAGATCCTTCTCTGGAGGCCCTCTAGTTCCTTTGCTCTTACTCTGTGCTTACAGTATACATTCTGCAGAGCTGGTGCATGTACTATTTTCCTATTATTTTCCTTCCTACCCAGAGAGGCTACAGTGTACTCTTAATCATTACCAGAAAAAGTCCTCCAACCTAATCCCACTTGCCCTCTTTTATGGTGAACACACAAATTTTATCCTTTTAGGAGAAGAGAGATGCTTATCTGTGCATCTCTGCTGCACAGGATACATGTTGTAAGTGAAACTCTGAGAAAGCATGGTACACATTGCTCACACGCGGTATAAGAGAAGAGGCAGAGGGTAAGGAGAGGAGGCAACACGAAGTCAAGGCTGGAGCATACAGCTCTCCTTCTCCCTGGCACTTGACTGAGCCACATGACCTGCTGTACTAGAAAGGTCATCTATGCTAGCAAGGTTGGCCAACACTGAACAACATAATCCAATTAAAGGATTCAGTGAAAAGATTTCTGTCTTAAAATTCATTAGCAGTTTATTCTTCGGGAAAAAGTATATTGGCCCATACCTTTCCAACGAATGTGTTTGCCACTCTTGTAACAACAGGTCTAAAAATTCAAAGGAGCGCCTAAAAAGACAGAACAAAAAGTTATAATTAATACTCATTTCTCTAATGTGCTTGTGGAATAAACAATAACTATATTCTTTCCCCCTGAGGGAAACAAATACATAAAATAAAAGTACATTTATCTGTCAAATAGGGACATTGGTCGCCTTATTGCAAAGTTAAAATATTCTGTATAGAAAGCAAACATACAGGCTAACTAATCCTAAACTTAAAAAAAATAGATGTGGTTCAATTAACCATCTGTCATGTTATTACACATATGCTATGTTAGTTTTATTAGCCCCAAAATAACAGACAAAAATCAATAAAGTTTAAAAATTGTACAAACTATAAAAACTTAATATTAAAAAAAATTCATACTTTAAAAATTCAGCTATTACGTCACAACATAATGTTTCTATGGCAGTGTACTTCTGTCCCAAACACTATTCCCATTCTTTCAGCTGTCATTATTGAGTATGTAGCATAAAGGAAAACATGAGACCATTAGTACAGGGCCCTGCATATAGAAAGCACTCCTAAAGATTTGCTGGCACTGTACAAACTAAGTTATGTAACCTTATTCATTATTAATTCAGAATTCTTGACAATTTAGCAGACAGCCATTAGCAAAAGGCATACTTTAAAATATGTCTGAAGCTAGATCCTGGTGAACAAATCAAAGCAACATGTATTAGGAAGGCATATATAACAAGTCTTCAAAAAGGTAGTGGACTCTACTGTCTGGAACTAGCACTTTTTCTGATTATGTTGCATCTTTGACCTGTTCTGGAGGGACAGATTTCATTTTTATTCTTCTCAAATGCTTTGGACGCCTACAAGACATGGCAAGAAACCCTGAAAGGCTTTTCACTATTATAACCAATCTAGTTTTCCTTTGTCTTTCCAAAGGAATGAAGTCAGTATGAAAACAACGCAATTTTGGCCACCTTCACTGATGCTCACTGGATCGTGAACTGCAGTACCAAAGCCACCTACCGTCTAATGTTCCTGTGGCAAGTGGAGGCACTGAAGCCCTGTGAATTGTTTTGCAGTCCAACCAGAAGTTATGACAGGTCAGTATAATCTGGGTTGAAATAATACTTGCTTTGGATGCAAAGACAGCTTAGATTCAGAGCAAATAGTTTAGATGCTCAAGCTATTTCTTGCATACACATAGCTACATCACTTTCAGAGCTAGTGTGGGTCCAGAAACAGCATTAACTTCTGGACCCTTCGTGAGATTCTGTGCAGAAAATGACACTCTGTCAGAAACCAATTAATTTTGTCAAGAGCCAATCCAAGTGTTCAAGTATCGTGCTCCTGGAAAAAGCAACATGCTGAAGATGCACCTCAATTGTTAAACGTGACAACACATTGATCCACCACATCCTATGTAAGGTAGCAGCCACTGTCTCAATCCCACAGTTCCCAACGTGCTAAGTTTATTATTTTGGGCACAGCATCAGACAGCCTAGCTCCACACATTCAAACCACATCGCACAAAAGTTACGAAGTCCTCCTGGCATCAGGAGAGTAAGGTGCTGGCACACACTGCATGCAGTACACTGTAGTGCTTTGACAAGAGCTAACCTCACTAGGCCTGTCAGATCTGGCCCTAACAGTAACTAATAGGCTCAGGCTGGTTCTTGGCAAAGATGTGCATATCTGCTTCATACTCCCCCAATGCCTCTCAATACCTGTGCTGTTTATTCTCATGAGACTGAGTAACACAGACTCAACTACAGCTTTTTTTTTTCCTCTGGTTTTAAATCAGAATGTACTTTTTCAACAAGTGTTAGGAACATTTTAAATGAGAATAAATTCTGCAGAAGGATACAGTGTACATCCCCCAATATGACAGAATGTACCACTCCTCAACATCATCCAATGTAGCTTTGCTGAAATTAATTTTTGTAGTTTACTGCATAACGCAGTTTTTTGTATTCAGAGATAACAGCCATAAACCTTCAAATCTGTTTATTTTCAACATATGATCATCATATTTAGAAAAGCAACAGCTGTAATAATTTGCTATTTATAATGTACTCACCTTCTAACAGCAACTGATTTTGAGGTACAGTTGCTTGTTATTAAAGGTATGAGTCGGGGCACATGGGTATGCTGGGGGAAAAAAAAAAAAGGATAAAGCAGTTAATGACAAAAGCAGTCCTGAATTTGTACTGTACTAATTAAGTCAAGCAGAATTAGCAATGTAATAAAAATTGCAATCATTCAAAATGCTTACTGAAACTAAATGTCGAATACTATTAAATAAGAGACTGCTGCTAGCACGTGAATTCATAAAAACCTATTTTTTTCCAGAAGGTCAAGCAAAAAGCACTTCCCATGCCATCAACAATCACATGATGATACGCAATATTTAGCTGTCAGAAGTCATATATGAAGGCTCAAACGTAACTACCTCCTCAAAGAGTTGTAAGCTGATGTTATTTTATTTTTGCCACAGAAAAAAAACAATAGACATAGCAGTCTTAAAAATCATAGTTATGGAGCAAAAAGCAAATCAATCAATCTGAAACTATAGGCAATCTGATCTATGGGTATGACCAATCAATACAATTAGTGCTACAAAGACCAAATTCCTTTTAATGCAAAATATGTCGATAAAATAATAAAAGCATGACATGCAAGCTTATGTATATAATCTATATGGAAACACCTAATATCCTCATGGGAAAAGAAAACCCTTGAACTACCATTTAAAGTGGACAAGATAAACTGCATTAAATCCAAATGCAATACTTCAATTCAGAATTAAAGCAGCCTTACTTCAGCTTATCTTAACTCATTGTAGACACGAAGTATTAACATTTTAATTCCAAGTAAGAGCAACACGGTTCAACAAATCCATTTTCAGCTCATTTCTTTATTCCTTTCTTGATTAAATACATAAGATAACTTCTAAAAGAATCCCCAATGCAGTGTGAAACTGTAGCCTATAAAAAACCTGCTTTAAAAGTGCAGTACTGAACAATTCTTAGTATCTCATGTATACTGTCTCCTTAGGTCATTGTTGCAGGATATAAACACACAAATCACCAAAAAAGCAGAGAGATAATTACCAGCTCTCAGAGTACTGCCAACTTCAGAATTAGGAGAGAATTAATCAAAAAAATCTGGAAGAGCCTAACAGTTGCATTTGTTCGTACTGATATACTTTTAAACAGGTTTTAGGGGTTTTGTTTGTGTTTTGCGTAGTTTTCAAGTTGAAAAATGTCACATGACTGCCAAAAAGGGAACAGGAAGCAGTATCAGGGGAAAGAATAAAACATTTTTATAGATGAAGAAACCTGTCTGTTCCAAGTCTTTGGAGCTATCGACATGGTAATTTCTAGAAAGTGTTTTGAAAAGAAATCAAAGCCTCAGACTTGCTTTCATTCAGCTTTAAGACTGCACATTTCATCTGTTACCCCTTTGAAGCTGTAGCGATGCATGCTTCCTCCCAACCCACCTCTCAGCTCAATTGCCCAACCTGAATCCCATCTCCCTCTGGAAAAGATTTTCTGCCATCGTGCCAGCTCATCATGACCTGCTCCCCCCCACCCCCCGTTGTTTTTTTTTTAATTGGTTTCCTGATTTACTAAGAGTCAAGAAAGATAAATCAGACTACATAGGAACAATCTGGAGAAGAAATATGAAATCCAATAAAGGGGCAAAGATGAGATGAAGCTCAAGATCACTGGCATAATACAGCCTCCCTTTTTTTATGTAGACTCACCCTCACAGCGATTAAATACTAAAGCACCTGGATCTGAACTGGCTGTCAGTGGATTCTGGTAGGAGTTTTTGAGCAAAACGCTGACTCCAAAAGCTGTAATGGCTTGGGCTCTAAATATTCAACTGATCACACGCTCCCTCACCAACTCTCATTTAATCCAAAGCATAGAAGTCCAAAGGAGAGCTGAGGTGCACTTCGTTTGACTCTCTTTTCTTTTTCCACTGAAACCTGAATTTTCTGTCAGAACACCTTGCATAAGCCATTTATTGGTTGGGTATTTGAACACTATGGATAGATTTTCCTTCTTCTGTGCCTGCAATCTAGTATGTTAAACTACAGCTAAGAATAACAGAAGTTTAAGCAAAATCAGGGCAGTTATAGCCGATGTGTAGGCTTGTCTCCAACTGAACTGAACCAATAAAGCCAATTTAATATAATCGGTGAATTTTTATTTCATGCTGTTTTTCTGGTGCTTGATTTGGCTCCTGTACAGACATGGTTAGTTTCTTACATGCCTGAGCTCGTCTAATACTACCGCAAATGGTATTCTTCTCTCACAACTTTAATCATCCTGTGTAAGGTGTATTCCTTCCTCCACTCTCAACTCTGTGCCATTAACCAGCTCACAGTACATTGTAAAAGTCTGGGGGAAAAATTCCAATGGTACTTAGCCCAAGTGCTGACGCAAAGGTAACGCAGAAGTCTCAGAGCATTCTCAGAGGCATGGTTAGACAGAGTAAGTATAGATTCCAAAATATACTGAGAATGGCAATAAAAGGTGTGAGTGATTAAACCACTTAGGTTTCCAACAACTTACAAAATTAAAACCACGGATGAGATCATAGTGAATGGCAGTAAGTGCCTAGCATTAAGAACACCACAGCTTTTAATGTAGAAACTACAGGCAACCTCCCACTTCTATTTGAAACACAAAACTACCAGCGCAAGTCCCAAAAATCTAGCTTCAGATACCAGTCAGCAGCAGATGCTTAAGGAATAAACAATAAAAAACAGCTAGTATACAGCATTCCCCTCTTCTATATGCTATAGTTTTAAGGACACAGCTTAGAAAGTTCTTAAACCCCAGGATTAAAATCTCTATTGGGCTTTTATTCCATGAACTTCTGCTTTCTGAACTGATCCACATATCTCTGGGCTCTTCAACATTTTATCATTACTCCATGGTTCCAATTTTTTTTTAATGTTGGTTTTTTTTGTTGTTGTTGTGTGGTTTTTTTTTTTTTAAAGTAGTTTCATTTTGTTGTATTTTTTAAAAAAATTCTTACTAGCTTCTTAAATACCAGCTTAACTTTGTCTTTTCTGAAAAGGCAGTTAAACACAGTCAACCTTTGAAATACACTTGCCTTTTTACAATTAACACATTACCAAAAAAAAAAAAAAAAAAAAAAAAAGAAAGAAAACAGACTTGCTTTTCATACCTATTCCTCCATCTTTACTATGGTAATGCTGCCGATTGGTTTCAATGATAAATAATATTTGTCCATCTGTGAGAAAAATTACTTCTCCATTAAAGAATGATTTATAATCTTATATTTGAGAATTGTTATTATCTCTGCTAAGAGCCACTACCTGAATATTTCTAGCAAGCAAAGTGAGAGAGGAACACCTACCCGAATAATGAATCTAATGGCTGCGCACCCAGAAGTTGCCATGACTTTGGCGCTGTTGGGAACCAGATTAAAAAGAGTAGGCACAATAGCTTCAGCGCCATGATCAAACTTGTTTCCCAAAACAGTTGAAAGATGTCTATTTAGGACAAAGAAATAAAACTTGTTAACAAAAATTAATTTCTTAGTCTTAAAATAACAAAGTTCATTGTACATTTTAAAGATTTATCTTTCCAAACAACAGAATTGCTTAATTTCATGACTTCCAAGTCCTTGCTTCATTAGAAATGTAGGATTTGTGGTACATTTTTGTAACTTAGCAGACACATTAAGAGGTTGAACACTAATAACTTTATTTCATAATGAAAAAAAAATACCACAATTTGAAAGGCTAAAATTCTCATACCCACATAAAATATCATAGTCTTTCTTTTTTTTAAACACATTTTGAGAGTATGGAAATTATTGTTTTCTTATGGAAATTATTGTTTGAGATTTTTTTTCCTTTTGAATGCAGGCAAAACTGCTGAATTTATCATAATTAGCCAACCATAAAAATTCAGTCCCTTGTTTATTAAAGGTTATGGTTTCAATTTTAACAAATATACAAGCATACACAACACACAGCAATTTAACTGTCCAGTGGTGACAATAAATGTTTCTTCTATGCAGAGAGACTATTAAAAAAATTTGCAATCAGCAGCAAATGACACATCAAATATATCTAAGTTTCAGGAATCAAGAAAAATTCCAGGCTTTTAGGCCTGGATGAGGACATTTACACAGTACTTTTATGCTACTCCTGACTTCATGTTAGGAAACGTTAGCATTATTTTCTCAAAGCCTGAATTTCCCTGGCAAGGACAGTTGCACGCTTCAACAGGTCCCCATGCTCTGTTCAATCAGGAGACCAGAATAGCAAGGGCGAACTCTGGGGCGTATCTATTCCACATGGCCACTGAAAATCAGTGGTTACATTGATGCCTTTCCAAAGGAAAAAAAGCCATGGAAAACATGGAAGTGGGAAAGACTCCTCTGGTGTAAAAATAAGGCTTCCCCTAACCCCTCTTGAATTTAATGAGAGTCCCCAAGACGATGAGGGTGAAGATCTTACTTCTGTTTACCCACAGCTTCTAAAATTATCATGGACATGAAAGATACTACCTCACCAAAGTGTACAGTGTTTTACTAAAGCTTTCACTTGAGTTTTATCTTTTTAAATTTCATCTCAGACAATTCAACAGCCAAGCAGAAGGGCTCAAAACACTATAGGGCAGCTCACTTTGTTATTACAAGTAGTCACAGTAAAGTCCTGTGCCAATCACTCAAGCGTAAGTGCTTCTAAGACTACTCCCCAATATTACAATTATAGTACTTAGAGCAGTTTGTATTAACTTGCACTAAGAACTCAATGTAATGATGGTAATTTGCTCTCCACATACAATCTGTTACAGGATTATCAACCACATATATCGCCACTAAAAGAACAAATTCCTTTAAATGTTTCTTTTTCTCTGTGGCTTCAGATGCTGACTTGACTCTATTAGTCATAGTGTACAGCAGTCCAACAAGATAATCTTTCCTGCAACACTGATAAAGCATCTTTAAGGCAAATTCATACTAAAATCTAACAACGTACACAAAAGCACATAAACTATACTTACGCTACAGTAATGCATGCTTCTCTAACCACCTGGGATCTGAGATCCTTGGCCGACAGCTTGAAAGCACCATCCAACAACCGTAAATGCTGGAAAAATCCATCATACTGTGCAGCTCCAGCAACTAGCAATGACCGAACTTTCTTCAGCTAAAAAATGTAAGGCATTTAGTTTAGGACACTACCAATATGCATTTCAAAATAAAAAAGTAATAACTTCACTGCAAAAATTTACGTAGGCATGTCTTTAAAGCAAAGCATAATTTTGAAATATATGGCAGTAATTTTAAAAACTGTAAAAAAAAATTCTATTACTTAAATTCTGGAGCTAAAAACTCAGATTCCAGTCTACAAATACACAAATACATAATCCTGTTCACATACCTGTTTCCAAACACTAAGATGCCAGAAACTGGCATCTTAAAAAAAAAAAAAGTTACATACACACAAACATTTTAATCCTGCAAGTGAAACTTATCATAGCCACACATAAGAGGTACTAATGCTAGCAGTTTACCTGCAGAATATATAATTTTGCATAAATGCCAACTGAAACATACGTGATGGCTTTTAGAAAAGCTTCCACTTAAATGTCAGCGAACATTTATTTCGGCCTTTTTAAAATACTTGCTCAAACTTATTTGGTATATGGAAATTCACTCTTTAAAAATTAAAATGAAAACTACTTTGATTATCTGGAGTGTAACTACTTTAATAAAAAGATTTTTAAAATATCTAGCTGTCTGTGCTTTATGAAATACACCCACCCAAACCTGAAACCAGATAAAAAGTTTACCGCGTTAGTTCGTTGATCCCAATCGTGTTTGTCATCTGAGAGAATTTCCCTGATTTTGTTCAACGTTTCTTCAAGTTCTCGACTGGAATAGATCTGAAGTATTAAAAAAACCAGAAAATTTATACTATTAATATCCCAGGTAACCTGCTTGAGAAGACCTGAAAACACAATTATAATTCTGAAATCTTGCCCCAAAAGTTCCAGAGAACTGTGTAAGAGGTACAAATGGGCACTTTAAGGCAAAACTTAGAGGATATCACTGAGTAGTGAATATTCGTTAAAAGAAAAGCTGAAGAATCAACATTTTCCTCAAGATTTCACCTTTGCCATGATCTAATCATATCTAGATTTTCATTAACTCCATTTTAAAAAAATATAATTCAATATGAGCAGAGATTTTAGATTATCTGTTGCAATACTATTGCAATTCAATTTCATTTTCATACCCACTATTACAATGGTAGTGAATCAACAGATTTTAACCCCATGCAACTCTTTTGGGGAAGGGACTCTCCTCCACATTACAAGAGTGCATGGCTCTATGAGGGCCTAACTAGGCTGCTAGTCAACACTAAAATTAAAAATTTGTCTGAAAAAATAAATTAAAAGCTTCAATAGCTTCTATATGTATTACGACTCCAAGCCTATCTTTTATTAACTTATGCAGTCAATGCAAGGAGCAGCCTCCAGTCAGAGTTCTCTATTCTCTACACAGTAATTCCAGCAAAATTGATGCCTGACCAATCTAATCATACATCAGTCACTATTTGGTAACACATGAATTAATGCATTTATTGATAACAGTACATGTACAACAGTGGATTTCTAAAGAAAATAAAAAAAACTAGTCATGAAAACATGTTATTAACATCAGAAAAACTGACTTGCCTTCTATTCTCCTAAACATAAGCCACTTTTCTGCTTCCACTGAATATGCAAAATTTAAACTTTTTTTTTTTTTCTCCCAGATTGGAACAAGTTGAAGAGGATATGAAGCAAATTACTAACCCTAAAATTGATCTGGCCAGAATTTTTCCAAAACCGTATTTTCAGCTAAAGATTTTAAATTTTTTTGGATCAAAAGTTGTTTACATAAACACATTGGGCTAAATTCAGTTGCCCACACACAAGCATCTGGTGCCATCTGAGACACATCCAAGACATCCACATGGGGCTGGCAGATACGATTCAGGACTTCAAGGAAACTCATATCCTTCTAGAGTGAAAGCTGGAGGCCAGCATGATAACTTACATAGCACCTAAATAGTAAGGCCTGATGCTCTCATTCTTTATTTAAGCCCACGACATAATTTTTGTATGTGCAAGAGCACAAAGCATGTAGAGGAAACAAGGACCAATGGTTAGGACACCTTGCTTTGCATGAACTGCTGAAGAGCTTTGACACTGGTCTCTTGCACACACTGTTCTGTATGTATACATGCATCTTATTTTATTCTAAAAAGATTTAGGAACATCTTTCTTCTGTTCTACAGTTAAGCTGAATGTGTATTTTCTACAAAATATCTTATTTTCCTGGGCAACTTGAAATTACTACAAGAGTTATTCCAAATGTCGTCTAGTTTTCCAATTTCCTGAGCATATCAAATGAATTTAACTTATAGTAGGTATGGGACCTTGACTCTACTGACATCTAGTTTTGTTCCAATGCTTTAACAGAACATGGTTATGGAGGCCTCTATTTCATGCTGGAATATTGAGGAGGTGGAAGACATCCAAGCTCTAAAACACCTGCATATCTGGTTTGTAGGATAAACAGGGTAGGAATCACTTCAGAAACATGAATTAGTACACCCAGGCCAGCTTCACTATCACGTGGAAAACAATTTTTTAATATGCTTTACGAACAAAATTGAAATTTTTATTACTACACAGCTTTGTAAGCTTTTCCAGGGTACATTGTGGAAGCAGCTTTGCAGTTCTATACAGCAGACATGACTGCATCCATAAAAACCAAAAAGCTATTCCTCACGATTGCTGTTTTCTTCTTCATTAGAAGTCAATAAACACCTGATGCATAACTTATTTTAAAAGAGTAAATGATTTAATTAAAACAGTGGGTCCAAGCGTAACAGACTTTCTACTCCACTACCCGCAAAATTGAACATGAGTTTTGTATCACCATTTAATATACTTGTGTATACTTGTAGCGTATAATACTTTTTACACAACATTAGTTTACACTAATTCTATAGGTACCATACCATTAAGAAAAACTGGTTACTGAGGCACATGTAATATTTACATCAAATCAAATTTCCATTATCAAAGAAAATTCTTATTTTCCTTTTAAAAATGGAAGGGACTAGTCAATGGCTAACTAAAGATGCAATTTCCTAGTATGGTGACCCTAATGCCATCAGAATTCATGACATGATTCAACCTCCTCAGGCTCCGCCCTTTACCACCACCCACCTTGCCCTGTCTCCTTCCCAATTCAGGGCTTTAACATACAAAAGCTAACCCTACAAGAGGAAAGGCAAAAATTTCTCTGCCAACTCAGCAGCCTATGCCAACTTATCACAAAGAAGCAAAGCACAACAAGGGAAGCAGGATCATGCCTTTTGGTAGCAGCTAACTGACATCTGTTTAGCACACACTCAAAACTTAGTCTGAGGTTCTGGTCAAGGTACAAATAACTTTTGTAAGTTGTCTCATTGAGTAGATCCTGAAAAACAGGACATTTTTTTATTGTCAGCCTATGTGTTATCAGAGACCATGTGCTGTAGTTACGGCCACAGGATTAAAACATGCTAGGCAATAGACAAGCACAGAAGCAAAATGTACAATGGGTTTGTCTGCCCTACTTGCACGCCTAGGCAAAAAATTTATTTTTTTCTTTAATTACCTGGCACAAACAGAATTGGATGTATGCAATTTCTGCTATTCAAACTGGCATTGTAATGAAGAATTTAATAAATGGCATAATTTTATCTTGTCATGAAATTAAAACTAATTCCACTGAAAAATCCCAAATTGTCAAGGTTGTCCATACCTACATTAGTTTCAGAGGAATAAAAGGTAATATTTAGTAATTTATTTTCTCCCTACCCTTGATTAATTACGCTTTTAGAAGGCCAAGATGAAATTCTGTGTTCAGTCAATGACATAATACATTTCTTGTTCCTAAGTTCCCACATCAGACTTTTATAAAAGTAATTAAATTTGTTTTGAAACAAGTTCTAGCTATTAATGGGAGTTACTCCTAATAACCTGAAAACAGAATTTTCTTCAATTTAAGCAAAGGCAAATAAACAGAGTTGTAAAAACATTATGGTTGTAATCTTAAATATGAAGGCACAGTCCTCTCACCACTTCTCTTTTGGGCACACAGATCCATCAGACTATATCTCAAAATCACCCATTTTCTTCATAAACTGCTGTTATCCATTAGAGGGCAACACACACGCATATCATTAAAGGTAAGTGCAACATCAAAGACAGAAAAATTAAAAGCACAAACACAAATCAGAGTAATAACTATGCAGATGGGACTTATTTCCAATATGGCGATTACAAACTAGATATGAGTAAACAATATGATATTCCTAAAAAATTAGTGATGAGCAGTCATTGGAACAGGTTACTGGAAAGACAGATCTACCATTGGAGGCTTTTAAGAATGAATGAAACATACACACACTGTAAGTAACCTCAATTTACTCAATTAATCCAGATGCACTTAATCTTGATTCAGAGTTGGATCTGTTTTCACAATATAGTTCCCTTCCTTACTTTCAGTGAAGCCACTACTGAAACCCATTAAAGTAATGAAAACAGAAAGACACAGGAAAGGGCCCAATAATGTACAAACAACTCCCTCTCCCCATTCTATCTAACAAATTTCCTTTGTTTTTACAATAACGTGGCAAACTACAGGTCATAAACATTCTTTCTTCACAGGGTCTAGTACAGAAACTTCTCTCTTCTCTTCCTTAGTAATTACCATGGTCTCCTTTTTTGGAAAGATCAGGGATTGTCCACAACCAGAACCATGAAGTTGGACAGCAGGAAGTCATTATTCCTAAGGATACGATACGATACGCCCCCCCCCCCCCCCTTTTTTTTTTTGTCTGGTCAACAGGTCTTTCTTACATTCTCATCTGTGAAACAAATAGGTTATTTTGGGGTCAGTTACACATTTCTCCCCTGCCTTGTCACCTCAACCTGGCTGAGATTAGCAATGACAAGTGTGTCTTTCTCCTCCACCTCTTGCAGTTTAGGAACGACCTACCTTCCTAGGTCATCCAGCAGTCAGACAGAAAATCACATGTGCTGGTCAACAACATACAGTTACCCCACTTTTGTTCTCGCAATGTTATTAAGCAACTTGAGTGATTAGAGAACTGCTTGGGACTGCAAATACTAAGGCATTGAACCACAGGCAGCACATTTTCTGTGCTGTAGAATATGGCTCTGTTCAACATAATGGGGATAAATAATATTAAGAGCTCCATGTTTTTGCCTTCCAAAGAATTCTTAACACACTTTGGAGAGGCAAAGAAACATAAAGCTCTTACAGTGTAAGACAAAGATTTCCTTGATGTGACAGAGATCATGGAGATAGAGCGTTCCTTCATAAAAACAGACAGTATTTCTGCCTACAGAAGGAGATCTAACAAATAACTATGCTATCATCTTGGGAAATAAAAATAGAACAAAAGTACACATCAAGAAAAGGGAGTCATACAAAATCCTTCTGGTGTTTGGGAACTACGGCTGACTGAGTTTTTGGTTGCCTTCCACACCTCAGCTGCTCAAGGAAAACTTACTCAAAACAGGTCTAGGAAGATACAGCATGTTAAATGACTCCACCGTGTGAAAGTACCAAGGATATGCAATTCCCACACTTAAAGAATAGAAATTAAAATCTGATCTTTCAACTAAGAACTCAGAATCCATCAGGTTCATTAGTATTCAAATAAGGCACTAGATTTTTTTTTTTTTAAGTATTGCTAGAGATGAGGACATGTATGCCAGACACGCATCATTACAATTCAGACACATTAGAAAATACAATTCTTGGTTTTTAAATTATTTGCCTGTATTATTAGTACTTGATTATCCCATGAAATTGCAGTTCTAAATTTTCCAAACATTATGGAAATCTTTTTCTTATTAAAATTAAAACATACAATTATTTTCAGTAGCTCCCTGGAAAAGATTAAGAAAAGCAATAATGGATTTAACTGAAACACAATGTGATGATAATTAGTAGGACAGTAAAAAAAAGGTGGTTATTTTGGTAACTAACTGGAAAAAGTAAAGAGCTTTCCATGGAGACTGTAAATTCAGAAAGAAAGAAAAGTAACGACACTTGCTTAGAAGACCGTAAAATTAAATAATTTTTTAAAGTAGGCTAACACATAGTATTGCAAATAGCATATTTCTGGAAACAAACATGAGTGTACGCAGCATCTTACCTGTACAGTAGGAACATCTGTAAATGCCTTAATAAAATCATCCTCATCCACAGCTCCAGCTCCTCCTTCTTTAGAGGAACCTACATAAATGTAAAATACTGTTAAACAGTATGTAATGTATGTCAAGGTTTTCAAAGTGACATAAGCATCTTTCACAATACCTATTTTCAAATATTTAATATAACTTACAAAAATCCTGAACATTCATCCTGCAAATTGCAAGACCCTGAACTCTGATTTCACCGTAAGAAAAAAGTTAAACTACTTTTTTTCCAAAAATGAACAATTCTGAGCAGTTTCCAATTTGACAAAGTTAATGGTTTCATTTTATTATTTTTATTTTTGTGTTTTAATTGGAAACTTGTTTAGTACAACAATCCTCTAGTAGCTGTTTGCATAGAATTCTGAGACCTGCACCCTGATAATACAAATGTTCCCAAATAAAGCATAGCATTTTAAATTATTTGCCAAAGCAAGAGTTATTTGTCATTAAATTGAATTCCTCAGGATGAATTTTCACCTTAACACATGTGCCGCAAGCGATCAGCCCTGGAAGTTTGGGGGTCTTTTATTATTATTATTTTTTTTTGATCTTACAGAGTAGCCCTACACAATTAGTTTACCTTGTGCTTCCCAACATTCTCACGAGGAGCTAAGAAGTGAGGTGCATGTCTCAGTCTCAAAGCTCCAAGAACTTCAACAAAGAAAGCAAGGACATGATGAAGGGAATGTTGTGTTGGAGCAAAATCTGAATTCCACCAACTGGCAGCCTCCTCAGAGCGCTCATCCCCATGGGTGTTCCACAGTGGGGCTCCAGGATTGTATCACCTGGAGGAAGCTCCCAAGAATGTTCCAGACACATTACTAAAAAACTATCATACCAAGAATGCTTTCTCTCCAAAAGCTTCCATGACAGCTATGCAAGTAGTAGGGCAGTTACTTCTGTGCAAGGTAAATGATGGAATTATTCTCACATAACAGGCAAAGATACCCCAAATCCCAAGCAAAAGGATCAGGGAAGAAAACTAACAGGTAACCTGCTGGTTTCACATTAGCATATGGTTGCCAAATTTCATGAAAATCTTGTGTAGAAACTAAGGCAACTCTAAAAAAGAAAATAATTTGAAAACAGTGTCTGGATTTCACTTTCTTACAAATACTAGGGTTACCAAGAAAGCCCTTTTTTTAAAGGAATGAACTCAAGTTTGCTATCAAATCAAAGAACAAGGTTATCAGATCCAGGCTGTGCTACAAGCCTAAAACTCCGAGTACAAGGTGAAGCTTGGCAGAATCCTTAAGTATCTTTAATAACTGAATCAGGCAGATAATATGACAAGACAGGTTAACTGCATGGAGACAATCAGTCCAGTAGAGCATTTCCTTCTGGAGAGGAGGCGGAGGGGGGGGAATCTCTTAGAGCAAATGAGCACTCAGGAACAAGGGTCTTGTCTCAACTCTTTCAGAGTGAGGCCAACAGGATAGATGGCAGAATGTCCTCCCTAACTTGCAGAGCACAACTGAAATGGAGGCATCTGGCAGAGGAGACATGTATTTTACTAACTACAGAACAAATAAAAAACATAAGGAAAAAGCAGTTGAGGCTGAGTGGTCAACTAAAACAAAAAAGCTAGGACTTCTTGACAAATGAAACTCTTGGTGGCTGCACTCTTCAAAAATGTTTCACAGTTTACAGTCCCTGATCTCCTATTTATAGTGCAGGGAATTATGTCTGCTGTGTCTGTATACTTGTGCAGTTTGGAAACATGAGGGTTCACTACCACTACAAATTTGATGGCAAACTTATCAGATCTCAACACTTCTATGCAGAACAAGATCTCTCACATGCCTTTGTGGCTGCTTAGTATAAAAACAGTGAAGTGATATCTAGCAAAATTTGGACGTGGTGCCTGCAGTGTGATATAGGAACATCTAACAAAATTTGACAGCCTGAGCTCAAGGATGTTGTAAAGAGATGCTGTACATAACGCACTTCTACATGTGTATCTCCAACACCATCTGTCATAATTGCCAATGGCAGCCAGAAGGGAAAGAAGAAATTATAACTACCTATTTCTTCTCCCTCCAGACAGTAGAGGGAACAAGTCCTTCCCACAAAGAGAACAAGTACCTAACCGGAAGAGGGAAAGATCCCGTTTACACCCAGAACACACCCTTCTGCCACACAAACTTGTACAGCTCCTAAAGGGAGGATGCCCTGGTCAGAGCAGAATTTTGTGGAAAGAAACCTTGAAAAGAAAGAATTTGGCACAGGGGCACCATGCTAAACTGGGTGGTATAAACAGCCGCTCAATTCATAACCTCATTCATCCCTACCAAATTACTCCAACATTTAAGAAAGTCTCATAGTACTGAAATAATCACAATCAATATGCAGTACTCGAGAAAAGTAAATGGAAAAGAAAGCTTGAGTAGCCAGAACATTACCTAATTTTTAAAGGCTGAAATATGGTTTTCACACGGTTAAAGAACTTACTCTTTTTAAAAATGTTTAAAATTATGAACAGTTCATAAAAAGTTTCTGTTCTTATCATCAAAATTGTTGTAGTCAAAGCTAACTCACTGCATTAGTCACAAAACAGTAAACCCCTATGAAGTTCATACTACCTGTTTCTTTACAACCTGATAGAATATTATGTAAGACTACAGTGATCCTGTGATACTAGAAGAAAAAAAAACCTGCACTTAACATTTTATACAAGTCCTGTATTATTATTCAGCTACATAAATACCCACACACTACTGTTAAATTTGGGGGGGAAGGTATTTTGCATTCCCATTGGTTACTTACCAATTTTCTGCCAAGAGAATAAACTTACAGAAATCAAACATTAAAAATTGACACATACAGGCCATGAACATAAAAACCATAGGAAATGTTTGGATCTCAAGTATTCATAGTGCACTCCTGTACACTATAAAGTTGAGATTAAAAGGGGATGAAGTTGCCTCTGCTAAATAAGTATATGTTGTCATCTTTAGCCTGCCTTAAAGTATCGCTTTTAAAATCAGAAAATAGCATGGACTACGTAACAGATTTTCTAGCACCTTAACATAATCCAATAATGCATCTTGAGGAATAAGAGAACATCCTTTATCTAACGAATAACTATTTATTACTTTAAAGACAGAAAGAGGAAGGACAGACTACTATTTAAATCCATTTGACATAGTCCAGGCACACAGAATTTCCCACCTTCCCTAGTCTCAATAACTAGCTCACTTCTACAGACCACTTTTCATTGAAACTACTACTCCCAGAAAATTGTTTTATTGCCTCTTTGCCTGGTAATAAAAGAAATTTTTTTTTAAAAAAACTTTTTTTAAAAAGTGCTTTTTTTTTTTGGCAGGTGACACTTTTTTAAAGTTATCTCTAAAAGCACATTCACTTCTATTTCACTAATCTTTCTCCTCCTCTACTGCATGATCACATATGCATACCAAAATAAAGTGTGAAGTAACTGTCAAAAGTCTATACTGCATGAGGAGGAAAAACATTGTTCAACCTTTCCCTTCCCTTCCTGATGTCCTGGTAGGTATGTTTACCAATTCACTCAGTCACTGTTTCTGTAGAGACTAACCAAAAAGTGACAGAACTCAATCTGCTGTTTCCCAATTCAGGAGAAAGTCTTTTACTATGCTAACAAGATACATAATAGTCACAGACATGTAGATGCCTTCAAAGAACTTCTCATGCTTTTGTAAGGCTTGACTACTTCACAAAAGCCACAGCAGAGCTTTACAAAATTCTCATTTCAGTACTGCCTACAGACTCAAAATTGACATATCTGACATATTTTGATGAACTGTTTTGTTGTTGCTTACCTTCTCAGACCAAGCAGTGATTATAAATTTCTTAGAAGTATCTCTTGAGTGTTAATGCTTTCCACTGAATAATGCATGTTCTTAGCCTTACCCATAGAACACACAATCCTTTGACCAAGTACAGACAAGTTCAACTATTGCATTCCTAATGGCAAGGACACTATAAAAAATTCTCAGGGGCTGTAACCGCAATGCATTTAACATCTTTAAGTGCTCAGCAGGTAACTAAAATACAGAGCCTCATCAACCAGCTTTTTCTTAAATTTACATTACCCTACCTTTGGACTCAGCCCACTGAATCCAACTGGGCCTCCCTCCGCTAAGACCCAGAAGAGAAACGCATCTGAAGGAGAGGGAGAACAATCCACACAAGACATTTATCTACATTACTTGTTAGTTTTCATTCATAACCTTTACTTATTCTTGTCCTTCAAGCACCCCGGTTAGACAGACTGAGAGAGACATCTGCAAGCCTAAGTTACACTTCAGGAAGCTGGCGAGAATCTACCAAACATAACAAACAGACTTGATATGGAAGTAAATCACAGCAGCTGAAGCACCTCTGAGTCTTACGGTGGGTTTGTGGTTTTGGTTTGTTTTGGGGTGGTTTTTTTTGGGGTTTTTTTGGTTTTTTGTTTTTTTTTTTTGTTTTTTTGGTTTTTTGTATACTTAAGTTCAATGAGTATGGGGATGGAGACAAAGGAAACAAACCCCTTGCTTCCTGCAGACTACTAAGAGAGATGACATCTTCAAAAGTTAAATTTAAGGATTTCTAACATTTTGTGAGGCCCTAGGAGTCTTTTTTTTGAATAAAGTTTTTTCCAGTCACAAGGCATTGTGAATAGCTCAACACCAGAAACGGTACTGTATGCAAGTGAAGAAATTACCCAGTCTTTTGCAGAATCAGTTTTCTCACCCAGGAATTAATTCCTGCGGTTGAGTTCTTTCCCTCTTCCGACTGAAACATCTGAAATCTTTCCATCATATCACAATGACTTTGGACTGCTCACTTGCTCTACCACCTTGATGTTCTCCCCACTATTATCTACAAAGCTGTGCATGATGGGATGACAAAACAATGGGACAACACTATATGGGAGAATAAAGATATCATGAGAGTGATACCAGACTAGTATTTTTGTTTTGAAACAAAGAACTGTTTAATCAAAGCATGCTTAACTGTTTAATAAAGCATACAAGCAGTAGTCTAAAAATAAAAAATTGCTCAACTTGTATTTGGTAGCCACTCTTTACTACTCTGATTCAGTTTTTTCTGCTTCTGTGGGTCTTTTGACTAAAATTACAGAACAAAAATTTCCCTGTGAAAAAAGGGCATTTCAAAACCGGTACAGAAACTTAGGAGTAACACAAACTCTAAAACTTTGTTTCACTTTTTGTTCATAAATGCTTTTCTCAACACACTTCCCTATAAAAAAATTACTATTTTCTGACACAACGCGCATCACAAATTAAGTGTTAGTAAACTTTGAAAAGAGTACTGTTATACAAATGTTTTTTATCCCTCAGAATTCTCTAATTGCATGCAGTAACAGTATCTTACTAAGCAACACATCCAGAGTAAGATGATGTGGATTACAATTTTTTTCTGAAAGAAACAAAAAAACCCAAACCCTAAAGGTACACCCACATCTCAACTAATTCAAAAGCTTCACTTCTTATCTACCAGACACTGAAGCAGAAGAAAATGCAGATCGTTCTGGATTAAAAGGAAAAAAAAAAAAAGTACTGTTACCCTTTTGGCTTTGTAGGATAATGAACAATCAGCTGTACATTAGGAACTGACAGCAGCTTCAGCTCAGCATAGGACAAGTGGACAGGATAAGCTCAAGTACTTACTCAGCTTTTTGTATAACAGGCTGACTGGCAACTCCCACTCACTCCTACTGACCCCCCTCATTCTAGCACTAGTACAGCTGAATAGTAAATCATGATGGGGAGTGGCTAAACTGAGAATAAAATAAACTGGCCAAGAAGCATGGTTTCAATGAGGCAAGTTCCCTGGCCTGCTTCAGTGCGGGGCCGTATAAACACTGTGCTAGCACAATCCAGTGGATGACAGGATACAAATAAGTTAGAGACAGGGAAGGAAATTACTCCAGGTAGCTTGAACAGTACAGCTGCTGAAAGCCTAAGTATAGGCTGAAGGGAGTAGAGCAATACTCAAACAAAATGAACTCAAGCAAGGACAAGCGCAAAGGCAACCTAGTGGAATGGACAGCCTATCTCACTAAATGCAAGGAGGTGTGTGGGGGGGAAATCTAAAGAAAATTTTGATACCAAAAAAAAAAAAAAGGCAAACACACCCACACACGCTACAAATAAATTAATACTTTACAGCGACCAATTTTTGCAATCCCTATCAACAACAAAGACACAAAATCTAATTGTTTGTGAACAGAGTTCTTTAGTGTGGTCCTTGCAATGGACCATTGACAGAGACAGTGCGCAATAACCAAATTCTGTTCCTAGCCCTAATGGACAGATGTTGCAAAGGTCATATTTAATCCTTTCTTTGAATATACATTCTGCTGTTTGTTAGTTGCTGAAACTAGGATTTTTCCTGAATCTTCTGCAGTTCTCAGATAGTCTTTGCAAAATCTACTTATTTAGCCTTGGATTAGCCCTTATTACTATTTGATAAAACTGACAGCATACTTTTAAAATGGTATATGTTGGGGGGTGAGGAAGTTACCAGTGCTTCATGATCTGAATTACCACCTCTGAGATAGCAAAGGTGAATTTTAAGATTATGATTCTGATAAAGTCCTATGTATAGACTAAATTTCAGTGGCTCAGTAAGGAATCTCTATCTTTCCAGGTATCGTAAGATTACTACTGCAGTTAATACAACAGTCAAGATGAACCAAATGTTTGGAATAAGTAGCTGAAGATTGAGCGTCTCCGGAAATTCCCTCCATGTTTTAACTTACTGGGTCATCTAAAGCAATTTGATATACTGTATACACACTTTGACATATTAACAGAATACAGGAAAACTGGTAGTCTTACCTCAATTCTGTCAACGTTCTAAATGTTCTTATTTCCATGTTTGAAAGAATAATCTTTCTATTTTAACTGAAAAACTTGAATAAGAAAAACTCCCATAAGACAAGCAAAGAACTATTCTTCAGTCTCAAATATCTGGATAAAGCACAAAGGTGTTCTTTCATCAGGTGATGAAGAGTCACTGAACATGGATGCCTTCAGCTTGCCTGCTTAAGTTAGGAAAACATTTGAAAGCAACGAAGACGTAGCACTTGCTCTTATAAAAACCACTTTGATCAACATTAGACAAGGTGGATTTTTTTTGTAAACAAGGCAGATTTACTTTTATATAGTTACACTGGTAAATCCTCTAGGATGGATATAATCGACTAATTTAAATAAAATTATGTTGGTGTAATAACTTATACCAAGTTCTACTCACAGCATAAATTGTATCAGACAATGCATAATTGTCCTGGCGTAACCGTTAGCGTCATTTACTGGCTTTGCTATACAAGTTAAGAAACAGATCATGCTGCTAATTGCCACAGCTCTGCCAATAAAACTTAGGGGAAGACCAAACCATAAAGAGCTGTAGTGATCTTAGTTTAGACAAAAATTTTAAATCGGCAGAAATCTAGCTGCCTTGTGTCTGTTTTCTGAGGAAAAAAGAAACAACAATTGCATCTGGAAACAAATAACTCCCCATCCTCAAAAATCTCTCTGTTATTATAAACTTGTCTATATTCCCAGTGCTTTTGCAAGCACATGCCTTGCCTACCAGAGAAACCTCACAAATAAAACATGGGAAACCACTGGGAGATTACCTTATTGGGAGGGGAGAGAGGAGGGGGAGAGAAGAGAGAAGAGGAACAGCAGAAGGAACATGTACCACTCTCTTAAGCCATTGCAGTTCATTATTTATTAACTTAAGCTAAAATGCCTCTGAGTTAAGCTGAACTGCCTTTGACAAAGTCACCAGGCAGACAGTTAGGATCAGTAATCAGTTGCTCCAACACAAGTCACCAGAGTTTTTCGAAGTAAGTTTCAGAAATAAAATATGTTTTTAAATCATCAGATACAACATTAAACCCAAATAAGCCTTTTTTTGGCAGAACCTTAACTGACAAAGCCTTCACATTGGTTTAAACCAGCTTAGAAGACAATTCAAGTTATAACCAAGTAACTTAGTGGAGTAGAAAAGCCTTCGCTAGAAAGCCCACTTTAAGGAAAACTGACAGATGAATTCTGTCATGTTCAGCCCCAGTGACTGACATTCATTCTGAACTGACTTGTCCACCTCAGCTCCTCCAATGCCAAAAGTCATTGTCCCTGAGGCACCCAGAAAATCATTCAAGCTGAAACAGCTGCACAAACTGAACAAAATAGCAAAACACTTTAAAATACCTTCATAATACCTTCTATTCCTTACTTTATTGCCTCCATTAGAAACTTGGTGGACATAGTTAGAGAACTTCCCCAGAGATCCCACCTGTATTGCGCGTCATTCATTAAAACATTCCTCCTACATGCCACAGACATTGCATATGAACAGAAGTTTCCACCCAGCAAGTGTGCTGTCTCTGAGGACCAAGATGCTAAGCAGATCTCTCCATACGATTACTCGCTCAGGAAAGAACAGGGGCAGAAGGGACAAGAAGAAATTAGGAGTGAACTATGCTTACAAGGAAGAAGGTGGTGGAAGGTGTTTATTAGGATAGCACATCTCAATCCTTGAAGTGTGCCACATTAGTCAGGAGCAAATACAGGACTCATGTACTAAGAGGAAGCACAAAATAATTCTTATGTGGACTGAAGATCACTGCACTAGCATGCATACCTTAAAGTCTGGAGCTGCTCTTAAGCATGAAAATTCCTTTGGAATTGTGTACTGAAAATTACATTATCTGAGAAATTTAGTCTGTAGTATTTGAAGCTGATTCCTAATACTGAATGCACAGTTTCAACAACTTCAGCCTCAATTCCTATGTAGCACAGTTTCACAGGTATGAAAGATTAATAATACTACCTCTTATTTTCACAGGCATGCTATGGAGATCAATTAAATTCACAAGCATTTGTGAAGCATAAAGAAAATATGACAACTATACAACAAAGAAATTAATAGTGTTTTACTTAGTATGAGGTTTGGACAGCATACATTAGATAAGACCAAACCCTGGGTGTGGAGAAAAACAAGAAGTTCATGAGCAGCACAAATACAGATACCTGATTTCTTTTATGCTTATCTCACCATTGATTAATGTCTGTTTCTACTCAACTGGAAGCTCATACAATCATCTTTGAACTCAGGCACAATGTTCGTGCTCACACAGTAATCTTTCAAAGCACTCACGTACTACTTTTCTCTATTGGCACTCATTTTTCACAAATACTTAAAAGAACATACATTTGAGACCCTGGATCATTCGTCCAGTTTCAAGAAGTGAGCTTTAAAATTATGCTAATTTTATGAGCATGACAGTATTAGTCTTATTTTCAGTTTTTAATATTGCTTTCTACTACCCTAATACTTGCATTTTACTTTAATTTGTTCCTAGTTTACACCTGAATAGGGAAAATCGCACTGATTATTTTACATTACAGAAATTACTGAGAACAACCAGGAACACAAACAGGTAATTTGTATCATCTATAATTTGTTTCGCAAAACAGACTGGTTTGTGATACTGTGATTTTTTTGGAGTTGTTGTGCTGTGATAGTTTCAGAAAAATAGTATTTTCGTTACTGTTGTCAGTTCTCTTCAACTGTGCATTCTTTTCTGAAACGATTTAAACAGATACTATATTAAGAGCAGTTAGAACTAACATTGCCTTTCATTGCAAGCTACACAATTACAGTTTTTACATGTTTTAGACAACACATTTTTATCTTTACTCCTAAAAGTTCACTAGTACAAGACAGAAGGTTGAAGTGATTTGATTTTAATGTATTGTTTTCTTTTATATTTTTAAGAACATTTCATTTATTTGTTGCAAGCAATATTTGCACCTTTCATGAAAATTCTCTACTCAAATTATAAAAATGATTTGCATCTTATGCTTCTACATTCCCTGCTTCTCCATTTGAGAGCATATACAATTGTCCAAAGAAATGAAACAGGTTTCTCCAAGACACTTCTCCTCCCCCCAGCCCTACAAAGAGGAATCACACCTGCTACTTTGCAAAGCAGCAACGCAGGAATGTTTTGGAATGGTTGTCTTTGCTTACTCTGGAACACAGCCACAGTCCATAAGGACTCAAAGCAGCACGGTCAGCTGATTGCAGCCCCAGCTTCCTCCTCCCTCTTTTTCCTTCTGGATTCACCCATACAAAAATATAAACAAATTGCTTCCCTTTCTTACTGCTTGAAAAAAAATCAGTATTCAATGTTATCAAACTAAACAAGGGGTAGGTTGTCTTCCTTATTCTCATCACTGCCTGGTACTACCATGATCGCTAGTAGGACTTTTGGGACTACAACACAGGGAGATGTCAAAAAAAGGTTACACAGCACGATAAGCTCTTCTCCCCAGACCTCTTAATTTCTGCTCCACTGTTACTCTTTTCCAATTTTATCCATTTGTAAGCCACCTTCTAGTCTATGAGCCTTTTGAGAGAAGACTATCAGATACAGTATCATGCTTATACCAACATAATAAATCCTACAATCTAATTGAAGCTTCTAGAAATCAGTGCGAAATAAACTAAAGTAGTACGAACTATCTGCCAACTGTCCTTGGGTGACGCGCAGAAAACAGAGAGACTAATGAACAGTAATTATGAATACATATTCTCCAAAGGTGTTATGTATAGGTATGTGTACACATATGTGTGTAGGCAAAGAAGGGCAATGAACCTGGTGAAGGGTCTAGAGCAGAAGTCTGATGAGGAGCAGCTGAGGGAACTGGGGTGGTTTAGTCTGGAGGAAAGGAGGCTCAGGGGAGACCTTCCCACTCTCTACAACTACCTGAAAGGAGGTTGCAGCGAGGTGGGCGTCGGTCTCTTCTCCCAGGTAACAAGCGATAGGACAAGAGGAAATAGCCTCAAGTTGTGCCGGGGAGGTTTAGATTGGATATTAGGAAAAATTTCTTCACTGAAAGGCTTGTCAAGCACTGGAACAGGCTGCCTGGGGCGTGGTTGAGTCACCATCCCTGGAGGTATTTGAAAGAGGTGCAGATGTGGTGCTTAGGGACATGGTTTAGTGGTGGACTTGGCAGTGCTAGGTTAACGGTTGGACTTGATGATCTTAAAGGTGTCTTCCAACCTAAACGATTCTGTGATTCTATATTTATAATTTATCATGTTTATTTATTTTCATTCAGATTCCTCATTAAGGTTGATCTTCCAATCCATGTGCTGAGGCTAGCTGCAAAGGAAAGTATCTGTTAGAGGAATGGACAAGCACTGACAATAGCCAAGGAAAACAGACCACTGATCATGTGCAAGGAAACTCTCTCCTGAAGTGCCTTTCAGGGGAATAAACAACAACAAAATCCAACAACTCTCAGAGAACCTGTAAAGTTGGAAGACCACCTACTTCCCCGAATACTGGGTTAGGTTAAAATAGCAGCAGTTCACGACTGCAGGATTGCTACCCAGCAATTCCATGGGCAAGGATCTCTCAGGAAGGAAGTTAATTGACATTCACTGCAGGGACAAGGAAGCAAACAGGTATTCTGTAAACAAATTCTCCGATTCAGACTCTGATACACCAGGCTGATCTCAAAGGCTGCTCAGAAAGACAAAAAGGCTGATTTCAGCTGGGAACTTGCAGAAAAATCCTTGAATTTCACAACAACCTGGAAACCAACAAGGGAAGCAAGGGCCACAGAATGTCAAGGATGTTTTGCTGACCAAGATTATCTCAGAGCAGTTTTATGTCATACAAATGGCCAATACAGAATAATGGAAAGAAAAAAAAATAAATCCTAATTTATTTTACATGATGAATACAGCACTTTGGAAATCACTTAATGAGGGCTAAACAAATAATAGAGGAAAGACCCCTGAACTTATTTTCTGCGGAACTCAAAAGTTAAAAAAAACAAAATAAAACAAAACAAACCACCCAAACTTGGGCACTGATTACTATGAAGCTTTTTTTGTGCAAGTACACAGAACTGTCTTCGTGAGTCTGAAGACAATCAATACAGCAAGCACGAGTTTACTCTGTTTCAAGTCCATTCACTAACAATTTGTATTTACAATTCCACAATTAATGAAGCCCTTTTAACAAAAATGTTTAACTACAGTATGTAGTTTTAATGAGGTTAACTTCACCTGGCTAAGATTTCAGAAGGCAAGTATCCATTTTTCAGTACCACATTTGTTTTATGCAGAGCTTTTCCATTTAGACTGTTTCCTACTAAAGCCTCTAAACACTTTGAAATGTCTTCTACTAGGAAATAGAGGCTAAAGAAGCAAGTCAACACCATTTTAATACTTCTCAGCAAAGAGCTGTATTGCTATTACTGAGAAGGAAAAAAAAAGCATTATGATGCTGACAGAACACACTATAGACAGATACACAAGCTATACTTAAATTTCCTAAAGTTGGGAATAGCTTCCTACAGCTAAGAATCTGTCCCTGTAGCCAATAAAAACATGCATGGTGTTGTTATAGTTCTCACAGCCTTCTTTTGCCAAAACTGTTCACCTGGTTCACCCAAGTTTTCCAGTTACTTAATTTCTACCTAAAAGGAGGTATTTTTAATGTTTTTTTGAGCAATCATCAAACTTTAGGAGGCCTTTTTTAACTTTAACGATTAAGATCATCCTAAAACTGAGGGTTGTTTCAAATAATGCAGCATCAAACCTCAAAGTGGCACAGTTGCAGTTTTCATTGAGGACCAGATCCTCTGAACAGTTTAAGAAAAGAAGGCAACATCACAATTTTTGTGTTGGAAAAAAAAATACTTGTTGCATGCACACATTTTTGTTTTAACAGAAAAAAACCCAAAACTCTATGTCCTAGGGTTTTCACTACATATTCTTCACACTTGGCATCAACAACATTCTTACTTCAAAATATCTTTTTAAACAGCAGTTACAATAATTCTGACATTTGAATTGATAACATCCCCTCTGCTGTTTTGTCACTGGATGATTCATCCTAAAGCTACATAGGTTGTTTCAAAAAGTGTAACATCCTTATTAGTGTTAAACAGTAAGCAACATGTAATAACGCTAGTAGGCCAATACACTATACATTAAAAAAGCCAATGAACCGCAGGTAAAAATACATGATGCAGTATCTTCCCATTGAAGACAACTGCAAAAAGTAGAAAGTCCACATTGTTTCAAATTACAACATTAAAAATGATGTTCCAGCCCTACAGAGCTTCTCGTAAAACATACAACAGAAAGTTAATACGAACTTTTGTCATGATTGGGTTTCATCAGCAAGCTTTTCTTCCAAATGCCACATGGCTCTATTGAAGTATCATTATTCCTACATTTAATCCATTTTAAAGACTACAGACTTAAATTGACATTTTGGGAAAAGAAAGGAGGCCAGTCATCTTGTTGAGGTACAGACTGAAGTTTCTTACTAGTATCTAGACTACATAAAGCTTCTGAATAGTATACAAGCAAACAATTCCCTAGAAGACTTGCAACAGGGAGCCCACATTTGCAAGAGAGCCCGCCAAAGCCCTGTAAGAGATCCTGAACAGCGCAGGGACAAGAATATAGCTCATTTGGCTAACATACTCAACTTATGTCTTTTTCTACTGTAAATTATGGTGTCCCTTACAATTGAAAAGCTGCCTGCCATACTGCCAAGAAAGAGCCCATGAGTATCCATTTCTGGAAGGGCAGAACACACACTGTGTCCGTTCTAAGCAAGGCCTTAGAGCAAAGGGGTATTTCCAGAGGCTCTGCCACTTGAATGAAGAGCTGAAAGCAAGTGTGTCAGAAGTAAGTAGATCAGCTGTGCATTTCCTGGCAAAAGACTAACTCGGGAAAGTGTATTGACCACAGAATAAGAAATATGCCAAACAAAGCACCGCCCCATTAAGTTGAAGACCTATCACTTCTCATTCATCACAAGCAAGACGGTCAGTGTCTGAACACCTCCCAGCAGTAAAGTCAGATGAGAAACAGACTGCTGGATTTCTTACTCTCAGGGCAGTACCCTGCTGAGGCTGCCTGCTCTGATACTCTTCTGGCAAGCTGTCTTCTACAGACTTAATCACACCTGTCAGCAAATGCACAAGTTCTACAAGCTCTCCCATCCCTACAGCCAACAGGAAAAGATCTTGCACAGTCATTCCCAGCACAAGGAGAGCGAATTCCAGCCTAAGCAGGACACTGCTATTGCTGATGTACATAGCTGTTTCACCTGCCTTCCTGGACAGTGACTTTGCATTTCCAGTGCCACCAAAATACATTTCCTACATTAAATGGAAAGTGCCCAACACAGTAAAAAAAAAAAAAGTCTTTTTGCATATTGGATGGGTCCTTTCACTTGAACAGAGTATCTGGTCAGTGGTGGAATTATCAGTTTCTTCAATAAGAAACATCTCCATGGAGTATATAATGAAAAGCCAAGCACACATGCACCTGAGGTATAATTCAGCAGATATCAGTGTAAAAGAAAGTGAGCAGCATGGCTAGAGGTTTAATTTTCTTAGCCTCATGACAGGATAGCCTCCACTCCCTTTTGGAAACAGGAAAAAGCTGCACTTTCTTTATTGTCATCTACAGCTGATAGGAAAAGACATCTTTCTAAAGCAATATCCTAGGAAAAGGATCTCCAGAATGTAAAAGGCACTTTAAATGAATGGAACTTGCAGTAATCTCAGCCTACACTCAGAACAACTTCTACCTGCACTAGCAGTTCTGCCTGGTCACAGAAGCCTGAAGAGAAGAAACTGCAGCAAAGGACTACTTCAGCTGTGGGTCACTGACATGACTTTAGAGATTTTTGTGAAAAGGAAAGAAAAAACAACACAGTTAATGGAGCTGCTGCTACTTTTTCCTCCAAGGCTGAACTGCAACTTCTTACTATGTATACATGTATATATAAAAAAGTCAGAGAAAATTTAGGCAAGCAGGACCAACAGGTGGCAGAACCATGAGGTGAGCAGTTATGAGCCTGAAATACCTGTTAGCCAGTGCTTATGAGGGAAAGGTGAGAAATGACATACCCACCGATTAATGGCTTGGAATGCAGTGGTGAGCAGAAGGGTTTGGGACTGCAGGATATGGCAGAGCCTTAATAAATCAGCAAGAGCAGACAACTTCCAGAACCACAGATTTGCTCCATGAAGATGGCAGCTTTGAGGCTGGAGAAAAATCTCAGGTGTCCTGTACCTGCAGGCATCTGCAAAGCAGACCCTACAGAAAGTGGACGCGAGAGAGCATCAAGGTTTGTTTGTAGGCATAAAGATCCATGAAGTCTCAAGATAAGCAGAACAGGATGCTCTAACTGGATGCTTCAAAGACCATGGTTCTCTGTGGAATCTGATCTCTGGGTCTCTCAACCCAGCACTTTGTCCTGTAATGACCATGTGCTTCTAGACGCTTGCCCTGTTCACATACATTTCTCTAGTAGCCACTTCTGACTGCTGTCAGATGGGACAGTGGACTATACAGACTTCTTGTCTGACCTAGTATCATTGTTCATATGAATAATGTTGTGGGAAACTCCTCACTTCTGGAAGAGACTATGACTTGAATGACTTGTTTAAGAAATATATTTGGCATCTACACTAATGTTCTTTATTAGGCTAGGAGATGCAGGATTTGTAAATACTATGCAGAAGAGTAAGGCGCTCTCAGGTAGCACAGACATTTAACATTTCTATCTGCTAGCAAGCTTGTTACTAGACAGAACTAGTTTAAACACTGGTAACCTCAAAAAAAAAGAAGTATGAAGATGGAGAAAAACATTGAGAGATACAAATAATGAGCAGCAGGAGTAAAATGAAGACTAGCTGCTAAAAATGAAAACAGCGATAATAGCCTTGCTGATCAGTGATGACATATGGAAAATGCTAAAAAGAAAAGACTGAGGGTCAACTCAAGGAAAACTTGAAGGGAAAAAACATCAAAGAAGAATTAAACTAGGAAGCATATCGTTATATGTAATGAAAGAAATCTGGGCACAAGCAGATTAATAGACCTGTAAAAGTTTGTCCGTGGTAGACAGCAAGAGAAAAATGTAGAGGTAGTCGAGAACAACTGAAGACTGAAAGACAAATTTCCACCTTCTAGCCATTTGGTGAAGAATACAAGGCATAACATATTTCCTACAAAATATTAAGGCAAAAATGCTCCATGGCCAAGCACCTGAGCAGTCTGCACAACCACACCATAGATGCACATACAGACAAGCATTCAAAGAACAATTTAATCAACATTATAAAGGCCAGCCAAACATTTAATCCTAAATTTTCAAATTTCTGACTACAGACATATCGACAGAATAAAAAAAGAGGGGAAAGATGCACATGTGAACACTCAACAGTATTTTCCAGAGTTGAAAGGGGATGGTATAAAGCAAGGCACTGAAGCTCTCCGGTTTTGGCATGCCTAAATTTTGTCCTTATTCCATATATTTTTTCATTTTAATTTTTTTAAAGTTTGACAATATACAAAAAGGAGGAAAGACAATGTAATAATTTTTGGTTTTTTTAGTCTCCTTTACTCCTCAATTTTTAGATAAACTGAACAAATCAGTCGAGCAGTTATTCTGTTCTTATTTCCCTTCCCCTGCTCTCCTATCTCCATGTTTTTACTGCAGAGCATGTAAAGTGGAAGTCTACATGTAAAAACAATTTTACACTAAAACACATCTATATTTTAATAAAATATTGTTAAAAGAAGCACATACTGAAAGAAACAGGAATACTGAGCATTCCGTTCTGCTACTACATATTTTAGTCTTACATGCAAAAACCACCATATTTCAGGTTAAAGGAGATGATAGTATTATTAATTTGTGTAACGAATAAATACTAAGAGTCAATTTCAAGAGATAACTTCCTTTAGGAAGTCTTTTAGATGGCACTTTCTGATTCACACTGCTATCAATTTTGAGTTATACTATGACAGTGTTGATCCCGCCCTATGGGAATCTTTTCAATTTATTAGGAATTCTGAAGATCACATCAGAAAAACAATAAATTGTCAAAACATTAGCTGTATCTTATTAACATGAAAATACTTAAGGCAGCTTGTTTGGCATGTGTATCTTCTTTCAAATTTTATCTTTGCTTTGCAGTTCACATAAGGGAATGTTACATGAATAGGAGCATGAAAAAATTACTTACTCTTACAAAAATCCCTTACTGAAAGAATCATTTATTCATAAAAAAGGCATACCTGAAGCATGGTATATTTCCACTTAATTATATATTTTTCTGAATGTGTGCATGAACCATCAAGAAAGCTATCACTTCTTTAGCAGTAAACAGTTGCTTTTGTTAGATTACCCCCACCCTAAAAAAATGCGGATTTCCACGTTCAATGATTATAATTAGTAAGCATCCTCATTATACTGCTTTGAAGCCTACCATGCAAAAAAATCCTGGCAAGGGTTTTGACCCTCATTTTTTATCTTTCACAACCAATTTCACAATACTCTTACAGTTTAAGGAATAATAATAAAAGTCATTGAGGTGTAATATACAGCTCTGTTGAGGTATATGGCTGCTGGCTAGTCCTTTCTAGCCATGTGAAACAGTGCAGACCTACACTAAAAATTTCATCTACACAGACCTACTACAGAATTTCACAGTATATTTATATATACAGTAAGTGATGCGTGGATTCCATCAGAGGCACCCATATATTCATTTTACCAACACAATTGTTATCTCCAGATGTTAATTTTATTCATAATGTGAGAGGCCTTAATAAGCTAAATGTACATTCACAAAAATAGACAGACATGCACACACCTTTACGTATGAATAATTACGTAAAACAGGGTCCCTTACTGTTTTCAGCTCTGCAAAAATACTGCAGTCATGAATTAAACATCACCTTCCAAAGTTCTCTGTTTTGTGCCTGCTCTGGCAAGGTTTCTGGGAACACCGATTAGAATCTGAATAGCTTTACATTACCTCCAACCTTAGGCCCACCAGCTGATCCTGGCTTTCTTGCACTGTTTGAAGGATTTCCTGGCTTTTTAGGTGCCGGAACCTTGAAGGCTGAAGCAGCTGATGATGGCCTATTTCCATCCACTGACTCTTCATCATCAAAGCTTTTGTCTAGAAAAGGATACATTAAATAAAAATACAACTATTAGAATGGATGTATATTTATTTCCTAATCAACTATTCTGCTTCACATTTCATAGAAAGTCGCAAAATGTATAAATAAAAACAAATATTTATCACTTTGTCCTCTGTCTCTGACCTAGGAATAAAATGACAATGAGAAATAAACAGCATTTCCTATATGTTAAGTTCTTATAAAATATTATTTTGCCTTCATAATTAACCACTGTAAAACTGAACATAAAAATGAATCCTACACATTCATTCCCACAAAGGGAAAATATCTGTGCAGAGATTTAATATTTTTGCCCATTTTTTAATATTATCCCCACAGGAAAGCCCTTAATATAATTTTTATCATTCCAGTCTACTAAAGACAAACGCTTCTCCCTTTTCTTCTTTTACTCATGCATGCATTTTCTGCTACACATCCTCCCACAATGAGTCTAACCAGCACTCCCTGTCTCTTTCCTTCCACCCAGATTTTTCAACTTACAATCACAGATCCTCTTGCAGATCAGCCGCCTCATTCCTCTGATAGCTCTTCAATCCCCTCACCCTAGGACGAACCCAGCACCTCACATGGCCACACGCAGTAAATTCTCAATACTAATCAAAGATTCTATCAAAAACTGCTCGCAAACACCCTAGATCCACCACTGAGATTTGTGCCGGCATTTTTCTCTCCCTTCCCCGCACTAGATGCCACACAACCAATGAGCTGCAAGGTGACATCATCTTCTGGGAGCCACCGCCAGAGGAAAAGGTGAAAATTCTCCATGCAAATAAATTCATTCCCACACACGGTATTTGCCACTATTCCAATCCCTCATTAAAAAAACTAGACAGGCAGACAATACTCTGCGGTTTGCACTCCTCTTCCCTGTAATTTCAGGTTTGTGTATTTTTTTTAAATCAAGAAAGAAATTTATCTCTAGTGACTAAATAAAATAGTCTCAATACAAAATATTCAGCCTTCAAAAAAAAAAAAAACCAAACCCCAACATATTCCAACAGTAAAACGTAACGGTTTCACAATCCACTTAGGGAAGAAGGATTTATCTATAAGCTTGAGCACAGAAAACGCATCAGCCTATGGTTCCTATAATAAATAAAATGGGCGAGGCTGAGACACAGCTGCACTACAGTAATGGAAGACCAATTTAGCATACTACCTGCTCTAAAACCTGCCCTTTCTAAAAAAAATAAAACTAATTGCAAAGCTTTGTTATCTCTGGAACGGTGACTATTTACCCTTTGCTTATTCAGAACTTGCTCCCAGTGAAATGTCAACTATATTTAATAATGTAGCCTCCCAAAGGAAGGCAGCTTTCATTAAAAGGGTAAAGCAAGGTTTTTTCCAATAGCATTTGCAGCACCATTAAACGTTAGAACAGCCCACATTTAACATGCCCGAGATCACTGCTGCTATAGTTAGTACATTTTTCTAGCATTAGCGAAAAGCTGTGTGGTGCACTAACAAACCTTCACAATTAAAGAAGAAACAAACCACCACAAGAAACAGCTGGATGTATATTGACCATTTTCACTACCGTTATTTCCTTCTCTCCTACAAACACTGATTTTTAAGAGAATCTTCCTAAGAATAGTCATGTTTGGATATGTAAACTCTCAGAATCGGGGAAAAGGCATCAGCCTCCCCCCCCACTAGCCTGTGCATTGCCATGGAAACAGCACTCCCGCTCAGCACAGGGGCTGAAGCAGAATACATTTTGATTCCTGATGCTTTCACTCTTAGTATCTTAAATAGCACCAGACATCAAGATTTTTGAGCAGGGAAAACCACTAATCCAAATGGCAGACTAAGTGCAATGAACTCAAGACTGTAATAGAAATATAAATAGTAATGGTTAATATCTAGGATACCTGCAACATTACAGGTAATTTTAAAATAGCGATAAGAAATATCTTGCAGATTTTCAAACAGCATGAAGACATCAACATTGACACATGAATATGCCATCATAAAAACTGATTAAAAGTGAAAACATGCTTTTCAAATAAAAATGGTTTTGTTGCTGCATTTTTTTTGGTTTGATAGTGAAACAGGCTACACTTTCATGCTACTATCCAACAGCACTACAATGCAGCATTGATATGCAAATATTGCAGAAGAAGCCTTTGAAAAAATAAAGTTATTTGCAGCACAATTTTAAAAACACTAAGTGAGCATTTTGTTCATTTATGCAAAAACACCTAATCCAGAAAAACCTAAACAACCCCAAACAGCAGTGTACTTTGGGAACCAAAGGCTCAGATACATTAATTTTACTCTTAGCAAGCTATTCATTATGGAGTACTGAAGATGAAGAATTGTAGAAGTTACTGCTCAACCCCAAAATAGAATTTCAGAAAAATGGAAACCCAAACATTCCCAGCTACTGGCATGTTGTGTAACTTAAAGGACGATATATTAAACAGCGGTCTTGGTAATACTGTCAAATTACTTTGCCTAGCTAAAGAATATTTTTTTCATATGTTTAAAACATTGATAACAGTGGATTTAAAAAATACACCATGAAATAGTTCTATACAGTTTCTTATTCCACATAACACCTAGCTTTTAAAATAAATTATTTTTATTTTAAAATGCGTAAGTATTTTTGAGAAACATAGAACTGATCTTAACCACTGATATATGGGCATTCTTAACTGGACTCTTCATGATTTATGTTAAATTAAAAATTAAAGTACAGTCACTAAAAGCGTCCCAAAATTATAGCACAGTACCATAAATGTATAAATTTAATGGGTGAAAAGGATCTTTTTTAATTCTTTTAAGGCTAAAGTGATAACGCAGCTGAGTTTCTTTTGTTGTGGGGGTTTTTGTTTGTTTTTAAACAAACACGAGCAGGAAAATTTTGTACTGCCTTTTACAGAAACCAGAAGTTTTCTCCACCCTTTTGTGTCTTTACGCTTTTATTTCCCTAGGCTCTATTAACAACATAACCCCAATTGATCTTTAGGGACATTCCATTTTCAGAAAGATGCTTAGCAGTGTTTGTGAAGATCTGAAACCTGAAGTCTGTATTTAGAGCAGTTAATGAAACGAAAGCATTATATTTGCTTCCAGTATGATCTGCTTCTCATGTACTGTCACTCATGCGCAACAATATACTTGTTTGTATCTCTTATAAGAGTATCTCCATATACTTCAGCATACAGAACCCCAGCTCAAGGTATATCCGTTACTCCGCAGGGTATAATCAAGGTGCAGTTCTGCTCAAGCCAGCTGAGCCTAACTGTTTTACTACGTGCCTTTGGATAGCCAATGGACCAGGGCTGGTGCTCCTCACTGCCAACGTGCAGAGCGTGATGACAGCAGTACTGCCAGTATCAAGCTGTGACCGTAACATTAGTTTCATGCAGTCTACAAACAAAACTGATGTCTACAACAGAAGTCATAAAAGCCTAAATATAATTGGTATTTCAAAACAAATCTGTCTGAAGGATGCAAACACTTCTTCATTCTAGAAGGGCTAGATAATTTTCATTCTAGGTTATTTTAAAGGCCAAACAACACTTTCAGCGTATCAAATTTTACATACACAAATACACCTGACAGCTGAGAACGCACTATCCAAACAGCATTTTCATATCCAAACAAAGCTCTAAGCTACTAAAAACAGGAATAAAAAGCTGTATGAATCACTAGCAATGTGAATCACTAGAACATCTTAAATGAAAAACACAATTAATGAAAGACACTGAAGCTCAGTTAAATCTCAGAAGACTGCTCTTGTACTCAGTATCTTCATTTTAAGTCACAATGGGCAAGAAGAGTTTTGGAGGTAAGCACACCCCACAGAGAAGAGCTTGGAATCTAGTATTGCCAAAAGCTCCTGAAAAAACCTGATGAGCAGCAAATGTTCTCACTCTGGTACAAGTTCTCTTCCAAATGAACAACTTCAAAGCGGGGGGGGGGGACACAAAAAAAACAATTCAAGAAAAGGTTGTTCTTATATTCAGAAAGCTAGAAACACAAGATTCAACTTCCAAGCATTAGAATTTTTCTCCTCTTAATAGAGGAAAGAGATCTGTACCGCAGAGGAGTGTTCTGCAGGTACTATGCAGAAAGTGAATTGGTATCAATGAACTGCTGTACATTTCTACAAAACGCTTCAGGGGAGTCAAAGGAATGTTTCTAGTAAAAAACCCACCAGACCCTAGGGTTTACCACACTTTCAAAACTTGGGGTTTACCAAAGTTATTCTAAGATTAAATACAGACACAGCTGTTAAGTTAGAAACACAGACCAAAACTCTGAACCATCACAAAGGTTTAAATACTAAAATTCTTAAGAAACAAACTATGCAATTTGTACCACAAATAACTAAAAGATATGTGAAATCTTTGTGCCTTGTAGCATTCCTCTTGGGGGCTAGATTACAAATATGTAGTATCTGTTTTTTAAAGTATTCAGAGGATAAGCATTTTAAAGTATTCAAAGGATAAGCATTTACAATCAAACTTGAGACTCAAATAACATTCAAGTACTCCCAATGCTAAAAACTTCTAAACAATCTATTTACTGCGATTTGGCTATGGAGCAACAAGGGTAATTACAGATGTATCCCAGGGACAAAGGAGACTTTAAAACTTTTCATATCTACAGAGAAAAATATTTTCTCTTTAAAGAAAATTAAATTAAAGTATATTTATTGTTACTGCAACTCAAGCGTTAAGACCTAGCTGGTCTTAAGAGTCATAGAATTAATGTGACATTTAATATCTAACATTTTGTAAGTCACAGTCAATAACAGAAGAAAGAAATATAGTATCATCTACACAGCTGTAGAATAGAAGATATATATTATACTCGTGCTACTCAGAAGCAGCCAATCAGAAGTTAACTGATCTTAAAACAGATCCCCACGTAACACGGGGGGGGGGGGGGGAGGAGGAACCTGGATCCCCTGCAGTAACACTGAACTAAAGCTGTCCATAAAGGCAAATCTCAATACTGTATCAGTGTCGAGATCTTACATATCTAACACGACTAGTTGTAAATACCAACTTGCAGTATTTTACAGTAGATTGACAATAGTCAAACCAGAGAACATAGTATCTTTAATAAAACTGCTTTCAAACTTTGACTTTTGTTAAAAACGTGCCCTTCCTATATCCATTTTCAAGTATTGCTAACAAATACTAAATGTTTTTGAACTACTGCTAACAGTTCCTCTCTCACACCACAAACTGTTTATAATGACATGATTGCAAAATCGTGCCCAAACAAAACAATGACAAGAAGATGAACTCCTTACATTTCCCAAGTCACTCCCACATCCTGCGCCTACCAAGACACCAACTGCCAGTCTCTCTTCAGAGATTTACAAACATAGACTGCATCAATTACTTGGAACATCTGGGACTGGATCGTTAGCTCAATTCTAGATGAACTGGTGCAGCCTACAACAATTTCTGTCAAGCATGAAAATGAAGCCGCGAGCACTACAGATGCATCAGGTTAGTTGATCCTTCTAATCCATACTTCAAGCCAATGCCCCACATCGTTTAGTGAGCACTTTATCCCTTACACATCAGGCATTCCATACAGCTCGAATCTGTTTGTCCTGACACAAAGGACAGGATTCATTTGCCTAAGCACAGTCATCTAAAACCAGTTTAGACAGTCCTGGGTATCCTGTCTGGCCGCCAGCTGACATTCCGGAAGGGCACAGATCTCTTGTGGGTCTCGTGTCATGCTTGTTTGCTCCGTGTGGTTAGTGTGGATACTGCACAGCACCTCAAGTGGCATTAGATGCCTATGTGGGCAGCTGAATCGCAACGAAGATGCTTCAGATCTACCGTAAAAGCATAATTCCTGGGCACTGTCCCTGTGCCACAGCAGGTAGAGGGATCCTGAACCATTAGGACATAAATTCTCATTCAAAAATCTGCTTCCCACAGTGATGGAGCATGATTCTCCAGAAGACAATAGAGTGTAGTGACAGAAGTAACATGAGGCCACTTACTGATAGATTTAACTTAGATTTAACTTTACTTCATGGTACCTCCTCTGTTTCTCTTTGTATTCCTGAAGGAGGCAACTGTACCTATGATTCAGTGCTGGCAAACGGTTCTCATGTTCTGTGCAACATATCCTGATGCTCAACAGCAAAATCTCAAACTCTTACCGAAAGAGACTCCTTTTTCCACTGTAACCTCACGGGGGAGGCCATAAAAAATACCAATGACAAAAGTAGCTAAATAATACAGCTTGGTTCAAAGAATCCCAATGTACTAAAGCCAATTGCAAAGCCAAATGTACTCCTTCACATGCTAGTTTTTCAGGTAGTTCCAGTGAAAAAAAAAAAAAGAGAATAAAAAAGGCAGCAAGCACAGGGAGCAGCAGTCAGTAACAGGAATGAGGCAAACATTTATGAGTTAAATTTATGCTGTTGATCCAATCTCAAGTTCCAATAAAGTTCCCCTAACTTTTCAATGAGCAGAGCGGAGTACAGCTCTCCTACACATCGATCAGCTACAGCACACTGAAAGAGGTTCACACCAGATGTGCTTTTTTTTTTGTTCTGTTTTTTTTTTTTATTTTTCTATTTTTAAAACATGAATCTAAACCAATAGGGCAAAAGAGAATAAGGGAAAACTGGAAAGAAGAGACTAGACCTGACAGAGACATTTAGAAAAGAAGTATTTAGGAGTGGCAATGGCACTTGCCACAATAATTATCCACATTTCTTACAGGCTTATCTAATGATACTAATAATTTATCCATTTCCCTCAATAGTTTCATGAAGGAATAAGTTCAGAAAAGATTTAGTTCAGAAAAAATATAACATATTCCAGTAGTATTTTCCTGATCCTAAAGAAAAGCTAGTCTTACAGTTCATCTTACTAGTGTCTGGCTGAAAGACAAGATTTAAATATAGATTTCAAACAAAGTTGCAAGAAGCCAGAATAAGCAACTGAGCTAATTTCGCTCCCAAGCAAAGCTTCATCCCAATTTCTAGTTCTGGAATATCTCCTTTAAACCTAAGTAAGTTATTTTCTCATTTTTACTTTTGGAGTTGAAGACACTTTCTGTAAATCTTGCTACATTTTTTACCTTTGCAACATCTGTAAAATTATTTCCACATTCCAGTTAAATTTGTTAAAGTAAATAAATAAAAAAATCCTTTAGTCAGTTTTAAATCCTGCAATTGGACTTTCCTTTCTTATACATTTCCCAAATACTACTCTGAGCAACTTCCTGGAAACTGGAGATGCAGTCAATATTACTGTACTTTAGAAATCATCAATTTCACTTTATTTACAGCTTTCCTCAGGCATGTTCAATAGCCTTCTGAATCAACACCTAATAGTCTATATTAGGTGTTGGGGTTTTGGGTAAACCCCAAAGCACAATTTTATCAGTAAAGGGCGAAGAGAAAGATAGCCAGGGTCTCTAGAATTCATGACAAGGCAACACCTAAAATAGGATTCAAGGATAAATAGCAAGATTAAGAAAAAGTACATACCTACTGTTATTGTTCTTTAACATTTGTACTATATTATTGCTTCAAGCCACACTGTTTGGGCCACACTGCACTATGCCCAGCACTGAAACGTTAACAAGTAATGTGTCTTTTGGGCAAGGGGAAGGAAAAAAGTGCAGAAAGGAAACAAACATGCTTTGCAGAAGAAATTAAACACTGATAATTTCTGACAATTTAAACACATTATAGGTTGAGTCAGTAGCTGTAACACAGAAACTGATGGGAATACTCCTCTGTTTTAGCATAAAGTAAAATATGCCTACCTCAGCACAAGTGTTTTTGCTCTCCTATGAAATGTTAGAAGTAAAGCTGAGAAGGGCAGTAACTTCTGAAGCAATCAAGACCTCTGGTAAATGAGTGAGTACTCCTGTAGAAAGTCTCCCTATCCAGACACTGATTAAAATGAAATTAGGTAGTTCACTTAAAATAGTAAAAACCAGAAAAAAAATTAAAGGCTTGAAGAGAAATTTTACTTGATGCCTGGTAAATCTGTGAGCCACAAAAGAGACTCATCATTTGTATCAAAAGTTATGGTTTATTTAACTGTTGTAGCCTGTCTGAATTCAGACATCATTTTTGGCCTAACACTTCACTCTGTTGCTTAAGTTGCCCTCTAAAAAAGCTACCACTTCAAATATTTTCTTGACGTATAAACACTGCCATTCACCTTTAAAATATTCTGTAACTCAACAGCTAGCCTTTGCTCAGTAGCACTGGTTTCATTACTGTCTTCATTACCTAAGCTCCAGAGGTCATTTTATTTCTTTCTTCACAAATTTCCTTTGCTTGTACATCAAGTATCTACTCTCGATAGCACCAGTATTTTCTTCAGTGAATCTAATGACCTATTTTAAAACCAATATTTTTAATATGAAAACACATTATATTTAGAATCCACTATCCATAAATTGCAATAATATGACTAGCATTATCTATGTATTTAAGTTCAGAAAAGTGAGAAGAAGTGACCATCATTTTAGTATCTGTAGCTAAGTCAATCAAACAACTGACATCCATTGAGGAAGAAACCGTTCGTGGCATTTCCACTACTTAATTCATTCACACAGAAACACTTAAAGAGTTTAATGATTCGATTTTTCAAACTATCAATTACATCACAGCAAAGGTAAGAGAGGCAGACATAAGGACCATGTTCATTCACCTTTAACATATATCACATGTGCATGTGATAGCGAAGGGCCATGTGATATGTATTGTATAATATTAATAAGAAGGTTTACAAACAGTGAGCTTAAATTGTGATTTACTATTAGAGACTGACAGTGACAAATCTACTTCTATCATCAGAGAAATTATTTTAGTAGCAAACACTCACGTTACTTTTTAGTGTGGTCAATATCTGTATGTTAAACTCAATTTGTACGTTGAAAATGTAAAACGGCAAGGCAGATTCACAAATAAAACTTAGGTCCTAGAAGCAGAAAGTGTAATATGAACACACAGCAGATAAGATGTAGAGAGATTTATTTTTCTAAATTTACTTTCAATCCCTGTAGTTCAGGAATTAGACTACAATATTTATCTCTGTACACAAAAACGTACACACCAAAGCACAGAATAAAAGGGGTTGTTAATGGTCTTTGAGCTCACTGACCAACCTGTTCTCTACCTCACATATTCAGAAGTGGAGATTAAGAAACAATGGCAAGTTATCTTTGACTTACTCTCAATGCTGCAACTTCACTGTAGGTGACAAAACCTGTGGTTTTGAGAGGATAGACTCTCCTCAAACTGGCCTTATAAGAAGCTAAAAAACTCACATAAGATCTGGAAAATCTGAAGTGTCTGGTATATAGCTAGGCAGTTTTAGTAGCTGCCATTTCTCCTCTTCTTTTATGAGAACATCATCCAATCTCAAAATAATACATACTGCCTGCTTCCCTCAGTGTTTCTAAATAGTTTGCAAAAATCAACTCAACACGTCAAAGAGATTTTAGACAGAAACAATCTACGCAGAAATGCTTTCGATCCTTAAGTTCAATAGCAAACCTCATATTATATAAGTTGATTGACCAAAGAACTTTTATCAGGTCAACACACAAAACAATCTGTAATTATAAAAGGATATTTAGTCAAATATAAATCTACTTATGTTAATTGTTTAGGTGACCATGGAACATCATGGAGCTCTTGATATTTGATGAAAGCAAAAAAATCTAATTTGAAGAGAGTAAGTTTCTTCTGCAGGCTGGTAAGAGCTTTGTTCTACATACTCATCCCTTCTCCTCACCTTTCCTCAGGCTCCAATTATCCAGAATTTTGAGGGCTTTTAAGTGTTTCTCAGTTGAAGAGAAGAATTTTCACATCCATTAAATACATGCAAAACTGTACCAGAGAAATTTTAAACCAGTAACCATGAAAATCTTGTTGCCCATACTCCATATAGCTGTGAAACCCCTTTGAGTTTTAAATTGTAGTTACTTCTTGTAAGAATCTACAGGCATAGTTGGTTTTCAAAAGGCTTTTTCAAGTTAAGTACTGTTCTTTCCTGCCGTCGCTACAAAAGTGTATTTTGATGAAGGAGTTGGGAAAGGAAAGAACGCACAAAACCCAAAACACAATTCTTTAAAACTAAGGTACTTCCATAAACACAATATACAGAGTGGAATTTCTGATTCAGGTGAATGCTACAGCAGAACCTTCACCTTTGAAGGCATTTCAGACACCTGAAATGATCCAATTATAGCTAACTTGCTCATCAGTATTTACTACAGTGAGACTTTATTAAAGATAACATATAACAGGAAGGAAAAACTCCTCGTATTTAATAGGTAACAAAGATGAAAATTAACCCTGCAAGGCAACTATCCAATTAGTCATGTGAAAGAGTCTTGCAACATCTGTCAAAGAAAATCCTTACCAGGCTTTAAATTTCTCCTTGGGCTGCTGGCAATTCTAATGCTTATTTCAAAACGCACCTTTTTTAAAGAAAGAAAAACCCCATAATATTAGCAATAGTCTGGAATAATCAAAGATGTTTCATAATAAATAAGAATATCAAATGAAACACCAAAGGGTTTTTTTTCTTATGTAACTTGTTCTTAAAAACAAATGGAAACAGACTCCAAAAGGAATCAACACTTTTGGATGCCAGATTAAACATATCTGGAAATCTTTTTAGTGGACTGGTGTTTTACATTTAATGAAAACAACCACAACCACCACCACCCCCCACAAGTTCCGCAGAACTCAACACCAAAAATTCCTTGACACTTTAAAAATATCATTTAGAAACAGGAAGACAAAACTTACTTGTAGTTATTATTCTACAATATAAAAAAATCAAGTGCAGTTATCACACTAGAATCTATGCTGGTTTTGAGAAAATAACTGTGTTTGTCATATGTCTGCAGCTTTGTTTTTTAAGTAAGAAATGCTCCAAGTTGCATACTTCTTCCTTGAATTATTTTTTTTTATTCACATCAGTGTTGAACCTTGCTGTATTCATCCGTTCTCTGAGTAGAAACTGTGTCTTTTCATATAGCCCTTGGCTTGTTTACATATTCCCTCCCTCTCCCACTCAGTTGTTTCACTGTCCCACTGTTCTTTTACTGCTATTAGCAATGGTATGTGCACTTTGTAGACAAAACACTACTCAGAATCTATGTTAATCACTGGGAGTAGCATATGACCTTACCATGAAAAGAAGCTTTGCACTGGTTTGGTTCAGAACAGCAATCGAATTCCAACTCACGGTATCTATCCTTCCTCTCTCAGGCACAGTGAGTAAAGCCATTTCCCAAACCAGTGTGCCCAACTGCTAACAATGGAAGAGGAGGGGTGCGAAGCAATTACAGGGAAAGGAGCCAGTGTAGGTGCAGTCAGCATGTAAAAAAAAACCAGGCCCAAAGAAGAACAGAAAAGGGAACAAGTGATGTATTTCTATTCCCCAGAAAAAACTTCTGCTACTACCTACTTTTTTTTTTTTCTCCAGGAAACAGCTCTGAATGGTACAAAGCACCACAGTTACATCCTGCCCAACTTCTAAGCCAGTGTAGTAATTGCTTTATTACCATCATTCACAGGACTCTGCTGGTTTAAAAAGCCTCCTCCTTCCTACCAGAGGAAAGGAAAATCGGAAATACACATCAGAAATGCATATGCACTACAATTATATATATATATTTTTTTTAAATCAAGCTAATGTCTCAAACATCACTATAGCCTCTGTACCTTTAATATGTCCAATCTTTTTTTTCAATCAAAGTAAAACATTAAAGCTGTACAGCACCCACATTTCACAGAAACTAGTAATCAGATTAAAGACTTAGGAAGACAGCCTTCCCTCAGAAGAACATCAGGGAATGGAAGATAATTGTTCTTGTGCTCTAGGACCACGCATACATTAATGAAGTATTCTGAAAGAAGACAAAACCCTTAATTTGATATGCATATGTAGTAAGATATAAGGATAATTCCTATTCATAAACCAGTCACATATGCTTTACCATCTGAAATCTGACAAGTGCTTAAAGTCATGAAACATCATTACATTGTATGCCATTTAAACAAAAATCCACTAATAAATAAAGAAGTAGATTTATCTCATTCATTATATGATTCAAAATAGCGTACCTAGTATATACTAGTGCAACTAATGTGTGCACCAAATATGTCCTCTTACAAAGCTGATTATATGCTTTTAGATAGCCCTCAAATACCTTATGTCTGGTACTGCAATAAGTTTAGTACATCTTAAGAAAACCTATGTGTAATCTTCCCTTCATGGCCCCTCATGGTTTTAGGCAGATAGTTTTGCCCTTATTCTAACTACCTTGTTCAACTGGGAGCAAGACAGTCCCTTGCCTATGAAATAACAAAGTAGCAGAGCACAGACTGACAACAAGGTGATAAACCACTGATGGAAGCCTGAATTGCAAACCCTGAAGAGAACGCACAACGGGATGTGCCACGCTGCAACTCTGTTAGCAACCTCCTAAACACCCTAATCTGGTTATCAACGGATAGGGGCAGAAATTCATTATCCTCTCCAAGGAACAAGAAATCCAGAGTGAGGAACGGTTCCTGACTGGTTTTCCTCAGCAGCCTCAGAACACAACTTGCAGGTCAAACACATTCACACAAATACGTGAAATGCCTTTAAGACTGAGATAGTGCATGCTTTCCCACTGGCACGCATTCAGTACAGCAGAAGTAACGGTCCAATTGTTTGCTGGGCCACAAACACAGTACTATTTTTTTCCCCTCTACATTCTTCCAACAAAAGATTGGAGAGCTTGAGACAGTTAACATGGAGGCAAACAGAAAATCTGGCTCTTTAATCTTTACTTGAGAAATCAGATTAAGATTCAACTGTTAAGGACCATGTTTTATTTACATCTCTGCTTGTGCTCAAGAAAACTGAAAAAAATTCCAAAAGTTTACAGTAAGCCAGTGTCTTACATTCAAGATAAAATGTTGAAATTACCACCTCTATATATCATTTCCAAACATACTCTGTGCAATTTTCTAACATATTTAGGCTGATTAAGTGAGCAAACCAAATAAAATAAATTAAAAAAATCTGTTCTCTGAAGTATCTGCACAACACCTTCCAGAAAATCAGCATAGTCTCGCAAATATTAAGTTAAACTTACAAACTGGCCACAAAGAAGTGACATTTTGTCAAGAAAATACATTTCTCAAAGGCTACAGAATCACTAACCTTAAAACAGATTGTTTCTTCTGTGTTGCATATATTAGGAGGACATACAGATATTTGCAAAACAAAAGACCGTAGCAAAACCTACATTAAATTCAGAAAAGATCAAAAAGTTTTCTTAATAGTAACTAAGGTTTTGTTTTCCCTAGCAGTTTCATAACACGTCAGAAGACTGAATTCCTTGTAAATGTGGTAAGCAGTAGTTTTAAGAGACACCAACAGCTACATAATCATCCTATACACTGCTAATTGTATCTGGCATTATTGCTCAAAGCTCCTACACAGAACATCAGCTGACTGCCTGAACAGTACTTTGTTCTTAGTGCCTTTGTTAATGATGAATTAAATTATACAGAAGAGAGCTCCACAACCACCCTCGCTTTATAAACCTCGACCATTACAGAACCACAAAAATCCTATGGCTTTGCCTAGGGAATAGTTATTTCTTAACATGCTACAACTTGCATCCTTAATCTGCAAGTTACCACAATCCATGTTTACACCATGGAGAACTATGTTGCTTCACAGGAAGGAAACAAAGATGAAGAAAAACATTCCTAGAACAAAATCTCACCAAGAAAGAGCTTACTACACGTTCAGTTGTACAAAGACCATGACTTCCCTTGCATCTTGCAGATGACAAACAAAAATACAAACATCAGAGAACTGCACGAATTTTTTTTAAACTACATAGTCCAGCCTTAATTTCACTGCTCTGGTCACACTGATTATCTCTTTCAGCCTCTAACATATCAAAGAACGAAGTGAAAAAACATACATTTCAGGACACCTTAAGAAAAGGTCTTTCTCAGGACTCTTACTACTGATGTTTTAGCAAATTCAGATAAACGATTCACCTTAATCTTGGTATGTGATCTTTACAAGACCATCTTCTTTAATGTTATTTAAAACTCTATATATAACCATTTGTAAAAGCACAGCCCTCCTACTACATTCCTAAACTTGCTGCAAGTCAAATGAAGACTTTTCAAGTTTCTCTGAAAATAATAATCATATAGTGAAAGTCATCAAGTTATTAAGCTCAAAGAACCTGGCTGTCACACAAAACCAAGAGATGTGATAAAGATAAAACATATGTCCAGTTTTTAATCAAAACATAGCAATATAGTCTGTATTGCTTTACTGACCTACTTTCCATCGGTTTGTGTAACAACACACTGTGCAGTGAAGGAAACGTAGTAATATCCCATGTCTTTATTAAATATGTATTCCTAGCCCTAGAAGCAAGGCACTTCTTTTATGGCTATACTGAATTACCATAAATTTCTTCACAAAACAGCGCAGGTTAACATATGCTTGTTTACAAAGCGGTATAGTAAATTCAGTCTTATCTTACAGAGCGGGCTAACACAAGTAACACTGAGACAAGAAGGGTAAACAGAATACCGACATAAAAATGCAGAGTGGAAACTGCCAGTGTTGTAAACAATTAAGATCACGGACCATTCCAAAAATCTATGCGTGGTTAAAATTTAAAAAGAAACTAGAGCTGCTATGCTCAGTGCCCCGGGTACCCTCCAGCTGCACGTACCACCCTGGAGCGACGGACTCCAGCGGAAGCGAACCACATCAGGGCAAGATGTTAACCTGCCACACGGCAGACTTAACACAGTCAAACCTTGCCCTGGGAGGCGGAAGAAGAGGAGCGGAGCCCGGCGGCCCGCCTTCCCCCTCACCGGAGGGCATCGCCCGGCCGCGGCGGGCCCCTCCGGCCACCGAGCGCCCTGACCGACCTGCGCGCCTCGCCGGCGATACGGCACCGCTCGCCGGGCAGCCCCGCGCCTCCACAGGGCTGCAAACACCCCCCCACATACCCCCTCCCCAGGCCCCCCAGCCGCCGGACGGGGCAGCGCCGCTCCCCAGAGGCGCGCACTCACCGTCCCCCACAGCCATCATGCCGCGGCGGTTCCGCGGGAGGGCGGGCGCGGCGGCTGCCGGCTCCCTGCCGCAACAGCCGCCGCCGCCCCGCTTCAAAATAGCAGTCCCGCCTCACGCGGGAAACCGCTCCGCGGCTCCCGCCACCGCGCCTGGCCCGGCCCCGTCCCACCGGGGACTTTTACTGCGCTCCTCCCCACGCCCGCCCCCGCCACGGCGGTCACGTGCCCCGCGGGGTCCCCTCCTGCCCGCCCCCGCCGCCGGGCAGCGGCTGCCCCCGCCGTCCCGGCCCCAGCAAGCAGCGACGGGCAGGCCAACCCTAAGGCCCGTGAGGCGAAATCTCAGCCCCAAGGCCAAGTTTTCCCCCGCGGAAAACGATGCAAGAGCCTTACTGCCTCCTGCGTAGCTGCCTTTATTAGGATAGGCAGACCACAAAAAGAAATCAATCAAAATAAATAAAATAGAATACAGAAAAAACGCAGGAAGCAGAAGATTAGCTCGTTGAAGAAAGGTGCTGCTCTTTGACCAAGACTTTTTGGAAATCCCCTCAAAACTTTAAGAGAAACAGCTTTTTAAAAGTAGGCATGCAACAGATGCTGGAGAGCATTTTGCAGGGGTATGGAAATTATAACGAAAACCTGCCCAAAACGCGAACTTCTGTTTACAGTTTATTCCCAAATCAATGCTTTAAGTGACATACTGAAGGTAGAAAGACTGCAATCCCATAAAGTGATTAAAAAAAAAAAAAAGTACTTCCCATTTACTTCCTCTTGCCTAAGGAAAAGTTTAAAATGCAGACGGACACATAACCTTAACACGCTGAGCTGCGCAGCGCTTGTAAACCACGCGTTTGCAGGAGCCGGCACACAGTTCCTGGCAGTAATAGTTCAAAAACTCGTGCAAGTTCCTTAAAAACCAGTGGAAGCACCAGCCTGCTGAGGCCCTTTACTTCCAAATGGACTTCAACTGACCATTACGCTTCACCAGTCAGTAAATTTTCCTGTTTAAAATTATAAACCACCAAGAGTAACAGCTGAAATTTAAAGTAATGTGGCTACATTCTGACCATTCGCATTGAGCAAGCAAAAGAAATACATGTAGCTCAAAACCTTATAAAATAATCATGGCAGCTACCACCAGTTTCCGTATTTCCCGAACTATATACATTCATATTGTGCCACACTGGTGAGCTCTGTCAGAGCATGTCGTCATTGTCTCCATAGTAACTATATTTCCATAAGGAAAACAGCAAAGGGAAATAAAAAACAAGAGCGTAATGTGGAAAAAAAGACACACATTTGTGCTATTAATTTTTGCCCCCCCCCTTTTAGGAGAACACTCAACTGTATCTTTATCATCCATAACACAGCTCCCCCACAACCGTGACACTAACATCACTGTATCCTACCTGTCACATTTTATGTTTAGAAAGCTAATGCTATGAGGCATACCATTAAAATGGGAAAATTGTACGGGTTGAATAGACATGCACAATTCATATTCAGCTCAAATCATTCTGTCTGCTGAACGAGGCAAAGTAGAGAGCTCAGTATTACTATTTTCCCTACTTTTCTTTTAATTCCCTGTCTCAAAATTTACACGACTACCTGATATAGGATTCTGTTTAAATTCTCTGAGAGAAAACAGTATTTACAAATCTCAGGCAGCAGAAACAAGTGCTTTTGCAGCTTTGAGACTGGCTGCCAGTTCTGTTTCCATAGAAATGAACATTCATTTGCTGAAAAATGGGGAGGTGCTTTAAAGAACCTTCTCCAGTTTGCAGGGATACATATATTTCTGATGGAGTGAAAGAGCAAAACTAGCAGCACACCTAAGATTTTGCTTAACAGGCAAACATCCTGACATGATTCTCTTAATATGCAACATCATTATGAATGTAAATAAACCCCAAGGTTTTCATAGCAGCTAATTCATTCACATAATTCAAACTAAAGAAATGATGTCTGTTTTTACTACCAAGGGTAAGGGAAGATGGGGGAAGGGGGGAAAAATAATTAAAAAAAAAAAATCAAAGGTCAGTTGGAGAGGCAAGTTAGCAGTATGATATTATTTAAGCCTGTAAGTCTCCCACATCAAGCAAAAGCACTAAGACTCTTGCCCAGTCCCCTTGTTAGACACAGTCCCTTCTCATCTGTTGGCTTTTGAAACTCCTTGCTACATATCCTGCCCCTATTATTCCATCCATACTTGGTTTCAATATGCTTTTTACCTTGTCCACCCTCCAAGAGAATCCGTCAGTCTCTAACAGTGACTCACTGCCCTCCTCCTCTTTACAGTTTCATCAGGGATCAGATTCGATAAAGGAAGATGGTAACAAGACTGAAGGGACTGTTCATGCTAGGTCCACTCTAACACAGTCACAGGGATAACAAGATATTAAATCTACCAGTGTGCGTAAGACTGCAGGTATGACATCTTTTCCTCTCCTCCCTGTATTTCTCCCACATACCTAAGCATACCAATACAATGGTTTTAAAAGCTGTCGTGTTTAATCATGTTAGTACAAACATTTTATATATATATGTATTTGTTTTGATTACTAAAATACTATGGAAAACATTCTTGTATTCAGATTGTTTAAAGCTGCGAGTTTTGGGGGTTGGGGTTTTTTTCCCTGTTTTTTTTTTTTTTCCTCCTAAGTACATGCTGAATAAAGAAACTGAACAACTGACGATATTCGATAAAAGAATCCTAAGTCACATCTCTGGATTCTCAGAAACTAGGTCAACACAACAAAGATTTACTACCACAGCAGCGTCACTCAGGACTATGAAGAAGCTGACATCTTCCACAGTTGTATTAGCAAGCCCTTCCCTATCCATCACAGACTGACGAGAACCCTCATCAGTACAGTTAACTTATTTGGGAAAGTAACTCAATTTGGCAAAAAGCCATTCCTTTCGCTGGTAAAAAGGTTCACTACAGAGCTGCGCTAGCCTAATTATATTAAAGCCTGTTGACCAGTTTTTTGCCCCCTCCCCCCCCCGCTTTGGAAACATAACCCTATTTCCCTCTACCTTCCCAAAGCCTACTCCAAAATATCCAAAGCACGAAAAACATCCTCAACACTGTAACAGATGTATTTAGACATTAAAATTTGGCCTTTATCCAGAGATGTTTGATAAAGCCCCTAAAAGAAAAGTTGGTAACAAGGCTACAGGAATTGAACAATAACTTTTCAATCTACACGTGCAAGCAGTAAATACAAATTGTCCTTCAGAGAATAATGAAGGACAAAGATAAAGTACTAACAATGGAACAGTATCTTTTAAATAATATTTGAAAATTGTCTAGATGGATGCAACAGATTAACTAGGGTCAAGCAAAAATACTGAAACCAACATATTAGAGGGATTGTGTCTCTATGGTACCAAAACAGAATCACAGTAAATTTGGATAGAAATTGCCACCTACAAGACAAAATAAATGGTTTATACCGCTGGAGATCAGCATTAATATCTGCATTTTACAGATGAGATAAAAACAGCTTAAAGAAAAATATAGTTAATCAACTCTCAAAATAGAGACAAAAAGCTCAGAAAAGCTATGTAAACTAGTCCAGCTATGTTGTATACCTATTTTCATATATATTTAAATTATTTCAATGCATTTTTATTCCATGTAGCTTTATCCATCCTCCTGAGAACTACCAACAGAAGAAAATACATGTAAAATGCATCTTTGAACCTCTCAAACCTATGCAGCAGTATTAACTTTAAATGCAAAAGATAATGGTTTACTCTTCCACAGTGAGTAAATTTACAATCTAACATAACGTTTATGTAAAATATTTTTCCCCAAAATTAGTATGTTTTCTTTTGGGTTTTTTTTATAGCACTCCTTACAAATCTATTTTTGTATTCTTTTAAGTGTTCAATAATAGCAGTGTTTTATTTCAAAGCAGAATGCAGCATAGAAACTCTTACTACCTCAAAGAAAAGGTTGTAAAAACACATTCCTTTGAACCTACAGTCTCTTCTGTTTTCACACTAACAAGAAAACGGTGAGAATATTTAAAATGAAAAGGTATATTTGAGTACATTAACAAATCATATGCATTCCTCAAAATATTTCTACTCTTGCATAGTTACACTTTTTAGATCTAGCAGAACCTCCTTTTCAGTCAACATAGTTGCTCTGAAAGGAAAATGAACAGAGAACCCTCCCCTATAAAACAAGATCTACTGATTCCTTGCAGCAGAGAACGAAGCTTTCAATAGCAACTATATTAGAGCCACTGCCACACCACCTCCCTTGTGCTGTTACCTAACAGTCTTTTCTTAAATTATGGTTTTAAGTAAGAAAGAATTATGGTTTTACTCTTTTATACTATAAAATACTATATCAAGAATGCAGTAGGAAGCAACAAGGATTCTTTGCACAACAGGTTTTCTTTTCATGAAATATACCAAAAATAAAGAGCTCAAACTCAGCACAGTAAAGTCTTAACTTCAACATTTAAGTGTCTTTGAATGCTGAGATCACGTTTCTGTAATTTAAAACTATGTATTATAATCATTATTCATCATTTTAACTGAGAAGAAATCAAACACATTCATCACTAAATTGCCTTTTTCTTTTAGAAATATACTGTAAGATAGGATAAAGGTTCATTTGATTTTTTTTTCCCATGCATGAATACTTTGCAGGATTCTTATATCCTCTGCTGAGCACACATGTAACTTGTTAAAGATTCACTGCTTGTTTCCATGCAGTTTCAACACCTTTTCCAACTGTATTCTGAAAATACTTTCAGTAACACAGTATAAGTCTGTTTCACTAAGTGTCCCATTTTCTTAGTACTTACACACATTTCTAGTCATCCATCTCACACTGATAATGCTAGCATTTAAATACTTATCCTGTATTAATCTAAAGCTGATTATAAATACATGATCTTTCATACTCACCACTGATGCTACTTAAAATCATATTTCCAGAGTTTCTTACTTCATCAAATTTTGCAAAGATTGTTTGCAACCTGTAAAGAACAACAACAAAAATATTTTTACATCTCTGAAATCCCCCAGGTTACTGGTAAAAACAGTAATAAACTAATTTAGTTTATTATAGCATATAAAGCAGTAATACAGAATATACAAGGGATTAAGAGTAGCTAGAAACAATTCCCAAAGGACTCCTCTTCAGTTAGTTGAGCATCTTCACACAAATGCACAGAGAACTAAATCAACTTAGCAAAGAACAAAACTGAGCATCGTTATTAGCATGATTAAAAATAACAAAAATTCTAAAGTTCAGGTTCAGTAATAGTATATACTAGTGTTCAGATGACTGTGATACTACCCTATTTATAAAAAACAAAAAGGAAATACTTCTTTCTTAACTTAAGGTACACTAAACACACTTTAGTTATGTTCAACACACATACCACTAATTTAAACCCTCACAATAGAAAACACACTGCAAGTGTTCAGCTACATGTAAATAGCAAAAAAATGCCACCAAAAACCAATAAAAAACCCCTCTAGATTTGCAATCTAGTCCCACAAGGCAGAAAATGCTATTCAAGCAAGAAAGCTGACAAAACACTTAAACAGCCATTTCTCACCGCTTCTGCAGGAAAGTCAATAAAAGGAGTGGAACTATCTCACAGAAAAAATGTGACCCACAGGCTAGCAATGGGTTTGTACTGACATAATACACTGTTCAACTGCAAACAATTGAGAACATTTTCTTGCATTTCTCCAAAGACTTTTCTGCATTTTAGACTACTCGGAATACAGTAATATCTAACATGCACGTGAAGTTTTAGCTGCAAGACTAGCAGGACTGAATCCTGACCTAAATGCAGAGAGTTATGAACTACAAATCTCCTGATAGTCTGCAACTCTCCAAACAGGTACAGTTCAGCTACATTAGCAGTACTAGAGACTATATTACCCAATTCAAAATTTGCTAAAAGAGCAAATACTGAAAGGCTCTGTTTACAACTCACATTCCAAACTATTTTAAGACAAATCAAGAAAAATGGATAAGAACAGTACTTGGGTATGAAAATTCTCACAATACATAAAGGAGCAAAGTCAAGGACACACAAAGACTTCAACACTTCCTTAACCACACATCACTTTTACTCAATAATCTGTGTAGAAAGGCTGTGCACAGTCTACCTTCTCTGACACACTGCATACCCCTTTTATTCACTGGTACCTCATTTATCTAATAATGAAGAATGTGATAAAATCATGAAACACAGCCAGACAACAGTATAAAAAGCCTGAACCTTTCCCCACACTTTCTAATGTTTTAGGACTCTCACAATGCATTATTTTTACTTTCCAAATACTTCAAAGCAATCTGCTACAGAGCAAATGTGTCTTGTACTTAACAGGCCCACAATGAGAACTACACAGATTTAGCGGAGAATTCCACAAAAAGGCCTACCCTGCTGCATCTAAAATACCAAAACCAAAAAACCCCTTAATTGTCTAAGACAATAACCCATAACACAAACCCAGCAATTATTCTACCATCTCAACTTATCTCAAAACTATATGTAGCTCAGTAGTAGTTTGCATAATCTTCCCCTAACGTACTTGTCAGTCTTCTCTCTGGAACCCGTTATCCTCTCCCTTTTGCGCCACCATTGCATTTACAACCATTGCAGCCACAGCAAAATGTCTGAAATGGCAGCAATTCACAAATGTCAGGCTACACTGCTTTAATATTAAACCTCAGTCTTTTAATGAAAAGGTCAATTTGCAAATCAAAGACAATTTATACCAAAATGGGTTTTTTTTGCACTTAGACTTGAAAAAGTAAAACTACAGTTATTATATGAAATGCTTTTCAGGTACTAGCATTTACTAGTAACACATGGAATCCCATTAACATGCTATGTGCTTTCAAACATACAAAGTGAAAAGTTCACACAAGAATCAATACACATAGTAACGCATTATGCCATCTTGCTTTCATAAAAGGAAGTTAATGCATTTGCTTCGTATGTACGGTAGGAAGTATTTTTACTGTTTACCAGTGACTGCAAATTCCCCTCAACACTGCTGGATTCCATACTAAACACTGCATTAACAGTCTGCCTAGTTAATGAGGAGGACATAACACTACATCTGAAAGGCTGAAACTGTTATCCTGAGAGAAACTGAAAATGAAGACTAGAGAGATTAACATTTCCTTTAAAATTTCACTTTAATTTTTATATCCCATTAGGCTGATGTTATGCATTTGGCACACATATTTTAGAGAATTCAAAAGGAAAAAAAAATATTTCCTGCTCTTTTGAACTTAGTTTTCAAAAATGGTTTCCTGAGCATTTAAAACAGAAGACAAAACCGAAATGCTTCCTTATAAATACCTTATAATAATACACACGTTGCCTCTCACTCTGGGCAAAATATCTGATAAAGTACTTACTCTGAACATTAAAAAATGTGTTTTTCAGCACTGGATGCTATGTAGTCAGTGGTGCAGGCTAGAGAGCAACATAGTACTGCCACTCCTAAAGCTTTCAAAGCATGTCTTTATGACCAAGAGACACCCTCTACAGCATTTTGTCATAATTTAAAAAAAAAAAAAAATAATCCAGTAACATCCAGTAACAAACAGCTGACAAAATGGTCAAGCACTACTGTAGATTGAACCCTCTCTTTAGTACAGCTTACAGGAACTGTAACTACTATTTTGCAACGACTCTCACAACAAGTTTATTCCTCCCCCTCCTCCCACCCAGCTCTTCATGCTACCATTGTGTCTCCTCATATTTCTTCACACAGCCACAGGCAGCAAGGCAGTATGGGCTGAGGTCTCTAAAATTATTGCAACCACCATCAATTTAAGAATGTTTACTGGTGTTCAGCTCCTGGCAAAAGAGAGCCTGGCCAAGAGGAATCCAAGAAAGTTTACAAGGCTGGGTGAAGACTGGTTTCACCGTCATCAGCAATGAGGAACGTTCTTTGAGAACAGCATTATTACTCCTTTATCTCCTATCTGCAAGCCCAAGTCTGGATATGACATGCATAATCAATCAGTGAAGTCATCAGTCAACAGAAATACTATGTCACCAGTGAACAGAAATATTATCTTCTTTCTCCAAAAAGGCACAGGAAGGCCTTCTACAAGTTCACATATGGAAGGAAAAATCCCCACTGATGAAAAACACATGTTCAAGACAGCAGGCCACTTCTGCATGGGCTAGACGATTATTGCTGTCTCAGTGAATGAATGAATGTATGAGGTTGTAGCACTTTAAATGAGGGCTCTTGGCAACCTGCTAAACCCTCTCCTATGGCAGGTGACAGGTCTCTATCAAAGGATTAACATATTATGGTGATTACGTTCAATGAGAGGAGTACATATACTTCTAAGACACAGCATGAGCTGACACGCACACACATGGAAACGCAGATGGTAGCAAAGAACATGCACTACCCTTCTAGACTGAAAAGCTGTCATTTATGACCATGCTCGATGGAGTTCAACTGTTTGCGTGACTGGCAGAGCGGAATACCTAAAGTTTGGACCTTGTGATGAAGAGGCAAAAAAGTACCACTCCCTTGTCAACAGCAGGAGGATAAAGAAGAAGAAAGGGTGGTAACTAGTCTGTTCTTTGTGTCCAAAGTGAGTCTAAAGCAGGAAATGGCCCATATGAAGCCTTGCACTTACTTCCCCTTACTTCCCCCTTCCAAAAGAAAAAAAATTCTTGTGCATAGACATGTGTCCACATCTGGACACACAGATGGACCTCATCTACAACATGAACTAGACAAATAAGCAGAGAATGTGCATACCACATAAAATGTGGTATTCAGAAATGCATACTGCAAAATGCTTCAACATTTCAGTATGTGAAGTTGTGGCCCTAGACATAAGAACTAAACAAACAACTGGTTTTATACATTTATGTTTCTCAAGTAACAGTGGGAAAAGTTGTCAGATGACTTCCTGAAAGATCTTTAAAAGCTATTAACACTTAGACTAAGCAACTGCTATCCAGAGCCACATATCCTATTGCCATTCAGGGAAGATGAGCCACACAGATTCCATTCTGTAACAAATTCAATTTGGCCCATATAGAACAAATCCCGTTCACTATTCTTGGCTCACAGAACAAGAAATATAACATCCACTTTCAGTATTCACAAATGTATTAACATTAATTCTTACAGGCCCAATACCAAAGACTGTCAAACCTCTTTGGCAGCAACTTTAACAAAAGGGAAAACAACATCCAGATTTCCAACCACTGACTTGATACTGATTTTTCTGAAAAAGGAGTCTGCTTCAGGCAAAAAGCATGATATTATTTTGGGATTTGTAAGTTGAAAACAAATAGAAAGAGGAACTCACTGATTTTATTTATAAACAAACTCACAAATTCATCTCTGTAAAGAATAAAAATGCACTGAAGAAAAATACAGTAGTAGCAAGTAGAGTTGAACTACAAAAGTAAGATCCCATCTTCTTTTATAGACTACCTAGACTCCAACAGGTCCAATAACCTTCTCTAGAAAATCCAGTATTTTCCACAAAGGCAAACCTACCAGGCGCAGACTGCAAAACCTTTTAAGCCTACTATTATTAAATTATTAACTACATTTGGCTTTATATAGACACAACATGTATATACCATTTGCATATTTAAGGAAGTTGAACAATTTCTCAAAACAATGCTTGATTAACTTTCCTGCCTTCCTTTCAACAGACATGAGCTCTTATTTTCAGTGCTTTAGGGCAGAGTGCATTCAAGCAGCAACACACAGATCTCTAATGTGTAATTATGTAAACTAAACAAGCCTACATTCCATTAAATCACATGTGCACCAAATGCTGAAGTAATGGGGTTTTCTGCTAATATCATGTTTACACACAATTTTTAATGCACCATCATACAGTGAAGGAGCTGCAGTGCAGTTCTTTAAGGCTGAACTCAACAACTAAAAGCAGCTGTGTCTGAACCACAGATTATCCATAATACTTAAGACCCTTAAAACCTACCCAGACACACAAATATGAACACAGATTCCCCTCAAAACAATGATACGATGATACTCTACATCAAAGGGTTTTTTCCATGGATCATAACTTCTGCATAACCACATGAAAATTTTAATGCATCTAAGCGAAGGGAAACTTCTGACAGGCACTGGGGAAGAAGCATCTTAAATTAGGTCTGCCTCTGAAGGAACAACAGTCTGAGCTACCAGAGAGCTAATCTGTCTTTCCTGAGCTTTGTCAACCACCTTGTTACTTGTGCGAAGGAGTAAGAAGAGACTACAGGAACTCTGCTTTCTGTCAGCGATGGATGGTACAGAGACTACTAGCCTCATGCTCAACTCAAGTAAATATCTCCCCCCTTCATCCCAACCTGAAAACTACTGCAGAGGACACCACACTGAGACTCAGCTCATGTAATTATTTTACACTAGCCTTGACTGTCAGGTGCAAAACTGTTGAGATTCAGTGGCAACAACCCATTTAACATGCACCAAGTAGAGCCTTGCTTCTTTATGTACATGCAAATGGTACAACTATCCTTGCTTTCAGATTGGGGGAGTTTTGTATTCAACTGATTCAGATGAAATAACAATCTGGCACCTACTGAAACTGAATTAGAAGCTGTTGATTGCCTTGAGGATACAAAGCTCCTATGGTGTTTAATCCTATTTGGATCTCAAGATTTACTCAGTTTGTATCACATGGAAATGTGAAAGGGATGAGTGCTGAACCTAAACTTATGGTCACATCCAACACTCATAGCACAAACAAAGGCTGTTATCTTCACTCTTTTGCTCTTACTCTCTGTTCCAAAAGATGTCCAAGACCCTATCTTAATGCAAGAAGGATCTTCTCTGGCATGTTCCAATTATCTGCTATGAAATTCAATTTTTGGAACTGTAGTAATAATATGGCTTAAAATTCTATGGTAACCATATAATCTCTGAATAGTCTAAAATTGTGACAGCCATTAAAAAGAAGAGAATGTCTACAACTTCCCATTCCCATAGGCAGTGTAAGCTTTTGTCCAAGCAGGCTGAGCTCTGCCTGGAATGTGAAACAGTAAGTTCAACAGCATTCTCCTATGATATTTTGATACCTTACAAACCATCGTTAAAAACTAGGGCTAATAGTTTTTTAGAAGGGTCTGATGAGGCACAGTATACGTTCTGATATTCTCTCTGACACCATGTAGTAGATACATTCAGCTTTATCAAAATCAAGAAGTGAGATGAAGACTCAGGGTAAAGCGGTATGTTAATTGATAAGAGGTTAACACATTTTTAAAAGTGTAAATTGTTTTGATAAGGAATTTGAAAGATATTACTGTATAAACACTCTTTCCCACTAAGTACAATTTCAAGCTCTGTCTAGCTTTCTTAATTAAACAAATCCTTAGCAAGGTAGCAACAAAACAATGGCTAATTTCATATAAACTAATCTACACACAACACAGACCAGCCTTGAAAGATCGGAATTGCTTTTCAGAAAGAGAAACGACCAATGAAGTACGCATTTTCAAAACTTCCTTGCACCTTTTGCAAGAAACATCCAGTGTCCTGTGATGGCATGTGTAACAGTTAGACCAATGAACACTCCTTTTGAATACTCCTTTCTCATTGAACACCAGAATTCCAACCTCAGAACTGGGAAGCAGTTATTTTGAAAAGCACCTCTCTCTCATCTAACTGTAGCCCATAAGCAAGTATCTAGGGTGGAAAGGATTGGTCTGATGTAATTAGCAAGGAGCAAGGGAGGACAATTTTTCCATTATAACTATCTTCAAGAAAGTAGTAGCTTGTTGATTTGCCATACTTTCATTGCACACTTACACACATACGCACACACTTGTTCTCTCTCACACATGCACAATACATGAAAAGTATTGATTTAAGCGCTTCAGTGGAGACTCTTCTACACTAAGACTAAACAGCAACTCCAGAATAAGGAACAAGATGTATATATACAAGTATTTTCTAATTATTTCACCACTGCACTCAGTATGTATTTGCTTAATTTTGAAACATTTTTCTACTACCATCCAGCTCTCAGCTTCTCTTAAAGTCAGGGGATTTTAACTGGTGAGTGTAAGGCTGCTTTTCAGCAAACACCTGTATGCCTCTTCCAAGCAGAAAAGACAACAGCAAAAGAAAGTCAGGACCACCAGCAACATCACGATGGAAGCAAAACTAACAAAAAGACAACATAAAAATTGTAATATTTTTAAAACAAAGTTTTTAGTGAGTTTAAAGTTCTGATAAAGAACAGTAACACAGAACGGCTCAGGATCAGAAAATTAAAACAGCTAACTCACCTTCCAGGAGGAATTCCTCTCTTCGTAAGATCTACTCGTACTTTCTCTCCCACATGTCTATAAACCTCTACAATGGCTAGTATGGCAGCATCTCTCACCTGTGAATGCAGAGTTTAAATTGTTAATTTCAGGGTTGCAGAAACCAAAACAACATTTGCTGACAACCCACTAATCTTCTAGTTTCTATCGACCTGCATGCCAACTCATTTCACAAAACAGTTGAAACAGTGAGGATGGAAGGGAAAGGAAATACAACTGTTATTTCAAGATGGTATTTGATCCAAGTTAGAGCATCTCCAGATGGTAAATGAAAAAATCCTAGAAATAACAGCTCTAGAGGGAATTTCTGGGACTGACATAAGAATAATATTTGTGGAAAAAATGTGGTTTATTTAGGACTATATCACAGTAGGCAATACTTCCAAAAGTTAGTCCCTGCACTCAGTCTTGACACTTCATCTTGCTTTCATCTGTTTCTACATGCAGCGGGGCCCTTCTGGAAAACTAAGGACCTGACTGCCCACAACAATGGGCCAAAGTGATCAGTGTTTTCTTTACTTCCTTCAACAGGAATTACATGGCATCACATAAGCACAAGAAAGGGAGTAAGACAAGATAGGGGAAGGGGAAAGAACAGTTAAAGCAAGGAGACAGAGTGCCTCTTTAAAAAATTTAAACCATAGTCATCACAATAAAAACTGCCAAAAATGCGTGTTAGTAAATGCCATTATTCTCTATAAAGAATTACTGGAATGGCTTTAGTATTGTTCTTTGTAACAGTTCGAACTAAACCCACAATTGCTCTATCAAGATATGAACTACATCTTTAGTAATGATCAACAAACAAGACAAATTCTTAACAGTTTCTCTAGAATAGAACAATGCTACGCTATACGGAGAAGACAAAGATTTTGCTGCACCCAGAAAATAAGCATAAAGACCTATCCTGTTTATTTGCCCATCTCCTACCAATGCTACCTTCTTCCTTACTGCATTCTTAGTCTTTTCTCTCAGACACAACTTCAAATAAATCAAGAGAGATCTTAACCATTTCCATGTGAAGGTTTTCTGAAGTTTAGATATTACCATTATGAACTACATCTTGATTGTCACTGCAGTTGTTTTTGCTTAATTAACTGATTTTAACTACAGTCCTTGCATGTGCTCAAATGCCATTTAGGTTCCATTTCGGAAATTATTACCTGTCCTGCACATGATAATGTTATCTTTAGCAAATTTGGCAGACTATTACAGGTCTCATGTAAGGGCTCCTTCCGGAGGCAATTCTTCCTGTCAATGTATTATTTTTTATTTTCTTTCAACATGCTCTGTAAGAAACAACTGTTTTCAGTAATGACTAGTTTTAACCTCTGAAGACAAAACTAAAGGGGCCAGTATATCGCAACACTGCTGCCTTTGCAACTCTCCTTTCATCTTCCAATGGATGGACTGCTTCAGAAGAAAATGGGTTTATTGTTTCTCATGGTAGAAAATAATGACCTGTTGTATACAAGCAAGCCCATCATCTTTTCTTAAATGCCTACATTTATTTTGCTTTCATTCGTCTGTCAAAGTATAGTTGTTGAAGCACCAGTAAGTAATGAAATCCTTACCTGACTATTTGAGTCACCAAATGCTGTACACAGATGTGGTACCAACTTGCTGAGGATTAATGGTTGTGCACCATAACTAAAAAAAAAAACCCAAAACCCAAAAAACATCAGTTAAATGTATTTTTTTAGAGAAGAACAGAAAATACTTTATGCAGAAGTGAACTTTTAGTTTAGCATTGATAAAATACAAACTTACATCAATTAAGCTTCCTCTCTCTCTTACTAGTCCCTTGTCTACTTTTAAATAAGACAAAAATACTACACCTTTAGTCTTTCTTTCAGAAAGCTCATAAGTTGTTTGATTTTTCCCATTTACTAATTGAATCTGACTTCCTAAAGTATTAGTTTCAGAGAAAAATGACATTCAGAAGAAGGATAGAACTGTTACATCTCCATAGAAACAAAAAGCTTACATGTTTAAGGTACCAATAAGACACAGACACACTCCTTCTCGGGATCGGTAATTCTTGTGTTTAAAACCAACAGCAAGACGTTCCCAAATGTACTATAAAAACAGAAATAATTGTCTTTGATTACTAAGAGCACAATACGATGTAATTCTATCCATATTTCATAATTACGTTCATAACAGTTGCAAAAAAATAACAGAAGACAGGTCCACTGGAAAAGTAAAGGCACTTCTCAGAAAAAATTAAGTTATAAAATGCACAGTATGGAGCACGACACAGATTATTCCTATGCCAAAAACAATTTCTAAAAAACATCCTTCAGAAATCTAGCTGAGTATTTTTATTGTTTGAGAAACAGGTCTTAAAAACATGCAGAATTGTTACAGTTAACACAAAAACACGAAACAAACATTAAAATTACAAACTACTGACTCAAGCAGAAGTTGCTATATTCTTTTTGCTTCATATTCTGTTTCCCTGCCAACATTTCCTCTCATCCATGTTAGCTCTTTCTTATCCATACTCCTGCTGTCCACTTCTCCCCTACTTCTGCTTTAAATTTATTTCTTCATTTTTCCATTATTTCTTGCCCATTCATTCCAATTTCTTTGCTTCCATTTTTGTTCTGCTTTCGTTTCTCCTTTTGTGCTGGTGCCGCTTCCTGTAGTCCGATTCTCTAGCTCACTAAACCCTCATTTACCTTCTTGCGCACTCGTTTTTCATTGCCTGCCTTGACTCGTTCCCTCCTCGGTTTATCTTTTTACCTTTCCATCTCCTTGCCGTTCTCTAGCTGTGCGTTACGGTGTAAAAAGTGTAAAACATGAAGCTTACGAGACTTGGGATTCTCAGCGGTATTTCGGAGCAGATGCACAGACTCCAACTGCAACTGCCCCAGCTGCAGCGCTGCCATGACAGCCTCAGCCAGCATCCACGGGGAGCGTTGCCTAGTGATGGCTGCACACTGGCAATAGCACATTTTGCAGCCTGGGCACCACCCTCGTTCCTAACCCCGGAGTGGTGCAATTGCAGCCTGTAACGATGCCATACAAATCTGCTAAAACCTATTAGATACAAATTACTGCAATCGTATTCAGCCTGCTGGAAAAAAAACCCTCACTAACAGCTATGGATCAACAAAACCAGACAGCGTAAGAGCAGGGAATACTGCATCTTCTTTATCAATGAGGTAGCAGACTTCATAGCAGATGTAAAATTTTCCAGTTAGAGCCTTGCTTGATCATTTTGTCCCATATGTGGTTTCTTGTTTGTTTGTTTGTTTTATACTTCATCACACTTAGAGAAAACAAACCTTAGACAAGCAGGATATGGCTTGCCAAAAAGGCACAGCTTAACAACAAAGAACAGGATTTTATGGAAGAAAACATCCTTCCAGTTAACCCACTGTCCTGGACAAACATGGAAAAAAGGAAATCTTGCTAGGTGTAAAAAATACAGGTAGAAAGGTAACTGTAGAGTACCGAAACAAACAAACCAGACTGAAGAGAAATTTAGGCTTTCACTAAATTAACCCTACTTTAAGAACTGAATTCTTCTAAACAGAAATTCAAAGGGTTGCTTAGAAATTTCAACTCTCACGACTTGCTAGCAATAGTTGGTGCCAATCTCCCTTTGTCCCATTCATGCATATATACCACCTATATTGTTATTTTTATGCTTTCCTGCCCATAACAAGCTACATCTAGTTCTCTCTCATAAAAAAACAAAGCAAAAAAAACCCAAATAAAAAACAAAAACCCCAAACGCATTGAAAACAAGAAAAGGGAATTGACAACAGTACAAATTAAATATTACTCAACAACACACTAGAACAGACAAGATGAGTTCATTAGGAAGAAACTTACGGGTCTTATCCCTAAAAAAGGATTCCACCCAGCTCTTCCAAAGGGATGTTTCTCTGCAGCAAAGGGAGCCTAAAACTCTGTATTTCAGTGTTGGAGGCACCGGAAAGACTTCTCTGTTCTGGTCCCTGCTGTGAGGATGATTGATGCTTTTCATCCAAATTTTTAATGACACATAAGCTGTCCTGGGAGCAGACACCTGAAGCCAGGTTTCTCCCACCCGAGGGGAGCTACCAGAAGAGCCATACCTTCACTTATTTACACATGCTGTTCCTTGGACCTTGTGAACCTTGTATTCTTTCCTATACTGGGGGTAACCTTCAAAGGGTATGGAAGCTTCCTTCCATCACCTCAGTGTACAACCTAACAACTCTTCAGAAACTGAAAGATGGACCCGTAATCTAAAACTCTTTCATGATGAGGGCCTAGCATGAAGCAACTATCACCACATTCTTTATCAGTGATTGTTCAAATGAACATGTTGCCAAGATGCTCTGCTGTGCATTTATCCAAATCCTACTACTGTACAAGCAGATGTACTTTCAGGTCTGCATGCCAGGTACTTCAGAGCATCTTGGACACAGGAACATGTCACTCACGAAGTACTTGCACTTAGGCACGAAAAAATGCTGCGATGTCTCCTGTCAATGAATACGATCAAAACTAGATCTTGGGAAAAGGTAAAGGCATGTCTTTGTGGTTGACACTACTAGAATTTGATGCCTAAATCCCACTCAGATCTGTGACCAAATCGTGTGAGAAAATACCTCAAGCTTGAAGAGAGATAAATGTTTCTATAGTTGCCTAACATGTTACCTGTTTTTCCTATCAGGCAAACAAAGCAATTGAGAACAATTTTCTCATTGCAGATGAAGTCTGCAAAATCTTATTCCCTGTGCACAAACATTCAAACCTGTATCTATGAAGAAACAAAGCCAGGAATTAGGATACTAAAGAACCTCATTTTTGTTCACAAAAAATGAGATGTTCCCTATTAACTTCTGCACTGAAAACTCAAACAGATTTTCTTCGGAAATTAAAAGCTCAAATAACAGTTCCTACTGACAACCAGGGTCTCCAGAGTTCCAAATAACATCATTGCTCAAACAATATAATCCTGTTAAACAATCCTACATTTTTCAGACTCACGCAGTAGAAATACAAGATTTAGCACTTGGAAGCCACATAGTGCTAAGAACTGTAAAAAGGTTTGCTCAACTCAAACTTCAACCTAAGACGACAAGGCAGAGGGAAACTTATCCCTGCCTCAGTTTGTCAAAGGTTCACACAGCATGTTTGTCATACATCTAGAAAGCCAGATTTTCTAAGTTAGAATGCACCATCTCAACTGAGGGACTACTCCTACGTGTTAAAGTACAAAGCTAATTTTAAAATAAATTCAGAGCTAAATAAACTTATTTAATCTCATTATGCAAACTTAAACCCAGGAGATTGCTTCAAACATGCTTTAATTAACGAAGTCCTGCCACATGATATGAAAACATCTACTCAGAATTTAGCTATGATATGCAAAAACTGCAGAATTGCACTGTGCCAGATTTTTACCTTTAGCTGAACAATGCATCAGTGCCAATCCATTAAGAATATCTTTAACATTTATGCCATTAATAGTAGCCATAACATTGTGACATATTCAAAGTCAAGCTCATGCATAAGTCATAAGCTCACTGGAGGCCTACATCTGAATCTACATTAAGTAATCGTACCATGGGCGGTGCTGCTTCGTCCATCAGTTTCAATATAAGATTCTGTGCTTGCTCGCGAACTTGATCTTTGGCATCTCCCATACGATCTATCAAAGGCAGGAGAACTACAGGAGAGGGGAAAAAAGGAAAAAGAAAAAAGATTAAACACCCAATGAAGATTTTCTAATACTTAAGGATATTTCCTGAAACAGATTTAAGATACACCTCATTCAAAAATAAAATCTGATTTTAAGTTGATCAAAATATTTTAAAGTCTCAAATGTATTTCTGAGTATGTTACAAAACTAACAACAAATGCATTGGACTGAAATTGAAGAAAATAGTGTCTTCCAACAGGCTAAAAAGAAAGCTTCCCATCTTAAAAACTGTAAGAATGACTTAAATTTTATCTGCAAAAAGTATGCTAGTAGCTTCTGAACGCCTGGCTTTTCTGAAAAATAATGCTAGGCCGTGGGGCATGAGAAAGAATTGGGACAGGAAAAAGGACTATTTTCCAATCAGTGGAATTTTGCTGTTTAATTACAAAAACTTTAAAAGTTTTAAATCCTCCTATTCACACAGTGTATCTTCTGGAAACTCGGCCTTACTTCAGCAAAAGTATCAGTAAAAGTTACTATTTTAAAACGAGCGTCCTCAAATATTACTTAACTAAAATTGCATGATAGCTGATGATTTCACATCCTAAAAATCAGAACTCACTCAAAAGGAAAGGACTCGCCAATTCTTTTCATTTGCTTATCCAGAGAGAAGTTTCTCATTACATCTGATAGACCAATTACTGTTATGATATTTAGAAAAGTTATCCGAATGAAGGCTTAGATCAGCATTGTGCAAGACATCCTGCTATACTGGTTCCCAGTCCTCCATCTGGGGCCTACACAGACGCTTTGGGAGATTCTCTCCCCCCCCCCCCCCCCCCCAGCACTTTTGGTACCAGTTCTTCAAAACGAGGGGTGACGACACCGAGTGCACCGTCTTCCCGCAGGAAGTACAACTGACATGGAATTGGCAGAGATGTCATCTCCCACGGGACAGTGCTTTTAAAGTTAGTATAAGCATGCGAAACACCACATTTAGAAAAAGCAGTGTCACATGCCAACAGTAAGATTCACCTGTCAGCAGCTCAACCTTCTGCATTAACTTTTGTTTCTGATCTGATCCACAGTTTTCTAAGAGCTGCAAGTATCAGTCACGTAACCTAGGTGGAACTTACTCAGACCACAACAACCCCAGCCCATCCTTCTGCTCCTGCACTCTAGTTAAGCTGGGGCTAAGTTTGCAATTACCATGCCATTTATTCCAAACTTCTAAAACTAGCATAATGTTTACCTTAAGTCTTTTGGAGACTGCTCATATTCCAACAAAAAAGATACAGTAACAGCTAAAATCATGCATTTGGTGTTATATCTCTCAACACCTGAGAGTATTTTACAGTTGCTGCCTGATCTCTCTCAGCTGCTGACTGCTATAAAATTAATCTTCCTATTCTACTCAGAGAACAGATAACTGTATCACCCTATTTTTCAAAAGGGAGATCTGAAAGAATTTTAACAGTACTTAATGATTTTATAGTAATAACTAAACAACAGTGTTGCCAGCAAAAGAAAGGGAAAAGAATCAGTAACTCAGGAGGTCTCCTCAGTCCTCTGTTCCCACATTAAAAACAGCCATTTCTGTACCATGATTATTATTGGACAAATACACTGCTGAAGTTTGAATTTCCCCTCCTGCTATATCTGAGCACTTTCTAATTGTCCTAATCTGAATATTTAATTCTACTGGCTCTGGATATTCCACTGACATCTTTAGCTACCATTACCAAGTTCTTGCATTTTTCATCTATCTTCTCTTCCCTTTCTCCTCCGAATAGATTATTACAGCCACCTTCACTTTACAGTTTGAAGAGAAAGGTTTGGGGTTTTTGTTTTGGTTTGGGTTTTCTGTTGTTGTTTTGTTGGTGTGGGGTGGAGGTTTTTTTGTTTTGTTTTGGGGTTTTGTTTTGTTTGGTGGTTTTTGGGTTTTTTTTTTCCATTTTGTGAACACAGAAGAAACATCCAGAACTCAAGAAGTGAATTTTGGGAGTACACAGCTGACCTCTCCCCTAAATTTCCAAATCATTTATATACTTAGTGATTACGTTTTTCTTCCCAACAGTATTTTTCATTACTATTTTCAGCACTTCTAAACTGTCCTTTTACCCGTACCATACGTTACTGGTGAACTAACCTGACTGCTGGGCAGCTGAAGGCAACTCTTGCTTTACAGAGAGGGCAACAAACACAGCCACTGAGAAGCTGTTCCAGCGGAGGGAAACACAGCGCGTGCCAGTCCTGCGGGAACACGGCTCCTTTGTGACTAATTAGCACGCCGAGTCAGTTGACAGAGCTGCAGATACCAGGGCTCCGCTCAGATCACTAAGGCAAGCACAGAGAACAGCTACTAGAAGCCGCTGAACAGAGGTGAGGTCATCGAGTTAAACTATGTCACAGCCTGCAGATTTCAGCGTGCGTAGCTACTGAACATGCCAGCCTTTGTTACTCGTGGAGCTCTGACAGAGGGACAACCTGCTGTGGGAGCTGTTAAAGGGCCCAAATGTCTGCAGGCTTGACTTTTTCCACCCTAAATCTCAAGTTTCTGTAAGACCCCATATAAGGCATGATAAATTCTGTTTGCCTAAGACAAGTGAAATTAGGCTGCTGAATGCTGGCAACCACCAGCTGGTTTTCAGTTTGGTAATTCAGAATAAGCTCCAATAGGAAATTATCTGAAGTTGGTTGCCTATTGATGAAGTTTCAGAACGCTCAACCAGAAAGGGATCTCCACCAAACATATTTCAATTTGAACTCCTAATGCCTTCATCACTTTTTCTCCAAATGTTAGACATGTCTAGGGAGAGCTACAGTGAAAAATAGCTGAATTGTGTTGGCTGTCCTTTCTATGAATGAGTAGGAAACACATCTCTCTACCCAAAAATTCTGACAACATTTGAGACACTCAGGTCCATCCCAGCATCTTGTTTTGCTGATCACCCTTCTCTTTTCCCTACTCCAAGCCTCCTGGCCTCTCCTTGCTCCTCTCTAGTCCCGCCCAGACAAAAATCACAAGACCACCAGAAACTTTGAATTCTCTAAGAAACCTCACCTGAACCCAAAGCAGCAATAACAGCGGAGCGTCAGAGATGACAGTACAACACAGGCTTTTGCTCTACATCAGGATAAGCCAGTGCTGCCACTAGAAAGCAGCAGCTTTGCCTACTCACAACCCCAACCACTGTTCCCCCTCACAGCCCGTACCACCCCTTGTACCAGTATTTGTCTGTTTACAAGGCGAACTCAGGACATACTCAGACATTCAAGGTGATACACGCATGTCAATCAGAAGCATGAGCTAAGAGAGGTATGTTGGAAATGAGCCAACAGGAACAGCCTGTGGAGGTTTTGGCACCTTAGGAAGTATCTGCTGGGTGTTTGTGCACTAAGATTTTATTAAAAAATTTTTACCTTGGCCAGCTTTAGGCAGGAACAGCTGAAGTCACACTTGCAATACAAGGGCACCCTTTACCAAAAATCAAGTCTCTGCTTTAGAAGATTAGAGTACCACTACATCCCAAAGAATGGATGACCAGAAAATACATCAACAGATAATGCTCCCCCCCCCCCCCCCCCGACCTTCATTCCAAATACAACTGAACAATCATTTTGGCTGATACTTTTCCTTTAAGTTTTATATGCTTTCTCATCAGCATTATCAAATTAGCATCCTTCTTTATGTTGCAGTGCAAATATATGCATTTGGTCATTTCTGGCATCAGTCTGCAAATGCAACAATCCCAAACAGATGTTGGAGTTAAAAGAAAGGTGAGGAAGGAGAAGTAGGACCATGCATGAAGGCAGTATTCAAAGTGGTAGTCTCCTAACAAGTTACCCAGTGAAGTATATAATTTGTCAAATTCAGTATGGATTCACACACTCCTACTGTTTTATATTAACCTTACCCATCTTACTCCTTCTGTTGCCTAGCTTCTTTAATTATTTCAAGGGGATTTTGGAAAACCTAATAACATGACAACTTTCTTCCTTTTATTTATTTCTGCTGATATGCAGAGAAACATTACACTACATTTAGGAGACACTGATTCCCTTTGCAGTTGCTGGTTATTTTTTGCAGAGCCAAGCAGCACTATATCCCATTCAATTTGCCTTTTCGCCACATTTTAGCATACTGTCAAAGTTTCCTATCACTACCAGCCACTCCTGAGTTTTTCCTGTTAAGATTTCTACGTTGTTATACCACAATTTTACAGGTTTTGATTACTGAAGAAAACTTAGAAGTGTTAGTAAATATATTCTATAGCACACATTAATTCTACCAGATCTACCTCAAACTGACCTATTTACATATGAACTGCTATTTATGCCTTTTTCCTTTCTAATTACATAATAGTTACCTTTCTATTATATCCCCAACAGAGCTTATTATCCCATCTGTTTCTTCTCCACTGTTTGTCTTCCTTCTCTTGGCTCAGTTAACCTAAATAAATTTTCATTTATACAAATTCACATAATGAATTTATCACCACTAGTTGGACAGTAGATGCAAGAGTTAAGGCCAAAACCAGCCTGGAGAGTCAGAGTACAGCCTTGAGAGATTAAATATTTATTTCCTCTACCAGGACTGAAGATGACAAACAAGTAAATCACAGAAGTCAGTGCCTAGAATGGCACCCAATGTATTTTTCAAAATCCCGAGCAGCTTAACTGTATGACCCCCTGCAGCAAAGAATGCCATAGGTAGCACAAACAATTTCCTTTTGTTAAACTTTAACAAAAGTTCCTTCTGTTATGACACAAATATGGAGCTTTTCAGTTTCTATTATCGCTCACAGCTCCCTCTCTATTCCTTCTCTCTTGACCACTTATACCTGCTCTTTGTGAGTGCCCATTTTATGTATACCCTCTCACACCTACCCATTTCTGTGAACCAACTTTCGATAGTCCATGTCTGCTCTACTGCAAAGACTTACAAAAAAGCATTAAGCAAATAAGAATGTTTACCAAGGAAACAACATCAGTGCTGGCAAAAAATATGTTACTAAAAAGTCTAACTTCTTGTCTTTGACATTAAAAGAAAAGTCTGTGAGGACAGAAACAGATTAAACCTAGGCAGCAATATTGTCCTAGTTTTCTCAGAAACCTTGCCAGCTCAGGCAACAGCATTAAACAGCTGCCATTAGAAAGGAGGGAGGGAAACAGCTGCCTCTGCAATTACGGCAGTCTCTTCTTCTGGATAAGATGCATGGGAGAAAAAGGAATCCCACAGAGGCTCCTATGGCGGTCAGCAATAGGGCTGGTCCGACAGACCCAGATGGCCAAGGACTACTTCTAAGCAAAGAATCATTAACAGGCTCTCAGAGAGGGCCTCACTGCTCCCCTCCTCAAGGTAAAGTCCAGTCCACAGTAAGTTTAATCAAAAGCCATCTCAGACATTCATGTGCTTCTTTGGGTCTCTCCAGAAGCCAACTAAGAAAAGCATTAATGGGATTAATGAGATATATACTCTTCATCACCAGTAGTGGAAGAAAAAAAACACTTTTTTTTTTTTTTTTTTTACATGATACATCTATGAATTTATCAGGGTCTCAGTCTCAAGAACACGGGAAGAGGGCCTTCAAGTCCAAAGAGTTTCAAGAGGTGTATTAGACCAGCAAGAAAACTACAAGGTAGAGAACAAATGTTCGTGTCATCTTCAGAATTTTTTTAGCTCTAGGCTAGGTTTTTACAGAACTAGTATTAATTAGAACCAAACAGAAACCAAGGAAGGCTAGGATTTCTCTACTTTTATTTAATGACACTGCATTTCTAGGTGTCATACAGTGAAATGTCCACAGACAGCAAGCAGATGGTACTCTAAATCACAGCCTATCACTCAAGCATGGATCATTCAGATTAAATTTATTCCCACTAATAATAAATGCCAGTGCTAGCCAGCCAGGACATAAAGAGCTTTAAAAGGCTGCATAGATTTTTATTTTATTTTTTTACTTTATTTATTTTATTTATTATTCTTTAGGGAATCTGTCATCAAGATGAAAAAAACCGCAGCTTAAATCAGCTATGACAATTAGCTATGATCATGAGAGGGAACCAAAGAAAATTTAAGAATTTTCTGACATGTTGCAGGAAGTTCATCTTTTTGTTAAATTTGAAAATATAAAAGCTATTCAAAACATCTATTCTGAAGAAAAAAATACAAATATTGGAGTCTCCTCTAAAAGCCTTTTCCAAAAAAAAGTCTGAAATATTCAGCACTTTATTGTTTAAAAAAATCCTACAACACCTATCCAACACAGCTTTTCCTGAGGTCAGTAAGAAGTAAAATGAAAAGGCAATGTCAGACAGAACACTTGACTTGCATTTAGATGCCACAAGGTATCTTTGAGACAAGACTTCTCTTACATAAATAGAAAAGCTTGCTTTACATTATCTGAGCAATTCAATTTCTTGAATTATTTGATTTAATGTCAAAGTTTTCTCTAACATCTGAGATTGGCCATACTTTAAGCAAAGACATGGGCCAGATGATCTTGAAGGTCTCTTCCACCCTAAATTATTCCAGGTTTTATGTTTAGATGTTCTGCAAGCATTCGTAATCTGGAATCCTAAGTAGATCATGCCATTAGTCTCAACATTTAAATGAAATTAATAAAAATTAAAAAAAAAAAAAGAATAAAAATCAGTCAGTCCCTAAAACTTGAAGATACAATGTTTTTCTACATGCTATATATCCATAGTAGCTCATGCTAAAACAGTTCTTGGTTTTCATGGTGTTGAGGAAAGGATTCCTCCATACATCATTAAAACCACTTACTGAAGAGTCACATCTTGATTAAACTATGCATTAAAGTCTTTTCAACCCCAAAATTTCAATCATTAGGCAGGAGAAAAAGCAAAAATTAAGAACTTGGGTGTCACTTATCTAAATGCAGTCTTACTCAAACAAATATTTCCAAATTCTTGTACCAAATACTTTTAATCCCAATTCACTCAAAAAATTAATGCACACCACAAGGCCTTACAGCTGCTTTAAAATAAATCAGGCAACATACTTGCACACTTAATTATGACAAAAAAATTGAAAGAGCATTTAAATTATTCTGAAGAGTCTAATTTAAAGGTTCTTCCATCACTTCTAGAAGCCACCTGGGAAAGAAATTAAACACTTCAAATTGGTTTTGCATCTTAGTATACAGCACTACAACTATCTTCCAAAATTATTTTTGCCCACTCATTTCTTTTTACAGTAAGAAGAATTTGAAACTGCTATTACACATATACACACATTTACATATGGGGTTTTTGTGTGTAAAATGTGTGTCTATATTCAGATTTATACATATATGTATATATTTAAATATAACACGTGTATCCATGTTTGGTCTTTAAGTGCCAAGTATCTGTCCTTTAATCTGCAGGTAACTAAAATATATTTTGCAACATCTTGTAAGGTTGTATGTGAAAATGAATGACAAAATCATTTTATCATAGACTAATGGACAGTTCAATATATGCAGAAAAATATGTCATGATATAACACCCCTTTAAAACTGAAACAGATTCCATATACCTTTATTACACTTTTTCTTTCCCATTCCTTTGACAGCAACGAGAGGACAAAATAACATTCACTCCTTTAAGAAAACAAAACTACAAGTATGAGTAGAGACTTTTCCCAGAAACGCATTCACCCAGTCACATTTGCCCATAATTCTGATATTCTCTTTTATTTCTGATATATGGTATTAATAATTAATGCCATCACCTGGGAAAAGAGATTGTGACAGGGTAATTATGTACTCTTACGTAATCTCTTAATCACAGAACAAGCAGTAGTGTTAAATACTGAAAGATGTAACACTCAAACACTCCTTAATCTGCTTTATTTTTTCCAGAATATAGCCACATAGTCGTATAAACTAACACATACCCCAGTATTTACTGCTTTCAAAGTGTTTTCAAGCATCTTCACTGGAAGTACTAAAAAAGAGATTCCACATTTGTGTGTCCAACTTCCCAGAACACTGATGCCAGCTGCAGAGAGCGTGCAATGTGGTTAATCATAAAAGGATAATACTTTGGAAGAAAGTTACTGCAACATTAGATTGTTGCCTAGGAAACTGAATTAAGTCTCTTATCAAGCATTATACTTCAATACAAAGATCACTAACATGCTCTTCAGAATATCGGAAAGCATCTGTCCTACAACTGTTGTATTGATTTTGCTCAAATCTAATTTACGGCACACGTGTAGGCTGTGAAGATGGAAATAATAATGTGTTTGTGTTTTTCACTTCTTAGCAAAAAGCCTGTAATGCTTATGTGGGTGAATATTCAGTCACATAAGTTATTTTTCTCTGCACTTAAAGAAATCTATCCCCATCATAACTGAACAGGAAATTAAAGGGGGGGGGAGGGTGTTTTGCCATGTTATAGTTGGGTAATACGCTATTATACTTCCATCATTCATCAAGTTCTGAATCATTAATAAAAACACCTCAGGGTCACCAAAATGTAACACTCTTTAAGACAAAAATACATTGAAGGTTCCAGGTATTTTAGGACAAAATACAGCTATAAAAGTAAAATTTCACATAGGAAATAGGATTCATTGTATTTTAAAAAAAGACAGAAAACACAGTAGGTCGGTATTTTACATATACATCTTCCTTCGCTATATTCATGGTGCAATCCTGATCTTCAGTGAGAATGCAAGTACCTACAATAACTTACTGCAGTAAATGAGAAGTTAACTATATTTTGAATATTCCAGGCAATTTAATTATTACTTTGCAAAAGTTCTATTATGCTTGTCTTCAAAAAATAATGTACTCACACTTATTTGACCAAAACAGAAGAAAGTAAATGCCTACCATGTAAAATACTACCAAGACTTCCTATGGGGCTATAAGAACCTTGTTACTTAGTTGAAGTATTTTGCTTCCAAATTTCCCAACATTTTCAGGCTTGATACCATGATCTTTATTTTCTCCTCATATCACCTGTATGAATTGCAAATTTGCAATACATGATTACCCACCTCATTAACTATGTTCACATCAAACAATGACCTAACTGGACACAACCGAGATACAAAAAAAATGCTAAAATGGCAGTTTGCATAGAATAGTTGATTCTTCTCAAATCCATAACTATGGAAACTTTTACAAAGTTTCGGGGGGGAAAATAAGCTTATTTTTTCCTATTTCCAAGCAATTTTCATCATCCAGATGTAACAAAGAGGTTACATCTAAAACCTGAACTAAAAGTACTCCCACAGCATTCTCCTGGAGAAACTGGCTGCTCATGGCTTGGATGGGTGTACTCTTTGCTGGGTTAAAAACTGGATGGATGACCAGGTCCAGAGAATGGTCGTGAATGGAGTTTACTCCAGGTGGCAGCCGGTCACAAGCGGTGTTCCCCAGGGCTCAGTTTTGGGGCCAGTTCTGTTTAATATCTTTATCAATGATCTGGATGAAGGGATCGAGTGCACCTTCAGTAAGTTTGCAGATGACACCAAGTGGTGCGGGAGCGTTGATCTGCTTGAGGGTAGGAAGGCTCTGCAGAGGGACCTGGACAGGCTGGATCGATGGGCTGGGGCCAGCTGTATGAGGTTCAAGAAGGCTAAGTGCCAGGTCCTGCACTTGGGTCACAACAACCCCATGCAACGCTACAGGCTTGGGGAAGAGTGGCTGGAAAGCTGCCTGGCAGAGAAGGACCTGGGGGTGTTGGTTGACAGCTGGCTGAATATGAGCCAGCAGTGTGCCCAGGTGGCCAAGAAAGCTAATGGTGTCCTGGCTTGTATCAGAAATAGTGTGGCCAGCAGGACTAGGAAAGTGATCGTGCCCCTGTACTCGGCACTGGTGAGGCCGCACCTCAAATACTGTGTTCAGTTTTGGGCCCCTCACTACAAGAGAGACATTGAGGTGCTGGAGCGTGTCCAGAGAAGGGCAATGAAGCTGGTGAAGGGTCTAGAGCACAAGTCTTGTGAGGAGCAGCTGAGGGAACTGGGGTTGTTTAGCCTGGAGAAAAGGAGGCTGAGGGGGGACCTTACCGCTCTCTACAACTCCCTGAAAGGAGGTTGCAGTGAGGTGGGGGTCGGTCTCTTCTTCCAAATAACAAGTGATAGGACAAGAGGAAATGGCCTCAAGTTGCACCAGGGGAGGTTTAGATGGGATATTAGGAAAGATTTCTTCACTGAAAGGGTTGTCAAGCATTGGAACAGGCTGCCCAGGAAAGTGGTTGAGTCATCATCCCTGGAGGTATTTGAAAGACCTGTAGATGTGGTGCTTAGGGACATGGTTTAGTGGTGGATTTGGCAGTGTTAGGTTAATGGTTGGACCTGATGATCTTAAGGGTCTTTTCCAACTTAAATGGTTCTATGATTCTATCTTTTTCTGGCATCTGTAGAGAACTCACCGTAGTTAGAGTCGGTACACACAGAGCCAGCTATGGCATAGAAGAGACAATAGCTTTTATAAAAAGAAGAGGTACCTCACAAACTTGTAAGAGCTCTCTGCAGAACAGCTGTACAGAAGGTAACTCAGCTAACAGAGTGCAGTTGGATTTTCACATAGTTCTCGAGAAAGGAAGGAAAGTATTACAGGAAGAAAAGTACCATAATGATAAAGGCAGGGAGGAAGAGACACCTCCCTGGACAGTGGGCCCTAAATCCACCATCACTGCACAGGAAACAGGTTGTTACAGTAGACAGCCTCATGAATATATTAGGTCAATTTTCAGGAAGCAGCGATGTAACAAAGAAATAGGTTATCAATAATTATGAAAGTAATACATGACATAATAAAACCAAACAGAATTATGCCACTATAAACATATGCTGTATCTGCTGCTATGGCTTCCTCAACTCAAAAGCACTACAACAGAAAGGCACTGAAAGGGGAAACAAGAACAATAAAAGCTGCGGAACCATGTATATACAACAAAGAATTAGACTGGGACTCTTGCCCAGGGTGGGGTGGGGTGGGGAGGGGGGAAGGATAGCAGAGGAGAGGCACAGAAGAGATCCATATAATGAAGACCGGTAGTAAAGAAGATAAGAAATGATGGCTCACTTCTCTAACACAAAAGGTCTAGCAAGCATCAAGTTATCAGGCGGCCAGTCCAAAGCAAGAGTTTTGCATAATTAAGCATTACTACAGAACACTGTAGAAGCCAAAGGTCTATGTGGGTTCAAAAACCAACCAAAGCTGTAGGAAAACAGGGTGACAGGGGAGACACTGAAGATCCCATCTGCCTCAGCTGTCCCTAAGCTGCAAGACTGCTGACAGCTAGGGGGGTCATACGGAAGGAGTTATCACTGCATGTTTGTCCTGTCCTTACTTTCTTCTCAGGCATCTGCAAACAGATCACTGTCAGACACGAGTCTTTGGTCTGACTTACTGGAGTCATTCTCAGATTATGTCAGAAGCCAAATCTGCAGAGTCAACAGAACATGATTTGGGAAGCTGCTGGTTCTTTAAGTTTTGTCAAAGGAAGCCGTTTTCTTGCTCACCAGTGTGTTTTTAATTACTCTCGTAAACCTCAGACTATCCACACTCCCAGACATTTACAATAAAGTTTTTGTATTACTGCTTCACTGACAAAAACTGAAAATGATCCAAATCTTGTTATAAGACTTGGAGAGACAGCTACCAACTGAAGAGAACTCACCCTATAAATCACTCTTTTTGAAAAGTCATCTAAAATAAAGATTATTTTCTGCCTTTACTGAGACTAACATTACAGTGTCCGTTAAGCTTACATAAAAGCTGATCATGCACAACAGTGACTTGGATATTTAGCATAATGCACTCTACAGGTCTTGATTCTGGAGATGCTCAGAAAACCAATTTCAGTTGAAGGCACTACTACTCAGCTTTTCTAAACAGTACTTCTGGAATACACAGCTTCAGATGTCTACTGATGTTAAACATGTTCCATGGTCACCCAGTGCCAGTACTCTTTTTTTTTCTTTAAATAGAAATGCTACTGAGTACTGAAATTTAAATCTTTAATTTGCTCATAATCTCAAATGACTCAAATATTGAGACAAAAAAAAAATACTGTTTTCAAACTATTCTCAAATAGTTCAGTTAAAAAAAAAAAAACCCAAAACCGAAAGAAATGAAAAAAGCTTTCCAACCTTTAATGGTGCTGCTGTAATTTTAAGTTACACACACCACTAAAATATAAATCAAAACAGGGTAACACTCTAGCACTGTTTGTAGCTACAAACGCAGACTATTCAGAAATCCATATTCTGCATAGCACAATACGCCTCCAGTTCCCTTACACTGCTCCAATACAAAACTAACCAGCCAAAGAAAAACCCTCTGCAACAAAATAGATTTAAATTCTGTAGTGCACTATTGCAAGTAGTTCTACAGCATCCTGAAATATGCTTTCAATGAATTTAGTTCGTAACTTGTCATAAACTATACTTTGTATTCCCGAACTTTCAAATTTTGCTGATTTCTTAACTCTTAAATACAAAAGTAGACATGTAAAGAGGAGGAAGCTCAACATTTTGACAGACAGTTTGAGATAGCTGGGCATGTGGGAACAAGATGCAAGATAATTCACACAAATTTTGGAAAAGGACATTAAGCTAGAAACTTCTGTTAAAAATAGCCAGTGATACAACACCAATGTTAATGCCCTAGTATCACTATCTGTTTTCAAGGACAGCAGCAAAATGAGTTGAGCAGCATAGTTTGCTCATACTTCCCAGAACAACTGTTTCGTACTCAGGCACATTTAGATCCATTAATTTGAAATTCATTTGAGTAAACATTTCACATAAGAATAACAGCACTTTTTTTTCATCCCATACAAAGTTTAGACTACTGAAAGCTACAGTCAAGTTATCTAACAGGAGGTGGACCACATACTCCTCTGAGACCACAGGCTTCAGCATACATATGGCTCTAATTAAAGTAATCTGCAAATAAAACCTTCAACTTTAACACAAGTTAAAGCTAACACTTATGTTCCAATGTAATTTTTAGATGACTGTCTTGGGGAGAGGTAAGCAAGTACATAGCATGGGAGTGGCAAGCAACTATACAGCAAGAAACTAATTACTGAAAAGATATTCCTGGAACCTTTACAAAATCCCAAACACCACCTAGAAATCAGTAATTGCACGACAAATGAATATTTACAAGTTAATATAAAATTATTTAAATTCCAACAACAGCAATACGATGCCTACCAATGTATTATAATTGGCTCAGAAAGCTTTCAACACATTCCACTTCAGCTACTGGGGGGGGGGGGGGGGGGAGGGGGAAGTGTCTTTTACTTTTGGTCTTAAGAAAAAGAAAGTTATATTTCACTTACCAGTTCCTATATAGGATTTAAAGCGTCCTGATAGTCTGTCGACAAAGGCACCTAAAACATCTAATCCCAGTAATGCTACCTGTTGAAAGAAAAGTGTTAGATATAAAAAACAGATCACTACAGAATTCTTTAGAATATATTTTAAACAAATTAGACATACATATGCAAGCATGCTAAAAGACTATACCTTAACCTAAAGATAAATTAAAGTTCCAATTAGAAAGCTGATAACTCCTTGAAAGCTTTCATGAAGACAAAATTATCAGAATATACTTGATCCATTCCAAACTTATTTACATATATCAGAGCAGTTAAGATTTTTCAGTACTTGTCTTAAAACAGAAAGAAAATAAATATTAGAAATCCAATGTTGTAGTATCTTCAACTACAAATTATTAAATTCAAATTAATAATTATGAGGACTAAGGAGTTGGAAGAAGCTCTTTTTTCCTCTCTGGATCATATATTAGGACTGCAGTTCTGTCCCTCATTTTCTTTAAAAGATTACTCTAGAGGTCTAACTCAGGATTAACTGAAAATCAAAATTCCTTTGAAACAGGTGCCAGTAAGGCTTTAGGCCTTCCTCTACCTTATAAGCTGCTGAAAGAAACAAAGCAATGCCTTAACAACAACAACAAAAGGGGGGGAGGGCCTGCAGTTACCAGACTCAGAAAAAGCAAACAAAATGCAAAACTAACTAAGCCCCCAAACGTAAGTACTAATACAGACTGGGGGGGGACGGGACCAAAAACCAACCAAACAAAAAAAAACCCAAAAAATGCCCCACCACCCACCATGGTGTAAACACTTTCCCAGATGCTAAGAGCTTACTTCAGTCTGGCTACTCGGCTCATCCACTAAGGTCATTACATCGTTTTCCAAACTCCCAAAAGAAAACAACTGAGAGAAGCTCATACTGTCTTCCCTAGCAGTTCAGACCACACCATTTGTCCACTGTTTGTTAAGAGAGGGAAGTTTTATTTCTCTTCATTTGCTCTTGTTAAAAGAAAGGAAAAAAAAAAAGTCAGAAAACAAAAGGAAATTCAAAATACTATCGGGATTGTGAGGAAGTTCCCATCTATGAACAAAAACTAGATGAGAGGACAATATCCGCTAATATAGAAAGAAAAACATGACAAGAAGTGATCAGTTAAACTAAATTATTTTAACAAGTAAGAACACTTTTTTTCACCCTTAACTATCCTGCATACTGTTCCAAGACTTCATTCTTAATTTCCTATAAGAGTTCATTATGAACACCAGAACCTGCATTTTCACATCTTGTAGTTAGCTCAATTTGCTGCCCATGAAGGTGCCAATGCCAAAGGAAGGTCCTCCTGAAGCTTGGGCTTTCATAACAGTTTTTCCTCCTCTTTATTTTCTAGTAAGACAGGCACTGCAAATTTTTCCCCATGAAGACATGAGCAGAATTACTCCCCTCTATTAGCTGTTTATTTTCATAAAACTTGGAACCACTTTTTCTTGGACAACTCTGTTTCCTTAAGATCCTTATCTGTCACAATTGTCCACACTAGACAAGAGGCCAAAAAAAATGGACTGGAGATGAATATGAATACACATGGCCCACGCACAGAGGATCACGTGAGCCTTGTTTCTACAGGAAACTAGACAAGGTCCCCATAAAATCTAGGATCTGAAGCAACCGCATAATTAAGTGGATTGTAATAAATTCAGTATTAGTACAATAGATTCCTTTTAAAAAGGAGGTACAAAACTTAGTTCCAAGTTAGTACAACTTACTTGGAAATTTACACAATTTTATCACATACTAAAACAGATAATATAGCAAATATAAGTGGATGGCATCACTGGCTTAAATTAATATATTGCCAACAAGTGACTGCATATACAGCTCAGGATGAGAAAACAAAATACTATAATTGATAACTTATAATTGATGCCTGAAAGAATAAAATAATTCTGGATATACATTGTTTTCCTGTGCTTCTGTTTCCTGACTACAAGCCTGACCTTAGACTTGTCTTCCAGTGACAACTTTTAAGATACCTTTACCGTGCAAGTATTTTGGGGTCTATTAAGGCACAAACCGCAGCCTTTCCTTCTGTAAAGGTACTTACAGAGTCTCTCTGTTCTCCGCACATCTGATTACCTTTCTAAAATCTCTCTTGAAGACTTCTACCATTCTGAACAGCAGCAGCTCAGAGATTTAAAAAAGTAAAGCATGCATGGCTGTTTTTTACTAGAGATCTACTCTTTACTAATCCCAAAGAAGACTTCTGAGTAACATGGAGCATTTTTCTTGATTAATTCCTCCAGTGCTTAGCCTCTAGGGTTTGGAGGGGTTTCTGTGGGATTTTTTGTCTTTTTTGTCAGTTGGTTGGTTGGGGGCGGGCAGGCGGGGGATTGCTGTTTTAAAAGTCTCACCTGGCTAAAAACAGTAGCCATATGGACTATCTGAATCTCCATATGCCTAAGGGTCAGAGGCTTCATAATTTCCAGAGAAATGGCTATTAATCCTACCATGACTGTTATTGCCAACGAAGAATCTGATCACTTGTATTTCATTTGTGTAAGAGTGTTTTATTTTGATCAAGAGCACGCCCTGACATAATGTCTACATATTCCATATTTTTGTATCCCTCCCTGTGAATGGGTAAAGTTTAATCACCTCTTACAATGCAAGTCACATTTATCTTGATTAACCATTCAAGCAGTTGTCAATATGGTGTTGGCTCTTTGGAACTGTCTGTCAAAGATTTGCTTAATGAATGCAGTAGGGGTTCTCCTTCAATAATTAGTCTACAAAAGCCACTTCAGTAAATACTATAAATTTAAATATCCTGATCGGTAGTTTTGTCTTGTGACATCCTTATTGTATGAAAATATATAGTTCAGACTGCATGGGATGAAATGAAGCTTTCAAAAATGACCTAAGTCAGCATAAGATATGAGACTAACCCTGACTTTAAGAAATGGAAAAGTAACAAACACTGCTGTGAAATTCTCATCTCTCTAACAGCTACTAAACAAGAACCTTTACAGATAAGACATAAAGGAACAGGTTACTACAGTCTTAAAGGAGCAATCCTCTACTTATAACATGATAGGTATTCTTTAGCTCATACAAGGTCCTCTATGGTCCGCAACTTTGAGAAAATAACAGGTATGAAATGTCATGACGTCTGTAGAGTGAGAAAATACGATGTGACCTCAGGCTGGAAGTAATGGGAAACTGCTCTAGCTACAAAATTGGCTCTCATTCCACATTTCAAAACAAGTCAGCCGAAGCATATCACTACAGAGTATGCCAAATAAACTACCTCTTATTGTTTTTGTAAATCAGTCTTAACATTTCTCTGCTTTGATACACAATGTTCTGAGTTTCAGCATCCCCTGGTAGGTATCATCCATGCAGTATTCAAGCAGCCCTTTGGAAGGAGTCCTTAACAATTGATATGGGGTCACATGAGCAGCATTAAAAAAAACCAAACCAAAAACACAAACAAACCACAAGTCAAGGCAGAACTGATCTGCAAGAAAACGGCTCCAAGCTCTCAGACACTGTGTGGGACCATGTACCAACACAGGCTCTCCACTATCAACAGAAAAACCTCTCACAAGCATCACGGCTCTTTCCCCATCAGCTTCAGTGAGGGATGTATTTCTTCTGGGATGAAAATCATTGGATCAGTTTCTTACTCTGCATTCATTAAGCTTTTTGTGTGCTGCCTAGAAAGAGCCTTTGTATGTTGGAACTGATTCATCAGCTCACTATTGTTTGATGCATTTAAACACTGCTTTTGAGGTTCACAGTGGAAAAGAAATTTAGGCTTATTTGTACTGGAGTTGGTTAGTTGTTGAGCTACTCTAACAAGCCAGTGTTCAGGACCGTCCTTGACTTCTCAAATCACAACAAAATTGCCAACCCAACTGAGAAATATTTTATCTGTTCTGAAAAGACCAGACTCTTTAGTGAAATCAAGATGTTCTAACCACAATGTGATTATGAATTGAGCCGGTGATTAGGAATTGAGCCTATTTCTTGCTCTGCAACTTGTTCCTTTTTCAGGTCTCCTTCTACATACTCTTTCCAGCACTGCCACTGCTCTTCTGTGGGCAACTTCCAGGCATCCAAGTCTTTGCTATGAAAAGAAATACTGTTCTTCAAACCATACCTGTTTAACCATGCATGCTTACTATTATTCTCACAGTGATTCTCTAACGTCCCATCCCTGTGGGGGACATCTAGGGGCAGAACATTACCAGTAAACCATCTCTAGTTACGTAAGTTGCCAAATGACCTTAATACGAACGTCCTTGGATTTAGTCATAGGATCTCTGAAGTGTATATGGAAATACGGATTCTGCAGATCACAATCTGCTAACTAGTCATGAGAATCTAATGGGGGAATTATGGAGGTTGCTATCTGGAACTCTGAAAGAATGAAGTTCAGGCACTGGACTTCCTGTCACCATGGGGACAGCTGTGGTATCACTAATAATCAACTGACAAACACAATACAGCATGCCAAACAACTACACTCTGCAAGAACAAGCATTGTTCCAGCGCTGCAATGCTGGAACAAGACATATGCAAGAACATCAGGAGATTTTTTTTTTTTTTCAAGTATTGTCAGGCAAGCCCAAAGGTGTACTTTCTCAATTCTCAAATAATCTCAAGCACCTTGCAAGTAGCTAAATATGAAACAAAAACATGTATGTACGTGCAGTCTCTTCTGCTTCATGTCTTGAAGTTTATCATTCCTAGTTATCCTTACTTGTCTCCCTGAATACACTTCTCCCCTATTTCACAGGAAACTCAATTACTTTTTGCTCCCTTTACTGTTTTCCACTCCAATTCTCTCCACATTGCCCACTTCACTGAGATCTACCCCATACTCCATTCCCTCCCTTAACCCAAAAGCTTGCAGATATCAAAAACTGCCCCTGGCTCCATGGGCAGAAGGAAGCTTCCATTTTCCTGGGTAATTTCTTCAACCCAGGTGGTTCTCCAGTCCCAGCCACGTCATCTTCAGACTCTATTCTCCCTTGTACAAGAAAATGCATTGCTGCAATCCTCCCACTCAGCATGACTTGGGCAGCTGCCTCTGCTGACGGCAGCCAAAATTGCAGTCCCAGCTGCTGAAACTACAACACACGTCATCTATACTTTAGATATTTTAGCTGACAAGAAAGCATTATTTCCATTCTCTTGCTTCTTTCATCTTCGAGGGTACAAATTACGCACTTCCAAAGATGTATACAGTCTACTTTTTCTTTTTTTAATGTATATCACATCACTTCACATTGCAAGAAGAGAGAGAGGTTGCTGGTAATCTAACATAAAGTCTTCAAGCTCAACAATTTGAGTCGCAAGTTCTTTAGCAAATGCAGAGCCTCCTCTATCTAAAAATGCAAGTTTACTGACTTCAAACCAGTATTTTGCAACTATAATTTGGACTACAAGCTAAGATTCTCCTGAGTGTACCAAATCTTTGCTACTGTTAAAACTATACATCAGCTGCAACCCTCACAGTCTCAAAATGGGTATAGACTACCAAACTGCTTATGATAATTTTCCTTTCATTATCCTTCTGTGATGGCGAACCACAAATCATTTCAGCGTCACAGTGCAAGTAACCACACTACCAGAGGATTACTGAATGAATCACCCATATTTATCCAGAGACTGATGAGTATAGTTCACCACTGAAAAGGCCTGGTTGCTTCAGAGGTCCTTCTTGACAGGCATAGATCTGAGAGGTCCTTGTTATTTTGACCTCTTCTGTAGCAGTCAAAACAAGCAAGCATAGCACTGTCATAAAAATTTTAAAGCTTATAAAAAAAATAAAAATCTGTTTTACTTCCCTTTCCCCATGATGGGAACTGTAACATTCCTCCCCCCTTGCATTAATTAAGAAACTTTTACACAATTTTGAAGAACACATTAGTTTAACATTCAAAATTGTTACTGGAAAAAATGTTTACAATTATTTATTTCAAAATCTCTCATGATCTTCAAACTGACTCGAGTTCAGACTGAAAGCGTGATCTCCGTATTGTCCACAGAATACAGAACAACTCAGTGATCAGTACTCTAAAATATGTCATGTACTGCCTCCAGCTTCATCCATTACAGGAATATCTACAGTTTGCTTCATATGTACATTAAACGTTCCTCCCTTGACCACTGTCATAAGTTTTTCGTAGACATTGTTCCAAGGACAGTAAGCATAAAACAAAAGTATATGATACAGCAATGCCTGACATTTTAAGACATTTTCTTTTTGAGATTGTCTGGCTTAAACTTTATGTGCAGCAGTGGAAAAAGTTTGAAGACAGAGCCTCTTTAAAAGCAGGGCTCAGTGGGAAGAAAATGAGATGTATGGTATTTCTCTTTAGAATAAATAATTTTTAAAAAATAGCTCTTTTTTCCCCCCCCAAAGAAAATTGCACTTGAAAGCCTTTCTAAGCATGTTGATAGAGCAAAACAAAGAAACACTTCATTTTAGGACTTAGTTCTTCCAAAATAATATAATTCTTTTCGTGCCCAAGGTCTCATTTTCTTTCCTATTTCCTCTAATTTAAATTGTATTACACGTACAGTGATTCCCATTCCCTGCTACTTACTCCTACCCTTGCATCACCTCCTCTGCTGTGAGGAGACAAGTATTCATGCAGCTGAATAGTAACCTGCTTTAGGAAGCCAGTCTAACAAATGAACAAGAGAAAGCATCTTCTCAGCCAGATCTCTTCCCTCAGCCAGATCTCTTCCCTCAGCCAGATCTCTTCCCTCAGCCAGATCTCTTCCCTCAGCCTGTTTACCGTGCAGCCTCACAAGCACTTGCATCAGAGTAATGAAGGCACAACGCACCATTGCAATTCAGCAGCCAGGGAAAGAAACTGCTTAAATCAGCAATGCTGCTAAAAACGCATGTTGAGCTATGTATGGCTCACGCGTGTTGACTGCTGTCAATTCTATTCTGAAGGATGCACCTCTCCTCTTGCACACTGCACAGAGCTTGGAAAGGGTCTCTATTCACACCCCAATCAATCAAACTGCAGGCTAAAAAGGATAGCCCTGTTCTCCCTCTCGACTTGCAGGCATATTTGATCTGGTGCACTTAAATCTCCTGTAGCATCAGTCAAATCAGCTCGTTGAATCACTGGAAGATGAATCCAACATCAACAAAAAGTTAATTGCCACAAGAACAACAGTGAGAATACCTGGCCACAGGAGAAGCAGAGCTGCTATTTCAACAGTTTGGCTGGATTACACAAACTGAAGCTACAAAGCAATTGAGAACTGTCAATTCCACCTCTGGAGGAGATGCCTGAGAGTTTGAGACTATATATTCCACATTCCTAATTAAAGGCTGGACAAAATAAGTTTTAATTAAACTTCAAATAATTAAAACTTCTTGCAAGTTTCCCTTGCCTTCTGGAGATCTGCTTGATTATTTGGCTAACATTCAATAGTTTATTTAACATTCTATGAACAGAACACAAATAATACATGAAAAAAATAATAATTATTACTCAAGAAAAAGAATCGAATCATTGAGCTTGAAAACTAAACCTGGATTCATACATGGACAGGTCGAACCACATTCTCATTACATAGAAGTAAGGGAAGTAGATCCCACATAGCCAAGATCAAACAAACAACTTGAAGAAAGGAATAATGAAATTCAGCAAAGAGCTCAAAGTCAAACATTTCTCCTCCAACAAAGACATTTAAATTACCACTATTTGCTAACAAAGACTACGGAAATACCATGATCTATATAGTAACTGAAAAATAAAGGTTGAGGGGGGATCCTCTTTTATGCCATTTTTCTGTCCGGCAAGTTACAGTCCTACAACTCACTACAGCATTTGCCTTTTGTGTAGCATATGTAGGCTTGTGCTCAACTTCAGATCCAAAATAACCCACACATTTTCTTCCTAAGGATGGCTACTCAAATCACATGCCCCACATCCTGCATTTGTATGTTCAATTATTCTTACTGAAATTGTAGGACTTCACTTTTTTGTTTTTTAATAGAATCATAGAATGCTTTGGATTGGAAGGGACCTTTACAGGTCATCTAGTCCAACCCCCAGGCAAGAGCAGGGCCATCTTTAACTAGATCAGGTTGCTCAGAGCCCCATCCAACCTGACCTTGAATGTTTCCAGGGATGGGGCCTCCACTACCTCTCTGGGCAACCTGTCCCAGTGCCTCACCACCCTCATTGTAAAAAATTTCTTTCTGAATTCCAGTCTATATCTGCCCTCCCTTAGTTTAAAACCATTGCTCCTTGTCCTGTCACAACAGGCCTTGCTAAAAAGTCTGTCCCAGTCTTTCCTATAGGCCCCCTTCAAGTACTGGAAGGCTGCTATAAGGACTCCCCCGCAGCCTTCTCTTCTCCAGGCTGAACAACCCCAACTCTCTCAGCCTGTCCTCGTAGGAGAGGTGCTCCAGCCCTCGGATCATTTTCATGGTCCTCCTCTGGACTTGCTCCAACAGCTCCATGTCCTTCCTGTGCTGAGGGCCCCAGAGCTGGACGCAGTACTCCAGGTGAGGTCTCACCAGAGCAGAGTAGAGGGGCAGAATCACCTCCCTCGACCTGCTGGCCACGCTTCTTTTGATGCAGCCCAGGATACGGTTGGCCTTCTGGGCTGCAAGTGCACATTGCCAGCTCATGTCCAGCTTTTCGTCCATCAGTACCCCCAAGTCCTTTTTCGTAGGGCTGCTCTCGATCACATCATCCCCCAGCCTGTATCGAAACCAAGGATTGCCCCGACCCAGGTACAGGACTTTTTTTATTTCTGAACTTTCCTTTTTTTCAGACCTCAGTATCTGCACTTTGTTCACATCATTTTAAATTCTAGCTTCCACCTCACACACAGTCAACTAAGTTATAACTGCTGCTATCTCTTTGCAAGGACTTCAGATGAACATGCTAACCACTTGTCTTAACTATTTGCAAAATTACAGTTCAAATCTTCCCTTCTTTTCTGGAAACTGAAAGCTCCTCCTGCTGGCCTTTTGTTGAACTAAAGACAAACCAAAATAAATACTTGCCAAAGGAAGGAAATACAAAAATGCAACAATAACATTACTAATATTTTAGTATCTTTCAGTATTTGGTGTTGAGACAAACAAAGCTAAGAAAAACCTCACTCTACAGGAAGCATAGAATAAAAGATAACTCCAAGGATTTGCCTAAAAGAAACAGATTATCCACACTATCAGAAACAGCTTGAAATCTGATTTTTTTTCTTTGCATGGCAAACAATCTGCTGCTCTGACATAAAAACAGTGATTATTATTTTCCTACTGCAGTTGAGGAATAAAACAACCTAAAATATTGACTACAAAGGTTAGAAATCCAAAAGATGACTCACAGTCACAAACATTACTGATTACTTTCCTCACATAAAATTACCTTGAGAAAATACCAGAATTTTAGTCATTGGTTTTTATTACTTCTGATCAGGTGTGATTTGCATAAAGAACCAAAAGGTGTGGCTTTATTGTTCAAAAAATAAATTTTATGAGAGTAAGTATTCAATTTTGGCATACTTAGAAAAAAACACAACATGTTAACAGCCAAGAGTAGACTTGCAAAGCTCTACTCGAAAAGTAGTATTTCTCAATCCCACGTCTTTAGCAGAGGTTCAAAGCAGATTTCCAGATTACCTATCCGAGTCAGACACAGAACAGTTTGAGCCACCAGACTGTATAAAGTTAGATAATCTTGTAATTATTTCAAGTGACTATCAAGTACAAGAGAGACACAAGAGATGTGTTAATTAAAACTCATGTATACCTAGATGAACGTCCAGGTTAACCCAGTAAAGTCAGAAAATATCTATCAGTAGCGATACCCTCAGAATGGGGAATTAATTTACTGCTTGAAGTTCACCTGAGAGTCTGAACTCAAACATTAGTACTGTTCCAATTTTCTGAGACTGCCAAATATTTCAGAGTTTGAGAACAAATACCAGCAGAATAATACCATCACCCAACTCTTAATACCTGGCATGCAACTTACCTGCTCCTTAAAAAGATTTCAGAATTCACTGCCCTTATTTTTTTTTCTCCACTATTCCTCACAGCCTTGGGAAAACAGTCATTTTGGGAAAAAAACCACCCCAAAACCAAAGCTCTATATTGTAGGAGGAGAGAGGTCAGTCCCAACCAATATGAAATGAACCAGATCACAGTACCAGGACACCAAGCAAACAATTTTCAGTTCAGTGAGCAACTCTTTCATTCTCATGAGATCCAAAATAAAAGCTTATTTTGTACCCAAAAGATGCACATCATCTGGGTACTCCCTGCTGTTGCACAGTTTTCAACAGTCTTTGGAAGCTAATTTATCACTGACTACATAGGCATCGTAACTGAAGTCCCCATAACACACCATTAAGGTCAGCCTTTAAAGATGACTCATCTCTCTCTCTAGGTCACTCCCTGTGTTCTGCAACCAACTTTCACTAGAACTCCGTACCATTTGCAGATGAGTCAACACATTCTTAATCCTACCTTTTTGATTTATCAGTAACTCAAACTGGTAATTGTGTTTTCCACTTCAATGAGCCAGATGAACTCGGAAATCTTCTTATCTGTTTTCTCAGCATGGAACTGCCAGATTGTTTATTAAACCACTATAAACAGCTGCAAACTTCAGAAAGGCAAAAGCACTATTTAAATGGCCAAAATCTTTTTGAGACAAGTTAATTCAACTTTGCTGATAACAAGTCCATACTTGTTTACTGAACACCTATTCTCTTCTTCCCCCACTCATTATCAAGTCTGCCAAATCAACCCTCCCATTCCTATTCCCTCCAGATCCTTTCCTTTCTGGTTATGCGAGGCAGAAACTTTTCCAAAGTGGCATTTCATATGAAGTTTTCTCTTCTCATGCACAGCACAGAGTTGAGCCTAGAGCTCCCACATCATCCATCTTCTCTTTCAGTATGGTCAGCAGAGTGCATTGCATGCAAGAACTGAGTTTTCACACCAAAGGAAAGAGCGCATCCAGGGGCAAGTTACATTAGTTATTCCCTCATTATCCATACCGGTCACCTACAGTGGAAATAGTACTCCCCCTCAAAACTTTCTCCAGCGTTCCCCACTTGTCGCTCCAGTTCATCCAGCCCAGCAGTTCTGATAAATAAGCCAGTAGCCAGCCATTACCACTGCTCCATTAAACAGCCATGTCAACAAGGAGGGATTAATTACTTGGGGACTTTGAAGACCTGCAAGACCTTTAGCAAGACATAGGAAGAGATGATAAACAGAATTGTCTGAGTGCTCTACATAGCCATTCCTCAGGAGAGGAAAGGGTAACCAACAAATTATTAAAAATACAGTAATCAAAAATAAAGATTACTTTAATATTTTTCTTGAGAATATATGTAAGCCTGTGGTACTCATTACTTTATGATATCATTCAGGCCCTGAGTTTAATAACAAACTCAAATCTACATTTAAACATGTAACACCTATGCTTGCATAAGAAAAAATATGCAAGTAAGATGCAAACCACAGTCTTCCAGAATATTTTTAATTTTCTTTCTGAAGCAGCAGACACTGCTAGTCACCACCACAGCCAGGAACACTGGAACTGATCATGAGCAAAACATCCAAGACCTTGTGCTGTTGCAGTTAATATAACGTACATAATATGTTTTGAACTGGAATGTTATATGTATAAAGAGCCACCAGTAAGCGGACATAGAGAAGAGGTAAAAAAAAAAATTAATTATTACGCAAGCTATTTTTAAAACTCTTAGAATTTGTAATACTCAACCTCATCTTGTATGACTGAGGCTTGTGATCTGGAGTACTGCATATTCCTCATTTTTCCTTCAGTCCTAACAGCCAAGGAGTTGTCACCTTACATCAACAAGCAGAATATCTTGCATTACGAAAAATACATCTTGAAAAGCAAATTTCAAGTATTGATGCCCAATTTTGACAATTTAAAAGTGCAGGAAAAAACTTTTACATTACCCTGTTAAGTAAGTATGTAGTCCTCTTTACACAAAAAGGTATTTTTAAAGACCTGTCTAGGTTTCACAGTAATCAATTATCACCAACAACTGCCCTCAGATTAGGCATTTAAAAACACATAAATTATACTTGTCCAACATAACCTTGTTTCCTCAAGCTAACCTAACCTTTAATGACAAATACACTTCCAAAAAAAATAAATCATACGTGCAAACAGAATTAAGCCTTATTAGTCTCAGACCTCAAACTCAGAAGTGCTATGTGCAAACACCGGCAAGTACACAGCACTGTAAAGTCAACGGAGAAAAAAAATTTCATGAACATGCTGTGCTTACAAGTTATTCCTACGTTTGCCTCCTGAGCCTGAGCAAATAGGGGAAAAATTACAATATCCTCACTGCATTAAGTTCAAAGGCCCAAAGTGCAAGTCAATCATCTTACAAGGCAAGACGGCGAGGTAAGGGAGTAAGTGGAGAGGGAAGGGCGGATCTCGAACAGACCCGAGCTCAGCATCGCAGACCAACACCGCCACCCGACGACGGGAGCGCAGACCTGTCCCAGCTACAGACCGCACACACCACCACCACCACAAAAAAAAAAATTAAAAAAAAAAAAATTGTTAATGCGAATACGATTGTCCTTGGTAGTAAAACTACCTTGTCAATCGTGTCATCGGCTGACCAACGTCAAAAAAATTTACAAATATTGCAAGAGATGTGTGCAGGAGTAATCGCCGTTTTCCTGTAGCTCAGCCTAAAACGCACGAGAAAAAAAAAAAAAAAGGCAGCGAAACGTGAGTCATCATTGAGCTGCTATAAAGATACTATATAACTTCCCACGTACAGGAAAGTCACCTGAAGACGATATAAACAGCTTTAAACTTACAATGGGAACCCCAAGAAGCAAATTATTCATTAAATCGTATCACACACACACGGTGTAACACAAACCCGGTGAAACAGCACTCTTTACGGCCTACAGAAAATATTGGCAATCCCATAGAACATTACACCCAAGTACAGAGACCATGGAAAGGGAGTGGTAGTAAAAAAAAAAAAAAAGAAAAGAAAAAGAAAATCACCACCTATCTTGTTTCAGAATAAGAAACATAACCCGAGTATGTAAAATAGTTGCGTGAGGGTTTTTTAATATTACATACAAAAACGTTTAACCAACGACAAAAGCAAAACCAAAAAACCCATTACTGCTTCTTTTAGGACAGAGAAATAGAAACAAAAAAATGTTAACCAACCCTTCCCAAAATTTCTGAATTTCCCTTTGTGATGGGAGGGGTAAAAACTGGTGTAAATGTAGTTTTATTTCTGCTCGTATCCGATTAAAAAGTTATCCGGAGCTCTGTACCTCCCTACCATGATGAATCATGGTCTTCCTGAACCAAGCCTCGCCGACCAGCCTTACCTTAAAATTACTGGAGCTGACCCATCCTGTTAATTCGTCGATCACTTTGTCAAGGCGTTGCTGGTCCTGCTCCAGATCGGGGGACCTCGCCGGGTCGCTCAGGTACTCCAGCAGCTCCTGGCCGACCTGCATCCTGCGGCCCACGTCCTTCTGCTGTACCTGGTCGCAGAAATAATCCATACCGGCAGGCTCCATCCTCGGCCGCTGCGGAAAAGTTTTTTCGGAGACGAGCCGACCGGCTTCAGGGTCGGAAGCGCGGCCAGGGCAGGGCGGGCGGCAGGGGGAGGGAAACGCCCGGCGAGGCGGCGATCCCCGGCAGGGCCGCGGCGCTCATGAAGCCTCTCCTCGCCCTCTCCGCCCCGGCTCCGCGCCCGGCGCCTCCATGCGCGCACGCACCGCGCGCCGCCGACAGGGGCACGGGCGGCTTCCTCCGGCCGCCTCCCCGAGCCTGCCCGCAAGGTGAAGCCTCAAGTAGGAAGGGAAGGCGGGGGCGCACGCAACGCTTGGGAGGCTGCGGCGGCCCGGCGGGCGCAGGGCTCGGTGGGAGCCGCCTCCTCGGGCTCGGGGCTTTCCAGCCGCCTCCGCCTCGTCCTAGGGGATCCCCGGAGGGCTCCTTGCCGCCGCCCCTCCTCTTCCCCCGCCGGGGGAAGGGAAATGGAGAGCGAGAACAAACGCTGAAGCTCGCCCTGCGGGGCGGAGGGGGCTCGCAGGCACCCCGGCGGAGGGCGGGCAGCCGCGGGCTGAGGGGGTCCCCGCGGGAGCTGCCGCCGCCTCTCGCTCTCTCCTCCCGCCCGCAGGCGCCGAGGAGCGATCCCCGGGCCGCCTCTCACCGCCGCGGGCACCGGCCCGTCCTCCCGCGGACGCAGCAGCGGCGAGGCCGGGGCGAACCTCTCATGCTCCCAATGCCGCGGCCTCCGGCTCCTCCTGCTCGCCCGCGGGGCAGCTTCGAAACTTCGCCCCGGCGGGTCTCAGCGCCGCTCGCTCCCCTTCCCCGTCAGCCCCACCGCGGGCCGGGTCGGGCGAGCCCCCGCGGAGCCGCTCACGCTCCACCGCGCCTTCCTCCGCTCGGCTGCGGCGCCGCCTCCGTCCCGTGGAAGTTGCGTCCCCCACCGCGAGCCGCCCCGGCCGGCGCCAGCTAGACGGGGCGTGGCGCTCAGCGGCCCCGCCCCTCCCACGCCCCCCGCCGCGTTTCCCTCTTCCCCCGCCTCTACCAGCGCCGAGCGCGCGCCCATGTGGCCCGCCCCGCCCCGCCCCGCGCTGCGGCGGGCGGGCGGGCGGGCGAGCGAGCGAGCGAGCAGCGCGCGCGCGCGCGCGCGCTCCCCCGCCCTCCCCCGCCAGCGTTCCGGGGCCGTGCCCTGTGGCAGGGAGGCGCATGCGCCCTCCGCCCCGCGCGGCGAGCTGGCCGCGGCCGCCGCACTGGTGCCCGCAGAGGGGAGGGCGGTGCGCGGCCCGTCCCCGCCGTGCCAGCCGGCGCCCTGGGGACAGGCGGCGGGCCGGGAGGAGGAAGTGTTGAGAAACAGGGGAAGCGGTGCGAAGGGTGCTGGGGTGTTCCCCCCACCCTCTGGCCCGCTCGGCTCACTCGCGGGCGGGAGCGCGGGCTGCCGGCGGCGGCACTGAGAGGGCTGCCCTGGGGGGAGGGAGGGGAGTGTCTGCCCTCTCTTCCAGCCCGAGGCGGGCGGCACGCGCCCGGGCAAGCCCGCCCCCTGGCGGGCGCGCGAGCGGCCCGTGTCGTTAGGTGGTGGGGGCGGCGCTGAGGGGAGGTGGGCGAGGAGGCCGCTGCGTGGGGGCAGCCCGGGCTGGCTGCTGCGCCTCGCCGTGCTTTTCTCCTCCTCCCTCACGCAGGGTGTAGGTAGCCAGGTGGCTCAGCGTGGCTGGTGCCTGCTTCTCCTTACCGCGGCGAAGGGGAGGGGGAAGGAAGCTGTGAGAGAATGAACAGTGCGGAAAGCAGAGCTCTGTGGGACGGTAGAACAGGCAGAGAGGTGTGCGGAGGGGGAGACGAAGCTGCTGCCTTTCCAGCGCGGTCCCGACTTTTTCAAGTGGTGCCCTGCAGCCTCTTTCGCCCTACCCTCTGCCCTGGTTTAAGGTGGAGAGACCCCCGGGGAGCCAACTCAGTACGCAGGGTGCGCTTATCTCTGCACCGTAGCTAACCCACATGCAGACTACCAGGAACTGACTTTATTTAAAACAGAGACCCTTTACTGCCGGCAGTGTGACTTGAGGTGTTGTTTCAGGGTCGGTTTAAACTGGTCCAAATCCCCTTGATGTTAGAAAAGTGAAAGGCGGTCCTGTCCTACTCTCTCCTTCCACCTTGTCCTAGCAGCGTGTTCGTGGGGCCTCTCAGGCTCCTGAAAGTACAACTGTGGTTTTCACATGCGGGGAAAGGGAAAGGAAAAGGAAAGGAAAGGAAGGGAAAGGAAAGGAAAGGAAAAGGAAAGGAAGTCACTTTCCCTGTCCTCATGCCCAAGCTGCTCTGCTTGGGCCCGATCTTGTCCCCTGTGCCAGGTGCTGCACTCACTGACCGCTTTGGGTTGATTTATCGGGCTAAATGACAGAGTTGGTATCAGTGAGTTGGGCTGGCTCACACGTCCTAAGGGACTCAGGAGAAGGGAAGTGTAACATGCCCTGTCAACGGCAGTGGACAGCGATGTCGGCCTGCTGTCCTTCTGATACTGGGAGGATTCATGTTACACTGAAGTGCAAGCTGCTGTTGACACAGGCGGTCCTTTTCTTCCCCTGCTGTCATGTATACAATCCTTCCCTTTCTTACAGCAGAGCTGGTGTTTATTTGACTTAATGTAAACAATTTAGGGAGATGGGTTTTTTTCTTTATTTTTCTCCCCTTTTTTCCCCAGAATTAGCTTTTTGCTGATTCAGATTCCTCAATTGCCTCACTCTGGAGTTAAGCAAGTGCCAGAGTTGGAGCAGGGAAAGTAGAAGCAGACAGCTAGAAGCTAGATGGGGGGGACGAGGGCTGGTGGGACCTCTTTCAATGATAGCCATTGTGTCATGAAAGCTCAACTTATTTTCAAGACAGCACGGTCTGGCTGTCTTGCTTGCCTCATTAGTCCTAACACTGGGGAAGGGCAAGTCTGCAGGAAAGTGCGGTACTCCCTTCATTTGGCTGCAGGATTTAGACAAGTATAAACTGACCGAGGAACCACACCTGCAAATTGCAGTTTCACAGCAGTGTAAACCAAACTAAATCGTTGCTACAGTGGTCCTACTTGCCTGCTTCTCACAAATTCCATTTGCAGGAATTCTGCACTTCCTTTCTGACCCGTGCACTGACATCTGTGTGACCTTGCAGAGGGCTAGTTCAGGGAATTGATTTGGCAAAAAAAGAGATCTCCGTCCACAGGCATAGCAGAAGGCAAGACCACAAGCAGCCTTTTGTTGATTTTGGTGTGATGTGGCAAATTTGGGATCCCATGCTTGATCGGTCCCTAAGCATTACAATAATGAAGATGGTTAAAAACATTATAGATGCCTTTAAAATAGAAATATATGTATTGTACTTTGAGCTTATTATAATTTTACAAAAAGATTATGAACTGCTCATTGTGTTTTCACAATGGATTTCCCTGTGCACATATAAAGAGCCGTAATTTTGGGTGGAGCCGAATAGTTCTTGTCCTGTGTGTGCAATGCCATTTACGAAGATAGATTATGAAAACTTGGTATGGAATTACTAATTGCTTTTATTGAACATGGGACTCAAGAAACTGCTGGAAATGGAAAAATAAATGCCAGAAAAATGAAACTGCCTTGTTACATTTTTTCAGTGCAATAGACTCTGATTCACTGGTGTTGTAAGTTTAAAAAGCAAATTTCTTGCTGTGAAAGTTTTAAAAGTAACTGTTGATCTAGTAAGATTGGCTAAATAGAAAAGAACTGAGTAGATGATACTGGACTCTTGCAGTATCAAGAACTGTAAACAGTTTCAGTCCACCAAACTTTCTGAAAAAAACCAAGTAATTTAAAATTCACCTTTCATTATAGTCCCAGTTAATGTCAATCTCTTAAGACAGAAAATCCTAAGCAAAAAGAGGGGGTAAATCTCGTGGCACTAGCTTTTCTGACTTTCTCTTGATTCAAAGCAAATACACTGATTAGGTAATCTAATTGCTGTGAATAGCATTGAAGCTGAGGAGAAGGGTAAAGTATAAGATACACACTTGAAATGTTGGAACTATTTTGTCAACCCAAAGACGGCATCACAAAGCTATGTTAAGGGCAAAAAGCCATGCTGGGATATGTGGCTTTTCTTTTTTTTTTTTTCCATTTCATGCAATAAGTGTTTTCTTAGAAAACACAGGAGAAAATAATTGCCTCGCTGTAAAATCAGAGGATTAGACTACTGTATTTCATCCTGTTGCTACCTGCACCTGCCAGCACTAGTGCCTTTATACTGTATGGACACTGATATAACACTAGAAAATTGGTAGCCTTTTTATTGCTGAGGTGTTCTGAAAAGATCAAGGCAATTTCCTTTGACATCCTAGCACTGAACAGAATTATCTTTATCGTGGGATCAATAAACGTTAGTTCATTTCTTCCTCTGCAAACAAACAGCATTTTGATGTGGCAAATAGAGCTTCTGGATACTTGTTTCTTTTTTTAGCAAGGCAGGAGTAGCACTCGAACGTTGAATCTAGAGCAGTCCTCCAGCTTGAACAAAGGGCACGGTTTTGTTTTTAAATGTTCTCACAAAGTCCTGGTGGACTTTATGCCTAGGGATGTGGGCTAGGCTCCAAAAAGAAGGCATTTTCATTCAAGCCAAAGATCTTTTAAAGCCTCTTATTCTCAGTTAAGGAGATTGCTTCCTTTGGAATGCAGTCGTCTTTTTGATATGCAGGCATGTGATCGTAAATCCACTACTCTTAAATATTTGTACAATGCATAATATTTTGTAGAGCAATTAAGCCCCGTAATTGAATGCAGAATCAAAATTTCCTTCAGTCTTCTCAATATGACTTGCTAGCAACCAGAGCGATTACTGCAGGACCTGAGGTAAACGACACTAATCCAGTGAGGCGCATTTCCAACCTGAATTGCACACCAAACCTGCTTCTATGCCCCCATCCCATACAAGTGTGCTGCACAATTATCGCATGTAACATCCTGTCCTGAAAAAGGAGAGAATCGTACAGAGAAACAGGCTGGGGAGGGAGAATGCCGTGCTCTTCATTCCTTTGGCTGATAAGAAAGCACGTACTGTGTTTCAGGCTCTGTTTCTACGCTCTTTCCTTTCCTAGCAGTAGTTTTAACAGGCTGAGACCTCGTGCAAGCCAGTTATCGATCTTCTGTAGCAGGCCTGTCAGTCATTCCAGCAGAAAGCTCCTTCCACAGACTGACTTCCCCTTCTGAAAAATCCTTCCTATACAGAATATGTAATCCCATCACTGAAAGAACCATAAAAATCCCTTAAAAACCCTCTGATTAAAAGGTCTCTTTATCATGAATAGCAAGCACAGGCCATAATAATAAAAATAGAGTGAATTTAAACATGAGTCACTCAGACAGTTCCCGTAAATTACACTTGCCTAAGTTGACACTGAAGAAATCTATGAGAAAGTTGTCCTTACATTCCTGTTGGATTCCTCAGCAGCCGGGACAGCACTTCTACATCATGTTCCACCCTGGGTGGCTTGAAGCAAATGTTCGGATTGCGTCTTGGATGTGGTGTCCTTCAATCATATACCACCTCCTTTTAACGTATTCTGGAATAACCATAGGCTTTTATTTGTTTATAGGTTGGAGATCAGTACATCGAGGTTTTTCTCAATACTGTCAGGAGGTATAATAGTGTCATATTGTGCTATTTTAAGCAGAAATGTGGCATTTTTTTGTTATCCATGTCATGTCATATGGGTATTTATTTTGCATCTTTTCTTACATTAATTGTAAAAGGATGATGTGTATCTTTTCAAGCTGAATTTATCACTGTTTCTAATTCCTCCCTCCGAAATGAAGAATATCAGAATAATGAAGTAATAAATATCTTCTGAACATAAATCAATTCATTCACGAAGGAAAGTTCTTCTGATGATGTTGCAATATATGTACCAAGCTGGTTGAAGTATTGCCCATTTTTCTCACAAGGCCATAAAGATTAAATTAGATGTAACTGTATTAAAAATGTACTCAGTGAACTCTGCTACATTTTGGCTTGTGCCATGGATGTCCTTGAAATTACATATTTAATATAGATCGCTTTCATATGCTTATTTATAAAACAGTCAGAAGTTGAAACTAGTAGTCTGGTACTTTTCTTGTACATACCGAGTCAATTTGATTACAGAAATGGGGCGTGAGAGGGGCCAGACTGATGCCTGATTACCAGATTACTCCGAGGCATTAATTTGTTCCTTACTGTCAAATATGTTTTAACATGTAGATACTGCAATTAAATAATTAATCTTGATAAATCTTTTATGATTCATTTGCTAATTTTCTTGATACGTGTGTTACAGAGAAGGAAGAACAAATGAAAAACTATGGGTAATGAAAAATGGTAATAACAGATCAAGAAAATAATGTCAGAATTAACGTGTAAGTGGCCACATCTCTTTTATCATGTTAGTCTATCATGTCTTCTATAATTACTCAAAGCACTGCTACATAACTTAGTTTCCTTTATGTCATTCTTGTACAGTGGCAGAGATGTTTGTCTCTAGTGGTAGAAGTATTTAACTGTGGTTTGTCAAGCGAATGATTGCATCTGTTTTGTGCAGTAGGTTAGTTTGCTAGACCTTGATCAATTATGCTTTTCTATGTTTAAATTTCTGTGGTGGAATATGATATGCCAGTGTTCTGTGTAAAACCTTTGTATAATGTTGCTGTATAATGATTTTGTGTCATGCTGGAAAAATTTGGGATGCAATAGCTCAACATAATAGTCCATCAATACAAAATTTTCTGAATTGTTAAGAAATTGATTAAACTTTTAGTTAAAAAACCTATGAGAATTATTTCAATATAGATGCAATTACCTTTGTATCATCATGCTACTGTTTGTAACAGCAGTACGAAAGAACTAGAAAAGGAGCCAAAATACTTGATTCATCTGACCTGAAAAGTAAAAACTAGTGAGCACACAGTGTACTGCACAGCAGTATCAAGGGACGTGTAGCTGGGTGTATTTTGGCCTTGGACTGGCAAAATCTCTGTTCTTGCAAAACAAGCCACGGCATTTTCATTATCTGCAGGAAGCTTGCAAGACAGTGAATGCACTGAAGAATGTAAAAAGCCATGCAGAATGGTATCCTTCTCATTACATAGAAACTACTTCCCAAGCCAGGCAGTGTGGTGATATTCCTCCTAGTGACACTAGTGCAGTGGCAGACTCTGCACTCATTTACACAAAGCAACCCACTTCCCACTGCATGGGAATTAGAAGGGAAAGGGAAAAACATGTATGATCTGATTTGTTAGTCTCTGGTTTGGCTTGCTTTTTTTTCTGTAATGCAAACCCTGCTATAAATAGGACCAGATTCAGCAGCCATTTATTACTTGAGTAACTCCTACATTATCAGTCTTGATCAAGAAAGGTTTTCTCAGGTAAGAAGAAGCTGCAGGGTTCTTCCTCAGAAAAAAGAGGAAGTTTTCCTTACATACATGTAGTTTAATGCATACATAAAGTTACAGACTTCATGTCTGGTTTTAAAGCTTAAAATACTTTTTTCATAAAGAATTGTATGCATTTACATTTTGGGATTAAGCTGGCTGAATTTTTTGGCTGTTGCCTAATTTTGACGTGCTTTTCCTCTGTAGTTCGAGAAAAACTTGTCTGGCTGCTTGAGAGCTCCCTCTTGTGGTAAACTTTCCTGGAACAGCTCCGCAAGTATTCCCGTCCAAAGGCATGCACTTGAAACTTTACCTACCGTATCTATTACTGATAACGCTGGGCCGCAAAAGAAAGAAGCCAACTAGCAGTTGTTGTAGATCATATTTTCTGCTTGGCTGTCCACCCTTCTCACATAGAAACCTACTGGTTTGGTATGGACACAAATACCACTTGGTATTTTGGGGGAATTTCTGTAAATGAGTATGCATATGAAAAAAATGTAAGTATTCATCTGTGTTCTAGGAAAAAAAAAAAACAACCAAGTCATGGATGATTTTATTTTTTACCCTGAAAAGAATAAATTACTGTCCTTGTCTAGAATAATTTAGAATCTCTTGGATCTGGGTTGGTGCTGCTGAACATGCAGTTTAAAGCAGACTGTACTTACTACAGCCATCAGCAGCTTTGACCCAAATACCCACTATTATGGGTCTATGCTGTACAAGGGTGTGTTTTTACTAAATTGCTTTGCAGTTCAGAACTGTCGCCCACTCTGTGCAGGAGGAGTACCAAGGGTTTGGAAAAAGAGGTTCAGACATTCTCCCTCCCTCCCAAGTCTTGACCTCACCTGGGAAAAGATGTGGATCTGCAGCGTCAGGGACTAAAGCAGCAGCCACAAATCCTGCAAACCTCTTGCGCAACATGGTGGAGTCATTGCAACTGGCTCTTTATGTCTCCTGTGAGAGAGGCTGAGTCACGCTTTTTGGTACCTCTGCACCAGCCAATACAAGGGAGTGTGAAGGTTGCTTCTAAGAATACAGAGGGTGCACCGATTCTCCCTGTTTTCCTATGGTTAAAGTGATGGCCTGTCCAGATCTTCCCGCCAAGAGTGAATTATACCATTTTCAAATGAAAATTGAAATGAGATAATAGCCGTAAATACAGCTCTGAAAATAATAGCACTGTAAAGTAAAATAGTGGGAAAATAATAGCACTGTAAAGTAAAATAGTGGGAAAAGTAAGGTAGATTATGGGGGAAGACAGTGAGGTTGGTTTTGTGTATGTGTATCATGTGGGTTCTGAAGTGGACTGTTTAAATTAAATGTAGTTTAATTCATAGTGTTTTAATGATCAACAGATAGCTCACTGTCAAGAAAATAAAGCATTTAGTCACATATAGTTACCTAACTGGGAAAAAAGTAACAAAACCACATGAATCCAAGCAACTCAAATTTAGGCAATTTTTGAAAAATAAGGCTGGATTCAGATCCTATGGTTCTGACCAGTATCAGGGATTGGGCTTGCTGTTTTGCTTTTTTTTTTATTTGCAGGAAGAGGTTGAGGTACTGATGTGATGTGTACTGATGGGATCTTTCAAAGAAAGTATGTGGAAACAATAATTAATTGAAGTAATAAAAATGAGTAAAAGTTTCTTATAATTCAAATGTAATATAATTGTCAGAACTTAAATGATAAGCTGTTATATAAACATATATGCACAAATTTAATTAAAAAACCAACCTGTTTCAAAGAATTATTGAGAACAACTTCTAACTTTTCTTTGGTGTTTATTGAACCCATGTAGATCTTCAGTTTACATCCCAACCAATTCTATAGCCACTAATTTATCTGATGTTTGCAGATGCCTTTTGACACACATATATAAGGAATTTGATATTCATTTACCCTAATCCGTAAAGTTGCAGTTAGGACTTTCATAAAACAACATTTATGTGCCAGTTTAGCAGTATTTCAATAAAAATTTTAGGTACTTCACCATTTCTATGTTCTAGAATGGAAATGGTTAGAGAAGTGAATGTACAGATTTGATACACAGGCACTTTGAACAGACAAAATTTCTTAGAGTCAAATGATGAATAGGGGTTTTGTTCCCCTTTTGGAGCGTCTATCCTTCCACTGAGAGAACTCACTTATCCAGACTGCAGGTCTGGGGGACTATTTCACTACAGGCAAATAATGAAAAATATGTCATAATATAGGCAACAATATAATATAACTTTTTTCTATAAAATCCAAAGTAATATCATGCAAATTTGTGGCAGCAGAAGCGGACTCTTTTTAATCTGCTTTTAACTGACTAACCATAGTGTCTGTGATGCCTCAGTTATGAATTCCCTTTTTTTTAATATTGTATGACTCATAGCAGAAACATTCTTGTATTCATCGCCAGCATTTAAAGACAATAAGCAGCCTATTTAGAAGTAAATCCCTATTGAAATAAAAATTTCTGCATACGGGTATTTCTGCATACAAATGTATCCTGTGCTATGGATTTTCCAGAACGTAAGCCCAGTGCATAAGTGAGCAAGTGTATGAGTGCTCGAAGTGACAACAGACGCAAAGCCCTACCCCCAGCACGGTACACGGCCATCTTTGCGGTGGATGTCTGAACCTTCCCCTGCACTCACTCTAATGGATGTCACGACAGACACTCATAGGAAATTGAGAATGTCTAAAAGTGAGCGTGATTAGCCAAACATCATCTATGACCAGAGTTTAAGTTCATTCAGTTTAGATACCTGTTATGTTAAATGTGCTGGCTGATTTTAAACTAAATGCCAATCCATAGCCCGATCCTTTGGGAAGGAAAAGACTAAAATATATATCAATTATATTTGATTGATATATCAAATATCAGCTAAAATAATATCAATTTAGTGACCAGTAGCTTGTTGTGTTTAATAAAACAACATTCTTCATTCTTAGGTCTCAACAATGTAACTTTTACTCAAGGACCTTGGTATCAAGCAGATGTTCTTCTAGGTTCACATGGGATCCTGTGAACTGCACAGGGATCACTGCAGCGAGGACCGCAGCCGGAGCAGGCAGCTCCGTAGGGGAGGCAAGCCACTGACCCAGGGTGACAACAACGGGGCAGGGGCCTCACTGTGCCCCGTGCCGGAGCAAGGCGAGCAGAGCGGTCCCCTGGCAGTGCCGGGGTCAGCCAGCAGCCCGGTGGCTGCCAGACAGGTCTGCAGTCACAAGGCAGGTCCCAGGTCAAGCCAGGTGTCTGACTCAGTGAGGTACACGACTTGGGCTCGGGCACAGCCGCAAGGTACCTCAGGCAGGAGCCCAGGGCGAGAGCTGGAGCTTAAATGCAGCTCCCAAACGAAGCAGGGAGGCTTCCAGCGGGGCTTGTCGCAGCTCTTTCTCACCCACCATCTTTCACAGCCATCTGATCCAAGGTTACACAGCCACACCGCACCGGTGCTGGCCTTCAGCACAGGCAGGCAGACCTCTGCTGGGGGGCTGCACCCAGGGTCATCATACTGTGCATTTGAAGGTATATGTGTGGTCTCAGATTTATTGGTTGCGATGAAAATAAACTAATTTCTTACCCCCATATATACTCTTTCATTTTCTGAAGTGTAAAAATACATGCTTCTTTATGTGCATGAGAATGGCAGTGTTCTTTTGTCTTAAATGCTTTAAACATCTGGTACTGAATGTAGGAGAACTTGGATCCCACTTCTGTCACAAAGCTACGTGGTAAAGGAGGAGTAAGAGCAGTAGAACCAGTCATCTGAACTACAGATTTAAATTTGAGATGGACCTGAATGACAACATCTAAAATTTCAACATAGAGTTTGATTTTCCACCCACAGTTCACTTCTATTAATCTCTGTGGTTTTGTCATGCACCATTATAAGTCTAAGGACTAGTTTCAAAACTTCAGCTGTAGACTTGGGTTGAGATTCAGAAATCCAGAAAATCCTGTTATGATGAGGCTTAGTGTCAGTCCTTACCTAAGCACAACTTCCCTTGAGTGCAGTGAGTGTTGCTTAAGTATGAACTTCTGAAGTATGCCCAAAAATAGGATTGAAGCACATCTTGGCAATGGCTACAATTCCTCATATTTATGAAAGCAATCCTGGGGCATGATGACATTTTCAAAACTAGCATCCAGTTATATGTATTTTTGGAAAAAAAATTGAGACATACTTCAACAGAGGCTAAGAATGTATTATTCTCCCAATCTCATTTTTCTGAAGTATGTAAAAGTGCTTCCCGATCATCCATTTTATTTCTTCAAGCAAACACTTCAATCAATCAGATTTTGCTAACTGCGAAGCCTTTTACAGAAGTTCCAACATTCCTGGTATTTTGTAGCACTACTTTCTTTTCCCCGGCATCCTGGAAGTTTCACAAAGACCATGCTCTCTGGGTTTCACTGGGACAGATTAGACCGGCAACATTTTCCTTCTTCGACGCAATGTAATTGATATCTTGATGCTGCTTCAAGAAATGCTAACTTGAGCCTAGAGAATGAAGCAGATACGCTGGCTATGTCTACGCTGCGTTTGAGGTTACTCTATCCATGTTCACACTGCAGACTGCAGGGTGCTTCCAGACTATTACAGGGATGTCCATACATAGGGATACACTACAGCTATGTCAGAAAAAGAAACCAGACCTTTTGGCTTTGAAAGCATTTTTGAGTGCGTATTTGTGCAACCTTACGTGTTTAAAGATGTGGGTTTGTGCAAACCAAAAGCTGCCTCCAAGACACCATTTCAGGAAGCATGGTATTTGTATGGTTATGACCATATTCCTGGTCAGGCCAGGAATTTTATTCAAGGAGTGTTATTCAATACAAAATACTTTTGCTGTTCTTACTAGCATAAGTTGTAGTCAGAGTCTGTCACAGTCAGCTCCAGAGAGTCTTGCTAGGCAGTGCTTGGCGTCCCAGGGTTTAGTGTTCAGCTGGCATTGCTAGAGGAAGGTCTGCAGCTGCAGGTGAAAGCCAAAGTGAAAACACAGGTATAGCTGCTGTGGCTGTGCTTGTCTACTACCAACATTGTTTTTTGCTTGTCATTGTAGGTGCAAGGCAGACTCTGGCTCCAACTCACTAAGAGCTTACCCCTTCTGGAGCTGGAGCGTGGTGTGATGTCCTCTCTTGTGCTCTGTTGGTGTGATGGCGTAGTCAGCCTAGCAAACAAGACGGCTGAATATCCCACCTGTGCTGCAGAATGTCTGAAGAAGCACGTCACAGGTGGTGCAGGCTGTGGTGTGCCCCCGTAGGGTATGTGTTGTTCTAGCAGCAGTGCTTGAGAGCAGATCAGCCCAGACCTCCTCGTTGCATGTACTGGTGGACATGTGAGGAGGATCCTCTGCTAGCTTAAGTAGGTTACTCTCTCAGTGCCTGGGAGTGTGCATAAATAATTGACAGTGGACAGTCAGGGTTTCTGGCCTCAGGCAGTGTACAGTCTAATAAGGTGGTACAGCTGAGATCACAGAACACAGTTTCAAGTATACTCTGTACCTTCCATGCCAAGACATGATCATTGCATGAAAATCCAAGAACACAACTACCACAAAAAGTTTTCCTGAGCCATAATTGCATCTAGTAGTCCATGTAAATGAGTATTTAATTTAAACAATATTTTTCCACAAAGAGGCACAGCCCATCAAAAGATAATGCACACTGTATCTCACAGAACTGGGCAATGGCTATGTAATCATTGCTTGAATCCAGACAGTCTTTATCAGCTTTAAAATGTGTCTGTAATCTCTCTTTATAAGCATACAGATCTCAGCAGGTGTTTTGCCTGAAGGGTTGTACAGCAGCGGGCCTTACTTGAGAGTAATCAAGCCAAAACTCATCATATGGTTTCAGTATAAAACTGTTACTGATATCTTAAATATTTCCAGATTTAATTAAGTAAGTTTGGCTACTCACTCCTATTTAATGTACCACCATTATAGTTTAATTGCACATTGACTTTCTCTCCATAACCACTAACCAGCAGTTGGTTTTATGAGTCCTGTTTTTCTCCCACTCTGATAAAAGTCCATTATACAATAAAATCTGACTTAATTTCAAATGCGTTCTGGTCACTGTGTTTTATTTCACTTGTCAGTATTCATGAAGTAGAGAGCTGATCCTGCAACAAGGAGAAAATCCAATATTAAATTAATATATAATAGCTTTGTACAGTGTAATCTTTTGACAGTGAGAGATGAATTTTGTCAGCATGGCATTTGCAGTTGGTAGTAGATTCAAGAGATACACTAGTCCTCTCAGGAAATAAGTCAAAAGCGTGGCATGAATATTATTACTTTTAGCTTTATTTTGTGGCTAGAAAAAATGAGCTCCCTATCACTTCTGTCAGTATCCCCTGTTTATTTAGGCCGCACTGAGTGTAAGGGTGGAAACATGATTTTACATGGTAATTGTTTTTAAAAGTTTTTTCATTCCCTTCTATAAGTGAATTTTTAAGATAGAAGGGAAAAAGAGCATTTTGTTCCTTGATGGTCACAATGTTGTGGGTCGTACAGTGTGGCATGACGGCTACCTCTGCACTGTAATACAGAGCTAATTGGCTTGGGGCAGTGCTCCTAGAGGCTTCTGCTTTGAGAACTAGTTCTGGTGGGGCTACATCAGGAATCTCTACACTGTAACCTTGTACATTTCCATCTGTCTTCATCTGTTGGCTCTTTACAATTGTATGTTGTTTCAGACAGCATTTTTTTATCTGCTTGTATAGTAATTCATGCAGTTGTGTTCTTCCTCTGCAGTACAGTAATATTGACAACAGTAGAAAATTGAGACAATGTCAGACAGCTTAGTTCCTTTCAGGTGTAGTACAGAGCAGAAAGCAAAGGCAAGAAATATGTACTTATCTATCTCCATTCTGAAGTTGCCACAGGCCAGTTTGGTCCCTGGAAAAATTCCAGCTACCCTAAGAGTTGCCCTAACTTGTACCATAATTGCTATGTTTCCCATAGGACTTTTCAGCACTATGCATGACAAAGAATATCTCAGCCACACCTCAGACTGCTTTCATGCTGGCTTGCACACGGAAAGATCTTTAGCAAATACTATGAGTCTAGTAATTTCTTCATTTTTTTGGGAAGACCTCTTCTGGTACAGGTGTTCTTGGGAATGTGAAGAGAAGTAAAAGGGGAGAGACAGGGACAGCTAATGGCCACAATATGTTAATGAATTCTACTAAAACAGAAATCCCTGGTTCTTCTCCTGGGCCTGGCATGAGAGTTCTTCTGGCAAATAACTTCTCTGGTATATTTAAGATAGGTCTATTAATATATAATCGCTTCAATTATTGTCTAACTTAATTAACATTTACAAAGTGTTCCTAAACCTTTGCAAAGACCCTTGCATGCACCTATAGTTATTTACTAGGTATTATGGCAAATAAAACCACAGTCCCTATGTTCCTTGTTGAACACGTAAAAGCCCTAAAAATTTTGCACTCATCTTAATCAGGACACCCTGAGCTTGATGCTTTTTCACAAGTATTCTGAGTCATCACCTCAGCTTGCAATAATTGCCCACAGTCCTCCATCCTTTACAGCATTCCCTTTTCCATTTCCTAAAGAGCTACCATTCTTAATTCCTCTGTTTCCCTGCATATAATCTGGCTAATATGCCATTCTCAAACATGGTTTATTTTTCCGTGTAAGTATATGAGAAAACAGGAGGGGAAATAAGTTGGAGCAAACTTTTTGCTTGTCAGTGATGAGATATGGTGTCAGCATGCTGTCACAGCCCAAGAGTCCAAATGACTGGGTACAACTATAGCACTTCAAAAAAAAATTTCTGGTGAGCCTTAAGTTTTCATCTTTCATTTTTATCTTTGCTCGTAACAAATAATGCAGCACCAGTAAAATTTCCCATCTCTCACTGAGCTATTTTTTGGACATGTATTTTGATGTGCATGTATTTAGAACTTATATGAGTTTTATACAAATGGAGATGGTTACCGTTGAATCACTGCATACATTTCTGGCCAATAAAACAGACCATTTAAATAATTAGCATATAAACACTAGGTACGTTGAATGAAAAGTCATACTGAATCATCTACATAGTAAAGAAAAAATTCTTTAGCTGCTTCATCCCTGAAAATAGGTATCTCATTAGTCACTGATAAACTGCCATGCTGAGCAGGTAATACTGGTAAGATCGAAATGGAAAAAACGACAGTCATGAGGTGGAACAAAACATGCCATGGGAAAATGAATTGACCTGCTATGATGACTCACATTTAGCTAACCCATCCGAAGCGCATTCTTTGAACCCTGTGAAAAGTGGAGGAAGCAGATGCTAGAAACAAATGTAGACATAGGGGTACAGAAAGGATACACAAAAACACAAGCCTGAAAGTGGACAGACACATGCACACCTGGTGTTATCAGAGTTACAGAAGCATGAAGAATTCTATCGGTAAAGAAGCGTTTAGTCTTTGCTTTTTACTTTGTGAAATCTGCTTGCTGTCCTAGAGTGATTCCAAGGACAATTTAATGTCAGTTATGCCTAGTCATCATCAAACTCCTAGCTAAGTAGTTTGTAGGTAGTGCCAGCTGATTGCAAAAGTGACCGCTAATAAGCATGTCAATGCTTCCATGGAGATCGTAATTAAGCATTCATTTAAACATAATATTTGAAGCAGGAATATACTATCTCGTGTTCCTTGCAATACCTTACTTGTGTATGTCAACATCTTGGTATCCAAAAGGAGAGGAAACAGCGTTAAGTTGCTAGGCATACTAGTTTGAAAGGAACGCAACATTACAGTTCATACCAGTCAGTGTGAATGGAAGAAATGTTGCATATACAAATAAGCTGAATGTCTGATTCCACAGAAGAAAATATCAGTTAAGAAAAGGGATTTTTTTCTAAAAGTGACTCATCACAAAAATTTCAGTTTGTGTATATGACAGTAAGAACCTTCTGGAACTTCAGAGGGAATGTCAGGCAGAGGAACCTGAGAATTCATGAAGTAAGTATTAGGGATAATCTCCTGAGCTTGTAGAACATAATTTTCATGCTAAATTGCTTACTGTAACATTTTAGGTAGTGGCATTAGTCAAGCCATGTCCAGATACTTTATGCCAGGATGAATCGTATATGACAAATAGTGCACTGAAACCTGCCCTAATTTATATAACTTTTGCAAAGGTGTTGACTGAAGTGCAGTCTCATAACACAAACTGGCTCATCCAGTGTCTCTCAAACTCTCCCCTTTAATGTCTGAGTCAGACTCTGTGATGTCCTAGGGATGTCCTACCACAATTAGAAGCAACTTGAGCCACAGTTATCTCCTTTGATGAAAAAAAAATAGAAAAAGGCATGTATTGTAAAAATGCCTTTGATCAAATCATCCTCCCCTTGCCTTTTTTGTGCAAAAGCACTCTGCTAATGCTGGATTTTGTTGCCTGCTTGCACCACATACAGCCATACAGAGCCAGCAGTATGATGAAATACAACATTAAACCACATTTTTTGCATCTTACTTTTTGTAGACTGCGCCAGTGCAAGTTTGTCTATCATTTCTCCTTTGAACATTGCAAAGCAAGCATTTTAAGAGGAATCCTCTGGCAGTGTTGTCGGCAAATCCTGTCGCCATTTCTTTATCCCCAAATTTTTGTGGTCGGACCAAACTTTGCAAAAGAGCTGCCTGTACTGGTGTTTGTTACATTATGTAACAGAGAAACTTTGTTCTGATTCATTATGTTTGGAATGTGTAAAATAAAAACCTCATATTATAGACAAGTTTAACAGCAGGACACGACAATCTTCACTGCTTTCAGAAGTGGATTCCCTATATTGTTATTAGAGGTGGCTCTTTGTAAGCTCGTCAGTGCGTGTGTTCAGGAGATGTTTTGAACTGGGAAAAGTCATAAACCCCTCCCTGCATGGACCATGGAACAACCCTGATCTCAGGGTCTTCTATCTTTTGTTTGATCTTTCCCTTTTTGTAAGATCTCAGACTGTCATTCACCGCAGTGGGTTGTTTCCAGAGAATGAGGACCACAGCTGTTCTTCCTGGACTGTGTTTCTGGGGAACAATTAATTCAATTCTCACATTAGAAGAAGAAACCTTGAACTTACAGTTTTTAAATCAGGTCCTTGCTTTCCTCCTTACATGCTTGTCATCCCCCTTGGACCTAAAATTAGGCCTTGGCCCCTGCTGTTGTCTCCTAATGCCGCTCCAGCAGTGTGATTCTGCTCTGTCCAGCATGTAATGGCAAATTCTTCCCCCTGACTGTAAGATGCTTTTCCGTAATAGATTCCATCTACACAGAGACAATGGCGATATGCACAGATGGGGATACGGAGCATCGGCCCATACAAGCGTGCTCAAAAGTATGTCTGGCTTTCACCTTGGTTCAAAACCCCTCAACGTCACTTTCCTGAGTAGGCAGAGCACAGCGTCTCATTGTTTGCCTGAATTAGTGAGCAGGTGGCAAATAACCTAGCAGCGAGCGAAGAGCTGCACTGCACATTTGGGCAGCCACTGCTACAGGCACACGAGTAAGAGGCACATGCCCACAGCCAAAGGACAAATGCTTCCTGCCTCATGCAGGAGCAACAAGCTTGTCTCTGTCGGGGCACATGTACACAGCCCACAAGAGGGACAAATTTTATTACTGTCTTCTCAAAAAACAAGACTGCTTTGTGTGGTGAAGGAGTTCTAGATATTTGAACTGCGACTTACTGCAGGCTCTTCTCCACCTGAAATGCTGAAAATAAAATACTTCACTCTCAATGGAGAGGACTGCTTAGTGGTGTAAACCTCTCACTTGCTATAAAAAGAGTCTGTTGAATGACAGAACTGAATTTCAGCAGTGTTTTTTAGTGAAATTTACCAAGTGAAGGTATTTCTGTTGGGATCTTATCTACCGTCCTGCTTGTTCCATGTAGCAAGAAGTGATGTCTCTATACTAGCAAGCATTATGCTGTATAATGACTGACTACCTAATTCCCTACTTCCATCCAGACTTCTTTCAAGCTATGTAAAATTAGTTCTATTTGAATATTTTATAAGATATTTCAGGATAAGAAACACTCCAAATAGAAAATAATATTGAAATAAATGCTAAGTCAATGATGACTTATAAAGGATCTTCCTCAATTAACCAGATTTAATTTCTTTCATATCTTCAATGTAATAAACCTAGTAGTCTTCAAATTATACATGGAGTTTTCTAGTCAAGCCTTGTAATTGTAATGTAATAAACAGGAAAAGGCATTTTTCTTGCATTGAATATACAGGCAAAACCAATATAAAATTGAATTACATATTGTAAAATACCAACAAAGGACAAATATTAATTTCTGCTTCTTTGAAGGCTACTCTGTCCTTTGGTGCAAAAAGTATTTGGATTGAATTGATGACATGTTTGGACAAAATTATTTATAAAATGTGAAATACAATGCTTTAAATAAAGAAAGCAATGTTTTAAGCTGAATAAAATAAAGCCATTGCTTTAGGTATACCCCATATTGCAATAATTGAGAGATTCAAAGTTGCTCAGTTATCTTTCATCTCTTTTGTTACTTTCCATTATTGATATATTTGCATTATTTAGTAATACAGAATTTAAGTGAAAACTTTCTGACCTTCAAATCCTACGGGGTAGCTTAATTAGCCAAGCTTGTAAGAGCAATTTGTAAAATAAAAAACTCTTCTCTCTTCTGGAATGAATAAAGAATCACATACTTAAGTTTCAGTTGTTTATTATTTTAAAATTGGAAGCAGTAAAAACACAGCATAGTTAGGGGAAGGATATATTGCCAACCACTTGTGTTTCAAGGTTGTTAATCCCTTCTTTTAACTTTTAATTAAAGATGTGATAACATGAGAACACTACTCATTGCCTGTTGGGGCTTCTGAAATCCTATGACAGTTCAAGGAAATGTTCATAGCAAGAATAAGTGCAGTGTAAGGCAAAATTTAGTCCATTATCACAAAAAGCAGACGTTTGATTTTTTATCTGCTTTTAATGCAACATGACAGGTACTTTGTTTTCCATTCCTAAGGGTAAAAATTATTTAAAACTCCATAATTTATATATGTAAAGTAGAATTAATGATTTACTAAGTAACATCAACGGTTCAACACTGAACAAAGGTAGAACAAACCTTTTCCTTCTTTCAACAAACTTTTGAAGGCAGCTCTGAACTTTTTTCAAACCGCACACCATAAACATTGCACCAAAATGTGTTGATTACAGAGTTTGCATGCCAAAATCTAAGTAAAATACTCGTGCATGACTTTGGATTTTTCAGAAACTTATATGGAAGGTTGGATCAGTAAATAGCTATGCAATCTGCCCAGGATTAAATGACACTGATATTCTCTATTACCTCCACCCTTTCTTATGCATAGTTGCCTCATAACCAATAGACGGGAAACAGGGTGTAAATTTATATCCTCACAAACACTCTCATTCAGAGTAGAAGTGCCCATTTTGGGGGCTACTAGTCACCTGACTTGTATCAGTATATCTATAGCAGTGCACATTTATGCTTTGCTTTGTATCAGGATAATTACCTATGTAAACATTGCCTCTTTTTAAGTAGAGAGTATGTATCTGGAGGCAGCATGTGACTGTACCCTAATATGCGGTATACAGGACTATGGTAATATAGCTAAATAGCAAGCAGTTTTATTCAATGCATATAAAAAAGCATTTCATATGTTTGTATTTATACACCTTGCACTAATCCTGACCTTCAGCTTTTGGGAAACATGTTTTAAGGGTCTCTCAGCTATTTCTTACTGAACTGAAAGTTGCTGCTGTCTTCTACAAGCTGTTCTGCTTTGTAAATCTAGAACCACAGTGATGTGAATAGTATAAGCAGTAAAAAATAATAACATTCTAAAAATCTTATAAATCCTTTTGAGTGGGACATAATTTTACCACAGATTTTTAATAGGATATATGAGAATACTTTAGCAATGCTTTTGGTGCTTGTTATGAAGACCCCTTACTACAAACCATGATGTGGGACAGTGAAGAGCTGTTTCTTCCTGTTTATGTGGTGTATTTGAGTAACAAGCACAGGCACTATCATTATGTGATCAGCAATATGGCATATTTCTGAAGCCTGCTGAAACTTGAGGAAAATTCTAGGTCGCACTCTAACTGGCCTAATAGCTAATATTCTTGTAACCATTTATGGAAAATATTGCACTAATGCTGGTTGGGTTCCCTGTTTGCTCTGCTCTAGTCCATCTACAATGCAGCAGGTAAAATTATTTACCTAGGTCAACAATTTCCAGGCCTTGCATAATCTCCCCATCTTTCATATCTCATCTAAGTTCGTATTACTTCACCCCATCTTCTCTTTAGCCTTCTCTGATCCCCACTTCTACTCTTGCTTGCCATTTATTTCATCTACAAGGTTCTTTCCTGTGCCACTAGCTATGCATGTGATGCCCTTCTTATTCTAGACCATTGTGCCAGCACCCTCTCCTCAAGGAAAAATCAGACATAATCACCGTCCTTATTTAGCTTGTGGTTGAAAGGCACCTTTGTTGTAATTACCACTATACACAAGTGTCTACTTAGGGTATTGATTTAGACCTGTTTTCCCCCTTCTCCAGCCTCTCATTTCTTCATCCTGACCTGTATCATATCTGGAATTTAGACCAAACGTGTTTTTCTTATTTAGCATTGGAACAGCAGGAGGACGGTATATTGAGCGTTCTTGTGAATGCGGCTCTACAAGCACAAAGATAAGCACAGCCCCTGCCCAGATGAGTTTGCTATCAGTGTATCTTCTGGTTCAGGTCCCTCCTCACCTATGAGAAATATAAAACTCTAATAAATACAAATTAAAATTGAGGAAAATAGGATTGATAGTTCCTCTAAACTTTGAAACAAAAGGTAAAGGAGTGTCAAATTTGAAGGAAATGGTAGGAATTCTTCCTTGTGCTTTTGATTATGGGCTGTTAGGGAGAAATTTCATTCATAAGAATTTTACATTTTCTTCTAAATGGGCAGTAGGACTAGATGGGTTATTTAGATCCAGCCAGAGTTTCTTCTGGCATACAACTTGTTTCCTGCATTCCCTCATTTTGACAACTGATGATAATCACTCCTGAAACTCATGGTCAAAAGATAATGGTGATAAAAGGCTTGGTCCTTACCCTATGTCACCAAAAGATTATGTTAGGAGTATCAAAATGGGGTTGGATCTGAGTGATTAAATGAAGCCTTAGGTAAGACGACCATCAGATTTAATGAAATGAACAACTAGCTGCCTTATCACTTCCTTTTGCTAATTTTTGATTTGTTTAGTATAGCTTCTGTTTGCCAATTAGCACAACTACTACAGGGCAACTCTTACGCTATGGATGAAGCAGCATGATCAAAATCTACAGAATAAAACACAGCAAATACAGGACAAAATCTTGCTTCAATGAAATATCTGTACACAGAATTTGTGAACAGAAAGCAAGCATAAAATAGAACATCAGAGTTCAGTGAAAAGTTTTCTGTCTAAAACTCATAGACAAAACCCATGAAGCATGCAGAAAAGACAGTTTGCATACTGAAAGCAAATCTGACTTTTAGAAATGCTTTTGCAAAACTGCGGTGCTCTACATATACATAATGGTTGTTTAGGAAAAAGAGGAAAACTGGGGACATCTAATGATCTGTCTACACTAAAATTAAATAGATCAGTGACCTTGGTAAAGCTTAAATATGGCTATAACTTGTTTATGCTGCATTACTTCAAAAATTTTAGGTAAACCTGTTTTAAAGTGGTTCCCTTAGATACTATCATAAATTTGTTGAAGAAGGAAGTATGGTCTGTTGTTTAAAGCACAGGACTCTGAGTCAGAATATGTAGATTATGCCCCCTGCACTGATAACTACTGACTATGTGGCTTCCTCATCTCTAAATTGGGAAATAGTACTTAACTAGTCAGAGGTAACAAGGAGACAAGTTATTACTGCTTATAATATTATAATTGTAATAATCAGAACAAAGCCTCCAGAGGAGTACTGATTTGTTAAGAAATCTGTGGGAAAGAAGCAAATCACCTGTATGCTTGAGGTTCTGGTAACTTGTTTGAAGACAAAGTGAAATTTCTGTGCTGTGTTGGTGGATGGTTTAGGAATCCAAAGGATCAGTCATTGCATTTGTTAAACAACAGCCATCTAAAGGTCACTATGGCTCCAAAGAAGAACTATGATCTCATAGCTGCAGTTTTTGCCCTTCCCTGTTCACACCCTTTCCGTGTTTACGACTGTTACGCTGGAAAGTATTGATGGCTTCCATCTTCCATATATAGACAGCCATGTATCTTGTAATGATGTGTAGGCTAACTATATCCCATAAAGTCTTGATGTTGGAAACAAAGGGAGGCAACTGCCCAGCTGACTATATCTTAAGGCTGATCAAAATCTAAGCTTGTGAGGGTGGAGGTTTTCCCTGGGACAGGAAAGTGCAGTCAGTGCAAGGCTGACTCAGGCTAAGAGGCCAAATGCTTACAAGTGTATGTGGGCAATAAAACCTGGGAAAAAAAAAAGCAGTGAGGAACTCACATACATACCCAGATACAAGTAAGGCAGGACAGCTTACTTTCTGTATTCATTGTGTGATAAAAATCCTTTTTTTTTTTCAAATGTAAAATTAAGTCAACTATTACTTTGTTTTGATTGAGCTATGAGAAATTTAGCTGGGTGTTTACTCAGTGCAGGGAGGCAGGAGTGCACCAAGGAATTGTTAACATATATATTCACTTTTTGTGAATATAGCAAAGGTTTGTAACAGAAGCAGAACGGCAAGGCTCTGAAGGCTAACCACTTGGCCCCTACCAAAGGTGACTGGAAGCAGCAGAATGAGGACAACTCCATCGCCTCCTTCCCCACACCAGTGCTCGGGAGGGCCCAGCTGCTCTTGCCACAGCATCTCTGGATTGTGTACAGGGACAGTTACTACTGGAGGAGCTGCCCCTCCCAGCGGCGACAGGAGCAGTTAAGACTGATTTCCCAGGCTCTACCCTTTTTCTCTTATGCCACCACTTTAGATGTTCATCAGATGACAAAGAAGATAGCTCTGCTTAGTATAGTACACTTTCAGTAGGAAGGGATCATCGGCTTTACATTGCAGCAAAACTCATGGTCTGCTACAACATGAGAGCAAACCCTTTTACATAGTTTTAAAAGCACTTTTACCACTCCTTTTTATGGTATCATCACCTCGGGGCTTACGTAATAAAGAAAACAGGAGGCTGACAGCCTTAGCTGTCTGGAACAAGTGGCAGAAGAAAGGGGGAAATGAGAACATGGGCTGAATATCCCTTTTCGGTCTTCAGACAAGGCAGCCTTGCAGATTGCCTGTTTTGCCTATTTGAGTTATGCTGGGCTGAGTCAGCAGAAAGCAAGTGGGATGTGGATGACAGACCCATAATTACAGCAACACGTGAATCTGTGCCTTTTACTGCCAATAGAGACATTTAAACATTTGCAGCGGAGACGTAACTTTTAACTTTATTTACAATATCGATTCTTAGGTGCGCTGAGTATGGGACCCTTTGCTTCCCTCCTCACGCCTTACAAGCCTAACATCTCACTAACTTTCCAGTAGCCACTACTTTTACCGGCGTGTCACAGCTTATGTTACCGGCTAGCGAAGTTTCCCTTACCACAGCTGAGCTCCGCGGTCACATCTTTCGCTAAAGAGCGCTTCTCCAGAGGCAGCACTCGAGCTCTCTGCCTGCCCCGGGCTCCAAACGTCCCCCTTCTCCCCCTACCGTCCTCCTCCAGCACCCACCCTCGCCGCGGCCGCCGGGCCCACTGCCCTCGGTAAAAACGCGCGGGACCCGCTGGCTATGCCGACCCTCCGACGCCCGGGGCGGTTATTCGAGCAGCGCGATGGCCGCCTCCCCTGGGGCAGCCGGGCCGGAGCGCCGCGACCGCGCCTCCCTGAGGCGGCAACGGCCGCGCTGAGGCTGCGCGAGGGAAGCGGGGGGCGGGGACACCGCTGCGTCGGGAGCGCGCGACGATCCCGGAAGTGCGGGGCCAGGGCCGCGGTCTGGGCAGGCGGCAGGCAGCGCGCGGCCGGCCGGCGCCGCTCGGAGAGGAAAGGGAGCGCGAAGCTGCGGTGACGGCGGCGGCCGCCCGCCCCCTGCGCGGCGGCCATGACGAACTTCATCTCGGTGCAGCTGAAGAAGGCCTCGGAGGTGGACTTGGCCAAGCCGCTGTGCAAGTTCATTCAGCAGAGCTACCCGGGCGGCGACGCCCAGGCCGAGCACTGCCGCGCCGCCGAGGAGCTCAGCAAGCTCCGCAAGAGCGCGCTCGCCCGCCCGCTCGACAAGCACGAGAGCGCCCTCGAAACCCTCCTCAGGTAGGGGCGGGAGGGCCGGGCCGGCACAGGCCCCCTCAGCGGCCCGCCGCGCCGGGCTTAGCCCCCCCCTCCGCCATCCCTCCCCTTTCCTCCCGCTTCCGGCGGGGTGGGCGCTGGGCGCGCGCCTCCCTCTCCCCAGGTGCCCTGCGCGGCTGAGGGGCCCCAGCGGCAGCTCCGGGCGCAGGCCCTGGGCGCGGCGGAGCCGGGCCCAGGGTGCGGGCGGGCCCAGGTGTGGGCGGCCTGCGCAGGGCGGGGCGGGCGGTCCGCCGGCAGGAAGCGGCCCGGGCTGCCGGGCCGGCTCCGGCGGCCTGTGGGTTGCGTGCCCGCCTCCCCGTTGCGGGCTTGCGTCTGGGGCAGGCGTCCCAGCGCTCGGATGTCTTGCAGCATCCTGGGGTCCCCCTCCCTCAGCGCACGGCTCGGGTGTTGGGCGTCGTGGGGTGATATGATAGCAGCGCAGGGCCGCTGGTGCGGCAGGCTGGCGGGGGAGGTGTAGAGAGGAGGCCTTGTCCCGATCAACTTCCCTTTCCGAGTGTTTGTAACGTGCCGGTCGCGGTTGGATCTAGGTAGAAATTACAGACTATTTTGCTTCTCAGAAGGGAGCAGGTGTGTCTTTTGTTTCAGTGTTATATTTTGCTGTTACAGCTGACAGCTTTCTCTTCGGTTTTGTTTTTTTTTTTTACTGTCATGTTTTCCTTCTGTTTTCTGTGTTTAGCAGCTTTTTAATGTATTTGCAAAGTCACATCCTTATTTTCTACTTAACACACTTAGTTTGCTATCAGAAAGTTTATTGGTACCTCTGTTGTGCTAGAATTATCATAGGTTAGATAAGCAAAAGATTAATCTGTGCCTTCTGCCCGGTAAACTGCGTCAAGCTTGCATAAAGCTTGCTTTTTAACTGCTCCATCACCTACAAAACCACTCACTCTTTCCTGTCTCTAGAACATTTATGGATTGCAGGATTGACTTACTGTGGTAATCTTGTTGTTCTGTTTCTCTATGTTGGAAACACTTTGAGCCCATTTATTTGTAGCTCATCTAGTCACTGTGATTCATTCACTAGGTTAATACTAGGTACACACTTCTACACTTCTCTTTGCAAAGCTGGGGTCAAAGATTTGCAGTACCAGAATATGAGTTTTTTGCATAGTGGCAGCAAGGTTTTTTGTTTTGTTTTGTTTTAAAGAAGGAAAAAAGATAGAGGGATTTTCTAGTGTAGGGAGAAATTATACTTGTAGACATGACACATTTCTGTAGTATCATGAACAAGTACAAATATATTTGATGTTCACTAGAATTTATTACTTAAAGAGGAATGGAAAGCAAACAAGCAACTTATTAAAAAGAAGGCATTTGTAAAATGAGTTACTGGTGTTTTTTGAGCTTATCAACCTTTCACTGGGTGTTTGGGCTATACAAGTGATGACTATACTGATCATGTTTTACAGTGTCTTTGTAGTTCCCTGCTCTATTCCTGTTTATTACTGCATATGCCTTTTGAAGGTACTATTGTGTATACCTTTTGAAGGTCAGGGAAATAATGAGCGTCTATGAACTGAAAGAGGGCCTTTGCTAGCCAAATTGAAAGGCATAGTATTATCTTCCCTTGAATGCTGGAATTGAGCTTCCTTTTCTGATGGTGCCAATCAGATTTGTGATTAGTTTCTATCTGAAATCCCTGTTTGGCCCAGCCACGTTATATGACTTCACCCTATCTAACAGCTGTACACTGCCAAAAGAAAGCCCTCTCTTCAGTTCTGGTCCTTCTCTTACGCCATTTCTGGAAGGCAAAAGGTGTACATGCCGTTCTGACAGGTGAGCAACTTGAATGAGTTCAGTGGAAGGTCAGATGAGTATGAGGACTGGCGCAAAAGAGGATAAAAGTAGTGTTGCTTGAAAGCCAAGGGGCTGAGCAGGACCTCCCTCTTTTAGTGCTAGTAGGTCATTAAATTAATTCAAGCCATAGTATGCAACTTCACTTCAGGTTTTCTCTCAGAATAATGAAGGGAAACCACTTGTGATTGCATAATGACCAGTTTTCCTTTTGAGTCAATTCCACATGCAGTGATCTGTTTTCTTTGCTATTGATCAGTGATCAGCAGATGACTTCGGCTGGCCCAGGTGCTGTTGCACTTAGTCACGAGGTGTTGAATGTGGCTCTGCACTGGTGTCACCTTATGTGTGAACAAGAAGTGATATCCCTGCCACACAGAAGCTTCTCATAAAATACCTGCATTTTAGATTGTATCATTTGAGAATATTTGTTCCCTTTACAGAGGAAGTGAGATAAGGTGAAGGTCTGAATTAACTGTAAATTAGAGAAAATAAAACAATCATATATATGTTCTCCTCTCTCCCTAACAAGTTATGAGTGGTTTGTCCCTGTCTGACCATTTATATTCATTACAGTTACTGGAAAATAACTTTGTTCTTATTCCGTAAGAATATTCTGGCATATATTCTGTTGATATTCTGTAAGGAGCAGTTACTTTAAAAAGTCAGACTGTCTGCACACCCAGAAGTTTGAAGTATCCAGCTGAGCTTATGATTGAAAGAGCACAACCATCTTAGTGCCTTGCATTTCCTCTGAAAATTCACTTCCCTCTCCAACTTCCAATATTTTCCTGTGGCTATTTGAGTTGTACTCAGTCTTACGTTTAAGTAACAACTTTAGCAAGATTTTCGTTGAAGTTGGAGTTTAAAACTGGTTTGTTAGTGAAGTAATGTTGGAAGAGCTAATTACAATGTGGATACCCTTTGCATACATTTACTTCTTTGCGGCTTTTTATAGACCGTAATACCTAGTAGAGCACTGTAGACCGTTTAACTGTTAAGAAATGAGGGCTTAATCTTCTGCTAATTAATCTAGGATTTGCCCACGGTTTTGTAATCTGTAGAAGCCTTGTTTTGCTGAGTAGTTACTGCAGAATTTTTTCTTTTATGGAAGAAATGAACTCAGTTGCAGCCCTATTTCCTAAGCAAACACTGATCAGTAAAGCTTTGAAAGTGCATGGTGCGCTGTTGTTTGACTGATGAACACAAATGCTTCCCTTAGAGAAGTACTTGAGGTACCCACTGAAAAGGGGCACAGTGTAACTGGGAAGGACCCCAGCCTGCTTCCAAGCTTTCTTTGTTTTCTGAGAATCTGAGTGCTCTGAAGGTGACGTAGGTGAACTTGGTACAGATGTTTCCCCTTAAATTCTGTCATAGCAGATTTGATTTGGTGTGGTGTTTTTTTTTCTTTTTTTTCTTCGGAGTGTAATTATAGCTTCGAGGGGTTCCTTGCTTCCTCTCTTAATATTAAAGATAGCCTGGACTTCATTTCCGTTTTCTGGAGGGATGGGGTGGTGGTGCGAGTTTAATTGGTTTAATTTTTCTAACAGCTCCTGCAGTTCTTTTAAAAAAAGAAAAGTGGGGGCGGGGGGGGAGGGAGAGGTGCGTGGTTTTATTTTGAATGGTCAAATTCTCTGGGGGCTGAAAGTTGCAGTTCTGGTTTCCAGCTGCAGTTCTTATCTAGAATAGTGAAGGCAGGTCTTGGTCTCATGTTCTTTTGAAGGAGACTTTTCTTTATGATTCTTTGAAGGAGGAACAGGATTTGAGGTTCTTAATGCAATACATATACTTATATTTTAATTCTAATTTAAACCTTGACTTCCAACTCATTTGACTGCTGTAACTCATTTTTACTAGCATTTAGGAGTGTGTAATGTCTGTTTTGGTGAAAGATTGCTGTACTTTGAGAACTAGATCTGTGTTGCTGACATCTGCCCTCCTGTTCATTGCTGTAGTTGGAACTCAGGCAGTTGATATGTTTGCATGGTTTTCTGTAGTTCATCACTCTGGCACAGCCAGACACACAACGCTCATCTGTGTTGTGCGGCAGCTTCTGTTCCTTGTGTCTTGATAGTGAGATTACTGTGAGTTTTGTTTTAAATGACACTGTCATCTTTACCCTCATCCTTCAACGTGTAACTGTCTTGTGCATCAGATGTAGCCATTCCTTTGATATTTATTTTCTTTGTACTGCTAGTTTACACTGTTCTGTGGTTAACATCTTCATTTACCATTTTATTTATATATGCTTAGTTTATATATACCATTATATTTTTATATGTTTAGCTACTGCTAAACAAAACTAAGTGATTTTATGTGGGGTTTTTTTGGTTTGCAGAGTTTTAAAAAGCTCTTAAATGTTGAGTAGAATTTCAAACTCTTTAATAAAAATAAATGACACCACATGCTTAAAATAGTAAAGACAATAGTAACATAAGTTCTGAACTTGTTTAAAACCAACCAGCCAAAAAGCCCTGTGGTGTTGGTATTCATTGATGTTAAATGCAGCAATGTGCACATTTGGGAGGAACATACACCTCCTTGGTTTATTTTCTTTTTCTTTGTGGTTCTGTTGATGTACAGAGAATAGTCTGTTTGCAGACTGCCAATGCTTAAGTGTGCCAGACTTCACAAGGCCATTTAACATGCTTTGCTTCTTGACTACCCTCGTGGCAGATGAGGACAGAGTAATCGTGGAATGTGGGAAGGCAACTTGGCTTTATTGGTGGCTTTTGGCTATCAAAATAAATTGAGGCAGGAGGAGACAGCGTGGAAAGTCTTTGTGATACTATGTGAAAACGACTGTGTTGAGACCAGCCGAAGGCAGTGAAGGAAGTACATGTAAATATATTGGTTGAAGTGATCTTCAGTGCTAGTACTGAACTAATTTTTGTACTGCTTGTATTAATCTGTATCAGTGAAACCGATTAGGTTAGGAAATGGGGGAAAAAAAGAAGTGTGATGGTGTGATAAATCAGACCAAACTTAAAACGATGAGAGAGCATCAACATGCAAAGCTGAATTTCTTTACTACAAAAGGGATGCTGTTCTGTACAATTTTTATAGATCAAGCCTTGGATGTAAAGTAACTTAAAAAAAAAAATTGTAACTAAACTATATTTAACTATTGCTTCCTTTCAAGTGGTATGTGCTTTCAAGGTATGGCTATCAAATGAAAGATGAAGAAAACAGACAAATGAAAATCTTTTACAGAAAATAAATATACATTATTTTAAAGCCAGTACCTTTTATGTGCTAGTTTCATAAATGTTGGAAGATATTAGTTACTGTACTATCACATAGTTTAAATTTATCAGACTCTGTTATTTGCCAATATTTTAGTTCTTTCTGAAAAACACCTTTGATTTATAAAGTTAAGTCTCTCAGTGGAGATATATTTGAAATCTGACTTCATAATGGCTGCTTTTGTACTAGCAACCTTAAGGCTGAAGTATGGTAAGAATAGAATAGAGATTCATAGATTTATGAGAAATAGTCAGAAAAATTGTCATTAGCTTTAAAATCCACATTAAGGTTTGTTTTTTGTGGTTTGTTTTTTTTAATGATACCTTTCACATACTTGTTAAGTTGTTAAAAGTAAGAATTAATCTTGATTAAACTGCTGTCACAGTAGACATCTGCAGACTTTTTTTTCTTTTACCTTAGGAGCAATTTCTCTCAACTCAATTATAAGTGGAAGTGCTGGGTTACTGTTGCAGATTAATGTAGCTTCCAATATGGTTTAGTATATTGTGTCTTAAATTGCAGTGGCTCAGTTGAAGCCAGAAACCTGTAGTATGATATACATTGACAGATATAATGCACTGAAGAATATGCTAACACTATTTTTATTGTTGTATATGACTTTTAAAAATGCTTCTTGAATTTTTAAACAAACATTTATTGCCTGCAGAACATAGGCCTTGTACGTTGCTTCATGTCTAGATCAATAGTGATTAATATTTAATAATGTAATATAAGGAAGCAGGAACAATATTAACCCTGTTTCACAGACTGTGAAACTCATTACTACAACGTGTTTTGTATATTGGGAATGTAAGTGGTTAAAAAAAGAATTTGACCAATATAATGTTGGGTCTATGTCCATGTGGCAAGTGCTACAGGAAGAGCATAGGAAACAGGCTTCACATGTGTGTTCTCAGCAGTTGGCAGTTTAAAGGTTTTCTGTTCTGCATCTAGCCTGTTGTGTTTAACAAGTGTAGGGTACAACTTAGGAAAACTTTGAATTGCTAACTGTTGCCTGGATAGATTGTGTGAGGGACTATGTTATACTTGCTATATTATCTTTCTGGCATTCTTTCCTAAATATCTTCCACTGTGAGTAGACAAAATATTGGCACAGAGAAACTTCTGGTTTTAATTCACTGTGACTACTACAATATACTCTAATGAAAACTAAGTTTACAACTAAAGAATTTTGTCAAGGATTAGGCTCTCCAGTTGATACTGTGCAAGGCAAATGGCACCTATTTCAAAGACACTGAATTTTAAACAGATGAGTCAGTAACTGTAGGGGAGTGGGATATAATGTTCAGATCAAGAGAAAGCAGTGTAGCTTGTTAATATTATGTTAAGTGCTGTACTTAATTTACTTTTGCAGCGTGACTTAATGTCTAATGTACTTTTTGTCTTCCTGTATGTATACAGGGACCTCTTCGCATGACAGTCTTTTCTAATCCACCCTCCATCAGAAAGTGGAATGGGTCAGCTTTGTCTGTGATACTCTTCTATTTCTGAGCAAGACAGGGTTTCCACATGGTCTGTGGAAGACTACCTCCTATTGAACTTGTTCCTCTACTGAAAAAAATCCCTTTAGGCAGAATTTCTGTCTGTCCTGCAAATCCTCCGTAGTTACAAATGAGCGTCACAACTTATTTGTGTGTGGGATTTTTGCACCCTTTTTCTTATGTGCCAGTGTAAGACACAACTCTTAATTTGATTTATCTAATAGCTGTTTCTTCCTTTTTTTTTGTAGATACTATGATCAGCTGTGTTCAATTGAACCAAAGTTTCCTTTCTCTGAAAATCAGGTAAGACGACTTATCAAACCATTAAACTGAATCATGGCACCGACGATGTATGACTTCCAATCCACTGTACCTAATCCACTAAACAGTACTTCTCTTGGGCAAGGCATTTAATGTCTTTGAGCCTTATTTTCCTCTTCTCTGTTTATTTTCTAGTCAGTGCTTACATAGCCTATATTGCAACGTCACCTCTAATGGCCATAATTGCCTTCGTTTTACAGATTCAGAAACGTTTAGACTTTGGCTAGTGGTCGCTGTGGTCTATGTCAGAAGGAGTTGTGCTGTGCTGATTCTTCTTCAACTCTCCTTTTTCCAAGAAGTCAATTTCATACTAAGTTGTAAAGGCTTTTAAAAATGTAATTTCTATGGGAAAACCTTTAGGAATGGGTGGAATATGATCTTTGTTTTTGAAGTAGAACAGAAGTTTCATTCACAACAGCTAGCAGAGTAAGCCCACTTAAGAGTTTACCACTTTATTCCTGTCTCTGCATCTACAAATTACATAATTTTTATATAGACATGGTGTTCATTAAGCTTTTTTTTCCTACCATATTTCTTTAGAATCCTGTCTCTAAGGAGAAATTCAGATTAACTCCTGCCTGTTGAAGTCTTCCTCAGGTGGAGATTGGAATAGATCTTTAGGCTTCTGTATTTTGGTGGAAAAAATGTAGATTCTATTTGTAAACGCATCCAAAGAAGACAGAATTTCCATTTCTTTCCTGATCAAATAATATTTAAATGGTAACGCTATGATTAAAATAAAAGGTTTCTTTCAGACTTAGAGATTATGAGTAAGGGAGTAGTTTTAATGCAGTTCAAGCTGATTTGAGTTTTGCATGTAGCTGCATTCACTTGTAGCCAAGAACTGTGCTTTGGTTTTTAGTGTGCAAATGTTTTGATATGGTGATCTGCAAACCCTGAGACATGGAAAACTGGAAAACTTTAGGAGCAAGTTCTGCAGATCTGTAAACTGTTCCATCAAAGGGAAGTAGTTGTCAGTGGAAGCAGCAATGAACAGCTGGGGACCAGAACTTCCTGAACTAGCATTGGTGTTAGAGGAAAATACATTAACGAACAGTACTGTGCTCTTTCTTAAGTTATTCTCCACAACCACTTTAAAATGAGGAATTTTGCTGTCTTTTCTGATCTGATACTAGTTGCCTACAACTAGTTTGATCAGCTGAATAAGGAATGAAGTTGTGGAACTTCAGAGCAGATTCTGTGAACTGTTTGCATTGTCTGTGAAATATAAGCTGGAAGTGTAATATAAAATACACTTTTACCTGCATTCTCTTTCCTGAGTGCATTTCCTGATAATAGCACTATTGAATTCACTCATAAAAATGAGTGAATTTCAGTATTACAAAACAGTTCCAAATATGCTAGTGATTTGGAACAGTGGAAACTGCCTGGTTGGGTGGTTTCCTTTAACTGTGACTCTACCTGACTGTCAGACTTCTTGGGAGAGGAATATCTTGGTTTGGAAATAAATTTATCTGTCACTCAGAATATGAGCAGAGCTGAAAGATTATTTTGAGAATTTCTGTCTTGTCTGCTTGAAATGTTTTGAGCCAAACTAACAGGAAGGAGAAAAGGTAGAATAATTTTTTTTAAATAACTCTTGTTGATTTTCTGAAACTTCCAGAATGTTTGTAATGTTACAAGTGAATTAAATGTTTTATGCAATTAGAATATAAAAGGATAAATATGTGAATTTGGGATATTTTCTGAAGATTTAATATTTAATTTTAAAGATTTTTTTTTTTTTCACAACTTTCAGGTCTGTGTAACATTTACATGGAAAGATGCTTTTGATAAAGGATCACTTTTTGGAGGATCTGCCAAACTGGGTATGTGAATGTACCAAAAGTGCAAGTATTAGTGATACTAAATTTTGAGAATATTTTTATATAGCTGAATTGTTAATAGTCTTTCTAGTATTCTCAACATATCTTTCAAATGAGTTCAACTACATTGGTAACAGATTAATCACTTCAGCATTGGTAATGAATAAATGGGCACCATACAAAGAATTTTTATGAAATTGAGATTTAATATTAGTTTTCCAGAAGCACAAATACATGTGCGGTCTGATAATAGTTGTGCTTTCTGCTCCTTGGACTGTTTCTGGGAGCAATCCCAGCTGTCATTAATCAAAATTGTTCAAGTTAACGTTAAGTTTCAGTAGTTGGTTTTTGGTATTCCAGCTCTTAGTGTTCTAAATGAATAAGATCCTCATGACATATGCTTGTGAGTGAGTGAGTCCCCTCCAGTAGAATAGAAGGGGAGTGATGGTAACTGGTTTCAGGAACCTGGTCTGTCATCTTTTGTTCAAGAGAATAGAAGGATCTGCCCGTACCCTGAAATGATTCTCCTGTCACTTCTTTTTAAAGCATTTTCATACAGATTTGAACACTTGGAAAGAAAAAAAAATTGTATTTGTTTCCTGCAAACATAAGGAGTTTGAGTCTGTGATTGGTTTCAGTCATATAGGGACAATTCTGCATTGCAAATTCAGGATCATTAAATGGATTTGGAACACTTGCCAATAGAGAAACTAAGACTAAATCCTTTTGAGTTAAGTGAGGAGCTCTTCAGTCATGTGTCATCATTCTTTAGTGTTTCTATTTATACCTAAGTGTTCATCATGACTAGCATTGCAAGATGACCATTGCAATTTTGAAGCTCCAGACAGAGCCTGAAAAAATGTTAGAGTACTTATTATCTTTTTAGGTTTTTTAAAGTTTTTGTGCCCTTTATATAGTTCTCTGTTAGCAAATACTGAAAGTCTTTGCAGTTTTTCATGTTCTGAATACATGTGCTAAAGTTGTGCTTGTGTGAACTATATGTGTAACAATACACCGCATTCCTATGCATAAGCAGGTGGTGTACACCTTTTCTTGCTTTATTTTCTAACTGTTCTAAGAAGTCCTTCTGGATAATTGGAGACCTTCCTGAAGTTGCTGTGTTTTTTCTCAGAATTTGGTTCGTTCTGTCTTCTTTGGGGCTAGCATTTCATGATGATTGAACCTGTTTCATAGTAAAGTTCAGAATATTTAATTATGATTTAAACATAGTCTGTGAATTGCCAGAGATTTGTAATAATTGTGAGAGAAAGAGTCCGTAATCATAACATTGATGATTACCTTGAGAATATGAATGAATGTGATGTTACAGCAGCTTGAGAAAGCTTGCTTGTCTGCAGGTTAATTATATACTAGTCTGTGAGGCAGATGGCCAGAGATTTATGCAGCAGTCCATGTGAAATATCAAAGAAATTCTTAACTGAGATGTGAGTAATGCTCAGTTAACAAACAATGGAATAAGTTTTATTTTGAAACTTTAAAGCAGATCTTAGTGGAAAGAAATTAACAAAAGGAGTCTTTTAGAATATATTTTTACAGTGCCGTATTGCAGATTATCCAGATGCTGCTCTCCAGATTAACTATAGCATGTGTGTATCTCTTTATTTCAGATGAGAATTAGCAGTGGGGTTTCTCAGTGTAAAGCAAAGTTTTCAGTTACTGAGGGAGCAAAATTTCTGTTGACTTCTAGGAGGAGGCAATCCTGTCTCCAGATGGAAGTTCAAAGTGTAACTCCTTTGACTTTCATGGGGGCAAGATGCAGGGGTGTGACTTGAGAGTTCTGGCTCTTGCTGTGGTGACAAACTGTTTTCTTCCCGTCTTCCCCTAAATCCCAAGTCTATATCACAGGGGTAGCTGACAGATACTGTGGCTGCTTGAAAAGTGACCCAGTTCACGGCATGCCATGTAATCTGAAATATGTTGGCTTAAGTTAATAGGTAGAGCTATAAACAGATGAGTCTGACGAAAATCTATATTGCTAAACAGCTGTTCTCACTGTAGTAAATCACACTCGAGATGCAGTCCAGAGTATAAAGTAATTCTGCATATAAAGCAATTTTGCACTTCAGAAACTTTAAAGCCATATTTTGTTTCCTTTCTTGTGTGTGTTTTAGTCTTTTGAATGATGTGGAAGTTGTACAAGATCTTTTTAGAAAAATTCTGGAAAATAAACTACAGAAGAGAGATGCTCTAGATAAATGACTATTATATTGATGAAATACAGTGACTGTGTAACTCGCTTTTCACTCAGGGAAACAAAATGGGAAAAATGGCATGTCAGATTTGTGGCTGCTTGTCTGAAAATTTAGTGCAGGTCAGGGAGTGCTAACATAGAAACTTGAGATATGTTAGATAATTATGTAGCTGTATAAGGAGGCTGGATGTTAATGAAATGAAACAAATGTGCCTCTCTAGTACCTTCATGTTTTAAGGATAACTTAGAAGTTGTACCTGGGTTTGTGAAATGGAAAATTCACTAGTTGAGTTTTCTGTATTCTCCAAGAGGAGTGTCTAGATGCTTTTTAACAGTAGTAGGAAACTAATATCTGCAGTCTTTAGATTTTCCAGCGCTTGCATATGGCCAATAACCTTTTGAAAGCAATTAATAGATTCAAAATGGTTCCTGTTCAGATACTACTGTTTCTAGAAGTGCGGGCTCCATCCTCTGGGACTATGAAGTACTACAGGAGTTGAGTCTGGACAGGCCACACTCCTGTCTAGTGAGCACAAGTTTTAATTAAGTAAATCCTTAGCTGTTTCAGTACGTGTATAACAAAGATATTTGTCAGCATTTTCAGTCTGAAACAATAGCTTTGAGAGGTGAAAAATTCCCTGCATTTCAATAGATAGTAAGACAGAGCATGTAAAAATCTTTGGCCTCAGTGAGAGAAGGGTAGTTAATATTACATTCAAGATGCAGTAAGAGCATGTAATTCGGCAGTTATTGCAAAGTGATTAATGCATGGAAATTCATATTTCAGATTATCCTTCAGTAATGCCTGTGTTTCTATATCTTCGGGAACCAAAAAGCTGCACACTAGTTAGAAAGACTTTCAAATTATTTTGTGTATTGTGTAGATTTTCATACTACTGCTTTTATGCTTTATGCCACTCTGTAGTTCCTCACATCAAAACATTTTGTGGAAGTACTAAATTAGACTATGTAAAGCCTTCAGAATGAAGATGACTGACTTTAAAAGTCCAGTATGATTGTGGTGTGTGCTTTTTTTTTTTGCTTGAAACTGTTGATATCTTTAAGTACAGATATAAGTTGTGTTGGCCTCATCTGTAGGATGCTAGTGTACTGAAGTTTATTTTCTCAACAGTATGGGTAACTGTCTGTCTTGATTGCAGCTCTGGCAAGTTTGGGGTATGAGAAGACCTGTGTTTTGTTCAACTGTGGAGCATTGGCAAGCCAGATTGCAGCAGAACAGAATCTAGATAACGATGAAGGACTGAAAGCTGCAGCTAAGCACTATCAGGTACAGAGGCTCCCTGCTTATGCTTAGGAATTCAGAATTATTAATCTTGGAACATCAAATAAGTATCTCAATTTTAAAGCTATATATACACATACATAAATATATATACACGTATTTTCCCCCTCTTAATTACAGAGGTGGATTGGCTAAGTACCTGGTCTTGGCTCATATTTACTCACCAGCTTTGAAGGATTTAATTACATACAGTTCCCCATACCCCTTCCCCCAAGTGTGTTGGTAACTAATAACCTTCAGCTTAAGATGTAATAATTTTAGCTAATATAAATTTTAGTTTTAACAAGTTATACAGGAATAATATCTTTCTTTCTTCTTTGTGGAATGCATTAAAATTTCCATGTTCTTATGTCATTAGGTGTAGCCAATATACCTTTACTTATAGTCCATCTTGATAAATGTCTCGGTGTAAGTGGCTTCAAGAACAAGAAGTCACAAGGAATCGTTTTCAGTGGCTAAACAATAAGTGGGAGACCATATACCAAAAAAGCTCTATTTTTTTTTAATTGTTGTATGTATTATATTTGTAAGAGAGCCTGTTTGGAAACATGAATGATAATATATTATTTTGTTTACTTAGTTTGCGAGTGGTGCTTTCCAACACATTAAAGACACAGTTTTGTCAGCCTTGAATCGAGAACCTACAGTGGACATCTCTCCAGACACAGTTGGAACCCTCAGTCTTATTATGTTAGCTCAAGCCCAAGAAGTCTTTTTTTTGAAAGCTACAAGAGGTATATCTTAATTTTTGGCTTGTATATTTATGTACTTATTACTAACTTCCACAAAAACTTAGAAGTGTTTTAAGTTATTAAGAGCTTGTAAAGGGCCTTTCAGAAGTTTTTATTTTTGCCTTTACTGATCCGCCCCCCCCCCCCCCCCCATGGTGGACGGTCATTAAACACAAACTAGAGGTGCCACTTCAGAATTTATCTAAGGTTCACCTGACAATGCAGTTGTCCCATTTGTCTTTCCTTTCTTTTTATGTCCAAAACCATTAGTCTTCATCTTTACAAAGGATTTTGCTGGTTTATATTTTTTCCTTTTCCCCCTTGAGAACAAAAGATGTTCTCTAAAAGAACTGAGAGTACTAGAAATGGTGCATAGGGGTTTTACCATTACTCCCTTCCTCCGCTGTCTGGGGAATGATTTCATGAGAATTTAGAAAGAAAGATATGACTGTGCTAGGAAACAAAGGAAATTTCATAAGAGTTTAGGGGAAACAAATTCTATTTGATCGCTCCTGTTTTTAAGAGAGGAACTCTTTGACCCAGTCTAACTTTGAGAATGCCCCGTTTATCTCGGGAAGTGAAATTCTGCAGGTAGAACAAAGAATTACATCCCTAACTGTTAAAGGCTGACTGTGAAATACTGATTCAGAGGCTGCATATTTTAATAAAACTATTAAAGAACATATGCTTCAAAGAATTTTCCTGTGGAACAGAACTATCTTTGGTACAGGATCTCTTACTCTTTGCTATTCTGCTCTTCTCTCTGTATTTACAAGAAATTGTGCATCTACAAATTACAGATACCTAAAAGAAGAACTAAGGACATAGGGGTCACATGTGATCGCCCACCAACTCCTTTCTCTCCCCATGTTGTTTGGAATGCAATGGGGGAAGGCGGATTATCTTAACTGGGATGTTTCTTCACAGGGAAGATCCCTGAAAATTCTTGTAGCCTTACTGCCTTTAGGAGAATCTCAATGAGAAACTATTGTCCTTCAGTGAACTGATAAATTATGTTTATGTTCTTTATCGTGCTGGTAGCACTATTTTAGTCTCTGGTTATTTGGATGTTGCTTTGAAAGAAATTTGTATAACATGCCTAAAACTTTTCTTCAGAGCAGGAGCAGACACTTAACTCATTTTGTATGGAAATAGATCTTTCTGTCACCTTCATGATTTCTTGTTATTCAAAACATGAAAAAGATAAAGTAAGGCTAATCCAAAACCCACATGTGCCCAGTGAACTGAAGATTTTTGTGACTACTCGCAACACCAGAAGTCTGCCAGTTTTAGAAGGGCAGTAAGGTTAATAATCACCTGACTATGGAGGCTGTAGATTTTGCCAGATGCAGAGAGGTTTCTTTCCCTGGGAGGAAAGACATTTTGTGAAGAATCACGTTTGACAACATGATTAACATCAGAAACCTATTTTTCAAGTGGAAATGTTTCAAAGTTTGATCTCAAAACTCAAATTTAGGTTCCTGCTGCATTGACTATTTACCTTACTTGCAATTTTCTGGTTTTTCTCTCATGTGAGACAGTCCATTTATCAGCTTACCTACTGATAATGTTACTTCTGATAGAACTGAATTTTTTCACAAGTTGAAAGAAAGTGGAAGTGTTTGGCAAAAACCAAATTGGTCAGTCAAATCTAACTCCACTGCATAACTTCAGATCAGTTCTTTAACTTCTGACCCTTTCTTAATGTTTTCTTTAAGTGTCTTTAAGTCTGCACGTGCTCGCTACTCCATCTCAAGGCTTGCATGGTAACTGCAATATTTTAAAGATACATGAGTGAAAACTAAAGCTTCTGATGGTGAAAGATCTATTCTGCGTTGTCTGCATGGACAAATGAGTCTCCCCTAACATTTCCTTTTTTAATAGAAATGTAGTTAATACACCAATATTTTTTATTTTCTTTTCTTCGAGTTTAAGCTCCATGAAGGAAGATGCAACTACCACACACTAGGTGGGGCTAGAAGGACAGTCTATTTAGATTTTATTTGTTTTGGTTTTATTAAATATTTAGTGCACTGGACAGAAACATTTTAGCAAAGAAGTTGCTAGATCTCATAAGCTCCTTTCTGTCCATTTATCATCTAAATCCTGTTCCACCGTGAAAAGATCTTTCTGGCATACCTTAAATGCATTTACTGCATAGAAGGTAAATGTATTACATCATAGCTCATGCCTGAAGTGTTGTAGATAAATGTGTGAATATGCTGGAATGAGCAGCCCACTTGGGAATTCTTTTGATTTAATTTTGGCAATTAAGTCTGTGAACTTCCTAATCTCCCCATACCCCCCACTCATGCTTATCAATCTGGCAGTACATAAAAATCACCTGAATCAGAGGATACTTGTTTGTAAGGGTAGCTGTTTAGAGTGGATGGCCAATGTTTGCATTGATTGCCTGCCTTCTTTTGGAAGGCTGAATTGCTAGTGCAGGCCAGAGGTGATTATAGAAGGGGATAAAGATAGATGCAGCATGTTTCTATTTTAACAGTTTTGGCTTCAGGAACAGGGTGAGGATGTGAGGGAGGGAATATCGTTGCCACTAGGCACATGCGGCTCTGATATGAAGTAGTGGATACCACTTGGAGGAACTGTGGTTATTTGTGTCTAGGAATGGCGTTTCTATACTCGCTGTAAGCTAACAGTGGTGTGGACTGCTATGAAAAGGACCAGTCCCTTCTCTTCTGTTGCACTTCTGCAAATTTTTTGAGTCCTGACATGGAGTTGAGTTAGAGAACAGATCCTACGGAAAATTAACTATTTTTTGCTAACTAGATTTTAGCTAAATTCTTTGACTATGGCTGCACAAATGCTTGTGCTGGCACAAGGGAAGGGCTGGGAACAAGCTGCTGGAGTTAGAGTGGGACTGCGGCTTTTATTGGCAGCTTGCCATTGGTCTGAGGTAAAGACCCTTAATCCTGCATAAATGCCAGCAGCTGCCAAAAGATTTCTTGTACAACTGACAGAACCTTCAGTGTTGTGATTGAAGTAGAAAATCTGGAAACTGCTGCTGGATGTCAAGAGAGAAGAATGGGATTCCACCTTTGAGCTATAATGTAAAGCTATACCCTTAGAATGCAGTTGCTGCTGTTTGGAGATGAAGTAATTTACCTGTTCGCTTGTAAAAACTGATGAGAATCATAATTGTTCTTTGTTTTTTTTCCCCCTCCCCCCAGATAAAATGAAAGATGGTATCATAGCTAAACTAGCTAATCAAGCTGCAGATTACTATGGTGATGCTTACAAACAATGTCAATATAAAGATACTTTGCCCAAGGTTAGTAACTCTCATGGAAATAATCGGGGATCTGCTGTTATTGTGAATAACTGTTATTGTTTACAGTGTACTTGATGAAATACACTTAACGTATCCTCAAGAAAAGCTGATGTTTTGCTACATTTAAGGGAAATGAACCTGTAATTTGAAAAACAGTGAAGAAGCTAGGATGCTAAAGATAGTGTGTCTTTTCTAAATAAGTAAAATCTTATTACATGAAGCGTGTTTACTTGCAACACATTTCATTTAAAGTGAACTTGAAATGTTTATGATGACATTTATGATAGCCTTCTTAGTACTTAATGCCTTACTAAATCTGTTTTTCAAACTAACACTTTCTAATGGGGCTTAATTGACTTCTAGTCTCAATGTTTTCATGTGAAATTTGCTTTAGTGTTGACAGCATGAATACAGTGGTACTGTTCACTTACCTGTTAATGAAAAACATGACTGGAAGTCATTGTGTGTCCTCTGTCCTTCTGCCTGCCTTCTCCTCTTCATCCACCCCAAAACAATCTTGATACTTGTAAATTATCTCAACTTAGTCTTGATTGTTCATTTGAGTGCTGTTGGTTTTGGAAGATGCAGAAGGATCTTTTTTTCATGCTCTTTGAATATATACTGTATAACAGGTACTTTAAAAATTAGCAGGTTTTCAATGTATCAAATATCAATTATGTTCAAATCATAAAACAGTAGAAAACCTTTTGTGAGTGTTATAAATGTGAAAGCTGGATAAGATATATTTACTTTTGATATGGTTGGACTCTTGAAATTTATATCTAGCGAAGTAGGAGATTTGTCTTCCATAGTGCTTTTTTGTGAATGTCCCTGGGAAGCATCCGTTGTTGCTAATTCATAGTTATTTTTCATTCATTAATAGTTTCAAAACTCTGAAATAACTATTCCAGCTTGCAGCGGTCAGTCTTCTTACAAATAAAATGTGAAATATACTAGATTTACTAAAAATACACTAGAAAACTTACTAAAAATATTTTTACCAGTGATAAATGGAAGTGGTTGATGTCTGGTCCTATAACTTAATATGCAATCTTAGTCAAATAATTGCCAAAGTATTTGCTGAAGGCACTTTTATTCCCTCTGGGGAAAAAAATCAGGTAATTTTTTTTCCCCTCTGGTTTCTAATGCAGAATAGAATCTTGATAATGATAGGAACTGTATGGGGTAAGGGCTGCTGTACTAAAGTAAAAGCATGCATTTTTATTCTTAAGCAATAAATTATACAAATGTCTTTGTAGGCCAGTCAGTGACTTTTTATATATATTTTTGAAAAAAAAGTTTTTCAAAGTTCAGTTGATACCTTGCTTGGCTGCAACTTGAAAGATTCTTTTATATATGCACATATTTCTTCTCACGCATTCTGTGGCATTTTACAATTTCTCACTTATTATGTTTATGATTGATTTCCGCAAGGCAATGAGATGTAATAAAGCCATTGCTTTGTCTTTTGTTGTTGTGGACCTTTCTTAGCCATAGATCTGCTCCCTGTTCCAGTTGCACAGTAATCTGTCAATCGATTATTTGAAAGAACGTAATAAGGTTTGCTGGTTCCATGAATTAACACCAGCTCTGAGAGCAGTTACATGTTTAGGAGTGTGAAATAGAGGTTGACTTGATGTGTCGGACTCCAGTTGCAAGGCCTCACAGACAGCTTTTTCTTCCAAATTTACCGTCTTTTTTTTTTTCCCCTCATCTCTGTGGAGGCAGCAAGTTTGCACAAATGTGAAGAAGCAGGTCTTTATATACTGAGGTCTTTAAAACATCACTCGGGTTTTCCAGTGCTCCTTGATTTAAGAAATAAAACAGTAAGGCCAAATCCTTGATCAGAGACCTTGCCTATACTGTGGGCTGCAGCATAATGTTTTCTTCATGTCTTGGTTGGTACTCCTGCAAAGATAAGTGCATTTATATAAAAGTCTAAAAATGACTTTTAAATTGCTTTCCATGTCAATAGTTATTGGTCCTCTTTACTTGTTCTTTGCTTTCATAACTTCAGAGTTACTTTCTTGGTAGGCCTGCTGCTGTTTTAAGTGTAATTGCTTTGTTAAACCTAAGAAAGGAAAAAAAAAGAAAAAAGAAAAAAGCCTGTCTTCTCCCCCTTCCCCATCTTTTCAGAATACTTTGTCTTGGCTTTGTCTTGGGGGCATTTGGGTGTGTTCTTGCAACTATCCTTTCTAATATATGCATGCATTTCTGATCCTTGAAGTAAATGTTGTGACTTCATGGCTTGAATGTAAATTGTAGTTCATCTAAAATAACAGACACTAAGAATTTTGGAACAACAGATTAAAAAAAAAAAAGACTGGATTAAATCCATGGAAAGTCACATGGTCTCTGACATTTACATAACCTATCTAAACCATTAATTGGGTGATTCTAATTTCCTTTTCTTCTTCCTTTTTCTTCCTGCATCCCATGTTGTCTGTGGTGGTTAATGTGGTTGGACTTTCCCCTGGTCAGTATTTTTATTTCCAGGAGGTGTTTCCTGTTCTGGCTGCAAAGCACTGCATTATGCAGGCCAATGCAGAATATCATCAATCTATCCTGGCAAAACAGCAGAAGAAATTTGGTGAAGAAATTGGGAGGTTACAGGTGGGTAACTTTTTTTTCTTCTCTGAAAAATATGGGGAAACTTTAAACACTGAAAAGCTAGCTCAGAGTTCTAAAATTCAAATAACTAAGAAACAAACTTACTAAAAAATTGCAGAGCATGTTTATCACATGAATCAAATTATTAGCAGCTGCAAAGGTGAGAGGGTATATCTGTAGCTTTTATAAAGATGTATTTTAATGAGTTTTGGGCAGTTTGATACTGCTTGACATGTTAAGCCTGTATCTTTGTTTGCATAGACTTCTTATCTCAATATAGCTAATGTAACAGATTTGTTAATAAATTTTCCAAAGTGAAGTTATTGAAAAAATCCCCAAAACATTAAAATTCTGCCTGGTCTATACCTAACTCCTTTCCTGCAATCCTGATTTAAATCTGAATCATTTTTGAAAAACATACAAACAGTTGTATTTTTAGTCTTTATAGTTTTTTGCCTCTATATCTGGTTTCTAGAGGGACTCAAATATAGATGTTGTAATGAGTAAGGTCTTCTTGTGTTATAAGTACAGTAGGGGAAAAAAAAGGCTAAAAATAACTACTTTCTTCAAGTCCCCTGGTCCTTGGGGGAAAAAAAAGAAAAAATAAAGTGCCGCTTCGACTGACTTTGTAGAATCCATGTGCAATATCTCTTTATTGATATGCAGGAGAGTTGAAGGACTTATATGAGACTATCATGTTGACATTTTGAAAGTTCTGATTATGCATTTATTGACTTGGTACGGGATGGAGCTTGAAACTTTTCTTCTGTGCTTGCGTGACAAAGAAGTGCCTATATGAACTTCTAATACCAAGTTGTTACATTATGACTACATTACTAGGTGATGGACGAAGTTTTATCTGTTGTTTATGCTTGAGTTTCAAATCTGCCTAGCAGACCTCCTTTTTCTAGGACTCTAGAAATAGAACATTAATGCCTTTTTTAAGTGCTCACCCTTGACAGGTCTGGCTATATCAAATTTACTATCATTGTTAAGTTGTATAGCAAATTAGTTTGTGACCATGATTTTTCTTCATGTTGTGTTACAGGAAGCATCCCTTCATGCTGAGTAGTTAGATTTTTTTTTCTTTAGTGAAGCCTGAGGGGAAATACTCCATTATTATTTATTTTAGCACTGCTTCATTAACAGCATGTAGTCAGAAATTAAAATCCTGTGTCATCTTATTTAATACATTTAGTACATTGAAACTTAAATCCTGTTCTCCATAGTTATTAAAATACTGCTTCCATAATTAATCTAAATTAGAGGTTTGGTATCTTTTTTTGATGAAGTTTTGAAAAATGCAGTTGCTATAAAGTAATACTCTCTTTTTATTTCACCTTTTAAAAAGCTAGAACAAAGATGGATTAAATTAGGGGGGAGATTAATGCAAATTCTTCCAAATTTAAAGTATATATGCACACCCCTGTTTCTTCTCTCATTTTCTGTTTCTGGCAAATGGTAGTTAGACTATAGTATTGTATCAAACCAAAACTACTGTTGTGTGATTTATGGCACAATAGAAAGTGGCAAAAAAATCTCGGCAAACTTCAAATATACTTCACTTCTAATGTAGCTCAGGTTCCACTCCACAATCCCAAGAACTTTGAGTTTTGGAGGAGTTGTGAGTTTATGTAAACCTCAACTGACACTGCTTCTTAGTATTTTGTTTTACACATTCACAACACAAATGTGATCAGGATGGAACAGATGCGATCAAAGGACAATGTTTTGTCTTGCATGTCTCCTGCAGTAAATTGGATGTAGGAAAACCAGATACCTCAGGGTTGCATGTAGGCTGAGCAGACAGAATTGAAGAGACAGCAGACCTTGTATTTTATTTTCATTTGCAGTAGGGTTCCAGCATAATTTCCGTAGCTTCTGAGCTCAAGGTTAGATGCATGTTAGTGGCAGATCTGAAGAGCAGGACTCGGGCCTCTCCCTTCATGAATGTAAGCAAGTGAGCAAGGTTTGAGAAACAATTTGTAGTACCTGCAAAAGCAAGCTGTGGGTTTCATGAAACAACATGAAAATGACATGGTGGCTTTTTTTTTTTTTGTGAATGGGTGTTTGAAGTGTTATTGCCTCTAACTCATGATCACTTCTTTTGGATTTTGGGGAGTCACAGTGAGACTACTGTGAGATATTAACTTGGTTAGTGGTTTGTGGGTTTTTTTTTTCAATGAACTATTTTAATGAGTAAAATCTCCTTTTTCCTTTTTGATACATAAGAGGAGAATATTTTCTTAAGGAAGTAATAATATTGATCATATGCATTGGCAGTAGTTACTTGGCTAACCGGGAAGCTCATCTGTTTTCTTAGGTATATATGAAAGGCAGAAAGAAAAGTTATTATTTTAATTTTAACTGTGTTTTAATTTTTTTTAGCATGCAGCAGACTTGGTGAAAACAGTGGCATCTCGTTATGATGAATATATAAATGTTAAAGATCTGGTTGACAAAATCAACCGTGCACTTACAGCTGCCAAAAAAGACAATGACTTCATTTACCATGACCGGGTTCCTGACCTGAAGGATTTGGAATCCATTGGAAAAGCCAGTCTTGTGAAGTCTACTCCAGTTGTTGTTCCCCTCAGTCAGAAATTCACTGGTAAGCGAAGTGTGTGGAGCACACAGGGTACTTGTTACCTTGTGAAACACATGGCCACCAAAGTTCATTTGTACCATGAAAAAGTAAATGTTTACTTTTGAATTGTATTAAGTGTACAGCAGTGTTTTTGAAAGTGCCATTTGTCTTTTCCAGTTTGTTGTTCTACTACTTGATGATAAAAAGTACTGGAAGAATAAACCACACGTAATGAAAATCATTATCTGCAATGTGCCCTTCTCTTAAAGATTTTCTCAGCAACTGTATTTTCTATATTAAACCAACCTTTTTAATTTCAGAAGGAACACTAGTATAAGAGAAAGGTATCAAATTGTACAATCTTAACTAACCTAGTTGCTGGACTTCCATAAAACTGAAAAATTTCAGTTTGTTGGCTGTACAGGGGAGTCCTGAAAAATAATCCTCTCTTCCCTTTCTCATTTTCTTCCTTTAAAGAAGCAAAATTAGAAATGAAGCCTTAAGGAAAACCTGATTTGTAATTCCACAGTTGTTTTAATTAAAATGCCTTTAAATTATGTCTAACTCAATTTCAGTCTTAAAAACTGAAATCTAATCTAAAGACCTGTAGAAATAGAATTTTTTTTAAGACATCTTGGGAAGTGGGGGAGAGTATCTTAAACTGTTCAGATCAGTCTCTGTAGTACAACCTGTACAAAAGAGCTGTGGAGATGTGTGTGTCCTTTTACCTCCTCAGTGCAACTTGAGTAATTTATACTACTTTAATTGCAGACCTGTTTGAGAAGATGGTTCCATTGCAAATTCAGCAATCTGTGAGTGTTTATAACCAGAGAAAGGCAGATCTAGTTAACAAGTTAATAGCCCAGATGAGAGAAGCCACAAATATGGCAAATGGGTAAGTATGAGTCCTTGTTAAATTTCTCAAGAGGAGTTATGGAACAGCCTATAAACACTGGCTGCCTTGCAGCCTGCAGACACCCAGATTATAGCAGCGTTTTTTTATTACTGTGTGGTAGACTGGCAAACTTAAGCCATGGAAGGGGTATTTAGAACTACTTTTCTGCAGAAGTTAAGACTGAAAGCATATTAAGAACAAATAGCATTGAATTTTCTTCAGTCTGTCCTCATTTTTTAGGAGTCTGACACTTGCTCAGAAAAAGTTCCAGTACCATTAATCTAGAAGGATTTTCACATTCCAGTGGTCAGCTTGATTGTACCAGTGATTCAATACATGATATTTTTTCCCCCAAAATTTTGTTCTTTAAAATAAATAATAATAAAATTTATATCAAGCTGAAAGGTAGGAATGTAACTCCAGGCAGTTGGTTCTTTATTTACCAGGTAGTTACTACTGAAAATGTTTGCTATATTTTGTAAGTGCTAAAAAACTAGGATTTGTTTAGCTTTTTAAGAGCTTTGAAACGTATTTTTGGTGAGATATACGCTAGGAATAAGTTTAGAGTTTTCAGTCTGAAATTTCTGTCCAGGCGTATGTTATACTCTGTTTCCATTATAATTGACTGTGTGATTGTTTGTTTGGATAGCAATGTTATTTACAGGATAAAACCATCTAATAGTACAAACAAGTTGCTATTTAACATGTTGACTTTTTCAGTGTGTTGGCTTCCCTCAATCTTCCTGCTGCTATCGAAGATGTGTCTGGTGATACTGTTCCTCAGTCTATTTTGAACAAGTCCAGGTCTGTGATTGAACAAGGAGGAATTCAGACTGTTGATCAGCTGATCAAAGAACTGCCTGAATTGCTACAAAGGAACAAAGAAATTTTAGATGAAGTAAGCTCAGCAACTACTAACACTAAAACATTCTTAAAAAAAAAAAAAAACACCACTGAACTTTTTGTCTTTAAATGGCAATAGAAAAAGTGCACGATTACCAAAAATGCTTGTAACTTTAGTAGCACTTCAAAAATATGCCATTTAAGTGTTTAGTCTATACAAAAACTTGTGCTGTCACTGTGGATGTTCCCTGACAAGGATTTTGTCTTTCAAATTGTTGGGAGGGGGAAGGATGCTAAAGAAATTTGGGTGATTTGTGCCTTTCATGCCCGTGTTTTATTTGCCAAATTAAATTTATAAAGTATGTATAAGCTTTCTTTATTTTCTACGCTAGCTGTATATTTTGTAGCTATTTCATGTTTAGAACGGCTTGTAATGCATGTAACATTTTCCTCTTGTAGTCACTAAGATTATTAGATGAAGAAGAAACTACGGACAATGACCTGCGAACAAAATTGAAAGAACGCTGGCAGAGAACACCATCCAACGAGCTCTATAAACCTTTAAGGGCAGGTAAAGTTCATGTTTCATGCTTTGGATTCTGGGGATGCTCTAAAAATGTCTGTTCTCATTGTGTAAATTAAAGTAGTTTTTAATGCTCTGATACTATCTTTAAAGATACAAATTTCTGTTTAGGAGAGATTATGCCAAAACATCCTTATTGCAGTCTGCACCATTATTTGGAGTTGAGAGATGATGTGATAGCAGAGAACTTGCTGCTGCTTTTGCACCCCTGGAGGGCACAGGCAATGAAAAATGGCTGCCCTCCTAAGAATCTGGTTGCAATTACCTCTTAAACACTTTAGTGTGGTGTTTTTTTTTCTCTGTATATTAACATCTTTTTCTTTATTTCCCATCAAGGTGGTGTTTTCTCTTTGATTTGGTGTTTTGTTTTGGTTTTTTTTCCCCCAGCAGTTAGTCAAACTACTTAGGGCCATCACTACAGCATGTTTTCTCTGCGTTTAATATGTATTGTTTTGAAGCTAACAAGGGACTGATACCACTGCCTTAGTTTGGCAAAGTTACAGGGGTTTAAATCTGGAGAGCAGCTGAAACCAATGTTCATTCATATACTTTTGAATGCTTCTCTGGAGAATTAATATAGGTGCCTAGTTTATGCACTATTTAAAATATAACTTAGAAGCTTAAGTTTTATTTATAAGTCTTAATAATGTAATAATGTGCAGGCTCATAAAAACGCGTGAAGACTTACTGAAAAGCATTAAAACTCTTCTGGTGCAAGGCTTGGATGAAACAGGTTTTGAAATGATATAAACACCCTTTTTTTCCTCGCACCACCAGAGGGAGCCAATTACCATAATTTTTTGAATAGAGCTGTGCAAGCAGATGGTCAGGTTAAAGAGCGCTATCAGTCTCACCGGGATACGATTGCACTTCTGTGTAAGCCAGAGTCAGAACTCAACGCAGCCATTCCTTCTGCTAACCCAGCAAAAACTTTACAAGGAAGTGAGGTAAAGTGTTGAAATTTGTCTCTATTTTGAATAGAAGTGCTATTTGTCTAACAAAGTAAACTTGTGTGAATTGGTGTGGAAGTTGATCCTTAGCTGCTCTTGTTGCTGTCACAATTGATACAGGAGGTAACTAACATTTGGAAAAGAAGTTGTCTTTAGGTTTAAAATCTGCTTGAGTGTATTTTGTTATGCTTAGTGTGAGCAAGTTCAATCCCCGTGGACAGCAAGACTGGTTGACTGTTATAAAAGGAGCAATCCTTGATGAATATTTTTATGTAGGGTGGTGGGGTGTAGTGCTCAGGTTCTTAGGGCAATTAGGCAATGTAAAAGACATGGCCTAGTATTTTAAAATATTAGGCAATTGCACCAACTTGCTTTCCAAGAAAGTCATAGCTCATCTACAGCAATATGATTATTTTTCTCATAGAAGCGATTTGAAGTCAATGTTTTTGACTGCCATTTTTAGAATAACCTATTGGAAGGTATCTGATCAGTTTAAAAAAAAATAAATTAAAAATCGTAGTAATTCAGTGTTGTTAGTGGAAGCAAATCTTTAGAGGAGAATATAGCTTAAGAAATGCTTGAAGATCTTTGTTTCATTGTATTCTGTCCTGGTTTGTCATCTTAAACACACTTATAAACAAATACTCATGCAGTAGTGTTACCAGCATCAGTGAGAAGTGCAAGATGTAAGGAAACAAGTAATAGAGTATACTTCTGCAATAATTCCTCTAAACATGCTAACTTCTGACAATTTTTATTGCCTAGGTTGTTAATGTCTTAAGAACTTTGCTGGCCGATCTGGATGAAGTTAAGAAGGAGAGAGAACAACTGGAAAATGACCTGAAATCTGTAAATTTTGACATGACAGGCAAATTCCTGACTGCACTTGCACAGGATGGTGCTATAAATGAGGAGGCTATCTCTCTGGCTGAGTTGGACAGAATTTATGGAAGTTACAAACAGAAAGTGGAAGAGTCTGTAAAAAAGCAGGAAGAACTTCTCAAAAACATTCAGGTACAACACCTTGTATGTCTTCCTTCCTTCCTCTTAAACTAAGGAGCAATGATTCCTCTACCTCTCCAGTGCTTTAGAAATCTTACTTTGCTTTCTACTCTGTTTTGGTTGTTACTCTGTCATAGGCCAGTTGATACTCCTTTACTACTCTGATCACTGAAAAAGACAGGTTTGGTGTTTTTTTTTTTTTTTTTTGTTCACTGGAAAGAAATGTGAACTTTTAGCAGACTCTCCCAGAACTCAAGTGTAAATTATCTTGGACCTTTTCTTGGCCCAGTTCTGCAGATGGCTTTGCCCTTGAAAGAAGCTTAACTGGTGTGTTAAGAAGTTTTTGGTTTTGTTTTGGTTTTTCCCCTCAATCCCATCTTAATACTTGTTTCTGGGATAACAGCAAACCTGTCCTTATTGTCTACTAGAAGACATTTTGGGTCTCCGAAGTACGTTTTGGTTTATTCCTAATTGCTATTTACAATGTGCTTGACTTCCAGCATGTGCAAAGCTCATCAAAGTAAAAATTAATGAGAATTTCCCAAAGTTGATTTATAAATTCAGCCTTAATTTGTCAGTAACACCAGAGACAGGTACCTGAAACATCTGGCAAAAGAGGAAGTCCTAGTGCTTGGACAAGTAGCAGTAGTGACTTGAGTAATGATGGGGCCTATTTGTGCACAAGATTACTTGCAACTTCTGACTGCAACTTGCGTTTGCAAGAATAGGAGACTTTTCCGAAAGGGAAAAAATAGTTTCTAAATGACCATATGGCTCATGTTTATCAAGGATTTTGTATTCAGATATCTTTTAACATACATACTTTTAAAATCTTGATGGATATTACTTTGATGTTTGAATGTCCTGGAGTGCAAGTTTGGCTGCCTCTGGCAGCTGAAGTGGTCTTTAAGTTTGCTTGTTTGTTTATTTTCCCCAAGAGAAATGAGACGTAGGTGATCTTTCTGTCAGTTTTCTACTTTGCTGTCCTTTTAATAGCTTGCCAACGTCAACCATATTTGAGGTAGTGCTTCTTATAAAATCATACTGAAAGTTAGTATTTTTGAATGTCAGTGGAGGGTACTACGAGAGAGATCCTAATTAGTATAGCCTCTGAAAGAGAGTCTGCAGTATGAACTTGAGAATTAGCTGAAGGCAGCCCACAACGGAACAGATAATTAGCTGGTACCTACTGCTAGTGAGTTAATATATGTATAGTTCTGAAATAGCCACTACACTTGGCAGATAGCAAGTATCGGAAAGTACAGTGTGTGGCTAGAAGGTGAGGAAAGGCAGGTGTTGGGAAAAGGGCGTAGAAGCAATGAGTAAGAAGGAAAAAAAACCCCCAAAGATACAGAATCTTACATGGACCTCGGTTGCATTATTTTCACTGCTTATTTTTTCCCTTCTTTTAAGAATGCACACCAGGATTTTTCAAAGATGAAACAATCCAACAATGAATCTAATTTAAGAGAGGAAGTTTTGAAGAACTTAGCTGTAGCAAATGACAACTTCGTGGAACTTGTAGCCAATTTAAAAGAAGGCACAAAGGTATGGTAACGCTTAAGGGATTGGAAGAACTTTTTAAAAAAATTTATTTGCACAATAAGACGTGAATCAAAATCCTAATAAACTTTGCGGACATGCTAGATGAGAGGTACATTTTTGAGGATTTTACTAGTGAAGTGAGGACAGCGAGTTGCTCGAATTTTGATTTAGACAGCTGTTTAGCTGTTTGACTGTTTAGACAGTTTGTTCCTATTTGAAAAGTAAGCTTTTCTGAGCATTGCTTTATATTAAAATAGGAAAATATAATTACAGCTGAGTAACTGATGCTGAAGTACCCAGATGAGTCATTTTATCTGAAGAATTCTTTCATCTGTTCTTCCATGGTATTTAATCACCTTATCAAATTTGTGTTTTATATACTGGTACTGCATACATGAGGAGAGGTGAGGAGGGCTTTATTTAGCTTGCTGCTTTTGATCTGGGCTTCTGGAAGGTGTCTTACTGCTTCTATATTAAGTACTTTTTGCTGGTTTATTGATAGCTCACTAGAGGAAAAAAGAAAATAAAACTCTGAAATGTCTGTATAAATGAAATGCATGGAACTGACTGAAGGCAATAAAATTAAGAAAAAATTATCATTTAACTATTTATTTTTAATCACCAGAAGTGATCTAGTTTTGTTCTGGTTTTAATACATTTTCTAGTTGTTTTAAACTGTTTTTATATTTACACACAGACATATATATATAAAAAAATTGTATGATATTACAGGGATGGACAACAGCTGACATTTGTTTTTGAAAAGCAGAATAAAATGCACTAGCAAACTTTACTGGAATGGCAGGTTCTGGGCAGTGTAATAATATAATGCCTTATAACTGGATCAATATGCTAGCATGGAGTCTGAAAGTATTGATTGAGCATTTGAGCATTTTTTTTTCTTCACTAGTTTTACAATGAGCTGACGGAAATTCTGCTGAAATTCCAAAACAAATGCAGTGACATTGTCTTTGCTCGCAAGACTGAGAGAGATGAACTGCTCAAGTAAGATTTCAATATTTTGTTTGAGTTGTAGAAATGGTTAAGTATTTATCAGAAATTAATCTTTGGGGACATGTTTATTATGGTACTTGATGAAATGAGAAAGGGAGAATAGGTATGTTAAGCCTATCACCTCTTCTTTGCCTTAATGCTAACCCTACTCTACCCTCCCCTGAAAAAAGAAGAAAGTGATAGGAGAAATACAAAAATCTACTTTGAAATTTGCTCTGCTGTTCCTCTATATAGTTTAGCATGAATCTGTTTCATCTTACCATGATTTCACTCTCAGTTCTTTTTGGCATGTGTCTGTTAATCGTTTCATTTTATTCTTTCCTTTGAACTTCTGATTTCTGCCCATTGCTGCTTCTGTCATTTTGGTTTGAGAAATTAGATAAATGCTTCAGCATATGATTGCCTTCCATGTGCCCGGTGTGATGGGGGGAAAAACACTGGTATTCCACCTTTGCTCATGGTCTGATCTAGTCTGATATTTTATCATTGTTGAGGTATGTGGGTTGCCTACACTGCTGGGGAGAGAAGTAGGTTTTGTCCTTCACGTGAAGGAAAGTGTCTGATGGTGCCGTTGTCCCCCACATGTGATCAGGCTAGTATAGTATGCTTCAGCTGTGATTTTTTTTTTTTAGGCTCTCCTTTTAAGAAGAAAGCATAACTGAAAAGACTTGCTTTTTAATCGGTATTCTTTAGCAAAGCATGTAGCCTTTTATAAAAAGGGCTAGTTGTTACTAAAGTTTCAGTTGGTGAAACTGCAGTTGTTGTGTGCATATACCATGTTGTGAATGGGATGCTCAGCCCTCAAATTTTACCTTTCCTAACTTCATCCTTTGTAGAACTGTTCTTTTTCAGTTGGCCATTGTGCTTGCAAATTAATTCTTAGTAACTGTATGCAACCTCTTCCACCTTTTTTCCTCTTTCTACATTCATGCAATTTGGAAGCTGTAGGCTGCCTAACCAAGGCTTAGGTCTGAATATCTCGCATCGCTAATATGTTAACGTTCAGTGTTAAAGCTGTAGGTTTAGTGGTGATGCAACATTCAGCTGAATCTTGCCATGATATCTTTTACTGCCTCGCGTTCGCTGACATGAAACTCCGTCAAGGTTAGGGGCAATGGCCAGATTTGGGTTATTTGTAGTATATGTCTACAAAATGTATTTCTCAGTGTGTCCAACCCACAGTTTGAGTGAATAAAATGTGTTTTGCCCCTGGCGCCCCCCTCCCCCCCCATATTGATTGGGGGCTGTATCTTCACTTAGTGAAAATGAATTTGTTTAGATGGTTTCTCATTTAGAACTAGACATATTCCCCACCCCCCCAAGATCGCCCATTGGAGGATCAGTTCTAATAGTGTTTTAAGCTTCACATTTAATGTGTTTGGTCGCTTTGTGGTCAAAAGTGTACTTCACTCTGAATGGTACCACTGTTCTGTAAGCCATCAGTCTTTGCAGCATAATTTTAAGAAGAAAATTGTTACTTCCATCCCTTATATCATCTTCTATGATGTTAAGTTTTGGTTTTGTTAGTTTCAGTATAATACAGTGTTGAATAGTTACTCCTCTATCTGCAACAAACAGTTTGAGATATACATAAGCATATGTAATGGAGCATCGAGACAATATTTCCAGCTTTTTCTCCATAATTATTTTTTACTGCAGGGGTAACTGCAACGACAGTTTTATTGGAGTTTTTGTTTGTCTTGTTTTTTCTACCAAGTTTCTACAAAAGTTGTCAGTTTTCTTCTCCTCCTTTGGAGCTCACCGTTGCATGCTATGTAAGAGGAGCCTGTAGTTTGTTGCTAACTAGACTGTATACCTTTGTCAGTCTCCCTTGTCTTCAGTTTCAGAATGCCAGCTATCAACTTCTAGCTGTTACATATTGCTCACCTATCATTTTTATGCAAAATTGTCTGAACTTTTAAATGCTTCCTAAAGTCTCTCTGAAGAATCTGCCCAGTCTCACATATTGAGTCTTTGCATAGTGAAATGCAGTACATTCCTCTGAATATGTAATTTAGAACTGCTTTCTTGGAGTTTTCATGACAAGCTGACTGTAAAATTATGCTGTTTAATGGCAGGTTGTAGTACAACATGACACCAAAGCCTCCTTGTATCTTACCAAAGACCAAGAGTCATTCCAACAGTAGAGGTAGCAGAACAGAGAACTTGAAAGCTCATGTGCTGAGCCATTCAGATTTTTGCCAGGGTTTTTTTGATAGTTATGCTTACCCAGATATAAATGATATTGCAGACTACCTAGCAGACTTTTTTTTTTACCGTTCTGTTAGATGTGTGGTATTTGCATGCAATATTATTTAATTTAGGGCAACCTGCAAGTGATATGACATTGCTTTTCTTCTGTATTTGAGCATCTCTTTACATGTCAAAATTACTGAAACTTACTTTTATCCTTTTCCATAGCCTTGAGGTTTCCTTAGGTTCTCAGGAAAGCTTCCAAGTTGCTAAATGTTATGACTAGTCTGTAATTTCTGATCCCAAAGCTTTTGGCTAATTCAGTGACCTATAGTCAGGATTGAGTTGGAACATAAAGACATTATTAGAAAATAAATGTAACAGTTAATCAGAGGATTGGCTAGAGGATTGTTTCTGTGGAAGTGATTTGGACTCCAAATTTAGTTTGAGCTAGCTCAATGATCATGCTTTAAATACTAGATTTACTCTGTTGTATCTCTTTAGCTTAGCTTGCTGAAGCGTATAACAAACAGTTCTTAAACTAAGCTGTGTGTTTGCTTGTTTGTTTTTAATAGAGATTTGCAGCAAGGCATTGCTAGGGAACCCAGTGCTCCCTCTATTCCCCTGCCTACATATCAGACCACATCAGCTGGAGGAAGTAAACCTGCTGCATCGTCGACTCCTACTCCAGCACCCAGAACCATGGTGGTAAATATATGCTATGGAATTAGTGGGTTGAAAATAGAAGGTCCATACTTTGGAACTCCAAACCGATCTGTAATTTGTGTATATCACTCCTTAATATATTGGTGTATTTGGAAATGTGTTGAAGTGAAATAGAGGGCAAAGTCTAAAGACTTTGCAGAGAGGTGTATTATGTACTACTGTTGTTCATAATTTATAGATTTGAAATGGAAAGCTTATTGCTTTTTAGATGCTTTGCATTATTATCTGCTTAGAGTAAATATAGAATGTCTGTTTAAAATGAAAATAAAAATAAAAATCAACCAATCATATAACCACAGTTTTTGATTCCAAGACTTCTAGAAAGAAGCTCCAGCTTAATTCACTTTCTCTTGTTAGGGGACTAAACCACAGCCACCAGCACGGCCACCACCACCAGTGATTTCTGCAGCAAGCAGTTCCTCTTCTGCATCAGCACCCTCTGGAACAGCTGCACCTCCTGCTGCTGCTCCTGCTTCAGCTCCAGGAACCAGTGCACCTGCATCAAGCACTGCACCTTCACAGGCACAGGGACCTCCTTACCCAACTTATCCAGGTTACCCAGGGTAAGCTATGGGAGTACTTAAGCAGTTCTTTGTTATCCTGTTATCTAAAAGCACTTATTTGTTGCATGTGACGCTTTAAAATAGGTTATTGTTACAATTGAAGATGTGTTTAGTGTTTGAGGCACGATGGGTTTTTTTGGGGGGGTTTGGTTCGGTTGGTTGGTGTTGGTTGTTTTGTGTTTTTTTTTTTTATAGTTTGAATCATGTAATTCTTGTGGAATCATTTGCTGCTACCATTTGTGGGGCGTTCATTTTAGGTTTTTGTAGTTTGGCTATTTTAAAGGAGAAGGGAGATAGGACTGCAGTTCCTTAACTGTGCTTTGTGGACTACTGCCAGCCCTTGCATAATCAGTTGGTGTTGTTCATCTCAAAAGTGTTGGCATATCTCATTTTTCAAATCTTGGTATCTTGCTGAAGATGATAAAAAAAATACAGAAAAAATTCCAGTTGAGCAGTGTGCTTTTCTGATGCTTTTTTCCATCTTTCTGGAGTCATCACAAGGAATTGAAGGCAGCTGCTCTCTCCTTCAATAGTAGGCTCAGCAAATGTTAAAATATGTACAATGATATTAAACATAAGAAGATCAATTTAGATCAGTTCTAGTTCCAGCAATTCGCCTTTACTCTACCTTCTGTCTGCATTTCTGTTCCACGCATTATAATTTTTTTAATGTTTGATCCTTGAAAGTTACTATACTTTCTTCTGCACAAAAAGGAAAATGAAAGGAAAGCATTTGTAGCGATTGCATGTCTTTTTGTATCTATTGATGAGTTCTTATTTGCAAATTAACTTCATCAGTGTTTTACAACTAAAGTATGCTTCCCCCCCGACAGGTATTGCCAGATGCCAATGCCAATGGGCTATAATCCATACATGTATGGTCAGTATAATCTGCCATATGCACCCTCACCTGTGTATCAAAACCCTGGACAAGCACCATATCCTGCACTTCAACAACCTGGATACCCTTTTCCTCAACAGCCTTATTACCCTCAGCAATAATGCATCTGCAAAGAAGTTCTGCTTGTGAAAATCTGGGAGAAATTGGCAATAAGCATACTAAAACTTTTAGCTTCAGTTAATGTACCATACTGAACTGTATGCAGTCTATAACTCCTGTTTATTGTTAACTGCTCAAAAATGTCTACATCAGTTTTTGATTACACTAAACACTTTGAAAGGTCTGCTGCAGTGGTTTAGGCTGTAGACTAATGCCAGAATTAGAGCCTAATTCAGTGGTCTGAAACTGTACACTACATTTTAGCTAGACCAAAATATTTCTTTGCAAAAATCTTATAAGTAACAAATGGGTTCAGATGAGAAAAATGAAGCAGTGTGTGCACTGGGTGTGATATATTCTATGGAACCATACAGCATTTCCTTCTATACTCTATTGGTTTGTATTTTTTTGAGTTTAGTTAAAATATGCTATTTTGTCTAATAATCAAGGCCTTGTAAATCATCAGTAAAAAAATAAATTACTTAAGAATGGTTTAAGCACCTGGCATTCTCATTACCATAAAAATGTTTCGTGTGTCTGTAGATTCTTTCATTTGTCCCTTGACTTGCATAATATAAAGATAACTTCTCAAGTGTTTAGCCTTACAACTGAATTTCCACCTGTTTTCCTTGATTCTGTATTTTTGTGACAGAATCTATAATTAACCATTTTACATCTTGGTAGATGAAGTCTTGCAGGTAGAATGTTCCTATAACTTTGAAGTGTATTGGACTAAAATATGTTCATTACCGTTTTAAAAGAATGGTTACTCTCATCTCCAGAATACTACTTAAAAGAAGGGAGACTAGGGTCCCTCTTAGAGGACCAGCGACTGCTTGGTCCAACCCATGTTTTCCAAAGAAATGTTGATCAGAAATGTGTTATGGCTCAAAATAGGGCAACTATTGATTGTTGGAGCTTTTCAGATTATGTTTTTAAATTATTGCTTTTTTTCCCTTGAAAAAATTCATGTATTCCCTCAGGGATCTTGTTATCAGTTGAGAAACTTTTTTTTGTGGTGAAAAAAAATAGTATCTTGTAAATTAAAGTACATTGAATGTTTACTTCTGCATCCATCTGCTCAAGGGATTAATAACCTTGCACTACCTTTTGCATTAGATAGTGAAGAATAAAATTGTGATTAATGGCTTCTACCAAATATTTGCTAACCATCTTTCAGTCTTTTTTCTTTTTTTTTTTTAAACATGCTTGTCTAGTAAGGAACTCTCCATTCCTTTAGCCCTTTGACATGAGTTACTTGGTTCTGTGGGACAGTTAATTTCCTGAGTGCTTCATACAAGATGTTCTGGCCTTACAGAATAGCTATCACAATACCTATGTTAAATGTTACTGCTTTATTTTTCTATTTAAGTGCCTGATTAAAATATTGAGGTATATTTTAATGTAGGGGTTTAGAGGGTGCCAGCTATTGTAGCATCTGGGTGGAAACCTCACTGGATCCTGAATACTCTTCCTCATAAAGAAAGCAGCATACATATCCATATGAGCTCCTTTCTTTCTGTCTCAAGTTCTTCTTGCTATGCGATCATTCTGATTAATTTGTGAAGACTACTTTAATACTCCCTGACCCCCATAGAAAATGCGGATCAAAAGGTAAAAATAAGTATCCCTTGTAGAACATGACTATCTAATTCTAAACAAATTTATTAATCCTGTAGAAGCTCAGTGATGTGGGGGAACAGGATGAAGTAGGGGAATACAGCACCGTAGATACAACTGTGCACAAGGACAGGTACTTTGCCTTTCTTTATAAACATTGCTGAATGAGGTGGCACAGGAACCTCTCCAATTTTTTTCCCCTGATGATAGTATGTAAGAGGCAAGCGAAGACAATGAGAAAAAGCTAGGAAGATAACTGTTTGGAACCAACAATCAGAACGTGAGTTTACTCTAACTGGAAAAACAGTAGTTTTCCACTAATTTCACTGTGTCAATGTGAGCAAGTGCAAGTCTAATGCAACCTTTTAAGTTCTAAGTTTCTAGTATACTATGGTCTATAGATTTTTTTTCAGTTTGCACATTAGATGCATTTGAGCTATTGTGTAAGTAAGTTTGTTTCTAGTGCCTCAATTCATAAAGCTTATCTTAATGCTGTATAAAAATGTAACTTGTTCAGCATAAAGAAAGATTCCTAGAACTGAAATTTCCTTTTTAGAACTTAGTAGATCTGGAATTACTGTTAAAACACTTTTTCTAGTTGTGTTACTGCTGGCTTTAGTCTGCTATTATTTGAATATGTATAGAAATTTATGCATTATGTTCAGCTTTCACATGACCGTTTTTCTATCTTTTTTTTTTCTCCTAAAGAGAGCAGAAAAATCCAGAGACATGTATGTATCAGCTTTTAAGCATGCAGCTGTCATGACTTTGGTTGAAATGTTATCTTGTTCTTCTATAGTTTATTAAAAAAAATCAGTTAGAAAACCTGATTTCATGGCTTTTCTCTTGAGTCCTTTGGCTTCAGACAAGTGTTACCTTGGAAAGGATGGAAATAAATAAGTTACGGGCCCCCAGGTAAGTTTGTGCTGTGGTGAAGGTACTCAGCATATCAGCTGCTGCGTGAAATAGTAGCCTGTGTATATGCAGGTGCTTTACAGTACAGCTGCTGCTCTGTAATAACAGCCATGTTTAAATCCTGGTAGTTGTGTTTATTTCCAAAGCTGATGTAGTGTATTCCCCTTTGATTATATGAGGAGGAAATGGTAAGGCCTTCAGAAACTTTGAATCAAAGTTTGTTTTCATGAACTCATGTTAGGCTGGGTTTCGTATGACTCACAGCAGCATGGGTATGCCAGGCAAAGCGATTAAAGGCTTGTAAGGGCAGTTAACTTTTCCCAGCAGATAAATGGCCCCCATGGACACTCCAAGAAGTTGATTTAATTTTTTTTAATTATTTTTTTTAGAAAAAGACTGTATAGTATCATGCTTATTGCAATTGCTGTGTGGAGACAAAAGTTTACTCTGTTTATTATTTTAAAAAAGTTGACATCCTGTTTGTCATGATAGTTAAATACTGCTAGATTTTTTTTTAAAAAAAAAGACTTTTTTAACCATTCTAAGTACTTTCCCTTATGCTTTTCTTCTGACAAATAGCCAAAAACTTTATACTCAGGTTGAGATTTTTCTGGTTTGGACCTAAATTTGGAACTATAGTAACCTTTACTGGCAAGCATACAGTTACTGTTAATGCTGAATGATGACTTCAGTCTTGTATCTAATTTCCCGATTTTGTAATAGTCCCTGATGGTAACAACTGTGTCTCAGTTGTTGTATCCTTTTTTCTTCTTTTCTTTAATAAAATGGGGTGATGTTTCTTAATCCTTGGGAGAAGCTGGCCACCAATTTATTAACTACATGTGAAGAAAAAACTTTACTATCAACCATGAAAGGGAAGAGATGACTGCCATGGCGAAATCAGTACCAAGTCTTCATCGCAAATTACTGCTATCGCTTCCTTTAGCTCTTTCACCTTAAATTAATTCAGGGATTCTGCATGGTGATGTCTGACTGCATTTACAATTTTAAATTAAAGCGCTCCTGCATGCGTCCTGCATGTCGACAGCTGGTAGCATCTGGGTGCCAAAAACACGTTGGAGACTTGGTTCTGGTTTCCAGTGTGGACACTCGTGAGATTTACACCAAAACCTGATTTGACCTTAAGTAACCTTTGACTCAGGGTAACCTTTCACCTGGAGTAACCTCTGTCCTGTGACCTGAAGTAACCTTTATCCTCAAGTAACTTCTGTCCTCTGACCTCGAGGAACCTTTGACCTTGAGGAACCTCTGTTAACCTCGAGGAACCTTTGACCTTGAGGAACCTCTGTCCTGTGACCTCAACATTTGACCTTGAGGAGCCCCTACCCTCTGACCTCAAGTAACCTCTGTCCTATGACAAAGGCAGGACTGGTCTTGTTCTGGAAATCTGCCTTAGAAAGTCACCGTTGACCTCAAGTAACCTTTGTCCCATGACACAGCCTGGATGGGGCTCACTCTGGAAATCCGCCTTGGAAACCGTTGGGGAGAAGCAGCGTTGCATGATCTGGGCGGAAAGACCGTGGGGCTGTTGGATGAGGAATATGGGGCAAATGGCTTCCTGTGCTGTGGCCAAGCTCGAGCTCCTCCCGCCCCACCTCAGGGCCACTGCCAGCAGCGGGAGTGTCCTCTGGCCTCGGTGTTGGTGGCGGGTTCCTCTGCGGAGATAAAACCCAGGGCCAAGGCAGAGGACAGGAGAGCTGTCACTTGTGTGGTGCGAGTTAGATTGTCCAGGTTTTACTAATGCTGACTTCCACTGGAACGGAGCGGTTGCCTGAAATAGAAGACTGCCCTATATTTTGTGTGGTACAGTGTTTACCGGTTATAGCATTTAATTGGGGTTTGCCATCTTGGCAAACCTGTTGCCAAGCTGCACACCGCTTTTCATGGTGTGACAGTGTGAGCGTACATAGCATACTGGGGGGAAACGGCGGTGTCAATGTAAGCTACCTCAAACGGGAGGATTAACGGCAGTGCTGTCTGTCTGAAGATGTGCCTACACAACTCCTGTTTCTCTGCTTTGTATTTCCTACTAAGGATCTTTAAGTCTCCCCATTGTCACACCTTGTTGGACCTCTTAATTTTTGCTGATTTAAACTAAACTTTTCTGAGTTGTATATTCATGTAAGATAAGGCCGGTTGTATATTTGTGTAGCGTTCTCAGAAAATAAATGGCAAGGGGATGTGCAGCGACATGGTGCTGTGTGCTGAACCTGCAGCAGAGGGCAGGCTGAAATCGTGTAACTGAGAAATGCTCTACGTTGCTAACAGATCTTTTTGGTGCGACTATGCAAAAAGAGAGTTTGAGTTCATGTTGGTGGAAGGACAGGCAAATTGCTTTTAATTAAGCATTGCCAATTTTAAGTGCATGTAGATATTGTGAAAACTCCTTGATCGATGACCTGGAGCCTGAACCGTAGAACCAGCCAAGCGCAGGGACAACTGTGTCAGCTGCCCAACTTGCATCCACCATCCTGACCAGCTGCAAACTGGACTTGGAGTGCTGTGCTGCAAAGGTGAAGGGGTAGGTAAGACTTCACGGTCATCCTAAACTGCTTTCTTTGTTGCTCTGCAAGGGTTATGTAGCTTTTGGCTATTTTCTACCCTTACTCTACATACCTGGACAGTCTCTTTCTGAATCCAACCCAGTGTGGTTTAAACTCATCCCCCTCATCTGATGTGATAAGTAAAAGGTGACGCGTGCGCTCCTTACCTGGCGCAGTGCAAAGTTATCTGATTAGGCTTAAACAGCTGCTGCGATGAAGTGACACTGAAGTAATGTGGACGGCGGGTGTTAACGTGACCCATTCTGAGAGTGGGAGTGCAGAAAAGGAGCATGTGTTGCTGGCAGGAGAAAAGCATGTTGGCAGTAACAGTTCTGTCACTGTGGGGCAGCTACAACACTAACAGCAGATGTTGCACCAGGGAAGGTGCCAAAGTGGTCAGAGAGGAGAAAGAGCCAGGATAAAGTGGAAGGAAAGCTGCGGGACAGCTGATGGCTGAGGAAAGAGGGGGCTTGTCAAGTGAGTTTAGGAAGAGGAGGGAGCATGGAAGAAAGGCCTTAGGATTTTGACAGCATGAAGTCATAAATCGTAACATTTTGGGTGGTGCAAGGAAAACAGAATTCAAGTTGAAAGGGCTTAACAATTAACTGAAACAGAAGAAAGAGCAATGGTAGTAAAAATAAGGAAGAAAGACATAGCTTTAGCTGTGCAGCAAGGGAGAGTTCAGAAAAGGAATTTAAAGGTGAAGGAAATGAATTTTTTTCCCCTCCTCCTTGGGTGAGGGGAGAAGTGTAATGGTAAGCAAAGGAGTTAATCAAGAAGGTGATTTCCAGTGGGTCTGAAGATCTGGAGAGCTGGGTGAAAGCTAGGAACTGGTGATGGGCAGAGAGGGTCTTTAAAAGGGAGGAGGGAAGACAGCAGGTCAGGGGGATTTGACAATGTTGGCACAGTCTGGCTGTTAACGGGAAGTTAGGTCTTAGAAATGAGTAGGATCATCCATGGAGTGACTAATCTGAGTAGAGGAATCAAGGCAGGTGCTTATGTGCCAGTCTCCAGTGTTGGAGACAGAAAGGGGTGATGTGAACCCTGCAGCCTATAAAGGAAAGGAGAGACAGCAGGTCAAGGTGCAAGAGCCCAAGAGCTGGTGGCAGATAGGATTATCTCAAAGCAAATGGAGTTTCTTATTTAAGTAAGAAAGCTGACTTTCTTCTCTCTTCAGCCTCTTGCTGCCACTAGTTATAGTTCATTAGTGAAGGAGCATTTCATATTCTATTAGTAAATTTTTCATCAGTCAGTAGTTTCCAGCAAGTATTAATTTCCATAAGCAGGAAAGGAGTATGTGATCTAGCACAGAAACAGATGTAGATCCAGCGAAAAAAAAAAAAACCAACCCTGCCTGGTGTGTTGCTGTTTTCCAGTGTTGTCCTATGGCCACGTTGAATCACTTTTTTGTGATTGTGTTGCTTTGAAGTAAACAAAACTTTGCAGTGCACTTCCAATCCCCAAATGTAAGGAAGAAATAACTAACCAAGGATGTCTGGCCGTTTCTATATAATGCACACTAGGTGGCATTATATGGAAAGACATAACATAAACCCAGATTGTCCCACACGTACTGCACTGCTGCTAAATCCCTGCAACGGCACCATCAGGTTTGTGTGGAAAATTTTGAGCAGCATTGTTAAGGGTCAAGATGAAATGATACAAGCTGATGGAAGACAAAGTTTTGCTATGCTACAAAAGGAGGCTGTTATGAAGATATTAGAGAAATCGAAATGCTTCCTGTAAGTCTCTAGAAGACAGTTTTCTGGATTTAGAGATTTTTTTTTTCCCACCTTCGGCTATGTTAAGCATGTGGTACTTCACCACAGGGTTGTCAGTGGGGCTTAACAAAGGAGCCCCTCCAGCCCCACCCCAATTTTCCATGAAATAACACCTCATGCCCTTTTTTTTTTTTTAATTAAGGGACAGAAGGGCAGTAGGTTGTGTGAAATACTGACAGCAATGACCTACATCATCAGTTAATAACCTTGCTAGTATAAAATGTTTCTCCTAATCTCTAAAGAGGAAGTAATAGTGGACGTAGGAGTCTTCTCATTCCTCTGTTCCTCCCTTCTGGACAAGGGCCACCACTTTGGATAACTGCTTATGCTGTTGGGTAGCAAAAGCAAAGTGTCCTGAAGGTGACCGTGCTATTGGTGGCTTACTGGTTTCTGCCATGATGTAGAGCTGACAGCGGGACCCTGAATATTGTGCACGCTATAGCAGGCTGGTTATGGCAGAGGAAGTGTGTGTGCCTTGGGTGAATTTACCTGGTCTAATTTTTTTACCTCTTGTGGCTTCGTGGTGGCTGCATTTCGTGTGGCCTCTCATCCACCATGGCGAGGAGCGTGAGGATGTGAGCTGGAAACTCAGGGTAATATAAGTAGAAACTTCTTGTGCCTTGGTGTACTGTTCCCTGGAGCTGTGCTCACTGTCTTTCAGGGTGGTGTGAGGAGATCTGTTCCCTGCACAGCTGCAATAATATTCGTATCGCACAGCACAGAAAATGTGCTGGCGTTTGGAGCACACTCAGTAGATTATTACCTGTTACTGAACGTTACCTACACACAGGTTATTAAAACTGTCTGTGTGTGTAGCAGGAGGTACAAAGCCCCTGTTGCGAAGACGATAATCCTGAAATACTCAACAGTCATACAGGTCACTTTGAAAATGACCGTAGGTGTAAATAGAGTTTTCATCTCCTAGAGTGTTGATTAATACAGGTCACAGTGGTTTTATGCAGCTAACCTTAAGCATGGATGATTTCTTAAAGCATATTCAAGATGAGGCTGACAGGGCTTTGTCACAAATACCCTACACAATAAACTAGCCCCTAAAGCTGTTGAATAAATGCAAATGCTCCAGCTAGCAGGTGTCTTGTTCAACCAGATCCTTCTGCCTCCGAAGGTGCTCTGAGCAATACCTGTTGTAGCAGCATTGCTTTGCATACTGTGCATTAACGCTGTGCGTGGGGAAGACCAAATACAAACAGGAATTTGCGATCTGAATGGCCTTGAATCGTGATTGAGAGACACAGAGTAAGGGCGAGAGCAAAATCGGGCTCTGCGGGAAAGCATCTGGTGTGTGTCTCTGCTGACAGCCTCTACTGCAGCGAGCAGAGAAATGGCTGCCAGTTCTTGCAGAGAGTGGATTAGAGATTAGAAAGTGTAGTAAAAGAAGACAAAGGTACGGGTTATATGCTTGCATGCTCTTGCAGCCTACTAGGGTGCAGTCTTGTGTGACTTAGTCCTTGCAATTGGATTAGCAACAGTGACAGAGGGGCATAAAAACTATGAATATAAAGGTACACTAAAGGATTTAATATCTTCCTGGAATGAGGAATGTAGTGATGGATGCTCAGCATTTCTTCTTAATTCAGCTTGATGATCCGACCTGTCCTTTCTTCTTGTGCACATGGCTATGAAAGGCAGCATGGTAGCTCATTTTAGAGGAATGAAGAGATGAGCAAACTTGGGTGACTACTTCATTTTCTTTTTCTGAAGAGTGCAGGTGGCAGGGCAAGGCACCCTAAAAGATGGACAAACAGGCAGGACAGATGGTAGTTATTCTGTCGGCATCCTAAACCTTCAGGCAGGATGTCTTCCATTTTGACCGTTTCTAAACAGGAGCCTTGACTTCCAAAACCAAGAACAGATTTCCCATGGATCTGTGCCTTGTGGCAGGCAGCGTGTCACGGTGTTTGATGTCCAAGCAAGTACGAGCTTTCCTACTGAAGCACCTTCTGGAGATGGCAGCAACTACAGGGGTCGCCTCTTGTTCTCCTCTCATGCAGGTTTTCTACTGTCTAATGAGACTTCTTTGGCTGGAGAACTTACAAAATCACTTCTCCCTTACCTGGATGCTTTCACAAAACTGTTTGCATCTAATTATCCTTGGAACCTCAACTTTGCCAGCAAATTTGTTCAAAGTTGCTGAAGGCCAGGAGAAGAATACACAGATGTACATACACACGTGTGCATCCACTCACTTCCTTGCAGGACAGCATCATCGCCCAAGTGCTGTTTCCATGGAAACAAGGCTAAAAATACTGAATAATGGAAATTAGAGACTCATCTAGCAAGTATTTTCTATCCTGGACAAGGTTATTCTCATCTGTATGCTCTGTCTGCGTGTGTCTTCATGGGTTTCTGAAAGACTGTGGATTTTATTTTGTTTTGTTGCTACTCTCTTATATGCAAAGAAGGACCCTCAGCAATAGCCCCTGTTGTTATTCCTTCTGAAGAAAAATGCTGCATTGCATCCCTATGTGCTGCTGAAGCACTTCGACAAGATCAGAAGTTCATGTTAAGGATTCTTCCCCTGTGTTGGTTGCTCTGCGACCATGTCCTGCAGAAAGCAGCTCCTGGGGCACTGAAATAGGTAGCCCGAAGCAGGCTGTGCTCTGGCAGTTCTTGGTCTTTGAATCAGGGGCAAGCACCGGCTTCACACCGGCACTGGGAGTGTCAAAAAGGCACGTTAGACCCTGATTTATCCTTGCCCTGCAGCTCTCCCAAATGGGAGTTCAGGACAGCTGGGCTCTGAGCCCGTGGTCTAAGGTGCACCAGCAACTGGCTGTGAATGCCCTGTGCCCTGCCCCAAGCAAGCTGCCACAGCAAAACAAAGCCTGTAGGAGCCTACAAAAGTGCTCTTGCAATTTGCTTGTAAGCAAGACTGCACTTCAGAAAATCTTACATTTTATTTCATAAACATAGGCATCTGCTGCTAATTAAAGTAGCAGCATATAATTATACCCTTTCTTATTAGTAGATACAGAGTCTGACAGTTGCTTAGATACAAAATAAGCAACTACAGATTGTCTTCTGCACTTTAACAAGCACAGGGAGCTGGAACAATAGAATTGTAAACTTCTTCTGTATTATCTTCAGTAAATGTGCCTGGGAAAAATATGTTTAATCTCATTGGTAGCTTGTAATTTTGGCTGTAAGGTTCTTCAGCTACCTGTGCTTTCCCCCATGAAGTACCAACTGTAAACTTTCCATGGAGAGGGCAGGATACTTCCTTGGGGAAAACATTAGGCAGAAGGAACAACAGTGCAGCTAACAGCCACCATTCTGCCAAGACCCCGTTTTCTACCTTTTTATTTCCAATGAAAGTAAGCTGCTGCTTATTGATTAAAAAAATCCAGGCGCTAGTGCAGTTATCACTGTAGACACCAGCAGATAAATAGGAACATAAACTCTGCACGCACTGTAGCTAATATTTTTAAAAGGCAGATATTGCAAAATGCAGTTGCCTTATTTTTTATGGGTTAAGTTCACAGCCAAAGCACTCTGGATGTGACAAGATGGATCTACAGCTTTCCTAACAAAGTCCCTATTGCTTCTTATCACAAAACTCACGATGCTGTATTAAGAAATCACTTTTCTTGCCCCACAGACTATGTCAGCCATATCCTGAGAGGCACATTTGAGAGTGTGACCTTTTCTTTTCTCACATTCTGCTAATAACTCCCAACTTTCTTTGCTCACAAATCCAAAACTCTGTTGATACACCTACAGTCTCAGTGCTCTTGTTATTAAACTGTAGGGAATGTAATCAGAGAAGTTAATGCCACAATAATCCTCCTGATCCGTGTGGTTATCTCCGAAGATATCAGAAACGATGCTGCCTGGAAAAGAAATGATGTATGTTCTGGTTAATTCTGCACCAGCAAACCTTTGGAGGAATACACTGAGCTAATCTTCAAGATGCTAAAACACTTGAAGCTGCAATGAGATTTCAAATTTCAGCCTTTGTTATTGACTATCAAAAATCTTTAATATTTCTCGATGGAAGTGGTTAGCTTATTCCTAAAAAAGAAGAAAAAAAAAAATTTCATTTTGGACAAGGTCTGTCTTTCCTTTACAGCACTGTTATAAGAGACCTAAACAAAGGGATGAGGCTTGCAGGGATGCTGGTGGGGCTCAGGCGGCAGGGGGTGCCCGGGGAGCGTGCAGCCAGCCTTGCTCCTTTGGGAGCGAAACCGCAGCGTTCCTTCTGTGGCCAGTTTGGAGCATTAGGGGTTGAGCAAAAATCTGAAGTTTCTTCTTCACTTAGTTAGAGCAGCTTTACCAGAATTCAGGGCACCGTTTCGTGGAAAGCTGAAGGCAAAGTTAATACGCAGACAAGCGGCTGAAACTTGCTCCTCAGCAGAGCAGGTTCAGGCAGTGCTTGGCATGCTGCCGAGTTACCTGTCAGATCACCGGTACAGCAGCTTGCTTGCACAAGGAGATGATGGGATTTTTTTTTCAGTCACCTGTGTATTTTCTAAGGTCTTTAAGTTCTGCTAACTGTGACTGTTTACCACCAGGGGTCAGAGACGAAATGACCCTTCTGTGCAAGAATCTTAAATTCTGATTTTCCTCATCCTTCCCAAACATGTGATAACGGTTGCCATCTGTGCTAACTAGTACTAAATATTTAGCCAGCAGGGTGTCAGGTAGGAGTTCAGGTTCATGACGGAGGTGGTTGTGTGGTTTGTTGGTTGTAGCTCACGAGCAACATGTCACCCAGGAGACCCTCCTGTTGCTCACAAGTCCAGGAAACAGGTTGCTGGTGAAGAGTGGAGAATGATGGTTTGCTTAGCACTGTCTATGCAGCCTGGTGGGGCTGACAGGTTGGCAAAGGTTAGGCAGGTGAAGTCAGGCTGTGCAGCATACTTGGAAATTACTTTCATATGTTTGTTACTGTCCCAGATTTAAAAAAGAAAAAAAAAGGGGGGGGGGGGGGGGAAGGGAGAAAAAAAAGAAGAAGAAAGGAGGAAAAAAGAAAGAAAAAAATACAAAATAAAGGAAAAAAAGAGTTTTCTGAGCCTGGTGCAGTCATTAGGTGTAAACATTGTGTAAGTACCCTGTGATGGCTGAGTGTCGGTGGGTTCCGAGCGCCTCTTCCTCTCTCCAGATGGCCTTTTAGTGTCGGTGGGTTGTTGCTGTTCTCTCTTCTCTGAAGCATCACCAGTCTTAGATTCTGCCTTATCATTTTGGCAAATGTGCCTTTCAGTAGCTGACATGAATACCTGATCAGTCTACTTGGCATTTTCTAAGTTGGGCAGAACAATAGCACAGGCATTCCTGAAATGTAGATAAAAATGCTTTTTGGTTCAAAGTTTTTGTGCTACAGACAGCATCAGGATGCCAGTAGACAAAGGCCAAGGCACCTTTTACTCTTGCTGTGTCAGTCCCTGGAGTCTGAATCTCCGTCTCCTTCCAGTCTGCATGTGAGCTAGTTGGTTTGCTCTGCGCTGTGTGTCCCCTTTACAGCCCACTGTAAACTGACATAAAGGAGGACACAGATCAAAAAGCACCAGTACATAGAGATGTGGGGAAAACATTACAAGAAGATAAAGTGCTTCAGTGAAGAACTCAACATCTTTTCCCATCTCTGTTTTTGCTACTGGGATATTTCCCTTTCCTTCCCAGTGTGATACAAATTTTACCATCCCAGTAACATTAATTTGCTAGATCCACCTCTCTCTGAAAGAATCCTGACAAGAGGGCTGCACTGCGAGCTCCTGTGCTCTCTACCTCCCCATCAGATTTTGATGTGGGTTCAGAATATTCTTTCTTCTGCTGTTTTAATTCTTAGCACGAACTTCATGGTCCCCAGAGGCAGATTCGGAGTTTAAAGGTAAGCGAAATGCAGCGTCACTGAGTATGCTTCAGGCTCTTCCACATGAAACACAGACGCATAACAATCCCTTCACCTCCTTCCAAACATAAGTACAGCCCTACTTCCCGTTGGACAAAGTCATGCAAAAATCAGTAAAATTCTCAGTATAGCCAGCTGAGTTGGCTGCTTACCCTTTTGATCTGTAGGCAGTTGACAGTTGTGTGAGATGTTGTTTTTCAGCAACTTTCTGATCAAGTTGCTTGTAAATTCGGCCCCCTCCAGAGCACTACAGATCATTTTCAGGAAACCAAATTTCAAAACAAGGTAATCTGAGCGGTTGCCTACCACGGTCTTGCTTGACATTTTGGCTTTAGGCAAGACATGTAAGTGCATTGGTGTGCTGTGCCAAAAATGTGTTTCTCTTTTTTTTTTTTTTTCTTTTTCCCCCTTGATATGAAGCATCTTCTAACCCAAGCTCAGGTGATGAAGTTACCTAGTGGCACTATAGATGATTTGTGGGGGTTCGCTTTGTGCTTGGATGCAGGTACAGGCTCTACTGACAAAACATGCAAGGCTCGTGTGATAAGAAAACCAACCTCCAATGAGCTTACATACTTACTCTGTTCCTTGCTATCCATTTTTTTTGTCACAGACCTCTTGTTACACCTCCTTTTCTGTACTTTTCAGATCCCTCACCTTTTTTTATAAGGTTTTAAATAGTTTTTTTAATATAGCTTTTTATAAGAGATTCTCCTCAGCCAGCATGCCTCTCTCCAGACAATGCCTCAGGCATCTCACCTCCGAGAAGCTGTGCATGTCGTGTCCAGTGGTTCAGTGCCCGTTTGCCAGTCACCCTGCCAAGCGTTTTGCTACTTCAGCAGCACAAGAGCAGCAATTAGACCTCATATTTCTTAGAAAGGGCTTTGCAACAAAAGAGGAGGCAGTTCCCAGCTGTCTGTAGCCATTGGGCTGCAGGAGGATGCTCTCCACGTGAGCAAGTGATGCCTATGAACCAGCTGGGGTGGAAATGTTGCTCCCAAGGCCCAGGTCCGTGGGCTTTTAGTGCAAGCAAGGTGTCTGCATGTGGCTAAGGAGGTAGGGGCTGGGTGGGTGAGGCTGTAGAGGGAGGGATATGGGTTATGGCATCAGAAAAGGATGGGAGGGCAGAGAGCATCCTTTTTGCTCCATCTGGGGGGCACGTGTGGGCTGGTGTAGGACTGGTACTGCTTTGTCCCACGATCACTGTGGAGGGATCACCGCAGGGGGGCCTAAGCAGGTTCAATCTGAGAGAGCTCTCAGAGCAGATATCTCTCATTATATGCAAGTTACAAGTTACTACAGATCCAGGAGTGAGTTCCTAATGCAACACGTGATCTGGGAAAGAAGGTGTCTGAGAGGTGGAAAGGTGATCCTCCTGCTAGAGTGGGTGTAAAATGCCAAAGTGCCAAAATGGCTTCTTATATCCCACGTGGGCTGAAGCAATATTTAATTTGTGGTCTCACAAATGCACAGAGCTCATCAAAGCTGTAAATGCAATCAGCCTCTGTAAACTGACTAGCGAGAAAGGAGGAAAACTGGGGACCCGGGACCTGCTTTGAAGCTTCAATGTGTCACCTTGATAAACTGCAGGTATCACCAGTGCAAGGGAGAGTCCATAGCAGGGTCTCCTTTGGCAGACAGCTCCCTTCAAGCTGGCCAATGCTTACCTGTTGCGGTTAAGGGACATCTGAAAGGTACAGCTAATTGGAATACCTTGCTGTATCTTGATGCATCTCATACCTCTAGCATCAGTAGTATCTTTGCTAGAAGATGTCTTGGAGAAACCTTAAATAATTCCTTGGCAGAAAACTAGATTTCAAGTACAGGTCAAGTTTGCCTTTACTCACATCATGCTTTTCTTTTGTGGCTTTACTTCCACAATGTTACTCAAGAACTTGCCCCATTGCTTTGCCAGAAAAAAAAAAAAAAGTTTTGTTTTTCTCCAAAGCTTGTTGGCTGTTCAACATGAACTTCAGTGAATCTGACAAATCTGGGATGCTTTTGCTTCAGTGAACTAAAAGATACCCAGATAAATGCTGTTGCGCTGAAAACTGTTTTGGTGTCTGCAGTCCAGGCAAAATGGGGAAACATCCGTACTGTCACAATGGGGTCATGTTGTTCCCTCTGAAAAAAGCTTTGGTTTTTTTGTGGAGTATGGGGCTTGCTAGTCACAGTGTTTTTGAAAAAGAACCTCCAGTTTTCCTGTTAGTTAGTGCTCTTCCCGTGCTGTAAACAGTAATGCTTGATCAAACATCCTGACACCATTTTAATGAGCTGTACCTAATACCTTAATGAAAATGTCTATGTGTAGGCTTCAGGGGAGGTGAGAACCAATAGAGACTATTTTTCTGACTGTATCAGCACGTTCAAAACTCTGTAGTTCACATAGTCCGGCTAGATAGTCTCTGTTCATACCTTTCCCTGTTAGCTTTCTTCTTTTCCTAAGTCTGCTCTGGGTATCCAGCGTTGGGTATCCAGTCCCAGCCCAAGCCACCAACTCATGTGGCAGTTCTGCAGCTTGGGGCTCTACTGTTGGTGGTGAGGAAATCTGGCAACCAGGAAAGACTGCGGTGACACCCGGTGCTTTCTGCGGTGACAGCCGGTGCAAGCACACCCCATGTGCCCTGTTGCTCTGTTCTCTAATCCCCTTGAGCAGACATTTTGATTCCCATGTCATACACTTCTGACTTAGACCACGTTTAAGACCTTTCAGCTTCACCTCCTGTTTCTTCAATGGATAGAGTATTTTTCTCGCGTCCTCTGTGCATCCCTCAAAGGCACTCCTGTGCATGAGGGCATCATTCAGCACGCAATACCTCATTCATAAATTTTCCCAGGCACTCTTCTAGACCCAGCCAACAAGGGCATTTATTAACTGAAATGGGATTTCAACCTATGTGATACAGTATCTGTGGAGTTGACTGAGCCTGCGGAAGGCTGACAAGAGATCATTTCTTTCAACTGTGAAGCCTTGAACCGTGAAGTTCGCAGCATTGCTCATCCTTTCAGAACACTGTCATAATTTGATGGATTAATCAGGGTTACTTAGCAGGGATGCTTACCTGGCAAGACAATTCTCTAGCTTTTGTGCCTCTTGTGTACAAAACTCAAGGCCAATGAGCAGCTGCATCTGGCTCAAACAGTGCTGTTAAACTTCAGTACCAAGACCTATGTGAGTTTTATGTTTCACACGTGATTTTTTTTTTCTCCTTTGACAATACTGCTGTACTTTGTCTTTGCTGAGGTGCACACTTCATTGTAGCCAGCATCATTGCACCCGATGACGTTCATAGAGCCTTTAGCCCCAGCAGCATTGAGGAGATGAGTGTTTTCTATCTCTGGTATATATTTGTTATTAACAGTCCAGTGCATGTCGGCATTATTGTTTAAAGGATATTTGTACTTCAAGCGCTCTGGTGCAAGTTCTGTTGACAGCTTTGAAATCAAACTTTCTGCCCTTCCCCAGTAAGTCTTCAAGCTTCCTAAAGCCTGTCTTGGGAGGTGATCAGCTCTCAGACAGTAGACCGTGCACACGTGTGTGTGCCAGTGTCCTGAGGCTCCAGTGTTCTTTGTCCTGAGGAAAGGTCATGAAATGCCTTTTGCTAGTGAAGCCAGGGCCCTCATTTGGGTTGGCTGTGTGAGATGGCAAAGACAGGACCCTTATTGCTACCTGCATGAAACATGCTCAGGTCAGACTTTGAGGCTTGTGATTCTTCCCACACACCTCTGTGTGGCAGCCTGACGTTCAGGTTTCTTTCTTCTCCCATTTTAAAGAGAGGTCAAAAGCAAGCTAGCTTGCTTCTTTCTTTCCTGCCTGCCCTGGTCTGCGTACCACAGTCTGTGCTTTTGGCACCTGCCTGGGCAGCTTGTGTTAATACTTTGATTTTACTTTTCAGCCTTTGATCTGCTCTCCTTTAGCTATTAATTGTCTTACCTCATTCATCAGTGAGAGTGGTTTTCCCCCGAGAGGAGTTGCTCTCTTCCTCTGCCCTGTTTTCCCTCATATTAGAGCTACAACACGTTCACAGTGCCTGAGCTTAGCTCTGCAACGTATTTTTCCCTAATGCGTTGCATATAGCAGAATGCAGCTTCTCAAATGACATCTCATCTGCAAATGGACTTGCTTTTAAATAAAGTTTTGTGGTATCTGAATATGACCATGCTGTAGTCGTGTCAGGCAGGACTGAAGGGAGGAACGTGTTTTGCAGAATGGCAGGGTTGTATTTCGAATTGGAGTCAGCCCCTCGTGAAGCAAATTACACTTCTGCCTCATATCAAATGCTCACGCTAGAAAATGCTGATCTCTCTCTTCTGTGACTCACCTGGGGCTGCAAATTCAGTTTAATAGTGTCTTATTCCTGGTAACAGGGATCTTCAGAAGCTCGCCAGTATTGGAAGGCTTGGATCACCTTTTCCCCCCAAAGAGCTCCAGCAGATCAGAAGTGAGCAATATGGTCTGATTATGGCTTCCAGATGAGACCTCATGACTGTTTCCATAAACCCAAAAGCAAAGGCTTAATCTGTTTCCTAGGCATCTCCCTACAAATTGTGTTCTGTTAATTGAAAGCCCTTTTTAATTAACATTTTCAGAGTACCCTTCTTGAATAGCCACTAATTAATGTTTGCTCTATTTTGGCATAGTACCCAGTATAAAATCTCTTTTTAATTGTTTTTGTTTAAACCATTGCAATGTGGAGAGTTTTACACCTTCCAAGTGTTTTGATTTTTCACTGTTTAGGTACCTTATCTATATATGTTTTTAAAGCTTTTGTTTTTTCCTTTTTCTTTTTCGCTGCAGTTCTGCTGCAGTCCGTCCTGGAAATATCCTGAACCATAGATTTCTCCTCTGTGCTAATTCTGTAAATGCCATAAAGTCTTCTCGCTTCCACATGAAGGTTTTTTTAACCTTCTCTTACCCAGAAAACAAACAATTTCTGGCTGCTGCAGAGGAATTCAGCCTGCTCTCGGCCATGTTGTTTCAATACAGCTACCTCTCGGCTTGCTAAATATTCCACTTCTACATGAGAGGCAGTTTTAAAAGTAAAATTTTAATAAATTGAGTATCTCCTCCTTTTTTAATAAAAAAATAAAACCCCTTTCATCCCTAAATACATACAGCTTGTTCCAGCCTCACCACTGCTGAGTGTTAGCAGCATGGTGTAATGAAACCTTATTTTTCTGAGTTACAGAAGGTTTTCTCCACTTGCACCCTGCTGGATGTCCTCCCGCTCTCTCTGCACACCTGCCTGCGCCGTGCTGCGATGCTGCATGTGGGAAGCCCCAACCTCCCAGCAGCCGACCTTGCTCCAGAGCTGGGGGCAGCTTTTGAACTGGAAGCGATGGGTGCCGATAGCACAACGCCAGGGATGATTCACCCCAGGGCTTGTACCGCTGCGCTGACGTGACCCTCCAAGCTTTGGAGCGTGCCAGCCCGGCACCTCCCACTGACAGGGGACAGCTGGAGTCAGAGCCAGTTTGGGAGTGAGGACAGGCAACCCCTGAGTGCTCCCAGACGAGTGGTAACCCCAAACACGGTGCTTTCCATATCTCACATTTTTCCTTTGCAGACACCCATTTTTCAAGCCCATTCTGCTGCACAGGGTGATATGCCTTATTCTGAGTAAAGGTGGGTCTGGCTGCTCCTGGGAGGATGGACCGTACTGCTCTGCACTCCTCTGACTTAGGGTCATGCCGACAGCCCCTCCTGAACCTTGCTAGATCCTCAGTTGCTCCGAAATCTCCGGATGAGAATAGATGTAGGGGTGTTCTTTCATTTCTGGTTGTCAAAAAGATTGCAAGACCGTTTTTACTATAGATGGATGTGAACTTGCCCTAACTATCCAAGCCTTTTCGATCTTCATATTAAATTACTTCAGCGTATTTCTACATGGGGCTATGCCGAGTACAGCATACAGGAAAGTTAATAATGGAAAAGCAAATAAGTTAAAAGTAAATCTGCAGTTTTAAAATTCATTCATGTTAATAATGCAAACCGCTACTTTTTAAAATTCCTTGCTGTGTTTTTACAGTGCTATTTCAAAAATATCTCCATAAAGAAGGCTAAGAATCAAATACAACTCATAACTTTTTAAGTTGCTTATGATTTTAATGGAGAAGCTGCTGGCATCCATTGATTCAGTGATTCACCCAAAGACCTTAGGAGCACGGGAAGAAATCAAGGAAAGGTCACGTATTTGGACTCATAGAGCCTTTGATATGGGGCAATTTGGCAGATTAACATTGACTTAGAGCAGTTTAACTGTTCCTAGGTGTAGTATCTTCGCTGAGCTGGAAATACTCAAGTATTTCCAAAAAGTATTTCCAAAGTATTTCAAAAAGTGTATATGGAAGAAAGGAAAACATTCTTAATATCATTAAGATACGTTTGATTAAAAAGTAGAAAAGGCTTGGCAAACAGGATTTGCTGCTTCTAAACACCAGAAAAGATAGAAGTACCAGGCCAGTTTTTGGGACTTGAATTTTAATCCCTGAAGAAAGCAGGTTGGAGGGATGCGGCTGCAACTGTCCGAATGAGGTGGTTCCCAATCAGCGCTCACAGCAAATGCAGGACCTCCTTCTGCAGCCACCTCTGCAAGGGTAGGCCCACAGCCAGTGGCTCACGTGGACGGATCAGGGAGGTGGCCTATTTTCCTGTTGTCCAACTAAAAAGCAATGAACTCCACTTTGTTTGGACCTTTCTGACTGGAGACCATGGGCAGCAAACAAGCACCAGACGGAGGCAGTGCCTCCAGGACCACATCAGCCTCTCAGCCCCTTCATGGACCCAACTGGTCCCACCTGGGGTCTTTCCCCACCCCTGACCACTTCCCAGGAGCCCCATTTCAGCCCAGCCTGGATTACTGCCTGTCCCCTGGGAGTAGCTGGTTTTTGCTGCTGTGGGTCACGCAGGTATGTGTGTGCGTGCCATCTCACTGGGTGCCTGGGTCTGTGCTAGGGCTAGTCCCAACATGGGGGGCAAAACCTGACCAGGTACACTGTAATTTGAGGCTTTTGCTGGGGTTTGCACTGCTCTGACTACATGTCCAGTGCTAGCCTGCTCGCTCTGTTACATCTAGCCTGTGAATGCCCGCTCAGTGGTGGCTACGCAGGAGCTGTCTCTTCTTCTGAAAAGTGTGTGCTGCTCAGGTTGAAAGGTTGAAACAGCAAGTGTTGTGCTGCTAGCAGTCGAGACTAGCTGTGTTCATGAGCTCTCTCAAGGAGGTCTCTGTGGATGAAATCTAACAGGGTAAATGAGATCCCCCTCTGAAAAGGGTCCAGAGGTCCCTGCAGGAGAGGGGGACATGGGTGCTGTCTCCCGCTTACCTACAGAATGATAGTGCCTGCAAGGCTGGCTGCTTACAAAGGGTCTGTAAACCCCCAGTCCCCTTTGCATTTGCTTTGTAACTCAAGGAGATCTTAACCTGATGCCTTACTTTTCCCTGTTGACCAAGCCATCTTGGCCCTGGAGCTGGTTGTCCTCAGGCAGCCCAGGTGTGGGCCGTGGCAGCAGTGCAGGATTTCACCACAGCTTGCTGTTTGGTTTTCACAGTGTTAGCAGGGTGAGCTGAAGAATTTAAAAGGAAAGAGGATAGTTTCCTCATTTAGGGGTGCTGGTAACTCTGGGAGCCCTTTCCAGCCTTGTATTTTTAATCCACTTCCCCAGTGGGAAGCCTGAAGGAGCAAAAGTAATCTGTTTCCTACTGTTTAGCTGTATTTATTTTCCACTGCCTGCCTCTCTGCCTGCAGCACCACTAATGTTCCCAAAGCACCTGAAGTAATTTATTTTCTACCTCTGCCTATGACAGTGGTATTGCACCCTAGAAGGTTTTGCTTGAAGCCTTCTGGGCTTTACTGGGGGTGCTCTAGGCATGTGAGAAAATAAATAGACTTAGGAACAGTATGTGTTAAATGCACAGTGGGTGTCTAGACTGCCAAGGTTTGTGTATGTTTTCACTTTTAATAAGGGTACATAGATATATTACTAAGTATCTGGTGGACAAACATACTCTAGATGCTGCAAACTTGCTGTTTGTATGGCCCTCTCAGGAGCCATTTGAACAGCGTCAGCTTCCCTTTATAAACACTGTAACATTTCTTTAAAAACTTAAATTACTTTTGATGGTCTCCATTTAATTAGGAAAATCTTTGCTATGTTTGTCTTGTTTTACGAGCTTTCCTGGGTCATCCAAAGTCCTCTGTGAATAAGGAGGATGCTCTGTTGTTGCTGGGGCTGTTTCAGGTCTCACTGCTCTGAACTGAGCTGTGCATGCACAGACCAAGGTTCAGGGTTTTGGGAGAGATCAGCTGAGGAAAGGAGCCAGTCGGCCAACTGTTTTGAAGAATGATGGGGCTTGGCACGGTTAAATGGCTACAGGCTTCAAAAGTAGCAAGACTTTCATTCTTCTCCGTGATTATAAATGGCTGAGAATCAAAATGGGTCCATTTATTTCCATGACTGGCTGCTTAGGAAGTGCCTGGTTCATGCTTTGAATAACTTGTGTTTTTCCCCTCCTTCAGGCCCTCAGCTTCTGATGATCTTTTGCAGATGTACCTACACATACTTCACATTTTTATCAGCTGTGTTTCCTTGCCCCAGGTGGTGTCACTAATGTGACCTCTAGATCTTCACTGGCAGCTTTCTTGGCTACTGGCTTAGTCATATTAAAAAAAAAAAAAAAAAGTGCTGGTTTCAAGATGGGGCTGGTTAGCAGGGCTGCTGTCCCCAGTTTATAGCCAGTCTGGCCTCTAATGGTGAGCCTGCAACAGGGAAGATCTGAGGAAGGGACACGTGAGGGTAAGCCAAGCCTGTCCTACTCTTATTTCACTCGGGTGCTTTCCCCCTTTCCCCTGTATCTTGCTAGCAAAGGCACCTGCTGCTTGTCTGACAACCAGTTAAGACTCAAGCTGGAAAAAAGCTCATGAGATATTTAAAACTTCTGTAATTTGAGCTCCCGTGTAGCTTCCCTACTTACCACAGGGGAGACAAATCCTCTTACCTGACTGTCAAATAAGCGCAGTGAGGAAGCTGGAAACGAGCTGTATGTGACCTCCTGGTCTCTGCAGGAGTGTGCTTGTCCCTCTCCTGCCTTACAGGTATTGCCTGGAGCTTTGTGGGGACCTCTGGGGTCATCCTGGGCACTCTGGAACTGAAGAAGTCCACACTGCTCGGCAAAGTCACCTGAGGTGACAAAAGCAGTTTGAGCAATTGATACAGCTTGAAGTTACAGCTGGAAAGGGGAACTTCTCATCAAATAATTCAACTTTTCCTGTAATGCTGCTGCTCCCAGGATTGCTCTCCCAATGACCCTCTGTTGGCCTGTGGTCACAGGGGTCATAGGAAAACCTCTCTGTCTATTGAGGAGGGGGTGGAGGAGGAGGAGAAACTAAAAAGAAATTGGTCTTTTTTTTTTTTTTTTCCAGAAATTGAAAGACATTAAGTTTTCTAGAACATCATATCAATCTGGTCTTGCTATGGAGCAAGATCAATGCTATATATAAATACAGATATTAGGGAAAAAAAATTAACGCAAACCAATGTCTTATTCCTGTGCAAGCTGGAATGGCTGTGCAATAAATACAAAGCATTCAATCTGTGTTTAACACCCTACAGGAAGCCATAAAAAATAAGATTTCTCTCCCCTTTTACTAAAGTTACTCAAAAAGCTATAAAATTAAAAAAGAATCAGCTGATTCTTATGAATTTTCCTTCCTGGGGGTTTATAAATGTCTTGGGTATTTTTGTTTTGGCCTGTGTTTGACATTCATGCAGCCCAATGCAGAAGGTATGTATAAGACGAGTAGCTCCAAAATGCCTCTTTGGAACATTTCAGAGGCTTCTGAGCAGGCTCGGCGCTGAGGCGTAATTGACATTATGGCATCTATCCTGCCTCTCTTACAAGTTAAAATTGAAACATAAAAAATGATTTCTCCAGTGTACTCCCCCAGGTCACAGTCCAAATGCCACTCTTGGTTAGCAGTGTGGGCTTTTAAAAAATGCACCTTTGCAGGAGGTGAGGGAAGGCACTCCATGAACTTTGCAGCCCCTCTGTTGAGGCTGCACCTCAGCCAGCTGCTCCTCCAGGTCCTGCTGAGACTTGTGCAGGTACGGTTCATAGGGTTCATCTCCAGGAAAAAGCAGACTTCTCAAGCAAGAAGGGTGGCATTGAGAGCTTTCAAAGCTCCGGGTCGCGCTCTTCGAGTGAGGTAACTAGCTGTAATGCAACCAGGCATCCGGTAGGAGAAGTCACTCGGACAGTATTTCAGAATTTTTCCAAACTGGGCATTTATCTGCTATTTAGTCAGCACCCATCAGGATAGCAACTAATTGAAGCCAAAGGGACCATTCATGGTGTAAGATACCAGGCAATGTGAGTAATGATGATACTATTTGGCCTTTAATTAGTCATTTACAGTTCATTTCAGAGCTAGAGAGCTCAGGTTGGATTCACTGCTCCTGCATATGGGTTCCTTGTGGATTAATTTGTGGCTCCCACAAAAGGTATGAAGGGCTGGTGACTGCAGAGCTGCTGATGTCTGCAGGTGTTTGCACCACTCTCCTACCCCTTCCATTCATCACCTGAAAAATCAGGATTTTTCTCCTCCTTTGTCACAAAATATCTGTGGTCTCTCAGGTGTCTCATAAATCTTGCTGATTTCTCTCGGTGCCTGCTAAATTACAGCAGCTTTGCTGCAGGATAACAAGCCTGGCTACCTCCCAGATGGTTTCTTTGCTGGTTGCCCAGCTGTTAACCTGACCAGGAAAGTGCTATGGATGTCTGTCACAACGCAGGGTTTGTTTTTCTTTCTTATTCCTTATGTTTCTGTAGGTATATTTGATTAGGGTTGAACACCTGAAGTCTCTGGGAATTAAAATTCTTGATTATTGCCCATTAACATCTATGCAGGGAGACTGGTTCTCAACAGGGCTGGATGGGGATTTATTTTTTTTTTCCTTACTGCTAGGTTTGTTTCTTTTAGGACTATATCTTCCTGGAAACCTTTTTTTGGTTCTTCTGTTGTTGTCTGTGTACTTTAACAGGTAGACTGACTGCCGTGGTGATTGCTGCTGGAAAATGTTGGATGGGCAGACAGGATTAGCAATAGGTTTCAGTGCACCCTTAGCATGCGTCCCTTGAGGTCTGGGGTCTTTCCTGGGATCCAGTGCTCTGGCTATTGCGATTTGATGTGGATTGCTGCTACGGCATTGCCTCTGCTCATTAGATTTGACATTGCTGTGAATTCAGAGAGGTGGTTTACTGTTAATCAGCTTCTCTGTTAATCTCACACATGTCCCCCTGCTGTGTAAAAGCTCCCCATGAACTTATACTAGAGTCTCTTCTTGGCTTTGTCTCCTTGTTTCTGTTTGTGCTTGGTGTGAGCAATTATGTGCATTGCAGTAAGTAACGTATCATTTGCTGTATCCTGCCAAGAAAAAAAGTCTCATATTCTTCATAGCTAGTGTGTGTGGTGGTTTTTTTTGTTTGGTTTTTTTTTTAAATAAGCTAGCTTCTGCAGTATCAGTCCTTGTCTGCTCTGGTAAATGAACCTTTGCTGAAAATGTTTTTCACCAATACATCTTGCTGTACCAGTACTGAAAGCTAGTCTCATCTTGACAAGGGTACACGCATTTCAGCAGTACTTCCTTTAGAAAATGCAACTAGGACGGAGGAATCCATTTTCTGATACCTTTGGTCTTCTGCATTACTACTAATCAATCATCAGTGGGACATGCTCTTGTTTGAGATTTACGTGGGCACAGCTTCAAAGGAAAGCTGCTGCTACACGGACAGTGAAATCTAGAGCTGAGTATCCTGCAAAAGGCAGGGAATGCTTATTGTGTGGAGGGGAGGGGCACATACTCGGGCACCTCAGGTCAGTGTTGAGCTTAAGTACAACAGCAGCAATCAACTTGAATATGATTGCTACAAGATCTGCTTGTTCCCACAAAGAGGTCCTCAGACAGAGGCCACAATGTGGACTACCAGACCTAAGAGTGGGAGGGAAGCTGCTGAGGGGAGATAGGCAAAGCAAAAGGACATGAATTTTTCCTATTTCTGAAACAGAAGCATCTAGATTTAGATCCTGTCTAGAGGCCTTATCCTGCAAAAATAACAGCCACCATAGTACTGGTTTAGATCCTCACCCAGCTCCAATTTGTTCATGAAACTGGAAGGCTTGGTTTCCCTCAGTCCCCAGCTCCTGCAGTCTAAAGCTGCTGAGAAGTTTCATAAGGATGTGTAGCTAGTGCAATCCCTGTTAAAAGGGGGAGAAAAATGAACCACAAGTAGTTGTATACTTTATCAGTTAGCACATTGGAGCTGGAAAAAGAATTATGCCTACCTGTCCTCAGTAGTTTCCTGTTTGCTGGAGTTATTGAGCCTGTTCCTCCTGACTGAAACATACATCTGCATAGACAAGATTTCATGCTGCTGCTTAATATGGGTGAAGCAGAGAATTTAAAAATCAACCCTTTTGAGGAGCAAATATTTTCAGCCCTTCTCTCTTCTGCCTTTTCACTCTGTTCTCCAAGCTGTGAAAGCTTTTAATTTCTCTGCATTTGACTGTCACCCCTGAGGACATGACTCGTCAGCAAAGGGATGGACACAAAGTCTGTGTTATGCGGTTTCTTTATAGGGACACATATGTCCTGAGGCAGTTCTGCTTTTCAAGTAGCAGGGGGCTTTAGTGAGTAGAAGGAAGATGTTTTTGAGTAGGAATGATAAAGAGTATCTAGTAAAGGCTTCTAAGAAAAATGGTCCCCTAAATTCCTTCAGTTGTGTGTTAATAGGGCTTTGTGTCAGTGAGCATCCAGAAGGTAGAGTTTGGTCTGTGGAGGCAGCACAAAAAGATGTGGGCATCCTAGAGGGCCTTCTTTCCATGTATTGCTCTGAGCTTGGAAGGGTCACTTCTCTGCTTTTTGAGCACAGTTCCAGAAAGAAAGAGATCTCATTTACACCACAAATAAAACTGGTGCGTACCTGGGCTCTGCACAGAGCTCTACAAGGAGCTCCCAGCAGTAGCTTTCTCTGTGCAGCCACTAATTCTTTACTTTGTCCCTTAGGTTGTTCCCACTATTATGCTGTCAGGATGCCCCAGCGAGTTTTGCCACTTGAATTAGCTGATGCTGACTAACTAACCTGAAGGCTCTGAGTCACAGGTGTTTGTGATTTACCCCAGGTGTTCAACACGACTTGGAACCAAGTCAAAAAAGTTTGCTTCTGGACAGATACAAATACCTTTGGAGTGCTTGGTCTTGCCTGTGAAAAGGCAATAGCTATGTTGAGCTTGCTGGCAATACTGATGTATTTATTTTTTAAATTCTAGCGTGGTCATCCCTGGCTTTATAGTCTCTGTTCAACCACAAGGAAAGCACAAAGACTTTTTTCCAAATAAATTGGCTCAACTGATTGACAAGGAGCGCTATGTCACAGGACAAGTGGGTGTTCTGGTCCTAGAGAATTTACAGCTGGCATGATAGGTGCAGTTTGAAGAGTGTTAATGAAGTGAATGGAGAATAAGAGTATTAGACTGGAGAACAAACATGAGGCAGTTGCACAATACAGAGACTTTTCTGGTTTTCAAACCTAGGAAGGAGCATACCAATAATGAATCTAGAAGCACCTTGCACATGTGCTATTGAGATCAGTATGATTGATCATGCATAACTGATATAGTAAAGCTGTAGTATTGACTCTTAGTAAAAAATGGGGTTTTTTTGGGTGATGATGTGTGGAGCAGTGAAGCATTTTGAAATGTCTCTCACCTTCAGACCACTCTGCTGACTGGTATGTGCAGGAGAGGCTGGGTAAGAGTCCTGTGGAAGGGAAAGCTGCTCAAATCCACTTCCTTTCCATCTTGCCAAGTGGAGTAAGTACTTTTCCTCTTTAAACAGATCAGCCCCAGAAATATTTCTTTTCTGACTGTCTGCTGTTTTAGGGCATCCTGGGAAGATATTTTATGATGTTCATGAGTGAGTTCAGCAAATGCATATAATGTTTCTCAAACTCTTCCACTACTGTTGAGGGAACTTCTGGGATTTTGCTTTTTCTATTAAAGATGACCACAGGTGTGTAGGAATTGAACTTCATAAGCCTATGAACTTGAAGCGAATGAATGCATTTCCTCCCATTTCCTATGGCTTTACTCTCAATAGGCTTTGATAATATAAGAACAGGGAAAGGACAGCTTATTGTGATGGACAGTTTAATCTTACCTGCCTGCTGGTAAGATACACTGGCTGATCTAAAGAACCTCAAAGTATAAATTGCCTTTTTAATACTGATAAACAGTAAGGGGGGGGAACTTAAGGAAATATTACATCTTAATTGTAGTTCTCTGCTGGGATCAACAAATCTGGTTCAGCCTTGAACTTCTGCTGTTTACTAAGTCTCTCAGCCCCACAATAATTATTTCCTTAACCCTTAGTAGCTTGGTTATGTGATCTGTGGCACAGCAGTAATTGTATAACAGCTTGATGATGGGACTTTTTTGTCCATGCTTATTATATGACCAAAACAATCAGCCAGCTAAGTATCTGTCTGATTCTTCTGTGACTTTGTAAGCAAACTCATAGGCTAAATGATGTCTTAATACAAAGAGAGGGAGGTTAGATAATCCCCCTAGTCCCTTACAAGAGAGTAAGCTGCATTCCCTGTTACTTCAGCCTCTTTGCATAGAAAAGGATAACAGGGGAACAGACTGAAAACATGTAACTTGACTTAATCACAGAACTGTAGGGGTGGCAGTGACACTTCAAGTTTGTCACATCCAGCCCTTTGTTCTGCCCCAGGAAGAGACAGGACCCTTTCAAGAACTTCTTACTGCGTCTTACCTTTCTATCATAAAGCAGGGCTGGCTCTTATCAGATTTTCAAGCTGATCTGACATAAGAGAGATTAAAGTCCTACAGCCTGTCAGCTGATGACCAAGCAGCCTACAGGTGTGACAGCTTGGGAATACAAGGATGGGTATTATTTGAGAAGATCTAACATGGGAACACAGAATGAAATGGAGTCTAGGTTGAACATTGGGCTGATATTTCCCAGCAGTGAGGTCTAACAGGCTGCAGAATACTTCTGGGAAAACCGTAGCAGAAATGCTGTTATGTATGGTCTCTGTGTGAGTGTTTAAAAAACAAAAACTTGTATATGGCCCTATAAAGGGCTGTATTATGCCACTAGGAACAAACAGGCATTGCCTTGGCACACACACCAGCCAGACCCAGGCTAAGCTGGCTGTGATGGGAGCCACTTGCTGTGGGAGAGGCTTGCTTCCCTATCTGGGCAGCAAATTACATGTTAGTTAATTGATTGCAGTCTAAGAAAGGGCCTAAGCCTATTTCACAAAGATGGATATTATCACTAATTTATCCAAGAGGAGGCTGAAGTTCATGGGAACTCAAGAAGCAATTTGGTAACCTGTCCATCTCCCAGACCTTGCTCTGACCTTCAGGCATGCTGACCCTGATCCACCTGTGGCACAGCTGGTGGCACCTCGGTTCAGCCTGATTTCAGTGTGTTGCACTGAAGTCCTTTCATAGCAAATCAAGCCCACCAAGTCCAAAGTGGTGGCCTGCCCTGACAAAGGGGATCTATTGCATTTGCCTATTAAGCCTTGTTTTAGATGGCTTATTTTTCCTTCTACTCCAAGATCCCAAATCCTGAAACACTTAAAAGATCAGGCTCAGTTACCTACCCCATAGGAGTGGGGCAGTGTCAGAGGCATATGGTCGTGCTCAGTGTGGCTGTCTCTGGCTGGCACACACAGGTATGGAGAAATGGCATGGAAGCTCAGTGTTTTGAACAACTAGGAATGGGCACAGTTTTGCTGTCATACTGTCCTGGTTTTGGCTGGGATAGAGTTAATTTTCTGTATAGTAGCTAGTATGGGACTATGTTTTGGACTTGTGCTGAAAACAGTGTTGATAACACAGGGAGGTTTTAGTTGTTGCTAAGTAGTGCTTATACTAAATCAAGGACTTTTCAGCTTCCCATTCTCTGCCAGGTGCACAAGAAGCTGGGAGGGGACACAGCCAGGATAGTTGATCCAAACTGGCCAAAGGGATATTCCACACCATATGACATCATGCTCAGTGTATAAAGCTGGGGGAAGAAGAAGGAAGGGGGGACATTCGGAGTGATGGCGTTTGTCTTCTCAAGTCACCGTTACGTGTGATGGAGCCCTGCTGTCCTGGAGATGGCTGAACACCTGCCTGCCCATGGGAAGTAGAGAATGAATTCCTTGGTTTGCTTTGCTTGTGTGTGCAGCTTTTGCTTTACCTATTAAACTGTCTTTATCTCAACCCACGAGTTTTCTCACTTCTACCCTTCCGATTCTCTCCCTCATCCCAGTGGGGGGGAGTGAGTGAGTGGCTGTGTGGGGCTTAGTTGCCAGCTGGGGTTAAACCATGACACATGTCTCGGGGGAAACTGATCCACTTCAGAGGAATGGGATCTGCTATCATCACGGTGTCATGTGGAAAGGGTGATGTTAGCATCTGAACTGCTTTCTGTGACACCTGCATGGGTCACTGGTAGCTCCCCAGTACCTTACTGCTGTGAGATGGGAAAGGATGACCGACCTCTGTGTTTTAAGTGCAGCCTGTATCTACCTTCTGCAGTTGTTTTATGTGAGCCTGGGAGGGCAGGCACTGGAGTGCATCCCTTTCAAAGAGCAAAAAGGGGCTCGTTTGGCTTTACTCAGTATGCTTAAGAGGTGGAATAAACTTAAATATCCCCTTCAATTTCGTTAGGAGAAATCCCATTTGCATGTTACACCATTATTAGCAGAGACAATGGGACAAACATTGGTATCCTGTTAATTATGGGCACGTTAATGATATATATTTCTGCAGTCAAATAGCATTGCAAGTCTATTTCCTGTCTTAATTTTGTGCTGTGCCGTTTGAAATGTTAATGAAGCCAGAATTCTCAAAGGTCATCGTCTGAATGCATCGGCTTTTTTTCTGTTTTCTTTCAGAACAATTTAAATGAGGTTTTGTTCCTAATGTTGCTAACAATGTTAACTTTTCTGTTTAATTAATGAAGGTGTGGGAACATGTCTTTGCCCTGGTCAGTGAGTTAAATGAGAGAAGCTCTGTATTCTCCTTTTAAACCATTCCTTGGCATTTTCTTTCCATGATGTGTGCCCTGCCTCTCCTCTCTCCCCTGAGAGCCCCTACTTCTTTCTCTTCATAGGTTGTGTGAAAGAATGGTTAAAAAAAACCCCCAACCAACCACCAACAGAAAAGTGCAAATTTAGCAGAACTGAGCATTGCATTTTCTGAGGAGCCATTTATCATCCTCAGAAAGTTTTGATTCTTCACAAATAATAAAGAAAAGGACTGGTAATTGCTATTTTCACCTAATTGACAGAATTGTGTTGTGAAAGAGGGAGAATTTCTGCACTGCCTTTGCTGATGACACTTGAAGGTTGTTTTAAACTTTCCATTGCTACTAAATTAAGAGATTGTCCCTTGTATGTGCTCATCATTAATCCAGTAGGTGGGTTTTTCATTTGTTTTTAATACTATTAGATGACAGGGAAGTGGCAAGTGTAAAGGATGTTTCCATCAACTCAGTTTGTGTGATTAAAACTCTACAGGTTTGTAATACTCACTTTAATATTGCAAGGTAGCACCTGATTCAGCTCCCACTTTGCAGCCTTTCTACTGGTTTCACTGGAAAGTAGATGGAGGCTCTTGAGTATTAGGTGCTTTAGTGCATAACCCATCCATGCAGCTTCCTAGGTGTCTCTGACACCTTCTGTCCTAGGCCTCGATATGTTCAATGGTTGCTAAACAGACAAACATGCTTTGCCTGGCTTGTTCAGGGTTGTTGGTAGAGTTTTGTGAAGCCGAAAGCTGATGACAGCAGCTGCGTGCTGAGAGGAGTGCAAGGCTTGTGAGGTACCCAGCGGGGTTTGAGGAGGTTTCTGGGTGCCCCAAGCCCTTGGGCTGTGTGTGTGGAGGGACCAGGCAGCAGCAAGGACTACCAGTTGCTAGAGGAGACCAAGATGCTGGGGGACTGTGTCTTCACCAGCCAGACTGCCTGCCCCCAGGCCCCTGCCACCAGTCATAATCCACCCACAGGGAGTTCAGGCAATGGTGACCACCTGAGAGAAAGCTATGTCCTCTGCATCCCCTGTGGTATTAGCACCCAGTGGGACAGATGCAACTACGCAGACAGAGTTCCCAAGGGAACATGCAGCCTTCCAGGTCTCCAGCTGCAGGATATGCCAGGGGTTTCTACTGGTGTCTGAGAACAGTAAGTGAGAACTCCTGTGGGAGGTGCACCTAGATGGAAGATCATCTCAGCTTGGTGGTTGAGCTTCAGGAGGAAGTGGACAGGCTGAGGAGCATCCGGGAGTCTGAGAAGGAGATTGACTGGTGAACCAGACTCTGCCCTCTCTGGAACAGAAATGTCGACTAGGTAGAACACATGGCAAGGGGGATCCTGCACCCTCTCCTCACCAGGCAGAAGACAGTGACTTGAGGGATAGAGGTGAATGGATACAAGTCTCTGCCTGGGGCAGTGGGAGAAGCTCCTCCTTGTCTACCCTGCCTTCCCAGGTGCCCTTATACAACAGATAACAGGCTCTGGAATTGGAAGGACAGGGACACGATCAGGTGGATGATGATGCATCTATACTAGAGGAGTCACTGAGATCAGGTCAGCCTATCCTCCACTTCATGACTACCTCCATGAAGAAAAAATGGTGGGTTATTGTTACAGGTGGCTCCTTTCTGAGGGGAACAGGGGGCCCAATCTGCCAACCAGACCCACCTTTTAGGGAAGTTTGCTGCCTCCCTGGGGCTTGGGTTAAAGACATTGCCAGGAAACTTCCTAGCCTGGTATGTCCCTCAGATTATTATCTGTTATTGCTTTTTCATGTGAGTTCCAATGAAGTTATTATAAGAAGTCCAAGCAAGACCAAAAGAGACTTCAGGACCTCGGGGAGATTGGTAAAGGGATCAAGAGCGCAGCTGGTATTCTACTCTATCCTCCCAGTTGTAGGGAATCACATCGAAAGAAACAGGCGGACCCAGCTTACCAATGCCTGCCTCTGAGGCTGGTGTTGCTGGCAGAATTTGGAGGTTTTTGATCATAGGATAGGATATGCAACCTAGACCTGCTGGGGTGTGATGGGATTCAGCTTTCTCAATGGGGGAAAAGTTAGCAGGGCTGACTGAAGCAGCTTTAAACTAAGTTCCAAGGGGGAAAGGCCTAAAATCAGGCTTACTAGTGGTAAGCTATGAGATGACATGACAGTGTTTGAGGGATGGTGTGCTAGTGAGAGCTTTCACTCTGCTCCATGATGTACTGAGTACACTAGAGCACGTTTGAAATGTGTATTCACTAATGCACGTGGTATGAGGAATAAACAAGACGGGCTAGAAGTTTTGGCTCAGTCCCAGAGTTACAACATAATTGGTATAAGTGAGACTTTGTGGGAAGAGTCCTGCGACTGGAGTGCTGTGATGGACAGTTGTAGGCTCTTCAGGAGAAATGTGCATGTGAGGCAGAGGGATAGCACTGTATGTAAAGGAGGGGTTGGACTGTACAGCATTTGCAGTTGGGGATGACATGGTTAAGAGCCTCTGGGTAAGGATTAGGTGAAAAGCTAATAAAGTGGATGCTGTTGTGGGGGTTTACTATAGATCATCCAGCCAGGATGATGTCACAGAGGTATTATTCTATAAGGAATTAAGGGAAATCCGTAGATCAGTTGCCCTTATCCTTACGGGAGACTTCAGTTTCTCAGATTTTAACTGGGACTATCATACAGCAGATGTGCACAAGTCCAGGAAATTCTTGAAGCATGTTGATGATAACTTTTTGATATAAGTACTAAGGGAGCCAACTAGGAAAGGTGGCCTCCTAGACCTGTTGCTTGTCAATAGAGATGGTTTCATGGATGAAATGATGATGGGTGGCTCTCTTGGCCACAGCCATCGTGAAATGGTAAAATCTTTGATATTAGAAAAACTGTCAGCAGAGCTTCTACCCTGGATTTTGGAAGAGCAGACTTTAGGCTGCTCAAAGAACTAGTTAGTAAGGTCCCCTGAGAATCTGCTTTCAAGGGTAGTGGGGTCCATAAATGCTGGTGGCTTTTTAAGAGCCATCTTTCAAGAGTGCAGGAGCAGGCAATTCCAATGTATCAGAAGTCAAGCAAGCAACCAAGGAAGGCTGGCTTGGCTGAATGGGGATCTCCTTCTGGAACTTAGGCAGAAAATGAAGGTGTGTGGGCTTTGGAAGCAAGGTCAGGCTACACAGGAGGACTACAGAGATGCTGTTCACCACTGTAGGGAGAAAATTTGTATGGCCAAAGCTCGACTGAGTTGAAGCTTGCCAGTACTGTGGTAGATAACAAAAAAGTATTTTTAAAGTGTGTTAACAGCAAAAGGAGCACTAAACAAAACAATGGTCTGTTACTTATGAGGTTGGTCACCTCACAAATAGGGATGAAGATAAAGCAGACATTTAATGCCTTCTTTGCTTTGGTCTTTAACACCAGTCATGAGCCCTGGGTTGAAGGACTGCAACTGGGGGAATGATAAGCTCCCGGTTGACTTTGAGCTGGTACAGGATTTGCTGCTGCAACTGAATGCACATAAATCTATGGCACCCAACGGGATTCATCCCAGGGTGCTGAAAGAGTTGTCCAATGTTATTGTGAGACCTCTCTGTTATTTACCAATGGTCTTGGGAATCTGGAGAGGTCCTGGTTGAGTGGACACTAGCAAATGTTATTCCAATTTTCAAGAAGGGCAAGAAAGAAGACCCTGGTAATTATAGGCCTGTCAATCTCACTTTGGTGCCTGGTAAAATTATGGAGAAGATTATTCTGGGAGTTATTGAAAACACCACTTGAAAGACAATGCAGTCATCGGTCAAAGCCAACATAGGTTCATGAAGGGAAAATCATGCTTTACTAACTTAAAATCCTTTTATATGTCAAGGTTATCTTCCTAGTGGTTGAAAGGAAGGCAGTGCATGTGATTTTTTTTTTTTTCTATTTTTAGCAAAGCTTTTGATGCTGTCTCTCACAATATCCTTCTGGACAAAATGTCCAGCATTCAGCTAGACATGTACACAATACAATGGGTGAACAATTGGCTGAAGAGTTAGGCTCAAAGAGTTGTAGTAAATGGGGTAGCATCTGGCTGGCAGCCCGTCACTAGTGGTGTTCCCCAGGGCTCCATTTTAGGGCCATTTACCTTTAATGTTTTTATCAATGACCTGGACACAGGAGTTGAGTGCACAGTAAGTAAGTTTGCTGATAATACTAAATTAGGAGGAGCTGTTGATTCCCTCGAGGGTAGAGAGGCCTTAGAGAGATCTTGATGGATTAGAGCACTGGGCAACCACCAACTGTATGAAATTTAACAAGAACAAATGCTGGGTTCTGTACCTGGAACAGAGTAATTCTGGATGTATGTATAGACTGGGGGTCAAGAAGCTGGAGTGAAGCCCTTCAGAAAGGGATTTGGGGGTTTTGGTTGATGGTAAACTCAATATGAGTCAACAATGTGCCCTGGTGGCCCAAAGGACCAACTCTATCCTGGGGTACATTAAACACAACATAGCTAACTGGTTGAAATAAGTGATTGTCCCACTATACTCAGCATTGGTGCAGCCTCACCTCAAATACTGTGTGCAGTTTTAGGCTCCACAGTATAAGGAGGATATAACAATATTAGAATGTGTCCAAAGGCAGGCAACAAAGATGGTGAAAGGACTAGAGGGCACAACTTATGAGGAGTGGCTGAGGATGCTAAGTTTATTCAGTTTAGAAAAGAGGAGGCTGAGGGGTGACCCCATTGCCGTCTACAACTTCCTCATGATGGGGAGCAGAGAAGGAGGTGCTGATCTCTTCTTCCTGGTGTCCAGTGATATGATGAGAGCAAATGGTTTAAAGCTGCGTCAGGGGAAGTTCAGGTTGGATGTTAGGAAAAAGTTATTCACTGAGAGGGTAGTGAAGCACTGGAACAGGCTCCCCAGGGAAGTGGTCAAGGCCCCAAGCCTGTCGGTGTTCAAGAAGCATTTGGACAAAGCTCTTAGATATATGGTAACTTTTAGGTTGCCCTGCGTGGAGTTGGGAGTTGGACTCAATGACCCCCATGGGTCCCTTCTAAGTCAGGGTATTCTATGATTCTAAGATGTAACCTGGCTCCCAGTTTTTAAGCCTCTGATATGGTGGAGCAAAAAAGAAACTGGCTGGAGTGGTAATATGCAGATTTTAGTTTCTACTGGGTTAATCAAAACTGGAATGGAGGGGAAGAGCACAGGATTTTAACTAGGTATTTTATCACTTGTACTTGTGTGTACCCATAAATCTATGCAGGAGAGGCAAGCCCAAGACCTTCTGAAGTAAGCTTCTTATTTTTCATGTAATTTAGATATCCTGGTCATACTGCATGTAGAGGGCAAATGTGTGAGTGGAATTTTACCTGCTTCTAATATGAGCAACACAGAGTTTACTTACTTCTTACTTCTTCCATGAAGGTGACTTTGGTCCACTTCCTACCTTTCTCATTTTATTACTGAGATTGTCAATGTGTTTTACCTTCACTGCCTAGGGCTGGAGAGTTCCTCAAATATTTTGCAGCACGTATTTCCACCCACATCTTTAAATTTGCATGTTAGAGCACTTCAAGGGCAGCTTCCCAGACTACAGACCCAACTGTCATTCAGGTACAGAGGACACTTAATCAAGCCTCTGAATGGAGTTCAACGTGTGTACAGCATGCAACCATTGCACAGGCTTTGCTGTTTTGTCCCTATGTAGAAGACGGGGTAATATTTACCCTGTAGTGAACAGCTCTGGATACAGATATGAGAGCTGTATGGGAAGAAGTCTATGGCATTCATAGCTTAAGAACATCCACTAGCTTAAAACCAGGGTTGTGGCCACACAAGCCTCTAATTTAACACAACTAGAGAGGTTGTGAACCTCTTAAAATGATAGCGCAAAAGAAAGCTTACGCCAACTACAGGCAAGCTCATTGTCTGAGGATGGTATTACTGGAAAAATCAAATGAGAATGCTGTTGGACTCGGCAAAGCTCAGGGGACAGGTTTGTGGGAATGCTTGCCTGTGAAGCACAGCAGTGGAGCTGCCCCAGACCCTTTTGCTGATGCTGCAGGGGAGAAAGGCTCTTTTTCTCCCTGCTTCTTACTGAGGTTTTCAAGCAGCAATTGATGCAAAGGCTGATCTCTGCTCAATTTGCAACTGAAAACAGACCAAAAAACCTACAGGCAGAGATTGTCCTCTACTAAATGTTAAATGAAAATGAGGGCTTGGAAGAATGTATACTGGTGTATGCCTTAGACTAAAGTTTCTTTTGCCTCCACTCACAAAGTTTAGAGCCTTAGCCTTCCCTGCCCAAGAAACGACAAATGCAAAGAAACACACATGGTGAAGTGATGGGGTAGGGGGAAGGAAGCCCCCAGACTACTGGACAGTGCTCTCTGCAACACCCCTGTTTTGGAAGGTTAAACACTTTAGCTATGTGGATGTTAGCCACGTTGTGCTATTGGCCAGCTGGAACTTTTTTTGCTGTTATAGATTTAGTCACAAAGTCCAGCCTTGTATCCAAAGCACTAGGACATCCATCAAGATGCATTATGCTCTCTAGGGCTTTTTATTTTATTTTCTTTAAATAAAGACTGTATATTTGCTTTCATATTAGAAATCAGCTTTGAGAGAAGATTGATGTTTTCAGCAGATTTTGGTATTTTATGATATTTACAAGGCACAGAAAAGTGCAGAGGGAAAACCATGTGACAGTAACTTTTCTCAAGTACTCCAAATAGTTAAATGGAAGTAAAGTTCTCTGTAGTTCCCTGGCAAAAACTGTCATTTTGTTTTGTGAGGTAGTTATGGATTTTCATGAGCACTCCTTGCTAATCTGCTTTAATGACACTAAACCCAAATCACATTATAGCTATTTTCCTAGGCTATGTTGGAGACATGCCACATTAACCTAAAAGAACAAAGCATAGAGATGATGACAACAACAAGAACAACAGTAAAAAGAATAAAGGAAATGGTAGAGAAGCAGGATTCTTATCACCTGTGGCTCTACCCCTTGCACAATGAGTGGCACAGCACTAGAGGAATAGGCACTAGTGAAATGATTGATAAATAGCATTGTGCTTGAATCTTCTGGGAATCTAAAGGACTTTGGAAAAAGATTTACTCTTAATTTTATCATCTTTATTATGATGTCTAGCTGATTAAGCTGACAAAAACCTGTGTCTTGTAGGGTTGCATGATTTTATTATAATGTGCTATTGCTTCTTGCTTGCTAAGTCTAACCTTGTTCAGTTTTTCAGTGCCAAGGGTTAGGACTGAGCCTTGGTCATGAGTTCACAAGGTGAAGAAAAAGCTTGGGTATTTGAGGGATGGAGGAAATCTCTACAAGAAACCAACGGTGGAATCTCATGCCCCTGGTGATGTGTAAGGCTTTAGCAGATGGATGTGAAATGTGCAGCCCTCAGCAAGTCCCATCCAGCTGGGAAGCTGTTTGTTTCTGGTCTCCACAGATCTGTTGTGTCTTCTGAGGACAGCATATGCCAATGTAACAGTAAATAGTCCAGTGTGGGTTGCTCGCTTTCTTCCATACTCTCTTGCATTTACCTCTCCTCTGTATGTGTAAAAACACATATATTTCATATTTTGTTGAGGCTGAATAAATGTTATCTGTAATTTAACATACTAGGTGCTGGCACTCTGGGAAAGTATTGCTTTGAAAAATCAGTAATGATGGAGCCAGTTTAAAAAGAAAGGTGTGTGGTTTTTTTTTTTTTTTTCCCCCCTTCTAAAAACCCAGAAGGTAATACAATTTGCATGTTTTTTCCCTTGGTTGGCTAATAATTTTGGAAAGCCTGTCCATACAGGCTGTGCTCCAAATAAAGAGTTGATAGGAATTTCATTACCGAGATGAGAAAAGGATATGATCAAGCTGGAAGTATCTTAACGTTCATACCTGGAGCATACTTTTACATATATATATCTTCTTAGTCCTGGTAAGAAAATAAAACAGCACACTGACACATTTGTATCCATTTCGCTATTTTGTCATGTGCACTTATTACTTAAAATGCTCCTTGTCATCCTTAATATGTACTGAGGGGATAAGATAAATCACATCATGAATTTCCCTGTGCTATAATTTTGCTTTCTGGCCTCCATAAAACACCACAAGAACTTAATCTGTAATTAGTATGTGAGTTATTTGTGGTATTGTAAAGTTACCCACTGTAACTGTTGTCTTTTTGTCACTACGGAACTCTCAAAAATGGAGATGTGGTCTAGGATATCATCAATCTTTTCTTTGTAGTTCAGAAAAGGAATCCATTTTCTTTGATAAAAGACCCATTGGTCTTTGTGATATATAAATCATTATTTCAAAAGAAGCCCTTTGAAATATCAATTCAAGGTATTCTCACAGAATATGACTTTATAGCTTTTTCTAGGGATGGAAGATAATCCTTGTGCCTACCAAAAAGGAGGATCTGTACTAATTTCCATTGAATTTTGCAACTTTAGTAGAAGCTCTCTAAAGGCCCAGTATTACTATCTCTAGTCTTGTGTACTGCATGAAGTCAGAGCTTTTGTGTCAAAATAACATTTCTCTAATGTCCATCAGAGTCTGAGATGACTGAATTAAAAACAGGATCCTATGAAACAGCATTCCTTACAGTGTTGAAATTCCTTAGCCCCTTTAATGAGAAATATTGGCATTTTGTGTATGGTTTTTTTGTTTGGTGGTGGGTTCTTTGGCTTTTTTTTTGTTTTAAATAAAGAACTGGTTTTCTATCACTGGAAAACTGCTCTAAGGACACTGCGAAGTGGCCCTTCTATCAGAGGCCTTTCTTATAACTCTGCTTGAAGGTATCTTATGTTCTGCGGAAATACTTGATATTACATGAACTTGTTCTGGATATACCTGCCTGTACCAAGACTATAAGCCAGTATGTGTTAACAGCGTGGTCCTTGGTGGAACAGCTGAAGAGGAGGCTACCAGTTGTTGGTGTTGCTATGTTGTTGTGCTCCTGCAGCTGGAATAAGGGTGTGGTGTGTCTTTGTGTCTTTTTTTTTTTCTTTTAAAAGCATTCGTATTTTCAAGGTTTTTTTGTTACTCTATGAAGGATAGAAACTTTTCTTCATATAATATGAAAACTGCAGCCATAACTTTAAGGAAAATGACACATACTGTAAAAATGCCTGAAAAAATTGCCAGGGGAGGCAACAGAGCGTTCCCAGGGTGGCTGCCTTTCAGTGGTATAAGAAATGAACAGCCCTTAAATGTGTAGAGTTTATCATTCCTCAGAGGCCTTCAGAAACCTGCTGTACAAACTAAATAATAATAAACAATGTAGTTCTTTTACATAAATAATCCTTTCTGTTTCTAATCTACTGGTTTATTCCTGCAGTGGCATATTGTTTACAGTATTTATCTCGAGGTATTGTTATTGATCTCTCTTGTGCAAAGGAAATGAATTTATCTGCATGAAACTACATTGTTGGAGAGGCACTCTATGGCTGTATTTACAGTTTCCTTCTGTTTAGCGATTACACTTTTTTTTTTTTTTCTTTTTTTTTCCCTCTTCAATTTATCTTTTGGTTGGCTGGCTCAGAGCAGCAGGATATTTGGTGTGGGCTGTGAAACAGATTTAAGAAGTAAGAGGTACTTTTAATCCAGCCCTAACTTCTTCAGTCTGTAACCTGCCTGTGGAAATAATATTGTTTGTTTCCCTTTTTATAGCTTTCTCACAGGGACATCATCAATCTGTACTTTAAGCGTTTCCAAAGAAGTGAGGACAGTCAATAGAAGAGGGGAGAGGATGGTGGTGGGGAAGCCTACTGAAATTGCATCCTTAGTAAAGCTAAATACAGTAGTCCTAAAGGGTGAGAAAGGAACCAAGATCTGAATCTAGCTGGAGGCCACACAGGAGGGATGGGGTGTTATGGCAAACTTGTTCCTTGGCCTATATCCCCTGCTGTGAGGAAAATGTGAGGATCGAAGGCTTGTTCAAAGAGTGGAACCTTCACGACACAGTTGTCTCATCTAAAACTGTATAACAAAGAGTGAGAAGCCTCTTAGATCTGATCCTAGGATGAGGGGATAAAAGAGAAAAATCACACTTCTATTTCTGTTCACTCGTCCTTCACAACATTAGAAACGGGGCGGTTGTTTTTTAGATTTCAGTAAGTCAATTATTTCTTTGCTTTTTACTCGGCTTGTATTATGGGTAGTGTCAAGGTAACCGACAACTACCAAAGCTTTGGTACTGTTCCCATGGGTTTTCTCATCCTTAAAAAAGGGAACTGAACTGCTTTTGTGAGACCCAGCATCCTGAGCTGATCCTCCAGAAGATCCAGAGCAACCAGGTGCATCTCAGCCCAAGCTGCATGGGCTGCCTCAGCAGCTGGTTCCTGGGGTCTGAGGGGAAGAGGAGCCTTTTGGTGACTTGCATTAGGCGAAAAAAAAAAATTCTCCTTGACTTGCAGCAGGGTGTTGGGGAAGGGTTTGAACTTAGGAGAGTTCTTAAAAATTATCCTTAGAGTACCCCTTTGCTTTTCTTTATGGAGCTCAGATGCCAGTTCACTTCTTTCCTCGGGATAAGCCAGCCCCGCAGAATTGCTGTGGAAATCTACTGGCTTCAGCTTCTTGTTTGACTGCCATAAACAAGGAAATCTGTATCCTCTTTGCCAGTTGTTCAGCAGAACCAACCTGCTTGTTCCTGGGCGGCTGGGTGAATGGGATTTTGGAAGGATGCTTTGTGTCTTTGAAGTCTTTTCTGGCTAAATATCATTAATCTTCAGAGTGATTCAGTTCTTAAGGTAATTTATGGCTTGCTTTTTTTTCTTTTCTTTAAATCCTTTAAAGGCGTGAGATGGAAAAACTTCTTTGCTTCAAGATTATCCAGTGTAATTAGAACAGTGTCACTCAACTGAGTAAAGTCCTTTATAGATGTGTTTTCCTCTGTCTTTTTAAAATTTAAATCCATGATACATGGGAAAAGGTGCAAGTTATTGTTCATTTATTTTGTATTTCCCCGTACACTGTATTCCTAAAACTAGCCAGAACTTCTTTTTGGTTTCGTGGCTTTTAGGATGTGATATTGAGCACTATTAGTTCTGTGAGGGGTTGCTGTCTCTGTGCGTGGCTCTGAGGTACTTTCCACTTGTATCAGGTTTACTAATTGCCTTTGCAATGTATGAAATCCTTGTGTAAAGGATGACTGTGCAACAAGGCAGTGCAACTGGGATGTCAAATATGAATTTACCAGACACCACTGGGTACCTATTACCTATGTGTGTCTATTAATGAAAAAGGGAAACAACTTGCTAACCCACCTCCATAAAAGCTTTGTTCCTTGGAGGGGAATACTACTATATCATTAGTGTCTAGTGTTGGTGTTTCCCCATTTCCTCCAGTGTAAGAAACAGACTGGAGTGAGGCCAGTGGAAGGCTATTAATGTGGCCAGGGGATGGACCATGAGATATGCTGGGGAGGCTGAAGGACACGGGTTTGGTTAGCCTTGAGATGGCCAAGGGGGTGATCTAGGGATCTACTTGCAGCCTTTCCGTTCCCTAAAGGGGGGCTGTAGAGAAGATGGAGTTTTCTTAGATGTACAGTGAAAGGACAAGAGGCAATGGGCAGAATTAGCTACAATGGAAATTCCTATGGGATTATGGGAAAATTCTTCACAACAAAGGGGGTTCAAGCACAGGAACAGGGCCCAGAGGGGCTGCAGACTCTCTAACTCCCAAGACTTTCAAATCTTGATGGGCTGAGGCTCCAAGCAACCTGATCTGACTTAGAAGCTGGCCCTGCTTTGAGCAGGGGATGGGCCTAGATGACCTGCAGATGTCCCTTCCAAGCTGTATTTTTCTATGACTATTAAATTTATGGTTGGTGGTTTTCTTTTTTTTTTTTTTAAGAAGGCTACCTGCAGTGTTGTTTTCAGCTAATATGTTGTCTTCGCTGGAATACTTGCTGTGAATCCTTCTGGTCCTCAACCAGGAGCTCAATATGACTTGTTGATCTCAACTCCAACTTGAGCTGTGACTTTCCAGGCTATGTAGAACAGATTGCTCTCATTTCCAGTGCTCAGAATGATAAATAAACTGGCTTTTCTCTGCTTCAGTGCTTCATTTGGTTGTGGAAAACCTTATTGCCCAGATATGACTGGTATCTTCCTCCTGCAAATACCTTGGTTTGGTGGAGAGCTGACTGAGAAGTCATGGGACGCTGTTCCCTTTTGCTTGCTTGTCACGTTAAATTTTGTTAATTTGGGATAATACTATTTCAAACACTATTCATTGATTAGAATTTGGATTGCTAAATGTGACATTCTCTTGCGCCTTGTGTAACCATTCATCATCATATAAAGGAGTGACCATGCTGTTTAGTAGACTTTAATAGCCATTTTGCATAGGTGTAAATGACAATAGAAGGTAAAAGAAGATTTAAGCCAGCCTTGTGCTAGCTGCATATCTGTAATAACTGTTTTCTAAGTATTTTATTTGTTTTGGCTTCCTTATTCTTTGGACTTGTCTGTTATTGTTGAAAGGGCTCTCTTCTTTCTTTTTTTTTTTTGCTTTGGTTTTCTATGCTTCTCATGGTCCTTTGTTTTTAAGTATCACAATTTATTCCTCCATCTGTACAATGATAAAACCTTCTCCTAGTTTCTTTTTCAAAGATTTGACTGACTTGTTTGCCACTTGAATCTTGGAAATGAGAGTTTGATTTGTAGCCTGCCAGATCCATAATAATTCTTTGTCCATATAGCTCACATTCTTTGTTGGAAGTTGCAATTTCTTACAAATTGCTGAATAACTGCATGGCATTTTGCTGCTTTCCATTTGTGCTGATTTCCTAGCAGCTTCCACCATTCCCTGTTTGACATTACTGTAGTCTGTTCTCTGTTCAGAGTTCAGTTTTCTCACTTCTACAAGCCTTCGGTATTCCAGTTGTCCCATGTGAAGCCTCCAACAGGCCTGATCTTGTCTACCAAATATCTGTTTCCATGACTTTATGAGTTATCTTTCACCTGACAGTCTCCTAGGGGGAACTCTTTCCCTGTACCTTCATGAGGGGGAGTACATGGCTGGATAACTCACTTGCCAAAAGAATTTAATGGAAAGCTGTTATTTGCAGACATTTCTCCTGCTGTGTCTGAAGGACAGAGGAAGACAACTGAGCTTTCTCATGAGCCTGTGAAGGCAGTTTAACAGCAGGTAGTCATGCAAAAGTCTGATTTTGAGGACACAAAGAGTGATTTCTATAAAAAATATAGTATGTCTTCATGGTCCAGTTTAATTCTCTTTCTTTGTGAAGAAAGAGATTCAGGCTTTATCTTCATCAAATTTTGGTTTGACAAAATGCCCGGAAAATATTGGGAAAGGCAAAATACTGGTGCTAAATGTTGCTCTTAAGTGCTTCAAGCTTATAGAAATTTTTTTTTTTTTGTCAGTTTGATTGTCCTAACTCAATCCTTTTTAATGCTCCTAGGAGTTCGGGATTTGCCATAAACTGCCAGATGCATGGTCCATCTCAGTCACGCTCTCCAGGAGTATGGGTAAGAACACAAAGCTCTACCTCTAAGCCGGTTCTGAAGTACTGTTGGTTCGGTTCATGTCCTAAGACATGAAGAGATTGCATCCCTAACACTTTCAAATGGTTAGTGCGTGTGCTTACGTTGTCCTTCTGTTAATCTTGACCTAAAACCACCATGTCAATGCTTTTCACAGATCAGCTATGCACCAATTAAGGCTTTATTTGTAGATTATAATTGAAGATTTCAAAAATAAGAAATCTAATTATTATAGCTGTGCAACTGAGGTAATGGAGATCTTTAGAGGGCCTGATAGTGAAATGAAGGATTAAGGAGCAGAATGTCAGTAATCCATCAAAGGACTAAGCACGGGCTGTGGAAGACCTGTACGGCTCGGTACAAGGAGAACATATGGCTGGGAAAAATGCAGAGTGTAACATCTGCAGGTAACAGCTTGTAACGTGAGCTGCGTCCGTGGTGCTGCTAATCACTGGAGCTTGTGAGCATGCTTTTCCTATGGGGAAAAATAATTAACCAGATAGAAAATGTATCAGAGATGATAATCAATAAGAGAGTGTGCAATACAGCATACTGATAACATGCATACGATATAGCCCATAGCTTGGGTTCTTTGGATTCAAAGTGCTGGAGTGTTGGACACTATCACTGGTTGTTTAATCACCAATGATGTAATGTGTTTAATACTTACCAAATGTAACAGTAAATCCTGTATTTAACTGAAATGTGTGATAAGTTAAGGTTGAGGGAGTTGGGTTCATTGAAAGAGATGGGATAAGAAATGGCTTCAAGCACAGTAAAACCACCAGTGGGTGATTAGTTGTATTCTGGAGTGCTGGCAGTAATTTTGGGGTCCTAGCAGTGATAGCCTTTGAAATGCAGACACTGCTATGACCAGGCAGCAGATTGTTTTTGTTTAATTTAAAACTTATTGCCTTCTCATTTTTTTTCAGTCACTTTTTCTCAAGGAGAAATAAATTGGGTACCAGCTCTATTTACCCATTTTGTTTGTTGGGCATATAGCTCCTTTGCCCTCTTAATTTTTTCAGTAGAGGGGAATGTTGTCTTTCAGCTGACTAGGAACTTTTCTAATATGTCATTTTGCAGGAAGGAAGCTTAGTTCTTGTCTCCCTTGTGGGGTGGGAAGTGCTGCCATTTAAGTCAGTGGAACTGCTCTGTTGCAAAACTGCTTTTTATACATTGGGAATCAAGTTAAAAGGAATACTTTCAGCTGCTTGGACCAAACTGGTTCCCTGTTTTTGGACCAATTTGCTGCTTCATCTTTGTGTATCATGATTCTGCAATTGGGCTTTGGTATCAGAGAAATTTCTGGAGCTCTTGCAGATTTTGTTTCAAGAAACTTTTCCCCAGTCTGAGTAGGTGTTTCTTATACAGTTCAAATTATATTCACAAATAACTTGTCTGTATTTGTATACCCCCACTGGCTCTGTGCCTCAGCATGCACCGTACTATTACAGATGAATTCATTAAAATGCTTAGGCATTCATTGCTGACATTTGTTGTGTTTAATTGAAATAATTTCTTCACCCTCTGAACTTAGCTTTTATGACACATCAAAACTTTGGAACATTCTCTTTTCAATTATTTATAAACCTTACAAGTTATTTCTTAATTTATTTGTTAGTTGTCCCAGATCATGTTTTCATGCAAGTATGTATTCATATAATAGCATGTCCTTCATCTTAAGAATGCTGCTTAACTTCTAGCTTCCTAGAAAATGCATCTTCTACGAGCTGTAGGATGAATGTATGACACAAACTACTCTGTTAAAATGCATAGACCATAGTTATGTTATGCTTTTGAAACAGGAGTACTTTCAATTAATATGTATTTCTTTGTGCTGTAACCTGTCCACTGCTGCACGTAACCTAGCATCTGGAGCTGCCTAAATGAGGGTTGCTTTGTAACTCAACTACATTACAACAGCAGCAAATGCAGGACCCGTTCTGTCTTCACTTATGTTTTTTCCAATTTACTGAAATCATGGAGGTTTTCATGGCTGAACCTGAGCTTGATTACCTTAACTTACTGATATATAAGCTTGCTCTACCATGATACATCCATTCTGAGAGTTTGTAATTGAGCTGGAACAAAGAAGGAAAAGAGGGTAAGGGTTTATTGACAGAACAGCATGTTTTGTGTTCACAGACTTCAGCGCAGTCTTGTATTACTAACTGAAATGTTGCTTCCCCAGCACATAGCTGCTTTCTGGCTGTCTTAATCATTTTGCATTCTAACCCTTAACAGTGCCTTCAATGTGTTAGTAGCAGCAGGGTCACTCTGTAAATGAGACTGAGGAAACATATCTTATTTTTGTTGCATTTGAGGGGGAAGAAAAAAACCACTTCTGCAGCCTGAATAGGTTTTTCCTGAATGCAGCAAACCCCAAAGGGTGTTGAGTTTTTTAAATACGCGAGTGTCTTTCTAGATTCCTACATCCGCAGTCAAGACGCTGAGGAAGAGCAGCCTGGTTAAGTTCATCTGGCTACACAACTCCCCTGTTCCTGAGAGCTGCAAGGGCTCAAATTTTTTTTCAGGTTGAGATGCTTTTTTTCCCATGACTTTTTGAACTTGATTTGTCCAGCCAGCTACTTGGGAGGGTGGAGATAGCACTGAGGTGATTTGCAAGCCCGAGTTGTCAGAACTGCACACCTCTCTTTTTGCTCACGTTGAAGTGTGCATCTCTCGGGACCCACGGTTGAGGCATGTGTTTGATTTTTACTTTTAGTGCAGAAGTTCTCTCAGTTTCTGGGACTGTGTTCTTGCTAAACAGAAGGATTTTTTTTTTTTTGGTAGTGTTATAATTGATGATCAGTGTTGGAACTAATACCTTTGCTGTGGGCTGGGCAAGAGAGCTTCAGAAATAGCAGAGAGTTGTTAAGTGCCGTGAAAAACAGCAGTGTCTTCTAAAACAAAACATAATTTGCAGAAGTTCCTGTGCAGATGTCTGTTTTCTTGATCTTCATGTAGGTGCTCGGTATTAGTGTTCATAAAAAGATCTTAGTGCTAATCCTCCTGTAGGTTCCTTTGAAATATAATATTTAACTTTTTTTTCTTATTCCCTTGAAAGTTTTTAACATGCCTCCTACACTTCTTTCAATGAACACACAATCTCTGATTTATTAATGAATAATGTGTCCCAGAAATCAGTTTAACAGATTCCCAGCCATCAGTCAGCATCACTTTTTCTATTATTTTGCAGAATGGATTTCTTTGAAGCCCCATTTTGTAGACTCTCAATGATATCTTTGTCTAACTCTTCTGAAGAAGGGAGAGAACCTATCAGTTTTCTTATTTTTTAAGACTGAAGGGTACATTAGTAAGAGCCAGAAACCTAGTTTCCATATGAATATTGAGTTCTGTTTTTCAGAAGCTGCCTTTCACTTATACTTTTTAACTCTTAGAAATGAAATGAATGATCAAGAAAGGACCAACAACACCAGTTAAAGCAATATTTAAGGCCAGGTCTGTGTAGAAATGCGAGGCCTGTAACCATAGAGTATGCTTTCCAAATAAATCTAAACTGGAAATGTTATGCCTCAGAGGCATACAGTGTACAAGCCTGGTGCAAAGACTAGATTTATCTTGATATGTTGTCAAGCAAGCATCTTCCATCCTGCCATTTCATGTCTGGCCTTCCCCTAACAGTACTCCTAGTTGCCTGTCCTGAGGCACTGATCTCTGCCGAATACAGAATATGTTGATTTGCATTTCTGCTCTGTGGTATTACTGAAGCCTGTTAGAGGGATGTAAAGCTAGTATTTGTTATGCCACTTCAGCCATAAAATACTGCCTGTACCAAAGCAATCTAGAGGTCTCTGGCCAGAAACCAGGCAACAACTGGGACACAAAGACAAACCTTTTCCTTGAGGACCCGTTATCTTAGCTGGCATCTGGGAATGATTCAGAGCACACACCCCCCCCAGCCAAACACATCCAAACCTACACCTGGAGCTGAAAAAGCTCGGCTGCAACTAGAAAGACTTGCATCTCCTATAAAGCAAATCAGGAGAGAAGCACCAAAAATGAGTCGGTCAGCAGTGGGTTATACCTAGGCTAGAAATATTGAAAGCAGAAGCCTGGAATTTGCAGTCAAGCAAAGAAAGTGAGAGACATGAGAAATTTCTGGTGCTTATTAATCCTACACTCTGGGCATGAAGATGACTAAAGTAGTTCCCTTAAAGTGAGTCATTTGGGGTTGCTGATGGAAAAGCTGTGTTATCAGACTTCCCTCTCTATGCACTGGGACGACTGAGATTGTCCACATTTTGAATCAAGCAACTTGCTACCGTTTAGCAGGAGTTTGCTAAGTCTTAGATTAGTTACGTCCCTGGGTGTGAAATCTCCGTGCAAGTCCACAAGCCAAGGCTCCATTTCACTGTTTCACCGTAAAACAGTGCCTACAGCTTTGTGCCTTTTCCCAGAGTGTGTGGGGTAGGTGTGGAATCTATAATGAACAGCAGCACTTAAAAGTTAGCTAAGAGGCAGATCGTGTATTGGCACTGCGGAGAACTTGAGCAAGCAGTTCACGGCCACCCCGCGCAATTGAGTCATTGCAGTGCTGGAGTGCGAACTGCTGTGCTCTGTACAAACTGTTAAACAGGCGAGTTAGGATTGCCGATGAGCGTAGGCAATTTGGGAGTGCAAAAACATGTGCATCAGCATCTCTAAAATAGGAAAAGAAGTAGAAGCCTCGAGTATGGAAAAGTTTTACAGGTAGGCAGCACCCACTTGCTTTAATCAAGACTACAGGAGAAGAGCTGAAGGTGACCTGTAAAGGTCTGCTACTTTACCAGGTATAAAAAGAGGCTTGAAGCTGGTGTGTGTGTAATAGCGTAATAGTAGCTTAAAGACCTGAGAGAAGAGAGCTCACTGGTGATACTTGCTAGTGAGGAAGAGGAAGCCACAGCTTTTGGATGAGCAGAGCCCTCCGGACTCCCTGAGGACAGGTCTTAGCTCATTTAACTGCTCAGTAGGAACCCATACTAACTGAATACAGCCCCTTTCTTCCCACTAAGCAGAGGCTGACAGAACATTACGACAAATTTCAGCCTTTTCCTGTTTTGTTTTTTTAATAAGATTGTGACTGAAGGGAGCAGGTCAGCCTTGTCACCGTTCCCAGAGGATACGGTTCAGAGGTGTAGTGTGCAAAGAATAGCAACTCCCTTTTCATAAGATGTATGGCTTCTGTTCAGAGGCGGATTCTGGCCTTTGTGAAGCGCCGAGGAAGATCTGTTGTGAACTCTGGTACAACGGGTAGATAGACAGTGGCAGAATTTAATAAATATTTAGCATCAGGAAGCCTTTGTTAACTAATGAAATGAAATAAGTGTTGAAGAACAACAAACAGGAATGGAGATTTGAATAGCCCAGGTTCTTCTCTGAAAAGGAGAGCGATGACACATGGAAGTCAGGTAACACACTCTTTATATGGAAAGAAATTTCTGGATGATGTTCTGAACACAGACATCAATACTTGATTTGTTTTTCAGGCTGTGCTTACGCTGGATAATTTCATTTTGACAGGACCCCAGTACTTGCTGGCACTAAGATTGCTGGGTCGTTTACGCCTGAGGGGGAGTCCCAATCTCAATATTTGGGCTGTGTGCTCTACATGCCATGTGGCTGTCAGCATTCGGGCCCGTGACCTTCTTCTGACTGACGCATCCCATCCCATGCTCTGGAAAACACACACATGCACACCCACTACTGCACAGAGTTCATAGAGAGGACACATGAATCGCATAAACTTTGTTATTGAAAACGGTGGTCTTTGCCCTTTGCTTATTTGTTTGTAAATGTTTCTGTGCAAGAGCGTGCTCTGTGCATGTTTGTGTCTAGTTTATAAGTGACAAAATCTGATCTCGCTTTATGCTCGCACTTGTTTACTTCCAGAAGGTGGTGTGATATAGATGCAGAGAGAGATAACATCCATTGTGAAAACAAAATCAAAAGACCCAGATGTGCTTGGATACTTTATTTTTGTGATTAACGCTTTTCCTACTGCATTATCTTCAAATCAAAGCTGCAGTCAGGTAATAGGGCAATAAATGTCCTAAGCAAAGCCCAGGGATGCTTACTAGGTAATCTCTTCACAACACAGTCATAGCCTTGCATTGTACCTTCCATGACTCTAGTATTAGATGGCCAGTTAGTAAAGGATGGGCAATTGCTATAAATAAAAACCTCAAACCCCAAACAGCCTTTAAATCTTCAGTCATTAGAAAGATGAGTCCTGAACTTCCATGTGATCATTAGTAGATGGAGTACACTGTGACTAACTCTGCAGCTACTAAGCACTAAGTGTAAATGGTCGCATAAGAAGCAAAACAGGAGAACTGCATGCAGAGGTTTGGTTAGTACTTCAGGTTGCTATGAAAACTTGAGTATAAGGGTGACAGAGAGGAACTGGAACAGTTTTTACTCTGATAGCAAGATGAGTCATGCTGAAAAAGCCTTTATTTTCCTGGTAAATAGCTTCAAAGATCAAATATGAATTTCAGATGTGGTTGTTTTTTCTTTGAAAATAGTGATGTATTGAATCTAATTTCACTGCGCAACTAAACAATCTTAACGTTTTTCCAAATCAAAATGATGCTAAACAAACTTGCAGATGACTAGTAGAAACTTGCATTTATGCAGGAAAGCAAACATTAGTAGCCACTAAAAATACTGACCTGAACATGCAGGTGCTGTTGCATTGTCAAATGTGGAGATCTTTTGTTTCATGGTTGAATGTGTAGTTTTCCCATGTGCATGTGGTGCTCTTCCTTTGAAATACCACAAAAATGTCTTTTCTCCTTTCTTTCTCAAAGGAAGGTCAAGAAGTATGTGGTATATTGACATATCAGCCCTTACACTTCCAGCAATTTTCCTGGGATAGGATGCTAATTAAACTTGAATCAAAAATAACTTGAACTAGAACTCGCCCTCTATTGGGTGAGGTATATAACACGGTGAAACTAGTAGTTATCCTGTGAAAAATAGGACTTGTGTAAGAAGGTGGTGGGCCACTCTGAAATTCCACAAAGTGAATTTGAAAAGTATTTTGCAAGGTGCAATGGGTGATAGGTTGGTCTCCATTTCAGTCACAATGAATACAGCATGACCTATGCTGCGCTCTTAGCCCTAGGTAGTCCTACAGTCTCAGACCTTATTTAAAAACATTATGGAAAATGGGAGAAGTGGTTGTGAGTGTCAGCAAGCTAAGGGCATTAAATCCAGCCAGATTCATCACTTTCTGGGGCGGCGTGCAATACAAAGATATTGTTTCATTACCTGCACAGTCTCCTCCATCTTCAGGAAAGAGTGGGCTTGTTGTCCCTATAACAGTGGATGATGGAAGAAGGAAATTTCAGAAGAGTTTTGGTCTGTTGATTTCTTAGATATTTATGACTTTGAGGGACTTAAATTTAAAAAGTTTCAGCTGTATCCCCTTTCTAAGAGTGTGTTATTGACTTGATGTAGATATCCTTTCTCTTCTTGGTGTGCCCCCTTGTAGTCCCCAGTCATTGTGCCGCACAGGGAATTTCAGTGCTCAACTCTGATTGTGAATTCTAAATTTAGTGGCCAAATTCTTGAAACTTTTTTCCTGGCTCAGGACTGCATTTCTCCTCTGTGTGTGCATACACCTTCAGTGCTGTTTGTTGCTCAGCTGATAATGACAGTGTTTTTTTGTGGAAGTCCTGGTGCAGGATACAGGAAGCCACAGAAAGTAAGATTGCATCAAAGCAAAAGTTTGTTGGGCTGTATCATGCCCACAGCAGGTGTTGCCTGCCTTGGATGCATCATGTGGATAGGTGACAGGAAATCAGAGTTTCCATATTCTTTGCTGGACTATTTGTTATGAGTGACTGACTTGGCTATATTGCAGAAGAGTGGTGGGTTCTTTTTCCTATTTCCATTTTCTTTTCTCCCCTGTTCACTGAACTTTTCTGACTGTGTAGAATGCAGTGTATTATCACTCAGACCTATCCAAAGAGATGCAGCCATTACAGCCAGAAAAATACAGTTCTTCAAGTGCAACTGATGTGGGGAGAATGCCATTTGTGCTTTACAACTTATTATTGTTGAACAACTTAATATTGTTGACCACGGAGCAGCCTTGATTAGTCTTAGTGTAATGCAGACAAATTCTTTAGAGAAGAGGAGATTCATGTGGAATCAGGATAAATGTTCTTAATAGGTTCTTTCATTTGACCAAGCAGTCGTAATAAACTTGTGATTGTTGTATGTGTATTTCCAGACAAGTCAATAATTTGCTTCCAAAACCACTCAGAATTACATGTGGCCACTCATTATGAAAAGGTTTGTTCTGGTTAATCTTCAGCATGTATCTTTTAATCTCTCATTGAAGATTGAACTATAATGCCTACTGTGGTTCTTGAAAGGGACACCCTTGTTATGCTTTGCTAAAAGAAAGTGCTGTACTTGTAGTTTTAAAGCGGATTAAATTAAACTTGACAATACTGCTGTGGAGAGAGTGAAGCAGGGAGGGACCAGGATCACTGAAGTCATCATTGGAAAGCAGTACAGCTCTTCATCAATGCCCTAGTAATCTCACTATAATGAGGTATGTGCAGAATCTAAAGAAAATGGCGTAAAGTCCCACTTAGCCTCAGACTTTTTAATTCCTCAGGTAAAAAAAGTTTGTGAATCTGCATAGATAGAACAGAGAAAAATATGTCCTGCTAAGCTCCTTTTCATGGGTCTAATTTAACCAACTTCAGCAAAAGGCCCAGTCACCTGAGAGGGATGCTCTAGGTACCAGTAAAGCCACAAGCCTCTTAACTAATTTTGTTGATGCCGGTTTAAATTGTGCTAATAAATTTACAAGATAAGGAGGTCAGAGGGAAATGGAAAATACCAACCCTTAATGCTCAGGACATACAAAACTATTCTGAGTTGTTGGGAAATTTTGCAGGCACATGTTTCTCCACTTGTGAGCAGCCTTTTGAATGTTTTTGTCTTTAATGAAGTCTTCAGAATTCATGACATCCTGGCAAGCCCCACAGAGCATCTGGCTGTTGCCAGGACTTGAAACAACTGACTTGGTGTGTCTGGGTGATGGAAAACTGAGGAGGAGTCTGCTTTGTATAGGTGCTGCAGCCTTGTTCCTTGCACGAGCCCTTTGTGTCTGAATGAGCAGGAGCAAGATGCTTTGGCGGTAGGGATAGGAGCCTCAGAAACTTCACCTAGAACCTCCAACATTTGATTAAGAGGGATTCATTTCTGACTGAAAGATTTGAAGGGTTTGTAAGGATCCTTACACAGTTGTAGTTGGGGCCTGCCCTAAACACCAGAATGAAGCTTTCTGAAAGCTGGCACAGAGCACGCTTTAATATTCAGGGTTGGGGTTGGATACATTTAGGTGTCTATATGGTATCCAAATTCTCATCATGGAGAGCTATGGCTTGATTCATTTACCTATACATCCACAAGTGGTCTTGTTTGAAATGACCTAAGATATCCTACCTGACCTCCAGCTGTTGCTCCAGGTCTGCCATGTGGCTGTGTTTGATAACCCAGAGAATCTCAAACGCTGGAAGATGACCCATGCTTTGGCATCAGGTTCAGGATATACCTGCTCCTTGAAGAGTAAGGTGGGAAAGGCCCACTGGAGGCTGAAAGGTGTTGGCATGATTGCTCTTCCTTGGAAGTTTCACTGTGGAAGAACAGCTCAGTTCACTGGGGTTTGCAGTGACGGAGGTCGCCTGGAAGATAACTCTGTACCAGTGACACTGAATCCCTGGCTAGGCTAGATGCTCTTTGGTACTGAGCTGGGTAGTTCTGTGTCCTTTGTTATTTTGACCACCTGTGCTCTCTGGACAGCTGGGCGATGTTTTGCTAGATGCCAGCATGAAGGCCACTGCAGTCATTCCCCCTTCTGAACATGGTGGCCCATTTGATTCTTGTGAAGCTGAAGCAGTCTTTTTATGCTCGCTTCTGAATGGAAAGTTTTTGCACGGCTCTTGTGGCTGCACCTGGGCTTTAGGTCAGATGTTTTCCACTCTCAAGACTTCTTTCAGGAGCCGTGGCACAGTACTTTGTGTTAATTTTTTCTTCTCTTTGGACTTGTGAGTGTTTGGAAATGTAAGGAGGTGCCTGTACAGGCGAGAAACCTGAGGCTGGGGGCTCCTCAGCACATCAGCTGCAGTCACGTGTGGTTATTAGCTACAGTTACAGATAAAGGTAACTTGGCCTTTTTTTATTAAAAACATCACAAATGATGAGGAAGTTAATAAAGGAAATACTGTATGCTTGCATCTGACACTAAGATAGAAGACTTGTAATCTGTATTATAATGTTATATTAAGAAATCCCCACAAGCAAATTGTAATGGCTTGTTATAGACTTTATCTTAGTAGGAACAAGGTGAACAACAGATATCAAAGATCACTTTTTCCAAACAGTAATTATTTTTAATGAAAACTTTGACTTTATTTCTTGATAATCTTAAAGTATGCATCTAATCTGTTTTTTACTTATGCTGTTATCACCAGAAATGCAGTGTTGTTAAACATAAAGTACCTTCAGAAAATAAAACTTTACTGAAGTCCTATATGGGCCCTTGATGTTGAAACATCTTTATTAACAGTTTATAGATACTTAAAATGTCATTGTCCTATAAGGTTAATTGCTCTTGCAACTTCAGTAATGACAATTACCTGGCCTGCCTTGTATTGAATTAAGCCATTGCATACTTATGTCTAGAGTCATATGCTGCTTCCATTTTAAATACTCTTACATGTGTTACAGAAATTAACAAAACTTTTTTAGACAGGCTTTTTAAAGGCTGATATAACTTTTAAATCGTATCTGGCTTCTGTTTGTTTACTTGCAGAGCCATTAAGAGAGAGGCCTAAGTGTAAAAGATATTGTAATGTACTTGATGCCTGACTAAAATATGGGTCTTGTCATGCTCAACTGTTATCCCTGTTCTCACCCTTGTACCAGTCTGCTCTTTTAGCAAAGTTGAAAAGGGTATTTACTGCTCTTAACAGCTTGGCTGCAAAAAAGGACCTGTAGGGAGTCCTAAACTGATTCATTTATTATCTACTTTAAAACAGTAATGCAAGGACTGTTATGTGTTCAGTACGGGTAAATTGGGGAGGCAAAGAGATTGGAATGAAAAACTGTGAGGTGGTGTAATGAGTTGTCATGGCATACTGGCATATAAGCATCAACATGCTTTGTAGGGGCATTTGCCTGTGTGCAGTGCTCCCGAGTGGGATGCACAGAGATGGGGTTTGCAATTGCCCACAGGGCAGCTTGGCATGCAGCTACCCGCTATATACACGCAACAGCTTAGCAGAGTGCACAAAATGCAATTTGTGGATGCATAAAAATATGTGCTGAGAATATAACTCCTCAGGAGCAAGTGTACTGATCATTTGACTCAAATTGTTTCTTAATTGAAACACAAAACAGCTCCTCTTTAAACTTCAGACTACTTGAAATCATGTCTGGTAGGGAATATATAAACTCCATCTTCAAGGAATGGTGTGTCTACTTTTTCTTCCGCTAACAGATGCCACTTGGATTAACAAATAAGGATCCTCCTCACAGCAGCAATATCTGACGAGGCTATCAAATTCTCCTAAATTAAAAAGAACTTGACAATGACATAAATCAGATGTTATTGCTGCACATATAAATGTTCATTTGTTAGCCCAAGTGGTAGTGCATTTTTGCACAGCTGAGGAATTCCTTTCTTTCAAAATCTGGTAATAATTCAGCAGTGTATTTGACTGGGTTTCAATACATAAATGACTTCAGTAGTACCCAAAAATGTTTGTTCCTCATCAGAGCTTTCTCGTCTTTGGCATGGGGCAGGGTAATTTCAAGTCAAAACTTCTTTTGGTAGATTCACAGATATGTGTTTCACCTATGATTTTGTTAAATTAAGCACAGGTCTGAGATGTTAAATTCCAGTCTTAATTAAACCTATATCAGATCTGAGGTATCTAGACCTTGAGTTTTTCATTTTCATTTTATTACAGAGTAGGAATCAGTCTTAAAATCCCAATTTTGGTCCTTAATATTTGGGAGGTGTTCAGCACTAGACTTTTTTGTAACCTTGCCTTTGTGGTCTTAAACAGAGTGATTACAGTAGTGGCTATCTTATGTAGCTAAGTATAAGCACTCTGTATGTGGATAATACCTGGGCTTAACAATTTTCTTTGTTCACAGCCTTATCGGACATAGCAACAGCTCCTGTGTGTCAAAAGCTTTTGCCTAGGGAATACCTTCCGTGCCTTTCTCAGTCAACCTCCTCTTACCACTGAGGTTCGCAACAGGACAAAAATATTTTGCATACATTTCTCATTTCCTAGTGGAGAAGTTGGTCACTCTAATGTTTTTTCAGGCCTTGAACTTTGAAGAGGTCCATTTCCTTACGGCTGCTTTTAGAACAAATAAAAGATCAGGAAAAAACCACCATTGCCCCACAGTAGCTGTGAAGTAGCACTCGGTGCATTACATAAACATTCTGGGCTGTTTCACTAATTTAGCAGTGTTTTTCAATGTTTAGTAGGTGGGAGTCAGAAGAATCTTGGTCTTTCTTGTTTCTAACAGCTCAGGATTTAGTACAGTCTAGAAATTATATCATGATCCTTCCATAGTGGGACATGAAGAAAAAGGCTACACATCTGTGTGAGCATGACCACACTGGGACTTAAAGCCCTGTACTGAGTGATGCTAATCCATGGAGGGGAGGTCCTCCTGTCCACACTATTTCTGGCCCGTAAGAATTCAGTTTACTTTTAACTCATTTTAGAAAAACATTTAAGGAACGCTTATCATTGTTGCATTTTTCCTCAAAGTATCCAGCAGGGCAAATGCACGGGGAATTTGGTTCATTCCCAATGGGGGGCAGAATCAGTGGAATCCCAATCGGTGTTCACATTTGTTGGTGAAGGGGTGGTGGTGGGGGGGTGGGGGGGGGCAGATGCACTTGGACTTGCTCTGAGTCCAAGTGCATCTGGACTGATGTCCAAGTCTGAGCAATTTCTTCATCCCTATTCATGCTCTTGCAGAAATTGCACTTGGAAGAAGCTCTTAGAAATTTTTGCTTCTTTAGATAGTCTTTTGGACAGGCCTATATATATTCTCTGTAGAAAAATGCTATAGCTATCCCCATCCCTTTACAACCTCCCTTTGGTAGTATTTGCTTTGAAAGGTACAATCTGGCCTTGCTCTCTTCGCATATGCACGTTATTTCTAGTTTAAAAAGTATGCTGTGAGTAAAAGTAGTCACAGGTCAGGATTCATCTGCCTACAACAGAGTTTCCTTTACAGTCAGTGGAGATCAAATCAGGACAGTCAATAGATTCTGGAGTGCAATTCCTGCTGTCCTTGAGGAGCACTTAAATGGGTCCGATAAACCACCCCTGAGAAGCTTATTTCTTTCCACTGATTTTCGAGGGAGAGTAGGTGGCTGTGTTACAGTCATCAACCCCATAGATACTGAAGTTTGGTGATGTGTGTCCCACCCATTGTCTCAATGGAGAGTGGTTCCTACAGCGGGAGGAGGCTACAGCTCTGCCCTTCTAGGGGCTGGGCTCTTCTGCAAGCCCTGACATCAGAGTTCATCGGTATGAACGTGGAGTCTCCAAATGTTTGAGTGCTGTACTTGTGCTAAAAGTGACATGCTAAAATTAAAACATTTGAATTTACATAATGTATAGGAAGGGAGTGGAGGTGCTGCAGGAGTCTTTTGTGAAATGGGCCTTTTGCTGTAAACCTACAGCAAGTTAGCGCTGTTTTGAGCCAGGGGTTGGAATATGTGACCTCCAAAGGCCTCTTCCAGTCTATTTTATCTTGTGATTCTTCTGCCAAAAAGCCTTTCTACTGCATGATTATTTAGTGCCAGATTTGGAATCAGTCTGTGTTTAGACAGCTATCCAGATCACAAAACAACTCGCAGTCTCAGGTGTGGACCCTATCACATTTTCTGACCTACTGCTGAGGCCAGATGAGGAGGTCTGATTAGCTTTTCTCCCTGAGATGAAGCTGGATCTCTGTAGATACCCAGAGTGTTGCTTTGCAGTACTAAATTAATTTTTTTCCCCTCCTTTACAAAGAATAAATATATAAACTAGAGTGGAAGAAGATGTTTTTCTGTTCTGCTAGGAACATTTTGTAAGACTTGGCATGAGTATCCTGGGAGTCTGAGCTAAAGATGGTGAACATATGGAAAAGCCCAGGAGGAAGCATACAGTTTTAGTTTTCAAACCTTACTCTTGGATTGTTACACTGATGTAATGAAAGGACATTAAATGAGCTGAGGTTATTAAACCCTAAAGGTTACTGAGTCCTATTGGGCATCACATTCAAAATGTAATTGAACCAAGTCCAGATATTTTAATTTCTAGCTGGAGATTTATGCAACATAAGCTGATTCTTTTTCCAGTTGTGAACATTATTGAAAATGGGCTTGTTAATTTGCTTGTTTCTTTTTAGTAGTAACTGAATAGACATTGTTTAGGCTCACTTGGCTCTAGTAAAACAGTAAGTACCAATCTCAAAGTCATGGTTCAAATCAGATCAAGTATCTGGGAAGATAGATGCTTTGCACTGTTATTAAAATCTCACTCCCCCAAAACTATGTAAAGTCTGCAAACAGATATCCTCTAAGGCTCTGGCTGTGTATTGTTCCAGACGCTCCATTGCTGGTGTAATGCTCTCCATTATAGTGTGAGAGGGAACAATAGCCTAAACTGTTAATTCCGCTTATTAGGAATATGGGATTACACTTATTAATATGGGATTGTTTCCATCTAAAATGTTCCACTTTAATTGTAACATGAACTAAATGATTTTAACCCTTTAATACTACGAACATTAAATATTCTATTAAAAAAAGAAAAAGAAAAAAAAAACTGGTCATCTTGAAATCCCAAAGTTTTGTGGATTTGACTTAACTTCTAGTGCTGGAATCAGTTGTTGGAGTGGCGTCTCTTCTACTTTCATCTGACTAGCTTAGCTGCTCTTCTCTGACAGTTTGGCTCTACAACATGTTTTCCTCAGGCGTGAAGCTGGTCTGAGGGATTCAACTCCCTGGTGCTGCAGTTTGCAGGTCTGTGCTGGAAAGTTTACTATTGAAATGACTTGGGTTAAAACGATGAATCCCTGCCCACCTTATTTCTTGGACTATTTCAGTGGCCTGTTTGACATTGCGGCTCCACACAAAGCAGCACATTTCTGTGTGAAGAATGATTTGAGTGTGTCCTGTGGCCGCTCTGGAGCGAGGGATTCTTCCCACTGGTGATACCATCCCTATTCATGTAGAATATGTGAAAATCGATTGAGAGCGCAAGGGAATAGCTGTCTGCCTTGGTGACTTGGGCACACGCTTACTGGGTTCGACCAACCCAGGATGATCGGCACTGTGACAGGGTGCAGCTGGGGACTGTGAAAGACATGAGTTAAAATCCCCAAGGTCAGGAGAGGGACTCAGACCTAAGACTCCCGCACCTTGGGCAGTTGCCCTGACTATTGGAGAAAATGGAATGGTACTACGAAAACATTCAAGTTTTAAATTTAGAAATAACTCTGGGATAACTAAAGCTGTCTTTTTAGGAAAACTTACTACTGGCTCTTAATTTTTTTGCCTGCTACACCTGTGAGAACAGGAAAAGGAGGAATCCTAGGATAAGGAGGAGGATGAAGAATGTTTTTAGGGAAAGGAGAGAGACTGTTTCTTTCTTAATATCCAACTATTGGATAAACAAAGTTGCTGTGCTTGAGAAAAGCAGGGTAGAGGAAAACTAAGAGATCTACTTTCCTGCTAGAAAGTATTCCTGTTTCAGGGTACTAGTGATGCTTTGAAGATTGCAGGCAGGCTGGAGTAAAAGTTGATTCAAGGAATGAATTCAGGGAGAACAGTTCGAATGCAGAGGGGGGAGAAGGATGTGAACCTTTTGTTTTGCTACTCTGTGGTAGGGGTGCATCTTAGGCTGTGTAGGGGTGGGCTACTTCGGTGAATGACTGTGTCAAATTAGGGAAAAGGCCAATTTGGGATACTTTCCCCCTCTATCAGTGATTACAAAAAAAACCCCAGACAAGTGGGAAGCATCTGGTAATGTGTGACAGTAGCCTCGATATGCAGAATGGCTTGGAGAAACTGGGTCAGCAGCGGATCTGTATATGGGAGTCAGCCAATGCTCCCACATTAATTAATGAGGTGAGGAAAGAAATGGAAATGCTTGTTCTCTAAGTTCATTCTCTATGGAAGATTTATCTGGAAAAGCTTCTAAGTAGATTTAGTGGAGATCTACGCACTCCTGAAAAGAATTTGTACATATGGTTCTGGGCTATTTGAACAGAGGTCCCAAAAATAGAGTAGGGCAAGTGACAACAAGTTTCCCCCTGTTGGTCATTTCAGGTTTTATTTATTTATTAGTGAAGGTTTTATTTATTTCTTAGTGAAAGTCCCATGTTGTTGAGGGCCATATTTGAGCCAGTTATTCTCCTGTCTTCCCTGGGGGCTGCTCCCTGCAGGAGTGTTTCCTGAGGAAGAACTGATGAAGAAATGGGGATTAAAGAACTTGATTCTTCCCCAGAAGAGCAGCTCTGGTATTTTTGTCTTGAAAAGGTGAGTGTTAGCAAAGGCCAATATATGAATTTATTCAATATCCAAAAAGCTTCCTTAAAGCTGGCAATGTGCCAATGACTTAAAAAAAAAAAGGGGGGGGGGGACGACTGGTGACGGGGATAGAAGATGAGACTAAGCAGCAGCATGTAAAATATATCCAGCTGAAAGGAACAAAGGGATAAAGTGAAAAGTGAATGTACTGTGGGCAAGGGGAGCTATTTTGGGCGAGGTCAAAACTGAGGGGGGAACAGGTCATGAACGCAAGCTAGAGAAGGTCAGGTTTGAAAGGCACTTGGATGAATTTTCTCTGTGGTGAGGAGAGGCAGCAGCAAGTCATGACTCTGCTGTTAGGGTTGAGTTTTGAACTACCGCTTGTGCGGTATGAAAGGTGCAACAGATCCTCCCCCAAATGGTGGCCGAGCGCAGAATTGGGTTTCCAGGGAGTGCAGGAATAAATCAATTGATTGGCTCATGAGCTAAAATGAATGGAAAGTGGGTCGCTATGGAAAGTCAGTGCCCCATGGCAGCTGATGGCTTTGCCTCAAGTGATCCCAGCAATTCTGTGCACTCTCTGCGGGCTCTCATCTGCATGGTGGGTGATGCTGGCAAAATAGGTGTAATGCAGGTAAGGGATCCAAACTCATTTGTTTCTTTTTTTAATGAAAGCTTGACGTCATACTATGCTCCTGTTTGCCCTTACACACACAAACACACACTTTATGAGCTGCTGTTATGGCAGGGGGATGAGGAGTCCCCTGCTGCAGTCTGCTGGGTGGTGTGTTGGTTTGAGCGCTGCTGGGGCTGTCGCTCTCTGTCTGGCATGCAGTTGTTGCTGGAGTTTGGCTAACTGTATTGTTGCTGCCCTGGACTGTGGGAAGCATGGCCCTTCCTCGGAAAGGTGTCAGCTCTCCTGGAGAGAGAGAGAGAGGGAAAGCGCAGGCTGCTCTCATTTGTGGTGAGGAAGAGAAATTGTACAAGAAATCTTATTTTATAGAAGGAGTAAACCAGCAGCTAATGTTGGTGCTGAATGCCAATACCCGAGTTTAGGAGACTGTAACATCCAGAACCAAGCACTCAAAATGCAGAAAGTCCAGAAGCAGTCAAATGCAAAACAGACCTAAATAGTCAAAAGCCTGGAAATACACAGCTAGGAAATTTGTGAAGCTTTAGCTTCAACTAGTAGTGTAAGGAATAAAAAAAAAAAAAGAAAACAAATCGTTCCTCATCTCACCTAAAATCCTCCACAACAAACCACCCCTTCAGGTCTCAGGTGTTTTTGAAAATTAGTGGGACCGTAATATTCTTATACAGCACTCTGAAAGGTATCATTACACCTTTCAAAGAGGAAAATATTGTATTGTGTGACTTAATAATGCATTTCTATGCATCACATTTTACTTGAATTTCTTTTCAATTTAAACTTAAATTGGAATTTCTTTAGCTTTATGATTCTTGTTTGAGGGATTATTACGATATTCCTATAGAGTGTTTGCCTTCGCTGTACTGCTGTAACTCCGGACTAATACAGGTTTGATCTAAAATACAGAATGGAAGAGAGCTAGTGGTGGAGTTTGAATGCACTTGAAATTGTGTGCATATTTAAAGAAGCCTCCTCTTTGGTAAAATTGTTCGAATAATGGAGGGAAGGTACCCCTATGTTTTCTGACAATTGGTGGGGAAAATGCTGGATAAACTGGAAATATTGTTCAACCAGTCCTATTGCCTCCCACTCTCGCACACAGTGCTGAGCTCAAGCGAGAGCTCTAGGGACTGGAACTGATTTTACAGAGTAAACAGGTTCCCTCTTGTTAGAGCTTATTTTCTCAGCTTTGCAGAACTAAACTTAGTGCCCTGCTGCTGATGTAATTTTAAAACCTATCACTTAGGCATTTTTAAATCTTTGACAGACCAATTATAATTAATATGATGGGCCTAAATCACACAAGAATTCTCAGCTCTTCTCTTGAAGTATCTGGTATGGCAACATAAAAATAAAATAAATACAATCTCTCACTGCATAAATTTTTAGGATACTTTAGTCTTCCACCTTGTAATAATTATATCTCCTGAGATATTTGTGCCCTTAGTTTTCCTGCTCATTGTTTCTTTTAGGCTTGGTATCTGTGGGACCAGCAGGCCTTAATGGTTGCAAATATCGTGTAGAAATTTGAAGTAGTCATCTTTTCTCTCCTCTTTCTTTGCCTAAATTAGCGTAGATTAGGTGGTTCAGGGTGTGTGCCATGTAGGTACCATTTGGCTGAGAATTTCTGAGTGGGGAGAAGGTCCTTGTGAGGAATGTCCATCCTTTTCAACAAGAGCTGCCTCCAGACCCCAGGTGCTCTGAACAACTGCAGCTATGCCTTGCAGAAGAAAGATGAGGCTGATCAGGAAATAAACCTGTAAACCTATAAAGCATTTGAAATGGGCAGCTTTCCTGCATATATTCAAAGTCTGTGTTGTTTGGTGATACCTCTGTTGTGGTTTAAACCCAGTCAGCAACTAAGTGCCACACAGCTGCTCACTTGCCCTCCCCATGCCCCCAGTGGGATGGGGGAGAGAATCAGGGAAAAAAAGTAAAACCCATGGGTTGAGATAAAGACAATTTAATAGGACAGCAGAGAAAGAGAAAATAATAATAATGATAAAAGAATGTACAAAACAAGTGATGCACAATGCAATTGCTCACCACCTCCTGACTGATGCCCGTCCCCGAGCAGCGATCGCTGCTCCCTGGCCAAGTCCCCCAGTTTATATGCTGAGCATGACGTCATGTGGTATGGAATAGCCCTCTGGCCAGTTTGGATCGACTATCTTGGCTGTGCCCCCTCCCAGCTTCTTGTGCACCTGGCAGAGCATGGGAAGCTGAAAAGTCCTTGACTTAGTATAAGCCCTACTTAGCAACAACTAAAACATCAGGGTGTTATCAACATTATTCACATACTGAATCCAACACACAGCACTATACCAGCTACTAGGAAGAAAATTAACTCTACCCCAGCTGAAACCAGGACAGTCTCCCACCCTCACCGAAGGTTTTGTTGTGTTGCTGTTTGCTTTGAAGCTCTAGCGGAGCACTGCCATGGTACCAGACTTAATCTGAGGGCCAACAGACTGGTCTCATTTGACAGCAAGCTCCACGGTCACCTAGGTGTCACTGATGCCATGTCCCAGATACATCCTGATATGGTTGTCCTCAGAAGAAAAGATGACAGTTTTGACAAAGACCGTGAAGTGGAAATTACCAAAGCAACATAAATAGGAGTGTGTTCACTGAAGAAAGGAGAAGTTTCCTTCTGGGATTGGGGGAAGGACAGAGATTAAATGAAACTTTCTTGTAAATGTTATGTACTGGGGAGAGGTGGAGAGAAACTCTTTGCAGGCTTGGCTGAATGACTAAGTTAGCATGAAGTAAGGTAGAGAATGAATTGTATAGACAATCATATAGGCAGACCCTTAATTTTTTCATAAAGACAGTTTCCTATGTGATGTTAATGCCGTTGATAAGACTTGCAATTTTCCCTTTTCCAGAGGTTTGCTGGATGGTTATTATAAATTTTCCACAGACTGGGAGATCTAAGAATTTAGTTTCAACTCTATTCTAGCTGAATTTTTTACAGCCATGCACTAGCATCTAGATAGTGGGTTATTGTAGTGGTTCCCTTTTTTTCTTTACTATCTATTTTCCTGTCAGTATATCAATCAGTCTGTGATAATTTTTGATCCAGCATTATTTTTGAGAGAGTGTTTCTAAGAGCAATCAGACCTTTGGAACCAGCATAAGTGGAAAAGAGAGTTTTCCTGTTGTTCTCTGGATGCAGAAACATGACAGCACCTACAAAAAAGCAACGTATAAATCATGAGCAGAATGCAAATTTGTGGAAGAGGGTCATTATTTGCTCCTTAGGTTAGAACAACTTGGTGTTTCCTTAGAGTGGAGACCTTGGAAAGGTGTTCAAAATGGAGAACTTTATACGCTTGATGTAAAAAGAGGATGATTTTAGTGGAAGCCATGCATGGCATTTTAATATTTACAGCTTTGCTAGGGGAGGGAAAAAATCCAGTGGCTATTTCTAAATGAGTTCTAGCAGTGACCCATGTAGTCCACCCTCTTCTCTTATGCACACAAGGGATGTCTCACTGTAGAGAGTGCTAAGTTTGCATGCTTTAATTTAAAATCCTGCTTAAATAGAGTTTAACTGAGACCTTAACTGTCTTGACATTAGACATAATTATTAGGCAAAGCAAGTACTGTCTTTTATTAAACTAACTGGTAGAGCTGGAAAAAGTAGGCAAGCTCCTGGGCATAGAAGGATTTGTCTGCTTTTTCCACCTCTCATAGTCAGTCTAAGAAAAAAAAAAAAAGGTACTTTCTGTTCAAACTTTGTCTTGTTTGTGTCCTCAGATCACAACTCCATCAGCACTGAAGTATACATTATTATTAACTATAACTGGTACTGTAGTTGTGCTATACAAACATACCATAAGAGATAGGTCCTGCTGGGAAAGTCTGTAGTCTAACTGAAAACCAGACTCCACCATGAAGTGTAACAGGCATAAGAGGAGGGAGCACCAGGGAGAGATTACCGAAAAAACGTGTTTGCATAGGTCAGTTCTCCATACAGATAACTTCAAGGAGCAGGTGTGTGCTGGAGTACACTTCAGAAGTTGCCAGTAGCCTCTCCTCCTCTTTGCTGGCAGTTATTTAAGGGCTTGATGGTAAAAGATGCAGTTTTGAAGCATGAGTTAAGGGGTATGGCTGGAACTGATATAACTTAAGAGGTTACACGTTAATGTCCAGTAGATGTGAGCTTCCAGTGCTAAGCTGGCCTGTGTCTTGTCACAGATCTCTGGAAAATGAAAGGTTTGGGAAAGCATGGGGAGTTTAGATCCAGGACCTGGGTTAGGCTCTTGAAGAAGGCAGAGAACACTTAAAAAAAATCAGGCCGAACTGGGGTTTTGAAAAACCAGAAGGTCTGAGAAGCTCAGGTTTGATGTTAATGTAAAACTTCAGCTGGTGAGATGCTTGAGCCTCTCTCTCCTGCTCAGATGGTAAAATAGGGCTGAAGTCTGCTTGGATTTTCCAGCTGGGATTTTCCACTTTAGCAGAATTTTAACCGGTGCAACTCATGTATAAATGACATCTGCATCATGCTCTGAATCCCTGATACATCCTGGGTGCAAACAGCAGCTGTGGCTACTGTGTCCTATTCTCTAGCCATCCTGGGTCTTGTGGTGTGGTATCTGTTAGAGAATGATGGAGATATCCCTGGGCAGTTGGAAAGCCATAACGTGCAGACCTCGCTGTAAAAATTAGTCTGGTTTGTAAGAATAATTTATTCACCTGCATCATTCCAAGACCACTTTTTCTAGAACAAAATGGAAACATGGCTAATTAATTTCAACAAATGTACATCAGATCTGATAGAATGGGGGTCTAATATGTACTATTTAGTACGAGACTCAGGAAAAGGAGATTAAGTCTCTCAAAAGCCGAAGTTATATCCTCTCTACTGCCCCATACTAGCCAACACCACCTGCTGACTAAGCTTGGTAGGGCCTTCTGGAAGGCTGGGGCGTGTAGTGCTCGGCTCCAGAACCTAGGTCTGGGTCTGAGTAGACAGTGATTTATATCAAGGTTCAAACCACAGGTAACCCATTTCTGTGAAATATTTATATTCCCTAGAAGAATTTTATCATGGGAGGATTTCCTAGCAGGTTAGGCACTTACCTATGCAGCCTTAATTTTTCATACTCAGATTTAACTGGGTCTATTCAAGAAATGAATAATTGCTATGCCGTCATGATTTTTGCTTTCTCTTAGAATTACAAGTTTAGCTGTTGCCTGTGAAGTTCTAACCTAAATCTGATAAAACAAGAACAAGGTGCTGCCTTGGACTATAGGTGAAGTTGAATCTTGACTTAGATCGCTTTGCATGATTCCTGGAATAATCTGCAATGTCTCCAACACCATAGCTGCTTAACTTCAAAGGATAGCAGATGGTGACTTCTTCCAAGTCAGCAAAAAGTTCCTCTCAACTCTGACAAATTGAGACCCCATGGCCCCAGTAATGCTATGCTGTTCTGGCAAACCATCCTTAAGGATGAAGCGGCACTGGCAAGTCCTGCTGCAAGGGAAGTTCAGTCACTGCTCCTGGGCTATCAGCTTTCTGGAGCATGTGTTTTACAAGGGGAACGCTCTCCAGGCTCAAATGCTTCCAGGCTGTTGTACTCCCAAAGTTTTCACTTAGGGTTGGAGGGCTGAGGAAAACATTTTCAGTGCCTTCCACCTGCTAATTGTTGTCATCTGTAGCCCTGTTTATCTGATGATTTCAGAAGGCCCTGAGACTAAGAGGTAGCTCAGGCTATACTGCCTGTGAATGATCTGGCCCACATCTACCAGTTGTTTAACTTTTCCAAGTTGCTTTTTTAAAAAACCCAGAGCAGTGGAAAAATATGTAGGTTTTGCAGTAATTAAGATTGTAATATTTGCTTGTAAAAATATTTCTAGTGGTATCCATAACAGCAACTGGGGTTCTTTTTTTTTTACCTTCTCAACCTTATGCTCCAAAATGTACACTTTCATCTAAGACATGTATTGATTTTTTTTGGGAAGACTATTTTGATCATGTGTTCATTTTCTATCATTGTCTGTCTTTTTTTTTTGGGGGGGGGGGGGGGGGAACGTTTTCTGCCAACCAAGATCGAGATCATTCACATAGTCATAAAAAAAAGAAAAATAAAGAATGAAAACGGAGACATAGCCAAGATCTCCATCTAGTACTAGTATTGCATTGCAATATGAATCATGATGATTCCACAAAAATGCTGTAGTTTAGTTTTGGCCTCCCAAGCTTACCTGTGTTACTCAAGGAGCTCTAAAACACAAGGCTGAGCTAGGCAAAGAGCAGTCCAGAGGAATCTACTACATGTGGTTTTTTAAAATGCAAAGCCTATCCACCTTTGCACCACAGTAACTAATTTTTCATCTTTGAAGTGTTTTCAGTTTGCTTTTAGTCCCAGAAGAAGAGGCATTACGGAAGTCGTATCTGAAAAAGAGAGGTTGAGGGACTTGCCTCAGGCCACAGAGGGAGCTGGTATCAGGGCTGAAATCTGGTTTCTGTCATTCCTGTCAAAGGCTTTGAAGACCTGTGCCGTACATTTGATTCCCACTCGACTCAGCATTATGGGCCCCCAAGGAAAACCAACTAAAGCCTATATCTACTTTTTTTTTTTAACAGAGCAGTGCCTATATTTTCTTGCTCCACCTCCACTACAGCAACACTAGTGCACGTTTCAGTGGTGCAGTGGTGAGAATATGAGGTTTTTGTCAGGCAACGGCTTAGTGTTTCTCATAATGACATCTCTGCATAAATGATAATTCAACAATTCTGTGTTCAAGTTATCTGATGGCGACAAAATTTTCAGAATCAAAGGTATGGGAATAATTAAGACTCTTGCTAATCTTTCTGTGCGTTTTTGTTTTTTTCCTTCTCAATGAAATAAGATTCACACAGATTAATTACTACCTGCTATAAATAAACCCTGCGAATGGCAATCTGCATCACCGAGGCAGAGGGTAGCTGTCGTTTAATATATCACAGCTTTCTACGCACCTGTTCGCCCGATGCTGTTGCTATGGGAACTTCACTTTATAAGAGAAGCTCTGCATAATTAGCATGGATCGAGGTCTATATGAATCAGAATAATTTGGAGGAGTACAAAGAGCCCAAAGGAGAAGGCAAAGCTACTTGTCTCTGTAGGGAAGGTATCAGACCTCTGCTGCGTGGTAAATAGCAAGGCAGTTACTAGAAGAATTCAGCCGAATTAGCAAATCTAAGGGAACCAAATTATACAAAAGACAGAAAACTTTGTCCCCTTGGTTGTCGTTATGGCACACTGTTAGAATGGGCTTTGAGAAATGAACAAAGGAAAAAAAAAAAGAGATAATTGTATAATTAACTTGGAGGCTTTGTCACAAACTAAGTAATTTCATAGGCTGCACTAGTGCCATCAGTCTGGGAGTCTGGCAGTGAGGCACAGCAGTGCTAGCAATGCACAGCTATACCTTTTGGCCCTTCTTCTGACTGTATCAAGATAACAAACGTTAATTCTCTGAAACAGATGAGAGAAGGATAGTAATTTATTGATTCCCAAACTGCTGTTTCGTAAGCCCTTGTGCCTAGAGTTCATTGCTTTTTTCCTAAACCTGCAAGCCATGTAACAATCCTACAGATGCAGTTATGCAACCAGTGCATCATCTTAATCACAATGCAGCAGATTAAGGATAGAACAACAGCCTTAACTTTAATTTTTCTTCCTTCTTGTCAACTGGTGTCAGAAATATCACTTTAAAGAAAAGGGCTTAATGGTGTTGTAAAATGCCTGAAATGGAAAAGTTGTTTTTAAAAATAGTTGGAAGAGCTCTGTGTGTGTGTCCATGCACAAGTAAACAACTGAGTGAATCTTCTGCTAATATTGTCTTGGCTGTGGGTCTCAGCTGGATGTGATACAATATTAGTGGAATGACTGCAGTACGGGAGCTGTCTTAGACTGTAGCTGTATGTGAAGCAATAACTTTGAATTCTTTAGGGGTCCAGCTTGAATGCAAGTGCCAATGTAGCATTGTATTTTCTGTGTTGATAATAACTGTTGATGATATGAGTCATCCAAACAGTCCAAAAGGAAAAGGTGATGAAAACTTGAAAATCTGTGCTTTTTGGCATTAGTAATGACAGGAAATAGTTTCAAATGCAATGGATAGTAGAGCTAAAGGACTTCTGGTAAAACAGTAATGTGATGGGGTGTAGTATGCGTATTGTCTTGGCTTTTGAAGATGCAGCTACTGAAATCAGTCTAGCTTTGAAGAATTCGTAGACCTTATACAAGAGACTAGCTATAGTTCTTGGATGACACTGGATTGGTCTATGCTACTTAATTTAACGTATTTCAGAAGATCATGGTAATCTTCTGTATTAGGCAGATTGTGAGGGGGGAAAAAATGGAATTAAAATCACAAATTGCTTTATTTCATTTTCATGGTGTTTTAGTTCATGTACTGAAACCCTCACTGACCCCTAGGATTTTATTCACGTAGAAGCTTATTGCACTGCTGAGTGCTGCACTAGAATATGGACTGTGGAGAAAACTCCTTTGCAACATGTGAGCAACAAGTCCAGAAGAGGAGGTGAGGTGGTTCTTCACTTCTGCTGATCCTTGGTACTGGATGGAGAGGCTTCCACCTGTGCTGTATCTGCTATCAGATGGAAGGAGGACACTTCAGGGGCACAAGCACAGCTTTGGATACTGCTATTGCAGAATGTGGGAAAGATACCTCTCATAGCTGCTTCTGTGGAAGGACAAGGCAGAGACTTGAGCCCTGGGTCTTTTAACCAGAGGAGTGTCCTCACCGCTAGGTTTCAGGGCTGTGCTATGTCTGCCTCTCTTCTTCCTCCTCCTTGAACTCCTTCCTGCATGGCGTTGCAGCTTCAACAGTCAAGTGTGCTCTCTCCCAAAATGGATGGCTAGAGCGCTCATTTTGGAAAAGCAGTTTTGAATCCCTTCACCCTAAAGAGGGACTCTAGAAAGAAGAGCCATGGGTGCAGCCTCTTGTTGCTGTGCTTGCTCCAGCCTGGCTTTGCACAAGGTCAGAGCTGGGTGCCACCGCAACTGTCCTGAGCAGGCTTGGAAGAACAACTTAAGGCATGTGACAACTTTCAGTGAAAAAGGAAAGTGCTTAAGGAGTTTAACTGCTTCCAGGGAAAGGCTGCAATTGAGTGAAATCTTTTGGGTTGTAACTTTGCAGGGAGGCACCTACATTCAACAGAAAATCCTGCTTTTAGGAGCAAATCTAGCTTCAAGTCACTATTTCAAGTTAAGCATAATAGCTCAGAGAGTAATGATCCAACCTAACTGCTTCCATAAATTCAATTCATTAAAATAATATTTCCTCTGGCCCCAAAAGTGCCAGATCTCATAAACTACCCATTTGAAATTGTTAGATAAGTTTGGGTTTTTTATTGTTTTTCAAGAGAAAAATGTTGCCTCGAGACTAGGAATGTGTTTGGTACAATTTAGTCAATTTTAGAGATGTGTTCTCATTGGAGTTATTCCTCATTTTACTTTTGTATAAAGGAGAGGAGAACTAAGTCCTTAGCTCTAGTGCTGCAAATTTGTTTATACCTGTACAGTAATAATTTAGAGAGAAAGGGAAAAATTTAGTCAGAAAAACTTAAATAGTGTGGGGACAAGTTCAGAAGGTAATCTTTGTACTGCATCAAGATTGAAGGATGGCATAGACAAGCAGTAAGAAAAATTTCTTAACCTGTGTCAAATTATTCTGTGATCTAGTAAAACAGCAGGCTAGATTTTTCTGTGTGTCTGCTTTCATTTTTTCAAAAAATAAAAAGCTATCCATTTTTTCCTGTCTATTAAAAACAGAGTGAAAAATGCATATAAATCTTCCTTAAATATGTTACTATCTATTTACGTATGCACCACATACATATCTGAGAGAAGAGGGTGAATAAAAAGTCTCCTAGTAGAAAGCCTTGAACAACTGGATGGAAACAAAGATTATTTTTAAGCAGATGCTTTTAGTGTTTATGAAAGGGACTAGATTGTGATAGCAGGAAAAAATACCGTAGGTTTGAATTAATAAGGAAAAAGCTCATAGCTTGGGCAACTTCCCTGGCTGCAGCATTACTAGTACTTCAATGGTAATTTTTGAGGGATCATCCCCTATGGAGATGAAATAAAGTTTGCTTCCCGCCTCCCACTTGTACCTCAGTTTGGTGGTATTGGAAAAGGACCACTATCATCCAAAAACTAGAGTGGAAAGTACTGATTCATTTCATATGTGCCTTCAAAAACCTCTTTCACCATGACAGACTTTAATCACTATCAATACAGGTAATTTTGAGGTGAAATGAAAGCCTGATATATGCATTTTCACTTTGCCAAGCCAGCCAATATACTTGCCATAAAAATGTCATCATACTCTAGGCTTAATTTCAATGTGTCTTGCTGAAAATGAAGAGACTATAAGAAAACTGTTCTACCTTTGAACTTACAACTGATCAGTGGAAGGTGCGGAAACCTTCCCAAGTAGGAAAATGGGACCAAAGATGTCTTGATATATCTTCTAGTCTGTGATAACAACAGCAACTGAGTTGGTACTTTCTGTAAATTCAGAAAGCTTCAGTAAATTCAGAAAATGTCATCCTCACACCAAAGAGGTTGTTCAGTGAACAATGTTTAATAAACACCAGGTGATGAGGCAGGCACAATTGCAGGAAAGATCTTTAAAGGTTTGAGGATAAGCATCATGCATCTGGAGTTCTGGTTTTGCACAGAAACTGCTTGGTCCAGTTGGTGCCACATGGACCTAACAGAATAAGTTTCTTCTGGAAGCATGGATTTTGTTGTTGTTGTTGTTTTTTGTTTGAATTTCCACACCTGAGACCTGCTTAAGTCTGTTGTGCCACACTGGAGAACAGTTGTTGTCAGTTTGCCTTGACCCTCCTTGCTGCCTTTCCTTCTCTTGCCTAACTTGTCTCCAGTCTTTCTTCTGTTGTGGCTTGCTTTAACTCCTTCTCATTCAGGGCTGGAGAGCTGGAATGAGAATGGAAAACCAGTGAGCCAGAATCAGATCTGTAAGCTTCACCTCTTTTGCAAAGCACATGGTGTTAGCTCTAGGTCTTCATTACTTCTATTTCAGTAGTATGCTGGGTTACTACACTGACTTTTCAGCGTAAATCTGGCACAATGAGCTTTTAGAAAGCAGTGTGTAATTCAGATAGATCTTATGTAGCCATGCAAGGCATATTCTGGAGTTTCACTTTGTGGGGGAAGGAGGGAGTGAGAAAAGAGGCATATCTCCATTGCCCAAAAATACTGTTAACCACACTCACTGGGTACATTTGCTTCTGCTGGCATGCAGGGCTCAGAGATGCTTTGGAGAGCAAAGGGATGCAGAATTTTCTGTCTGAGTGAGACTGGGCTTGAAATGTCACATATCCTTATAAGGCTCCATTAACCCATTTTAGATGCATGTGTTGCGCATACATCTGAACACAGATCTTGATGGACAGCAACGCACTAAAAGAAAAATACATAATTAATGATGGTGCAAGACAAATGCAGCATCCTAAACCTTCCGTTTGAAACTCAGGGAGTCTTCAGAGATTTGTAGACAGCAGGGGCTGCTTATGTTGCTTAATAATGTCTTCTGCGACTGACACAGCAACACCTTGCTTTTATAGTTAATGCAGCAGAGTCTCTCTTTCTATCCCCATTTGGCTGCCCATGGAAGTTATTTACAACCTCAGCAGAAAGATCAAACAACACTGTGATAACTGGCCCCTATCAACACTGTCAGGTTTCCAGGTCTATAAGACAAATGTCGCTTCTGACTCACAGCACCCTGTGTGCTGTGCATTTTGATGCAGATTTTTATTACCTGGCAGGTGGCTTGGGAGTCACGGATGGAAAAAAGGGCCGAGATCAATAATGTAGAATGATCAAGTCGTGTCAGAGAGGGGTCAGCAGGCAGCAGTTGTGGAAGTTGCCCCTTGACATGACTCTTGGGGTGGGGGGGTGAGGGGGAAGTGCCTTGATTTCTGAAAAGCATCATGCTGTGTTAAGAGTGCCTAATTATAGCTGTTGCTGTGGCCAGCTAAAATAACAGAGCTTTGAACAGGGATGGAGAATAACTGCATTTTATTCTAGTTGTTGTTGGTATTGCTGCCATCTCTGTGCTGGGCTGTGCTGGCCCAGGTCCCTACAGGTGCAGGCTCTGTCTTTTCCTAAAGCCATAGGGTTGGGAGAGGCCCCGAGAGACCCTCTAGTCCCATGTGAGATCGACTGTAGCCATTTTATTCCTGAGATTGCCTTATCCTGCCTGCTCTTAAAAACCTCCAGTGTCACCTTCCCCTAATGCATTCGCTTTTGTGTAGCAACTGGTGCTGCTGCTGTTTTATCTGTAGATATTTCAACATAGGATTAACTTTTCCAGCTCAAAAAGGCAAGTGGCTAAGACTTCTGGCAAAGGATATGGGCTGCTATTGTGCTTTAATCCTGCTATGCTTCTTCCAGGATCAGAGAAGTCCTGCTTTCTGCAATAAGACCTGCAGATACTGTCGTTTGATTTCTATGATGTACAGAAACCTGAGGAAGCTTTAAAAAAAAAAAGCCAAACAAAATTAAACCTCAGGATTTTTGCTTTGGTTGCACAAACTGGGCTATGACAGGGAAGAGCGTTGTCAAAGTTTCAGACAGAGCTCAGTAGTAGATTTAGCAACCTCTTCATTTTATCTTTGTTTGCGTCTCCTTGGAATTAGACGAGCAGCAGATTCTGCAGTTTTGTTCCAGCACAATCCAGGAAGATGTCTGTAAGCAATTTCTGCGTTATAGTCCCTATTTATATCTGTAATTAAAGAAATAAGTATCATAGTTATCTTTCTAATTTCATAATTACCTCTTTGAAATAATAGCCCTGTTCCAGGTGTTTTCTAAAATAAAACAGCTAGGGAAATTAATTTCAATTAGAAAGGAAAAATACAAACTGAAGTGGAATTTTATTAAAAAAAAACAACCTAAAACCACAATCACAAAAAAACCCCAAAACCAAACCCAACCAAACCTAACATGCATTTCTTGGAGGGTACTTCATTTAGGTAATTAAATCTGTGCAGTGTGAATGAACCATTGGCAGCAGTGCCCTTTATCAAATGACATTTAGAGCGCATTAATCCGCTGAATTCTGAGGCTTCCCAGCAGCTTAAAACACATCTGGAGGCAAAAAATCAGTGAATTCTTAATGGGAATGAATAGTCTTTTGGTATGTAGTACAGATGCTCTAGGCTTTCTCACTTGGAAGATTTAGTAATGTGGAGAAACCTGAGTTGTATACATGTAAATTCATAAGAAATCACAAGTTTATGGCATGTGCCTGTTGGAGTTCAGAAGAAAGGTAGGTTTTTCATCCAAAAGAAAATGAGAGAAACCGTGAAGGAACGCTCTTATCTCAACCATTGCTTTCCTTTCTTTCTTCCTAATCTTTCTTCCAGCACCTTTTGTACTGTCTGTGACCACTGCAAATCCTATTTTCTTCCTGAGACAGGGTTGCAGGAGGAAACTGTTTGATGTGGGATATGTGGAAAGGAGCTCTCGGAGAGCTGCCAAGACTGGCAGATTTTGGGAGAAAGTCATGCTCATTAAAGCTCAAAGTCTAAAGTTGAATTCTGCAGCAGCGCCTCTTCTCCAGCTTTAGGCAACCCCTAAAAATGGTCATTGGAAAAGAGCTCACAAGAACAAATATGGCCTGAAAGCAAATTATTAAGGTCACAAGTCTCTTCTGGAGTTTTTCAAACTGTGTCTGTTGCTATGACTTTTGTAAGGTTGCTGCTCCTGTCAGGAATTACATCAGCAGGGTATGGTGGCACCCACCATCTTACAGGCCCCATTAAGCTATTTAAGTTTTCAAAGTATCAATGTTTTTTTTCCCTAGGCTTTAATTCATTCATGCAGCCCTGCTGGGATGTGGAAGGTCCTTGATGAAATTTCAGGTTTAACCAAATGCTTGGTAGAAGTGAAGGGCTCAAAGTTTGCACCTTTGAATTTGTGTGTAACTTTTGACACTGGCCCGGCCATCTCTTAAGAAAGCCTTCTCTGGTAGGATCCCTAAGTCCTTGGCTTCATCTTGGGTAAGAATTAACATTGTTCTCAACCTGCATAAGGAAGTGCTATAGCAGAGGGTGAAAATGAACAGGAAAGTTCATTTTACCTCTTTAGAGGTAAAATACAGTCTTGGGGATACTCAGTGTCTGCAAGTATGTACTTTTAGGCTTAGAGACAGCTTATCAGATCTGCATGTTATACTAGCTACATGCTACTTCCATTTCAGCGTAAGATCTGATGCACATCACCTCATCCCACCACCTACACCACCTGAACTAAATGACTGTTTACAATTGCAACAATTCTTTTGAATTAAGTATCAGTCCTTTCACTAATAACATGGGACTACAAACTCAGCAAGGAGGTCCTGAGAGGGCATTGGGAAGGGATGGAATGAAAAATGACCAGGATTCATTCACAGAAACAGTGTATTTCAAATGGAGAGTGGGATTACAGACTGGAAGAAGAGAAACTGGGCATTGAGGATCTCTTTGAAATTAGTGCTTCAAAAAGCATTTGCCTTCTAGGGAAAATATTCTTTGAACATTGCAAAACATAAATGAATTTGCCTTGGATGTATTTTTCATAATTGTTGTTCTTCTTTGTGTTAATAACTAAGGCTATTGCTGCTTAAGGACTTGATCCCTTACAGCCTGTCTTTTTCTCTGTCCTTGATCCTGCAGTGAAATCATAATACTGCATTTTTTGTGATATTACGATCATTTCCATGGTAACAGACTGATGTCCAAAGTATGGGATCACGCCTTTAGTGTGGGATCAAGCAAAAGGAGATAAAGTCCTTATTAAAATACACTTTGTCAATAAGAAGAAAAGGAACTCATTAAAAATCCATTAATTTTATTATGCATTTCCTTCTCCAACTGAGCATAAGTGCAAATGAAAAGTGCTTCTTTAAGGAGCTGTTTGTTTTTTACTTGTTTATGTTGATCAATAAAACGTTGGTTTGAAAGGAAACATGAACTAAAGAACTGCAGCTATACTATATACAAAAACCTACTTAAAATCCTGATGGTAAATTTTTTTTTGAAACGGAGGAGTGCTTTCTAATACTAATAGACCTGTATAGAGCAATGACCATGAAAGTTTGCTTGGCAGACCTTCCCCAGGAAAGATTACCTTTATGCATTGTTTGTAGCCCCCTTAGGAACTTCCTCATCAACCCCAGCTGTAGCTGGGCTGAGCTCCATTAGGCTCCCCTAGTTACGATATATCTCTTAAGACCTTGCAACATCCCTAACAATTCTGTCTCCAGTCACCCACACCAGGGAAAAAGAAACCACGGCCCTAGAGACCTAGGACATCTGTTAAGCACATGTAAGGGCTTGCAGAAGACCACCTCCTGCCCTACTTTGGAATACCCTGAACCCAACAGGTATTTTGGAGGGCATTATGAAAGCCAGGCAATGTTAAAAGAAGCCCATCTGCTATTGGCAGTCCAGAGGCATCAAACAAACTTAAATAAAAACTCCATCAGGGTTACCTTTGCTTTTTGCGTGTCCCTCTCCCTAGAACTGGGGCTAGCTTGGAGAGGACACTGCGTGAACACTTTCTAGATATTTCCAAATAGGAGCAAGAAAGAGGCAAAGGACACTCTGGTTTAGTAGTCCTATACTGCAAAAGATGCCCTTGATGCAACAAGAGGTTGGTCAACTCTTCTCCTGTCATGCAGTGGTTCATACAGAGAGGACAGAGAGACTCTTTCTGAACATGAGGCTATTGTCAGTCCTGTCTACTTCCTCCAAGACCTTGTTCGAAACTGTTGTCACTCCAGCAAGGAAATACCAGGTTATCTGTACTTCTGTGAAGTATATGCAGAAGGGCTGAAGGTACGGCTGACCAGCCTGTGGTAGAGGTGAGGGATGGTGAGGTAAGGATGGCTGAGTTTGGAGCACGAGTCCCAACCTGTCCCATGCTGTTGGCTTCTGAGGAGCCATTATGAGTCAACCTGTGTTACTGTGAACCCTCTTTCTGACTTTTGCCATCAGACTAAGATGTCAAATTCTCTGTTCTCATCCCGTGGGCCTGATTCTCCTCTGACTTACACTGAGGCATGTCAGAAGTGCTCCCCCTGAGGCCAATATATTGGTGTAAATGAGAAGAGAATCAAACAGTGGGTAAAGACAGTCGTAGGCTTCAGGATCTGTTCTCCCTTTGGTGCATGCTGTGATTTATGCACAGAACTCCTATTAGCAACAGTGGGAGAAGAGATACTTACATTGCTAAACAGGATTTTTTTTCTCAGCTGCCTGAAGCTACTCAGCATAAGCCTGTTGTGAAAGTGATTGGAGATTTAAGGGAAGGAGTGCTAAAGAGAAATAAGAAAAACAAAACTAATGCTAAGCTAAGCAACTGTAGGAATTGTGGTTTTTTTGCTGTTTTTTTCTTGAAACCTGGCGGATTTTTTTTAACAACTAAATAACTGTTCTTAATAGTCCTGAATTTTTAGAGTGGCTCTGTGGGTAGGGATTTGCACAGCCACTGATGAGGGTGGAGGTAAAAGGACAAGGAAAGTTCAAAGTGGAAAAGCTGGAATCACTTCTCTGCTCATTTCTTTTATTGCAATTTGCCTTATGACAGCAGGCCTATATGGAAATACAGCTGTTGCTCTTGCTATTTTGCAAGCCAGGTTTTGCTCCTTTTTTCTTTTAACAGACGTGCAACTTTTGATCTGGTTGCCCGCTTCAGAGCCATTACAATTAAAACTAGTTTTTCCTCTCTTCTGCCCTCTCAGCAATGTCTTCTAAATCTGTAGTCTCTTTAACAAAAGGCTTATTCTCTTGCCTTGAGATATATGTATAAGGGCAAGCTACTCCTTGATGTTATAGGGTAGAATCTACCAGTTCTGCTATTATCCAAGTCTAGGCATTGCAGCAAACTGGCAAGAGTTAATCTTTATTAAGCCAAAGCATGTAGGACCCACACAGGCTCTGTAGTCGCACTGTATTCTCATGCTTACCATTTCCTTTATTGATTTGCCTGTCTAAATGAGTACTTCTAAACTCTGTGGGTGTTTTCCAATTAGATAAAAGGCAATTCTTGTCACCCTGCTGCAGCTCTAACAGCCATAACCAAGAGAGTGCATTGAGGACTTCTCAGCAGAACAACCTAGTTTAATCAAGGCGGCCCCCTTCAGTGCTGCCTCATCTGCAGGACATCTCTCTTCACACGCAATGCTTCCTTTATTGGAACTTTAGAGGAATGGGCTGCAGCTACACTAACAGCTGTGGCTGCGCTTTATGGCCAGCTATATGGTTAGCAGGGAAGATGCATGAGCTTCCCTCTCTTAGGCTGTTTTGGGAAAGCACCGCTTCTCCGATGAGAACACAGGCAAGATGCATGCAGAGCTTGGTGCCTTGCTCCAGTAAGAGCTGCCAATGGCATCGCCCTTCCCAAATGGGAACAAAAACATCTCAGAAGATTGTCACTGCTGCCTATGTGAATGGTGCTGCTTGTTATGAGAGCTGAATCTGATAAACCTCCTAACGGTCAGAGCCGAGCAGGTGTTTGCCGAGTGTTACGCATTTGCTGGGGAATCATAGACTCTTTTTGTGGGAGAAGCATGTTTTCTTGCATGCCTAGAGAACTCTTATGTTCCCCTTCTTGAGACAGTGTGCAGCTGATGGACAATCCCTGGGCATGGCTGAGGAAACCAGAAAGGGAAGTGAGGGTTTCAATCTGAAACTCTGTTTAGCTTAACACTGCATCCTGTCCTGGGTTTGACCCTTTGAATTTCTTCTTGCTGCTGCCTTTCACACTCCTCTGCCGCACGCTCTCCCAGCATGAAAGACTTTGGGCAGATACTTCCCTTCTTACCTTCAACTGGGTTCCTATGCTGCTTGCTTTACTATCCAGCACCATGTCCCCACCACTCTGATTGCTCTAGTGACACATCCCACGTGATCTCCATGGAAGCCTTACATCTCTGAGCCCGCTTGTCACCTATGCGTAGGACCACTGGAGTCAACCTCTGGTGGATAAAGTGAGCAACCAGCTGTTCCTTATGCATCAGCTAGAGCTCTGAGAGAGATGGGGAAGGCATTCTTGGCCACATGTATTTGTTATTAAGAGAGAGAGAAATGTGTCTGGGTACACAGAATTTCATTTGCATTGCTTTCGACTCATAGTCCTCTTGGAAGATACCATGACTTCATACAGACTCAGAATCACTGGGTGGCTCTGAGCTAAAGGAAGGGGGATGGGTTTCTCTTTGTGTACTCCACAGTCTAATTTACTATGAAATATGTGATAAGGTATATTCATAGTGTCCTGCAGCACAGAAAGGGCTTTTAGCTTAAACTGTAGAGGACAGAAGTGGCAGAGTATAAACTCAGGTGAGATCTGTATAGATACTGGGTAGAACTGCAATTTCTTTACCTACGTAAGGTCTCACCCAGAACCTTTTCAGTATCAGATGGTCTTTCTCAAGGGACAGGTCCATCTAAGTGCTCCTTGAGATCCCAGGGCAATGCTGCTATAGACCCCAAACTGTGATTGAGTCTTGTGGAGCATCAGGTGGTCAAGGAATACTTTCCAGTTGCAATTCCTAGCTTGTAACCAAAGTTACAATGAGGAGTATTTTATTTACCATCAATAGATTTTATTGTTACCAAAGTTAATGCTGTATTATTTTATTTTTCAGTAAGAGGAGAGAAAAGAGTATCCTGTTACTCTGTTTCTTATCCAGTCTAATGTGTTATACGGAGGAGGAGATAGTGCTTCTTGTTGGTTTTTGTTTTGTGGAGTTTTGTTTGCTTGCTTTTGAGAAAGTGCAAAAAAGAGCGTGAATAGCATTTGGTTATGATTCTCCATTATTTTAGGTTAGGATCCGGTATTAGTGCTTGCCCATTGCCTATGCAGAGCAACCAGAGGAAGTACGCCGTGATTCCAGAAATTCTGAGTGTGATTTTGAGCAGGTTTTTCTTGTTTTTGCTGGGCTTGAAGCAAGAAAATGGTCCTTCTTGCTTCAGAAACTACTAGGGCTCTTGCTGCGACAGCATGAAGCAAAAGAAGTATCTGAAGTGCTGCTGTGAAGGATGCTGGGGTAGGCTGCCTGTAAGGGATGACTTGGACTCTGTGGGGTTTGGAGCTCACCTGGTACCTTCTGGCTTGAGGCAGTGTGCATAGAGCCAAGACGCTTGCCAGTGCCCTACGTAGCTTGCCAAAACCAGTTGTTGGACTCCACTATATTCATGAGATGCAGCTGTATCACCTTTACGGTGTAAAGAAGTGAGTCACTGCAAAAGGTAACGCACTTTCTTTGTGTAAATGGTTCTTTGTTCGGTGTAAGCAGAAAGTGCTCCCAGCAGTGGTACTCCTCCCATTGCCGCATGTGTCAGCGAGGCTGAACGCTGCAGCAGCTCTGCAGTCTGCTCCCCTGCAGCCCCTTTTCAAAGTACATTAACTGGTCACTTTTAAAAGTCTCATTACTACTGCCCTTAGTCGCAAGACTACTTTAATCCTTCCGCCGTGTATGATGCCCCTTAGGTGGGATGTTTCCAGGCCACAGCTCTCAATCCTCAGAGGCGCTGCAGTTTTCAGAGGAAATGGTGTTGAGATCTGGCTGGCAAACCTTGCTCATTGGGAGCATTAGGGTACACTGCCAGTGAGAAAATATACTATGATTTATCCCTCCTCTCCACACCACTGCAACAACCCCCTGGCTAACCTGGAGCTTTGCATAGCCAGTACATTAATGCCACCTGGCTGCTGTGAAGCAGAATGGGAGATGGCTCTGCTCTACTTGCCTTTCTTCTGGGGTTGTTACTGGCCACAGTAATTCATGCCTGTCTTCTCTAGCCTGCCCATTTTTCCATTAAACTTGTAGGAACTCAATTATATTGGAGGCTTATATCCTCCTCTTTCAAATTTGGGTGAAATTAGCCATTGAGCTCAAAAGATGAGGGAGGACTTGCAAATTTACACATTTACTGGACAGACAGCATGAATGTGTAAGCTTCCTATTATTAGAAAGTTAGGTTAAAAATAAATAGTAAAATGCCTGGAAATTTACAGCGTGACTCTCGTATCTTAAACGTCATCATACAATATTATACTTGTCTATACAAATCATTCCAGTGGGGAAAAATAAGGAAAAAAAACCCCAAATAATCATGGTAAATGGCATTTTTCAACTCTCATTGGAGCATGAGCAGAGAAGCAGAAGCTAAACACCAAAAGGTAAAATGAGTAATATGTTACTCATTTCTCACATTGAGAGACTGAGAAAAATGTGAAAAAGGATATGTTAAGAAGAGTAAAAAAGTAGTAGGTGAGTTGAAAATACTTTGATGGCAGTTCACATTTATTTCCTTCCAAAAATCAAGGCAGTTCGTTTTTTTCAAAATGTGCATTTGAATGCCTCTAGCTGTAAATCTTACAAGTATACTGAAGGACTTTATTAATTTTAAGAATCCTTTAACCTTGCTTTACACTATCTGAGAAATGTAGGTTTACTCAGGAATGTGTAATCACTGAACAAGCACTGCATCAGAGGGCAAGATGAATAGAATTAAGGTTGCCATGGGTACTTTGTTTTTGAATTTCTTCACTTTTGAGTTTAAAGTCTAAACATAAAAATCCCAGTAATTTTTGGCTTTTTGTAATTTAGCACTGAATACACACATAAATTAACGGCTTACTCATGGCTGCAAGTGTAGCTATTACTGTCTAATGTATAATTCCCCGTACGCAGACAAGCTTTGTTTTTTCCTTGGTCTCTAAGTTTTTAATTGCCTAGTGTTTTGCAGTACGACATAAAGAGCAGGTGTTCAGAAACCATGTAGAAATTTAAAAAAAAAAGGAGAAACAGGTTATCTTTTGACTGAGAAATTTCCTCTGGCGTTTGGAATAACGGAAGGAAGATAAATGAAGACCAGTGTTCAGCTAGGGTTTTTATGGATACTAGTGTAGGCTATAAAAAAAAAAATCAGAAGAAGTAGTCTGTGAATAAAGACATGCAAATGACATTGATTTGGGGAATATCAAATTGCAGAGCATTTCTTCTCCTTTATGCAAACTCATGAAAGCAGTCTGTTGCTGTGAGGAGATTAACTGATTCTAGCCTGAAAGTTTCATCAAAAAGTTGTATCTGATTTGTTTGATGTTCACACTGGCACCTGGAGAGGTGTGCAGATGATGCGGTAGGTGCTGTATTGAAACACAGAAAGCTGAAACCATCCCAGGAGGCCTGAACTTGCCTCCTCTATCTCTTGCCGCAGGGACCGCAGTCTCGCAGGCTGAGGCTTTGAAGCCTGCATTTTGCACCCCTTCAGGCTTAAAATATCGGGGTGATGCTCTCATCTCCTGTTGAATAGGCACAAGGGTGAGACTCAGCATGCACTGGTGCCCTGGTTGCCAAACTCTTTAATGAATATTTCCACTACATCCTCTTTAGACAGAGCCAGGGAATTACTGAAGTAGCTGCCGCAGTCATTAGGAACAGCTTAGCTGTCGGATGAGTCTTACCCAGCTTTGGGGAGAGTTTTGCAGCCCATTTTGGGTTATGCCTTGCAACGCTTACTCTGTTAGCCACTCCTAAGCGAAGCGAGGTGGTTCAGAGCTATTCTGGGCTTCTGTAGGAGCCTCAGTTGCTGCTGTGTGGGCGTAATCCTGGTCCCACTAGCAGGGTTTCTCTCTTGGCTAATGGGAGTCCTGGAAGATAGGGTATGCCTGTTGGCATCCCTGCTCCCTGTGGTAGCACTGGTTTGTTCCCCAGATTTTAGAGATGCAAAGAACCTAAAAGATCATCTTGTCCATCTGCTTGGCTGGCGCGTGATTATTCCCCACAGCATATTTTCAAGTGTTTTGTCTCAATTGATTCAAGTGGTGGGGCTTTTTTTACTTGTCTTGGGAGACATATTTCAAAATATAATAACTTCCTCGTTGAAAAATATTTCCTGATATGCAGCCTACACTTTCGCTGGTTTAAATACTACTGCCATTTTGCAATTACCCATGCTAATTGCCATTGCCATGCTCATTTTTAAAACAATGTAGTGAGTTCTGAAGTAAGCTGGAATTTTAGGGTTCTGACAAATACAACTGCATGAATACTCATCCTGTGAGAAACTCTCCAATAAGATATTATAAATCAAAGTAAAGCACTGATATGTAAACATTTCTTCTGAAATGAGGCCTTCTGGGAAAAAAAACTCCAACTACTTAAAAAAAAATATTCAAGTTTGATATTATTTTAAAGAATTTAATCTAACTTTAAAAAATATTTTTTCATTTTATTTGTCTGTCTTTCCATGTTAACTTTTATTCTTTTTTAAATGACTGCTACTCTTGGAGTAAGGGAAATATCTTCTTTCTTGGCTGATGTGTCCCTTGATTCAGATGTGTGATGATGTTGCATCCTTTGGAGCATAGAGTTGTTTTCTCACTATCCCTGGGACACCTGAGGAACTGGGATCCCTCCATCTGAGACAGTGCCCTGGCAGAATCTCTTTTCATACAAGCCCACAGACCTGACTCCTTGACTTCAGAGCAGCCCCTCTGCTGTTCAGCCAAAAGTCCAGGGAACCCAAGTAACCATTGCTGCTGCTGTGCTGGATGTCAAGGAGAAATTTGCCTGGAATTATCTGCGATTGCCACAGTCCCATAAATAGCTCATTGTTTAGCCAGTAACTTCCCATGGCAAACTATTTTGTTGGGGAAAAAATTCTGAGCATGTGTAGGAAGACTGTCTCTGCAAGTGAGCAGAGAAATGATGGTTATGTTGGAGCACTGCTGGCAGGACTAAATTCCTTCTGGTTACTGGGGATACACTGATATGCTATTCTGCCTTTTCTCATCTTGTGAGACGTTCTGGGGGATATCTTTTTAATGGTAATGGCCACACGTTATAAGATGTGCCTTGAGATGAGATGGATTTTATACACTTACCCGCATTACAAATGCGACACTTGTGGTATGAGTTGGTGAGAGTTATTCTTGACAGAGTTTAGTCGTTATTTCAGCTTCAGTGCATTTTAATCATGCTTCCTCTGTCAAACATAGCAAATATTTCCATTCTTCACTCAGGTAGCTTTTTCTTTTTCCCTGTGGCTCTCAGAAACAAAACAGAGCAATAGAATTACTTCAGTTCATCTGTACGTTCATGTGTCTCTGCTCTTCACCAAAAGCACGTCATTTAAAAACCCGTGTCATTTTGGGGAACTATTACTATTACCCTAGCTGGCTGATATTCTGCAATGCCTGTAAAACTGAAGTCCAGTGGAGTGTTTAAGGCTGGAAGAACATTTAATAGTGGGAAGGGAACCTGTACAGAGAATTGTATTTTTTATGCCCAGTTGCTGGAAGGGTTTGCAATTTCTAGCCAAATCAAAACAATAGTGGGTAATTTTAAGCAGAGGAGACAGAAATCTCAGTAAGATCAGCAGTGCTCAGGTTGGGGTCTGGAGGCAGTCACTCTAAAATTCTCCTCCTGCTTCTCTCCCTGATGTACGTTTTAGTCTGGGGGAAGTCATTCACTCTGTCTCCAGCTTCCATTTTCCTGAAGGTGATAATGTTTGCAATGATTAAGAAGAGGAATATTATGCTAATGCAAATGGTGGGGTGTTGGTGTTTCTGTTTTGTTTTTTGTTTTTTTTTTGTTTTTTTTTTTTTTGGGGGGGTGGGGTGGGGTGTTTCCCTCCCAGATTTAAAATGAATATAAAGCAGGTTTATCTTTTAGCATTTTTTCTGAAAACTGATCCATGTAAGAGTGTATATTAGTGGCCTGCCCTCTGTAGGGTAGATATGCTTGTTCCAGTTATTGGTACTTTTGTTTTGTTTGCCAGTATACAACAAGGTAAACTGTGCCCATGTGAACAGAGGATGAATTCTGGGGAAGAAGAAAGTAAGGAAGAGAAGATTGTGAAATGGATCGATGGAGGATATTCTCAAATAATAATCACAGTACTCTGCTCTGCAGTCTCCTGGGTTTCAGGGACCATAGAGGTAATAGTAGGCTTCCTTCCTGGACAGGGAAGCAAAACCTCCAAACCTTCACCTCTGTGGAAACAAACCACATTTGTGGCAGTGGGGTTCCACCAGGGGCTTTAATGGAAATTTGTGAGTGAACCAGTCAGGGAAGGCAGTGATGATTCAGAATTAAAAAAACAAAAACCCAAGAGATAAAAAGTCTGTATAAAGAAGATGAGAGGAGCTTTTGTAGGCTGTAGAACATACCTAAGGCTTTGCTCTCCCAGAGGACTCTGAAAATGGTCTGCAAATAGTATATTAAAAATTTTGTAAAATAGTAAACCCAAAAAGGTAAGCAGTTGACAACAAGAGGGATCTGGACATCTGTTTTGCCAGGGCTCAAACTGTCAGTGCCAGCCAGAAGGAAAATACAGCTCTGATAGTAGATCACTTGTACTACTGTATGCTCTGCCTACTTCAAACTCCTCCTCACCTCTGCTTCTTAGGGGAATATAATTTTGGCATTGTCTATCTGAAATCTCCAGCTATTTTCACTCTTTCACTGTTCCTGCCCTTTCCCCTTTGGGTTAACCTTTTAATTAAGTCACGAAAGTGGCTTAAATTCTCTGTCTGCTGTGAAGGGGAAGAATTGAAGTGAAATCTCAGTAGGGGCACTGGTTCTTTAATTCCACAGGAGGGAAAACAGCTGGAGTGGAAGAGCTTTATGGAGAGGGACTGATCTGCAGTGTTAGGGCAAGAGAAGTAAGAGGAGCATGGGTTTATGAAAGGCAGGTTCTGCTTGACCAACCTGATCTTCTATGAAAAGGTGACCTGCTTAGTGGATGAGGGAAAGGCTGTGGATGTTGTCTACCTAGACTTTAGTAAAGCCTTTGACACGGTCTCCCACAGCATTCTCCTGGAGAAACTGGCTGCTCATGGCTTGGATGGGTGTACCCTTCGCTGGGTTAAAAACTGGCTGGATGGCTGGGGTCCAGAGAGTGGTGGTGAATGGAGTTAGATCCAGTTGGTGGCCGGTCACAGGTGGTGTTCCCCAGGGCTCAGTGTTGGGGCCAGTTCTGTTTAATGTGTTTATCAATGTTCTGGACGAGGGGATCGAGTGCACCCTCAGTAAGTTTGCAGATGACACCAAATTGGGAGGGAGTGTTGATCTGCTTGAGGGTAGGAAGGCTCCGCAGAGGGATCTGGACAGGCTGGATCGATGGGCTGGGGCCAATTGTATGAGGTTCAACAGTGCAAGGTCCTGCACTTGGGCCACAGCAACCCCATGCAATGCTACAGGCTTGGGGAAGAGTGGCTGGAAAGCTGCCTGGCAGAGAAGGACCTGGGGGTGTTGGTTGACAGCTGGCTGAACATGAGCCAGCAGTGTGCCCAGGTGGCCAAGGCAGCCAACAGCATCCTGGCTTGTATCAGAAATAGCGTGGCCAGCAGGAGTAGGGAAGTGATCGTGCCCCTGTACTCGGCACTGGTGAGGCCGCACCTCGAATACTGTGTTCAGTTTTGGGCCCCTCACTACAAGGAAGATATTGAGGTGCTGGAGCACGTCCAAAGAAAAGCAATGAAGCTGGTGAAGGGTCTAGAGCACAAGTCTTATGAGGACTAACATCAATTTGAAGAAATTTCTGCATGCAGTTTTACTATTGGTCTGGAAGATATTTTTTATGTATATATTCTTTGTGCATGGGCTCCCTCTGGAGCTTTATCTTATTAAAAAACCCAAAACTTAAAGTACTTTTAAAGGTTTTAATTAAAAGCATCATGCAAACAAATGAAATAAAGGTATTGTTTCTGTTATTGTAGCATTCAGTATAAATCTGTTCTTCATGTATGTTAGATACATGACCAGAGTTTCACCATATTATGCCAGCTGAGGAAAGGAGCCATTAGAATTAATGTCTAGTTGGACAGTAAAAGAGCCTTGTGTGAAAACTGTTACACAGCACAAGAATAATTAATTACAGTACTCTGAAGATGCAAAGTGCCATGTAAATCCCAGGCACTCATCACATCATTTACAGTCTGATAGCTAATAACAGATTTGATTTTGCTTTCAATGAATCATCATCAAAGGAATTTTTTTTTCTCTGAATATTTTCACTATTTTCCGTATGTGTTTTATTAGAGTGTGAGCACACACAAAGGAGAAACATTTAATTTATTAAAATCAGACTCTGCTAGTATTGGTGCAGACACTTTCAGTGCTTTCCCCAGAGAAATTCTAGATAATCTTGGACAGAATTGCATGTCTGAAACCTATTTGATGATTCTGAGACATTAACCAACTTTTCTTTATTAAGAACAAAGCAAGCAATAAGATCTATGTTGGTTTCATCAGAGGGGGAAGACAGTAAAAGTAATAATTCCTTGAATTGTGTTATTACTATTTGAAGAGCTTACAAATAACATTATTCTGAGGGGTATTTTCTCTTCTCTTTATTTTCATAAAATAGGAAGTTATTGTGCTTTAACCAGCTGCATTTCCTTTTTGTTAAGGAGGGGTTCTGATTGACATCAGTAACCAAATGCCGATTAGGTACTTTAATATTAATCAGTGATCTGTACACTGTGCTGTCTTGGCACGAGCAGAACGGTAGTTTTGTCCGTCTCTCAATGCACCCTGACTATGGGCGAGGCTTGTCGGAAATTTTGTCACACTTCTGACCATTACTGCTCTCACAAAAGAGATTTTTAATGTCTTATCAGACTTAGAGGAATTTCTATTGCACAGAGGCCTGACTGGATTTCTATTTCTTTTTGAAGCTATTTCAGTGTTTTCTTTGTCTGTCGTTCCCCCCATGAGTGACACCTTGTACCATTAGTTTACAGACAGTGATGTGATGGAGATATTTCTTACTGACTTCCTATAATGAGTTTGTGATTGTCCCCGTAAAGGCATTCTGGTAATAAGTGATTCTTTTCCTGTGGAGCTCAGGGAAGGAAGCCAAGATGTTCAGCTCTGAAAACAAAGACTACCCAATCATTTTTCCTGAAAAAAACCCAAACCCCCCAACCCAACAAAACTTTTTTTGTCAGTGGCAGAAGCTCTTTTGTGCTCCGTGAGTGACCCACAGAGCACTGACACCGCTGTTCTGTGCGTGAGGATGTCTCATCTTGGTCTGTTGCTCAGGTTCCCTTCACATCTTATCTTATGGTCTATTTTCTCTTGAGGTACATTGGCCTGGCAGACTTTTCTGAGGTGAGAGCGTTGTGGATGTTCATACAGTTCAGAGTTTCTTTGAAGCAGTGGCTGTCTGCTCCAAGTGCATATTCCATCCCACTAATGTTAATCTTCCTCATTTATGCATTTTATTTTTGCAGCTCCTCTTTCCTTGTTAGGAAAGGTTGCTAGTGGTTATGATAATCTTGCGTTTATTTTAATTTATTAGCTGATGCAAGGCTAACAATATATGGATTTTTAAAAAACAACAGAGCCGTTATCCTCAAGACTATTATAAGCTGAGTGACTTCTTCAGTTAATAACTCACATTTTTAATTCACTTTGCCAGTTAAACATCCCATTTTCATTTTTAACGTTTACTGTTTTTTTGAAAATTTTAATTTCCCAGCATTGTCTCATAAATAAGCTCACTGTACACACTATGTAACTTAAAGGGCACTAATAAACAGGACATAGCACAAATTGTTTCAAATCACTGCCCTTTAAAGCAGACACATTGAACTTAGTGTGGTAAAAGGGAAAGTAAGAGAAGCAGCAAGGTCCAGTGGGGAAATTGTTGTATTGAGTGTTATGACTATGGTTCTACCTCAGGAACAAAGTTTGTTGAGACCAGTGAAATGTGAATTTCCTTTCAGGCTGAAACCCCTTTCTGAAAGTCAGTTGCAGTCAGATTTGGGGCATGGTGCACGCAGGCATTTCTGCACCAGGTTTCCTTTCCTGGATACAGTCACTTTTCTCACGTGGTGGGAAACGGTGAAAGGGGCTTCAGCTTGGCAGTGACCGCGCGGCCGAGGTCCTGCAAAGCTGGTGCTTTGGATGTAGACAGCAAAGCGCCTTCCTCGGGTGAGCACGGAAGTACAGAAGTTGGATTGCAGTAGAGGTGTAAGGGTAAAAGGGGCAGGTACAGGATCAGCAATATTAGTAAATGAATCTTCTGGGCATCTAGCCAGATCCCATAAATTGGAAAAGGTCTCGTTTTACCTTGGTGACAGCCCAAACAGCTTAGGGCTAGGCAGCTATTGCCAGCACCCTGAGATTTCCCCTTCTCTGCTTTGCTGAGTGGATCTCAGGTGTTTTATGAACAGATGAAACCCAAGGTTTGCCTTGGTCCTACACTGCTAACAGGGACTCTTTTCCTTTGTCTGCTAGAGCTGCTACTGATGCTGCACAAAGCTGGAGAGCCCAGCCGGTTTTCCAGGACTGGGAAATAATATTCTGTGATTGATCTGAAAGACAGAGAAAGGCAAGGGAGGATTGAATGTAATTGTGTGGGCTCAGCTGTTTACTATTTGCAGTGTGAAACTGTGATCAGGAGACTTTTTTGAAACTCAGGCTTCTTAAGCAAACCCAGTGAATTGAATATACGGTGTTAGCTCAGGCTGTAGTCCCTCATTTTTCTACGGTTTGGTTAAGTAAGGACAGTGCTTGTAATTTTTCATTTGGTTCCCTAAAACCCCACTGAAAACTAACTGAAAGTTGTGTGATCATGCTGCGTCTGCTACTATGTATTTTTTTTCTCTCCCTCCCAATTACCTTGTGACTTGGTTAATTTTAAGGTTATTTGATGAAGAGATAGAAGTTTCAAAAATAATGAGTCCCCATTAGTTTCATGAGAGTAGGTAGCTGGTCAGAGAAGACGAGGACCCCATGCATGCCCCACGATGGGAAAAGCTTTGGAAAATCCGTAGAGAGCACAGAGATGTGGAAAGCCTTGGGTCAACACTTTCTGGAAACCAGGCTTCCTAGCTTTGCCTGCTAATGGCGCTGTTTGCTTTGCATCTTAAATGCACCAAGTTTGTGATGGCAGAATGGGGGTTATTCTGATCATTTGGTTTACATGAGGAAATTTTCCATACAAATGTTGCATGAATGGGTTTGTGGTCCAATTTGAGGTAAGTCTGAGGCTCTTGAATGCTCTGCTCAGCCTGAAAGCTTGGTGATTCATAGGAGTTTGACACCACTGCCAAACTTTCTGATTTTATCAGAAAGTAAAATGTTAAAACATTTTTTTTCTCTTTATAATTGGCTATCCTGGGTCTCCTGTGGGGAAGGCCTATTGCACACTAAAATAAAATAAAATAAAATAAAATGTCAAAGTTACATTGAGGATGGCAAGGATTTTTTTTCTGTTTAATTAACCGTAACATTGTTTTTACACTTAAAGATTGCTCATTTCCTTTTCTACCTTCTACAGGTAATATTCAGAGGGTGCCTGTATGAACCTGCAGTTTTTATTCCTTAGTTTATATTCCAGAGAGTTGCATCGCACAGAAACTTTCTAAGAAAAGGCCAGGGAAATCAAAGTTGTTGAAGGTCTTATAGCCACTCTATTGAAGTATTTTAATCTCTTTGTTGCTGCATGAATCCAAGCCTACAAATATTCCCACTGACCCAAGTTTGTTCTGGGTAATATAAATGGCTGCTTTTGATAGATGGGACCTGTCTTTGCAGAGACCAAGAGGCCAAGTATTTTAGATCTCATGTGATTATGGTTTCCTCTTTCATTCCTGCTTATACAAGGCTAATCCAAAGTCCAGTGAAGGAGATAAGTCTTCCTTCATGTGGCACTGGAAGGAACATGTATTTAGAGCTGTCTGAAGGATTTTGGCAGTTTGTTTTTGTCAAAACTTGAAACGGCTTTGCGGTTTCTTTGAGGAGCAGGGAGGGACCTAGTAAAAGACCCTGTTCTCTCCGGCTGTGAGGAATATGCCTAGAGAGAGTGCGAGCATCCAGGCCTGGATCACAACCAGGCAGAACAGCCCTGAATCTCTTGCCCCACACTGTGGACAAGTGCCCAAAGTATACAGGGTGCCTTCTGTTTTCTCTTTTTGTCAATGCATACTTGAAAGGTTGTTTTCTTCATTAATACACAGAGAGACATTAAATTAAGTCACTGTTTTCCAACCGGTCTAACTGATGCATATGGGATGCCTAGTCTGGCTGTTCTCCTTTGGGGTGCTTCTTCAGCAGCGTGTGACTGCAAAGGTATGATGGTCATCTTAAGTGGTGAAATTTCCCTCTGTGCAGAGGGTCAGCACCAAGCCCAGGGGAAATGTGCTTTTCCTGATCTAAAAGTGAACAAGGAGTTCAACTGGCTTTTAGGGGTGAATTTCAGTGGTGGTTTGTATCAAAGATCAGCCTCTGTACTTTTTCCTTTTCTGGTGTTATGCATGTTTTCTTTGCTTTGGCTGTCATTGAAAAATCCCAGCTTGATTATTTTCATGGATGCATAACTTGGGTTGTTTTCTTGTGTGTTTTCAAACTTACTCCTTTTCTCCTTCTATACTCTAAATAATAATTTCTTGTGTAATTATCTTGTGAGGGAATTTTCAGAAAAGTATTCTGTTCAAGCTGTCAGGTAGCAATACAGCATTTGTATTATAAGCAAACACCTGGCTCTGGAGGTAAAATATGGAATAGGTATGCATGTGTAATATGTAAGTGTGTGTGCCCATATACATGTACGTAAAAACCTATATTTATGTGTGTATATATTCATATGTGTAAGTCTGTGTGTGTGCACACATAAATATGTACGTATGTATACGTAAGCAAGTTATTTTGCTGCAAGTGGGATACGTCAGCTGCAATCTGTGGCACAATGTGAAATGATCCACATATTGTATGTTGGAAACAGTGAATGTGCATAAGAATACAACAAAATGACTCCAAAGATCAGGTAGTTTGACCGAGTCAGATGTCTCAAAGGTTTAAGAGAATGTAGGAAAAAACCTCATTACATCTGCCTGCTTTTGCAGTTGCTGTCCTGTGCAGAGCATTTTGGAAAAGAGAGAACAGTAACAATGGCGTGTTTTCAAGAAACTGCTTTAGAGCAAAAAGAAAATGTATTGAAATGTAATATAATGCATTGAAATGTAACATAATGCTGTTCTAACTTAATTTAAAAAGGGCATATTTCAATTAGGCTCACATTGAGCCAAACACTGTCTCTGTTGTGCTAGCTGGGTACAAGAGGGCTTTTGCAGGAGTGGAAGATGTGTGGTTGCCTTTGCTTATGGTGTAAACATCATGTGTGTTGTCAGGTCACAGCAGCCTCCCACCATTCAAACAGCATATCAAGTCTTGACCATTAAGGATGGAATAAATTTATAGTAGGAATGTGAAGGGACAATATCCAACCTGCCAAGGCACAGAAACAGCAACACAAAAAAGTAATAGGATGGCTAAGGGAAGAGTTAGTCTTCTGCTCCTGGGAATAGGACGTCTGAGCAACAGATGATGTTAAGAAATTACTAATGCTCCATCAGCCTTCACTGAATTAGTGTCGGGGACACTTAGTATAAGTGACAAAGGGTAAGATCTCAGCCTTTAACAGGGAAGAACAGAATGGAGACTTCTTGACTAATCTGATATTTTTAAATCAAGTTGGCCTGAGAAACATCATCCAAGGCTAAAGCACTGCTGAAATGCCACAGCAAGTTACTCATAGTCAAAACACTGAGGCTGACTTAGAGCCAGTATTACTGAATATTTTCATCAGCCACCTAGAAGACGGGGTAGAGAGCATACTTGTTAAATGCACAGATGACAGTAATCCATGAGGGACCTCCAGAATATTTTAAGAGAAGACGTGAATTCTAAATGACAGATTGAAGTTACTATCTGAAAAAAATAAGAGGCTATGCAATAGTGACAAGGCAAGATACTACAGGCAGATAGGAGTAATCAATCATGCAAATCCAGGATGGTTAAGTCCTGTGGAAAATGGGTGAAGTGGAACATGGTAGAATCACAAAAACAAAAGAAAAAGAAAAGATTATTCTAGGATGCATAAATGTGAAGTAATTTGTTGCTCAGATACTGCCAAACTACTCACCTAGAGTGGTTTGCCCAGTTTGGGTACAGCATTTCAAGGAAGATGTGGAACAACTGTAGAGAGTTCACAGAAGAGCAAACAGAAAGATCAGAGATTCAAAGACACAACTGAATGAACAGCAGCTTCTTAGCATAGAGGAAAGGTGACAGGGTAGGGAAGTGGTAACATTTTTCAAATGTTCAATATAGTACATGTAAGTTTGTGGATAAGTTTCAGAAAAAAGTTGGGACTAGTCAAGTAATACAGCCAATGTGTGTTTGTAGCCAGTATGTGAGCAATTGAGGCATGTACATTTGAAGTAATAAGTGTGAATGGAGAGTAGTTAGTTTCAGGCTTTAAAATTATTTCTTTAAACTTGGTTCATTTAAATAGAAAGCTAGAAAATTGACTTGGCTTCCTGGGTAAACTTCAGTTATCCTGATGAACATATGCAATGATGTTTGGATAACAAAAGAGAGAACATTACCAAGGTGATGCTTAATTGAGCTAAATCCACATATAATCATTCCTATTATATTGAAGTACTGTAGCATTTAGGTGAAGTAAGCCACTTAGAAGATTCTGCAAATGTTTCATTGTGTTGCTGCTGCTTCTCTAACTTATGCTGACAGGGATGAGGAAATGCTCTATTGAAATCCATGGTGCTAGGCAACTGTTAAACATCATTTGACATGCCAATATTAAGGCAGACTCATGTTTTCTTTGATTTTCTCTTTAGTAAGTTATTCATTATTATTATAAGTGAATGGGCAGAGCTTAAAAAAACCACCCAAAAAACAGCTAAGGAGAAGAACACGAGGACGTAATGTCAAACTGTTGAAGATCATGGGGCAGGTCTTTCTTGTACAAATCTGGAAGAGACAAATAGGTGCAGCCTTTGTCCTAAATAATCTTTTGCCACTCAAGTTTCTTATCAAAGGAGTGTTACACAGATTCTGGCTCCATTTAATGTCAGTTTTATCCAGCCTAATTTATCTGTGGCTTTAGGAAAACCTGTTGCCATTCAGGTCCAATTTGGCTAACCCAGATAAATTCATGGGGAATGTCCTACGCTGGTAGCAGCCAATTTATCTGGGAAGAGAGGGGTCAAGCTAGCATGCTCGTCCATTCTCATGCTTTAAACATTCTTGCTTTTTTTAATCAGAAGTTGGTAAACAATTAAAAGAAGAGGAGCAAATGGTGAACTCCACAGTTATTTCACATTTGTGGTTAGAGGTTCTTTTCTGGCCATGATCTGGATTCTTTTGTCTCATCTAACACTGTCTATGGTGGATGGAGATGGAGGGTGTAGCTATCTGTTTCTCTTATTTTATTTTATTTCTATTATTTTATTCTTCAGGGGCTTCTTAGCTGAAGTTAAATGCTCTGGAAGTTACTTGAATAGTTCATGATGTTTTTTCCACAGGAGAAAGTGAAATATTCCTAATCTTTCTGAGCAGTAGTTTTCTTTAAACCTCTTCCTTGCACTTTCTGTGCACTTGCATTAAACCATCCCTTTACCCTTTAAAAAAATATGCAATTTCATCCAAGTGTGAATTCAGAAAAGTAGAGAACAATGTTTGGCTCATTTCCTGAGAAGGGCAGATGGGGTTCTTGGCATCTGTTCATTCTTTATTTCTGAATATTGAGTTGGGCACAGTTTTTAACAGTCTTTGCCCGTTTCTTTCTCCAAGATTTGGTCAGCCTGAATTCTAGAACAGCTGGATCTTTTGTGAAAAGTAAATGTCAGGAAGTCCCTTGGGTCCTAGATCAGCAACTTCTTTCTTCCAGTCTTTCATGTTGGAGAGTGACTGATTGTGGCTGACAGTACTGTGCTTCATAAACCTTTCTTTCCAGTCGCTTCTGACAAATATAAGGAAATATCTTCTGATATAGCTTTAGACGAACAACTTGTCCTCTGATTTCTTGCTGAAAGCTCACTAAGATCTTATTATTCAGAACTCAGTAATTCCTGAGAGGAACAACTTCTGTAAACTGGACTGGGAATTTAGGTTATGTAGCAATATTCCCTTGAGTCCACTATTTACAGTGGAAAAGAAGAAAAGGAAAAATGTGAATGAAGCAATTAAAAATATGGCAGGTATTAGTTAATGAAAATGAAGCATTCTGTAGGTTTGTGCATATTTTACATTAAAACAGAACAGCAGACTTGGTTAGAATTTAGTCCATAAAAGCAGTGCGAACAGTTACCTCAGATAGACCTCACTTTGTCCTTTAGGAGAACAAGAAGAAATTGTTTTTCAAATATGAAATAATATTGGGACTTTTTTGGGGATATGAATCCTTTCAGCTTTCCTAAGGACTTGTGCCTCACTTGTAGATGTTAAAGATGGAAAAGCCTTATTCAATCATGAACAAGGCCATTACAGGTTTTATTCTCTGGAGTACAGTTTCTAGTATTGTGCTCTCCTAGTTTTGTATTTTCTCAACAATAAGGCTGCCTTATCTTTTTCTCAGGAGGCTATTCCACTGCCTAATAGGAATCACTATCAGGAAATACTTGAGATATCAACCCTACTGTTTCCAAGATCTCTGATGTCGCAATGTATGAACAGTCATTCTGTACTGAGCTGGCACTGATCCTTCAACATAGGGAATCTCAGTCTGAGCTTTGGGCTGCTCAAGTTCACAGGAAGGTCCTCACCAGAGCAGAAAAGTTTACTACATCACTGCTGGATTTATTTCACCTAAAATTAATTCTGCACAACACTTCTGAAAATTCGTCCTTACTCGTGAAATATTGATTAACCAGAGGACAGTGACTGATAGCTAATCAACACTGGCGAAACTGGGCTGCTCTCAAAACTTGTCCCAGGAGCCACAGTTTCATACTGTTCATTCCAGTCATTCTCCTGGAGCACATTAACTATGTCCTCTCTGTGTTTGTTATTGTCATCTTTTGTGCATTTCCAGGCTATTGATATCTGCCTTTCCTCATGGAACAGGTTATGGACATTTGGCTCTTTTAGTTCTTCTTTATAGATGAATCCCTTCATCTAGTTTGTCTTGCTTGTCTTTGAACTCTGTCCGTTTTACTGACAAACAGCAAACACTGTGATCTACTAGCCGGGACTGAAGGCAGTTCAGCACGTGGAGTCACTCTGGAGCCACAGAAGCAGGGATTTTTACCTCCCCGATTGCTAAGCAGCAGCCATAGTAAGGCTGAAATATATGTATTAATTTTGCTGTAAGTGTGCTCAGTTATGTGAATCTTTCAGCTCATCTCTAAAGTCAGTTACGGCAGTGCTTACAGAATACCAAGAAAGCGGGTTACGTTGTTAGGGATATTTTATTACTTACTTCATCCCAACCACTAAACTAGTAATGAAGTTTCTCCTCTGTAGTACCTTCCCAGTATATCTTCGATATGCTTGTAATCTTCGTAGATGTTTGCAGAATTCTTAAAATCTCTGGTGGCTGAGCATTTGCCGAGGTGCCCTATTGCTGGCTTAATGAGGAAAGCAGCTGAGAGAAGGAACCTTCTGACAGCCAGAGCAGAGCAACCAATAAAACCCATTTAGAAATCTCCTGCAGCTTTTCTTGGCCAAGGGCTTCCCATTTCTGGGGAGAAACACTGGAAATAGTTCTGTCTATCTGCTGGAAGTAGGGATGTGTGTTGTGGCTTAGCTTTGCAGCCAATCCCACTCAGTAACCCAGAGTCAAGGTATTACCAGCATTCAGTTGTTATCACATCACCTGCTTAAGAGTATGCAAAGTGTGACTGTATTAATGACGGAGAGAGCAGGGGGCACATTGTGTACATCTGTGTGCTAGTGTGAGGGGAATATTAACTGAAAGAACCTCCATTTTGCTTTTGTCAGAAGTTGCCAACTTTGCCTTTTGATGGGAGGAAAGAGATAAATAACTGGACCAAGTTTTCTCCAGTTTTCATCAATATAAACCTGAATTCAGGCCACAGAAGAGACTCTATGAATTTATACTAGTGAGTACAAAATTTGAAAAATAAAAGTACAAAAAATGTACTTTTTTGAAAAGTACAAAATTTGGGACGTGTTTAATAGAGGAGATCTCTGGTGAGGAGATGGATCAAGGAATCTGGCCATGTGCTGTTCATCGACACCTACTAACCAAAGCTAGTATAGGAAACTAATAGGTAGCTCTGCTCACAGTGCCTGGTTAACCTTTGAGATGCCTGGCATCGTTTGTTCCACCATATGCGACTTCCTCTCCCAACAGCATTTTGTCTATCAGGAAATGAGAAACCCACCCATCTTGGATGTGCTATGTTCACAGTCTCAACCTGCTCCAGTTGTGTTCTCCCAGTCCCTTTCAAGTAAGAGGGTAGATTCATACCCTGTATCTCTTCTTGTGTGTTTTTGTGAATCTGTTGCCTGTTCCTTCATAAAATATATGTCTGCAGTAGCAGCCTCATACAATTGAGGGCAACCTCCTGAGACAGTATTGCTATTTACAACCATTGTTTCTCTTTGTTGAGATGCACAGTGCTATTTTCATGAAGTAGGGCAATTCCCAGGGCTTCAACTTGTATTGTTTTATTTTTGTTTTTCTTTATCTGTTGCTTTATACATGTGCAATCTCTAATGTGTTTGACATCAAGTTTTAACAGTGCAGGCAGGTGTTCTGGTTTTCAATTTTCTGTAGAACAAAATGTCAGAGGGTGAAAACCCACACTTCAATGGTATTGTTCCTTAATTAAATAGTGCTAAATATGGGTAGGAAACTGATTCCAAGGTCTTTCAAATAAGCACTTTATTTTGATATAATTTCCCAATACCTCTTTAAATTAAGGATAATGGAGATTATTGGTTGCTTCTGCCTAGGTCGTGTTTAAATTCATGTCCATTAAATTCTAGCCCAGTCTCAGTTGTATCTCTGGGCAGGTAGAATACATAAGAAAAATGCAATAAATAATTTATGCAATAAAATGCAAAAAATAAATAAAAGCAATTGTTAATTTAGTTGCACTATGTGCTAGGGAGACTATGTCAAGGAAGCACAAGTAACAGTCTAAGGGAAGTTTATTTTTCTATGTAGGATGAACAAAGGTTGGAAATGTGCCTTTCTAGCCATGCTCTACTCTGCACATTAATTCCTGTGTGAGCTAAGCCTTGCCAGTAGTTATGAAAATGGACACCCTTGTGTCACGAGGGACATTTTTTGTAAATGCAGACTGACATACGTGAAACCCAAGTTTTCTCCCACTTCAGGCAAAGGCCTGAATACATGCCTACAGTCACCAAATCTCTTCTTTAACTCCTTTGGTTTCCCATGTCTGTTTTCACCATGGCAGACTTGTTTTGCTCATTTGGATACCTGGTTTGGGCACAAGCCCTTCCCCTGCTTTACATCCTTGAGGAGTCTCTGTGTCCTACCTTCTGCTGGGTCACATGTGTTGGTGATGGCTCCAGCAATGCTGTCCCAACTACCAGGGATTACCTTAGTTATCCTACAGTAGTTGTCTTTGCCTCTAAAGGGAGGCAACTAGATAGCCCCCAAAAGAAAGTAATATGATCAACTCAGTGCTGTTTCAACACTTTTTTTCTGTGGCTGCCAGACTGAATGTGGCTCATAGGGTCCACCAAGGTGTGTTGAATTCAAGAGGTCAATCCCATAGCCTGAGTTGAGCACTCTGCATAACATCAGATCTGTCTGGTGGTGTAGCTCTGTAATTCATCTTTCGATTAAAGCATCTGTCCTGGATGCTTTTCTGCATGACCTTTTCTGCATAACTAAGGAAAAAAGTGCTAATGTTCAAAACCAGCTGATACAGTGAAGCATTGACATGTTTTGGTAGTTTAAAGAAGTGCCAGGGTTTATTGTAGTGAAACAGGGGATTGTATTTGCATTTGATTCTGCAACTCTAATCTCATCAGAGTTAAGACAGCCAAGATAAACCTAAGGCAACTTCATACTTAACATAGATTCTTTACACAGTCATGCTTAGCAGCACTGCTATATATTCCCAGGACAGCTATGGCCTGTTTTTTAGTGTGTATTGGAGTGTTTCTGTTTTTAATATACAGGTCTGACTTTGAGGAGGGGAAAAACATGCTTTTTGTAAGTTTTTCATGCTGAGAACTACAATTAAAAGTAATTGCCTCTATTTCCAAAGTAAAACATGCCTTTAAAAAAGTATAATATTCACTAGTACCCAGGGGGACACTTATGCCATGTAGAGACAGTTTCCATATTTCACTTTGTAGGTGTTCCCATCTGCCTCTCTTAAAGCAGTTCTTCCTGAGAAATGAATGAAGTGGTTTCCTGACAAAAGCCAGTATAAAGGGGAGAGGAGGACAACATACCAGAAGTAGAAAAATGAAATAAAAGTGATAATTGCATTAATCTAAAGGCATTTGTGCAAATTGCTTCATAAATATAAAGTGTAGACTGCTGTGATAAGTAGAGACGTTTTAAGATTGAGATGTTTTATATACAAGTCTGATGCTAATTGTAAACTAAAAAGATTATATTGATAAATGAAACTTGCCTTGCAATTTTTTTCTCATAAAGATAGAAATCTCATGAACTAAAGTTGTTTTACCTATAAACCATTATAAATAAAGGAGAATCAAGCTAATACCTGAACTTTGAGGGGAGACACAGCAACATAAAATGGATTTGGAAACCAGTCATGACCTGGTAACAAATTTTTCTGAAACAGCCTAACACAGAGGCCCAGATCAGAATATCCTACATTTGGAAATTGGAATTTTATGCCTGGAAAGGAAGAGACCTATAAAACAATACAGGTTTAGATTATACAGAAAGGGTAGACATGGCTTTCTGCATAGCTCATGCCTGCCTGGGATAACCAGCTGTCATCTCACGCAGCCAAGGGGAAGCAGGCAGGAGACCCTCCGTGTTCGTCCCACTCAGATGGATGGGCAGCAAAACACATACGAAAGCACAAGTGTGGGGCAGGTTCGTAACCTGCTCTTTTCAGGTTATGAACTTTATCTTTTTTAGGTAACTACTTCACAGGGAAGAACAACTGGACAAGTATTAGTTTTGCCAACTACCTTAATGTTTACGTTCCCTAGAGTGCATGCTACACACAGTGTAGAAGTTAGATTCTTGCCAAATACTACAGAAAGGAAGCACAGAATGGGGCCCCTTTGCAAGCTTTTAAAATGTAAACAAACTGGTGGGATTTACACAGCGTCATCATTGCTTTCTGGCTTCCTCAATTGGCCAAATCAATTTTCCAATTTCCTTTGGACTTCCTCTGCAGTTCAACCCCCCGTGCAGATAAATCTTCAAAACAAATGCAGCTCAGTCTATGAAGTGATAGTCCAGGCTTTCAGGAGGCCTGAGCCTCTACATGTAAAAGCCTGGTTTTCAGAGGCTGTGTTCACGTAGCCATAGACATAGGAGGTACTTTTAGAAGCAAGGGTGGAGTAGGAGGTTGGGGCACTGGTAGGATGCTTGGGAGACCTGATGCCCTGACATTCTGCTCTCCATAGATTTAATGCAGGATTTGGGGCAGATCACTTTGCCTCTCTGCATCGCAGTTACGCAGTTGTAAAACGGGGACAGCTGTCCTCTTCTATTTCTCAGAGGACTTGTGAAAATAAAGGCATTAAAGATTGTGAAGCCATCTGTTGCTATCGTGATGAGGCTTATTTAGGTGCCGAAGAACCAAGGTTAGAAACTAATACGTTTCCTTGTGCAACTTATTTAGAATATAGATGGGCGGTGCTGACGTATAGGGTCTGGTTCTGCTTCCAGTAATATGGTTATCGATTCTCAGTGGGGACAGGATCAGTCCTCAGTAGATTATAACAGACACGCTTTGTTAAACTCTATTATTTTAAATGCCTCAAATTGGGTCAGTTGCATAATGCCTTATGGCGGCCTGTTATACCAGATAAAAATGATGTGCAGGACTTTAACACCTGTCATAATTGCTAGACGCTTCTACACTTCTTGTCAGGTGTTTGGAGCTAAGGTGAATGCAGTGGAAATGTGGAAATTTAGCAGAGGGGAAGGTTTGTAAAATTCCTGGAGGTACTGGGGAGAAAGAGTGGGGAAAGTGTGAAGGGGAAGGGATTTCCTTGTTTCAGATCTGTGGGAGTGCTGTCACAGGGAGCACGCTATGGATGAGTCAGAGGACATGGAGCAAAGCGCTCGGGGAAAACAGAGTCACTGGGATACCTGTGATACTGCCATTGATGGGGAAGGCTGGGATAACTTCTTTTTATGTGGTGGTTTGGCCTGCAAGAGTAGATTTGATATCCAAAGATTGATAGATTTTGCAAATCCTGTTTGCCTGTCTTTTCCCAGTGCTGTGAGGATATCATCAGTGCATCAACACTATTTAGTCTTATTGAATAATTTAGGTTGGAAGGGACTTCTAGGTCCTCTTGTCCACCCTCCTCCTCAAAGGAGGGCCAACTTCAAAGCTAAACCAGGTTACTTGGATTCTTGTCTAATCAAGTTTTAAAAACCTTTAAGGATGGATATTGCATAACCTTTCTGGGCCCCAGTTTCAGTGCTGGTCCACTGTGAATAAATTTTTCCTTATATCTCACCAGAATTTTCCGTGCTGCAACTTGTGAGTGTTGGGTCTTTATTGGACTACTCTGAGAAAAATTGCCAAGCAAGTTCAGTGCCTTGAAGCTTTGAGTGTGTCAACAGGATACAGGGCTTACTTGTAAATGCAGTGCTTGAACTTGTGTTCATCTATGTTGTTGGTGCACAAGTCTTACTGCTGGCCAGACCCGAGCTATAGCTCTGCGTGGGACAGCCCTGTACCACCTGTGCACTGCCTCTCATCCTCAGCTTGCCTGGGTATCTCTTGCACTACGCTGCTTTGCACCATCTGTGTTTGCCCTTGGAAAACAAAAACATATTTGGAATGGGGAGCTTTAATAAGCGCTTGGTTCAAATAGGTGAAGATCTGGGGTCAGCTAGAAGGTGTTTGCTTTTAAACAGCCTATCAAAATATGAAATACTTTCTCTAAATCTGATATTAAGAGTAGTCCGGAAGATCTATGTCCCATTTCCAGATGGGCTAACTTAATATCTCTGTGAATTATTTGGCACATTTTAAATATATTCCTCTTTTCCCTGCACCTGATGCAAAGGTATAATACTATGTCAGGATAGCTTGGTGAATTGTTCTGATTCTTATACTAAGGAATAAGCTATTCCTTTCCAGACTTTTTGGGCCCTCTTTAATATTCTGTCCCTTTTTAAACATGACGTGTTTTTTTTCCCTATGTATATTTGACTCTGGGTTATTCTAGCATCCAATTCTCACCCAGCTGTTTTTGTCCACTGTTTTGTTCCTTTTTCCAGCTGCCCTGCAGCTCTGATGTCTCTGATGCAGAAGGAACATAGGAGCTGGTAAAAAAAACAGAGCAGCTAAATGATTATATGTTCCTGCTTGACCAACGTGGGTTTTTCCTGGTCTTTAGACAAAGCACGTATGACCACTAAATGCAAAATTCTCTGAAGAAGAAGAAACCCAAGAAGCCTTCCTTATTTTCTGTATTTTGCCAAGGCATTTTAGTCAGAAGCAATAGGAAAACAAACATTATTTTCTCACATCCAGGTGAGACTGATTCTAATTGTTGAGAACAAATTTTGTTTGTAGTTATCTGTGCATCACAGCTAGTTTTGGCAGTAATTTTCTTTAAAAATAATAAATAAAACAAACTGTGTAGAACACCAAAGTAAGTATTATTTTCTACCATTGTCTACTGGTTAGTAAATAATTTTGGGAGGAAGGATTCATGTTTCCTGGAGTTTATAATATTAGTTTGTTTAGTCATTCTTGGCTCTTTCAGATGATTAAGCTAAGGATCAAATTCTACTTTCCTGTACCTCTGAGTCATTGCAATGACTTGCACTTTTCATTTGCTTCTCTTGCCTGAAGTAAAAGCCAATAACCATATGTAAATGCACTTCAGAAATTCCACAGGTGCTATATGGAAAACTAGCTTATAAATTGAATTAAGACAGAGTTGGATGCTGCTGAAACATAAAAGTAAAGGCTCCATAACTGTGCTCCTGCTACTGGGACCAGGACTTGGAAGGCACTTACCAATTCAGATAATCCTCTGAGTGGGGCTTGAAAAAACATGGGAAAGCAGCCTGGGAATTGCTAACAGGGCTCCGGCTGGCCTTGCACTGGCTGCAGCACCTCCACAAGCTGCACCGCCTGCTCCAAGGGCTGGTGCCTAGGGAAGCAGGGGTGGTTGCTCTCCGTGCTAATGGCTGGGCTATGAATGTCTTAACCCCTTTCTCCTTGTCAGTGCCTCTGCGGCAAAGGGAGCAGAGTTCCTGGCTTTTTCCTTTCAGTCTGTTGGCCTGGGTCTTTGGTTCGCCAGGGATGTTTTCATTAAGGGGTTGCAAAGCTCTCTTCAGCCTGTTTGTAATTAGCAGATTGTGGCCCAGGGTTGCTGAGACAGGTTATGTGGTCTTGCAAAAGCAGTTACAGCTTAGAGTGGTTTCTTTGCCACATTCTCTCAATGGATGATTGATTGCTCTATTATCCTCCGGGACAGGGAGGGGATGAGCAGACTGAGAGTTATCACCGAACGAGAAAAGTGCATCATCCTGGTGTTTCCTGTTCTGCTCCAAGCACCTGGGTGAATCCATAGAGAGCAAGGCATGCATGTAAATGGCCCAGATTTTTTTCATTGCCTGGTTTCGGTATTCTCCGAACAGCTTGCAGCTTTCTAAAGGTTCAGTGTTACATCTGCAGGGGGGATTTCCATTTGCTGTACCCAGTATTGAGTAAAAGGCTTTTTGGGCCAAAAGCCTTTGGACCTTCACTGTGTTTCCACACTGGAAATTGGATTTAAACACTGCATCTCCACTGGAAACTTACACTCTGCTTTAGAAACTGGACCAAAGTGGCTCAAAGGCCAATGAACTATATGCGTGGCTATGAAAGCAGATTTGCACCACGATTCAAACTTGGTATAAGCAATAACTTAGCTGATTTGGAGGAGATGGGCCTTTGTTCCCTTTGTTTCCACTGCTTTGGAGAGAGAATGTTTCATGAAAAATGACCACGTTAAAGTTAACTTTGCAGCTGATAGTGGTATCCCTGCCTGTAGCAATATCATCTCATTTCAACCCTCAGTGAGTCCAGCAAAAGATTCAGTGGGTCTGATTATGGTCTTACTCAGATGTGCTTACGCCAGCAGGCTTCTGTGGTGGTGTTATTGTTTGTTTGTAACAGTGTCAGAACAAGAGCAGAGCATCTGGGGACAAATCTAGATATCTGGATTATTTCTGTGGAATTCAGCTCATTCCTTGCTCTCCCTTATCCTGACTCAAACGCAAACTGCCCAGGCAAGGGACTGAACCAACTCCCCAGGCTGGTACTCTTCCAAGAAGCTCATCATGGAAGTTGTATTATTTGCCAATGGTTCAAAAAAAACCCCCAATAAAAACTGCTTGTCTTAGTTCTTTGAGAGAGAACGGGCACCAGTCTTAAAGAGGAGGTTTTGAGCTGTGAATCCCAAGCAGACAGAGGCATTTCTTGTAGCTATGAAGAAGTTGTTGGAGGAAAATGCAGATTTAAGAAACACCCTATCCTTACTATGTCTGCATTGATTAGCTAAGGGCAGAGGAGCGGCAATTTTAGGTGGTCCCTTGGTATGCCAGTTTAATGTGCATTAGACTTTGCTATCACGTACCAAATGCACCATGTAATAGAGAGACCTGTCACTAGGGGTGTGGTCTTTAAAAGTGAGGTATGGTGGTGGCCATCTTCAGTTCTGTCTTTAGTGTCACTTTCTTTGCCCAAGGAGGGAAATGGTTTTAATTGACTTTATATTTCCTCTAACAGCTAAACTGAGATTTCCTTACTGTCTGAATCAAGAAGAACATTTTGCTTTGGTAAAATAAGTAAAAAATCCCATTATTAGACAAGGGTAGGGAGAGAGTGAGACTTTTTGTCCCTCAATGTATGCTTAAGAAACTTTCAAAGATGTGGTGGTGTTTAGAAATCGATGAAAACTAGATGGGATTTAAATATTAAGAGGCAGGAATTTGCCTTCAGGTAAAGGATGACATTTGCATAGTAACAAGAATGACTCATATGTTGTTAGGTGAATGTCTAACTAGAATCTAAAATTCCTGTGCATCAGTGACCTTTTACCTTAGATGGCAATGGGAAATATGCTAAGCAGGGTACCCAACTCTCCATCATGTCCCACCACAGGAACTGACTGGAGAGAATTCATAAATAAGGTGTAGCAAAATGAGATGCTGAACCAAATTTTATCACTGCACAGGTAAACCTCCCATTGCTTTGTATAGAATTACTGAACTTTCTTTTTTCTTTCTTTTTCTTTTTACCCAGAAAACCATGCAAGAAGAGGGAACCTCTTCTTGTAGTAACTACTTTAGAAGCCATTAACTTCACTGCAATTTCACTTCTATAGTTTAAATTATATGAAAGAACATGCTGATTTGTCTTCTTAACCATGTCTCTCCTCTGCCTAGACTTATAATCTTCAAAACAGAGTATCCAAGGGTAGAAAGGCAGTGAAATGCCTCTGTTAAGTTCTGTTGATTTATGGAATCAAAATTGAAGTGATTGGTTCAAACAAAATGTTCTTTTTGTAAATCTTTGGACCAGCTTTCCTGCAGAGAATTTGTTTCAAATTCAGTTTCTCATCTTAACTTTTTATTATGGTTTAACAGTTCGGGCAGGTTAACTTCAACAGATTTTACTGAGGTTTCCCATTAGGTGGGTAACTCAGCCAGAATAGGAACCTGACTCCTTTAGCTACTAATCCTGTTGCTACAATCAGTAGGTAAGGTCATCTCCTATTCTGTTACTTACACTTTTCCAGAAATGTTACAATCCTTTCACTTGTGAGAACATACATCCAAAGCCAACTCAGTTCTTTAGTACTTTCCCCATATTTTTTTATTTTCCATTTTTTCTTCTGTGTCTATAAATTGCCTGCTTATTGGACCTTGAAGATATTCCATTCAACTACTGAACCTAGCCTGAAAATAAAAATATTACTTTCATAAGGAATGCAAAGTGAAACAGATGACAACTTTTAATTTTAATTGCTTCTCTGTGCAAAGCATCCAAGGAACTGTAGTGCCTAAAACACAGCGACTCAGGAGTTACGGTGTCTGCTGAAGTCACACAGAGTGAAAATACATGACACAGAAACTTCCCCAATTTACATTGCCAGAGCCCAGCGTTGCTCATCTGCAGTAATCCTCATTAGTTCTGGACGAACTCAAACAGGTACTTGTATAAGTCCAGAAAACACTTCTTTACTTGAGATTTAAATATACAATCTGATAATGAGTTGACTTTAGGAAACCTGTGCAACGGCAGAATTAGCTGCTGGTAAGCAGGGATGATGAACATCTGACAGTTCCCTGGAAGGCAGCACTCTGCAGTTTCTGATCATGTAGTTTCCCAATGTGGCTGGGGATCCTGCATTTTTTATTTTTAATAAAAAAAAATGAGGGTTTTTTTCCTCGTTTCCATTGGAGTGAATAAGGAATTGCTCCACTTCTTCCTGGAAAGCAATGGAGTGGAAGAGGTGTCTTAATCAGTTTCCACGTGGAAATCTTTAAGACCCTGTTGCTGGACAGCAATACTTTTCTATATGTCTTTTCACGTGCCATGGAATTATCTCCGTGTGAAACATTGTATGTTATAACAGTGTAACTGTCTGCTACCTGAAATCATTTTGGCCTGCAGATTAAAATAATTTTCTGGGAAATTCACTGGCTTGCATGTGTTTCTGCAAGTTTTATTTCAACACAGAGACTTGCAAAGCTTCTGTTTTTTTCTAAGGACTTCTAAATAAGCTAAAGCAAACTTACCTTGTCTCTCTGTCTCATAAAGGAGTACGACTGTCTGTGGATGTTTTAAATCATGCTTTCAGAAGTTGTAGAATAAATCAACCCTGACCGACTTTTCAGTATTTCTTTGGTGGCTTGTCGTGGTATTCAGTGAAGATTTCTGCCTACGTTATTTAAGTCAAATTCAGCATGACCTTAATTCACTGCTGTAAATTGGGTTTGAAGATATCTTTGTGTTATTTTTCCCCCCCTAACGTATGGAAGTTTAGCTCCTCTAAAAAGAATACCCTCCACCTCATTTGTTGTTATACTTTAATCTTTTAATAATCAGCACTTAATTTTGGTTTAATCTTGACTCTGTTATTTACTCTGCTGTAATATCATAGGCAAGGTCCTTAACCTCTGCCCGCCTTGGGCTACCCACTTAAAAATGGTTGTCTAAATAGCAACCTACTTATTGTTAAGGATCAATTCATTTATTAAGTAATTAACTGAAAGCACTCTGAAAATATAAAGTGCTATAGATATAATTTTTATCATTAACAATGCTTCAAAACTGGTAATGCTAAAACATTCATTGGCAAAATCTAGTGGGTACTGAAAGAATATTACAGTAACTCAAAATGGAAAGGTGTATTGTCCACATAAGTGTGAAGCATTTACAGTATTGGGAGTGGAAATGTCCTGATTCTGAGCTTCCCTCATGTCAGCTCGAGCCAGGGAAAACATCCGTTGCCGATAGTGATGTACTCTAATGTAAGACTGGTGAGAAGTGTATCAATAGTTGGGACTGATTTGCAGTAGATATAGATCTATATTATGTAAAAATGTTAAAGTTTGTTCCTGCCTTATGGTCTGTTTGTAATCCTTACCTATGACCTTTCAGAGTATTTTTCCCTCATCCTCTGTGGGTTGCCTATTTGATGGCATGAAAGGATGCGCAGGACATAAATTTTTTTTCTCGATATTAATTGCTCCAATACCTGGTGCTTTTTTGTGCGTCTGTCTTCTTCAAAGTTCACTCCTGCTCAAAGTGCATGCTTCCTGCTATGTTGTGTTAAAGGGCTTTTAGCAAAGGAACGGCGCCTCTCGGTGATGGGGAGGATGCCGTGCTTTGATCAGCAGCTTTTGTGCCTGTTGAACACCCTTGCTCTGATCTGAACACTGTGTGCACCCCTCTGGATTCTTGATCAGTGTGGTTTGTTTGCTGTAGTTCTTGTCACAGTATTATGCAAAGCTTGTTAAAATGCTGACACTTCTCCCTGCCCCCGGATTATTTTTCCTGTGTTCTTTTTGTGACCTCTGGCTGATTCATAGCCTCTGTGTACCTCATATACTAATTTGCTGTTGTTTATATCAGAAATAGGATGCTCTAACTTGTTATCTACAACTATCTAGGTTATGAAAATATATATTCAGCAAATACATCCTCTTTGTTTTGTTACTTTTCTGCCTTCTGTGCTTTTCAACACCTCAGTATAGCTCAGACTGACCAAACCTAGAAACAGCTGCTTACTCCTGGCAGATTTTAACACTCACATCAAAGCATCAAAATTCTTAATCCTGGTATCCGTGTAGCCTGTATACGTAGCCACAGGGCCATACGCACTACAAAACACTACTTCATTGCTCCTCTTCAAAAGCAGGTGATGCCAGTGGAGGTAGCCAAGGTATGTCACTGGGCAAGTGGGAGTGACTGGCTTTTTTTCTTACCCCATTGGAGGGGATTCAAACCCACTTCTGTGGGACAGAAGTGATTGCCACACGAGTCATTGCATGCTATTTGAGGCCAAGCCCCAGATGTCTTTTCCAAGGTGCTAAATATTGCTAACATTAATAAAATACTTTTTTTTAACCCCATAGTATGTGTCACACTCATGATCATGAAGAAAAGATAAGATACTTTAGTTTTACCCTAAGATAAATTTAATGAGATAAGGGACAGCATGGACCTCATCTAATTTATCTGCAATAAAACATGAGTGGCAATAGCCTTGAGATCTAGGTGGCATGAAAGCAGGTGTTTATTACTTATGGCATATATTTGCAACAAGAGATGCATTTACATGTACAATGTATTGCCAAGATTGATCAAAAACCAGTATTGGCAGCAGTGACAAGGCACTTTATGATCAGTCATGTGGCATGGCTTGTCAATCAAAGAGGAGTTGCTGCTCTATTCCCCCACGACCTTTGCAGACAAAAGGTCAAGGTAGTGAGAGCACTCAACAGTAGAGTCAGCTCCTTTGCAGCATCAAAAGCTCCATGTTTGCTCTTATTTGCTAAATATACAAGAAGTAGAATTTCTAATTTTCTGAGCGTCTCAGTCCAAGAATAAAAGCTGCACTTTTATCTACATTTTATATGCCATGTACTGCATTTACTGTCTTTTGCTGCAGCTGAGACACCCTGGGTTGCAAACAATAGATGTTCTGCCTTTACCCTTAAATCATGCTGGTAGGGATAGTGTCTCTGATTCTGCTCTTACACCAGGGTCATTCTGAGTGAAGGGCATGGGAGAAACACAGTTTCTTTAGAAAGTGCCATCAGCTTTATTAATCTTAAACTTGCTTTTATGTATTGGATCACTAAAAATCCCTTTTTTTGTGGGTTAAAATAAACCCTAATGGTGTATGAGCATAAACAGCTAGCAAACAGCACGAATTGTTTTCCCTTTGCAGTATAAACTCTTTAGCCATTTATTTAAGTTGTGCAAACAATTTGGGGTGCAAATAACGTGGACTAAAGTGATTTGAAGAAAGATAATTCATTGTGCTTATGGACAGCTGCTCCAATCACTTCATCCTTACATACAGTAATAGGACTTGGCTGTGGAAATATTGTAAAATGCTCATTCCTACGGCAGTCTAAATCAGCAGTGTGGGAGCTGGCTGCTCTGCAATGGCAGCTGAAGAGCCACTGTTTGCTTTTCCAGCACTGTAACTATACAGAGAGGGACTCCAGATCTGTAAAAACACATCCTGCATAGCAAACAAAATAAAAAAAACCCCACCAGCTTAAATGACATTTCTTTGGAAATGGGAGCAAGAGAACATAGCTAACCCTCTTCCGTCTGCTTCTGTCATTGCAGTAGGACTCTGGTATTAGTTTCATAATGCTGTTCAGACATATAAGCACCCTTTCCTTTACAACCTCTCAAATTATTCCACAGTTCCACAGGAAGAGATTTCTTCTGCAAAGAGATATTCCCAAATCCCCTAGCCAAGGAGCCAGGTGGATTAAAAAAAAAATGAACAGAGATAACCCCTCTGCCTTAAGGCAGCTGGATATTTAGCATATTACTTCTTTTTTTTTTAAAGCCTTATCTTCCCAAAGCTCTCCTTTCCCCCTCCTCTTCCCCCCTTTGCCATACGAAAAGCTCAGTATGACTTGGGCAGCTGGCAACCTCCGGGTCACCTGCATGCCACTGCTGCCCAAACCTCCGAGCTTCAAAATTATTCCCCTGACACTAGCAAGATTATTTTTTTTCCGTTGGAGCAGAACGTGGCCCTTTTCAGTCTTATCTGTTAATGCTGATTCTTCCTTCTATCTCAGTATCTGTAATAACATTAATTGGGGCTGAGCACATACAGGGTACAGCATAGGTGGCACTCTGTGGGTACAGAGAGTTGTGGAAGGCCGTGGAGATGTAACAGGCTCGTTATTTAAGGCTCACTAATAATCGCAGTAGTTCTGTCTTGGTTGCCAGTTTTTAGATTTGTGTGTTGAAACATCTTGAACAAAATGTTAGTGAGAGCATTTCTGCAGCATCCTGCTGACTGAATTCAAGGTGCTGCCGCATTTGCCATCTGCCTGCGAGCTCACAGTGGTAATTATAGCGAGTCTCGCAAGTGCTGGAACGAGAGGTATGTCAAATGCATTTTCCTTCCTTTTGAAGGTAATTTTCATTTTCTCAACTCATTTGAAACTGCATATGATTATCAGCTGCAGGTGTGAGAGCCACACAGAAGAAGACAGACGTGTGTACACACCCACGGAGCAAGATACCAACTCCTAGATTGTCCAGAAGAGCTTACGTACTAATCTCGGCACTTTTAAATTAAATGCAGGGCTGGAGAAAATTCCCTCATTATTACTGCTCCTATCCTTGTGCACAGAATCTTAATGTCTCTCTTATTAGTGTGACAATATAAAAAAAAGCACTTGATTTTGCTGAGCATCACTGGAATAACGTGCACTGTAATAATAACATATATATTATAAAAGTTGCTAAAAGTGAAAGTCACTTGCAGTTTGCTGAAACTTCCAGGGGTTTCTAGTTTTAGTTGAGTTGCTGCTGTTCCTTGCAGGTTGTTTCAAAACCTTGCAGGGTTAAAAAGGATTGTGAATAGCAGAGAGCAGTAACTGAAGTAGATGGTATTAACAGCCTTCCTCGAGTTGCTGCAGGCATTTCATTTAGCTGCCGTTCAGAGTACCTGATTGTATTCTGTGTAGTCGGTGGAGGAAAGGGGCGAGTCTGGAGGCTGATCCAGAAGACTTAAGTTAGGTGTGTGCATTCCCTGCATGGTTGCTGTGGGATGTGATGTACAGTGCAACCTATAGGATCCTTGACTATCAACCTAGTGCTAACAATGTGTCCTTCCATGGGGTGAAAGGGAGAGCAGTGGCTTATGGACACAGCCATGGTGAGGATAAGCAGAGTGAAAAGGTATAATCAGCACGATGTGATGAATAGTTTCATTTGGTGCGTGAATGTTGCTGAGGAATTGGGGTCCTGGAACTGACTTCTGTTTTGAAAGTGATTAAAGTCCTGGTGCATTTGAATATTGGCCACCTTGGAGGATGAGGTTTGGATCTGGCGTGGCATATAGGAACTGGATCCAGGCGGTTGCTCCAGCTCTTCAGGAGTCTGCCCGTCCTCATGCAGGGGAGTGCGGGGAACCACCCTTCAGGGCTGTGGCTGGGATTCATTTTGAAGCTGTGGAAGAGCGAGCAGGTAGAAGGAAGACTCTGTTGTCATCACATCTCCTCTGCTAATCTGCTGGGAAAATTGGGGTAGGAGAGAGGAATGAGTGGAAGTTTGCTCTCCATGGATTTCTGGGTGGGACTTGCTTGGAGTGACCCACTGGAGAGGATAGCATTCATTTGAAGATGGGTCTTTTTTTTTTCCCCCCCCCTGAGTTTGCCACCTTTCTGGCTCTGGTGCCTGGCCAGGAGTTGGGAAGGGGTTACTGTAAGAGACTCCTTTGGGCCACTGCTGTCCCTTGTTTCTCCCTCAAAAGAAGAGGGAAACTTTGTCCAAGCTCCACTTTCTTCTAAGTGTGACTGCTTGAACTACTTTCCAGGTTGTTTGCCCTCATGAGATTGAAAAGAGAAGGGCTGTGCAGGGAAAGAGCAGCTGAAGTCGATGGGCTCAGTGAGGGAGACTTACAGACCATCCAAGCCATCGATAGATTTTAAGGGATATAGAGAAGGGTCCTTCAGGAGATTGCGAGCACCAGGTCTCTCTGAACCTGCTTAAACAGGACATTCTCGCATGCTTTAAAGGAAAGCCTCTGCATTTGCACATGCAGGTTCAAGGGTCAGGAGTGCTCAGCAGTTTAATACGTCAAAGGCAAGAACAGACTTGAGCTTTCCTGATTTTATGCCTTAACTAAAAGGACAGTGTTACGGTAATCTTTCCTGTTCAAGATTTAAACTAATTCTGTGGCAGTGGAATATCTTGTACTTTTTAGACAAGAATTTCTATAAGCATCTGGACCAATGAAGTCTTGTTTCCCATGGATTTGTGTTTCATGGTGGCTTATGAGCTCCAAGCGACATCTTTGCCATGACTGGGGTATATATGCTATCTTCTTGCCTCACCTTATTTCATGCCTCAGCCAGTAGACTCTCTGGTGGCTAATACAGGCTGAGCTCATCCAGCAGCCTTCTTCTCATGAGGGCAACTACTTGGATACCCAACTGCCTTGCACAAACTGGAGGACTTATCCCGAGCACTCCCCCATTCTGTCAGAGGTAGCTGAAATTAGCCAACGGGTTCAAAAATTATTGAGGAACATATATAGAGTGTGATCGCATAAGTCACGTTTCCATAGGAACTGGCTAAAAATACATCTGTATGAATACTCAGCGTCTATCATGATGAACTATTATGTAAGTAGGTTTTTTTTCTCAGTAAGAACATTGCAGCTGCTTGTTAATAATTTGTGGTAGAATTTACAGACGAGTTTACAAGTCATCATATGTGCAGTCGACTGTGTGCTTATTATATCGTCTGCCTTCTCTCCTGCTGACTAAAATGGGAAATTAACAGAGCATCCTTTCTCAAGACTTAAAAACATCCAGAAGATTAAAAATAGCCTCAGGCTTAAAAACTTCTTCACCTGGTAAGACAAACAGAGCTTTGTATTAACAGTCATATAGACGTGAGTGTTGTAGCTCCGTAACTACAAGTGCTGTATGTGAGAGCTGGACAGGAAGGCTTCGAGGCCTGTCCATCACAGAAAGTGTGCCATATTGCACCACGGCAACTTGCGAGTATTTGCTATGTGCAAGTAATGAGTCGCTGCAGACCAGGAAATTGTCGCCAAAGAAATTATTCTAATTATGAATATATTCTTACCTTGGTATAAACTTTCTTAGGATAGCAGATTTTTGTGGAGCCGTGCTTTAGGTTGTATGAGATGAGACAAAGAACATGTTTTACCTTCAGGTGTCATATATTATAACATCATACATCCTCCATGACTAAGATGAATTTCTGTGCTTGCAACTGCTTTTGTCTGTTTCCGGAAGCAGGTTAGGAATTGTCTACTGTGCTAACTAAAGGATGGGACTGGATGATGCATTCTTAGGAAACAAATCACTGAAAACATCTGGTTTGAAAAATTGTATAAAAGTATCCAGCACTGGACTTCTCCAAATCATTCTCTAGCCTGTTATAATATTTTGTCTCAACTTACCAGAGTTTATTTCCTAAATATCTGGAAACATTTTTTTTCCCCTGATTTTTTATTGTAAGTTTCTTTTAAAATCACATTAGGGTTCAAATTGTAATGCTTAGCATCAGCAGTTCTTTTTTTTTTTTTAAATTCAAATTTTAACTATTAGACAATATTAGACTGTATATGTAATAGTAAAATTTAGAAAGTGTACATGATGCTATACTATGCATATTGTTCCAAACAGGGAGGAGGACAGAGTCCATATGTCTTCTGAGCCTCATAAAATAGCATGCCACTGGACAAATTTTCAGTTGTGAATTTTAGCAAATGATGAATAACTTACAGACCTGGAGTTAATCATCAAAGATATTATTTAAATTAAAAATGAATTCAAGAATTCAACATGCTGTCTGTGGACAATTCATTGATAGAAAAGAAAAAAGGATGAAATTAATCAAATAAATAATTCATTGTAAATCATGCAGTTTAATTATAACAAGGTGTTAAAAAATGGATCAGCTTCTGAAAGCACGGCTGAGTTCTACTATGCATACGTATCATCACAAATGCAGCTGTCGAAGTATAATCCCTGTTTTAATTGCTTTTGGTTCAGGACAATAGTTAGGTACAGGAGTGGTAACAAAGGCATTGACTTACCCCATTTATTAAAAGCTGTTTTGTTTGTTTGCTTGCATGACAAAGCACCCTAAGCTAGTGGTTCTGCAATGCAAGAAAGACCAGCCTACTATTCCTAAATCTTCAAAGCAAAAGTCTGAACTAAACTGAGGTTTTCTGACCTTCTCTCTCACCGACTGCCAGCTCAGAGGTCTGTCTCTCTCTTTTCTGAGGGGCTGGCTATTGCAAAGGTGTAGAGCAGACCTTTCCCAGCTCTTTTTCCTCCCACAGAAAGCAGCACTTGCAGATGCTCCTGCGTGACACTCGCCAGCTCTTGGGTGGAGCAGCCAGCAAGAGGACCGCTTCACTGGAGGGTGCAGGGACCTTGCCAGGAGCATTGCTCAGCAACCCGCATGCTGCTGAATTTTAGATGGAGGGTGAGGAAGAGACAGCACAGAATCTAATGAGATGTGTACAAACACATTTGTTCTGAGGCCTCTAGAGCAGTGAATCACCAGGCACTTCATCTTCAGCTTCCTGAACTCTGATAGCTGAGAGCCGGGTTTAGTAAGCCACACTAGTCCCACTCCCCTGTCCCACTGAGCCACTAGCACTCGCCACTGCAAAGCCTGTACCAGTGAATAGGCAGGATCCAGCATTTCTTTCTTTTTTTTTTTCTTTTTTTTTTTAGCTTTCACTTACCTTCCTCCCTATCGGCAGAATGAGGAGGACTTCTTTCTCAAGTGTTTTTGTGTCTGCAAAGCAAATCAGGGTTGGATGGTTCTCACCTGCAAGAACTGTGTTACACAGGCAAGGACAAATCCAGCGCTGTGCCCTGCACTTGCAGAAGTCCTAGTTTAGTTCCCATTATGATAAGAGCTAGCAGCAGTTGTAGTGAGAAGATGAGGGCATTTATCATGAAATATCTGTATAGATTTTGAGCAAAACAGCTTTTATTGCCTTAACCACTCTTAGGGCAGTACCGGAACAAAGGCGGGCTAGAAATCTTGAGTGCAAAAATAGCTGGCACATGAACTGGAGCCTCCACTTAACTACAAATGGTGCTTTTCCCAGAGAGTGAAAAAGTCCCTGTCCTGTCAAAATTGGTGTGATGACTGGAAGTTTGAGATGCTCCATAGTGGTGGGTTCAGTATTTTTTAATATCTGCACTGTCTCTTGCGTTTGTCACATCATCGAGTCAGGCAACAGCTGGTAGCCTGACTCTGTCACCATGCTGTAAAACTGTCCGGCCCTTTAGTCATCAGAAATTGCTGAAGATAGTAGTTTTCTCTGCAGTCAAATAATAAAACAGAATGTAACTTGTGTACAGTACCTGTAAGATGATTGAAAAGTGAGGTGGAAGAGCAGGAAGAAGATGAGTATAAAGAGGATTAAAGTTGCCTCTATGTCAGCCGTGCCATATCATATTAGTAAAAATAAAATCATCGGAATAATACAATCTCACAAATGTATTTACATCAGCATTTTGTCCTCTGAAAATGTATTAGTAGCAGCTTTTGCACCATCCTAGCAAAATTCGCAGTGGCAGAAAATTGCTTACCATTACTATGCAGTAAGGCTTCCATTTCTTCCCCTTAAATTTCAGATCCCCCAATACTGCATAATAGTCCCCAATATGCCGGTGACTCTGGGATTTTTCTAGTGTTAGCAATTTTGAATGTACTCACAATGTTTTTGCCTTAGTGATATGAAAGCAATCAGCACTGCAGAACAGGAAAAAAAGAAGGAAAAGACCAATGCCATCTATTAGTCAGCTTCAAAACATCACAAAATTCAGATTGCCACATGCTGAATACAAATGGGGTACAAATGTTCAGAAACTGCAATCAAATAGCTTTGAATGTCAAATGAAATTACTTTGGGAATCTTCTAAGCCCTGTTCTTAAAACACACTGGAACATAAATCCCCTACTTTCATTTGATTAGTCCAAAAGGCTATAGGATATATTATTACATCTAGAAAACATGACTAGAGTCTTAGTCATTAGCATCACTGAACACACAAATTCCCTTAGGTCCTTATTTTTTCTTGCTCTGTATCTTCTGAATGGAACATAATCAATGACTTTTAAAATAAAAATATACCTTAAACTCACTGACACTTAGTTATAAATAATTTATTTTTTAAAGAAAATCCCTTGGGAGGTTTGCATCCGCTCAATTAGAGTGTGACAGCAAAATTAAAAAAATGATATTATTAGTGAATATTAAGAACCGTGGACAAAGTTATTTTGTTCCTCAGAGGTGATAAGAATCTTTGGTTGACAAACTCCCCTGCAGTAGTAACAATCAACTTTGGCAACAGAGCTTTGATGTAATTAAATCACAGAAGTGTGCAGTCAGTCTGCCCTTAATGAATTGTTGCAGCACTATGCACATTTTGCTTTTTTTAAACCTGGGAAAATGATAACAGAAGGTGAAGACAATTGTGCAAAGACGTTGATATGAATAGTAATAACAAGACCTCCAATCCCAGAAAACACCTCAGTTTAAGAAGGGATTTATACCTGTGCCTTAGTTCTATTAAATTTAATAAGACTTAAGCATGAGCTTAAAATTAAGCATGCAGTTAAGCGCCCTCCTGTCTCAGGAACCATTGGGTCTGCAAGAAATCCCTGCTTTCCTCTTGCAGCCTCTTTTTGAAAGAGGTTGAACAGATCATTGAAATAGCCGTATTGGTCCATGTGGCACAGTATTTTACACTGGACTGACATATAGGATATGTCAAGTACATAAGTATAGGGCAAGTGTTTAGTCCTTGCTGGTAAACTCTTCCAGCCTCCAGTGGTTTGAGGTCCCCAGCTGGTATGCTGTCTTCATGTTTAAGAGCCTTTGATGGAATCTTTTATTTGTTTATTTATTTTTCCCTCCATGAATTTTTTCTGATCAGTTTTTGCAGTTGTGCATTTTTAGCATTCCACAGGTTTGAGAACAACTTTTACAATTGAGCTATGCATTCTTTGTTTTGAAGGTACATTCTGAAAACTTTGTTTGATGCCTACTAGTTCTTGTACTAGAAAAGAAAATGAGCAATTGTCTCCTGTTCTCTCTATGCACTTCAGGATTTTGCCAACCCCTCTTATTCTCCATCTCTATTATCTCTTTTTTTTTTTCCAGATTGAGGAATCGCAATGCATTAGTTGCTCTTTGTTTGGAAGCTATGCCAAACCTTTGATCACCTTTATCAAGTTTCTTTGTGTATCTTCTAGCTCAACTCGTATTCTTTCTGAGAGGAGGGGAGCTGAATTGAACACAATAATCAAGATGTGCATAATGATGGTTTTCGGTTTTCTTCTCTATTTCTTTCCTAATAATTCCTAAAAGTCTAGTTGCTTTCCTGACAACTACTGAGCACTAAGCTGGCATGTTCACAGTGCTATCTATTATAACTCCAACATCTCTGTCTGGAGTGGTAATAGCTAGTTCAGAGCCCATCACTAGATCTTCAAAGTTAGCAATCTTTTTTTTTTCCTTACGTACATTACTTTTCATTGTCTCTTTTACACCCGACACAGGATATGGTATTGACCCCTTTACTGTGGATTGCTATTTGAGAGCTGCTTTCTGTGACTGGCACACACATCAGGCCAGAGTTTGAACAGAGTCAAACGTGTCTTGGCTTTGAGGACTTCAGTGGAGCCATGGCCATTTGCCTTGACAGAGGAGCTGTCTGGTATTTGGAGTCCATTTAACTTCCTGGCTAAACCAATAGGTTGCATGACATGTGCCATAAGAGATAATTCAATAAAAAATGGGAAAACTGGTCTGTGTGATGGACAAAAGGGGAAGATATTTTAGTTTATCTCAAATTCCCTCATGATTCTCACCAGGTAAGAGGTGTTGCCCCTTTTGGTTACAAAACCCATGGTGCATTGTCGACGACTGCTACTTTTGCACCTACGTGGGGTACAGCTGTGTATTAGCTGATGTTGTGGAAGGAAGTGGCTTGAACATTAGCTTCAGGGTCAAACCCTGCAGTTGTTGGTCATATAAGGGTAAATGAATGCATCTTCTTGACCAAATCTCTGGGGCGTGCATTTTCTCGACATTTTGGTCTCTCTTAAAGATCTGTCTCTGTGAGGATGCCATAAAAAAGTCTGATGTTGTTATAGTAGGGATGTAGTTTCTGTACTGTTTCACACATGGATTGTTTATTGAAGAACCTTGTCTTTGGCTTAACCCACTTCATTTACATCTGCATTTGTCTTGAGACTGCAACTATAATAATGATAAGCCATAGTTTCTATAGAGTATTTAATAAATGTCAGTGACAGGCTCTTTCCACAAATATTTTTTTGTGGAAAAATACTCCATATCTTTAGGAGTGAGACATTATGTAATCTCAGCAAAGGATACTATTATTACCCCTAGCTACAATACAAACGCAATAGTTTATGTAACACACTTTTTATGTTTGCAAATAACAATATTAGGATGAAAAGGAAAAATAATAGCACTCAGAGATGGGCCTGGATCTATCTAAAGAGTCTACTGATCCTTTTATTTCAGTCTATTTGTACTCAGAAGTCAGGTTCTGTGTGTGGAAAAAAAGAAAGATGAAATCAGCACTTTTCTCTCCAACCAAGATTTATGTGTATGTTGCAATTAGGGCAACAGATTATGCCTCCAATTTTAGAAAATTTTCTGTTTAAAGTTACAAGTACATATACGCCTCTACAATATTTGACATCTGCTCAAACATGCAGATATTTGTTTTGACACTGTGACAGTTGCAGAAAATGTATTTTTTTTAAATTTTGAAACATGTCAGTGCGATAATTAGACCTTAATTCCCATTTGCCAGTGACATAGATTTTGAAGTCAAGTATTTACAGATTTATTTGCAGACCATTTTCTCTAGTCCACACTGGTTGCTTCTGAAACCTGTGGTATTTCTGTAAGATGCAAACTTTATTCAATAACCTGTTCAGCCCCTCTCCCCCTGGTCTTCCCCCTTCAGTATCTTGAAGCCAGTCAAAGCCAGGACTTCATTGTTTCCTGCTGTTTGTTTACTGATTAGTGAAAGATATATTGTCTCGAGAAGTCTTACAGTCCAAAAGACAAGATGACCTTTGTCTTAATGGCTGAGTCTCTATAAACATGCCATAAAGCCCTCAAGTGCCTACTCCTTTCCAAGCATGCTAGATGTGTTTCCATGCCATACAGCTTATCTCACATTAAGTCCATCCACAGGCCAAATGATTTTCCAGTGCTTACATCAATTCTTGCCCTGAAGTGCATGCACAATGCCATGCAAATCCACAAAATAGGAGAGGATTTTCCACAGCTAAGGGAGTCTATCATCTAGCCCCAACTATGTTGTGACTGTAAGATGCAGCCTTTCCTTTATTTGTTGTTCTGTGTATAAGGTTGTCTGTTTTATGTTGTGCCTCCTGTGTTGTTATTGAGTTGTAACCTGATGGTATTCACTATAAATTTCTATGCATAGTTTCATTTTTGTTACCCTGTCCCCAAGCTCCTGGCATTGTTTACTTCTGATTTTGCTTAGCATTTTCAGGAATTCCATCATAAATGTGCTGGTTCCTCATGCTTGTGATGAAAAGATGATCTTTTGTTCTTTCTTCATAACCTTCAGCATTTTGCACTGCTTCCATAGCCATGAACATCTCATGCACAGTTCCCTCTTTCTTACAGATCTATCTTCTTTCTCAAAAAACATTCTCTCTCTTATTAGAATCTGTTTTGAACAGCAAGGAAGACCTGAAATAGCAAAAGGTAAAGGCAAACAGAGAAATGTCATAGATAAGTACAGCTCTGGAAAATTTCTAGAAGCAAAGTTGGGAGTTAAGGTCATTTGAGATGTCAGGGGAAAAATATCTTTTCTCACCCATGAGTTTGGTATTGGGTGTTTTAACATTATAGGATTATTAGAGGATAATTTTGCTCAGGACTTGAGTCTTGGATTCTTTTTTACTTGCCTTGTAGCATTCTGCAGTATCTTGGTGCTCTGGAGCTCTGGCCAAGTCTTAGGGGAGGGTCAGTGGGATATAGACTTTTGTATCTGGACACAGGAGTAGTTCAGGCACTGTGGAAAGTTTGAGTCTTTGTTGAGCTGTTTGGATGCAAACAGTTAATCTCTCCAACCTGCATAACACTACTTTCCTTTGTTCTGTCTGGTTTGCAAGCTCTTTGAGGCCAGTCTGTACGTGTGTTTGTGTAGCATGTGGCACAGAGGGCTGTAGTATCAGTTGGGTTCCTGCTTCAGCAATACGTAATTAAGCTATTAAGCTATTTCTTTAGAATAATGATAAATACCCAGTCTGCCTAAAATGCACTATCAAATCGGTGCCTTAAAAAGGACATATGAATCTCCTTACTAACTTCTTCTGGGTGCACGTGCTGTTGTGGTTATAAGGACAGTACAGCTTCTTGTTTATGTTATTTTGTGACTGGCCTGGGACAAAGCTGCCCACTGCTGGGGATTGTTTACAAACCATTCTGTTTGCTGACTCCTAAAGAGGAAAGCAGGAGGTGTGTTTAAGAAGCTATTTTACATGTGGCTGCAGTTTACTGCATCTGCTCTTCCTCCGTCTGCAGCCTCCACTTCTGCTGGGTTGTTCCTTCCTAGGCTCTGATGGAATGGCATTTTCATGGGACCTGTTCCATAAATGTCCATGCACATAAGAGCTAAGGTGCACAGTTTTGGTAATTCCATGTACCAGGGCACCATTAGATCATGGCGTAGAGAATATGGAAAAATAATGTGCTTGCTTAAATATGCTTACTGAAGATTTGGCAAACATAAACTCTTCTGTCTCTATTCAGCACTGGTGAGCCCAAACCTGGAGTGGTGTCCACTCCTGGGCTCCCCAGTGTGAGAGAGATGTGGACATACTAGAATGAGGCCGGTGAAGGACCACAGAGGTGATTAAGGAATTGGGGCATACATACATGGAGAGGCTGAGAGAGCTGGGGTTGTTCATTCTTGGAAGACAAGGCTTGGGGCATCTCTTCAGTGTGTATCAATACATGATGGGAGTAAGCAAGGGGGAGCCAGATTCTTCTAGTGGTGCCCTGTGACAGGACAAGAGGCAATGCACACAGATTGAGTTACAAGAAATTCCATCTAAGCATAACTTTTTCTCTGTGAGTACTGGTACAGGTTGCCCAGAGAGGTTGTGGAGTCTCCATCCTTTGGAGGTATTCAGAACCAGACTGGACGTGGTCCTGGGCATCCTGCTCTAGCTGACCTAGCTTGAACAGGGGGGTTGGACTAGGCGATCTCCAGAGGTCCCTTCACACCTCAACCGTGCTGTCATTCTGTTGTTTGTGTTGATTTTAATTTGTCCTTAAATGGCTCATTAAATGAAATTGGGCTTTTATAAAGGGAAAACAGAAGTCTGTGTTGCTTCCAATGGTTATAATACACTACCAAGTAAATAGCTCAGTCTCCTGAATGTGCTTTTTTAGTCTCTTCTGTAAATTTTATCCTTTTTCTGAGGACTTCCTTTTTCCTATTTAATTTTTTTTGACAAGTAAGGGAAGGATGTCAGCAGATGCTGAAAATTATTTTCTCTGCTCTAGGGGAAGAATCCTGGTCCCAAATGCTCATAAATTTTGTCTGATGATAGCCAGATATGCTTTTAGAACCATTAAAAAAATAATTCAAATAGCAGTATTGTTCAGTAATAAGAGTGCAACTTACTCTTACCTGTGTTCCCAGCTGACTTATTCCAAGTCCGGAGAGAGGAAAGTGTTAAAGTCTTACCACAGGTGCATTTTATTTTTTTAGCTCAAAATCTGCCAGCTCCCTGGTTCAGTTATAAGTGTTTACTAAAATGGTCACCTCCACAAAACCAAGTATTCAGCTTTTCAACATTTTATAGTGCTTCAGGTATATTCACTGATTAAGCCTCTCAACATCCCTATGATGGAGATGAGTTGGTATATATTGCAAATTAATAGCTAAGGAAGTTAATAATTCAGTCACACAGCTATTTTATTTCAGCTTTAGTCCTTTGACTTCTAATTACATGCTGTAGCAACCACACTATGCTTCCCTGATAGGGAAAGTCCTTTAATGAAGAGCTTTATTCCAGGAAATATCTTGTTCCCCTCCTGCTGATCAGGAGAGCTCTGTCGGATGGCTTTCTGAATCAGTGTGGCAAAAAAGACGGATTTTACTCCAAGACAAACTTTGGAAAGCACACTTGAGATTTGATTGGCAGAAGCAAAGGATTTGGGCAGACTTGGCATTAAATGAGGGCAACAGTTGGTTAAGGTGCCTGAAGCACTGTCAGTCACTCACTAAAGATCTGCTCATGAAACAAGAAAATATGCTGGTAGCAGCACCTGGGTAATCTTCCCTCTTGCTCCCCCTCAAATCCAGTGTTGGACATGTTCAGCAGCCTTATAGCTCTGTCTTCTGGAGAAGATAACCTGCACCTATGGTTTTCTTTCTATGCGAGGAAGGATTTGCGTTGTGGAAAACGAAATCCTGACAGTGGGTCTGAGAGGGGCAAGTGTGGTCTCCTGTGCAAAATTAAGCCAGCTGGTTCAGCTCTTGGAATGATTCAAAGCAGCCTTAAGATTATTCTAATGTTTTCTAGGTCGACACAGGCCCCAAGCAGCTGTTCCAGCAGCTGGAGAATCATGGTCGTGAGCTGCTGCTGACATTTGCCTACATCACCTCCTCAGGGAGGAAGAATGATACGGAGTTGGTGTTTCTGGCTTTGCAGTGCGTGAATTCCCTGTGCAAGGGGAATCTCTGGCTTGTCAGCCAGCATGGCTTTATGGCTCCTTTGTGCTACTGCAGAGGTGTACATTAGAGCAAAGTTGTGTGCTGAAATAAAGCAGAAGATGGCTGCTACTACTTGTAAGGGCACAGCTAATTCTTTCTACCCATTTCCATCCTTGCTTGAACTCAAGGAGGCTGTCGAGTTAGTTCCACATTTTGAACCCTCTACAGAGATATGTGGCTGAGAAACTTCTCTAGATTTCCTTCTAAGAAGCTTGGACCATCTGTGAAGGGTGTATTAGAGTGCTCAGATATGATTTGCATCACTGTTCCTTGTAAAAGGTGTTGGTCAGATGTGGGGTTATACAAATGTTTATACTGGGTGGTGATGATGGGGCAGGACCTGGGGCAGAAAGGCCCCAGGATGGTACCTGTATGGACCATCAGGTACCAGGTACCTGCAGGACCTGTATGGTTTCCTTGATGCCCAGACCCAAACTTTTTCTCCAGTGCCAAGTACTTCAGACACTAAATCAAAATGTGAATACTTTCGTGCCTGCTCTTCTCTCAGAATGCTGACAGGGCACTTACTGATGTCAGTGTCATCGAAGCTCTTATGATGGCAATTGTCACTCTCTGCTACCCGGCAATGTCTCTCAGGGGACCTATTTCACATTAAAAGGCCAGCCTCTGCTCTCAGTAACCCCAGTATAAATCTAGAATAAATTTTATATTGTCAACAGCAATTACACATGCCATTCAGGGCATAAGTTATGGATGCAGGTCCTGCCCGAAAGTTGATTCAAAGCTCTAATGATTAGAAGGTGTCTCTTACTGCCCAGTACAGATATTTCCCATCTTCTTAACTTTTGGCATGGACTCATTCCTTTCCTTTGGATTCATATTCTCATTTTGTGGTGCAAAACCAAACGTGCCTACGAGTGCAAATTATGACATGGCCATACTCATTTCCATGCGTTGTCTTGGATTTGAGCAGCCCGTCCATCAATAACTGTGACCTTTCGCATTTTATTTCTTCACCTGGCTACATTCACTTGGGTGATGTGTGGGACAAATTGCACTGCTTTGGATGGCTCTGATTTTACCCATAGATTAGGAAAAAAGTTATCTAGCCTCTCTCTCAAAGTCTGCTTTTTTCCCAATTAATTTAAAAGCAAGCAGCCCCTTCTTAAAAAAAGAATAACCACCAAAAACGAACAACAAAGAAACTTAAAGCAAAACAAAACTCTGCAAAATAAGACTAATGAAAAATGTAATAGGTGCAAAATAAGCTGAAACCCTGTTTCAGGTGTGCAGATGCTGTGATATCCCTCCTTGTTTTTGTGTCAGCCAAGGTTACTACCAAACCATGAGTTCACTGAATAAACCACTGAACACTGCGAATGCTCCCACTATATCACAATTACAGAAATAGAGGCACTAAGTAAGTTTATGCTGATCCACTGGGAACGTTTTTAGAAAGTTTAATAGCCCTTAAAATTTCTCATTTCTAACCTGTCATGGGTTTGCCTCATGACTGCTCATTTTGCTGTGTTATAAAAGCAGATAGAAAATCAGATTTCTGCCTTAAGACCTCACCAAAACCATCATTCCTGTTTAAGACAGCAATAGCCACATATCATTTAAGCCTGGATAGTAATTTCTTTCTAAGTCTGCTGCAGCAACATAGCAACACATTGCACGGCTTGAAATGCTTCTGGTCTAATTAGAAGAGCTTACAAAATTCTGTGTAAAGATTATAGGAAAAGATCACTGGAAAGAATAAATGACAGGAGTCTAATTTCCAGTTCTGGGTACCTCACAAATGACAAAGGCATCTTTAAAATACGGATTCTGTTGATAAGATCATTAAATAGCTGCAGTGATTACATGGGCTTTGAACCCCGATCAGGAACTTCTGCTATGATTCACAGAAAAAGGAGGTTTTTTAACTGTCTGATGCACTTCCAGTCTAGTAGCTCCAAGTATCTGGATGCTGTCCAAGTGCACCTGAGCAGAGCACCTGTTGTGGCAAAGAGCTTAACAACGCACATAACTTTAAGCACATTGATTATCCCCTGTTTTTAAAGAGCACTACTCAGTTGAGGGAAGTGTCCTTGAAATGAAGGACATTCATATATGTGTTGCTGGATCAGAACAGAAGTACTCAATACATTACAGGATTGCATCTGTGAAATAAGGACTCCTTTATAGTTGCTTTACACACATGGCTGAAAACACGGTCTCATATTAGTTGATTCAGTAGTCAGTAGAGAAAGTTGGAAACTAGCCTGTAAAATCACTCCTGTTGGGATATCAAACAGCTATTAAAAATGGAATTGATTAAGGGTTCAGTATAGTTCCAGAGAAAGGTGGTTGAAGACTTAAATATCTGCCTTCTCAATGGGTTGACAACTCAAAACAAAGGCCAGCTCTGGGAAGCTGCATTTATAGAGTGTGCATTTTTACTTTTAAAAAGAAATACGTTATCAAGTATATCAGCAAATTAACCTGATACATGGGGTTTATTTCTCTGTGATTGTTTTCCCTGCCTTGTTCTGTACGTCTTGGGCTGCTCCATTCCAACTGGAGCAAAATGCCCGTGCAGAGGAACAGAGAGGCTGGGGAAAGGCAGAGATTACTTTAGATGAGCAGAGTACTCCTCCGGATGAGCCCAGGTTTGGGGCATAAACTGAATGTGCTGTAAGGGAAGCGTTCATCTTGGCTTTATCTTTTTGGTGGGGTAGGAGAAGGGCTTCAGGTTAATTGCCCCTCAGCGAAGCCTCTGTCAGTGCTCCAGGAATCCAGCAGTGCATGGCCATTATTCTACAAATAGTTTCTTCTGGTATACCAGGATCACACCAGCGAGGCTTTGCACTGTTCCTCCTGGGGTGGACGGGCCACCCTTTTAACCATGTCAGAAGTTGACTCCCCATGATTGTAGCTGTGGTAGGTGGTAAGTTAGGCTGTTCGGCAGGTCTAGGTTTAAAAAACAGGTCATTAAGCCTTACTTCTACAAGGAGACATGGTCTGGTACAAAACTCTGCTTACCTGGGGTGCTAGGACCTAGCTGAAGTTCTGGATGAACCCAGGAATCTGCCCTTCTGCATCTAAGTGGGAGATTCAGTCTGGTGGAAACACAAAGCAAATGCACAGTTTGCATTGTTGGCTGAGTATTTTACACCTGCAGGGCGAGAGATTGAAGGAAAGATTTCATGAGGTCCCTTAAAATACCATCCTCTCACTCCTTGTTAACGCAATTTCACAATTTCTTGTTATATCTCTCAGAGGGTGCAAGTTAAACACGTCTCTTTGGCCTTGAGGTTCTTTACATCCTGTTCCTAGTAACACTCTAGTTGGACTAGATGACCTTTAAAGGTCCTTTCCATCCCAAACTATTCTATGATTGTCTGCAGTGATTTCTGTATAGGAAAAGAACCAACCTTAACTGGACAGAATCATAATGAACCAGAGTAAAAATTCAGCCAGATTTAAACCAAAGAGGAATCAAAACTAGACAAGATGGATGGAGCAATGCTGAAGAGAAGTTAGAGTTCTTAGAACATGTTTCTGGGCTATTGCAAGTCCCCACTTTTCTTTTCCGGAGTGGGCTGTGGGGAGCCAGGAGTGGTCTTGCCGAGGTCCGGGCTGCACGCAGTTTGTGGGAAGGGAAGGTTTTGGGCAGGATGCTCCTCCCACTTGAGTTTTGTGCTGGCGTTGTTCTGCCAGCTTGAGCGCAGTTTCTCCTGGTGAAAAATCTTTGTCTCTCTTCTCATGTTTCCTCTTCCTCTGCTATCTTTCATTGCGTGTTTTTACATAAATCAGAGCTCTGTGTTTTTTAAGATTTTGTTTAATCTGTGGGGTTTTTTTATTAACTTGTATTCCATTAGTTATTGCACCAGCCAGCAACTGGGAATCCATTTCACTCACATGTATTTCATTACTCATTTGAGAACTAGTGGGTTAATAACCAACACAAGTTCCCTGCTTGAGAAGAAAGGTCCAAGTTTTGCTAATCACTGATGGTAAAGGTGGCCAGCCAGGATATAACCAGCTCTCACTGGTACCCCTGTAAGTTAGAGTATTCTTGGTGCCAAAATGTACTGAAAAATTTGAGAAATTCTTTCTTGCTTTTGAAACGTAAAAGAAAATGAAAGATAATACTCCAAGGGTGATCCATAATATCAGATGCCTTTCTGGCCATAAGTCAGACTGAAGAAAAAGCCTTATGCAGTAGTGCTGGGTGAAGAAAACTACATAGTCATTACAAGCAATAATAATATGAGACTGAATCCTCCTTCATCAAAAGGTTTTCAAAAACATAACACTCTTCTCACAATATCTTCCAAGCCATTCATAAGCAGCTCCTTAGCCATTATCCGCTTGGATTAATACTAATACATGAGAAGATTCAGTATATGTAGTATTACAGAAGATGATGTAAGATAAATCTTGGTAGTATTGATAGAAGCAGGTGATGTATTGCTTCTTTGTGGATGGATTAATCTGTTATTGTAACAAGCTTTTTTGTTTGTTGTTGGGTTTTTTTGTTGTTGTTTTTTTTTGTTTTGTTTTGTTTTTTTAAAGCTGCTGAAAGCCAAAGTACATCCATTCCTGCTATGGTGTTTTATTTTCTGGTAACGGGCATATTTTTAGCTGGATTGAAGTCTCAATTTCAACTGTTTGATTTATACCAGGACTTTATCAGGTTACTTCAGGTACTCATATCAGTATTTATAATTCAGCTGTTTCAGAGAGAAGGGCTGAAAAAGCTATGTGCAAAGGAAAAGCAAAATCCTTTTGAGCTCTTAAACATCCATAGATTTCAGAAAACCAGCTAAGTCCAACTACCAATATTTGAGTTGGGACTGCAAATCGTGGAGGGGGGAGGGAAAAAGTATTTTATTTAAAGAGCAATGCACAGAGAAATGGGACTGGAAGGGAAGACCTGGGCTGAGGTAAGTCCACTGTTTTGCAAGTACTTGTGTCATATAATCATTTCAGGAAGGGGACCACACTGCACCTTAAAATTAGAAGGAGTTCTTGTTCCTCTTTGGGTTCTTGTTACCACTTTCCCATAAGAAGATGGCTCTTCTGTTTGTATCCTCTTCTGATCTCCATCTTAATATATGATTATGACAAATTGATGCTTTTTTGTGTCCAAAACTGTCCTTTAGTATAAGTCACCGTTTTCCCTAGTAGGTGTTTATTCTCTGCTGTGCTTGTGGACAGCATTCATATCTCCTGAAGCCTTTGTTTCACTTCTGTTCAAATCCTTTTGGAAGATGAAGCTGTTCATTTCCTTGGTTATCCTAATCACCTTCTCTAGATTCAAATTTTTTTTTTCTCTGTTTAAATATGACTGCCTAGAAGTGTACTGTAGAAGCCATCTCTATGGCATCTATGAGCTATACAATGGCACTAATACGTCCCTGTTTCTACCAGAAACATTTTGCCTGATAACAACCGAGGACTGTATTTACACTTTCTGTCATGGCTCAGTCATCCCATCCTCCATGAATACCCCCAGGCCTTTTCCCCTTCTGTCATCACTGACTAATGAGTTCTCAGCTTAGAGAAAAAATTATTGTTCCTAGTCTCTAAGTGCAAGGTGATGCTACTTTTGTACTATGCAATTTGATTCCGTTCCCACTATTCCTGTTCTTGAACGTCTCAGGTTCTTCCCATGCAATATCCTGATACTCATCTTTACCGACGACATCCCTCAGCAAATGTCCTGTTTTTAACTGAAGTCGTTATATGAAAATAGGAAGCGTGACTTGTTCCCACTGATTTTTAAGCTACAGCTGCAGTCTGTTTTGCCCAAGAACTTCCTTTTTAAACTCAGACTGCTACGTTACTTGCACTAATCCTTATCTTCTCCTCCTTAATAAATACTTTCCCATGTGGCATTTCATCAAATGCTTTTTTCATGTCAAGCTTGTTGAAGGCCCTGCATTTCTTTCATCTAGAAAATCACCTATCAAAGAAAAACAGTAAGTTTATTTTCTGTTGTCATTCAAACCATGCCCTCAATCTCTAACTCTTCCACGGGCTCTATTTTCTTTGTTTGCTGCTGCTATTGGCACTATACACAGGCCCAAATGTCTCCTGGCAAGACAAGTCAATCACTCATCTCAAAAATCCCTCACTGATTTTTAAAATACTAATGGTGGTGCCTTTTTACCCCCTTTAAAAAGCTGATTTCTTTCCTCTTACAGGCTGATGAAGATTTGCCATCAAATCCAGATTGTGGGAAGACTAGAAGTCCTGACCCTTCAGAATAGAAATAATATTTTAGGAAATAAGATCCCAGTTCTGTCATTCTTCAAAGTTTAAGGCTTATTTAGGCTTCCAGATGAAGTATGCTTTATTGTTTTCTACCACTACAACATGAATATTTGTCTGCATCAAAGTGCCACAGACAACTAGAAGGGCATTAGCTGACTATTTAGTTAAAAGACACCCAGTTGTGAAATAGCCAAGTTTATTATTTTTATTTTGTCTGCTGATAAGGTTTAAAGTGAAATGTGGAGGTAAAAGAGTAAGTTTGAAATAGCATCTGCCTAGGCTATGCTTGGCTTTATCTAAGGCTCTATGCACCAGCCTTCCTGAGCTCCTAAATTCATGCTTTATTGCAAAAGAATGAATGTTAACACTACCTTTTGTTTCAGTCATGCCATTTCAGCAAATTTACCTCTCTGAATCACTAACTGAACTCAACAAAAGGTTTTTATCTGCTGATAACTTTCCATCTGAGAGATTTAAAGTGCCAGATGACATTAGCTCTAGCTCAACGATGTTATTAAATTCTCACCTTAAATCTCACATACAGAAAGCTCTTGTCAGGTCACACGAACGAGATGATTGCATTAGTCATACTAGAACAGTGATATACTCATTTCAGTAAGTTCACTGTATTCAGGCTGAAGTTTGATCTATGGCAGGACACTTCACATCTAACACGATGTGGTTTCTTTACTTCTATGTTTTTAGTAGTTATATCCTTGTCATTGTAATTTATATCCCCTTTGCTCTGGAATATGCATTCCTCAGTATCCTTGCTGCTTTTGTTAAACTGTGATCTGCTACAGCAAAAAAACCCAACATGATTAGTTTATTTAAGAGATTTCTTCTGTTCATAGTTCAGCTTGAAACTAACTGTACACTTTTGAAGTACAGTGTCCATGCCCTGGCCTCTGAATTACAAAACTAAATTAGCATGACTGACATTTTTCATGTGGGAATTTATGCAAGGATCTCCTAGGGAAAAGTTTAAATACACCAGCTGAAACATTGATGAATTATGAATGATTAAAATTAAGTGGTTTTATTTATTCATTGTTTTTATTTCATTTCCCCCTTTTCCTTGCCTCTCTTAACCCAGTAATATCCAGATAGCTTGGGATGGATAGATTTTTTGTGTGTGTGCTTGTGTTGATCTTGAAGGAAACCAATGCTATTGACTAGATTTGGGGATTAAAATGAATTTATCTACGGATTAAGAACTCCATATGCCAGTTTTAGTGGGTGTTATGAAATAGGAATCAGCTAGCTACAGAATTCCTAATACACTTATGTACTTTTATAGCCTAAATCATCTTAGTATCAGAGCTCTTCAGCAACTTGAATGTACCTACAACACCCATGTGAGTTAAAAGGGTTATCTCCTGATTCTCCTAACAGGATAACCGAAGTGCAGAAAGATTAAACGGCTAAGTCAAAGCCAGAAAGAAATCTGTAGCAGACTCGGAGCTAAAATACAGTTCTCTGGGTTCCAGGCCACTGCCTTGAACATAAAGTTATTTCTCCCGCCTTGCATAATAGCCTTATCAAAACCAACAGCACACCTCCCAGAATGTTCTGTGCAGGGGAGCTCCTTAGGCAGGGCAGAGTGGGGAGGCAGACGCCTGTTCTCCCTGTTTTCAGATCTGTGACTCTGTTTATGGCATCTTTTGTTGGAAGTTCACAGGATGCTTTACAGACCTGAATTGTGTGTCTCAGCCCTTCTGGTAATTACCGGAGGTTTGTAAGTACAATTATCAACATATTATAGCTGGGGAAAAGGGAAGATGAAGTGCTTGGTAAGTGTGTGTATCGCTGTAAAATGAATGTGTGTATGAGTCGGGAATCAACTTTTGCTTGCCTGAGATAATCCCACACCTCATCTGCCGGACCCGACACCCTCTCTGGAGGGGACCCCACCTTGCCAGTCATGTCAAGGAAACAGCAGCAATGCTCAGCAATGCAGCAGGGATCTTGCAGTTAATTAAGATTTGCAGATGGTTTAAGAGAGATTTTTAAGTAACATCGGGGTATCTGTGTTGTGCACAAGTCTTGGAGAACAGTGATGGCCCTGCTTTCTCTATATTACTTAACTCAGCTGTCCCAGCCTCCTGTTAGCACTGGCATGTATGCCGCACCACCTTGTATTACAACCTTATTTCCCGTGACTCAGAAGCACAGAAACTGTATAACCTACATGTATCACATTTGTGCAGTGAAAATATCAGTTGCATTCTGTGCTGAACAAAACCAGATGTGCTTATTTTGGTGTCTTTTTTGTTATAAACGTTATATGTTATAAATTCCAAGCAACACCACAAGGAAAGTTCTGTGATTCCCAGAGCACCAGCAGGTGTGTCCTTCTGATGCTGGGGCTAGATGTGTGCTTCAGCATGGGCCATTTTGTAGTCAGCCTTTCTTATCATCATTACCTTTCCTCTTGCCATTTCAATATTTATCCCTTGCTCTCCCCTTTTTTCCAATTTCTTTCTGTTGTATTTCTCTAGACCTTCAGATCTAATAATCATATAAAATTGTTTTGACTCACGCCATTGGCTTATTCGGTATATTTTTCCATCAGCCCTGGGACTCCTTGGTCTGGTAATAGATGTGTTTCTCATGGGACCTTCCCTTTGTCTTTTATGTCATCTACTCATCTACTCACTGAGCAAATGGCTCAGTGGCCATTTGCCTACTTCAAATTTTGTGTCTTGCTACTCTCTTTCCTACCTTTCCATATATCTTTTTTTTCCCAGTGCAATTTAAAAAAAAAAAAATAAATTATTTCACTTAAAAAAAAAACCCAACAAACTTCTCCGTAACTCCTTTCATCCAGATCTTCCTCTCTTCTTTTTCCTTCTATCAGTCCTGATTTTTTATTTTGGTCTTTTGGCTCCTTTTTAGGGCTCTTTTTCACCTCTAAGCCTCTGCCCAGTATCTCACATAGACCCATGTAGAGCAGTGTATTGGAGAATCCTAAATTATTGTGTACGCCTGAAAGAGCAGAAAGTGGCTCCTTGAGATAGCTCCTTGAGAGCCTTTCTTCACCGTGGGCTGGGGAGCTTAGAAGAAACTGTTGCTCCTGAGTTTCAGTCCTGGTTGGAGTACTTTTCCATGTCCCACAAGCCTGGTTTTCCCTCTCTCCTGACAGCCCCAGCTCTACTCTCTGCTTCATCCTGCTGCACGACAGGACAGTGAGAAACCTCATTTTTGATACGGTTTTCCATCAGTGTGGCCACACAAAGCTGGAGCTGGCCCTGGCCTGTCTTGGTTTCTCGCCAGTCGTGGCTGGACAGGGTCCGTCCTGATCTCTTCCATGGCCTCACATTGCTGAGAAGGGGCTTCCCTCTCTTGCAGAGCAGTGCTGGGACCAGGGGGTGGCTGGGACCATGTCATGGGCCGGCTCCTGCAGCACACTGCTCCACCCTCCGCATCCCATCGCCCCAGGACAATGCCTTTGTCCCTCTTCCCTCCAGCAAGAACAGCCAACATTCAGTGTGCCAAAATTTCTGTGCAGGCAGGGTTAAATGGCTGCTGCCACCTTTAGAGCAGTAGTGCAGTGGTGCGGGACTCTGCAGGATGGTATTTCTTCCTCCACCTGGTTCGGCTATGTGGTCTGTGCTGAAAACGGATGGAGTTTGAACTTCGTGGATGAGCAACCTGATCCTTGTGATAGATGCAAGCCTCTGCCCCGTGGTGGTATGTGAAGTGACTGAGGCCATGGCTTGAGGTATCACTGGTCTCGTGTGTGTAAACTTTCCGATTTCAAGCTTTTTGGCCTTCCTGGTTGTCGACAGTGACATTCTCTAGAGCTTTTTTAGCTTAAAGTACTGGCATTTATTTACGACTCCACCTTGACCGAGTTTTATTTTATTCTTTTGTGTGTAAAATACATTGTTCGTGAAAGCAAGGGACTAATAGCAGACTAGAGCTAAGCCTAGTAAAAGCAGGTGTTACGCAATTTGTCAACACATGACTCTGTTAATGCATCTTTAGTCCAGGACTGCGGTACCCCTGCCATGTTTTAAAGTGCAGAAAGATAAGCGTACACTGTACCCTGGAGTGCCTTATTCTATAAATGTAATTCAGAAATATGGGAAACAGTGCTCTGAATCTGATGGCCTTTTTTGACACAATTACAGAAGCAGCGTGAGATGTTGAACATTTGCAGCAAGGGCGCACAGAGCAAATGGGAAGTCAGATGCGCAGGCTGTTAATTCAAGCCTAGATAAGCTTCTGACTAAGAGTGTTTTAATTTGTTTTTTTACCCTAATGTGATGCTTGTATGATAGCAGTTTTCCTGAGAAGACCTATTATGACCTATGCTCATCAGTAGAGCCATGTTTAATGACAAGGATACCTCACTCTTTTGAATGGGCCTCTACAGGCTTCAAGGATATGATTCTAAAAAGGCGTTGAATATCAAAATGTTTTTATTTGACTGCAGATGAAGACACTTTAATCTGGAAAAATTGTGTGTGCTTTGAAATGAAATGAAATGAAAAGAAAAGAAAGGGGCAACCGATGAAAGAGAGTATTTTCTCTCAAGAGGGAGACAAAAAAGCCATTCGATCCCCCAGTGCCATGTTTGTGTCTGTCTTTGTCCTTTCAGGATCACTTCCAGGAAGGTACCAGGAACGTCTCTTGAGCACTCAGTGTCCTCAAACTCTTGCTGATATGAATGGGAATTGAAGACTTCTAGTACTGTAGAGGAGAGGTTTAACTCCAGGGGTCACAGATAGGAAAGCGTATACCTGTGCTGCACCCTCCACATGCATACCAACAAAGTATTAAATCACAATGGCAGAACAAACCAGGCAAGGTTGGGCTGGCTACTAACAATTTTTCAAATGGTTGAACAGCGAAAAATCATTCCTCTAGTTACCCATTGAGATCTCACTGAATTATCAGAGCCTGTAATATAGCCTGGAAATCAATAATTTCTGGCTCTGCATAACTTGGAATAGTTAAGAACTAGACAGAGAGAGGATGGGCAAAGCAAGCATCAGCAGATGCACCCTTATTGGGAACACACAATCTCCATCATTTCATGTGTGTAAAATCAGGGGGAGTTTTTTCTCTGGTTTCACTCAACCACAGGTGGTTAGCTGGTGCACGTGACAAGTTGAGCTTATCTGGTATATTTGGCTTTCTGTTTCTTATGGCTATAGAAGCAGTTTGTGTGAATGCGTAGATGGAGAAATCTCAGTTTTTCTAACTTGGTTTCCTTTGATCTTACCTGTTGGAAATAGTTGACATCTAAGCAATTTTCCTGGCAATGAGTTATGACACCATCTCAGGAGAAGGTTTTGGGGTAGGCAGACATTGCAAAAATTGCTAACTGTTGCAAGAATCCTTTGATCTACATGTGTGTGCAAATGAGTATTCATACAACTGGATGGCAGCTCTTTAAAATAGTATCAGTGAAGAAATGCACTGCTCTTGCTCTTTGTATATTTGCCAGTCATTCTCTTTAATATTGATACTGTGAGAATTTTTCGCTCCCCCCACTTTGTATTCAGCAAATTGTGTGAGAAATAAGAGACTTATTTTTGCATTCTGATGGAGTAAGGTTCTCAGGACTGGTTACCTTTCAAGTGTTTATCAGTAGCAGATGCTGGACCTGATATTACTTAGCTTTAATGCTCTTTTTCCAAAGGTACAGGTTGTGTAGCTACCAGCACGGTGTGTGCTTGACCAGGCACTTTCTTCTACAAAGAGCTGAGATTGCATCCCCCAGGGGGAATCCCATCATCAGCCCCAAGGGCTGCTGTGCAATTTACTTAGCTGTAAGGACTGTGGTACCAAGCATGGCAGGTTTTCTCCCTTTTCCTTGCATGCACTTCAGTGTTGCAAAGCCTTCCTCAGGAATACTGATTCCTGCAGACAGGGAGGTCTCTCTTGCATAAAGTGATAACAGACATGCACTAAGGCAACCAGAAACACCATGTGGCCCTCAGCATGAACAAAGCCCAAAGGCCATGTTCAGAGCCTCTTCAGAAACATTGAACTCAGAGGGACTGTGACTGTCTTGAATTTTGGAAAGATCTTGGCCCAGGTTTGGATGATGCTTTAATGAGATTTCTGCAAGAGAAGCTGAACCTGCTTCTCTTGCAGGTTCAGCTCTGACTTTTGCCCTTCCTCAGCTGCATGGGCCATTCTTCAGGGCCATCCAGACATAGGGGTTCACGCTGTCATTTGTCCTGGCTGTGTCTGTTTCTACACAGTGTATGCCTTGAGCCCGTGCTAGTAATACAGATGCAAAGTAGAAAGGACATGGCTGTTGCTGGAGGTAAGCTGCTTTCAAACTTGCTCACAGCAGGCAAAAGGATGCTCCTGCCTCCAAGAAGTTCCTCTGTACATTTCTGCTTCAATCAATTCTTCAGATTTTACACGAAAGATTATTTGCCTTCTTTTGCTATGCCAGGTAATCCGAGTGTTTAGTAATGAGGTATGCTGTTCCTGGCTGTTCTTAATTAATATATTTTAATCTGTCAATAATTAATGTGGAAATCGGGAAGAATAATGCCGTGGAGGCTACAGCCTGAGATCTGCTGCCTGGCAACAGTGGATGTACATATCCATTATATCAGGAAATTAGAAACTGGAGCAAGAACTGATCTGTCTGACATTTTGTAAGATGATATAAATGGGCCCACTCAACAAACACTAGATTTATGTGAGGATATGAATGATACGTGTCTGGGGAAAAGATATTATCTCTCTTATGAGGGTGCAGTTAATACCAGACATCAATTAAGTATAGTTGATTAAAGCCTCTGGGTAATCTTATTTTTGGACTAGATCAGAGGAGCAACCTACAAGGACTGACAGAGGGGTTATCTTGGTAATAATCTCCACTTTTGCATGTAGCATCTCTCATAGGATGGGCTAAGTGAAGTAGCATCTAGACTGTAATGAAAATAACCTTTTCAGCTGGAGAGAGTGTGCAGTGAAAAGTAATAGTGGCTTATTATGTTTGAAGTAGTTGCATCAGACAGGTATATTGAGATATGCCAGTTGTGATAGTAGTGCTGATATGATAATGGTTGGTTTATGCACTCACTCCCCATCCCCAGAGGGGTAGCTTTGCCTCTGCCATGTTCATGGGATGTGGCTTTATCTAAAATATTTCATCCATACAGATGGAGTGACTGGAGCTAGGGAAGATTATGGTACTATTAGAGATAAGGAGGTGACATTTTCTTGCTTCTTCCTGCTCTGGCTAAAATATTCCTTTATAGAGTGAGAGGTACAGTGTTTTAATGGAATCAGTTTGAATGGTGTTTTCTTGAATTAGACCAGTTGTCTCCACCTTTTGAATCCCAAGTGTAATGCCCCAGTTGGTGCTAGGAAATAAAGTGTTCAACAAGGTAAGGTGTTAATGGCTATTGCGATGCCGTATCTTATTCCCAGTTAATGATGTGGCTGGCAGGCAAAGAGATAGGAGAAACAAATTTCTTCAACACACCTGGAAGAAACAGGGTAAAGCTTGGCGTGGAGCCTGAGTTTGCAGGGTAACTTCTGAGAATGCCTCTCTTTCCTACATTCAGCTACCAAAACAAGCTCCGCGCTTGCATTCTGATGTTAAAACTAACTCCTTCTGAAAGCTATCCCTCTTTATTATTGTTCTGGTCTTTCTTGTGTAATCTTCTGTGGCTCCTTGCCTATGTTTAATTTGTGTCACGGTTGCTCCTGTGTCATGAAGCATGCAGGCTTGCTGCAGCGTGGGCTTGGGGGTGCAGGAGGCAGCGAGGATACTGAGCATCGCTGGAGGCAGAGGGGCCCAAAGGCTCCCAGACGGCTGCTGGAGGGTGTCAGGAGAGAGAGAGGAAAGAGGATGGGCTGCCTGCTTGTGGCAGAGCTGGGCTAGCTGGTGTCATTCTTTCACCAGAGAGCAGGCTAAAAAGGAGAGAATAGAGAAACACTGCTCAGGAGAGGGTCATGATTTTAAGTCTCTAGATGTTAAGACAGTGTTCTGACTTGGACCAAGTAGATGGCTGAAACTGCAGCTCCTTAAGTGGGATAACTTTTCCAAGTCACTTTTTACTTCTTTGCTTGAACTAGAAGCTTTACCAGTACTTAGCATTACCAGCACCGGCACTTTAACTTGCAGACCCTGTTTGCAGGGGAGAAAAAGGAGCTTTGCTGCTCTGGGCTCTCTCCAGAGATTACATCCTCATCCTCCTCAGATTCCTCCCATGGTGAGAAATCATTGGGAGGATGCTTACCAAGAGCTGCCATCCATGCAGAGCACGGTGAGGACCTGCAGAGGAGCAGTGCTGCCAGGCACTTCTGCTTAAATGCTGTGGCATTGCTGTCCACCTCTTCCTTACTCACTGCCTCCCTCCTTTTCCCTTCTACCCGCAGCATGGAGCCTCAGTCTTGCTCACTGTGTGGGTATAATAACAGCTATAGCTTTCCAGAGCTTGACACAGCCTAAAGTATGTTGGGTTTCTGGTAGTGTATTTCAGCTAATCCCTGTTCATATCTGGGGTTTTCTGTTTCGCAAGCACTCAGAGTAGGTAGTCATGCTAAATACTGTATAAAGAGAGAAAACTGGTAATGCCGATTTACTGAAGGGATTATTTCCCATGGGCTGTTCATACCATCATGCATGGTGTTCGAGCTTTCTGCTTCCCACAACTCTCCCCAAAGCCTTTTGGGATCCTCAGATATCTTTTTATAGTAATTATTCTGCTTTATGGATTTGGGTCTTTTCTTTTCCACTACCTGTGTTAATTGGACAATCATACTCCCCATCCAAAGGCAAGAGATAATCCGTGGAAGTTTTTGGACTTGAGGGGCATATTCAGAATAGCATAAAAGCAAATCTGGTGTATACAACATGAGTCAAAGCAGAGTCATTTCCAAAAACCCCAGCTCTAAACTTCCCTATTAGCAAAGCTTCTGCACTCTACTTAAAGAGCTGGCAGTAATATAGCCAGCTTCAGAAGTATAAAATTTTGTTGTATTACCTGCCTTGTTGCACTATAACTAGCATGGTTCTTTGTTGGGCCATGCTGTGCCTCAGTCCGCAGCAGCTGTCAGCTCCTATGGCAGAGAAGATAAGAGAGAAACATACTTCATGGTGCCAGAGTCTGGACAGTGCCCAGCTTGCTCTCATTTTCAGGGCAGCTCTGACTCAGGTTTCTGCTGTGGGGCTTTGAAGTGGTGGTGCTGGAAAACAAACAGTCTGTGGGGCTGCATCACCCTTTCAGAGCACAAGGAAACTTGCAGCTTCCTGAAGCTGAAGGATTGTAATTCTTTTTTCTCCCCCCCACCCCAGCCCCCCCGCCCCCGGTAGCTTTTCTGCTGGTCCTACCTGATGTGGTTTTTCAGGTTTATTTGCTGCTGTCTCCATATGAGAACCTGATGTTTTCCTTGCCAAAGTACTGTCCCTCGCAGTAGAGGAGGGTAAGCTAAGCAGGCTTTGCTGACCTCCGTCGAGACAGACGGACTGTATAGCTCTTCATGAAGTCTCAGCTCCAGGCTTAGCCTCAGCCACTGCTGTTACGTGTCACCACCTGAGGTCTCACTGAAACCCGAATTCTTGATCCCTCCTATGTACAAGTAAATTAAGTCAGCATGGTTCCCCAGAGAATGCATGGACTAGAAGGGGGCAAATAAGACAGGATAGCATAGACAGTGAACTAGTTATCTCTTCCATTTATACTTTTAACGAGATGAATTAAGAAAGGCACATTTAATAGCAAATTGCACTACAGCTTTTGCTGAAACGTCTTTGCTGTGAGGCTGGGAGAGACTTCTAAGGCTGGTGTTCTGATTAAACAGTGTGCTACTGAAGGGCAGCTAATTAGCGAAGCCACAGTATTTTGGCTGTTACGATAGGTTCAATCACATATCGTGAAACTATAGGAGATGTGAGCATTTCCCAGTCTATTTTTCAAAATCCTTACTTTTCTTCAGACTGTCTAAATATGTAATTTTGGGGTTTATTCCAGTTCATATTGATATCCCAAATTGTCACAGAATGTATATAATAATTTGCTGGTCCAGCACAATTTGTGTAAACATTTAATCTCTCATCGTCTTGTGTGCATGTGTTGCCTTCCCCCCACCCCTGCTTGCATTAACTGGACATCTATTAATGTTCTGTAACCAAAGGCAAGAAATAATCTTTTGAAGTCTTGGCATTGGAGGCAGGAACTTTGAATGACATAAAATCATCCTGGTGATTTGCTTAAATGATTATTTTTTTTCCAGATTAGTTTTTCATTTTATACATTTGAACCAATAAAAAAAATGCTGCAACTAAAACCCCATAAAATATATGAGCATGCAAATATGATACATTCATTAAGAGACTCCCAGATCTTTACATCTCAATCAAAACACTATGTGCTTATGCTGAGCATGATCAGTTCATCTCCTTACTCTGCCTTTCCATGTTTCTTCTCATTGTATTAATTTTTCATCATGTGCACGACTGTTCATCTGGATTGGCACCTATAACGTCAGAATCCAGATCATGACTACTTGGCAGATGGTCTGATTCACTCTGTGGTCTTCTTACATTTCTCATCTGGTCCCACTGTGTATCTTAGGGGTCTTGACAAGCCTTGGAATAAAAAGTAGTAGAGTATGACAGCAAAACCCTTTGCTATTGAATACATAAAGCAGAAAAGACTTTGCAAGAAGGATCTGCGTCCCCTTTTCCTGTGTTATAGAGTCATTGAGACATGGCAAAATGATTCAACCCTGGTCACCTAGCAGGCAAACAGCAGAGCCAGGATGAAGACACAGGTATCCTGAGCTCTAATTTAATCTACTTCCCACTGGCCAACGCTGCCTTTGAGGCCCTGTTAACTGGAGAATATTTTTTCTCTTACTCAGTAAGTAGTAGACCCACACAGAGATCTGTGAGAGCAATCCTACTGAAGGCAATGAGGAAGGCTTATTTGAGTCTTATTTTCTTTCCTCAGTGGTAAAAACAAATAAAACCATAAATCCCCCCTTTCAAGTTAGAGTTAATATATGGAAGTGTAAAAAGATACTTACGCGAAGAGCAGAAGATACGTGAGCCAAGAATGGGTAATGAAATGCATGTGGGTGCTAAGTATCCTGCTCATAGTATTATAGCTTTGAGGATCAAAAATTCTTGTCCTAGATACGTGTGCTGATTCACTGGGAAAATGTGCAGTGTTAAATCACTGTGTCATATTTCTTACCCACGCTGGGGTTAGACTGGAGGTTGCAAACTGGGTTGTCAAAACAGCACACGTGGGATTTCACAACTGTGAAATCTAGCTGTTTTAAACACCCATTGAAAATCTATCTTCACTTGAAAAAACTGGGAGGTGGGAGGATATGTCAGGGGAAGGATCACCCTGCTGCTGTGTTTTACAGCTCTATTTCCCTAATCACCTTCTTCAGGTAACCATCTGAGAGCAGGCCACACATCAGGTGAACCTTTGGGGTGTCCCTAAAGAGCCATCCATATATTTTTATTTGATGTTTCAAGAACCCTAAGAAATAAACAGCAAACATCTACATCACTAGAGCCTGTAATAGCAACACTGCTGTGTTTAGCATTTCCACTGCAGAATACTTCAGCATTACTGTAAAAGTAATAGCAGATTATGCCCACAATATGCAGTAGACAATTTCCTTTGATACCTTTTGGGGTAGAATCAAGGAGAAAGATTTTTCACTACTATCACAACCCACACAGCTCTCGTAATTCTCGGTGTCATTTTGTTCTCAAGAGGAAACAGGATGATGGAAGAGAATGACACTGTCATGATGTCTTTAACATTTTTTTTTTTTTAAGACTGCTTTGGGTATCAAGATTTAAATGAAGACGAGTAACAGAACCTACAGTCAGGAACTTGCCTGGCACAAAAGAAGAGCTGCATTTTAATTGCATAACTGAGGATTTGTTGAACTTGGGCCTCAGATTTCAGTAGTGGTTTTTTTTCTTGGAAACATTAACATGAATAACATTACGTCACACATACAAGTCTTCTGGAGGGGTGACATATATAATGCAACATGTGAGTGAAGGCTACTTACTTATTTTGGCAGAATTGGGTTGGGTATAACTGGTCTGCTATAAGGCATTTGGCCTCTGAGGTATTGATTAGAATATTGCCAACCTCAGCAAAGACAGCTGTTTAATGGGCATTGAAGGATGTGTCGGTAATGGCATTGAATTTTCAAAATCTTCCTTTTCCCGAAGCCAACATTGTGAAAGGTGCCTCCACTCTTCTGCCTTACTGGTGTTGCTAACACAATTGTTAAGGATTTGATGGGCTCCAGGATTGTTCTCTTTCAAAACAACACTGGTGCATGTCACTGAGATAGATGTGATGTGGGTTGCATTATCCCTCTGCCCAGGCTTGGATTGGCAGCTTGCATTGGCGCTGGGTGCCTGGAGCAGCTCATGTAAAAGATGCTGCGTTTGACATTTCTGTGACCTGTTGCTGTCTGTTTCATAAGTAGCTCATCGGAATTTTGTTGCTGGTCTTGCAGACTCAAGTAAAAGTTGTCTGGGTTTTTTTAAATTATATTCTAACTTATACTTCAGGTCTTATTCCTCATTGTAAGCAAATGCATATTAATCGTAGGAATATTTTATGTTTGGCAAATGATGTCACAGCTGAAATCTTCACATGCAGTACAAAACAACTATTTGTGCTGAGATGGATGGATGATTATTACCTCTTTGTTTTCTTTTTCATTATCGTTTTGAATTAAAACCTCCTTGCAAAGCCATTATCCTTGTTTTAAACAGCTCTCTATATTGAATATGTCTCTGCCTCTTCTACCCTTTTTTTGTTTGCTTAGATTGAGTTCTAATTTTCTGTGATTTCTGAGCTCTAATTTCCTTATTGTTTCATAGTTGTACAATGTCCTGTTCATAAATTCAATACGTGCATACTCTATTTTGTTTCTCAAGTGTATGTAGGCCAAAAAGTAGCAGGAACCTTCTCTAAAAGCTATATTTACAGCTCTAGTGGCAAGCACTCTCTCCTACACTGGAAAGCTGTGAAAAACTGTCAAGATGTGAGTGTGCATAACAATGCTCCTGATGGCTGGAGCTGATTTATTTTTTAACCATGGCTTCATTTTGTCAGTTAGACCAAATACAATGGGAAAGAAGCTCCACTGATAAAACCCAGCAAAACACAGGCTTCAAAACTAAATTGCAGCATCTCAAACTACTCCACCCTGCACAGAGTGGACATAAGTATAACATGACCAAGAAAGACTGGTTGTGCCTAGGTCTAATTCCTTGCTTTTCCCATTCAGAAATAGTCAGGAATGTTCCCTCTACATGTGACAGTATCTGGTGACCTCCAAAATGCATCCTAGTAGCCACAGGACTCACTCAAGGCCAAAAGTAAAAAATGGACCTCAAAAATTCCACGTGCCACAGGAAGGAAAGAAGGAAGTCAGCGGGTGTCATCCGTGTCATAGATTCCTGTAATGGCATTAGGTGTGCTCCCTAAAAGTGGACAGTATCTCATAATACAGAGGAAAACCAATAACCTCCACTCCCTATTGGTTCCTTGCCAATACGACCCAGGAAGGAAACATCCTTTCCTGTCCTTAATTTAATGATTGGCTTCACCCTAAACATCTGAGGCTGATGTATAGGTTTCATCCCGTACATCAGTTAAGCACCTCCAGCAATGTAAAGCTACTAAGGTGGCTAGCTTTCCATAATTCTTTCATTACAGGCCAAATTCTGTTACTCCTGCTCATCCTGGACACCATTTTACCATGGGCTGATTGAAAATGTGAAGTCAATGGAACCATTCGCTGTGATTTCAGCATATTTGGAGTCAGGCTGTAGTTGAATAATCCTGTTAAAGACAATGGGAGTTCTTGTGAAATAAGGTGTCATTAAATCAGAATAAAGGCATTGGAATGTGGCTGTGTGTCATTTGGATGAACGACAAATGTCATTCAGTTCTGTATATGTGACATTTACTTGCAATGTAGCATTTGCATTTTCTGCACTGTTTTCTGTACTTAGGATAGATAAAACTATGTCCTTGTGCTAAGGGGAAATATCAAGATACAACAAATCATTGTTTTATTCTTTTGTTTGCATAAGAACTTAAGCTGAATATCCAATAGAAATTTTAAAAATCTGACAGTAGAGAGAGAAAAAAATAGAGCCTTTGGCTACAGTCCTGGTTTGGCTTCTCTGTTTCATGGTCTTAAACTGCTAGTGATATTAAGGCTGAATCCTTTAAAAACCCATCTGATCTAGCCAGTATGAAATGAAGATAGGAGCATATGTCTAATACTGAGCTGCTCTCAAGTAGCTGCAGGTGTGATGCCTGTTTCCTGCAGATATCTGTGATAACCATTTCTACCTTGTGCTGTGTTCTCTTCTAGACAACGTTCAGGTGACTTTTTTTGTGCCACAAAATTCATGTTTGGTTATGGAGGCTTGGGGCATTTTAATGGGAAGTGTTGCTTTGATTTTGCAAAGGTGTCCTCGTCTAAAACAAAACTTATTGTGCTTATTAGATGAGATAGCTTTCATTGGCTAAATGAGCTTTCAGGCTGGTACCTGCTTGATACAACTGGGAAGTAAACCTGCCAGACCTTTCAGCTGAGGATTAAGCACTCTTAAGCCTTTTGTCTGGCTTGTGAAATATCTCCATCCCTGGTCTGTCAGTGACTGATTTCTTAGGTGTCTATTTTGTGCATTGAAGACAGGCCTGCAATCAGCCTCTTCTCCTCATGCTGTTATCCATCCTTCTCCTCCTCTTGGGTTTCCCCAGCTCTGGAATTGACCACAGAGATGGGTGTGCAGCACAGGAACTGGGAAACAGGAAAAAAATGCAGAAAATCTCCAAGAAGGAAACACAGCATCAAGAAATGGTAGCTACTACCTCCTTTGCTAGACAAATGATGGATGGGGAAGGAGGTTCATGGGAGAGTGAAGAAGAGTTAGATTCAGGTGTTTGGGAATTTGGGAGATGGAAAATAATGTCTGAGCAATGTAGAGGGTGGGGAGCAATTAGAGGTGGGGTAAGAAAGAGGCTGTAAGGGCTGAAAGAGATGAAGGGGCACCAAGGGGAAAGCCACAAAAATTGAAAGTGAACAAAAGACCTAAGAAAGAGGGGTGGAGGTTATTCAGAGGCAGATTTTCACTTTTTCCTACACAGTGTAAGAGAGAACTGGTTCTGAGAAAGCTTGTGCTGGAGAGATGATGAGGAAGGGGGACACAAGATGAGAGTAGGAGGAGGGAACAGGTTTTCCACTGTCAACTTCTGTAGGCCTGATAAATAAAATACCTTTTGCTCATCTGGAGAGCACATACCATTTGTGTAGACAAGTGTCATTGCTTATTTTCAACAGATAAATAGGTTTGCCATGGTAGGCATATCTGCTTAAAAGTCTGTTATGGGGAATTTACTCAACATCCCTTATCACCCCTGTCCTTCATGTTGTGAGTGGGTTATGTCTTCAGCAAGAGCATCTTGTTTTTCTAGACCTTAATTGCAAAACTTGGTGGAGAGTTTTAGAACTGACTTAACAACTGCAAATGAATGCCACATGAGACTGGCATTTTCATGGGCTGGCATGGTTCTCCAAGCACTTCTGTGTGGTCCGTTGTCGGATCTGTCAGTTGTTATGAGAAAAGATTCAGCTGTCAGAAAAAAAATGCAGGGCACAGACAGTTGGGTACTGACCCATCAGATTGACAGATTGGCAAGAAAGCACACAAAGATGCTTTTGATATTTTCAGGCTACAGTCTCACTGAATCCCTCGGAATAAGAAAAATAATAATTTATTGGTACCTTATATTTGCTATAGTGAGAGAGACTTAAGGTCCTCTTAGGGTGTGCAGAGACAGATGCTTGTGTGAAAGGTGCAAGAAACATTTTCACAGTCAATTAAGGATGAACCCCTCTGTAGAACTTTTCTTCTGAATCTCATCAGCGTCTAGTTCATGTCCTAGAGCACAATCTCTTACAGTTTGTATAAATATTGCTTAGCTTAGCGTAATAAGAGATTAATATCTTGGCATCCCTGTAACTAGCAAAAGTCTGAATTGATCATTTCCTCACATTTCTGGTCATTACTCTTGCATAAGTGTGAAAGTCAGTCTTGCTTTTTATACAGCAGTCAGTAGTGTGTGGCCCTGTTATTAATGTTCAGCTAGTCCATTAACGGAGAACAGCACTGAATGTAGGATGCCTGCATGATCAACAAATTGCTTTGGCTAATCCTTTGTGCATTGCTTTTTAACAACAAATTGCAGACAGTCAAGAAATGAGCAAACCAGCTACAGATATACCGGCTTTTCTCCTTGTTTTACAGATACTAGGAAGCAGTTTTGTTCTTTTTACCATGTACAACCTTCATTTTGCTGCACAGCTTGAAATGCTGATGTTTCAATATGGGAAATACTGATTTGCTGAGCCCGATATAGAATTTTCTGAAACTTGTTTTGGGGCATGGACATTGCATCATCCATCAGGGAAATCAAGCTAAACTCAGGCCTCAAATCTGTCTTAGCTCTCAAATGAAAAAGATCAGCGGGCCTAAGTCCCCAACAGCAGACATTTATTTGCCTTATAGAACTGCTGAGCAGTTGATAGACCTGAGAAATTGGTATGCCACAGGGAGGAAAGGACCAATATATTTCCTAGTTGGAAGCTTTGTTGTAAGTATGGGCATACTTTATAAAATCTCATGCATTTTAGGGTAATATACACCACCTTCAGCAACGTTTTTATGAATGAAGGAGAAAGATAATAACTCTAAAGCCTTTCTAGCTTGTCATGGATCAGTTAGCAGAATCTGGAGATTGAAAGGATTTACTGGAGAGGCCTCTCTCCTTTACTCCTCAACTTCTACAGTTACTCTAACTTCAATGCTAACTCTCCAAGTGTTAGCTAAGTGCCCTAAGCTTCAACAGGGAAAGTTTACAGAATTTGTGTCTGAAACTCATGTTGCATAACACCTGTGTTATGGCATATAGTGGCAACTGTCATGATACACATTGATTTTTCAGCTCATTGTCTCTTGGTTATCAGCACAAACAGAAAATTAGAGCCACTATGCAAAAGACTTGGGCCTCTAGTGCTTAATACTAAATGAACTGGCTTAATGCTTGCTGATCTTGTGTATGCAAATAAAAATGTTTGGTGACCTCCAGCTAAGAAGAAGATATCTTTTCCTCTTGAACAATGACCTGGGCACTGTTGTTTCTAATGGCCAGGTCTGACTGATTATTTACTTTGATGCTAAACAGAACATTCCCAAAATTTGCAAAGGGACCTTGGCTGTCCCTTCTTGTTTTCCAATGTTTTTTTAAAACAGGTGGGCAATGTGTCCAGCCAATGTAGAATTTGGTTTTAAGGGAAGGGAGGTGCTCAAGGAGAGCTGCCCAGTGCTGATGTAATGCAACAAGGAAAGGTATTCAAACCAGCTTCGAAGAATATGTTTGAGAAGTCCTTTTAGGAGATGTATGCTCTAGTATCAGAAGAGCTGTGTACCTATCCCCTGCCTTCAATAGGTATAATACCACCAGGACCCCAACAAAAACTGCATGTTCCCAGACCATGTAATTCAAGATTATAGATGCCTCAGTTTATAAAGTATCTCTCTGCCAGTCATTGCTGTTCAGCGTATAGCTACACAAATGCATTTGTTTTCTATCCTCACCTCTTCACACTTGCCTGTTAGTTTCTGGTGGATTGGTAGCAGAAAACTTAGCCTCTGGGAAGTCACACTGTATGCCCAGTTGCAACTGAGTTGGGGTCCCTGCAGTACTTGTTAAAAAAACTTCTGAATATGTTTCTCACATGAAGATCATGAATGGGTTTCACTTGTGAGATGGCAATAACATGTCATGTAGTAAAGAGCTGAGCTAATGTTCTCCTCCCCCTTCCTGGATGCTTTACCCTCTGCTGGTGTTTCTCCTCTTTTTCAGTTCTTAATGTGCCAAAGAGAACAGCTCGCTTCTGACAGTGAAATCACATTTTCAGGGATTGACAAAAGAAAACATTTGTCCTTATCTAGTTCCTGAAGACACCAGCTGCACAAAAATGTGCCATCCTCTATATCAGGTTTCTCACTTGTCCTGTCTTACCCTGTGGATGGATTCTTTCTACTTCCTCCCACCCTTTTCCTCCTGTCCCTGGCATGAGACAGGGAGAAACAGGTCAGAGGGATGTACTGTTTGCACTGCTTATTTACAGCCCAGTGGAAAACAAAGGGAGAATTGAGCAAATCATGAAAGCAGATTTTCTGTCACACACAAAACAGACTGGAACCGTAACACAGCCAACGTGCTTAAATCCAAAAGACATAGCATTTTGGTGAAGGAGTGGGATCAGATTAGGAAAGGAAAACATTCAGGTCTTAAGCTTAGCTAAAGAGTCTGGTAGAGATGGGAGCTAGTGTAGGTTCCTCCTCCGCAGACAGCAGCCAGCTACACCAGAAAAGCGAGAGCGTCGCATGGTGGGAGCAGGTGTTCCAGATGTCAGAGAGGGGCACTGATTCTTCTCCCGCACAGATGTAAACCAGCACTAATGCTGCCTCAGAGTGACAAACAACATGAGGGGGATATTCAGACCTGAAAGTGAAGCATAATCTCTACTTAGAGACCGAGATATTTATGTAGACTAGCCAAAAGGGTGCTATGATTGAACTGAAGCTATGCTATTTTCTGAAACGCTGCCTTCAGCTGTCTCAAAGATCTCAAGGCAGTGACAGAGATGAGCAACTTACTTTGCCCCCATTCAAACACAATCTGAGGATGAAGATTTGCGTTGCATTTTGGAAACTGTATGGGAAAAGGAGCGTAGGGGCAGGGTGACAGAAAAGAATGCAAGAAAAGGAACTGAGTAAAAACTAAGGCAGAGACTGGAGAGAATAAAGAACAGGTTAACAGACTAGAAAGACAGAGAAGCACAAGGAGAAACCAAAGACAGATACATGCCATATATAAAAAGTAAAAACAGATCAGATAAAATATTTTACAACAGAACAGAAACAATGGACATTGCCTAAATTCCTACCTCCAGGCTCTGAGGTTTGGCCTATTTTTGTAATTTAAGTAATAAATTTGTATGGTGAGCAGGTAGTTACAAACATAAACCCTGGTTTCTAAATACCTTTGTGATTTGCGATGGTTAATGCCTTTTCCTTCAGGGTCCATAGTCTTTCTTTTGTTCCCTTCTCCCAGTTCCTTCCTTCCTTCCTTTCTTACCTGAAAGAATCTCTCTGTGTTATCTAGTTTTTGAGCAGTATCAACTAGAAACGTGTTGTTTACCTATCACGATGAATTAGCAGAATAGCCAAGCACCTTCACAATATCCTATGACTTGACACACAGTTACATGTATGTATAATCTATGTGTAAGTTCTCACTGCCAGCAGAAGGAATGTATGAACCATTAGTTCATACTGCTCTTCTAGAATTGTCATTTAAATGAACTCTTTCTTGTAAAAGTTTATTACATTAAAAGTAGAAAAAGATAGAGAGAAATTTTGTCCAGTTCTCCTGAAAAGAAGTCCTCCTAGCAAAATAAGTAGTTAAACAGGGATTTCTCTAAAGCAAAACAAGTACTTGCAAACTTACTGCTGGACTGCTTGTAGGGAAACAGTCTAACATTTAGTATCCCTGGGCAGCTAATCCTAGCCCTTTGAGAGATACGAATAAATCAGTATCATTATGACCATCTTACAGGTGGCTAAGCTGAAGCAAAGCTTTCACTCCTTGGAGACCATAGATATAGTCAGAGCTGTAGATATGCAATCTTCAATCATGATACAATACCTGTTTTAATCCTGAGGAAGGCTAGAACATTTGTGATGTAAATGCAGAAGAGTTTGATGCAAGAAAGCTTGTACAGCGTGGTTCATCTTGCTTAGAGCTGATTAAGAATTAGACGAAGAATTTATTTTTTGAGCATGAGTAATTTTGTTTAAACATTAAACTGTAAAATCAATCTTCTGATTGTTTAGTCATTATTTCAGAGGAAGAGAGATTTATTTACAGTCTCTTTCATTAAGACCCTTTACTGTCCTTGCCACAAATGATGACATTTTTCAGAAGGTCACAATAACTTTCTGCATGAACTAATATTTCTTCCCAAGCACATGCAAAATATATTTACTTACATGATCTATGGACTGGACCATGAGCCTGTGAATCCGGAGGTCCCATTTCTTATTCCTAGTGTTGTCTTAGACTCTATATAGAGTCTTGGGCAAATCATGTTACTAAAGATTGTTGTATCTGTCTGGCTTTTGTGAGGAGGTAGATCTGTGGAAGGAACAGGCTTTTTCTAGAGAAGGTTTGACAAAAATAAATTGACCTTTTATTTGCATAAGTGCTCATTATTCTGGTGAGGGGATTGTCATTTGATCCTAATACTATGAGCTTAAAGATTGTTGTGGAGATTCCTTAATCATGATGTAGCTGCAGTAATGGTGATATCCATGTCATTTTCTTCTGAAAAGCTTAAGGCAGTCATGTTTCAGGAAAGATTCTTGTTAAGCTGTGAAAAAGAGGACTATCGTCCTTACTCATGATCAGGCTGTAGAAAATACGCCACTACTGCACCCAGTTCTCCATCAGGGTTTTTATCCCAGGCTCAACGTACAGTGAAGATCTGGACCAGGACACGTGGTCCCACTGCATCATGTCTGCTGAGCATATCAAAATGGAGTTCTTTCTCCTGCCAAACTGGAGATCTTTGCTTCTGCAGCTCATGTGAGAGAAATCTGTGTTAGCCACTACAGGCAAATTCACATTCATTATCTGTTGGTTTGTGTATGTGCAACTGACTGCAAAACTGAGACTTATGTCCCAGAAACAAAACACATTTTGTATGGATAAGGTGGGAGACTGGGTGTTGACTGCCCACTCCGTTGATTGTAAGTATGCAAATCTGAATTGGAGAATAATGTTTGGCCTATGGAATTTTACTTGAATTTAACACCCAAATATGGCATCAGGGAAGCATACTGAAAGGAAATTGTTTATTAGACATATGCTATGTGTGTGTTTGTGCATACGTATTCTATGGTGGTGCTATATATAAATTTTATATATTAGCTAGATGTGGATGAGAAGGATGCTTCTTTGAAAGGTTTAATTTCTTGGGTGTTGAGAGACAGAGAATGGATCAATTTACAAAAAGAACATACAGTAACAGCAAATCAAATTGACAGTTAAAAACCCCCATAAAATTTCTAGCACATTAGCAAAGCATTATGTATCTCATTACAGACAGACTATAGGAATAGAGCAATGAAAAGATGGCTAATTACAGATGCTCAAACAGAGCACTTTGTGCAGATTGGATAGGATAATGAAATTAATCAAGTCTACATGTTGAATTAGCCCTCAAAGGTCAAAGAAAAATAAGCAGGACATGTGTGAAACTCTGATCTTCCCAAAAAAGCAAGTACACTACAAATTAATGTCTGCATCAAGACACTTTGTTAGCAGTTGACAAGACTTTCACACATGCTCATGTCTCCCTAGGTGTATTAAATCTCCCTTTTTCAGAAAGAAATTATGGAGTGGGGAAAGAAGCATGTGATCCCTTAAAAAGGACATTTGGAAGTCAACCAAAGAGACCTTGTTATCAGTCTTTTTGATAAAATGCTTAATCCTCCCCCCGCTGCCCTGTCTATTAAGAAAAAAGGCAACATGACAGTGAACTTGGCAGAATATCAAATCAGAATGTGTGTGAGACTGTAACATCCCCAACAGCTAAACTACTTCTGTTGCTGAGAAGGCACCAGAAGTCTCTCCTCCATTTGTATCTATGGGGAGCTTAAAAAAGTTTTTAGGGTAATGTGCTTTGTTGCTTTTTTCACTGACTCAGAAAGTGTCTTCTGCCTTAATTTGATTAGAAAGACAAAGGGAAGATTTTTTGTAACTTCTCAAATTATATATCTTGCACATATAATTTTACATCTTTTCTCAAAAGATTCTCTGCTAATGCAAAAGACCTCTATTTTGTCACAAAGAGAGCTTTGCAAAAGCCAAGTTACTATAACAACCAAGTACACCTTTTCAATTCAGGAACCATGCTCTTATGCTAGTCTTCCTCTTTCTTTTTTTAAAAAAAGGCTGGATAACAGAGACAGATACCCTCACAGATGCACACCAGGGTTATAGAGACTTCACAATTTGGACATATATTTGAGAGACATCCAATATTATGCTCACACAAACCCTTCTTCATCTCTACAACTAATCTAGAAATGAAGCAAGAATAGAGGAAGAAATTTGTCTTAGTTGTTTCTGCACCAAAAGACCTACTTTCCTTTCTATATGATCCTTCTGAAAAGCCAGCGGAGAATAATGACTAGGATCATCACTGGATGAACTGCGCTATGTACCTGCTGGCGTGGCTAGGATCCCCCACTGTGCCTCTCCTGTCTCTTTCTGTGCTGTGGCTCCTCCGAGCTGTTGGCAGCTGATGAAAGAAGAGCAGTCTTCAGACAACTCTATATATGCTAGAGGACTAACTGAGGCAGTTTTCAAACCAGAGGCAAGGGCAAAAATTATTTTCTGCACATTTTTCTTGCAAATTGCTCTCTGAAGTCATTAAATGTAACTAAGAATTTGACCCTCTAACTCAAATAAGAAAACACAGTGTAGAACTATTTAGTTTATAACCGATCTATTTGCTAAGCACTGTGTTACGTTTTTAACTTTATACTTTCCTGTCTGAAAAAAATACCAATAGTCTTAGCATTGCATTGTCAAAAATGAAAAAATAGCACAGATGAATGCACACAAAAAGCCAAAGCATACAACTCAGCCTTGATCCTCTCTCCACTTCCATCTGTTCTCCCGAAGTAAATTATTACAGTGTGGGCTCTCTACTTAAAGTGCTGCTGCTTGTGAAAGAAAACAAGCTGGGGTAAGCTATTAAGAAAATAACACTATTTTGGTTTTAAGGCTAAAGTGGGGAAAAAAATACTTCATTTAGGCCACTCAGAGACTTTTAAAACTGGAGTTTGTCTTCCCTGGTGTCTGTTAAATGAATAAAACCCCAACCTTTCTGCAGAAATCTGTCAGAACTTCAGATGAAAAGCTTTTTGATGTATGCCATAATGATTGGTTTGGAAGTTGTTGAAGGCAGCAGGAGTGAAAATACTGGGGAAAAATTCTGTCCTCCAGGGCTGGAGTGTGCTGGGGAGAGTCTGCTGCTAACAACGTTATGGTAAAGGAACTTTCCCTGGTCTCCTGAAGTGCAGGTTGAGGCTTGAAAAGCAGAATTGGCTTTATATGTGCATCAGAACATTTTGGGTGAGTTGTTCCATGTTCCCGTGTGTCCCTTTGTCAGCCAGGACTGTGGCCTTCCTTTGTAGCTGTGAGCAAGGGATTTGGAGGGTGGGGGTCACAGATGAAAGAATGAAGAGTTAGGAAAAGGTAGCCAGGAATTGACCTTTTTGCACTGGGACAGTGCTAAAGGTCTGAAAGAGAAGCCTATTGACAGTGGTCAGTCTAATGAGAACGCACTTAGCAGATAAGCGAAACAGAAGCAAATCATCTGGCAGCATTTAAGATTTCAGGTCTGTGAAGATACTGCATTTCCTGATAGCTGTATGGAAGAAGAAGAAGTAAGGACTGACTCCTCATACTGAGTTGGCAAAGGAGGCGGGAATGAAAAAAGGGAAGCTGGAATATTGTTTCCATGTTAGTGCTGGTAAAAAAGATGAAAACCAAGTTGAGACTCTTGCCTGGAATAATACTGAGAAACAGAGAAAGAGAAGAGCTGATAGGACTCATTCAACGCTAGTGATCCCAGATAACAAGACCTTAACAAGCTTCATATGAGAAACCAAGAACAGAAAACCTCCTTGACCCAGGAGAACAAGGATGCAAGTGTGCTATTCCCTACAGAATGGCAGTGAGATGCCAGGGGTCCTGCTTTGAGGCTGCCACTGTGATTCTGGATTGTGCTGGGAGAGAAATTTCCAGTAAAGAAGGGGGAGCATTAATCCTTCTCTGCAAGGGATGTGGAAGTCTGTGTGCTCTTCTGATCAGCCATACTCAAGAAAGATAAATTCAAATTGGAAAAGATACAGGGAAAGGCTACTAGAGTAGCTGAGAGAATGGAGAGCCTTATCTTCTAAATAGAGATTAAAGGGACATGCTCTCTTTAGACTAGCAGTATTAAGACTGAGCAGGGATGATTGCTGTCTACACACACATCAGGAGAGTAAACACTACAGAGGGATAAAAAACACATTAAGACAAAGAACAATGATGGCAAATGAAAAAAATGTCTAAGCTGGCTGTTAATAAGCAAAAGACAGAAATGAGAAAAAGATTTTCAACCATCAGGGAAATGGGGAAGACCCCTTCCCCAAGGTTTTAAAAAGAAGTTTGATAGGTTTATGAGAGGAATTATTTGACATGTTGTCTAAAATTTAGAGTGCTGTCCCTGATGGACCAGAATCGCCTGCCTCATCCCATGTTCCCAGCATGAATAGATGTGTATGTCACTGAGCTGAGATCTCTACCCTCCTTATGTAATTCTGGAAACATAATAGATTGACTGATTAGAGCCAAGGAAAATCATTTGTATGACCACTGACATCAGTTTACAGGAGAGATTATTGAAAACCATATTTAGCATTAGAGAAAGGCAGGCAAATAGCAAGGGGAGCTCAACTGTCCAGAAAAAAAAGGATCAAACAAGGCAAGCAAGCAGTGGAAAATGAGTACAAGGGCTTAAGATAAAAGTTCAGTGGTAGCAAGACAGAGACAGACAGTCTGAGAATGCAGATGTCTTGCTCTTGAGTGTGGGTGCTAGGGAAAGTGATGGAATGAGTAAGGCTTGGTCACCACCGAAGAGGTCCATAAAGTGGGAAACAGGACAGCTTTATGGACTGTGGCTACTACTATCCCAGGAAGAAAAAAGCAGCAGAGCATAGAAATGATTGATGATAATCTGACTGTGGCCCTGAAGCTGTGCTCAAGTTGAACTTCCCTTGTATAAAAGTTGTTTAGAAGCCAATTTGTGCTCAGGTAAAAACTTTGAATGACGTTTACAGCATGGTTGGAGAGAAAGCTTTGGACTGTGTTATTTCTTGGTATGAGCTGAAGCATATGAGCTGCTCCGTGGGTTTTTTTGACTGAAATTCACTTCAGAAGTAGATTATCTACCTTTGCGGTGCCAGCAGGTGGCTAATGTTGGTAAATTGTCCACAGAAGTCCCCCTGGAAGGTCTCTTACATTGTATTTGGCAAGATAAGACAGCACTGGTGCACAGTCATGGAATAACACAAACATTCTATCTGAGCTACAGGTGTCCTGACTGTCTGGCCTGCACTCCTTAGACAGCACAGTGACATCCATGGAAGATGTCTTCAATATGTTTACAGAACTTTACATCTCTGGCAGGTCCAAAGCGTCTCAGTAGAGCTGCTGGCTGAAGAAAGGGCCAACAGCCATTACATAGTGCATTAAATCAGTGACCAGATGGATTTCATCTGCATTGTGGCCCAGCTTCAGGGTAATCCTGGCAGTACTGATCATCAGCAGCACTAGATCAGAGAAAGGTGAGTAGATGCTAGTGCTGTGGAAGGAAACCATTTAGAGGCTAGCAGCATATGCAAGCTGCTGGCAAGAAAAGCAGCAGACTATCTTGCCAAGATAACCAGTACAATAAAAGATCCATAGCTGAACGCGATCACACACCTACAGTGTGTGTTGCCAAGACTTGTTGAAATGAAGATAAAATGATACCTGGAAAAGACATTGCTGATGGAAGGCACCAGCAGCTGGAAATAACTTCTTGAGGTAGCTATGTGGAAGAGGAAAGATAGCATACTGGTATTAGCCTCTGCATTTTTATCAGGAAGATGCTGGTGGTCCACAAAAGCACTGAATGGTGTGTGATACAATGGGCACTTGAAAGGTTCATACTGCAGGTGTGGACAGAGCTCAAAAAGTAAGCAGCACAGGAGAATACGTTGTAGGATTAGCTGTGGGTGCAGAACAGGATTTAGTTTAAAGGGGTGAATGCGAATTTCAATGAGTTAAGAGTTAACTTCATTAGGTGGATTAGAGTTTACCAGTCTCAAAACTTTCTTTTAAAAATTCAGTGTGACTCAAACTGTTTGTTTCTTTCTTTCTTTGCCCAGGAGCCTGGTTTGATGACTGAGAGGAAAAAAATCCATTTCATGCCCAAATTTGAACTGGGAGAGCACTTTGGCAAGGACTGTGATCAGGCAGCTAAAAAGTTAGATGCATCAGAAATGAGACAAGCTTGAGAGCCTTTGTCTGGAGATTTCTGAACTCCATTTTGCACAGAGTGAGATAGGGTTTAAATAATTCAGATGAAACTTGGTTAGATATTGTATACATTACATTTAGTCTCAGCTGAATTCTTTATTGTTTCACTTGAAGTTATATTTTAGTGTACTGGAGGGTCAGATTTGTAAAAAACTTTCCTACTTAAAGGAATGAAATGGAAAAGGCAGGTTTTTTTAGAACTGATTGACATCCTCATGGTAAACTCTTCTGCAAATCTGGTTGAATATTTTGGTCTTTACATGACAGTAGGTCTCTTCTGAAAATCTGTCTTTAAATATATATTTCAAAGGCACAGAGGCTCTTTCTGTAGCTCTATACCTAAAGAGCTTTATAGCTCTTTCTGTAAACAGAGCAAACTTGTTTAGTTCTTAATCTATTGCTACTAAATCTTAGAGACTCCAGAGTTTGTGGACTCCAGAGTCTTACAGGCTCTGGAATAGGGTAGCTATATGCGGCTTCCCTGGTGGGAGTGACCTGTGCCACAAACCAGGCTTGGGAACTCTTTGAGAGCATGTGGGTGGGCAAAAAGCAATCGCTGCCCAGTGTCTGTGAGCCTTCCCAGACACTCTTTAATGCACTCACAGGGATGCAGCCCCAGAAGCTAAACTCTGAGTTGCTGATGTGGTTTTGGATCAGTTCTTGCACTTTAATACCCCAAATTATGGTCTAACCCAAGAAAAAAAAAAAAATTCAGGATTACAGCCCTGTGTACAGCTGAGGGAGGAAGAAAACCCAGAAAGCTTTGATAAATATATTAGATGGTTAATTGTTCAGTTTAGTGCTTGGTTGGTAATGAAATCACACACATATGGTAATAAGGCTGTGTTTTTACTATTACAAGACACTTTGGGACATTTTGAATATGTAGGGTGCAATGGTATATTAAACCAAATTGTAGTTCTGTATTTGACAATTTGGCTTTGTTAGTGTAATACAATTTGTTTTTATTGTAGCAGTGAAGAGGGAAACATTTTGATAATAATTTGCTTTCATTATCCATTTATATTACTTCTTCCTACTCAATATTTTATTTTTATTTTTTAAACAAAACAGAAAGCCTTTACAACCAAAGGGGCTGATTAAAAAAAAAGTAATCCCAGTCTGACTAGTTCTGTTTTCAATAATATTTAGCAAGGAGAGTGTTGGCATAAGAACACAACTTTAATATCCATCAACTCTCTGCGTATTCCAGATATTTTTACAGAAAAGCCTAAATGTGATATTTTAAAATCTGTGTGATAGTAAAAAGTTATTGTGCTTGCAATTCTCTCAGGATGTAAGAGAGAGATGGTTTGGAAGGAATGAAAATATCTTTTATCAGGTCAACTGGTATAACTGGAAAAAAAATGAGAAGACATATGTATGAGATCTTGCTTGTTTTTTTGCACAGTATCAGTCTTGCCTAATAAAAGGTATTGTTTCTTTCTTCAAATCTTGCCTCTTTTAAATAATAGACTCTTCTCCATGAAAAATCTTGCTAAGATACTGTTTGTGTGGATTCTCATGTCCCTCAGCTTTTTCCATTACATTCAGCTACGCCTAGATCTGGTCATTTTCTTTCAGAGCCTACTTCCTTCCACAGCTGGATTTTGGCCAGCTGCGTGGGTGGCCATGGATAGCTCTGCCATCCCCCCTCTTTCTGCTGCTGATGCCCTCTCTCTGCCCTGTCTTGCTTTTCCCACAATTAGCTTCCTCTTCCCTTTCCCCAGTGTCAGCCTCAGCAAAAAATACCTTTTCTGTTGGTGGTCTGCTTATCCACTACCTTCTCTGTATTTTGTCTCTAACCTGTGGGTAGGAGACGTGGCAGGAGCAGGATGAAATGCCCCTTTGGTTATCTAGACTTACACACCAAATTTGCCTGGGCCCATGCCTTACACCTCTAGCTGGTTTGTCACCCCGTAGGGGTAACTGTAAGGAGGTCGGATCCTGCTAAATCTATGGCTGGGAGATACCTGTGTAGTGCTCTGGTCCACACCTAACATGCCTGATGGTGGGTCATACCTGCCTGCAAGGAAGGAGACATTGTAAGTGGGACTTAAATCTGTGGCTGTGCTTCCTTTGCTTCCCTCAAAAGGAGAGAATATCTGCATTTCGGTATCCAATCTTAACCTGCATTTTGGTATCCCATCTTAACTTGCATTTCAGTATCCCATCTTACTGCTTTGAGTTGCTCTTTTTGCAACAGAGGCATAGTTAGTTCCAGCTCTTAGCTGTGGTCAGTCATTAAATAAGATGGTGTTATTAAGCTAATTAAAAAAAGTGTAGCAGGAGAATGGAGTGCAGGCTTCTGCAGGATGTACAATTAACCTTAAGTGAGTGAGGAAGGGAAACAGCAAATTAACAAACCAGTTGCCATTATTCGGTTACCGTGCTCAGCTTTCCTCTCTCTGTTAATCAGACAGATAGTTACATGCTTTGGGAAGTTTAGCTGACTTGCTGTATCAGCACAAAGCAGAATCTCGCTGAGGAGATCACACAGTGTTTCCAAAAGCATCTGAAGGAATTTATAGCTTGTGAATTACAAAAGAAACTCTAATTAGTCCCGAGAGGCCGTTGCATAAGAAAAACTGAGAATGTTGCCTCGTCATATTTGCTGCCTTCTCGCAATTTTCATATGAGATTCTGATAATGAAAGTTTTCTAACAACTGGAGTTCAGAGACCCTATAGCTAATAACACTCATGAGTAAACAGCATCCTGTATTTGCAGTCCCGCAAAGATTGGTCCGATACCGGTACTTTTGCTCTGTGTCAATATTGCCACAGTTGCACAGAGGTTTAAGCTGGAAGATTCTGTAGCCACCTGGGAAATGTCTGAAGGAAAATGAAAGTCCTGGTAGTCTAGCAGTAGCCAAACCACTCGGCAACTAGTTGTTCTTTGGTACTGTTCTGGTACGATTTTTTTTTTTTTTTTTTTTTTTTTTTGGAGATGTAGGTTTTGTTTTTAAGCTCTGGAGGTATGAATTCTTCTCAGTGCTTTCCTAATGGGGTCTGTTCCTACATTATGGAAATAGCTGGAAGCTTTGCTGTGGTATCAGTGAACTTGATTTCAGATAGACAGGAGCACGGATATGGGTGAATGCAAACCATCACTCTATACTTTCTAGGTCTTACCATACTCCCTGGCCCACTCCCAGGTTTTGTTTTCCTTGGAGTTTAACATTTGAAACAACGTGAATCAGCTGCCTGCAAAAATCCAGGGAGCCTGAATTTAAAAATTTCCTTCATGTGGGATCAGTTGAATAGGAATTATAGGGTCAGGCCCACTGATAGATAGCATTCTGAGAACTCCCTAGTCTGAGACAAAGTTAAGAGTTTTAGTATAGTAACAGTTTTCTTGCTATCTGCTACAAAAGCAAATCTGAAATCATGCAGTGGCTATCTTAGACTTTGCAGAACTGTGTGCCTTGATTTATCAGACATTAGGAACAATTTTATTTGCTAGTTACCTTAAGTTCCCCAGGTCAATATGCATAACTCAGTGGCAACATGTATCAATATGCTTGACATTATATGAGATAGAAGAAGTTATTAATCCCATAATTTACAGTTGTCAACCCAAAGCCCAGTTTTGATATTTTTCATTTCTTATATTAGGGCAGAAGTTTCTCAGAACAGTGCTCCTAAAGTGAATATTTTCAAACGTGAATACCTAGAGTTAGGCATTGTATAAGTACTCAATTTTTCACTAGCAATGGAGAAAACAAAGTGACTAGGGAAATCAATGGGAATTGCTGGGAGTTCTGTATTTTTTTAAATTGGGTTGTTTATTTGGTTACTTATATATGGATTTATGTGCTTGTCATTAAGCACCTAAGTATGAAACGCTTGGCCTCAGGTAGTTTGTGATTTCTCTTCTATTTATCTTGATTAGTGGATGATTGTTGCAAATCCCTTACAGGAAAGTGAAGAAAATCTTCATTCTCCACACTGGTGAAAAAGAAATATTTGAATTAACAGCCTGATGATTAAAGAGTTTCATTAGTTTTAAAGGTGAAACAGGACCTCAGAGATTTAGGGGAGAAAAGTAGGAAAAGAAAAAAAGGGTATGCAGGGTAGGAAGAAGGGATGAAAGACAAAAACGAAAATTATATATCATGGACAGATCATAAACTGAGATTAACATGAGTGTTTCTCATTTAAGTTTTGTGTTTGATCACAAATTAAAGAATTAAGAGCTGTCTAGGCTTTGGAATCAAAAGAATCTGCCTTTTTTGATTGTTAGTTTTATTTTTAATACTGAGAAAAGCAGCCACCCATCCAATGGCAGGATTCCTGACCAGCATTCACAGATAATATTTTACAAGGCAAATCAGGCTTTCTGAAAAGATATTTGCAGAACTATAATACTTTAAGTTTCTCAGTCATCGTCTTTGTTATGGATAAAGTGGTCTCTGATTGACTGAAACACAGAACAGGGGCACCTGCTAAGATCACATTACTTTGAGGTATGCTGAGTGCCGTTGAAGCTCATTGACTCCCTGAATCAGCACCTCATACAATACACACCTCAAATGATCAAAAAGCAGCAGGTAAGTAATGGTTCATTGAAAAACTTGCACTCTACTGCACCAATAGATTTATTAGATAGGATGATTGTCTATGCTGTGCATTTGATAAAATACAAATAACAGGGCATTATCACAGCATCTTTGCTCTTACTGTAATAGAGGATAAGTGGCTCTCTTTTGCAGTGATATTTGTCCGTTAAGTGTTCCAGAAAGGTGATCTATCTTGCCAATGCATGCAGTTGTGACAATAATGTAGTCCTCAGACATTAATTCTGCAGTCTTATATGCTAATAAGCATAATTTCTAGGCCATTAAAAAAATATGTAAAACTTTGAATGGCTTTGAATAGCTAATTAAAAGCTATTCGGCTCTGCATTCCATTGGCAATGAGATGCTATCCTGACATCCCTGTGTCAGATTAAAACACAAGCCTAACTGCTGAGGGTTTGCATGTGCTGAGAGAATTGCAGCAGGACCTGTTCGATCACTGAAGCGAGAGAGAAAGGACTGCAATATAGTCTTGATCTTTGTCTGATCCCTGAAACAATATTGGCAAATTGATCAGGTCAGCAATATGTGCAGGGCATAGTAAGGGAGAAGTGTATCAGGTATTACTGAGAGGAGTGTGAGAGGTGGACTGTCATCAGCTGCTGCTCTGCAACTCTGATGAGTCCCTTCTCTGAAACACTGCAAATGAGGTAACAGAAAAATTGGGGTGAATCTCGGGGAATCTCTATCATATTCCATTGCTTGTGTTGCGCTGTTTGGTTCTCCCTAATCTAGAAGATACCTCTCTTGTGCATTTTTTAGTGGTTATTTTCTTGAATTTGGAAGTTGACATTTGCTTTTGGAGTGCTCGTGTCTGGGCTGCTGCTGACCCTTAAGATAGACCTTGTGATTTTGGCTTAATTGCTTCTGCCAACAGGCCAGCCAATTTGCACTTCCCAGGTGATGACCTTGCAGAAGGTCCAACAAAAAAAGCAATGCTGGTAGCAAAAGTGGCAAAAGAAAAAAAATTGTTAAGAGAGAAGATGACATTTTGAAATGCCTTGAGTACTCCACAGAAAGACTTAAAGGACCCTCTGGTCTTTCCAGCGTGTTAACAAATAAGTTTAATGGGCAGTAAGCTGAGAGTCAGTCAAATGATGAATTGAGACAATGGTTATCTCCAAACAACTCATTTATTGTACCTTTTATCTTTGAGGCAGTGATGCTTCTGAGAGGATCTGCGGATGGTTGCCGTTTATCTAGACAGATGAACTCATTTACAGGAAGAGGAGAGGCAGAGATACAAAGATTGACATTTCTACTGTGTGGTTTGAAGCTATAATGTAAAGCCCAGGGTCCCTCCTGTCCACAGGATGCTCATCTGCTAAGGTGAGTGAAACACTAAATGGATCTAGAGAAAAACAACTGCAAAGGGCAGATAAGGACTATGTTCCTGTGAATCCATTTCTATGCAGAGATCAAAAGAGGGTGAATGCCAGAGGACTGCTGACATGCCATGTCGTGACAGTCACTCTTGAAAGTGAGATTAATTGGCAGCAGACCTACTTTGAAGGGACCTTGCTGGCTGTGGCATGAATCAGGAGCATGTGGGCAACAGGCTGTGCACGTGTGTAGGCAGCTCTCAGCTGCGTGTGGATGCTGTGGGGCACGGCTGTGTCTGCAAAACAGGCCCATCTCAGATAAAGATGGGGGAAAGATATTCAGAGAGAAGGATGGGGTGAGGCAGGGAACCTAAAGAAAGGTAGGAAAAGGATGGAGGGAGAATGTTGAAGGAAAGATGCAAACTGGCTGGCAAGACACAGTCGGCAGGGAGTGGAAGGAATGGAGCAAGAGAAATTTAGGAGTTGTCTGTTTGGGTCAAGGAGGGAGGTGGGAGCAGGGCTAACTTAGGATGCATGCAGCAGGAAAGGCTGCTGCCTGCAGCCTTGAAAATGAGAGCCAGCCAAGAGATTCATAATCATTTAATTGAGGCAATGACGGTGGGCCGGGAGGGCTGACATTTACCAATTAGATTGAACAGAGCAAAGGATGGAGTGTTTATATTTAAGAACAGCACTCAAATTCACTCTAAATTGGAGGGAGATGCACAAGAAGAAAAATGTTTGCAATGACTTATCTGAATCATTAGCAATGTTCCTCCAGGTCATTTCTGCGTGGTTCAAAACCCTGACTCCTTTACTTCTTTCTCTATTCAGTCTTTTCCTTTTCATTTCTTAGCAATTTATGGCCTGATCATGCAGGTTTTATTCAGGTAAATTTCCCTTTCAGTCTCAAATTAGTGGAGGTTTTGCCTGAGTAATGGCTAAATTATTTGGTTCTTCAGGCTATTATTTCAAGTATTGTAAAGCTGTTATTCATCAGTAGTCAATTTGTGTGTGTACCTGACTTGTGCCCTACCTGAATTAAAAAAGGACACTCTGTAAGAAACTGTAAACCAAAGCCTATAGAGCAGGACAGAAAGGTGCACTTGTTATGGGGCTCTGAGCACTGCCAATGCGCAGTGCTTTCTAAGACATACCTTCTAGTGATGAACAAAGTATAATTAATTTTACATTAATTTCTAATGTTTATAAAAGTACTGACATTTCAGTGAACAGAATTGTGCTTAATTGAGTGAAATGGTATTTGTTTTAGTTTTTTTAGTAGTTTCCCAGTTGATACAAAATTGAAAAGGAAGTACTTCAAATTGTGAACATGTACATTCAAACTTTTTCTGTGATAAAAGGTATAAATGCTGAAGACATCTGAAGTGACTTTTGGCAGAGTTTAAAAAAATCAGAACATTTTTTGAACTGCTTTATTGTGATGCGAAAGAAGTTTTACTTTGCTTTGCTTTGCTTTGCTTTGCTTTCCTCTCCTCTTGGAAGTCTACATTTCTGCCGCCCTTAGCATGTGAAGTTCTCCTCATGACTGTGTCCTTTGCTGAACTTTTCAACTGTGCCACTGGCATCGAAATACATTTCAGATTTTTCTCTGACTCTCTGCCAGGAAATATGCTCACCTGGGCTCACCTGATATCAAGGGGTTGAATATCTCTCCATGGGTTGTATAGTTCATCCCAGAGTCTCTCTAATTTAGCATACCCTGTTACTTTTAACTTTTTTTATGAAGACTGTGGCTTTTTTCTTCATTTTTCCAACTTCTTTCGTAGCTATGTTCGTCTGCCTTAAACCTGAGTTAAGTGTCCTGTACCTTATGTGTACATGTTTTAGAAATTAAAAAAGCCCTCTGATGTTAAATCTGATGTATGATTGGCAAGGACATCCTTGCAACTTATACTTTTGGAAAAATGACTGAGGACTTTTTTTTGCCTGACACTTCAGATCCTTGTGCTTCAGGAGAAGTGAATCTGCTTTCTGGCTTAGAAGCTCATTGCTAGGAGCAGAGACTTTATGTTTACTTACTTATTTATTTTCATTGTTTGGTCCCATCTGGAGGTGACTTACTTTGTGGGAAAATAAAAAAAGAATCAATCTTTGCAATGACAGAGGACCCCAGGAATTTTGATTACTATCCAAAATATTTTGAGAGCTAATAAAAGCAGCCAACATGCCATTTCTTGATGATATTTCTCCTCTTCGCACATACTTTCAGAGCTAATCCAGTGCTCCGAGGAGGGGTGCTTGTGTGTGAAAAAAGGAGTTCTTCATTGTCACAAGCCTTAGCATACTGCCTCATCTGTTACCTAAATGAGATGTGAAAGCAGTTCACACCTCGTTTACATTTGCGCTGTTTTATGGAACAGCATAGATGCAGTTCCACTGAAAGTAACGAAATGAGGTCACCAACCCCCTTCTCTCTCCTTGGATTGCATCCGCGCGGCCTGATCCTTTCAATTCACTAAACTGGAAATGAATCTATTTCTCTGAAGCGAGTTACTACGACGTGCCAGCATCCTCCAGCATGCAGCAGTCATTGGTATTTTACAGAGATGTAAGCTGTCCACGCCGAAAACAAAAATGTAAGCTCTGCATTTACATGAGTTATCTGAACCCCGAGTGATTCCTCCTGCACTGAACAGAATATAATCAAGGTGAATAAACAGGAAAATTGACTAAACTGATATGGAAATAACACACACACAGGAAAAAGGCAAAATCTGTGCACCTGCGTTAGTCCCTCCCTGGCTGAGTTTGCAGAAGACAACTGCAAGAGCGTGTCTGAGGGGTGCTGAAGGTCAGGGCACTTCCATGGCTCTGGGAATCCCAGGTGCTGGTTCCGATCCATTACTGGAGAACTGCAGACATTTTAACTCCAGAGCCTCTCTCCTTGCTGCCTTATATTTTACACCAGAATAGAGAAGTACAAAATCCTCCCTTTCTGTCTCAATATGATTATTTACTTTTTAAAAAATTTTTGGACATGTTTATGGTGTAAATAGCTGTGTAAGAGAAGACAGTGAAGACCCAAGAATATAGTTGTACAAATTCAACCACTTCTGTTCTTTCATCAGCTGAGTCCTAGTGTTGAAAATAGAGTGGAAATTTAAAGCTTACAAGGTGCCATCTACATTTGTCATCTTGCTAATGTTTCAGAAGACATGGACTGAAAATACTAGCTTTCTTCACAGGGGTACCCTTGTTTTCCTTCTAGTGCTCTGTGTTTGTTATGGGATCAGGATGCCTTGGCTGGACTTCACCTCACATAACTCTGAGAGTACCAAATAGCCACGTACATCTGAGCAGTCAGCCTTGACTGCTGCTATGAATGAAAAAGAGACACACATTTCAGTAGCATGGCTATTCTGTACATGTTTTTGCAGGAGAAGATGGAGCATGATATGCAGGTGCCTTTTTCTTTCTGTTGTCTACAAAACAAGTTTAAGGTGCATGTGTGGGTACCAAGGTTAGGTGAGACGAATTCCTCTCCTTAGTGTGTCTGCTAATGGAAGGAAGATGTTAGGATAAAGGAGAAAATTCTCATGTTTCCCTGAGAAGAGGCAATGCAGGCTGAGGTCACATCTCAGTGTCCTGCACTAGAGATGCTAATGGTTCTCAGTTCATTTGATAACTGCAAGAAAGGCAGATCAGGGATGCCAGCGCATAAACAAAGAAGCAAACAAAACAAAGCTGTCTTGGCTTACACCATGTGACAGCAGAAATATTATTGGCCAAGTGGAAAAAGACAAAATCTGTTGAGGAAGAAATGCTATTTCCAAGCTTTATAAGAGGAATCACAAACATTAAGAATAAACAAACTGGAGAGTATAAAATATTGGTAATGTTCCCCTTTTAGCGTTTGCAAGAATGATGAGAGGGAATGTGCTGGACCTGCTGGAGACATGTGAGACTATAGCGTGCTAAAACGCTTGTCTTTCAAGGCTCTGGGGTTAAATCATTATATGAGCAAGAAAAAATGAGTAGGTTTCTTCTAATGGCTGGCTCTTTGGCTCAGTTCTGTACGGTGCTGTGTGCCCTCAGACGCCACTGAAGGTGCTTGGAGTGATTCACAGGATCCCTCTCTTTGTGCTCAGGTTTAATGAGACAGAATTGTTTGATTTGTTCCATTGTCCAAAGAGGTACCTAGCAATAGTGTTAATGCTTCTCTCTCTGCGCAATGACACTTTAACTTTTTTTCTGTTATTATGTGCCTGTTGTTTCTGCAGCTCTCAGTCAGGTCCAGTCTGCGAGGTGTCTGGCCCGTGCCACACAGACATTTGCATACATGGATTAACACAGTTCAAAGCAGATTTAGGGTACATTTCAGTTGTGTGGGCAAGTGTTTGGGCTGCTTCACTGGGGAGCAGCACCATGGTGACTAAATTCCTGACAAAATACTCGCCTTTGTCATCCCACGAGTGTGAGGTCATTTACCCGCTGTGCGAGACACCAATATACGCACAAGGTAGAGGTATTTTATTTCATATCTGCGCAGAGATGGGTGCTAGGTGGTAGCTCCACAAAGCTAGCACAAAGTTCGGTCATGCAGATACAGTATTTTATACAGTCTAGTTATACATATGCATAAGTAATTACACAAAGCAGTTTTCTATTAGTCTACATTTCCCTTATTTCAACTTAAAGCTACAGTGCTACTTTAATATTCTGCACATGCTCAAAGGTGAGGGGTCTCTGCTTGGGCTGGGGTCTCCAGCTCGAGGGGTCTGATTTTTAGTATTATAATGAGGATAGTTTGCCTAAGGGTGCTCCTTATCACACTCCTACTAGTAGTTTCAGATGGTTCCCAAAACTTCTTAATTAGCTTACATATTTCTCCAGGATGTGCTTTACTTCCAAGGACAGTAATTCTTGTTTAGACATTCCACATTCCAGTCTGAATCCCCCTTATCAACTTTACGTAAGTCCTGGCCTTCCACCAGCTCCTGTTAGACTACACCTTTTTCCTACTTTGCAGCTTGCCACACCCTTGTCAGGATCAAAAAAATCTCAGCCCAGGGTTTTTTCTAGCCTCTGTGATGCTAAATGTCTCGGATATGTATTTGGTTTCCCATTTCTGTTGTATTTTGCTTTGCTTTCACTTTGTTGTGGATGCAACACGTTGGAGGATTTAAGCCATGATTCCACCCTTGCTGCTCCTCTGCAAGGTAACCTTCCTGGGAAACACCCTGGAAACAGTACGCTCCTTCAAAATATATCTGGAAACACTGAAGATAAGAAGCAGCATATTCATTGATGAGGAAAATTTCTCCAAAGCCAAAGTACTGTGTGTGGATGGATGGGAAATGTTTACAGTGAATGCTGCCAGACCTGAGGAAGTAGGTGCAGTGTATAGTTTTGCAGTGAGAAATTTGACTATCTCTAAAAGTCCTAATGAGATTTGGAGAATTTTGTGGGCTGAAAAGAGGTGAAAAAAACATAGCTCCTCTCTATTTAATTCACAGAGACTAGGTTTATTAATTCCTGAGGTCCTGATATATGCATGCAGGCTGGTAGGCTGACATTGCTGACATTTCTACATGTGTTTTGATCATCTGTGTGAATGACCAAACACTCTGTTGATGGCCAGTGCACTAAGTCCTCTGCAGACTTTTCTAACCTGACTGTATGTGCAAAGCAGTGCCTGGCAATAAACCAAGAGAGCTAGTGGGAAGTGTATTTTAGCAGGCAAATGGCCCTGCTGGTACCAAACATGGCATCGGATCATCTTTGTGAATGAAAGGCAGAGCATCTGGAAATAAATAGAACTCATAATACAGACCTCTTGATTTCTTTTGAGGTTTTACATCTTTCTAATATTCATAGGAATTTAGGTCTCACCTGAGTCAGTGGTGAGTCAAACCATGCACGGCGAGATCGTTTGCTTTCTTTCCATTGTGTCAGTCTATTCACAAACTCCTGACAAATCCTATATTTGAAGTTGTTTCAGGTCAATGCAAATCAGGCAAGCAGTTAGGTAACATTTTCCCTGGCTTGGCAGCGAAGTCCTACTGGTGATCTAAATTGTAAAGCTCCATGTCATGAAAGAACTTCACTGAGCATATTCTTCAGGTTAGTGTAAAGGTCAAGGGTAAGTATCCTTGAAGGGTTCATGTTGATCTGTGGCAAAAAGTTTCTTAGATTTAGCTCTGTAGTTTCCAGTGCTGATCTCAAGTCTGCCAGACCACTGCATCAGATGCTTGGAGCAGGGTGAAGTATGGTTTGCACAGGAACTGTCCGTACGCAGAGCTTCTGGGCTCTAAAAATAATCAGACTTGAGATCCAGTCAGATTTGCTGAGAAAACACGTGAAGGCCTCTTAGAGCAGTCTTGGACCACCATGCCTCTACCACAGGCTAAGCTGACAATGCCACACATGCTAAACTAGCAGCTTCTGTGGAGCAGGAGAAGAGAGGGGAGAAAAGAGTGATAAGGGGAAAAATATGGAAGAGAGCTTCTCCTAAGTGGATAATAGGACAAACGAAGAAGCATTGGAGATATAAAAAAAAATTGGAAAAGGATAAGGGGAAGCCCTGTGTTGCTTAGCTAAGGCCAGATAGTTCTGATTTTGCCTAGCGGAGTAACACTTCTCTAGAATAACACATTTTTTTGCACAGACTTTTGCATTGGAAAGATGCGTTGCTTCTTGAACTACTAAAACTGCAGTAAGACTTTCTTAAGTTACATATAGAGTTCTGTGAAGAACATTACGTCTGATGTGAAACAGAAGACTCCTGACTTCTGAGTTACCTGGCCAGTATTCAGTTTCTTCTGCTTAGATTAGTCTTTTCAAAGAAACTACTATGTACTTGATTTGTGAATGTTTTCCTTTTCTTCTGCAAAATAGTAAAGGCACATGGCAGCGCTGCTAGAAAATTCCACTTGGGTTCCCTTTGTACTCTACCCTAACCCAGGGGCAGAAGTTATGCTGCCTATGAGGGATGCTGGAGAAAGGAGAAAGCTTTTAAATACACAGAAGTTTACAAAATTGGGATTCTTTTTCAACCTATCTGGAACTTCATGATCTCATTCCAAGGGTTATGGAGATACTCGGGAGCTAGTGAAAGTCAGGGGCCTGAAGAACTCTTTTGTTTTTTCCATCTGTCCTCCTTTTCTCGGTATCTGCGTCTCATGTAGGCAGATTCCCAACTAAATTGTGAAATGTTGCATCCATTATCACAGGACCTACTGTTTAGATGAACATCTTAAGCTGCCAGAATATTCAATAGTAGACCCCTTAGTGAAAATGTAGTGTGCTCCATCAAGAACTTGGCTGTTCTTGTACGTGTCAAGTGTTTTTCAGAAAGATACTGCTTTATTTTTGGCTTTGTTTAGAAGAACATGGAAGTGTTAACAATTTATTCACAGTGTGAGACAAACAAATATTAATAGAATTTTAATGAAGGCCTCTCAACAGGATTTGAAGATTTTTTTATCGAGTGTTGTGTGTGTTCCTGTTAATACTGTGAGAGTCAAAAATACAGGCATCATAGGACAAGTATGAAAACAACTGAACCACATTGCCAGAGACAGCAAGAAACAAGAGTAAGGAGGCAATTTCAGCTGGACAGTACCAGATGCTCTGTCACCACCAAAGCCAAAGCAATTATTTCCAGATTCCCTTACAAATTATGACATAATGGCATGAACAGACTCAGGGGCACTTGAAATGCATCTTCACGTATTGCTCCAAGGTGGAAGGGGCTTTCCTGTTTTGGGTTCATCTTATGTCTCTCTTTAAATAATTGCTTCTCAGTTCTGCCTTTTTTATATATATAATTTAAAACAGCTGCTACCTGCTGAGACTCCCTTAAAAGCCTACGTTTTTAAGTACACAGAGGCACAGTTTCAGGACCCCAGCTTCCCATCCTTACACCTCAGTGACCTTAATAATGCCTCTGCCTACTGAAGTGATAAAGAGAGGATGTACTTCTGTTGGCCCCTGCTCTCTGAAGTGAAATATTGAAGCTTTCATTTTGTTAGTGAGAAAATCCTTGCTATGCACTCTCTCATCTCTGACCCCATATTTTGTTACTGTACTGTAATCCTTTTTTGGGCCACCGCTAGCTCTAATGCCAGCTTTTTGTGGGGAGATCATGATGTATCTATGGAAGGCACCTTCCCAAAGGCTGAATGCCCTTCCCTGACAAAGGATTCCCTTCGTTAGTGGACAAGAACATAAGGGTCAACTATCACCAAGTGCGCGGTACCAACCTACTTACCATCTGAATGCAATAAGGATGCTGGTGACTTCCACTCTAGTAGCCCATAGAGCTGCAAATAATTAGCAATTTCCATTTCAACACAGCACATTGCTGAAGGGCACAGCTTCAGGTGCAGTTCATTGCCAAATGAACACTGATAACTCTGTCCCTTCTAAATCTTTGTGCCTTTATATTGTCCAAAACATTACCTGCTTTTAATGTAGAGTATGGCTCGGTCAAATTTCCTTTGCCCTCTGCAGTTAGTTTAGCTGGTTTGGTGGCTTTCACCCAGTCCTTTGCTTGAAATGTGAGCACATGGAAAGGCATAAGATACTGGGGGAGATGGGGGTGGGTACTCATTCGGGGTCCCAGAAAAAAACCACATTGGCAGTGGCCATTTGGTGTGATATATAGGACTAGGATATGTCAAGACTAATTAACTTGAATCTTAGTGTGTATCAAAACAAACACCTGTAACTGTAGGCAATTTTTTTCCTTGGTCCTTGGACAGATTTCTCACACGTGCCACTGTCCCCTACACCTGCCCTGTTAGACTTGGGCTTTCATTATGGTAGTTAGAGGGAACAGAAGCCTAAACACCTTGCTCTTACATAAGGCTTTTATGGGATCTTACTTTCAGTGAAATACTAACAATACTAAAAATAGTTTACTAATCTCTTCAGGAAGCCAACTAACTCCTAGATTTTATTCAGAGAAGGGCTTTGCTGAAGTCAGTAGAAAAAGAATTAGGATCCCTCCCTCCAATGTTCAAGGGCCTCAGGGTATGAAGCCATCACTGCAAAATACTGTAGTGTTCTCCTAAAGGGAAAAACAAACACAGCAGCTCCATTTTAGTTTGCTCTAACAGCTTGTGCTCTTAGGAGCAGCTTCCATTTCAGTTTTTTAAACTTTTATCTTGGAGGGCAGGGCAAGTTCACTGCTCACATCTAGCAGGAGCTGCTGCCAAAATGACAGTTCGGTTTGATTCCTGACAGATTTGATTCCTGACAGTTTGATTCCAGCAGAAGAAAAGAGGAAAAAAGGATTTGCTGGTTATGAAGGAGCCTGTGTTTGCAGAAACCCTTCCCTCTCCCTCTCCAATTTTTATCGCTTTCACTCTGTGTGATGGCGTCTTGTTTTACCAAGATGCCTGTGGGATAGCTTGCTACTTTTATGGTCTTTTATGCACATTCACCCGCTTCAGGACAACAGAAGCTGCAATGTATTTCAGCTGCACCTTGGGAGAAATGCATTATAGTCACAAGAGACACCAGACAGAGCCCTTTCCCTGTTAGACTCAAAGAATCACCTTGTGCCTGCTCATGCTATGGACACCCGTGGTCCCACTGGCAGTGCGTGAGACGCAGCCCCTTTCCCCCAATCTTCGGTGTTCTCCTCTCGTACCCGCTGTTTTCATTTATTATGTAAGCCTTACTGAAAATTGCCCAGTCTTTCCAGGCTCCTGTGTGCATGACCTTGCTCTTAAGATTTAATTCTGAAGTGACTTTAAAAAAAAAAAAAAAAAAAAAAAAAAAAATCTATTTTCTCTTCCTGCCTTCCCCCTTTTTATTTTTATTTTTCTGTGTGTGTGTCTCATGTGCTGAATATTAACTAGGAAAACAAAGATGTATATCATCTGGAGCTGAGAAGGAGCACAGGTGCACCTACCAGGCAGTGAGGGAAAACAAAACAATTCATTTAAAAGGTTTTGATTCGCTATTGTGTGCTCATACTTTATTCGACAGCCCGATATGACACCTCGAGTCCACCTACGCGTGCACACAGCTTGGAATGGAGATGTTTTCTTGGCTCCTGCACGTTGTGAATTTTTGTCACAGCTCTGCTCAAAGTTGCTTGGCACAGGTGCTTTGCTAAGTATACTGAGGTGAGGGACGATGGGGGCTATGAGAGAAGAGTGGGGGGTGAAAAAGAAAAAAAAAAGAACAGAACATGAAAAGAAAAGAACATCTCAAATATTTGTAAGTGTATTTCTTTACTAAATGTGCTAGCCTCAGTCCTATTGGCTAGAGGCAAATTTTCCATTTATTTTCCAAGTCTGTGGTTTTGGCTCGTGCTGGGCAATCCTCTGTCTAGCAGGGCACGAGAGCAGAGCTTGGCTCTGGGTAACTTTGACAGGAGGTTTGGGTGGCAACAACAGAAAAGCATTCTCTGTATAGAAATTTTTGTTTACCATCTTGAGTTATTGTTTTTAGAAGAACATGTGATTAGCCTAATTCCTCTAATATTTTTTGGGTTCTGGTCAGGGTAGGCAGCAAAAATTACTCTTACATGGTTAAAGGGTGGAGCTGCCTTCCTGGTTTTGCTCTGGCTTGCTGCGTATCCTTGGAAGGTCCCTTCACTCCCCATGCTTTTCTTCTCCTTCCTTTGTCTGCTAAGACTGTAAGCTCTTCTTGACACAAAATGTTGTCTTTGAAGTGTTTGTGTCCTATCTCCCACAGAGGAATTGGTGAGCTCTCTGGTAGCGGTGGTATGTGCGTGGAATCTGCTCACTCCTGTCCTGCCTGTGAGAGAAGGAGGTGGGATGTGAATTGTCCCAACACCCATGTCTGTGGCCTCACCCCATCTTATTGTAAATCCATAGTTGGATTTAGTCCATTTGTTTTACTCTGCAGATGGAGCCAGAGAGCAGCAACCCTGACTCCTGGCCCCTTTCAGGACACTGTAAGTGCACAGAGAAATGAAGGGTTAAAAATGCACTGACTCCCACGTTATTTCTGCTGTAGCTTCCACACTGCAGGCTGTGGAAAGATGTGTATATAGGGAAAAAACTCAGTATCAGGCTCTATGTTTACGGGCTCTGAGATAACTGTTACTCCTCAGGAGCAAGATCTTGGAGTTTTGATAGATCCTTCAAAACATAAGCTCATTTTTTGGTGGAAATGCTCATTTTTTTGGTGGAAATGCTCATTTTTTTGGTGGAAAAACAAATAAAAGGTTAGGAATTGCCAAGAAAGGATTAGAGAACAAAGCAGAAAATAACCTTGGTTCACTCCTATCTTTAATACTATATGCATTTCTCATCCCCTTGTCTCAGGAAGAATGTAGTGGAACTAGAAAGGATTCAGAGGCAATGGGGTGGTTAAAGATATGTAATGACTAAATAAACTAGGACTCTTCAGTCTGGAAAAGAGATGACAAAATCTTGAAAGGCACGGATCAGGCAGATAAGAATGGATTGTATATTGTTTGGGCCAGTGGGAGAGCTAAGGCGCATGGAGTGAGCCTAGAGAGAGCCAGGCTCAAAACAAACAAAAGGCGGTGGGTGATTCCTCATGCAGCGGACAGCAGCACATCTGTGCAGCTCTGCGCTGGAGAAAGTTGTGGATGCTAACACTTCGCAGTCAGTGTGAAGGCAGACTAGACAAGTTTATCCAGTTCCCCAGTTGCTGTAGCTCCAAGATGGTAAAAGTGCTTTCACCAAAATAAAAAAGATAGTGGCCATGAGATGAGCCTGAGATCTGTGAATGCTGGACAGATTCTGAGCTATCGCTTTCCCTGGGGAAGCAGGGCTGCCAAAATGAGCACTTGTTGGTTTGAATGGTGATACCTAACCCTTTTACCAAAATCTTCAAACTAAAGGTCATGGATATTAAATAGTTATAAGAACAGTCAGAATAAGATATTTCCCTAGGGCAGGAAGAGGGAGCAGTGAGGAATAAAAGACAGAGTGACATATTAGGACAGGAAAGGAAAACCTGGGATAGGTTTCTACGTGTATTAACAAGATACGTTAACAGGGTTTTTGTCATGCTGCCTGGCAGGACAGTGACTCATGTGTTTCGTAATCTGCTCTGCTAGTCCTGGACCCGGCTTATGGCCAGTGCTGAGCCAGGAGAGAGACACTGGTTTGAAAAGGCACTTAATGAACGGGTTAATAGGGGAAAATCACAACCTACTTGCAAGGGAGGATAAAAAGCACGACAAAACTTTGGACCTGGTCGTACTGGAGTTACCAAGAGAAAAGCAGGAAGATATTTTCTTTAAAAAGAATTAATTCTCTGCAGTGGTGATGTTCCTTGATGGCAGATGAAGGACTTCAAGAAATATTGCTAAAACAGTGGATCAAAAATGGAGGAGTGTGAAGTGTAGACTAGCTACTTGTAGGTGTCCTGTAGGTTAGATGAGAGAGTGACTGAGGAAGAAGTCCCCACTGGAAAACAGCCTGTGCATGGGAAGGGCATGCCTGGTTGACAACACTGGTGATGCAGTAGGACCCTAACCAGAAACAGGAGAAACAACAGCTCAAGAGAGCAGGAGCTAATCAGGTATTCATCTGAAGAATAAAGTTCTGGAAAAATTACACTGGGTTAAAATATGCTTGATCTGTAGAAACACTCAGGTAGGAACTGGAAGAAAATGTATAGTCACCATATGTATAGTTTAATTCATAAAGCACTCATGGTGAGCCACCACAGGTGGCACAGAATACCAGCTACCACTTAGGATATGGACTCTGCAACCCTGCTGTGGTGCCACACTCACTGTTAATGCTGTATACACTTTCTACTGAAGGATATCACAAAAGCAGCTACGCTTTCTTGTGTGACATTCAGTTACACCTACCAGGGGGAGGAAGTAAGTGAGCAGCTCTTAGTGCCTTAAAGGTGCTTTCTCCTTGCCTACAGGGAGATAGAGATGAATTGGTTATAAATTATTTGTAACTTTCTCAAAGCGCATGCGCCCAGGAACATTGTTTGGAAATTAGCAGTTGATGGCAGCGGAACTAGTTACCTCTGACCCCGATTCTGTGTTTGTAGAGATGCAGCCACTTGAAGGCTGAGATGATGGTGGATGGGTTGCTGAGCTTACCCCGCTGGTTTATGCCTGCAGTCACCAGGCTCTTGCCGTCAAGTTTCGATATGCCCTGGTTATTTCACAAAGTTTTCCAACGATTCCAGCCAAGCAAGGTCTGAACTGGCTATGCCAGTGCAAAGCTCATCCATCGCATGAGGGCTCTCAGGAAAGGTGAACGTGATTGCAGTTTAAACTGGATCTGTTACACTGCATTAAGCATTGAAGAAGGTGTTTTTACTCTAAATTAAAGAGGTTTTATTTCAAGTTTCTTTATTCCAATACCAAAACAGAGCCCAGAAAAGGGGGAGCTGCATTTCTATCCAGAAAGATACTAAAAAGCAGTCAGGAAAAAATTCCAAAGGATGTCTTTTCTTGAGAAGGACTTTATACCCTTTAAAGAAATCAAAAAATGTCTCCTTGCAGATGCAAAATGTGAGATCTTGTCCCTCTGTAGTACTTTTCAAGCACCTGCACAGGAGGAATAGAAAAGAGTAAGCACACAATTTTGGGTGAGAAGAAGAGCCTATTGCCTTTCCACTTCTGTTCTCTGGCTTGGTCCCACTGCACACAGTGGGAAAACTGACAGCTCCAGGCACTTGACCAACTGTGTTTACCTGGTAGTGCTTCACCAGCTTGATAACTATTGCTAATTCCGAGTCAAACAGATTTATCTATATAACTGAGTCTTTTTGTGTGCAATAACCTTTCTGCATGAGTTGCTTTTCCAAGATGGTTGGTGAAATGAAATTGGATGCCATTTCATTTGTACATCTGCTACTACTGTTTTTATTTACTTGAACTGTTGAATTGTTCTGCAGCTTACAATACAGACAATGTTTTTATTGGAGGTTTGGAGAATAAATGTCACATCTATGGAGATAAGCAGAGAAGAAGAGGGAGCCAGTGGACATTCTTCCAAACTAGCAACGAAGACATGAATGATTTACACAACTTCAGAAGATCCATGTGCTAATGTACTGCCACTGCAGAGCATGAATTTGCAGAATGCCCTTCTGAAACATGTTCAGAGCCATTGTCGCCTTCCAGTTTTGGAAGTTGTCCACTTGGAAGAGAAGCACTTAAATATATCTATAATGCTTGTGATGATACATGCCAAGTGCATTTCAATGGAGTTTTCTGTAATGACTGATTTTCACAAATCATTAATGTCCTTGGAGTGTATCTCTGTCATCTAAAAGCATGGTTACCTGGAAAATGCTGGTAATGGAACCTGCCAGAATTTTGTATTTCTGACATTGGTATAGTTCACATTATGAAGGGATTATTTTGGACATTTAAGCAGGGGGTGGGACAGAATTCTGTTCTGAGAGTCCTTTTTGCAAGTGATAAATTGAACTTCTGTACCATAAGGAAACCATATCTTTACTAGAAAGCTTCCCAAATATCCACATTCATCATAAAAAAGGGGATACATTTTGTTCAAATGGAAGTGTTCTTGGTAAAAAAAAAGATTAGTAACTGGTGAAAGGCCAGCTAAAGACATATTTTAAGTGCTACAAAGGGATTTATTCTTGAACTGGGATTGTCAGTGGGTGCTACTTAGCTGTGGAGCAGTGAAGCATTGTATGACACAATAGACATGGCAAAATGAATAATTTCTAACTCCAGCAGGTCTGTAGCTCGGTAGGATTCAGAAATACCAACCAGGTTTTGAAGTTTCATTGGAACCGCTTGAGAACAGTTGGATAGACCTGGTAAGAGTTGAATAGATGTAATCCACCTCTCTGACTGCTGGCTAGCAAGTCCTGGGAGGAGATATTCATGACCTACTGGCAGCAACAAAGATAAAGAAGCAAGCGCATGGGGATTTCAAGAACAGTGCTTTTGAAATGGACCCTCCCCCATTGAAATATGACCAGATGGCCACTGTGGTAGCAGAAATAGCTGATGTAGATCTCAGGAAATGAACTTATACAAAATACATTGCATTTTTTTTTGTAATCATGTTAATTGATGTCTGAAGATGGACATGAGCAAAGTAACGTGCACAATAGGATCTGTCCTCTGGGCACCAGTGTGGCTCAATGAGTCCATATAAAAGCTACACAAGGCAATAGAGGCATAGTACAGACTGCAAGTGCTGCTGAAAATATCCTCTTGCCATCTGGTTAGGATGAGCCTGCTCCAGAGAGTAAATGGTAGTAACAGAGCATTTTCACTGCCTGGTTGTCAGCACTGTGTTAAGACGAAGAAAATCCTGCAGAACTGATGTAGCTTTTGAAGTTTACCAGGAGATATCAATAAAAACTGCTGAGATGCAAAGTAGATCCAAGGTAAACAGTCTTTTCAAGAGCATAGCAGCAAGTCCCACACCAAAGAACAGGGTTTTTTTTCAGCAGGTCAACAAAGTCAAGCCTAAATAGATCCTCAAACAAAGAATAAGAGAAAAATAAGCACATTACAGAGAAAATTTGTCGATGCTGTACCAGAGTTCCTATGCAACATGCTGACCAAAGATCACTGTGTGGAAATTGAACTCAAATTATCTCAGAAGCAAAAAGATTCATGTATTATTTTACATGTGTTTAGTTACTCAGACAGTAGCTGCAAATCAGTCATAACCCACACATATATCCGTGAGCTCTTCCTGCATTCATGTCTTGCTCAATATCTCAGAAAGCTGAAACGCAGTCCTAATTAGGACACTGTTAATGTAATATAATGGACTGTATAAAAGCGTGTTCTCTTGGAAATGCTGTACTTGAAGCACTTGAAAGCAAGTAACCCTAACATTTAGGCAAAGAGAATGCAGCTGTCACCTGCCCTTTTTCAAGCTTGGCAAACACTGTGCAAACACCAATTTCGGCAAATGTTTTCATACCAATGATCCTAGTCCAAAAGGGGTGAAATAGCCCACCAAGCTTGTGCCATGGAAATCCCACTTGTTCTGTCATGTTCTCTGTGCAAACTGTCAAGAAGGAATTTGAGGGTAAACGCCGCTATGTGAATTCCTCCTCCTGTTCTGGATCTATAAAGTCATAGCTGGGTAACTGATGCCGGGGGGAGTTTGGGCAGTTGATAGATGTATTGACATCACCCAAAGCAGTCCGGGCATCTGGAATTCCACCATGTCTATTCCCCACCAAAACCATGGCTGCACGTGCATGAGGAATGGTCTCAGGTGCCCAGAGACAGGCAAACCACAAATCTGGACCAACCAAAAATTGATTATAAGGAGGAGAATGATGTGCCGTATCATCTCAACAGAGATTCTGAAGAGGAGAATTATATAAGAAATTTTAGAAACAGAAGTTTCTTCAAAGAGACTTACAGCAAATCTAACATGCTTTCATTAATGAAAAGTACTTACTTTCCTAACATTTGAAAAATTATTTTTGCTTCTAGTTCCTTAATTGCTGTAGGAATCTTGGTTTGACAATACATATGAAAAGTGTCATAATGCAAAATATATTTGTCAGAATTTAGGAGGGTACTGCTATTAAGAATATAATTACATCTACTAAGCTACTGATGAGCAAAGATTATTATAATTAATGGGAGCCTATGGACAGAGAGATCTGAAAAATAAAATCAAGGGAAAAAATCTCAGGTGACACCAATAACATATTTATTTCCATGGTTCCTTGACTTTGAAGAGAACTTGGGATAAGCCAGCAAGTTCTTATGGCTTATTGTGAGACATTGGTGGTAGACTGCTACAGACTAGAGCTGGATGAAATTTTTAGTAAAGTGGAAAGGAATTGCTGGCTAGAGTTGAACTGAAATAGAAATCCGATAAGAGCTTGACCAAAGAAAAAATACTGCTTTGTGCAACAAGAATAATTTTGTATGACTTGGGATGAAACTTTTTAGTAATATTTTTTAATATTGCTATTCTTTTGTAAAATTTTTCACTACTGTTGTTAAATGCTGTTACTTTTTTACAAAAGGAAAATGCAGTTTTACAATGAAAATGCAAAGTTTTAATGAGAGAGCAATATGGGCAAGGCTTCCTCAGGATTTTCTCTGTCTCCTTGTCTCCCTCTCTCCCCACTGAAGTGATGAAATGCAGAACAGGAGACAGTAGCTGAGGCAGCCAGTCGATATGAAACCTTTCACACGCCTCTTCTGCTAAAGGGAATTCTTTGTCGCCTTTGATCACAGCGAGGAAGTGGCCAGAAAAAAAGTTGAGTCCTGCCTGCGTGTGGCTGAGGTGGTGGTTTGCAATGTTCCTACAAGCCCTTTGATTTCTAGGGCGAGGTGTCTCCCTGTTGTGCCTCCTTCTGCCTGGCTCCTCCAGCCTCCCCAGTGGACACCACCTCCATTGCTGCATGTTAGAGATGCTTCACCTTCTTCTCAGAGGGAAACGCTAAAATGAATATGCTTGAGATCTACAGAGGGGCTTGTTTAAATGAAGGGCACTGACAGCTGCCCTGCTGGGCAGCGAGGGGAGCGTGGCCGGGTGCCACTGGAGGAGTGGGAGCTGGCAGCCCCTGCTGCCGTCAGGAGCACAGGAGTGGGCTGGGGGGGTCTGCTGGGCTCCCAGCCTGGCCGGGCTCAGCAAACCGTATCGGACAGCCAGGCTGACTGACAGGGTGAGCTGTGCCCACTGTTTTATGATTGGGGTTTTACGCCAAATACTTCCTAGGATCTTTTCTGCAGTGACACTAATGTCCTTGACAGGTGGCCGTCACTATAGTAGGGTGAGTCGTAGTGCCTGAGAAAACAGAGCCCTGAAGTGACAGCATAAGGACGTATATCCTTTCCCTGGTTGTATGTTTGTGCTTTACGGAGCTATAAGAAATCACCTTTCCTCCTTTGTGATGAGATAAGTCAAATGTCTTTTATATTATTTTTTCAGATCAAACTAACTCTTCAAGTTCTGCCAGGTGAATTGGGGTAAAAAAAGACTAAATAAGGCTCCTGATGTTGCTATGCTCTCCATGCACAGAAAGACAGACAAGTCTGGATGTGAAGAGAAAGATTCCTGCTTATTGTGCATCTTAAAGGTTGGCATCCCTTGCACTACATTACTCTCTCCTACCTTCAGGTGGTCAAATAGTTCACACAAACCTAGGAGACAGACCAGAGACAGATGATTTAGATCTGGAGCTAGGTTTCAAAGGCTCCAAAAATCAACTTTCTCAGCAGATCTAGGCTTAAGTTTGAGCTTATTGGGAAAATAAAGTTCAGCTGCAAAAACTCCACATGGGGTGTGAGATCCGTTTCACGGCCTCAAACGTGGGCGGTGGGAAACAGTTCTGGTGTCAGATTTTGTCCGTGTTCGATTCTAGCAAAACAGGATTTTGTTTTTATTTTATTTCTGTAGAAGAAAATTTAAAACCCTGCTGAACTCATCGGCCTGGTGCTGCAGTTTCCAAAGTCTCTTCTGAGTGCATCTGCCCAACGCAGTGCTGCACTGACTGCCAGGTAAAACTGAAATACGTTGCTTCTTATGAAATACCATATCAGGCCATTAAAAGCTTAGGGAGAAATACGTATGCAGCTGACACTAATGAATAACTGAAAGTCACTTCCATTAACATATCTTCAGAACAATAAGAACATTTTCTCCTTCTTCTTCAAAGATATTTTAGGGCTAGGATGGAAAACGAAGGTGCAAGCTAACTTAACCCTGTGTTATCTTTTGCATGGCTAGCCAGACCTGCCTGCTGCCTTTCTACTTGCACGCTGAAGGTCTGCACCTTCCCTTACCCTCCTCGTACAAGCCGGGGACCTACATATCTATCCTTTCTGAAGAGCCACCTCAAGGGAGGGCAGTTATGTGCAACCCCCATATAATCCCATGCGGTGGTTTGTGATAGCTTCCTTATTGTGCAGATCTTCTGACTAATCTCTTGTCTCTCAGTTCATACTCATACATTTAATTTCTCTGTGGGGCACTTGGGCCAAATCCTTAAGTGGTGTAAATCATGATGGTGCCATTAGCCACGCTGACTTCAGCAAAGCTGTGCTGATTTATAGCAGCTGAAGGTCTGGACCCCTATTTAAAAACAGAGTTTTCTCAACTCTGAATTCCTGGACGTTTTTTTAATCTATTGCTTAGAAACGGATATAGCTGAAATAAATAAATAAATGCATAAACTATTATAGGATGTGGCTCTGTTTCCATGGAAATCTGATCTTTTTCTTATCCAGTTCTTTTTTCTCTGTTAGACAATTTAACCTCTCTATCCTTCTATTAAAACTCCTCCTCATTAAGCACAAGGTTGCAGGGTTTTTGCAAGAGAAATGGGGGCAGAGAAATATCAGCTTTTGCATCTGTTTGGTGAATTAAAAAAAAAAGCATCTGAGCTGCAGGGAAGAATGTGGAGGAGGGTGAAGGTAGTGGGAAATATAATCGTATTAAAAATAAAAATATGAATCAGTTTGGATAATCACTCCATAAATTGGTAGCAGACATGCAATCCATAAGTCAGTATCTTCTCTTCCTGTATTTGTTCCACTCCGCATTACATTAAGAGATGCTCTGTCACTTAGGTGTACAACAGGGTGCAGTTTGGAGTAATATGACACGATATTAGTTTACATAATGGTATGTGACCAATAACATTTAACAGCAGAATTTGCTGGCTGACTGGCTTGATGGGTTGGTGTTGGAGGGGGAGTTGGATATTGTGGCAATTCTCTGTCTCTTTCTCATTTTCATTTCTGAGTCACTTTCTCAGCCATAGTGACAGGGCTTTCACATTGAGAACTGCCAATAAGGGATTCAATTCTTCTCTGAAAGCCTCCTGCTAATTAATTCATACTCTGAAATGCACCTGGATGACAATGGAGGCTTCTGAGCTATTCCTGAATGCTTTCTACTGGGCCAAGTTGCTCTTTCTGTTATAACTTTGGACACAGCTTTTGTCCTGTCTGCAGTCCTGGTAATGTAGTGGTGATTTTTTTAAGTGGTGACCCGACCCCAGCCTTGGGAGCAATAACATTGTTTTTCTCTCTCCATCTGTTTTGTGATTGCTGAATAATGTAGTGTGCTGCAGTGGCAAGGTGCTGAACTTCCACTGAGGGTAGGAGTGCAAGTGCCCAAGTCAAGAGATATTACAGAAAATTACATAAATATTCCTGCATTTTTGTGGCAACTAGTGTTTTTTAAGCACACCTTGTGTAAAGATCTCATTTCAGTAAGCTCCAGGCTGGTCCTGGTGTCAGTGTAGTCTTGTAGGTCTTGCAAAGCTGTGATTTCTTCTGCATAGAGAAGGGTCAAGCAGTTTGACCGTGGATAAGATCAGAGGGCATGAAAGCTCCATAAAGGTCAAAATGCTTTTTTGATTTTCTGAAGAAACATTAGTGAAGCTTATGTGGTGTATGCAAATATTATTCATAGTGAATTTTATGATACTCATTGTGTGTCTGAGAGAAAGATATACACTCTAATGTGTGAAACAATGTCTTTCTTTCCCCTTCGTTTGATGCTCCCAACACCTGTAATTCCTCCTTTATGTTGCCTGGTTTCAGGACATGGCTTCCACAGGAGTTTAAACCCATCATGTCTGAAAACGCATTTGGGAGTGGCATGGACGAAACGTCCTTCTTTCCAGAGCTCCATGCTTGCACTGCCTTCCCTGACAGCAGGGAACTGCAGCTGGCTCATCTTTATTACAGTGCTGCTGCTCTCTTCCTTCAGCAACATCTCTTTCAGTGTCCTGTGAACCTGGTGGCCAGGAGGGAGCCAAGGCCAACCAGAGAGATATGACCACACTTCTGACTTGCTCACGGAGCAGTAGTAAAACTGGTTTACATGTTGTCAAGGTGCTAATCAGGCCTGCAAGTGAGAACCTTGGCTGCAATACAGACACTTTTCTCACCCTAAGTATTCAGCAGAGCTTTGTGTCAGAGAAGTAAGGTGTAAAACTAACTGAGCATGTTGTGTTTCATTGTGGCTTGGTGGAGCCATGTTGTATGCGCTTTGCAACCCAGGGGGCTCATTTGAAGCAACCAGGTTGGATTTCCAAGAAATCTTCCATGCTATGGCCCAATCGCTGGCTATATATCAGGGTGTCCAGCCCTGAGAAGGAAAGGCTGGACATCCATTAAGCAGGCTTCAAGGTGAATAACTTTTTGGTGGGCTGGAAGCAATTATTGCAACCTTTATGTGCAACTGCCTCTCTTTCCTGGGATCCTGTATTTCTTCCCCATCACATAAACAAATACTATCTGTGATATGGCCTTTGTCACACACTTTGTATTCTTTGTGTGAGTAGGCACTGCTTGTACCAACAACCATGTGATCAGATATGTGCTTATTATGTGATAGGATCTGTCAGTCATACAATGATAAGGCAGAGGTTCAAGTTCTTTGTGATAAGGCAGAAGGTCAAGGTGACCCGGGAGAGAAGGAGTTAGAGGAAGGGTGATGGGTGACATGAACTGCACATCCACATGAGTGGAACTTATAATGCTTGTCTGGGATAAATAAAAGCAGGGAAAGTCTTCATTTCCCATGGTCGGAAGTGATCTCCAGAGTCATTTGGTTCCCACAGAGATACTGATTTAATTAAATATGTATCATTTCCTCTAATTATTTCTTGGATAAACTTGGTGGGAGTCAGGAATGGGAAGGGGGAATTCCCACGGAACCACCAAGCATGTTACTAATCTTGATTTAGAGTCTTTTCTTTACCTAGGAAAATGTATCCTCTGGTAATCCTAGGATGTCTTTGCTCTTGCACTGGACTTCCTTGCACAAGACTTCTCTTGAGAAGAGATCTTCTCTCAAAAGAAAATCTTGAGATCTTCTTTCAAGAAGAGATCTTTGCTACAGGAGCGTGCTGTACGACCAGCAAAGTGCTCAATTATAGATTCACGGATACAAAGGCCAGAAGGAACCATTTATCTTGTCTGAGCTCCTGCATAACACAGGACGTAGGATTTCACCCACTAATTCCTGCATCAAGCCCACAACTTCTGTCTGAGCTAGACAATGTTTTTGGTATGCCCTGCATTAGTGCTCTATTTCCCACCATGGGATTGTCTCCTGTGCTAAGGATGTACCTTCAGTGGAGAGCAGCTGCAATGCGCTCTTCCCCTCCCCTCAGGTAGTCACATCTTCTGATAGTGCTGAGGGTGCAGGGAGCTGGAGGCACACTCCAGTGAGGTGCTGGGAATGCAGGAGTTGCTGCTGCAGTAACTGGAGATTGGGAGCCAAAGTTGCGGAGGGAGTGGAAATCTACTAGGAGTAGTCTGGTCCAGCGGGAACTAGATTGAGCTGTCAAATATACATCACATAACCACTGATCGCCCACCAGGTTGTTAGAGAGTTTGAGGGGATTTATGAGGACAGCTCTGGCGTTTGATTCTTGTTTTCTGTTTACTGTCATTCTACTTCTTAGAGTGGAGATGTTTTTTATTAAATGTTTACCTATTTAGAATTCAAGTATGCATTCAGATGCACATTATAGTAAAGCAGCTCTGAATATTGAACTAGTAATTCTACTGAAATACATGCCTGAGATGACAGCTCACACAAAAGTCAGAAAACAACAGGTATATTTAACTCAGTAGTCAGTTGGTTAAACTGATAAGGAAAATATACCTCTTTAATCTGATTGCTATCAGTAGCATACATTGGGCTCCCAGATCCGTTTTTATTTCTGTCTGTTCCAAATCAAGCTTTTATCTTTAGATGTCCTGGTTCGGCCTTGGTATTAACCAAAATGGTGATTGCCATCTTTCCTGGAAAACAAGAGTGAGCACAGAGTCCTTTGTTGTCACTTGCTCCCTGCTTTCTTCTAGTGATGCCAGTTCTTCCCTGGGAGGGGTGTTTGCTGTGGAGAAAATGAGCAGAGGAGTGAGATTAAGTGATTGGCAAAAATACAGGGGAAAAAAGTGAGTTTCAGTTTTGATAAGCAAGTCACTACCATGGATATTTCCACTGCCCTGCTGTGACAGCAGCCGCTTCACCCCAGCCACTCAGCCCTGCAAAGGGCTTGGTAGAGCCTTAGTGGATGGGATGCAGGTAACTGAACTCCTTGTGCTTAACGCAATAGCATTACACTCTTGGTAGGATCTCTTCTGCATTGTAGACTAGGTATGTTCACTCGGCCAGCATAAGCATTAATTTAGCAAGCCATGGCGTGGCTCAGGCTGATAGCAGGCGGGATTGCAAGATGCAGTGTTGGAAGACAGAAGGTTGTGAGCCTGTTGGTTTTGTTGGAGCAGGACTCTGGCAGGAGATTAGACCACCGTGCTGTTTGCTGAAATGCTGAAAGACATTCCTTGTGCCCATTGTTAAAGGCATTTTCCTACCTGATCCCAATCAGAGGTGCATTGATAAAGGAAATTGTGGATAAGAATAAATCTGCATTTTTCAGGTCAGACAGAGAACTAGGTAGAATGTGCTCTCCTGTGTCCTTGCTAACATTTTTAAAATTAACAGTGCTTACAAAACAGCCTTGTGCGCTTGTGTCAGTCTCTTTTCTCCACAAACTCCAGTGCATCTGAGTCCACTTCTTGCCAACCTCCTGAAATCCAGGGAATACTTGACACTGGATCTGCATTAACACCACATTTCGTTTGCAGATGATGGTACTTGCTGGGTGCTTCATCTTTAACAGCTATTGTTGCAGGGTTGCCAGCTACCATAAGTCTTGGGGGGCTGGTAGCACTAAGGTCTTTTTCTTTTTTTAATTCTGCATTGTGGTATCACTTTGAAGAAGATTTATTTTTTTCAGGAATGACCTCTTCTATTCTAAAGGTATGAGGGAAGTTTGAAAGTATGAACCTTAAACCCGAAAAACACATTTTAAGAAATCCCACATAAAATTTCATGAGAACAGAGGGACGTGATCAGTGGTTTCTGAATACTCTGTATCCCCTGTAACAGTGCACTGTTAACTTTTCTTAGGTAGTCTATTAGTGCTTTTCTCTTTTTTTTCCTGGCAGTCTTCCATGTTGCCTTTTGCCTTTTTTTGTTTTGTTAGACAATGCCAAGAGAGAGAAAAGAAGAACTCTAATATGTGGTATCTGCTGGAATATATTATCAAATTAAAAAAATTAGCACCACAATAGCTACATTGTCATAAACTTGAGAATTCTGTGTTGTGTTGACTTCATTATAATTACTCCAGGCGGAGTTAATTATGTAGGTGTGCCAAAGATCTAGTGATTTCAAATGACTGAGCAAACCTTAAATTGACAAATGGAGATGAATGTCCTTTGACCCTCAAAATCCCCCATTTAGGAGAGAAACTTCTGCTACTCATCTTTGAAATCTCTGCAATAGTTGGTAGCTTGGCACTGAATTACGCGATTTTGCTGGCATGTATGTAAAACCCTCCTCTCCATAGCAACAAGAGATGATCATAGGAACAAATGTAGCTAAGCCATATATGTGCATTTTATTCTGCTGCTCCCTATCCAGTTTGCCTTAAGTGACTTTTCCTTTCATAGTCAGTATAAAGCTACTATATAGACTTTTAGGGAGGAGTAGTACCAAGACGCATAGTTAAGCTTTACAAGATCGAGATGAATTTAGCAGTTATCCTTCCCATGCATTGCCTTGAATAGTGCAAGAGGGACCATTGGAAGGTGATAATTTCTCAGTGGAAAGCAGTTGGAATAATGTGCCAACTTAAATTTCTTTATGCTTCTTTCAAAATCCCAATCTCACTTCTTGCTCCAAAGTCCTTTCTAAGTACCTACTAAGTTCATTGGCAATTGCTATCTTATTCCCATTTTAACAGGAAGAGGTGGTTATGGACTTATTTAAATAAAAGACAAAGAAAGATGTAAGAAGATGAATGCAGGAAGAAAAGGGAAGGGCAGGACAGTAGCAATAGTTTCACCCACTTTGGCTAGTAATGCACAAATCTCTTCTTTTTATTCTAAAAATGACAAAATGCTTTAGATAAATCTTAAGAGTGATTTGATTATGTCATTTACTGCCTTCACTATGTTGCTTTCAAGCTTTCTGCATGAATGCCTAGTGTCAGGAGGATATAACCTCCAGCCTGTGGACCCTACGCAGTTTACAAATCCAGTGGCTTCATCCCAGTCACACCCTTTCCCAGGGGATCTGCAGTGTTTTTCCCTCTCGACTTGAAATAATTCATCCATAATTCAGCATTTCAGCAAGTCAGACCTGTGTGTGGTTGCACCACAGCTGTGGATCTGTTCCCATCAGATATGGAAAAGGGAAGGCTCTGCATCACCTCATGTCCTAGTGGAGGGCTAGCTGCTATGCAGAAGAACAAGAAAAAGAGAGTCCCTTCCACAAAGGGCTTCATGTTGCAGACATGGGAGAGCAGCGGTGGGCAGGGCTGGCTGTACCAGACAGTAAGAGACATTACTGTTCAGGAAGGAGGGCAGTGCTCCGAGCCAGCCAGAGCCCACCTACCATGTTTGTATGTCTCTGTGTATGACTATAAAGCACAGTTTTCTATCCTGCACAGTTATGCCCAAAATAGTGGGGTTGTGGCTTACAACGTGTGACCATATGTTGGAAAAATGTATTTTAAAGGGGGCTGCATCCCCTCAGCATGTTTCTCAAAACATCGTTAGCTCCCTGTGGAGCATCCTTCACTCCCCCATACCAGAGACTTTGTAACTGCAGCTTTAAATCTGCAGCAGGCAAACCTTAAAAACAACTTCACCGTCTCAGCTGCCAAGAGACCTTACTGTATTCATCCAGATCATTATACCCTACACAACTGTGTAACATACCTAATTTTTCCTTAATGATTGCTTTCTAACATAAAGAAACATCCCTCCCAAATTGACTCACTCTGCAGCTGAAAACGAGCGAGCGAGCGGAGGCTGAGAGTGATGAGGAAGCATCTGACCTCCCGTTGTAGTCTCATCTCTGCTCAGGAGAGAGCCAGGAAAGGTCACAAGGAGCAGAGGGCTAATAACGAGCAGCTTGAGGAAACTGGCCATACAGCCGAGTCACCAGGTGCCTTTTTTTCCCAGCTTGCAGTACTTTGCACTCAGAATGTCCTCTGGTTCTGGCATTTATAAACACAAGAATTAAGTTTCCTCAGACCTATAAAAGAACTCTGGATATTTATTGACACCAACCAATCTGCAAAATAGAGTCCTTCTTTCTTTCAGTGTATCTGCAGCTTCATTAGATCCAGCACAAGACTTAGTAACATACTGTGTGCAACTGAATTATGATTAAGCTTGTAATAATAGCAGAGACATCTGTCAGTGCTGAGGAACAGGTATGTCAGCCCTCCCTGCTTCTTCTCCTGAAGGAGAACTATAACAGTGGGCGAAACGGAGGAGGATGAGGTAATGACAATTGTCTCTAACCTCCGACAAGAAAGTCAAGCATTACTCCCATAGTTCCTGACTGCAGCAACACAGATGCCATAGCAGTTGTGTGTAGATTCATATCCAGAGAAAAGTCAGGAATATTTTTATTATTTCAGATGTATATATTTTAGTTGCATAAAAATAAAGCATTTTCCTTTTTTGTAACATGACATTAATCATCTGTTTTGATGTGGAATAGTAGTGTATGGTTGTAGGTAGCATGAAGAACCCAGTCTACGCAGTGCTGCCAATGGAGACAAGGAAATTACTCAGATACTCAAAGTTAGGTTTGAATACTGCTTTGGATCAGGACCTTTAAGTATAATAGGAAGAAGAGAGGAGACACGGTTTCAATGCAATTCTGTTGTAAAAAAGCTGGACTACCCCTAAGTGCTCTAGTCCCATTGAGAGGGCAAGAGCTATGAGTGTTCATTGCAGGAAATACTCAATTCATGAGAACATATTTAGCTAAATAAGGAGTAATTGGGTTAGTTTTTTATTTGGTGCTCAATTTTACTTGTTCTTAAATTACACCATGGTATAAATGTAAAAGAAACCAATATTTTCCTCTGAAGAAGTAATTTCACTTAAGATATAAAATAATTAGAAGCTTGAAGCAATTATAACACCAACGAGTCATTCAGAAATAGTATCTCCAAACTAAATGCTTTCTTGGACAAATATGCCCTGAGTTGGGATACCTTTACACCCTGACCACGTTACAGTGTTCTTGATCAAAACACTGAAAATATTTCACTGACCCATCACTGTACTCAGAATGCTCCAACAAGTACATTTTATGTATTCCTTTTCTTAACTTTTTAATAAATGTCATTGTGGTAATTTCCTGCATTCAAAAAAAAAATTTTTCTTTCCTGTATACCTAGCTGTATGCATTCTGTCATGTAGCAAATGCTACTGCTGATGGACAGCTTGAGCTCTTTCTTTCAAGCTAATGATTTCATTGTCTGAAGCTCATGCTGGTATTTGAGACTTATATTTTAAAGTCTGGAATCCCAAAATACCAGAAATATTAAGTGAATGTGGTCATGGCAATTCTTTTCAAAATAATTGGGAGAAAGGGAAGAAAACAGAAAAGCGAGGCATATGTAGCAATAGATGTTTAAAAAAAAAATCTTTAAAACCGAAATGTCAAGAGAAATAGCTAAGGAGTTTCTCCTTTCACTTAAAGCAACGAAGAAGAAAGAAGCTGCTGCACCACAGAATACTAGAGAGGGGTGAAAATGGTACTGCTTAATGCACAGCTGTGCCCTGGATGTTATGCCCAGGTCTTCCAGATGCCTCACAAAAGACAAGAATATGTCAGTGGTTCCAGAGCAGTTTTGCTGTCAAAGCGTGAGCACGGGCAGCAGGGAGAGGCACTTCTAGAAAGACGAGTCCAAAAATTGTTCTGCTTGTTGCTCCTGTTGCTGTATTTTTTGAAGCCTCTCCAGAAGCCTTTGTGATGGGTAGGAAAAGAAAACTGAAGAAAGAATGTTTTTCGTCCTTGTAGGACTGTAGCTGGAGGCCACGCATGCGGGGCACAGGAGCCCAGGCTGACTCATAAGTAAGCTATTAAGCTACCAAGTGTTTCACGTCTGGTGATTGCAGAGCTGGAAGGACTGATATTAGTGCTATTCCTTGAAGACGGATTTAACAGCCTTTACAAGCCTCATCATTTCACACAGGACGCTGTGCTAGGGCAGGTCAAGCATTATAAATGCCAGGTTCCTGGCACAAGTAATTTCCTGGATCCACTCACCTGCTCAGAGTCCAGCTTCCCATTCTGGTAATGCTGTTATCCTTGTTTTAAGCAAGGCTCTCTGCAGATAAGGTGGGCTGCTCTCTAAGAGCCATTTGCAGGATTGGGCCCAAGGGCCTAATGTTCCTAGCTTTTCATTGCAATTAGAGGTACTGGGAATGAAGCTCTTTATTCTTTCAAAGGCTGATCCAAAGGTGAAAAAGGAAAAAAAAAAAAGAGATCAATGAAAGTCTTGTTGTCTCAGCTGTCCGAGTCTTCTATGTCTGAGCTGTGAAAGAATGTGGTTGTTACATGGAGTATGTATGGCAACATGAGGCATCTGCTTGTCAAGTGGCATGTGCATCCACTGCTCTATAAGAAAGGAAATATTTCTCTTATGCCATTAGGTTAGGGGATATAAACTTGTGAATTTAGGGGGTGAAGATGGCTTCTGGTGAGCAGATGATCTGTCTCAGGGTTCATCTGCTGCCTGATTGTAAGTATGGTTGCAGTCCTGCCTCTCTTTTCATCCTTTCTTTTCTGTGTATGTGCAGCCTTGCTTTCATTAAATACAGATTTTCTTGATGTCTATGCAGGATACATGTGTATTTCTATCAAGTCAGTTGCAATCACATGGAACATGCCAAACTTCCCAAAGCAAATACAAGCTGCCTGCTACATCTCTACTAGAACATAATGTAGAAGCCAAATCTCATCTCAGTCCTTTCCTTGGGAATGATTAATGCTCACTCATCTCAGTCCAGCTTTCTAGAGCTCATATTACAATGTTCCTTCCCAATTATGCTTAAAACACAGTGGTATATGGTGTTTCTATATAAGGAATATACAAATGTGTTTTGTCACCCAATGCATGGTAAAAGTATTTCAGTTCCCAGGAGAAATGTTGGGGGGGGATGGGGGGAGTTACAGCCACACAAGTCCAACTGCATATATTCTCTGCAGTATGCTTCACTTTTCTGAAAGTGAAATAAAACCAACTCCAATAGTATCATTTTTTTCTGCCTTAAAGAAAAAAAAAAGAGAAAGTCCTGGTAGAAAAATATGAAGAGAAAGGAACAGAAAGATGACCAAGGAAACATTATTAACAGCATGCATGTATATTTACTAAAGGGAAAGGAAGTGGAAATTGGGTTAATGGAATGGATTGGCCTCCTTGTGCTTTGATATTGCTCACAGGGTGACACAGAGGAAGACGTGTGGTAGTTTTGTCGTGGGCTTTGATGGAGGTGGGTATCTGAGGTAAGCCAACCCAGCCAGATTATCCTGTATGGTGTGCACAGTGAAGCATCACTGTGAGGCTATGCTGAAAAAAGTGGCTGGTCCAGGGGGACCAGCTGTTGGTAGAAGGGGTGCGTTACTGCTACGCGGTGCCACAGCCCACTTGCCTGTTTGTCAGCTCCTTTGCCTTGTCTTGCTCTATGCAGTTCCCAAAATGGAGCTTCAAACAGCAGTCAGCACAGACAAATGCACAGGAATAATAAGCAAAGAGTTTCAGTGAAATCCCCCAATTTGTGTCTCCCTGCTCCTTCCAAATGCTGCTAGACTTTCCCTTACCAATACTTCTTGTTTAAAAAAGAGATGTGTTCTGCGGTGTCCAGACATTAGCGCTGAAGAGATGCAGCCTTTTCTGTCTGTCAGCTAACCTGCTGCTACTCGCTGTGATCTGCAAAAGGCCTGCCTAACTTTACCTTGCCCTCTAAAATGCACAAAATTATCAGGAGACTATTCAAAATAGGCTGCACAGTGCTTGTGGATCTGGGGCAGAAGTATTTTATGACTATGCTACTTTAGGTGTAGATCCATGTGCCTTGGCCTGTTCAATAATTACTGTTTAACTCTTTGGGGGTTTTGTCTCTGAATGGATCAGCTCAGTGCAACAAGGAAGGGGGGATTATTGGAAAAGCAAACCAGAAAGCAACAGAAAGGCTTTAGGAAAGAACATGTAGTTGGCGTGGAGGAGAGGGGGAAGGAGAGGATGGTGATGAACTAGTGACTGAGTTGTTGATGTAGATGATACTCCCAGGGCCGCCTCCACAGCCATTGCCAGGACTGACAGTGCTGCCAGGAGGTCATTAACGGGTTCAACAGACTTTTGGAGAGGAGGAATGAGGGATGGCTGCTCCACGCAGGGGATATACGAGCCTGTGTTTAAGCAGGGTTAGTTGGGAGCCCTTCAAACTGCCTGCATCACACCGCACACCCCAGCTGTGTTCCCAGATATGCACAGGGGTAAGGGGCAGGTTTGCATCCATCCCCGTCCTGCTTGGCCCCGGGGAGGACGCCTCTGTGTTTGGGGTGGAGAGGAGCCATTTTGTACTTATAGCAGCTCCCTGGTCTGGAGACTCGAGAGACCATGACTCCGAGGCACAGACCCATAAGTGCTCACACGTACCTGTTATTTCAGATGCAGCTGGGCTTTGCTCAGCCCCCAGGGGTGGGTTTTTGGGGCAGCAACCATGTGTACAGCCTGCTCCTGGGCCTCCTTGCCCCCTCGCTCGCCCTCGTAGAGCTGCCTGCAGCTGCTCTGAAATGAGGACTCTTCATGACTTAACTCTTCATGGGAAGCAGAGACAGCCGGCAGCCGCTTTTGCAAAGCAAGACAATCTTTCTAAAACAAACCAGCATTTCTTGGTCAACTGGATGAGCGCACAGCTTGGGTCGAGGCTCTGCCCCTGCAACATCCTTGTCAGGCAGAGAGCAGCACATCTGCTCAAGCTTTCTTTCTCAGACCTGGAAAACATTTATCAATGTCTCTCTCACTCCCCCTTATCCATCATATCTCTGCCTCACCTGCTGCCATCTTCACAGGACTGCTCCAGCCAGGGCAGGAGTCCCTGTTGGAAAGCAATGCTCAGAGAGGACATTGCTTCCACTTTCTCTGAAAAGAAGCTGTTCCTCGGTGTCCTTCTCTGCTCGGCTCCAGATGGCTCGTTCGCCTCCAGATCAGGTGAGTGAAGGCAAATGTCCACTTTTTTCTCCATAGGTCCCCTTGTCTTTCAACCTCAGGCAAGAGTTTAACCCATTCCCCTTATGAACAAAATGCAGGCTGTTGAATCACACAACTTGAAAGTCTTTCAAAATATTCTGACATTCACTACACTTAAAAAAATTGAGTTTTAAGACCACCCTAGTAATTAATTGTTTTGATCTTGATGCTTCTCTTTGTGGCAAATATTCCCCTGTCAGGATCATGCCGTACCACACTTCTTTAAATCCAGCACCTTTCCCAGGTAGTTCCATCTGCTGCTTCTCTTTCAGTTTGCCTACAGCAATCACTTCAATTTCTAGTCTTTTCCCCATGACAGTCCTTTTCATCAGTGCCTCCTTAGCCATTTGCACAGCTCTCTGCATCTCTCCTCATATCCTGCAATCCCTCTCAAAACACCTCTTGGCCCCTTTCCTGAGTAGGAGTCCCTGTTACTTCCATATTGCCACACCAGTACTGCTAGTCATGAGGGCTTGGGCATGAGTATAATCCATTGGGAGAAGTGATTCTGATGTTAAAATGGGAACACTTTACAACCTGAGCCATTTGCATAGGAATTTTAGTTTGGGAGACCACCAGAAAGAAAAACGCTTAGATGAAAACAGTGGTTTTTTGGTTTTGCACTACACTTGTGTGTGAGATTAGAAAGTTTAGAAGGGCTAAAACCAAGATGTGGATTTTCAGTTTTGAGCCAAAATCAGGTTTTTTGGCATGGATATGTAATTTTCATTCATTGGTGGCTTAAACCAGTTTTGGTTTTGGCATGTTCAAAATGAAACAAGTTTTGACTTATCCACATTTCCATGCATAATGAAACTTCTTTCATTGGCTGAGTACTCCTGCTTCCTACTTCTTCTAGAAGCACCTTTTTTAGGTCAGAGGGTTCCTAGATGTGCTTCTACATACTTTTTTGTAGTGCCTTTCTTCTCGCCCAGCCATGGTGCTACCACCAGTGGTTTCCTCCTTTTCAGTCCACACCGAATTTACTGTTCCAGAACCATAGCTGGAGTGGCACAACCCATGTCTTAGAAAATTAATTTTGTGTAAAACAACCAGAAATTAAAGTCAACGTTTTCCCATTTTGTTACAGAGAAACCATCCTTGTATATCTTAAGCTTCCACCCAATTCTCTCAGTTTTCAGATACAGCAAAAACAGGTCCTCTTCCCCCCTGCCCTCCTCAGAAATACTTTCCTTCAGACACTCTATCAAAATAAAGGAAAAGACTGAGCTGTTTCAACATCTGAAAAAAAAACCACTTTCAAATTCCCTATAATTTTAAAACTTGCTTTGATTTCTACCAAACTTCTTGGAATAGGAAGGGATAAAATGCAACAGAAAACAATCTAATACAATATCTTTTCTGTGTGGGTAGCTAAGGGACTTAAAATCACATCAAGGTTTGATTTATGATAGTAAAGGTGATGAGTCTAAGCAAATTATCTGGATAGGGAATCATTAGAGGGCATTCAGAGCTACCAATGGGATCTTCTTTTACCTGTGTTTTCTGATAACATTTCAGAAATGCTCAAGAGACACCAGCAGCTCAAGTGTTGCATCTATTAAAGGATCCAACAGGCTCTGGCTAAATTATTATTTATTATTTTTATTACACTATTGCCTAAATGTCAAATGATTCACAGCTGTTGCAAAAAAAGGTACAATCTTTTTACTTGCAGCATCTTTCCTACATTACAGGAATTTATAGCAGACATTTTGCAATCTGGGTCGCTGCTGAGGTGAAATTCCTACCGACTAGATAGCTGCTGTTATACCAAGTTCCAGTCCATCACCTTGCATGTCATGTCACGTTACATCGTTCTGTGCCACATGAGATTATTAAGAACTCCCTTCCATGTTCCCTCTCCCAGTTGGTGATGCTTTTCCCCTGGGGAGCATCAGTTGCAGATACAACTGCGTGATTTAATACATCCGAGCACCTGGCGGTCCCTGAAGGGTTTGCTGAGTAACACGCTGATGAACGCTCGCTGGATGCTGCTGTCACTTCGGCCCCTCTTGCAGTGCTACGGTCTGCTGAATAGCAGAAAGAAGGGCAAAGCGGAGGGCTTGGATTCCAGCTTTAAGTCATAGGGATTGCACTTTCACCTTATTCCCCAGCTTTATACTTCACCTATCATGCAGCTCTCAGAGGAAAAAAGAATAAAAGTAGATTATACACTTTGTAGAAGCCGCGAGTATATTTAGCCGCTGCTGATCTTGTAACTTTTGTTACTTCGTATGTGGCTAGCCATCCATTCTTGCCAATTACCAATGCAGTGCTTTGACAATAGTGGAATGAGATTCACAGCTACGCAGTCACAGCTTGAGACTTTGCAAATGAACATTCATAGCATGCTTCTCAGCTTCCTTTTTATAGAAAAACTGGCACTTACAATTATATACTTTTTAACAAATACTCCTGCATCTCTAGTTTCCAAGTTTGCTTTGTGATCCTAAGGGAGCATCCTTGCACTGCTAAACTTCCCAAAAATAAAATGAGAGAGAGGGAAATAATGTCCTCTCATAAGCAGGAGCAGCTAACAGAGGTTATTAAATGAAGATATCAGTCATCTGATTCACTCTTTGAAAAATATTGGTAATCTAAAAGTCTCATTATTATTTTTGGCATCGCCAAATGTGTCTAATCCAAGAGAAAAGCTATTCTAGCTAAAAGGTTTTATTTCTTGGGAAAAAATGGATATAAAACATTAACATAGCAAAAACCTCAAGGCAAGGAGAAACAGTTCACTGTCCTTAAATCGACAGTAATTCCTGCTGAAAAGGAGGTGATAAGAGACCAGTACTAATGGTCAGCAGGTAGACTTACAGTGCTGCAGGTCACAAGAGGCTAAGGCCAGTGTCTCTCTCAGGGCTGTTAAAGTGAATGTCTCATTTATATCTCATGTCAATCTTAGAGTAGCCCAGTGCATATTTATTTCAAGTTTTAGCTGAGTGTCAAATGAATTTTAGCTGAGTGCTATCTGTTAAATCAGCTGGGAAAAAAACACCAACCCCCTAACAGGAGATGGCTGGGGGATTTTTTTGTTTGTTGGGTTTTTTTTCTGGTTTTGAATAGAACACAGGTGAGCAAAACCTTCTCCCTTGGTTTCAGGCAATTGCTGTTATCACGGCTATGTGGCTGCAGGGCAGGGTGATCCCTACTCTGTATTTTTGTTTTATTGTTTCTTCCCTTCCTTCCTGTTCCCACAGATCTTGTCTCTCTTCTATTCCCCTATAACCTCCCAGCATCAGACTGGGGCCCAGTTAGTGTACCCCGGCTTCAGTCACAGCCTCAACAGTAGGGGCTGACCCCATCTCCTTCCCAGGAGATGTTTCTCCTTCCCAGGAGAAGCAAATGGTGTTTGTCAGTGGTGACAAGACAGATTTCCTAGCTAAACTGAAGCAAACCTTATCAAACCTTCATTTAAGAAAATGGGGTTGTAAGGTAAAAGAAAGTCTTCACCTAGATCCTCCTTACTTGAGACCATTCACTCTGGGAAAAGAGGCAAAGACTGCCTTCTTCAAATCCTTCAGCGAGTTCTTCCTGCTTGCTCTCCGTCAGGTGCTTTCTCTGTGAATCCACCACAGACACTCTCCTCTTTACAAAGGTAATTTTATCTAACCAAATTTTACCCAGACAAAGCCCTTTAACTTTTAGCTTCCTAGATGGGACCAGCTGGCCACGATAAACGCAGTGAGATCCTCAGGAGATTCTCTGACACAGAGTTTTCCATTGTATGTTTAGGAAGTGTTGTTTTCCAACAGCCTGCTATTATATTTAGCCAATATAGTCATAAAGTCAATAGCTGAATTGCATGGTTTTCATAAATGGTTATGGATAAGAGCTATTTCCATCACATAAAAACCACTTCTTTGTGTCATTGACATTACCAGAAACTAGGTGATAATGTCTGGTATGGGACGATACCTATCAGAACTCGAGACTGTAATCAGAGAAATAAATAGAATTTGCTTCACCTAGAATCATAAAATATCACTGAAGGTACAGTGGTGAGTCACACTTTGTAAAAGGAGTTAGAGTACAAGGCAAATAATGAGGTGCTTGAGCATGTGTTTATCTATCCTTGTTTATGAAGAAATACCTATCAACAGAATTGTATTGATGTGCCAAATTTTCTGAAGAAATCCTAGGCATAAATAGTTCTCTAAGGAGGAAGCATAGTAATAATCAGTCCTTTTGAAAACTGAGTTAAAATACATTCCTTCTCTAATTTTAAGGAATATTCTGCAGTCCTAATTCACACAAAACTCTTACTGTCATCATGTTTCCCCTGATAATAGACAGGAAACCATAGTTCCTTATTTTATTGGAGTGTTACAAATCTGAACACTTTAACAATATGACTGTAAGGTAGGTATGGACAAGTTTTAATTCTGTAGTTAAATGTTACAGTCGATTGAAAAACTAAATTTAAATGAATGCTATATGCTTATTAAGTTTCTCATTAGAATGCTTTCTTCCTTTTTTTTTAAATTTATATTGGAGTATATTATTAATGAAATTTTTATATTAATTCCCCCCCTTTTTCTGTCACTGAGACTAACAATGTGAATATGATCTAAGTTTTTTTACTTTTTATCACTTTTTTCTTTTTCAAATGTTTACTCTTTTCAGCTATGGGACTCAACTTTTTAAAAGATGACTGTTGGCTGGGTTTTAAAAATTTCTTTCTCTTTTTGTTACTCTGTGGGAAAAAAAACAGTTCTGTTCACTCATATGCTTATAGTTATAAAAGAAGAAAATAGAATGAAAAGTCTTGAAAATCTTGAAACCCACTGAAACCAGAATGCTTATTTAATTTTATATAAGATATCCCATCAAAAAAAAAAAAAGAAGCTAAAATAGCATTTCTTAGCCAAATCTTGCTCTTGACACAATCTTATTTTTTATAGGAAAAATTTCCACATGACAGTTTTCAACTGCAACAGTTAGTAGTTGTAGCAATGACAGAACAATTGGAGCAGTGAAGCTTTAAACTATTGTTCTTTTCCTCAGGGTAGCCTTGAAAGAATACATTCATCCACTTACCAAGGATGAACAGTTTTTTAGCAGATGACTAAAATATAATTTCTTTTTCATTGACATCAATCATCATGATAAATATCTGAATTCTCAACTTTCCTGTAGTCTTCTGCAAATATGGAGGGTAAGTAGAAAATACTACCAGACAGTGCAAATGGTTGCAAAATTCTGTTTTGTCAACAATTCGCATATATTTTTGCTGAGTTTATATAACTACAAATTTGCGTGACACAGCAGTGCAATATACAAGAACTGGATAGTTAAACTACGCTGCAGTATTGTGATAACAGTTAATGATGTTCAACAGGGAGCTGAGGGGAGTCTGTTCTGTTTCAAAACCATGTATTGCCACATACATATATCAGTATCTGCAAACTGCAGTTTCTCAGGCAGTATTATACCATCTAAAGAGAGAAATGAAAGCAGCCTTTGCTAGTAAACAGTTAATGGGCATGACAGTCAGATTGGATTAAATAATTAATCTGCAATAATGGTATCTAAACAGGAAGGCACCATCAATTTGGCAACTGAGGGGGTGGGATCTATTTGCTAATGCTGGGGAAATTTTTCATCATGAAAGAAAAACTAACCTTGAGATGAAAGCCATGTAAGCTGTAGATTTATGAGAACAGACTTTGGCTCAGTTGTAGCAGCTAAATTCAGTGCAATTTACAGTCCTACAGTCATGATTAGGTTTCCAGTACAAAGCATAGGAATTCAAAAGTTTCTTTTTGGGGAGTCTTTACACATTACATTACATCTTCAGGAGCCCAAAGGCATCTAAATGACACGTGCCACGGATTTCTTTGATAAGACAAGCTGCCCTGGCTTCAGAAAGTGGCAGATCAAAGATGCAGCTTCTGCCAGTGCGCTGGCCCTGCACTGAAATCTGTGAGCTTTCCTGTGACTGAACTGGGGCTGAATTTCTCACGTTTCAAATTCCTGCTCTCCTGTGTGCTGCCGCCGTCTCTTCTCTCAGCTTGTCAGCGCAGTCTGTTCGTGTGTGGGTAGCTGCCACCATGTGATCTGCTCTTCCCTTCCCCTTACGTGTCTGAAGCCTTAGGCACCGCTGAAAATGCTACCTGGTGGCTTGCAAGCCTCTGGGTGCACGTGTGTGTGTGTACAAGTGTATTTATATATGTATGTGTGTTCTTCTTTTCTTTCTGTTAGTTCTAAGGAAAAATGATTGGGAATCTCAGGTCTTGTTCCCTCAGTTTCGTTGTTGAAGCATTGCTTGAGTACTGAATTTTTAGCATTTGGATTTCCTACAGCTGTTAAAAGAGATGCTAGCAGAAATATCAGTATGAAAAACCCAAGCAATTCAGGAAACATCTGTATTTAAAACAGGTAGGCTAAAAAGTGTTTCCCCTCTGTCTGGATTCCGTCTTTGGATAATGCTTTCTACATACTGAAGTCGAAGTATCACACACTGTCTTTTTTTGCTGTAGCCTCTGTTTTGGATAAGGAGCAGTATTTAAAAGTATTTATGTAAGTAAAGACAGAGATTTGTCATTAGTGAGATTTATTCTAGAAGTGCAAAGCTACTTGCCTAAACCTCTAATTCATAACTTAATTAAGCTCTTACTTCACTTTAAATCGTTTCAAGTGTAAGAAACCTGGTTATCTGACTTGCAGTCCAAGGTATTTCTTTTTCCAGGTAATACTATAAAGATTCTGCTCTGAAAAAGACTGAAAAGAAAGTCTGCTGCAAGTACAGACTAAGAGAGGACTGAAACCATTGGGATCAATGGCAGGGAGACACTAACCTGATCAGAGACATTTAACAGTCTTCTAAGGCACTCATCTGTATTTTTTGGAGGGTACAAGCATCCAAAATTGTCCCTAAGCTACTTAGACTTGATAGTGCTGCAGATACTGAAACCTCTAAAAGACTAAAGGCAACTGAGGGAGACACTGAGATTTAGCTGATCTGAGCTTCTCCCAAAGAAGCCTACCCCCGTCCTCCAGAGGGAACTGAGGAAGACTCACTTCCCCAGGCTGAAGGTGATCTTGCAAATACCTGAGACTCTTAAGTAATTTTAGTTCTTGTGTATTTTGATTCTCTAATCCAAACCCCTATGTGAGTGCCCACATACCTTTCAGAATTTATACAGTGGATGGTTTGGCTTGTACCCAAGATTTTCATCTGAATATTAAAACCACTAATGGGGGGAAATATTTGTTAACAGTAAATCAAAAACTTTTCAAGGTGTATTTATAAAACTAGACGGAGCACAAATACTTTCCTCTGTCCTTTGTGGATTATCTTTAAGATACTGTAAGATACTATAAGAAATACTCTGTGGGCTCCAAGAGCTCATGAGGAAATATATTGGCAGTATTATTTAGGTAAAAATCTGTATTTTTAGCCTAGGTTGTTCCTTTTGAAAATGTGTTATTTTAGTTTAAGAAATGCTACACGTATATGCACACATCCAAGAAGTATCACCATGGCTTCTCTCAGCCCATGTTTGCTTTGATAACCATACATGTAATACAATCCTACTGACATTAAATTCTTAAACTGGTACACTTTTAGCCCAGACTGCATGGCAGAGACACTAGCATTTTGCAGTTGTTATTGGTTGGTTTGCCTGGGTTGTAACAGCCTCTAGAATGTGCTTTTATCATTAGGAATATTGACTTATGTTTACTGTCTTGGCTTCAAACACACATCATGGATTTTTCTGTGTTTCTACATAACAACAGGCAGAATAGTGAACCCTGAGACTGCCAAAGAGGAAACTGCAAGCATAGACCAATATCACTGCATTTTTTGTCTATGATTTTATTATTGGTCCCTATAGGGGTTTTTTTGCCCTGGGATAAACCATGTGAGAATACCTGAACTGGTTCTTCGAAACTGCAGTAGGAACCTAGAAAGAGGGTGACTTGGCAAGTGTTTACAGAGAAACACAGGCTATGTCTAACTTGAGAGACCCAGGAAAGATTTTGGTTTCTTGAATCTAGAGATACTCTTTTGACTATGGTCATGCCTATGTTAGCAAGTAGTGTGGTGTAAATGGGCCGGGTCTGGAGAGCAATACAAATGGTACTGTGAAAGCAAAACTGCTTCAGAACCAATGCCACGACAGGGCCGAATGTCAACTGATTTTTATAGATACAGTATATTTTATTATTGTGTGAACAAGAAAAGAGTGCAGCTAAAACATCACAGCTAACCAATAAAGAATGAAGCACTCTACAGAAACATTATGATGCATAAAAAATTAACTCCAGGCTCATGTATGCAAAACTTAATTATGTAGGCTTCAAATCTCATCAGAGTCATTGTTTAACTGCTCTTCCCAGAAACTAAGCTGACTCTTGAAACATTTCATATCTATCATCTATTTTAAAAACATTTTAAATGAAGTAAATGTTTAAACTTCAAAGAAAATTCAGTTTCTTTGTCCTGGGCTAAGTTTGCTATGAGGATTTTGTTGTGTTGCTATTTAGATAGAAGTTTTACAAATACAAATATGAATTAAATAAGACTCTTGAGCCCACAATTAAAATCAGCGTAAACTGGCATTGCTTTATCAAAGCTCATGGGGGCAGATTTGCCTTAGTAGAAGAGTTTGCTCTTGTCTAGTTTTGAAAATGTGATTCAACGTGGTCAACATCCTAGTCAGAAAACTGGGGTGTTTGGTTCTGGGTAAACCTGAGCACCTGCAAGAGAAGTAAACAGTCAATCAGTTCAGGAGTCTATGCTAATGCTTGGGGATTTTTTTCTTCACCAAAAACCAGAGGCATTTGTGGGCACTGGATGCTTATTGCAGTCCAAACAAGCTGTTTTGGGGAGATGTTCTAAACATTTTTAACATGTTATCATTCAGTGTCCACACAGACATTTTAGAAGCATACCTGTTCTGAGACACAAATAACTAGCTCAAGAAATCCTATATGAAAATCATTATATTTGAGGCTCTGAAATAATCTAGGATGTAAAGACAAATATTTTTTTTTTTTCTGGTTAAAAAAGAGAAGGAATAGTGCTACATCTTCCACTATCAGAAGGATTACTAGTAACTACATTACTCTTTCTTAATACTATACTGAAAGCTAAGAACTGGTTTTACTTTGTTATCTTCAGCCCTGCCCATGCTGAAATAATGTTAGTGTTGAAATAACGGTGATGATAATACTTGCTGTGCAGCAGTATCATGGTCTATCAGGGTGTCACTCCTGCTAAAAACTTCTCTGTCTCGGTCCCTCTTTTATCTTTTTTTTACGGAAACATTTTTATAATAGGAACATTTTAAATCTGGCCGATTTTTTAAATGCTCTGCAGCAAATAACAATGATGGGTATAGAGCCTGGCATACTTTTAAACATTGTTGAAGGGCTGCGTAAGGGATTCAGCTGTCTCAGTCCCATTAAGGTATATGGGAACCATATGGCCAGATCCCCAAGTACCACTTTAAAAATGTAGGTGATTCTCTCTGTAACAGAGCACAGGATTTTGAAAGTGCTATTCAGTGCTCCTCTCTTTGAACCTGTCTCAGGTTTTTATTTTCTGCATTTAACTCACGGAAATTGCTGTAGATAAAGAGTCATCCTGGAGGCTGGATTCTGGGTCACATCCTGCTTCCCACCGCTTTAGTTTTCCCACTACTGACTGTGTGGACAAGTCTTCTGCAGAAGTTCTTCTAACAATGTGCCATTTGGGCCACTGTAAACATGTAGCCTCGCTTTGTTCTAAACATTATTTATTAGATGTCTTGGATTCATTTACACTCCCCTTGAAGAGCTGAGGCCCATAAATGTTTACCAACATCCCATTTGCATGCTGAGAAGTCTTCTGAAATGCAAGCCTCCTGGTTTCCCTCTGGCTTCTCTGACTACAACATGTTATTTAAAGCTTTTCTTTCAGAATGACTAGCCAACTTTTAGAAAGGCTAATGTGAGGGACAAGGTCAAAGGCCCTTTAGACCTGGTTATGACAGGAGATGTGCCTAATTTCTCTAAAGTGGGAACAAGCACAAAAGAAACTCCCAGAGAAAATGGAGGACCTGGGTTTTGATAAGTTAAAATACGGAGCAAATATTTCTTGCAGGTTTGCAGAGCTATAGGGAGACCCCTGCAACACCTGCCCTGGGAGGCCTCTGGCTGAACCTGGTTGGCTGCTGCTGCCAGGGAGGGCAGTGGGATCGCCAGTGCCCGCTTTGGGGTGATCTGGTGGTGGTGGCAGCTTGAAGGAGCCTGAAGATGATGGAAAGTTTGCAGAGGTGAAGGTGCAGAGGTGAAGGTGCACATATCTATCTATCTACCTATCTATATCCCCCCACCACCACCACCACACACGCACGCACGCACACCCACACGTCTTGCATACACTCTGGCTAGCAAAGCATCTCCCTGCTGGTTCTGCTTATCCTACTTTTATACTGTCCGGTATTGCATGAACTGACAGGAAAAGCTTTAAATAATCAAAGAACAAGAGAAAGACAAGAAGATGGGAGGAGAGGATAAGAGACAGCATATAACCAGAGAGGATGACTGGCACATACTGCATCCAGCCCGTTTTTCCTTATTGCTACTTATTCCTTGACTCCACTCATGTGGGCTCCATGGCAATTAGGTTTGGGATGTATTTGCAGCTGATAAGGGGAGAGGTTTTTCCATCCAGACAGAAGTGTTTACATTGCACTTGAATAATTTAAAGCAACTTCAGAGCTGCATCTGCCATAGCTGGAACCTGCTTTTCATACTGGAATCTCAAGTGGTCTTTGCTGCCTCCTTCATCATTCAGGCAGACACTCTTGTGCAAAAGGTGTCTGTGTGCTATGGCAAAAATTAGATAGCATTATCTCCTCATAATTATGTAGCAGAGATCTTTTTGTCTGTAGCTGAGAAATATAGGGGCATAAACACCTTTGTGCTCCTTCAAAATAAAGGCTGGAACTGAATTTTTAACATAAGCTGAAATGTATAGCTGGGTTCATTGTAAACCTGTTTGTGGGTAGCTGCATATAGGTAAGACTGTTGGCAAACCAATATCAGTGTTCTGTGTTCAGATATGACCCTTACATACATGATTTTCCAGATGAAAGGAGGGTCTACCTGATATTTAAGTGGTAATGATTAGACAAGAACAAAAAGAGGAAAAAAAATTTTCTTTGATTCTCCTGAGTTCCTTTAAGTGTCTCCTGGACATAATGATAGCCCTACTGGCGTGTAAGAACCAAAAACATGCCAGACAGACCTCCAGAGACATCACTTACTTCATCTCCTGTCAGTCTGAACAATCCTTTATTTTTGTAGTTTCTGGATACAACATAGATTTCTGTCCCTCTCAGCTCTCTGTCCCACTGTCTGCCTTTTCATTTCCAGACATTGGTGCCAACCCAGCTAAATTCCTGCTTGACATAGCTGAAACTCGGTTGCAACAGCAGGTTCTCAGAAATGCCCCAGACGATGGACAAATGCCCCAATTCTCTCAGCATCTGTGCTAACCTTGAAACCCTACCTGGTAGGCACAGTGCAATCAAAAACTAATCAGTGAAATCAAGCTGGGATTTGATCTTGGGAGCTAATAGGAGAAAAAAAGATGACTGTGCAAATACGGTATGGCTTTCAAGAAGGGAGATGCACAAAGACGTTCTTAATCATCAGCATCTCAACAGAGTAGTGATAGGAGGACCTGGCAAAGCCTGTCGGCATCTGTGTTAATCCAGTTAATTAGCAGGAAAGGACAAACTCCTCTGGAAGCACCTATGTGACGGGCAAGCTCTCTTCATATTTCATTAGGATGATTGTTTTAAAGGTTGCAGGCAAAACTCTGCCTGTATTGCTTTAGAGCTTTCCCTTACTGCTGTGCTAAAGTTGGGGCATGTCGGAGGGCACGTGGGGCTGGGAGGTAGCGTGGGGCAAAGAGCATTTGGGCAACCTGGCTTCATGAGGGAGCAGTGTGATGGGGAGAGAGTAACTTGAGCTACAACCTACGCAGTTTGTGTGATTTTCCTCTCCCTCCTCTTCTGCCTTGCTCTTTCAGCAAGTAAAAAAAAAAAAAGGAAAAGGCTGCAATGTGTCACAAAGGAACAGACTGGCAGACATCTGCCTCTTGCCTTATTTATTTATTTCTTTTTTTTTAAAAAAGGAAAGGGTACAGAGCCAACTCTTCACTCCAGAGCCCCCATTCCCTTAACAAACCAAATGGTGGCTGTTGGCAGGGTATTGACAGCTTGTTAATGAAGGAATTCTTGACAAAATGACAACCTGTGTGGGATGCCATGTGAAGCCGAATCCTCCCACAAACCAGTACTAAGTAATTAGGAGGTGGTGAAAATAGCAACTAACTACTGTTGGGGAGAAGAGGAAGGGGAAAAAAAAAATCTCCTAAATTAATTATAAAAGCAGTTCTGGTTTGAAAAGTATCCCTACTCCCTTTCCCTGAGAAGACACAACAATTTTCCCTGAACTGTCTATTTTATCCTTTGAGTTTCTCTTAGTGGGCCAAAGGGTGCATCTCAAAAGACTGAGCCTGACTACCATGAATTCGGTGCCTTTTTCTCTGCAAATATGATCAGCAAATGAAGCACTAATGAAATCAAACAAAACGTCGGCTGCTGTGGCTGCCCTTTCTGCTCCCCACAAGGACCCTGTCTCGTTCACCATACTCTGTTTTTCCCTTGATTTTTGTCTGATTGCTTCAGGCAGGTGGGCCCAGCTGTCGACGACTGCACTAGGTTTTAAACCCCTGAGAGGAAGCTGGGTGGTGAATCAGCCAAAGTAGAGTGCTTGAGTTATGAAGTGGGTCTTGCAGAAAGGCACATTTTTGAACAGTGGCTCAGCATCATGGGCTTGCAGCAGCAGCAGTGTCCACGTTCATGACCACAGCATCAGTATCAGGTGTTAAAGCATTGGTTAGCAGCAGCTGTAGCAAAATCCACGGCCTGTGGTGGAATTATATTTCAGGTGGTCATTCAGTTTGGCTCACTAGGAAGATACCATTCTCCACCCTGTCTTGAACATGAGCTTATGATAATTTAACTAAATGGTTTGGAAAAAAAGAGTAAAAATGGTTTGTACAAGAAGGAAAATTATGTATTCCATTTTAAATGTTGATTTTTTTTTCCCCAGAGGCTGAAAACTTTCGAACAACTGTAATATGCAACAAGCAATGGAAATAAAATGAAAAAAAAAAAAAGAAAAACATTTTAGGGAGTATTGTTTTGTGGGTTTTTGTTTGTTTGTTTGTTTGTTTGTTTTCCTTAAATGACAGCCACAATTTTAAGAAATTCTGCTAACTTTGTTGTTTTGTACTTTTAATCTGTCTGGCCTCTTCCCACCTTTTACAGCTTCTGGGAGTGACATTTACTTTCTACAATTATAGTTTCAGATAAGCAATACAGACTGAAATGAACATTTTATTCCTTCCATTTTTAAAATAACTTGGAGAAATGAAGAACTTGTAGACTTTGAACAGCACTCAAACAGCTTATATGCATTTTCAATTCTTCATTACTTTTTTGTTTTGAATGAGCAAAGGAACCTCACTAACTTTCTTGTATCTCATCTATTACTCAGGTGAGTCTGTTCTTATTTGTGGCTTTTGTAGTCATGCTCTGTTAAAACATTACAAAAGCTACAAATAAATAACTGCCTGAGGAATTATTCATTGATTCTTGAAGTGGATGGATAATAAGAGATCTATACATTTAATTCTATGAAATATTTTTGGAAGGAAGAGAGATTGACTTAGTTCTGGTTTACTGCATGAGGTCAAGAATAGACATAAGAAAGAACACTTTAAAGGTTAAAGGCTTCACTTTACAGGGAGCTGTCAAGACATCTAATGCTTCAATAACCTGCTGTACCAGTGAGAGGCAAAAGCCAGGTCAGGGATATTTTATTCTTTCCAAGTATACTAACAGAGCTATGAAATAATTGTTTATGCTGCAAGTAGACAATCTTGTTTTGCCTGTATAGTGTGCCTTAAATTACTGATATTTTTCTTTTTCAATGACTTCTTGCCCCACTCACTTTTCAAAGAAAGCAAACCAGTTTTTGATGTTGGATAATTACGTTGCTCAGTATCATCGGCAAATTAATGATAGGACATAAATGAATGTTTTATATTTGGGTAGTCAGCAGTTTTTGTGATGTGAAGAAGTATAGCAATACTGATGATGAAATTTTGACCCATGAAAATGTGTGAATACATATTAGCATTGGCTCATAAGAATCTTGCTTTACACAGATGAAAAAAACTGGGCTGAAAGTCAGTCATTTCAGTTTATTTCTGGCAGCTGGATTAAAGCTTTTGGAGGTTTCTTATGACAATAGCATTGAGAAATTACTCTAGAAAACTAGTATGCAGGGCACACGGTTGATCAGCGCACTGGTTTTGTTCAAAATGCAGATTGTGAGCTCCTTTCTTTTTAGGAGGAGTTACTCCATGTTCTGGCCCGCAGTATAGGGCCACAGGATGCTACCAACCAAAGGAAAATATACCCAAATCCAAAGAAAACAAGGCTTGTCAGATGATGACTATATTAAAAAAGTAAATAATAAAAAATTAGTCACAGCACTTATTAAAGTCTGGACTGTACTGTAGAGGATAATCTTTCCTTCATGTAAGCGTGTACTAGGTGCTGTAATAATCTTTCCCACAAATGGGAAAGAAAAGGTATATGACCCCTTTGTGTTTGTGCCGGCAGTTTATGGCTGGCTTGGTGATACTGAATTAGGGAGAAGCTCATTTACAGTGAATAGGACTGCTTGTGTGATTGTGCTCCTGGGGTCAGGTTCTTTGCTTGTAGACTGAGAGGTAAATATTAAGGCTACCACTGATTTGAAATTCTCAGCCCTCAGGGGGATGCTGCTGTCTGTGCTATTCATAGATCTTGACCTCCCACTTCTGGTACCTGTGGAGGAAGTGGAACTACCATCAGTTTCAGTGGAAAATGCTCTCTTGCAGAGTAGGTAAGAGCTAGCGCTCGTCACTGCTACAGAAGGTGACTGTGAATGGGGCTTGCTCCTCTGACGTGCTAAGTAAAACACATTTTTTATGTCAAGTGCTTTGCAGGCTTAGCCTCAGCGTGCTCAGTATTTTGTTGTATCAAACTGTCAGGGAGGAGCCATATACCAGAGAATCTATTCTTGCTCCAGGGTCTTATTTGTCCAAAAGCAATCTGAAATGCAAGTAAATTCCAAGTAACCGCATGAGTGAAACTGTTGGAACATTGTCAGCAGAGAGACAGACATGTCCAAGCAATGCAGACTATGCTAAGATCACTTGCATGGGATTTGTTCAGCTGCTAAACAACAAAAAAATTACGGGATGAGATATCTCTCAGTCTTTCATTTATTTTAATAAAACTGTACATTTATTGTGCTAACTGAAATAAAGGGAGAAGGCTTTTCAAAGCCTGACAAAGTTTACTTGTTAGTACCCCTTTATGTGTGAGCTCCTATTGTGCTCAGATGCTCAGAAAGGCATCCGAGGTGCAGCACAATAATTATATTCTTCAAAGATCTTTCTCTTGTCTTATGGATGAGGAAATGTATATAACTTTGCATTTAAAGATCATGCAGTGGGATTTCATGTGGAGTAGCAATAACTGGCTGAAATAGAAGCGCCTTAAATGTGCTTGCTTTTGTGACATTGCAAAATTAAATTTAATATTTGCAAATTGGTTATCTAAACTCACATTCTGTCTAACCCATAGGAAGTATTATGATTCTTTCAGAGCTACTGAGCATCCATATTTCTTTCATATTTCTTGGGATCAGTCAGAGGTACTGAATACTTGACAATTTTGAAAACGAAGTTGCTCAAATAGGTTCTGAAGTATGGCGAAGGGAACTCTGTTTCAGGGGGTGATTTTGAAAATCTTGGCCTGAGATCTGTCCTGGAATGAATCAAGAAAATGTAGTTACTGTGTGTAACGCTTTTGTCTATCCCCCCCATTCAGCACCAGATCTCGACTTGTCCAAATTTTGTGTTTGTTACAGCTTCACAGCCAGTGAGTTCTCTTCGTGAAGGCTGTCAACCAAGTGTCTGAATTACAGCCTGCAATCTGAGTCTGTTTAGATCTAATAATTTCTATACAGTAGGTAAGGAAAAGAGCAGCAATCAATAAACAGCCTCCTTTCCCTCAGCGTTCCTGGCTAGTATTGTTCAGGGACTCTCCAAGAAGGGTATTTGTGAATTTTAGAGCAGAACTCTGCTTTTTCTGTTTTCATTGTATGAGCTAAGAAAAATCCTGATAACATCAAGCTGTCTCCTCCCTCACCAGCCAGCACCAGCTTCCATGCTTATGCGGGTGCTGACACTAAGCATCGTTACTGCTTTCTCGTAAAACAATTGTGTTCCCACCAGTGCTTACCAATTCCAGCAACTGGTGATGGCTGAGCAAATTGTAACCTGGGATCTCTCCTTCCTGTACTGTAGCTCACTTATGTTTCCCCACAACATGACCTCAGTGATGGACTGCCTGTGACTATATAACTGCACAGTGAAAACCTGATCCTTGACACTGACTGCGCCAGCATAGTCCAGGTGTTACCCATAATACCATGAACCAGAGCACTCTTGGTGTAGGTAGGTTTTACTACAGCGTAGATGTACGTTGAGGGAAGATGCAGATGAAGGCAGTTGCACCAGCAGCAAAAATGTACATATGTGATAATGCTTTACAGAACTTCCAGAAGAGTGATGGTACTGTGTTGAATTGTTGTTATACCTTCAAAATAATTTACGAAAAAAGACCTAACTAGGGTAAGCAAATAAAAATGAGAAACTGAAAAGCAAGGCAAAGAGAGGTAAAGAAAACTGTCCAAGGAGACTGCAATTAAACCATGGGAATTTCTGACTCCCAGGCACATATTCATCTCAGTTCGTCAGACCCTGCTGCCTGATTATTATTTAGAGTGAAATGTATGTTGGCTTGTTCACTTTATTTATTCACTTTAATCATCTCACAGCTCCTTCCACTCCAGGGCATTGCTGGTGGACAGAAGATTTATAATTTGGAGAAATCCTGAGCCTGGAAATGGGTGAATTGCTACAGCTCTTGTGCAGGTGTCATTTCATAGCAGTAGATCCTCTGATTTAGACCAGTGGACATTCTGGGCTAACAGAAGCAGAGCTTGTGCAGCAGGCAGTAATATGTAATTGGGAAACTATATGTTGCTGCATCGTTATTAGGATAAAAACTAGGGCTAGGAGATGTTTGCTCTATCTCAACAGCAGGCTATCAATATTCTCAGCAGCATTATTAGTATTTATTGAAAATCTTTTGTAAAGCACTGCAAGTTTACACAGAGGTAATTTACATCAGATAATTAGGATGCCTAAAACCATATACGGAAGGATAGATGCTAGTAGTGCTAAGTGCTTGATTGTATTACATTGCAATGCTATTCTAGGGGGATTAGAACATTTTCTGTCACTGTTGATTGCATGGCAACAAAATGAGAAGTTTGTTACACACATTTCTGGGTCTGACTGGTTATGAATTCTCGACTGCGCCTTAAAATTAGTCTGATGCTGCACAATCCAGGTGATACTATCGAGCAAAATAAGATGCAAGTGACATGACACAAAATGCTGAATCTTATGTTTTGCATAAACCATGCTGTGTTTGCATACAAATGGTTTTGTAAAGCACCTGTGTGTAAACTACTGACTTTGCTTTTACCAATATGCAGTTTTGAAAGACAGTATTGCCAAATACAGCCATATTTAGCCATATTTATTGATTGCTTCTTATCATAAGACAGTCTTTTCCCTTTACAGTAAGGGAATAATATATAATATGCTATCACGCCATCGAGATTCCAGGCTTGAACTTGAATTGTTCCATTTTGTGACCTGTGAAAAGATCTGGATATTACCAAATCTTATTTCTGTCTACATGATTTAATTTTATTTCAGTTCCATATGCTGTGAAATTTGCTGTTTGTAGGAGGATGTAGTTCTGTATGTTGTATGTAAATTCAGCATACACTTAAGTTTAGATTGAATCTTGAGCCACAGAGCAGCCCAAGTTGGTGTCAGTCAGCCCCTGAAATCATGATGTGTTAAAGCCCTAAACAATATTTTGAGCCTGATACAAACCCCACAGAATTCAAGGGGAGATTTTTCATCCACGTGAGTGGTCTTGGTACGAATCCACTCTGCTTAACTGAGCTTTCCAGCTAAGGCATAGGTCTGACCATGCTGTAGGCCTGTATCATCTCACACGGGGCAATTGGTAACACTACACTTTGAGGAATTTGTTTGCTGCTTCCTCAGTGTATGTCAAGAAGTGGCATCTGGGTTAATAGTTTATCTGCTGCATATCTGTAGTCATTCGCTGACTCTACTGAGATGCTGAGGGGAGACAAGATGAGACAGGACTGGTGCCCCTGCAGCAGGGAGAGTAGGGAATGCACTTCTTCCCACATGCAAGCTGTTAAAGGTTGTGAAAGCCTCTATGCCCTCTCCTACTGCTCCTTCCTTAAGTGCTCACACAGGGGCCAAGCAAAATGTGGTGTTGTGCCTGACAGAAAGATTTTGCTAGGTCAGGCATGAGGATGGTGCTCTCCAGGGCTAAGGTTTCATGAAGAGCAGAGGGACAGAGATCCAGGAGTATTACTAAATGGGCCAATCATTACCAAATCCATTTTTCATCATTCATTCACAGGAAGAATAGGGATGTCTAACTTAATCATTCCTTATAGAAAATAAACAGGCACCTTGTCAGCCCATGAGAAAAATCATTCACTGATGCCAAGATAATGTTTCTAAACAACTGACTGGATCAAAGGTGAAATTTAATTGATTATGTGTTAAATATGCTCTCTCTCCCTGTCTCTGACATAACACTCTCTCATACACACAGAGTGAAAATACCCAGACAGTAGGCTGAACAATTTCCTTCTCGTTGCCATAGAAATTTCAGGCGATTATCCAGTAGCGTGGATGGATTGCTTCTAGAGATACAGGGCTTGATTCTTTTTCACTTAAATGATGTAAATCAGAAACAGTGCTGCTGAACTTAATGAATCGTAGAACTGGTATAAATGAGAGGAGAGGCAGTGCTACAGTGTTAGAGGCTCTTTCTCTTTTGGTCATTTTTTAACTAAGTGAAAAAAATTATTGAATTATTCACATATGCCACAGCATGTCTGTTGTGGCTAAGTTCAAAATCCTGGGTGGACTCTTACAATTTTTTAGGATTTTTGCTAATTGCTGCTAAAGTCTTTGGTGTAGGACTTGAGTACTGCTCAAATTCATAGTACAGATATATCCTTCACAGCAGGCTTTATGTCTGAATGTACAATTAAAAAAAGGTAAGAGGAGCAACTAGAAGCATTTGAGCAAAGCGACTTGTCTGGAGTCACAGGCAGATCAAAGGCAGGGTAGGAGCAGATCTCCTGTCTCTCCTGCTCCCATCTTACAAGACAATGCCTGTGAGTATGAGGGCAGTGCAGCAGGTAACAAGAAGGCAATGCTCCATTAGCCAGTTTTCTTATACCAATATGCATTTGTCAGATCTAGTTTGTAGGCCAAGATCCAACTGGGCATCCCAATAAACAGCATATGACTATGACATCCAGATGTGATCTGTTGCTGTTGTGTTGAATTAATCAGAGTTTGGCTCTCTGTGCTCTTTGTGGGAAGGGAGAGTCGAGGGAGTGGAAACAAATGAGACTGAGCTTCTTTTATGCCAGGCATGTATATTTGTAACAGGGCGTTTGACCCTTGCTCAGGGCACCCACAGCTCTACAAGTCTCTGCCCACCTCCTGCAACAAACCACTTCCAGTGCTTGCCCGGGAGGGGAACTCAACGGGCAGTTGAGAGGGAGATGTCCTGATGGAGATGTTCAGGACGTGAGACTCCCTCTAGGTCCAGCCCTACTATCAGGAGGTTGAGTTGGCTTGGACATAACCCTGGCACAGCAAGGGTGTGACCTGGTGGTGTACAGAGTTTCCAGCCCAGGCTTGGATAAGTGCACCATCAACATCACATATCTGCCAGGGTCCTGCGGCTTCACCCTTGCCTGGAAAAGCTCATTCCAGTGTATATATCAGAGTGCCTGAGAACAGCTGTGTTGGGGATCTGCAAATTCCAAGGCTGGCCTTGTTGTTTGTACATGCAATTATGCACACATGGTTTCAAATATGTTCATTCGGGCTCGTTCCTGGCCTCCAACATGGGGAGTGTGGAGTGCGTGATAGTCCCCAGGACACAGTGTTGATTGTGCATTGGAAGCGTTGACCTCAGAGGGCGACGAGGCACATGACACACAGCAAGATGTAAGTTGTTGTTTCTCTGAGCAGCATTAGTTTCCCATCTGTAAGCTGATTAGGCTCTCAAGTGCTAAGGCTGATGGGATGGCAGTAGTAGGGATATGAACCACCGCTACAGGAACCTTAAATGGATCATGGACAAGTTGAAGTCTATGTCCGTGGCCTACAAAAGCCTGGGTCTACAGACATAGGTTTTCCAGCAAAAAGTCCCTTACCAGATAGCCCTTCTCCAGGGAGACTTTCCTTCCCTTTCAGCTATTTATATTCATGGGTAGAAAGATTTGCCATGTTATATCTTTCCTTCTGTTTTGTGCTGTAGTATAGGAATTTCTAACCTCAGAGCAGAGGTGGTGTTAGGCACTTTCCTTGGGAACTATTGTTACTACTTGCCTCTGTCTAGAAAAGTGATTCTGTAACATTTGCACTCTGCTCTTGCCTGGTAATATTTTCACAGAATTAATGGATGAACGCCTGTCAATAATACTGCTGGTAGATATTAACGCAGTTCAAAAGCATTAAGATGCTGTCACCCCTGAATGAGCTGTATGTTCTATATCAACTTTATTGGGAGCTCTGTGGACTTTCACATTTGGACCATCTGTAAATATAGCAGCTCCATGACTCATGTATTTTTTTTCCCTATTTGAACTCAAAGAAAAATTAATCTGGCCCATCTGCAGCTGGACTTGTTTAGAAAACCTGATTGCCTTCCAGACACCAGCCATCCATGCTCCAGGGATGACAGTCTTTCCACATGCTAATTAACTGAGGACAGAAGAAATCATCACAACATTCCCATCTTTATGCCTGCAGCTGTAAATTCAGAATTAAAGTAATTTGGGAGAAATAATGTTGTGAAGTGTCACAGAAGATTTGCAACTGCCAGTGCTTTTAAAGGAGCTAAGCTTATAACCATGCACTGAATATGATACTGAAATATAATCTTCACTTGTTTAGTGACTTCCTTGTTCTGCCAAAAAAGCCCAGCAGAACTGGGGCTCTAGAAAGCATCTACATAATTCAGATTAGAAGCTTGACCAGGGAATTACAGAGATAGAGGCTAGAAGTATCTCAGGTATGGACCTTTGATGTCTACTCTATTCTCTGTTAAACTAAGCCACTGAGAGTCATTAGGACTCTTTTCAAAAATAAGATGTGCCAGGAGAAATGGCAGAGGCATGAGGCGCAGCTGGTAAATAAGGAAATCTAAATGAGCAATATCTTGAACTCCATAGATTTATGTTATACCAGCTGCCTGAAAGAGACAAATGTTATTTATTCAAGAGTAATCACACGCAGTAAAATCTTACATGTTAAGAATATTATGACATTGGTAACTGCTGCATGCAAATGGGGAAGGTGAAGGATGTCCATAAGGATTCCTCGGTGATTACTGCACTTTTGTCAGCTCTTACCTTTTACCATAAATCTTATGATATGTGCTATTTTCCACTAATTCTTGGTGCTATGATAGAAGAATCTCAGATTGCATAGGAAAGAAAGAAAACAGTGGGGGGAAAAAACCTAAAAACATGATTAAAAACATTCCCCATCCAGAAGATGAATGAAAAGAACCTAGCATTTTATCTTTACCTCAAGATTTGTCCTTCAGTAAAAGTGAAAATAACTCCTTAGCTGCAGGACTTTGCTCATCACAGTGGCTCAGAGCCGTCTGTGTACTCCCATTTACACCCACCCTGATTTCCCAACAGAAATCTTTGTGTGGATGAGGGCATTCAGGGCTGTTCCAAATCCCATTAGTCAGTCAGAATCTTTCAATTGCCTGTAGTGGTCTTTGGATCAGCACTGTGATCATTAATAACAAGTTAGAAATGGCTACTCCAGTGTCTGGTTACCCCAAAAGACTTCTTATAACATTCTTCTGCTGCAGCAAGCCTAACCAGTGACTGTTCTGCTTTTATCTGTACCACTGAGCATAATAGGTCTGCATGAGGAGTATGAAAAAAGCAGTAAGGAAAATGTCTTCTGCTTTTCTGTCTTCCAAGTATCTCCTTTATTTAGGTATGCCTGCATCACTGTCAGTTGAACGCTAGATGCCTTGGTAATGAATTAGAATTCAGCTTCCCCTGAGCATTCTGCACCGAACAGTTTTAAAAAAATATAATCATTTTAAAAGAATGACAGATTGAGAGCAAAAGCAGTTCCAGAAGTTTTGTATCCACTTTACATGTGACTCAAATCCAGGGTGTCCAGCTGGTTCAGACAGACCTTGCAATGATTTTCATCCTTGTAGTTCCTAGCTCCCTGGGAACGTGTTATTAAACAACCTCCTGTTGCATGGTTACGTTGGTAAATGTGTGTGCTATCCCATGACTGTGAAGGCAGCAAGGGTAGAAAATTTCAGATGGAATCTGGAATATTAGTGTTTACTAATACAGTGAGCCAGAGCCCTCTACAAATACATAGCAGCGGGTTCAGCAATCCACAAAAGGTGGCAGAAAGGTGACAAAATTTTCATGATAAACAGCAAGACCAGTGAAGTGCTGGGAACTAAGTCCACAAAATCTCTAGACAGGTATCTGTGAAAAGTGACATTGATTGGCTTTTTTTGGGGGGGAAGACTTGGTGGCCGTTGGGAATTTGTGGTTCCCCAGCCTTATGCTGATACAAGACAATACAAATCGGCTGAACAGCAGCATCTTGCTTACTTCTGTCTCCTGCTGGGTTTCTACTGGGAAATCTGGTAAAGTAAACACAATCTAGCCAACCTCCCATGAAAGGCAGCAGTAAAAAACCTAAAGGTTAATCCCTTTGACCATTTACCTCTATTTTTATTTCTAGTGCTGTGATCCTGGAAATTTTAATGAAACCACGCAGTGCAAAACGGCTCCTCTGCAGCTGTCTCAGGACCTGGGATACTACCACAATCTCTTGAGACAGGTTTTACTATACAAAGTAAAAGACTTGTACATGGGAGGGAAGTCAGAACCCTGTGCACATAAGCAGGGAAAGAATAAGAGTATCAGAGTCTGGCTTTACAGGCTACATCAAACAGTGATGTCCTGGTTTCTGAAACAAGGGAGTTCAGGCTGGAGCGTGCTGGACTTGCACCAACCATATGCCCAGCTTCCTCCCCACGGAAACTAGGCATGAAAGAGGGACAGGGTATCATCTTAGACTGGAGTCTAGACATGACCCTGGCAGACATCTAGAGCTGGGATCTGGCCAGAAACTTGGCTCCACAGTGTAGATAACATCACTTATTGCAGCAACCTATTATGTGGATTGTAAAGGTGCACATATAGGGCAGTTATTATTTTAGCTGACACTAAAAATGCATAGCTTGGTTTGCTCCATGTCAGCTAGCTTGTGTGCTGACACTGCTAGAGCCATTTAGTAGTTTATGGCAACTTCCTATGTGACTTTTTGATTTACTACATATTCCTCATTCAAATTCCTACTGGGAAAGGAGCCCTGACAGTGTGTCAGACTTAAATCTGTCTACTTGTGATGACCGAAGTTTCATACTTCTGTATTGGTATTCCTTCCTAATAGAAAGACACTAACCTTTATTTGACTACAGCTCAGTTGCAGCTTGATTCCTCGCGCAATAGTTTAAACCATTTGAAAAGGAAGTGTAGGCTATATAAAATGTGTGGAGAAGACAGGAGATATATGAGCATGTAAGGCACATGTTTCATTAGCAAGATGCATTTTCATGGTGCAGCACACAGAGGATGTGGGCATAAGGTGCCAAGCTCTGTGTCCCACAGGGACCATGCTGGAATTGGGGACAAGAACTATGTTTCTCCTATAAACTGGTGTGTTTCAAGTTGTGTTGTTTTTCAGCAACAGTGTGTTCCCACAGAAAACAAACTCTTTTCATCGAAAAATACCTACCCAAATCTTTTAGAATGGTTCTGAAGTGTGACCATCTCTAAGTTCAATAAATGGTGCTTTCCATAGTTACTGGTGGAATTTGCCTCAAATGAGTGGCCATACCTCTCAGATACTGTGGATTTACTTATTATGGGACTTAAAAGAGAGATTTGCAACGCCATAAAGAGGAAGTAAGTATCTAGTTTCTGTCATCAGATGAAGCTATTCATTTAACTAACTTTCATGCTCTTGTACATCGAAGTTTCATTTGTGTTCGTATGGCTGATCCTCCGTGTTGGTGTGGTAGTGCCAGTCAATCAAGCATTACGTTAATTAATTACATGTCTTTTACCTTGCTATGTATGAGGCTCTATTTGGCATTCATGCGATATTCAGGAAGGTTTTTAATTAGGCTATGCCATCTCCGCGTTTGAGCTGTGACAGTCTGAATCTGTTTGATCAAGAGAAGCAGCAAAATATGCCTGAGGTGACCAGTGCTTGGAGTGGCTCCACCCTGATTTGTTTGTGTTTTGAACTTGGTGGTTCATAATGCACTAAGCAGAAACTGGGCACTTTCAGAGAATTATTCATGCAACAGACACTTTATACCTCTGCCCCAAGGGATGGTCAGTTTAAACTGTGCCAGCCACATTATGTAGCCAAGAGGATGTTAATGGGGCTGAAGTCAAGTCATATGCCAAAACAAATAAATAAAATGAAACAATGTGAAAATATTGTTTGAAGAGTCATATTGACTTATCAGTACATGCAAAGTGAACCTCGATTTAAAGTCTCAGTTGCAGCTGAATAGACCCTGCAAACTGTACTAGCTGACACAAGACTGCATGGGCCCTGGGACAGCAAATTCCTTCAGCAACTTGTGCAACTTACCCACTTTCTCCTTTAGGAAGCTGGCCTTGGGTAAATGCCCTCACTTCTCATTGTTGCAAGCTAGTTTGTCTAGCATTGGTGATTGCTCTGGGATGCCAAGAGTGTTTTCTCAACACAGCGTAAGCAGGCAAATAGACTACTTGAGCTGGAGATCTGTACTGTGACTCTAATTTCCCCTATATCTTTTTGAAACCAGAGGAGGAAGTTTAGCACAAGACAGAGGTAGGTTTGTATTTCTGTGTACGTACAATCGATGTGGGTTTAGTATGCTATTAATAAGTGCCAGAGTGTTTTGTCTAGCATTAAGAAAAAGAACCCAACCACATTAACATGCAGTGCGTGTAGGTGAGCAAGAGATCTGATTACCTTTCTCCTCTATTTCTGGATGAAAATGTGGATATAATGGAAATAAAATGACTTGCTAATGACTTTGGTAATGCAGTGTCTCTTAGAAGGGTATTTAGACAGGGGTATGACATAGTTGAGAAACAACTGAAATTGTGGCTTTTGGCACTTACTACTCCATTTTAGCCACTAGCTTCCATTTCTGTATTTACAAATTGCCAGAGCAATAACTGCAGCCTCAGTTTAGCTCACGGTGAGTGCCTGGGCTGAGATACAGGAATCTATGGCAAAACTCCCTTTGGCTTCAGCAGGGCTCTAATTTCTCCTTCAGTATACAGTTCCTGGAATCGCTGAATGGCCCATAAAATGTTTTTAAGCTTTTAAATGTAAAGCAAGACATAATTAAGACTAGACTGAGGACTGACTCTTAAAATGTGTGTGTGCACTGGGCATGTGAATGACTGAGTAGGTAGCAGTGCAAATATAAAGCTTGTAAGGGCAAATTACTAATTGTGTTCTTATGCGGGTTTTCCACCTGCACGTGAGGTACTTAGATTGTATGAACAGGTCTGGCATCTGTTAACTTTCTTTTAAACCTTTCAGACGCACATGCATTTCTTACACTTATTGAACCTACCAATCTGCTTTCAACTCAGCAATATCATTGCCAAAGCTTTTTTGTCACTCCAAAGAATGTCTGTGAGTGCCTTGAGCAAGTGAGATGTGTATTAGATTTGACTGAGGTCTTGTTAAGAGTCTAGAGAGAAACAGCAGCTGTGGAAGGTAGTATTGTTCTCTGCCATGGTTGAAATTAAGGAAAGTCTTACACAATATGATGAAAGATTTCATTTTAAGCAGAGGTTTATGTTACAGATTCCTAACACCTCTGGGGATTTCTGTTGAGAGATTGCTAATGGGAAGACCCTTTCCAAAAGATCAGTTGTTTAGATTCACTCCTGCACTAGCACAAAACTTTCTTTTAGCATGCTAACACCTTTAGTGAGTGAAACCACTTTTTAGAGGAAGTTCATTAGCTTTCACTGGATTTTTTTCACTGGGTGGTTGTCTTTCTCCCATGTTGCTGTCTGCAGGCTGGCCTGCCTATTCTTTCAGTAGTGGAAAAATATTTTCATATGCAGTATGGAGTGCATACACAGACCATTATTTTTGCCAGTATGCTACTCATGCTGTGGATGTTTTCCAGTAAATGAGGCAGGAGGGTGCCAGCAGAGGTCAAAGGCTGAGCAGAAAAACAGGCTGAATGTCAGGGAGAGAAGGGGCATGCTTTCGGTCATGTCTGTGGCCCTAAACTCTTGCAGAAAGGATGGAACAAGAAGCCATTTACACTAGTGGGTACTATGTATGTAGGCAACAGGAACAGCAGCTGTTCCATAGTATGAAAATGGCCCCTGATGTATCTGGAAGACCTTCTGTGCAGAAATATATGCTATCCTATTCTTATTCTCTAGTATTAGCCTATTCTTATATAATTATCATATGTATATATAACCCTAACATTATCCTAATCCCTACAGAATGCTAATATTAGCCTATTCTTATGCTCTAGCATCAGAGGCAAAAGGAGAAAGGGCCTCATGTTTTTGTTGCTGTTGCAAATGTTTAGCAGTGTTAAAGATACATATTAAAACACTGCTCTCTTACAGTTGTGTGTCTGATTCTGACAGACACATCTGCAATATCCATGGAATAAATATGCAGAGCAAGGCAGCACCTACTCAGTTTGGAAAAAAAAGCAGAGTTAAGGCAGACCACATCTTTTGCAGAAGTCAGTGAGTGATTTAGCTGTATCACAAGCTTCTCCATTGTTCTCTTTCCTTCTCCAAAGGTTCTCTGTGTTTCAGCTCTGGGGTCTCTCATTCAGCTATGGTGCATTGTCTGTAAAGCCTCCTATTAGTATGGATTTTTAGCACTATAGTGAGCACCCTGGAGGGTGAAATTAAATGTAGATGATGACAGAGTGCTGAAACTCAGCAGAATTACAGTTTCAATTACCCGACTACAAACATGGATCAGAGACATATTCCTAAACCCTCAGTTCCATCTGGGTCTCAAATGACTTCAAACTCACATACAATTTCCTTGTTCAGTTGAAACCTGTCTTATTTCTGCTCATGGTCCATTTATTTTCCTGGGACAGCCATTAAAGACGTTTAGTCTGGGAGGCACTAAGAATTGCTTTAGAAACATGAGCTAATATCACTGATGGGAAATGATCTTCTGCCATCTCACACTCTGCATCTCCAAATGATGTCTGGTGCAAGTCCAGAGGCTGAAATTAGAAGGTACGCTGCAGCTGCTTAAATAACCCAAATTCATTTTGGATGGTTTCTCCAGGAGTATAAAACTGTCTCTCACTATGGTCATGATGAGCTAGCCGCTTCTGAGACCTCCAGGCACTGCTAGATCATAAAGTTATAATAATAGATATGAAATATAATAAGAATTGTTATTTTAAATGTTGACTAACAGTATGAGTGAATACATCAACTCTGGCAAGTATATCCAGATCTGAGATAACTTGTTCTGTTTTGTATGGTATTTAAGACACCATGTGGCTAGGCTGAAATGGATGGGTATTACAGAGTTTGGTCCACACCAAAAAGTAAACAAGCAATAAAACAAAGTATAGGCTCAAATACTCTTGTGGTAAGGCTAGTATACATACTGAGTCAGGAAAATAAGCATATCAAAACATCAAGTTTTAGTGACATAAAAGTAGTTCTTTAGAGCAAAGACTTCGGAGCAATTCTCCAGCTTACCTCTCCCAGTGAAAAGCATGAGCCTGCCAATTATATATGAAATATCCCACCAGGTTGTACAAATTCTTATAGCGTGACCAGGCTGAAAGTCAAAGATAGTGTCAGATGTTGGCTGTAGCCTTTCAAGAAGTGCCACATTATAAGTAGCCACATAGCTCAAGCTATTAGAGCTTAAGGTAAAGTGAGGATGTCCTGGGTCCATGCTATTATTTCATGTCACTAAGAATTTTAGGGAATATGTGGTACAGTTGAATGGAGCTTCAACTCTTTCTGGTATGCTGCTCATTACAGAAATGGGGATTAACAGAGAAAGAATGTATCAAGCTAGTTAGAAATTGCTGAAAGGGTTATGAATGGCGGGCCAGAACTTCAGTAGGCATAAATTGGCACAGCTCAGTTCAACTCAGTGGACTATGCCTATTTTAAATCTGCTGAGATTCCAGCTCATTATATAGAAACCTGCATCCATTTATAGATCATAGCAAGAAAAGGTTAAAATTTAAGATCGCAGAAGTAAAGCATTAGTAGATAATACTACCTTTTTCCTTTTTTTTTCAAGTATCAAAGTCAAAATGACCTTTAAAGATGACATGGTGTTTGGGGCACTCGAAATGTATATGTTGTTGCAGAATAAATCCAATATATTATTAGGAAGATAACATAGCTATATTTCTTTTTATTACAGTTTTATTTTTAACTACACTTTTACAAGAGACATCATAAAAAGTTAATGTGTCTGAGAATTAAAAAAAAAACAGCAACAAGAAAAATCTATCCAGCTACAAGCTCTTAGGCATATATTCATAACCACGTTCTTGCCCTATTTCATAGTCCCGATTTTTCCTTGCTAGCTTTTCTCTTCAGACACCTCCGCTCAAACTAAAACTTTAATTCTACACAGGAAGCTATAAAAAGTAAACATTTGGGCCTTCTCCTTTCTGCAAAGAAGGGAGCTGTGCTGGAGGTTCGATGGTGCTCAACAGCAAGGATATAAGCCATTGCAGAGCTATTTTGTGATAAACGCATCCCTTGCCTTTCGACCTGGCTGAGTGAGAAATGATCGGGCTTTTGCCAGAAGGGCTTCATGGTGCAAGCGTTGTCCCATGATCATTTCTGCTGGAGCGGCTGAGGGAGGCAGCGGCTGGAGATACAAGCAACCACAGCCAAACATTTCTGCTGCTCGTTTCCATTGCTGCGTTTTCCGAATGCGGCACCAGGGGACTCCAGTTTTATGGCTTGTTTTATTGGTACAAACAGCAACTGCACACAAAGCGGGTGCACCACGCACGCTGCTGAGGGGATCAGAAAAGAGTCAAGCTCTGAAGAAAAAAAAAAACAAGAGAGAGTTTTGTTGAGCTGTAAGCTCTTTTGCGAGTTTATGCACCTCTCTGGCTTTTGAGAAGTAAAGCTGACAGGCTGATATGGTCCTGACGTTTTGATGTATTTTCTGATAGAGTTCAATAACAAAAAGGCCCAGACACACACGGGTGGATTCATATTTCCCTTGAACTGGAATAAATCAGGAGCAGCGGCATTACATCAAAGCCACGCTGGTGTAAGCAGCATTGAAACGAGGTTCATTTAGCAGCGCGATGCTATGAAAGATGTTATTTTGCATAACCCTCCTCACAGAAATGAATCTGTTCCCTTTTTTTTAATGCCACAGGAGAAGCTGTCTGTGATACTTGGCTAAAGACTTCCTATTTTCAGACTCTGTTGTCTGCTGCTTATGATTTTAACCCTTCAGACTGAAATTCTCCATGCGGGGTCTCTGTCTCGGGCTTAACATTTTTGCAAGCAAAGCTGCAGGTGAAGGTGAGTCAGCCATTTCTCAGAATGCAATTTAGAGGAAACATATTGTTTCGCCCCGGTTAGAAAATGAAACAGCCACCCTCTTCTCCCCAGCTCTTTGATTTAAAAAATCAAAATCCCTGGTGGCACAAGTAAGCCTAAACAGCCCTGAGTGGCCCCACCTGGGGCCTCCCTGCCTCTGCCCATGGTGGAGGGGCTCCATTTGAGCTCAGCTGGGGCTGTTGGTTCCCTCCATGGGGGGGTGCTGTGGGTGGGCCCCTGCTTGGCCTGTCCTGCTGGCTGGGGGCTCTGGCCTGTGCCCGTGGCCTTGGCTGCTGCTCTGGGGCCTGGCTCACCCCCTTGCTGTGTCTGGGCCTGCTGAGGGAGGCCCTCACCAGCCTCGTACTGCTCTCAGGTATGGTGGGGCTGCATGCCCTGGCTTGTGGGCTCTGTGGGTCACAACAGTGGGTGCCATGTTTTCTTAACCCCTCTGAAATGGGGGGCGGGTAAGATGATGCTACTAAGGAAACTTCATTAAAGAACAAAGCAGGCACAGGTTCAAAGAAAAGTTAAGGCTGCAAGGTTAAGCCCTCAAGAGCTATGAGATGCTGTTCTCAGCCTCTGTGAATATTAATTGTTTGGCTAGTAATCCTTTTCCACAGACCTTGTTGGTCGCATACCTACTTTTTCAGTATTTCCTTTCAATCAGGCCCATATGTGGCTGTGGGCCTGTGTTTGGGACACCCCACCCAAACCCTGCTCCCAGCACGTAATGGCTTCTCCCTGGGGGCCTGTCAAGGGTTTTCAGGGTTGTGTCTAAACGCTTGTGAGTATTAATCGGTTAGTGCTTGTGAGGGCCTGGAGAGGTGAGGTAGTGCCTCCACCCTAATGGTGGAGAAAGCAGAGACTATGTTAATGTTTTTGAATGTAAAATGTTGTATTATGCCTTTTTAAGTATCTGCTAAGGTAGGATATCAAGCTTGAAACTCTAGACTGAGCCTTTGGTTAGTGTGCTTTATAGAAATGTGTCAAGCTGCTTATTTTTATTATTATTACAGTATCAGTCCTGGGTTCTGCAAATCTGGTGCCGTGCATCTTAAAACAGGTACCCAGAATACAAATATTGACCACTAGCTACCTGTCCTGGTTTCAGCTGGGATAGAGTTAATTTTCTTCCTAGTAGCTGGTATAGTGCTGTGTTTTGGATTTAGTATGAGAATAATGTTGGTAACACACTGATGTTTTAGTTGTTGCTAAGCAGTGTTTATACTAAGTCAAGGACTTTTCAGCTTCCCATGCTCTGCCAGTGAGGAGGTGCACAAGAAGCTGGGAGGGGGCACAGCCAGGACAGCTGACCCAAACTGGCCAGAGGGCTATTCCATACCATATGATGTCATGCTCAGTGTATAAAATGGGGGGAGTTGGCTGGGGGGCAGTCATCGCTGCTCAGGGACTGGCTGGATATTGGTCAGTGGGTGGTGAGCAATTGCATTGTGCATCACTTGTTTTGTATATTCTTTTATCATTATTATTATTTTCTCTTCCTTTGCTGTTCTATTAAACTGTCTTTATCTCAACCCACTGCTTTTACTTTTTTTTTTTCCTTTTTTTAAAAATTTTTTTCCCAATTCTCTCCCCCATCCCACGGAGGGGAGGGTGGAGGGTGAGTGAGTGGCTGTGTGGTGCTTAGTTGCCAACTGGGATTAAACCACAACACTACCTCTTTGAGCAACATGCCCAGCATCACACAGAAGTGATTTGGCATGTGAAAGTAGGCATAAACGTCATCCAGTCTTCTGGATAGGTGAATTCAGTTTTCACAGGCCTGTGGTTTCCTGACAAGGCACCTGTTGAGACTTGGTATAGCAAGTACCCCCAAATGTTGGGTGCATGTTTCCTTTCGAGAGTCTCTTGTCTGAAGTTGTTGTTCTCTTATTTATTTATTTATTTATTTACTTAAAGCCTTCTTAGGTTGGGGAACAGTTTATCTCTTGTTCTGTAAGCATGCTGCTTATAAGCCTGTCCTTATTGTGGTTGTGTAGAAAAAAAACTTTTAGATGAACAAAGAAATATGCAGTTCTAGCTTTCACATTAATATTTCACATCTAATCTTTCTGAAAGGCCTCTAAAAGCATAGGTCTTGTTTTGGTGTACTGAAATTTCAAATTTGCACTTTATGGTGAAGTTCTCCAAATGATTTATATCCTGTGCTCTTGATTGCAGTGGGATCCCTGTCCATATATATATAATGGAAGGTATATTTAATCCTTTGTTTGTAAAACATGAAAGTAGCTTTCGGGCCCAAATATTCACTGGTTAGAGCTGTAAAAAATAAGTTTTAATTTTTCTTCTTCTTCTGGCTTTGGGACTCTTTCTTAGATAAGAAGTGATTTCCATGAACAGAGAATGCATTTAATCTACTACCCTCAAGTGATAGGTAGTAAAAACTGGTACCACATACATACATCCTTATTGAACTATTTGAGCAAAACTTGAATATTTCTTGGTCTTTTTTTAGCTATCTTTTTTCCTGTTGTTCGGTAACAATACTTTTTTTTTTTTGAGTATTCTAAGATAAATCATTATGTTGGCTGGATGAACAAGCAACAGGGCCTTAATTAAAGAATGAATTTTGTGGGATGAAACTTGTACAGAAAATATATTCCTTTTGAACACCAAAACTATTTAATATCTGAGCTGTAATAAACTCTGTATTTTTCACTTGAATGCTGTGTCCTATTACAGTTAGATAAAAACAGCGGTAACCTCTGTTTCTTCACAGTATGTTTTCATAAGGGATAAAATTTATGTATTACTGGAAAATATTACAAGTAGGAAATTTATTGAGTTGTCAGTACAATAAGCATACCGAGCGTAAAGTCTGAGGCTTATGGCAATTATGTATGAAATTAATGTAGCAGAACTCAGTGCAAGACCTTACTGAAGATTAAGGTGATAGGTATCTTAAATACAATTGATTGCAGTCACTCTCATTTTCTCATGGATTTCTCCCACACACTTGCTAGCACAATGCCCAGGTGCTCAGGCTAGGATGACTAGTGTGCCACATGGAGGATAGGGGATGCCAGCTGTTGAGCCCTCATTATGCCTTTGGGGTTCCCCTTCACTGATGAAGACAACTGCTTTTTGCACAGGTCTCTTAGGTCTTTTTGGAGTCAGCAGTTGCATCGTATTAAAAAGCTCATCACAGAATTTCAAGATGAAACAGACCTTGTGGAGAAAGCTGTATTGGAGCCATGCTTCCTCTTCTACTGCTTTAGGACTACGAGGGCTTCAGTTTAACGATAGCTACAGCCTGGCTGCAGGTGTAACCATCTATAACAAAGATGGAGGAAAAAGTGGATTATGTGCATGGTTAATTTGGGGCAGATGCCTGCTTCAATCAAGACATGCATATGGGTTGGTACCTCCAGCACATATTCATGGTCTGGTACCTCCAGCAATACAAAGGTAGTGTATTACAGTATGTCAGGTACCCAGATTACACCTCGTTATGCTAGATACCCAGTATAAAACTGGTCCCTTATCCAATGTCCTGAAAATCTAACAAGGGTGATGAGAAAAGAATAACGAGTAACTAAACATGGAAAACTGCGGTATGCAGAGGGGCGCGAACTGATTCTCAGATCTTCCACCAAATCCATGCTTCTAGTGGCTTCAGGCAGTATGTAAGTATTCCACGTTGCTCAAGAGCAAATCAAGAGAACCAGCAAGTAGGGCAGCTGCCCCAACACATTTGCAAGCCAACCTTTGTTTCAGGCTGGTCTCTTGAAAAGCTAATGTTTGCAAAGTGCTGTAATCCACTTGGACAAGATGTGGAGGCACTGTAGAACATGCACTATAGAACAGAAAATATTATTGATTTGAAGTAGTAAAGTATCCTTTTGCATTCTACTCTTTCAGGAGACATTCCTGAGGGACTGGATAAGAGGGCCCTTATTAAACTGGCAGCATGCATTTTGAGATGAGAAATTACATATTTGATTCTAGCATTTGTATAAAGAAAACAAAAATCTCTGAGAGGTCCTCAGAGATGGAAGAGGAAGGGAGAGGTCACTGGTATTATTACAGATGGGTCATTCCTATTAAATGAAATGAAAAAGAATGGAAGTTATCATTGCAATTCTGTCTGACATGAGTTTCCTTTAGAGAAAATGATGTGGCTTCACACTGTAAGCTGACATAATGCGATGTGATGTTATAAATGAGAGGTACCATGGGTAGTTGTAATGTATAATTTGACACACTACCTGTGCTATGCATGAACTGGCAGACAGCGTACTGTGGTTCACTGAGTACCCAAATTGCTTTCAAATGGCAAGTTTACCACATCATGATGCACAAAAGTAAGCTAGCAGTTGTTTGGTGGTTCAGTCATAGACTAATAACTGTAGGCACACAGACACACTTTTCTTTTGAGTTTTGGGCTGATGCATAGGCACAGGTGCTGAACTAAGGAGTCATAAAATACAAACTGGCATGTGAAAAAGATCTCTGCTACTATTATAGAGACAGAAATAGAGCAGTGTGGCTTTTGTTTTCTGCCATGAGCTTGGAGAGAGCCAGACTAATCTGGACACTCCAACACTGCTCAGCTAGCTGGGATATGATGAAGTGCGAAGATTAACTTCGAATCATTGAGCCCAAGTCCCCACGCTCTGACAGTTCCAGCATTCTCTCAGCATGTTGTTGAAAGTTCATGAATTTTCTGGTAAACACTGCCTTTTGACCTGGAAAAGGAAGGGAGCAGTCAGGGGTGCACTAATACGTGCTTTTACAATTAGCATTGCTGAGAATGGAAACAATTCTTTATTATTTTTAAGAATGAGCACAAGCAAGAAATATATCTATAGGTATGAATGGGAAAAGAAAGGAGGGGAGAAAAAAATATCTGCATTCTATGGATCCCTTCTTTCTTGCTTCTGGCAAAAGGAGAGCTCAGCTGGATCAGAGAGAAGGAATGTCCAATATTCTCTTTAGCATATGAATAATTTTTTTCTATGTTAAAATGGGAATTATTTTGATATAAAGATTATGTAGACTTGCCAACCAAGCACCAAATCAGTTAACACTTTCTCCAAAAGCAAAGAGTGTTGCTGATGTTATATGAACAAAATGGTTTCAACTAATGAGCAGAAAACAGTGTTTATTGTAAGACAGGGAAGAGAGAACATGCAAAGAAATGTGTTACAAGATGAAATGGACAAGGGAGCATCACCTGTAAGGTGCGTGAAGGAGTTCTTCTGTAGCATTCAGCATTGAAAGGGTTCCAAACTGGGTCCAGTTCTGGGGCTAATGATTGCTTGGCTAGTTTAACTTAATATAAGACTTTGAATAGGCAGACAGTGCTCTGTCATCTGGGATAACAATGGAGTGGGATCATCTAAGTAGCAGAAAAATCTGAGACAAGCCAAGTATGCTAGCATTCTCTGTGTACTTACATAGAGAGACAATCTGGGTCCATCTGGGTTTATTAGCTCTGATTCAGGGATGGCACTGGTAATTTCACTCCACCTCTGTCTGGTGCTCCCTAGTGCCCTAGGTTTTGGGCATAGTGCTGGAGGAAGAAAAATACTATTTGCCATCTGTTACAGCATTAGGTCAAATGGGCCCTAAAGAAATATAGGCTGAGGTGCAAAGACACTTGTTCTGAGGGAGGTATTTGGGGTTGTAAATGTTGCTGGATCTTAGCTGACTGTGAGCAAAGTCTTTCATGGACCTCCTGCAGTTCTAGCAGTGTGGGACTGAGTGGTATCCACAAGGTTAATTAGCACAGGCTCTGTGGTATGAGAGGGGCTTGTGGTCTTAGGCCCATCTTTGTCCTGGGTATTGTGCAAGGGCATTGCATAGCACTGTTCAGAAGTGATCATTCTCAGCTTAAAGCAAGAGACCACTCTGTAAAGTTAGAAATACCTCTTCTAGAAGGAATTTGGGGGACGTCATACCCATGATGTCTGCACTGTCAGGCAAAAACTGGTTGGCATCTAGATTTTCAAGTAGTCCTGCTGTAAAGTGTTTCCACTGTACCTTTCTCAGTTTTTCTCTAACAGCAGGTGCAAACTTGTGCAGTAGGTGTGTGGTGTCTTCTCCAGTCTTCATCCCCTCCGGGGGATGATGAATGACACAGGAGATATCCCCAGGTTCACACACCTGGATTTCTTTCCTAGATGCTAGGAGGGACGATGACATGAACCTTTTGACCTTTATCTTAGTATGTGATCAGAACAAGGTAGGGCATTCCCACCAGCCCCACACCAGGAGCTGGGTCTCACTTTGTAGATGTAGTCATAGAGGAATTTCTGAGCTGGCCACAGTCTTTGCTTTACTGGATCTTTCTTTAGCTCATCTAGACCACAAGGACCTCTGATTAATTTGTTGTGCCAGTATCCATGCAGGGTTTCTATGCTGGATCATATAAGAGCTAATTATTATTGTTACACAAAGTACATAAGTGATTTTTTGCTGCCTCTGCAAAGCATTTAAGAAAAAAAAAATCCACAAATATCTCCCTCTGCTTGCCTTTTCAGAAATGTGTCTGGATAGTCTATAAATGTAGTTTGATTCACATGCACATTTTTCTGATTCTCTGGAGAATAAATGCATTGTTTTAGAAGTTGTAATTATGAAGCTGCATTATTAAATAAAACAATAATTATTTCAATACAAATATTTTCAAAGCCAACAAGCATAAAAGAAATTAAAATGTTCTTTTTCTCCCTGCCTTGTCCAGTGCTGAGTGACTGGATTTCTGCCAATCCTGTGGTGATATGCATTCATCGCACATACCACAGCAGAGGCTTCTCTGCAGGCAGAGATATGGCAAACCAGAAACAATCTGTGACCAAATTTTTGATGGGTGCAAACTGTCACAGTTCTGTGGGTTTAGTGGCCAATTTAAATGCTCTCAGTTTTTTTGGCCCTGGGTTCATGAAAGTAATTTGGTCTGATGAGACAGATAAATTTAAACACCTTTCTCCCTCTCACCCCTGTTTTTTAGCTCTAGAGAGACTAGGTATGAGGTGTGTTTCATGTCTGAAGCTGTTTTCTAACTCAGTTATTGCTTAAGCTACACTTGGCATAGCACCTTCCATTGTTTCCGCTTCGATCCAGTCTCTCTTGCTTCTGACTCTGTTAACCTTTGGCAAAACCAGAAACGAGAAGGATCTAATGTGTTTGCCCAACTGGCTGCTATGTTGTAGAACTGCTGCTGTGCAGAAGAGGCCGCACATACAGGCATGGCTCCTGCAGAGCTGAGCACTTTGCCAAGGATACATCAGAGAATCTGGACAGAGATTGGCCACGGCATGGAGAAAAAAATTATGGCAGAGTCAGAAGAAAAGCTTTTGTTTTGAAACAGAAAGCCCAGTTGTGTGCCAGAGCAGACTCCATTAACTCCTATGGAGAAGGAAAAGCAGATAAAGTGCCGGTGTGTTTTGGAAAAAAAAAAAAAAAAGAAAAAACAAAACCAAACAACGAATCCACAAACAGACAGAAATCCACTAAAAGTCAAACAACAACAACAATGAAAAAAACCAACCAAAAGTGCTTTCTCTAAGCTTAGCGATACCTGTTGAACATTTGTGCAGACTAAGGAGAGCTCTGGGTCATCTGTTCATGTGCCTATTCTTTTAAGACTTTCCAGCTGCTGCTCTTCAGTTTGAGATAAAGATATGCATCTGTGTGGTGGTGGCTTTTTTAGACTTGACCTTGTATTCACTGTCTGAGTTTTGAACTTTGCAAAGCTCCCTAGCTATTGGTACTCCTGGCCCAAGAAAGCTGCCTGGGCACATGGAAAGCTTAACTTCTCAGCCAGCACCAGGACCTGATGGAGTTTGGATAGGGCTGGGTACCTGTGGTGCTGCTCAGACCAGCTGCGCTGGGACCCTGCCTCCTTTTCCACAGAAACTGGTCTTCCTCCAAACTGCTCTTCCTCCAAAGCTAAGACAAAGGTCCTCAGGGTGTGCGGGCATCCTCACCTCCAGGTAGCACCCAGCAAAATTAGTCTGACAAAGGGTGAATGCACTCAGCACTGGAATTGTGGGGGAGACATACAAACATCACTTGTGAAATCAGGTCAAAACCAGCAAATGGTTTTGGTGAGGAGAAAAGATGCACATATTAGAAATGTTAAAATGATTCATTTTGTAAAGCTGAATTACTTCATTTTGCTGTTAGTGTGGGGTTTTTTTTAAAGTCAGTTTAAACTTTTTGTTTCAAAATAGCTTTTAGCTTTTTAAAAAACTTGACCTAGGTAAAATGTGGAGAAAAGCAATAAGCAAAACTGTCATATAACCCCCAAACAAAACAAACCTTTCACATCTATTGTAACTTTTCACTTTGACTGCAAATGGATCTTTTCAATTTCTCTCAATATCCTTTCCCCTGCCTTATTGTACACTCCTCCTACAAATCATACATATCAAAACTGGAACAATATTTTTTCTGCACATTTTTCATTTGGCCAAATAAATTCTTGCTCAGCCATACTCCATGATGTCTACTGTGCTGCTGCTCCTGTGGAGGATGTGGTGGCCTGCTACTGGCTCAGGCAGTGCTGCCTTCTGTCACTGTTACCTAGCAGGACACAGGAACTCTGTTGAATACCATGTCTCCATCCTCTTCCTTCACTGCAGGAAAACTCAGAACTCTTGCATTAAATCTCTCAAGCTGTTTTACTAGCTGTTTCTCATGTAAGGGTAAACATGAAAGAAGGTTTAGCAGATAGTTTTGAGAAATCTTGGAGGGCAGAAGATACTGTTTTTATTCCACTGACTATAGAGGGGAGGAGAATATAGATTTTAAGCCTCTGAAGTTTAAAAAGAATACTTAGATGAAATCTTTTTGCAAAAGGGAGGTTCTTAAAACAGAAAAAATGCAAAGAGAATGCCCTCTCATTTTAGTTTTTGCTACTGTGGGTTGTGTGTGACCTTGACAGAAGATTATCTGATTTTTCAGGCATGGTGAACACCTACAGTGACTGAGTTCAGGTAGATTTCCACTTGTTTGCCATGATGGCAAGTCAGGACCTAGTTATTTAGAGCCAGAATCATCTGGAATTGAAAGCCACCTGAAAAGGCTGGCCTTTGAGTTGTATACCAGTTACAGAACCAATGCAGCACTTTCCTCAGAGAACTACCACATGGCCAGCATGTTGAGCTTCTTTTTTACTCTTATAGTGTAAAACATTAAGAGAAGGGACAAGAGCTGACACAGAAAATCATTATCGCATTCTGTGAAGGAGGTAGCAACTGCTCTCCAACAGCAAACCATAGAAGAGAAAAATGAGCAGAGTACCAAAGTGAAAATTTTTACAATGTGAGATTTTTCTGTATGCTTATTTGATATGAAAATGTAAACATCAGGACCTGTTAACAATAAGTTTTAGAAGCTCTAAAACAAGAGTGTTAAGGAAAGTTGAACTTTTGTCTTATGCTGTTCTTGACTTTGATATATTGTAGTAGTGGAGAGAAGTAATATTGTGTTTTGTAGTCATGAGAGTAGTTGTATATATTGTTCTTCAGAAAGATTAACAAATATTGGTGTAATTAAACTAGTTATCCTTTTTAAAAGTTCAGGCTGATGTTATCTATTGTAACTTGTATATTCTGACAGAGAAGCAAAAGATGCTGAAAGCTTATTCTTTGTCTTACTGTTACCTGTAAAGCTTCTTTATTTCAGATAATACTAGTGTGCACTTTTATGGTGTTCCCAGCCCTACTCTGCAAAATACTGTACAGTATTAAAACTAACAGATGTTCCCAGCTCCGGATACCTTTTTGTATTTATATTACTTGCCTACTGCACCATTTTCTCCTTCTCCTAGTAACTCACCAAAATGGAGAGTGGGACTGAGCTCCCATGGAAGTGAATAGTCAGATTCAGTCCTCAGCACATACCACCAGCAGTCTGACAAGAAGTCAGCTGGGGAAGAGGAATGGCAGCAGAGGTTCAGCTTCTTTTTTTTTTAATGAACAGAGAAGCTTGGTCATATCTGCAGAGGTCAACAGCAGGGTTGGGGGGAAGGATTCTGCTGTACTGCAGCAATTGCATTTTCTTCAAATGTGGGTGTAAAGGGCACAGGATAGAAAGGATTGAGAAATATTCAACTTCTTATGTTAAAAAGCTCAGCAAGGGTTTGTTTCAGCCAAGCCAGCTATAAAGTCAGAGTGCTTTTGGAAAAAATAAAAAAATCCCCAAATGGTGTGAAAACATACTGAAAAAGCTCATGTTAATGGAAGAGAAATTTTTTTTGTGGTGTTTTTTTTTTTCTTCCAGTGGAAATGAGTATGCGTAAAAAAAATTAATCCTTGCTTAATGGTGTAAAAGGAGATGCACGGTCTTTCCTATTAAGTATTCATGAACACTGATATTGAAAAAAGGAAAAATGCTTGCTTGCTAGTGTATTGTATTTTGTACCTGATCAAAGGGCATAACCCCATGAGAACTTGAGTAACGGCTGTCATGATTGTTGCCTACTTGCTATTGTCCCTGAAGCAGAGCTGCTGTAACATGGGCTCTCCTAATCCACTTCAGTGCAGAGTCTTCTGGCTTGATTTAAAACGTTGCTGGATGGCATATGAGGAGCAATCACATGATTAATTACTGAGGCACAGCTGTAATGGAAGTAGCCAACCAATAAATAGGTACATCAGCTGTTTCCAAAGTCCACACATCACTATGCCCTGTTAATATCAGTGACATCAAACTGAACCTCAAATAAATATATAAGCAGTCTTTCTACCTGAGGCTTTCTGAATGTCTTCTAAAGGCGGATATTGTTTTTTCCTCTTCCTGTATTTTAAGGGAGATATAGAAAGTTTAAGTGATTTGCACAAGGTTATTTAAGTCCAGAAGCTAGGAAGATAATTTAGTTATTTCACTAAATCTACTTCTTAGATAAAACTCTCTCATCTACCAAAACTGATTTTTGCATAAAACATGAACCAAGAAAGGCATTATTGTTTTTTTTCTCAAAGTAATGTATTCATATTTAGTGAGGGGGAAATATAAAAATCTGTCTTTTCCAGCTATTTGACTGACAGGCTTCTTCTGTGCTTTTAAGAAGTTTTATAACATTGATGTTTGATAAACTAGTGTGGATGTGTGTGTGTGTATACATATATATATATATATATATGGCTTTCTCTACATGCAGATTTTCTGCACATGGAGGTATTTGAGAAATCTAACTACTGAAATGCTAAAATAATGATGCTTAAATAATGCTGAGGCGTCCCTACCCCTGCCCAGGGAATATAATGTAATTGAATGTAAAATTTCTACAATAGGTATAGATTATCATAAGAGTTGGTTCTTTCTTAAATTTATTATTGTCAAGATAATCAGACCTTCTGCATTGCATTGGTGGCTGTTTCCTCATGATTTTGTTGGTTTGCTTCAAGTTGGCGAGGACAGTCTAAGACCAGGGCCGTAAGTTAATTACAAATACTAAACCACATTGGTGACACTGGAGGAAACACAAAGAAGATGGAGGCAGTTTTTATCCTGAGTCTCTTAATACTCCAATAACATTTTTCTTAAAACCCCAGATCCTGGAGATGTGTATTTGTGACAACCTCAGCTTTAAGAACAGTAACAAAAGAGATTCTACCCTCAAAGCTATAGAAAAAACTTCAATGGTGCAAATGCCAATGAGTTAAAGAATCAGGAGACGGATGAAAGGAATCCTATTTTTGTGTGGCAGAAGAATATGGTTCTTAATGCTAATACTGGGATCAGCACTGGAAATACTTTGCTAGGATATGCTACTGATCCAGCGTAAGCAATAGATCTTTTGCAAGGGGTTGTGGCAGGGTGAGCAGCATGTCTCATGTAAGATAACAGCAACATTAAAGGTCCTGGGAGAAACTATACTGGTGAAACTTGTTACCTAAAACCTGTAAAGGAAGAGTCTTCCCTACATTATCATAACAGTTCACTGGTGCTAAAGCAAGATCTCAGCAGCTGGTATACATATGTCTAAATATTTCAAGAAAGAAGACTTGGATTGATTTCACTATTTTCTTTTCAGAAAGAGAGGCTCTTGTACTCTTAAGAATAATTATTTTCAGCTTGGCTTTTAATGGATGACATGCATATGCACACAAAATCCCCCAGCCCCAGGGTCAGGGAGTAAGATGAATGACCAGAGTATAGTCTCTGTATCATAACTTTAGTTCAAGTAAACATTCAGACTATTGAAATAAAGGTGACAGGAAGGGGAGAGCACAGTCTCCCTAGAGATCAGGACCTTGCCAGGTATGAGAAAGGTGTCTGTCAACTTTTTGCAGTCTGTTTCTTTGCACCATCTTGCTGCCAGAAGTGATGCATGTTTTTTTCTGCAGGGTCTTTCTAGAGCAGTGAGCCCATCTTGCCTTGGTGCCTGCTGGCTGATGATTGCTGCACCTGCGTTTCCTGAAATTAGGCACAGGTTGGCTGGCAGTGGTGTAATGGCACCCAGTTGACAAGAAATAGCTCAGGGACTCATTCTCTGTCCCAGGAATAAGCTGGGAGTATTGAACTATTATTTTTTCCCCCCTGAGGTGATTGCTTTCTTCATGGGCAGCAGGAGAAAAGACGAAACAAGCTAAACTAGATTAAGGGATTTCCTCTTATTCCCAGCTCTTATTTTCATTTTTCCTGTTGTTTCCCCCCCTGCAGTGCTGTGGAACTGCAGCTATGCTTTACCTTGCAGTTAACCTTTGAAAGAGAAATACAGGAATGTGGGTCCTTTCTCCAGCTCTGAGGGGAGACTGAAAATGCAAGGTTGTAGAAAGTAGAGGGAAATTAGGATGTTAAGGGCTATTGCTTATGGAGGAGTTTGCCTTGTAGGTAGTAGGCACAGAGGATGCACAACTATGAGTGAGGCATGTATAGACTTATTTTGCAGTGTGCCAGAATGGCACCCAAATTACCACAACTCAGTCCCCCTGTATAAAACCAGTACGCTGGATTAAGAGCTGTTTGAGAGGAAGACAGTAGGAAAATGCATGTAGGGAGGTACCTCTTTCTTTTAAAATGTGACAAATGTGGGGTAGGTGCTGGTCATTGTTGCCTGTACATAGAATTTAGATATTTTGTCAGGGTGTGAAAGATGTTCATTTGGTTTTCTTTTCTGTCTGAGAAAGCTGAAAGCTACCTGTCTTGCTGAGAATGGCACTCTGCAGTTCTTTCCTTTCAACCCTTTGTTTTTTTTTTTGTTTTGGTTTAGGGTTTTTTTTGGTTTTTTAGGGAGGTGTTTCAATGAGAAAATATCAATGAGACCAAATAGAACAAAGGGAGGAGGTACCCTATGTCCTAATAGAATATTTGCCTGGATATTCTGGTATTCTGCTCCCTCAAAGGAGTAACTATTTTATCTCACGATTAGTTTGTATAAAATGCAAGCTTGACATTTCATGGTATAGTGCAGGTAATCAAGGGAGAGCCAAGAAGGGTCCTTTGTTTATCCAGAGCTGCAATTTTGATGGAACATATCTGTTCTCCACCAAAGTCTTGCTTTAGAACCATAAATCCTATTCAGAGCCTGGCCCCAGGTATTTTTTTCTGGACAAGAATGAGATACATTTGATAAGAAACTTGCATGTGTGTGTAGTTTTACATAGAAAAATTAGAGCTGGATTTTCAGTCTTTTGAATGGGGAGAATACTTTTTCCCCATTCCTGGAGGCTGTGAAAAAGCAGTTTGGAATGCTGAGGTCTACATAGAATTTTCTGCACGTAGCTGAATGCAGCTCGCTTGGAGGCAATATCCATCTCTTGGGAGGGGGGAACAAAAGGGAAAGAAAAGGACCTCTAGTTATCCTGCTGTCAAATAGTAAAACGCAAGTCAGCAGAAAGTGCTTGTGGTCATCACCTGTGGAAAAAGTGGCCACTGAAATTGCTGCCATAACATGGTCCCCAAAGCATGTCTTGGATATCTAGTTTAAAGCTAGTTCAACATGTCTACATGGTTGGGAATCCCTGTGCACACTAGACTAAAAGCTGAGTTGTGGGACTTGTGTTTCTAGATAATTCCTGTGCTTTGGGGAAGCTTGTCCTGTGCATCCTTTTTCAGGCACCTAAATTTGGATTTTGTTTTGTGAAAGACAATGGTTAGTTGTTCTCTTAAAATATTAATTTCTTCACTCCTTTTCCTCCTGCTTGTAATACTTTGAAAGTCCTTCTAGGCCAATTTGCATTGGTCCCTGCAAAATCAAATTGTTAGCTGTATACTGTAAAAGAGCATACAAGGAATCAGTGGCCAGCTTCTCCTTGATTTAAGCAATTTCCAGTGGAGTCTGAGGGATTTGTCATATTGTTCTGTGGGGCAGGATTAGGCCCCAGCTGTGGCTAGATTTCGGGTTTCCAGCCTTCCAAGGGTGCCTAATGAAACAGCAGTGAATGAAGTATTTTAAAATGCAAGATGAGTCTGTTCTCTTAAGAGTGCTATATTAAAGAAAATGATTCTGAACGCACATGGCAGGGTGGAGTGCCACAAATTATGGTCTTCCACTGTGGAAATAAATAGCAAAACAATAGGAGCTGAACAGACTTCACTGTCTCAAAGCTTAGTATTTTTCATCTACCTTCCCACCTCCATTAGATGCAGCAATTAAAAAGTGGGCCATGAAACTGTTCAGACATAGAAAATTAAATAGAGCTTTGAAGACATCACTTTAAGTGTCTGTCATCTCTAACAAAAAAAGAAAAACAAAGGTGACCATTTGATATTTGGCTGCAGAACAGTCTGAAGGTTTCTAAGGTGTGTGTCAGCCCCCTGGGACAAAGTGTTTCAATTTCTGTGCACTTTCCCTGTGCGTTTAACCCTTTGCCTGCTGTGTTGACAAGCATTTCCCACACAACTGCAGTACAGGTTCCCAGCTCGCTCTTTCTGTAACCTGATCAGCACAGACAAGGGGTAATGGGGCTTCAGGGCACTGACAAAAACTCGCAGCTTTAATCAGCAGACCCATGGCTGTAGCTATGGAACTGCTGCTTATTCTTTACAGTATTCACCCAAAGGGAAAAGGATTTGTGTGAGTCGCTACCGCTGTTTTCTTTCATAGCTGAAATGAATTCTGTGTGTTTTCCCTCTTTTGTTTAGACCGGCTCCTCTGATGCTGGGCTGTGGGATCTGAAGAGTGTTTGGACTGCAAAGCGCATTTATGTTTGCAAGTGCTGCAGAGAAAGACTTCCTTCTGAGGACCTTATAACGGGCTTGGGCTCAGTGAGTGTGTTCTAGCACTCAGCACTGCAGAGACCCTGAATTGCTTTGCTGGAGTCACCTATAACTTAATGTTACTGATTAACATATGCTTGGGGCACCTCTCTGAGCCCTGTGTTTACAGCTACTTTGGCCCTTTTTCCCCTACGTAAGAGGTTTGCCCCACACTTACAAGGCTATACATGGATTTTATTGACCCCAAGCTGCTTTGTTACTTCCTGTCTCCCACCAGTTCCTATTTCTAATGCTCAGGCTGTGGCTGGTGTTCACCTGGGTTGCCGTGGTTTAACCCCAGCTGGCAGCTAAACTCCACACAGCTGCTCACTCGCATCCCCCTGGTGGGATGGGGGAGAGAGTCAAAAGAGTAAAAGTGAGAAAACTCATGGGTTGAGATAAAGACAGTTTAATAGGTAAAGCAAAAGCCATGCACACAAGCAAAGCAAAACAAGGAATTCATTCTCTACTTCCCATGGGCAGGCAGGTGTTCAGCCATCTCCAGGAAAGCAGGGCTCCATCATGCATAACGGTTCCTTGAGAAGACAAATGCCATCACTCCAAATGTCCCCCCTTCCTTCTTCTTCCCCAGCTTTATATACTGAGCATGATGCCATATAGTGTGGAATATCCCTTTGGTCAGTTGGGGTCAGCTGTCCCGGCTGTGTCCCCCCCCAACTTCTCATGCACCCCCAGCCTACTCGCTGGTGGGGTGGTGTGAGAAGCAGAAAAGGCCTTGACTCTGTGCAAGCACTGCTCAGCAGTAACAAAAACATCCCTGTGTTATCAACACTGTTTCCAGCACAAATCCAAAACATAGCCCCACACTAGCTACTGTGAGGAAAATTAACTGTATCCCAGCCAAAACCAGCACACTAAATTAATTGGCCTAATTTAGAATTCTAACAGGCGGCTTTAAGCTGTTGTCTCAAACAGGTGGGGGAGTGCCAGGGTGCAGTGACCTGCTAGTCAGGTCTGTGGGAGCAGGGACTCCCTCCACCCAGCACAGGCAGAGGTTGTCCACCTTCAGCCCTGATACTGCAACACACCATCTCGTTTTATGGCTCTCCTTTGGAAACCTGCCGGCTGAAAGGTAACTGAGCTGGCTTTTTTCTGCAAACTTTCTAAAGCAACTTGTTCATGCTGTGGGCCCACAGAGATCACTGGTAAACTCGGGTAGGGAGAAGGGAAGGGAGTTAATTTCACAGTGTTTTCTCCTGAATGGTAACAACTGAATTAACTTCTGATATAAAAATGAACAAAGTGGTATGTTTATAGCTATAAGACTCCTGATGACGATGCCATCAAAACAATTTTCTTTTTTTTTTCTCTCCTCTGGATTTTTTGACACACCTGTTGTGAGCTGCTCTGAATCCAGGCTCATTTCAGCATGGGCTGCAATAAAGTTACTGGGGGGAAAAACAGAAGTAAGATGTTAGTGCTGATATACAAATAGCCTCATTTGTAGACTTGTTCCAAGTTACCTCCCTTGTTGCTTTCTATTGTTTGACTTTTGTTTCTTGCTTCTGAGATTTCTGTTGCTATTTCAAGATTTTCTGCAATGTGGACTCTGTCTTTGATCTTATTTTGTTTGTTCTCAATGTTTTTGCAATCCAAGCAGAAGCAAATTGTATTTGGAAAACAGTAAGTTTGAACCTTTCGGTGATTGCTCATTGCTGCTAGAAATTCAGAACATACTTTTTTTTTAAATACTGCTGATTCTTGTACAATGTATGAGAAAGAACTAGACTTTTTAAAGTTTTTTTAATCTGTGAAGAAAACTACAGTATTAATTGAAAGACTTACTAAGTGAAGCAGTTTCAGCTGGCAGTGTCATTTGATGATTGTCATTGTTCTGTTCTTAATACTAGGAGCCTAAAATTAGACCACTAAATCCAGACCTGCATCTTGGTCTGGCATGAGTTTATTTGGGGGGATGCTATTGCAACACTAAAGGCTTTTATTTCAGCTGTATTGCAGAGCATTTAATTTTTCTGATAGTGGTGCTACTAAGTAGGTTCCTAAATAAGGATGTAGAAACCTATCAGTAGGCACCTACTTTTCTAATGTCTTGGACAGAATTGTATCTCTCTGAATGTATCTGTTAGTTATTTCCATGTAGGCTAAGAAAACTTTGGTGGTTTCTCATTCCAATATTTTCTCTTCTGTAAAAGTTGTCAACAACCTTTAATTCCCTTTGAATGTAGCCTGGGAGATCTAGTTTTGTTAGTGTTCAGTAACTGTGTACACTACAAAATTGTTCATGTCTGATAGTATGAAGTGGCCTGGGATCTCAGCAGAGCTAAGGTTCCAGCCATATAAAGTCTTAACTACATCTGATGTTGTTATATTTATATATTGTTGTTATATATAATATTCCATACTATGAGCAAGCTCCCATGGTAATGGCCATGTTCCAGAGAAATCTGGAATGAAACTGTCCTGTAATTAAAAAGTATATTCTTTACATTTTTCTGTAAAAAGGACTAATTCCCTTTGGCAGCTGATAGATTGAACTGCATGTAATTTGGGGGATAAAATTAAAAAAACCAACCAAACAAACAAACAAAAAAACCCCCAAAAAACCCCAAAACCTGTAAAAAGGAAAGCCTTGTAGTCATCTCCCCACCCTGATGATAAAGCTTGGAAATGTTTACATTTGTTGGATAATTTTTTTTTTTTTTAGTTGTGCTTGCTTTATTTGTGAGGAGTTTTCATCTTGTTTTTTCTGGAAACTTCAGCGATAAGAACTGTTCGTTGTGGTTTGTTTATCTTGCAATAGACTGAAGGAAAAGGGTAGCATTATGCTTTTATTCCTTTAAGGAGCTATCAGTGTGCTATGCATGACTTCAAAGCGTAGGTAAAAGTGGCTCAGAGTGAAATGAGGTTACAAATTATTTGTCATTTCCCCTTTAACCATTTGATCTTTGACTTGTGTTTGTTAAACCCTATTAAACATCAGTGTTGAGATGTTTTACAAGATGCTATTTGCCATAGATAGACATCACTTCTTTTAGTTAAATTGTGTGGCTTACCAGTGCAGCAAACAGATATAGTTGGTTATAGTTATCTTTATTTTTTCAAAGTGAGAGAAAACAAGGAAGGGGAAGGGAGAGGGGAAGAAACCCACACAGCCCCAAAACCTTAAGGACAGGTGGCTAATGTACCTCTTTCACCCTTTAATTAAGAAAGGACACTAATAAGGGTTATGACCAAAGGTATTAAAATTCTTTGTGGGTCACTTATAACAGCTTATTCAACAACAAAGAAAAATTATCTTTCTGGAAACTGTTTCTTTGCTATCTTGCTGACATACTGCATCGAAGCATGATTTTTCTGCAGAGGAAAGAATTTTGAAGGTGGAAAGGTAGAACTTCACCATTGCAGCAGCTAAGCTAGCTTCCCAGGCCAGCTGTCACAAAACATTTAAGTTTGTTTACAGTTAATTTAAGGGGGGGGGAAAAAAAGCTGCTTATGCTATGTTCACTATTGACAATGCCAGCAGAGACTCCATGTTGTCAAAATGGATGGAAATGATGTTATCACAGAGCTGGGGCTAGCGGTGGCTGCTGGGCTTTGCCAGACTGTGGGGGGGGACAGTGCTCTGAAACAGGCTCAGATGTGGCTTGTACCCTTGAAAGAAGCAGCTTGTTAGCATCACTGCCAAGTTCTGTGGAGCAAAATGTGCAATTTTGGTGCATGTTACCTAAAACTGTTGTACCTTTCTGTGGACAACTTGCATATAATGTTATAAGTTGGTTTAAAGAAAATTGGCAAAGATTTAATGCTTAGATGTCTCAGGCTGATGTTTCCTATAACTGAAACCGGACTGCCTCAGAAAAAAAAGTCAGACAAGGTGAGTGTCTTACATGCACTTAAGGTGTGATGCTGGGCAACTTGGAGGTCTCTGGAAGATGATCCCTGTGGGTTTGTAGGGTTTGTGAAGAAGCTGGTGGAGTGAGAGCTAGGGACTTGAGATACTTGAGATTACTTTGCAGAGGAGCCATAGCAGGTGTGAGATCGAGTAGCTTTTAATCCATGATTAACTCGATTGAGGTTGCAATTTGTTCCAGCTGGGGGGAACAGACGTTGCTGTCCTTGTCCCCAGTTGAATACAAGAGCACTCCAGGCCTTTGACCATGACAGTCAAGTCTGGGCACCATGTAAAACAACAGCCCATTAGCTATGTCTGTATTAGCTGTGGGATAGCTAGTCTTAAACTAGACTTTTATTTTTTTGCCTCTTTTTCCACAGAGCCCCTCTTGGGTTAAGTCAGATACTGAATGTACCAGTGAGCTGGCCAACATAAAGTTAATACACTGCTTCAGAGCAGTCTCAAATCAACCTGTGTTTCTTGAAAGACATAGGAGATGTTATTCATACACAGACACAACTATGGTAAAAATCAGATTTACCAGCCAGATTTACCAGTTGGTTCCATAATGTATTTTTCCAGTCCTGCAAAAGCCTTAAGTTTATAAAAATGATGCAAACTTTCCTCCCACATGTATCTGGATTACCAAATTACTGTGGTTTGGGGCCTTTCTTAAGACTATGATATCTGTTTGTACTGGAAAATCTAGTCAAGATCAAGGCTGCATAATGTTAGCTGTGGAGCAAAGATGCAGTAAGATGTTGTCCTGCTGCCACAGAGCAGGCATTCTCCTGCAGTGTATGGGAATTATTTTGTAATGAGCTACAGCTGGGTCCCCTAGGCTCATCCAGCACAGGGACTGAATTATCTGTTTGATAAATACTTTTTAGACTTTATCAGATCATATTTAACCACTGGTTCTATGAAAAGTTTGTTTACCCAAATGAGGCTTCTTCCTCTGGTTGAAATGTTTATATTGGTGAAACCCTGAATATGGGTATGGATTTATAGCTCATGGCTTATTTGTCTTTCCTGGTAGGAAGGACACACTCAGAGAGAAAGGATTATAGTTTACCCCTATGCTGGCATAAGTCTCTTGATTCAGACTAGTAACCTACAGGAAAACAGCGCTGTGGTTTACCAGAAATCCTGAAGTATCCAAATAGGAGTGATTCACTTGGTTCTGGCAGAGCTGGCCTTGAAACCAAGTTTTTATTCACCAGTTTTCATCTCAAAACAGTGACAATCCTAAACTGGGATAAAAAGCTATCCCTCTCCCCCAGAATGTGCAATTAAAATATCACAATAGTTTGCTTATGAAACTCAGTGTGCTCCCCAGGATCCCTGACTGCTGCTGGGTGAAGCTGACAGGGGGTTGACAGTTTTGCTACTGTTAATCAGTGGGGGTTGCTAGTGAAGCTAAAAGGATTATATCGGTTTTGTTCAGCAGCTTCGTGGGCTCCTGGGGTTTGCTGGTGAGTGGGAGGCTGTCCTGGGAATCGCAGGCTGGAGTCAGGCAGCTGGGAGCTCAGCTGGCTCTGAAACCTGCAAGTCCTCGCATTCAGCTCCTTATTGCTGCAGAGCCAGGTAAATAAACAGTTACAAACAGGCAGATTTCCAGCCCTGCCTCTGCCTGTGTTCTGTCAAAAAGAAGTGTTTCCGTGAAATGTTAGCGTTTGACAAATTGCAGTTTTATGATGAAATAAAGATCAGTTAGAAAATTTGTTGTAACTGGATTTTGATCTTGCTTGCATCTGACTTTGGAACAATCTGCTCTTTGGATGAACAGGCAAAACCTACAAGTTTATCTCTGCCTGAGAAGCAATCCATAGCAACATGCCTTTTACTTATTAGACCTTATTAGTTTGAGTTTCATGCTATATTGACCGCAGACATGTAGCTCCTCGCTGTCTTGGAAAGCAGACAAATTTCTATTCGTGACTTACTACGAGATCTTTGGCAGGCGTAGTCAGTGAAGGTATGCCATCTCTCTTGGACTTAACCTGCAATACCCTGTGCCTGTACAGCAGTGTGTCTGTGTTCACGCACACAAGCAAGTGCGGATGCTTGTGACTTGCTGCACGTATGGGAATAGATGTAACCGTAACTGTGCTGCTTCCATGGGCTAAAAATGTTGTGATTTGATTTTTAATTTAATATTCTCTTTTAATTTCTTTTGTTTAAAAGGGGAATATTTCAAAGTAAATGTCATTGTTCATATGGCTCTTTAAAGCATTGGTAATCTACATCAGCATACCTAAATTCTATTTGAACACTCTTTTAATCTGTGAGTGATAAATTCTTATTTAATCAGCTAGTTTGCAACAAATGGCCTGGAAACAAAATATAATCCACTGGAGCTTCCTTTATAGCAAATCCTCCCTAAAATAAAATGAGACTAGCAGCAAGAAAGAATGTAAGTCCTTTCCCATCATCACCGTTTATGCTAGACTCTTTTTTTTTAATGTTTGTATGTATACAATTGTGTGAAGATAAATAGCTTAATTTTTGGTGAGAAGATTGCTGGGTTCCTGTAAAAGCTCTACATTTCTAGTAAGTCATTCAACTAACTATTTTGTTTTGTGTCCGTAGCTATGTACCTTTGCTAGCTGTTCAAGGCTTTCATAGCCCCAAGGTCTTCTGGGTATTCTTTTGTAGTATGAAGACTGGTTATTTTAACCTACATTGTCTTGGGCTTCTGTTCTTTGTCTTGATACAAAGTTTTCAGGAATTGCTGCAGATGTATACTTAAAGGGGAATATAAAAAAAAACAAAAACAAAAAACAAAAAGCCACCCCCAAACAAAACCCAAACCAGCATATTCTTGATATTTTTCCCAAAGAGTTTTTGATTTTGCAAGTGTTTTTTTAATGCTGATCTATTGAAGCCAATATCTGAATGTTCATCTGAGATTTCTTGAATGTCTGGAGGAACACTGGAAGTGATCCCTCAGCAACTGATCAACAAATTGGTAACTTTGTTCTACGACCCAGAAAATGACCTAATCCATTCTTATAGAGATTTGTTATCTCTCCAGTACTGACAAAAACAACAACAAAAAATATTTTTCAGGGAAGCAGATGGACATTTTCTTTCTTAGAAAGCTGAGAGTTTTCTGCTGAAAACATGCCATCCTCCAACGTGCTAGAACATTTTCTGTGCAAGAGGAAAGGAGAGCAGGTAAAAGACCACATCAGGACCTGAAATGAAGCTTTTTCTTGAAGACAGTTCAGTAATCAATCAGAATCACCAGCTGGTTAAATTTCAAGTTGTAAAATGAGGGGATGAAACAATGGAGTCCACCTCTTCAAAAATTAGTTGAGACAGGTTTTTTTTTGATGGGCAAACCTATGTCCTTTTTTCATTCCTGTGACAAATGGAAAAATCCAAATTTTGCTTTTTACACCTGGCTTCAGTGTTTCATCATTGTCATGTCCTTGAAAACTCAGCTTTCATTTGGAATAAGGAAAAGTTTCACAGCTGTTAGGAAACAGTTCCAGAGACAAAGCTCACTGAAAACAAACTAATTATCATGAAATATGATTTTTCTCCAAGACATTTGGATGTGAGAGCTAACCAGCTCTTGTCTCTTGGGCCTTTGGTCATAGCAATTTTCTGATAGTGTTTTGTGGAACAAATGGATAGCCTGTCCTGAAGCAGCTTCAGACAAGGTACAGTTTCTAATTGTCACCTAATTATGTTGAGCATTTCTGCACTGTTAAGCAGAAATTAAATGTTAAGTAAGAATTTAAAGTATATATTCCTTGTGAAATATTGTTGCCATTTTAACAACAGAAGTTGTTTGAGAAACATCTTTTTAGAAGGCCATAAGAAGGAAAACCCCAAAGTCTAATGTTAGCAGTAATAAACCAGTAATCTACAGTATCCCTCTACTCTACAATGAAGTCTCTAGAGAGTTCTGCTGTGGATGTAATTTTTCAGAGCAAATTCATCCCATAAAATTAAAGACTGTCTGTCAGAGAAAAATACTGTGTTCTATAATCTTATTTAGGGTTATCATATATCTGGGTATTCTATCTTTTTCCAGCTGGAAGGGGTTGATAATAGAATCTGAGTGTCATGGACTTCTGTGGCGGATTTCCAGATGTGCAAATCGTCTGTATTTGCATCTGTTACATCTAATGTATTGTACTGCACTGCACGTGTGTTATCCAGCATGTGTGTGATTATTTCTTTTCAGGAAATCCTATGCAAAGATCTCTTCCTGGTTTTATCTTGGGCATGGTTGGACAGTACAGCTTTGTTTTTGCAACTGTCAAGCTTTTTTCTCTCCCATAATAACCTGACAGAGCTACAGTGGCAACTTCACACAAGATAAATCTGGCAATATGTGAAGTACCTTTTGGTGAAAAGGGAAGGAGGGAGGGAGGGAGGAAGAAACCTGTCACTAACCAGGGTTAGTAATTTTTCTTTTTATCTTACCTTAAACTAAGAAATGCAGGCAAAAGTAGTCCTTTGGAATTGACTTCCCCTGGTCTAGGAGGAGGGATGTTGGCTAGGAAGTATGGAGTTTTGGCTTTGATTCTGACCCTGGTACATCATCTAAACAAAACCAAATTGTTTTGCTTCTCTGTCCCTTCCCTCTTTCCCACCCATGGTTATTGCTGTGGGCTCTAAATGTAAGCTGTGTGACTTGGAGGCTGAGTGGTTTGCATGGGGCTTAGGGCAATGGAGATTGGTGCTGGTAGGAGCTAGAGGGCTCCATATTATGCATAAAAATTTCCAGACAAACAACCCTACCCAATTAGTGTTCTTAAGACAGATACACAGGTTAAAATATTGTTTATAGGAGCATACTATAGCAGATGCAGGGGAAAAAAGCATACTACTTACCGAAGCTTTGTGACTATCCCATTGCAATGAAGTGTCATTCAATTAAAAAGAAATCCATTTAGAAATTTCCACTGGGCTCCAAGTACAATTCTGACTTCACAATTTCTAGCCAACACAGCTTGTATAAATGCAGCCCTTTGACACAAAACCAACTTGAAATGTATTGAACTCCTTGAAGCTGGAGATTTCATTGTGTCAGTTACCTACTGTGTATATTGTGCTGAAAAAATCCAATGCCTGGCATAGAAAGATTAAATCAACCTGGTTTTCTTCTTAGAACATTCTCCAATCAGGCTCCTATTCAGCACACAACGCTGTTCTGACATTACTAAAGTTCATAATGACACTTTTCTTGCTGCAACAGAGGAACGTTTTTTTAAAAATTACTTGCACTATGTATGGACCTTAATAAGGCCTTGAATGTTGTGAATCATAAAATTCTGTCAAGTGATTCCTTTTAAAAGGCATGTAGTGGTCTGGATTTTTGTACAAGAATGACCAGTAGTGGCAAATTAGTTATTGGTCCAGGTTGTATACTATTTTACTCAGTGATGAGCAGCTTAACTTAAGAGCATAGTGTCTCTAAATTGCAATTGGCTGTTCAACTCAACTGATATTAAATCTTTGTCTGGGAAATTGCTTGCTAAGGGATTTCCTTCCCCCCATCCCTTTTATTGTGTGTAATTCTAATGACTCCTGATTTATGGAAGGCAATCCTGGAAAAAGAAATGAATTGGCTTGGCATTTGCAAAAATGGATCTTGGTGTGCAGGTGCAATACCATTGAGGGAAAAATGTAATGAGGAAGAGTCTTGAAGTAAGACAAGGGAGCCAAATTGATACTCACTGAAATACAGAATTAGGGGATTTCTTGGCTGTGGGAGTAAGGAAACATGAAATTGTAATTCTAGGTTGGTTGTTTGGTCACTGTCCAGCTTCAGCCTGTTAATTTCAAGGCCTGAATTTCTTGTTGTTAAATTATCTGAATAGAATATTTTTAGTTAGACTTGTGATTACTGCATGACTCAAGTCCTTGGCCCCTTCTCGCATTAAAAGATAAGACTTGCAAAAGTATCTTAGCCCCATGTTTGAGAATTATTTGAGTAAATTTTATTGAAAATCAATAAGACTGCATAACTCATCTCTGAAAATAAGAAGTACAATTAGATCTCAGGGATGGTTTTGGAAATATTACATCAGAATACTTATTCTGAGGTACTTTGTGGGCAGAAGGATGAGTACTACAAAAGCAGAGTGTATTAAAGAAAATCTGTAGCTTTTGCTTGTGTTTTATATATTAGTTTTCTCCAGCTGTTTAGGTACCTGGATTTCTTGAATTTATTTTCCATAAATGTTGAAGAAACCATTTAACCATTAAATTTGAAGCTTCAGGTTTCTCAAGTCAGGGGTCAGGTTCTGGGAAAGAACAGAGTTGTGGTAGAGATGAAATGAATCAGAATGAAGTTAAATCAATAACAACTCAGCTGTTGTCAAAATTTGAAGACAATGCTCCAAATACAATTTTTCAGAGACAGAGGTCTCTGCAAAAATAATTTCCTCCCTCTATAGAGGAAACCAATATTTGTTATTTCCCCAAGAAATGTGTATATGTTATGGAATGGCTGAATGCAGAGGGATGCTGCTTTCACAGGAAGTGCTTTAAGTATGATGTACTTTCTCAACCACAGGACTCCCTGTGAAGACCAAGGACTGATATAAAGAGAAGGGATCTGGTGAGGCAAACCCATGTTTGCCAACAGGCTGGCCAGCCTGGTAAGGAGAGCTTTCAACTACGAATTACAGGAAAGGGAGATGTCAACCAATGAACAAGTGAGGACAAGAGAGAGCTTGTAATCAACAAAACAGGGATGAAGTGGGCCCATCTCAAGTGTATGCACACAAATAAGGGAGTGGTGAGAAGAAAGCATGATAGAGGAAACTTTCATACCTTTACTGGGAAATTGGCACAACCAGGGTACCTCTCTGAAGCGCCTGTACACTAATGCTTGCAGCATGGGAAACAGTGTGCGTCTGTGTTTGTAGGTCTACAATCTCAGTGGTATCACAGGGACAAGGTGGGATAGCTCACACAACTGATGTGTTGCCATGGATGGATACAGGCTCTTTAGGAAGGACAGACCAGGACAGTGAGGAGGGGGAGTTGCCCTTTATGTGAGAAGGTAGCGGGAACAGGTGGAGCTCTGCCTTGGTATGGATGATGAGCCAGCTGAGAGCTTATGGGTCTAGCAGGCAGACCAATGTGGATGATATGGTGGATGTTTGCTACAGACTGCCTGATTGGGAAGAAGCTGTAGATAAGGCCTTCAAACATCTGGAAGAAGCCTCACGTTCACGTGCTGTGGTCCTCATGGGGTCCCCATGTGGTCATAGATGGGAACACTCCATCTATGCTGGTGGGGCAACACAGCAGGGCACAAACAATCCAGGAGAATTCTTTCTGGAGTGCGCTGATGATAATAACTTCCTGACACAGGTGATTGAGGAAGCAATGAGGGAAGATGCTCTGTGGAACATGATACTTACAAACAAGGAAGAACTGGTCAGGAATGTGAAGATCAGGAGTGGCCTTGGCTGCAGTGACCTTGAGATGGTGGGCTTCAGGATCCTGAGAGGAAGGATCAAGGCAAGTAGCAGGATCACAATCCTGGAATTCAGGAGAACTGACTTTGGCCTGTTCAGGGACCTGCTTGAAAGAATCTCATGGGATAGAGTCCTGGAGAGAAGAGGGATCCAGGACACCTGGATGATTTTCAAGAATTACCTGCTCCAAGCTCAAGAATTATCTATTCTGATTTTCAGGAAAACAAGCAAGGGTTGCAGGAAGCCTGCACGGATGAACAAGGAGCTCCTGGCAGAACTCGAACATAAAAAGTAAGAAAACAATATATGTAGTCAGTTGACTCAGGAGGAATACAAAAATACTGTCTGAGTGTGCAGAAATGAGATCAGGAAAGCCAAAGCCTGCATGGAGTTGAATGTGGCAAGCAACTTGAGAGGGAATGAGAAGGGTGTCTACAGGTTTATCAGAAGCAAAAGGAAAACTAGGGAAAATGTTGGCCTGGTACTGAATGAGGTGTCCTGATGACAAAGAACATGGAAAAGGCCAAGGCACTTGATACCTTCTTTGCCTTGGTCTTTACTGTGAAGATTTGCTGTCAGGAATCCCAGCCCCCTGAGACTCCTGGGAAAGCCTGTAGCAAGGAAGGCTTACCCTTGGTGGAGGAGGATCAGGTTAGGGAACACAAACTGGACATACACAAGCAGATGAGACCTGATGGGAATGCACCCATGGGTGCTGTGGGAGCTGGCCCATGTCATTATGAGGCTACTTTTGATCGCCTTTGAAAGGTCATGAAGTTTGAGATGAAGTTCCTGTGGACTCCCACCTTCAAGAAGGGCAAGCAGGAGGATCCAGCAAACTACAGGCTAGTCACCCTCACCTTGATCCCTGGGAAAGAGATGGAGCGAGCAAATTTTCCTGGAAGCCATTTCTCAACACATCAAGGAAAAGAAGATACAAAGTGGGTGGAGTGACTGATAGATTACCCAGGGAGCGAGTCTGTGGCATCTCCATCCTTGGTGTTACTCAAAATCCAGACACAGCCCTGAGCAGCCTGCTCTCATTGACCCTTCCAAGCAGAGGGGTTAGACTAGATGATCTCCAGAGGTCCCTTCCTACCTTCACAGTTCTGTGATTCTGTCTTTTAAATAGGGAAATAGTTGAAGGAACTGATTTGCTCATAGCCATTCCATGCACACAGAATTATCTTAAGTCAGTGAACAGTATTTATTATAGCTTAATTTGTTCACTTCAGAATTGAATATGCTGAATTATATTTCTCTTGAATCATGTGTGCTATCCTGGTTAGAAAATGGATAAATTTGCTTTTTCTGCATAGATCCAGAAAAGTTTGCCAATTATTATTCCAGACTTAATTTGACTTCTCTCACTATTTTTAACAGCTCTTGTACTTAATTTCTGAGCTCAAGAGTTGCCATCTTCTATAATGACTGCACTAACAGCCTACAGTTTTGATTTCTTGAAATAATTCTGAAAAGGTGCATTAACAGAAAGGCTTACTACTTTGGATTCCAACATCTTAATGCGTTTTCTCCTATAAATCTAAAAAAACCCAATCTTTTTGTTTTTTTTCAGTATGTGTAAAGATAGCAGTAAATACTGACACAGAGTACTTTTCATTCTCAAAGTGCTCTAAATTTGTTGGCTAATTAATATTCACAATACTCTTGGGAGATTCATGTATTTAATTATCCTCATTTTATAAGCTCTGGGAATATGAAACAGTGGCACATGGGACCCAACAAGCCTTTGCTTTTTTGCATTGCTGCCCCAGTACCAAAAAATTGATTTCCTGCATGACACATCAGAAAGTGTACAAGTGGAAGGAGAAATGACCTTGAACTGAGTCAAGATCTGCTTTAGCATCTAGCCTGCTCCCAAGCAGAAAGCTTTTTTCAGCTGTGAGCTTCCTTACTTTTATTCCATGACACCAACACCAATGAAATTTGTCTTGGAGGGGAGCCAAATAGAACTTCATCGGTCCGTTTCTCTTGAAAGTTGTTGCAAGTTTTTTCTTATGCTCTGTTTTGTAAGCTTTGCTCATGAACATGTTACAGCGAGTGACAAATGCATAGACTAAAATAACATTTTTAATAATACTTTGTAAGAAATTAGAACCTGACATTTCAGTAGCATTTCTGTTTTGTGTCCCTTCCCAATCAATCATTTCTTTCCAGAGAGAGGAAAAAGCAGGGTAAGTACTCATTTTTTTCAGGTTTTTTGGAAAGTTCATTAACTGCTAGAAAGATGGGGGGAATAAACTGTTACTCTTCCAAGTATGCCATAAATTGAGGGCAAGAGTAGTTGAACTACTTGGCTCCTGCACAGCAGTAGTGTACTTAATTTTTTCATGAGCATCCTTACTAACAAATGGCAGGGCTTCATATAGTGATCCTTGACAATTCACTCAGCCTTCTAATACAGGAAAGGAAGTATTTTACAAGTGTTAATACAAATATAGATTGAGCAGCTAAACTAACTTGGTCCCTCCTGTATAGTGAAGTGAGTCCCCTGGCGTGTCATCTTGTGTAATTTAAAGAAACCACAAGTATTCAAATATGTCTAGCTCCACCTCTCTAGATAATCTCCTGATTTGGCTATGGAGGAGATAACTGGTTGTTTTGTGGTCAGAGATTCTCCACTTGTGAGGAGAAAGCAAATAAATCTTTCTTTACTAGGAATTGTTGCTTGCTCATGTCAAACAGCTTACACTTGCTGGCTTTGAGCAAGTAAGTTTTGTGGCACATGACCAGCCATTCCCCCAGTCTTCTCTGGTGTTGTGTTCCTTTGGTGCTTCCAAGGCAGGGAACTACTCTTGCACAGTAAACTAGATGCCAGGGTTTACACATGAAAGTATTCATTAATACCATGGTAAAAAAAAAAATATATATATATATTTTGCCTAGATGCTTTTAAGGAAAAATTAGGCTATGTTGGAAAGCCTACGTTATGTGAGAGGTAACTCTAGAATTCTTCATATCTCTCACTTTCTGACAAGTGCTGTTAATCTCAAGTAGTTTCTTGAATAAGGCTGACCTATCAAATGCTACTTTATTTTAGGTCTGTACGTCTGTGAATTAACTACTGATGGACTTTCTCTTGTGGTTCATGATAAATTTGTTATATTTAGAGTAATGCTATCAAGTTCAAGGCTGGGCTCCCAATTTAAAGCAGAACTGTCTCTTGTCTTTAATCATATGCAGACTAAAAAGTGTTGTGAATAATGTCCACATGCTCCAACTTATTTCTGCAGTCTCCAAGATGGTTTTAGCCACTCACTACTATTAAAACAATAGTCTGTTGCCAAGATTTAAATGGCAGTTTTACCTCAGTGTTGTAGCTGTGTTTTCCTGAATATATGAATGGATTTGGTCCACAACAGTTGTGAAAATTGTAACTTCCATTAGAAAATGGTACCTTTAGAGGTATTCTAAGGAAACTCTTACTAAGAATTTTTTTTTTTTCAGCCAAAGTGACAACGAGGAAGAGGCAGAGTAGTCAATAGCCCAGCTGTTTAACACACTCTTCTAGCCTTAACTAGGGCACCAATTTGAATGGCTATCACCCACAGCTGAGACGAGTGCTCTTGGCTGTTCAGTTGTGGGTCTGCTTTGCATTTCATGTGAAGAACTAAATATTCTTTGAGTTGTTCCCTATCAGCCTGTTGCCTGATAGTTAGGATGCTTCCTTGAACACTGAGCTTCTGCTCAGCCAGTTAAGCAGGGATTTCAGCATCCTGAGTGTGTGTGCTAACCAGTGAGCAGGTCAAGTCACCTGTTCTGAAAGGAGGAGTGAGCTGCTGCTGTTGTGTTTTCCTTCATTTTTTGTTTGTTTTAACACAAACCTGTTTGGTTTTTTAATAGACTTGATTTCATATGAATCCTGAGCAATAGGATTTTTTTATCTGGAGGATGGAAAACCTGTTTTGTTTCCAGGTCTGTTTGTTATTTCACTTTCATTCAAGCAGAAGGGGCTTGTGAAGTGTGTGTAGGAATATCCTTGTTGAAATGCTGCACGCTTCCATTCTAGGGCTGACCAAATTTGTTGTGCTGATCGTAGCCGTACCTGCATGTTAGTACAGCTACTGGTGTGCAGAAGGGGCTCACAGCTGGGTATAGTACACAGACTAAACCTCATCCTTTCTCCCTTTTTTTATGTCATTATTGGAATAAAAGAGAAGAGGGGGGTAAAGGTCAGTAGAACAATAACAATAGAATATTTATAGTGGGGTTAAGTAAATAATTTTAAAACGTTATTTTTCAGTGATTGAATTGATACTGTAGTGTACTAAATAGAGTAAGTTCTTGGGGGTGGGGGAAGGGGATTAAAGAGAGATATCATAAAGAGCCATCTTCCCAAAAAGATAAAAAACACCCCCCAAACTGAGTGCTGCACCTGTCAAGGGTGCTCATAAATGTCAGAGGTAATACTGATTTTAAACCAGCTGGTTCTTCACAGTACTTATGAGATCTTTTAGCTTTAAATAAAATATTGATTCATGCAAATGACAATATAACAGACTTTGACATCCCAAAGTGTCCCTCACACCCCACTTCAGCCTCCTCCCTCCCTTCTCTCCCTCTCCTTCATTGCCCTATCTGCAGTAAAATACCAAACCACTAAGTCTTGCCATCCCCTGTGGGCTAAAATTCCTGTTGAGACTTGTATGCAGACAGAGATAATAAAATGAACAAAGTAGCTCTGGCACTCTTTATCCCAGCACCAATTTGAACTCATGATCAACCTTAGGTTTAGTACATTGTTGAGGCTATTGTAAGTAAATTCTGAGCATGTCCTGGTTGGACAAGGAAGGACTTCAGCTGGTCTGAGAAGCTCTACAGACAGAGATGTAAGTGAAGAGCTAAAGGCAGCAATGATCTAGGAATGTTTACGGAGGTAAAATGTTTGGTATCTTCAGTTCTTGTTGGCTTGAATAGGAACCAAGTTGCACATTACCCTTTAGGACCTGACTTGGAGAGTGATGGTTTTGAAAAATGCTGAGTGTAGATGTATCTCATTCTCCTGACTTGCACTGGAGACAATGAAGTCAGCACTGAGGATCTTTGGAAAGAAAAACTGAAAGTAGCAGAAGGAACTTAGTGGGTTAGCGAGCCTATTACTTTCAGATAGTGCCGACAACTATTTTGTACATCTCACAAATAAAACTGTTTAAAATGAAATGTTTCTAGACTCCCTCCTCCTATCTACAAGTCTATTCACAAATGTTCTTCCTCTTATGATCTTAAACTTTTCTGAATTCCAGACAGAATGCGTCTATGGGCATTTCTCATCATTGTTCTTTTGCTTAAACAGTATTCCCCCTTGCCAAACTCTGGCATTTGAGATGCCTGTTGAGATGCCTTCATTTTGCTAAGCTATAAAAGCAAGTCCTTCTAGTTGTTTTTCATGAGCGGCTTTTTAGTTGTTCTCCTTCAGGGCTTTTTTTTGTTAAATGGAAAAGCTGTACATAACCTTCCAGATAGGGTCCCACCAGGGCCAGGTATGATGGCTTTTTAATTTTCTCCCTGACAACACCTCTTGCGATGTGCCCTCTGCCTTATTCATAGCCATGTCACTTGTCTTGTGAGCAAAGGAAAGATTGGGTCTGCCCAACCTCAGCAGAGCACTCCGTATGGTGCTATGTGGGAAAAGTACTACCTAAGCTGGAGGAGAGGGTGGTTAGTACAAACGCTTTGTTGGGAGTGACTGAAGGAGATAACAAGAAACTATGTTGAAAGAAGCTATAAGGCTGGAAGGGAGGTTATTAGTGGAGTTCTTCAGGGACTGGTTTTGACATTGATCTTATTTATTATTTTCACTAATTACCAAAAAGCAGGATAAAACCAAGAACGTGCTAATGAAATTTGCTAATGGCTTGAAGTTGGAACTGCATGAGAGGAGACCATCCTACAGGACTGACCTTGAATAGTGATGAATAGGAGATGGAAGGGAATTAGTATTAAAATCATGTGAAGTTACATGCTTGGAGGAAAAATAATGAGTGTTCCTGGGATTCCTCATTCATTGGGGGAATAAAAAGTTTGAGGGAGGCTCAGCTGTATAGTTTAGTCAGGAGGTGGCTGTGCATCTTGTTTGAAGTGTAGAGAGGTCTGATCCTCCCGCCACTGGAGGGAGACAAGCACCAACGAGAACAAACACAAGTAAATGTCAGATGATGTGCAAATTCATGTGTAAGAGTTGGAACCAAGTCTGACTCTCGTGATGTGGAGGATATTACCTTGGATAGATCTGTTTTTCTTCAGTTGCACCATGTTGAGATGGACACAGTAGAAGACAGTGAATGTCACGTGGGAAAGGAAGATTTGTGAGGTGTGTGCTGAGCTGTTTTATTCAGGGCACACATGTGGTTTTGAGGTAGTTTGTTTAAGAAAAAGGAAAAAAACCCAAACGAATGCAAAACAAAAATAACTAATCAGGAGACGCAGTTGTCTTGAATCAAAACAGTCCTGAGGATGATGATGGAAGCACCTCTTAAATAGCTGCTCTTAGTCTGTGCTCCCTGGAAAACTGCAATCAGTTTATTTTAAAAATATTTCTTATTTAACTGTAGTGGAATTGTTCTGTGTTCTGTATTAATTGTTCTGTATTATTGTTACAAAGCTGGTACTATTGTAGTTTAGATAATAGACTAATTTCTTGTTACATCTTTTTAATATAGGATAAAGAAACTACAGGCAAGCCAACAAGACTCCATTAAAGACAAGGCACATGTCCAGTCATGAATAGAGAGAGATGTTAACAATAACACCAAAATTGAAGGAGAGGAAGTATTTGCAAAGAAAAGAGAATAATCACTTAATCCTATTCTCTGCTCCAAATCAACAAACTTGCAATACTCCAAAATTTTCCTGCTCAAGAGCCAGGGCATTAGACAGTAGCAAGACTGGCAGACTGCAGCTGCAATAACTGTTTTCTAAATGTGGGAAAAAACAGTTAAAGGACTAAGGATAGATCAGACGGGTCCTAATGTAGTGATTGCTCCCACTGTTCTTTCCCACGCTTTTAATCTGGATGCCGTGTCTCCACTGTGGAAAAATGCTGTGCAGCCAGCACTGTCTTTCCAGCTAGCATCTACAGTGCTTGGTCACAGATATCTGTGGCGTATGAATTTCATAGTCTATTTTAAAAGGTAGGATTGGAGGAAATGGCTGCAAATCAAGAAGTTTCTATGCAGTTTGCAAAACAACTTTTTCCTCTCATTTGCCAGAACATTAGTCCCTGAGTGGAAACTCCTCCCTTGCCTTTTTTTTCCCTCAGTTCTTCCTCAGTTCTTTGCCCTTATGGTGGCTTCTTTGAGCCAGTGTCCTTACTAAAAACAGATTTCTTCTGTGTTGTAAAGCTCTTGGGGCTTATATGAACACTGGTTTGTTTTGGTAGAAGTCTCAGTGGTGCTATAGCAATCACATTCACAGGATTTAGCACCTTTTGTTGCAATTTAGCTCTGGTAACACTTATGCTAGTGTTTCACCTGAAGTCTGCAGTTATTTTACTCCCTCATGAATATGCTAATGAATTATTTCGCACTCTTTTAAAAAAATATCTTTGCAGTCAGAGCCAACTTTGCATCTTGGGGTGGTATTTAAATAACTTCATGGAAAATGTATAAGTCTAGGTTAAAAAAAAGGATAGTGAATAAATTCAGTGTGGCACGAATCTGACATCTGCATTGCAAAAAAGATTCAGTGCAAGTAAATTATGCATTTTTTTGTTACAACAGTTCAGAAAATATACTTTCAAATGTTATTTTAATTACTACCTTTATTCTACTGTTTCTAAATAAGCTTTCTACTTGGCAACTTACTACCTGAAATCTGATATTCTAAATGTTTCCTTATTTCCTGATGTAAGATGTATCTTTTATGATCACTCTTATATTCCAATTTTCCTCTGTCAATCAAATTGGTATGTCAGCCTGTTGTTTTCATTATACCTATAGACACAGGTGCATAATATTACTATAATTTTCTTCATGTTTTTTCACTTAATTTTCTTTGTGTATGGACTTTGCTGTAGCGATTATCTGTCACTCAATTTATTGTTTATTTATGAAAGATAAGTTATTTTATTCTAGATAATTCTTGGACATGCTATCAGACTAATAAGTATTGCATTGTTCTAAAGTTCATTTAAATCAGTATCTCATATAGAAATTGGAATATATTAGTACTGAATGTACTAAGAGTTACAAGTATTTTTTGTATTTGTAGTTTCTGATGGTTTTGTGAACTATCAGAAACCTCATTAAAAAGCTTGACAATAAGAGCTATACAACCTACTTTCCAGATCAAAGTAGTTCAAAGAAATCTAGATGTGCATATATATTTTAATTAATATTGTATTTTTTCTAAAGCCTTCTCTGGTCATTAGGCATTTTTTCAACTAGTGTCAGTGAGTTTGAACAAGAGTTTTTATTTTACAATACTTGTAGCATGCTGGGATGATTTAGGCAAACAAATACTAATCCATGATTTGACCCAGGTGTACTTACTGCAACTCTTATGACCACTGAACTTCAATATCACCTAATCTGTACTATCAGCCCTCTGTGGGAAAGAACAACAGTTATTTCCATTGGTGCTAGGGGAACTGACAGCTGGGAAACCTTGTTTCAGAGAAATGCTGCAATTTACCCAGTCCTGACTTGGAAGTCCTTGGCAGAACAGGTCTCCCAGGTTCCAGGCTAATGCTCTAACTCATCTTTCTTTTCACTCTCTGCATACTATCCTCTCCCTGTTGGCACCTTGATAATGTGATTTAGCTGATCTGTGTTATTGGAGCTGTTGCTGGCTGTGTAGTTCTTCTTTAGCTCCATGAAAGTGCAGGATGGGGAAGGGGAGTCTCTTCCCTGGTATTCCAGATGACTTACGGCCTCACGTGGATCTACAGGTAGTAGAAGGGAAAGTACAGTAACGGAGACAGTTGAAGAGAGCTGAAGCCTAAACTAATATTCAAGTGTCAGGAGGAAATACTTCTCCATCCTCTAAAAATAAAGCAGATTTGCTTAAAAACAACAGCAAGAACTTTGCCTCTTTCTGTGTACGAAATAGCTTTTAGGTTCTAGCCGTAAAGTGGATGAGGTGTATTCCAAAACATCAGTTACTCCCTTCTCTGTGTGTGCACTCAAGGGTGTAAATGGTTTGGTGCACTTGACTGCAAAGGCATTTGAGGGTTTCAAAACTTCAGAAAAATAATTTATACTGTTCTTTCCCACTGCAATAGACTATGTTTGGGTCTCTAGAAGTCGTTACTCTTAAGATTTGTACTTCAGATGCTATGGCTAATGCAACACCAAGGGAAGAGATTTCAGTATAGCACCAGAGAGTTTGCTGTTGACTTGTGCCAGCCCCCATAAGTCATTTAGGCAGATGGGACATGAGACTGAGATTGTAACTTAATTGAGGGGTTATAACTGAGCCCTCCAGGGAACTAAAAATGTTTTTGTTCTGGTTGTAAATGTAATGTTGTAGATGTTCCTAGGTGAATTGTTTATGGTTTAAGCTCTTCCTAAAGATAGGCTGGGACAGAATTTTGCACTATGACTTCACGATGTGAATCCCTCATATGTCTCATGTTATGAATAGGTTTCTGCTGAGCTCTTTGTCTTGGGGTGTCTTCAGCACTGAAGGGAAGGGTAAAACATCAATGGAAATTATTCTATGAAATTTCCCTTGTATTAATGTTGGGGGTGAATTCTCTCCTTCTCTTCAAGATGGGCATTGTTTTCAAACATGTTAGCAGGTGCATTTGGATTAATCCTGATCAGCTGGTATATTCTAAAGTGTAACAGTCTCCTTTACATAAGATGCCAAGTTGTCCTTTTTTTTTCTTTTTTTTTTTCTCCCCCCTCCCCCCACCCCCACCATGCCCCCAGTGTTGGCAAGCCTTGAAGGGGTATGGACCTGAGCCCACAACCCTTGGCCACCTGTGGAATGAGAGTTCTTTGGTTATGCTGAGAACATATTAATTTTAAAAGGAGTTTTGCTTGAATGTAGATTCCAGGAACAAAATTATCACCTGGAGGTTAAAGAAAACTTAATTTTCAAGTAAAATAAGAGCTGTAGTCTTAGACTGGGGTTTGAATAGCTTTATATTTGGATGCTTGAAAAAAATTGGTGTACAGGGCTTGCTGTTATGTGTTTGTTTGTCTTGCTTTAGTAACACATCACTTTAATTCTGTTGTGGAGTTGAAATTCACCGCTGTGGAAGAGTTGTGAGAGATCTGGATGTTTTGGGTCTTGGTGAGCTCTGCCAGGATGCTTATATATAGTCAGACAAGAGCTCAGCCCAGCCACAGTTTGAAACAACCGGTTGTGAGTCAGCCCCAGTCAGACGTTCGCTGTGTCGGCGAGAGGCTGTGGCTGAGGGACTGATTTTTGTTGAATAGCTAATTCTGTATTCTAAGAATGCACAGAGAGACATTACCTGTGAATAAAAATTTCATATTTAACTTCTCTGTTTCTAATCCTTTACTCTTCCTGAACAATGGTCATAATTAGAATACTTCTGTAATGTAGTTTAGCTTTTGTAAACCAATTGGTTGTGGAAAAAGGTATCTTAGTGGGTTGAGATGGAATCAGTTGTATGTGTGAGAGGATGCTAGATAAACTGGCACAGCCCAGCCTAAAGGGATGGTGACTATTTGTATGCTAACAAAAGTCTCAGTTCATTTTGAGAGCTCCACAGTTCAAGAATCAATTGGATTTGCATATCCCAAAAGTTCAGGAATTGATTTCCTAAATGATGATATTCAGGGCATAATGATCATGTCTGCCTGTTATTATATGATCAAATATATTCCATGGAGGGTGAATTATTTAATCTCTGTGGAAACATGGAATTTTCATGATCCATTAGGACTGTAATGGGTGCTCTTTTTTGCAAAGGAACAAAATTGTTCCATCTTCTAAACATATGATCTGTGATGCCTTGAAGGCTGCTTGGAGAGGTGGATAATTAGCTACCCCACTGCCTAGAGAAATAGCTTGGAGATTTTTAGAAGCCTTATGCAAATCGTTTGGGATATTATACAAAATTAGTTTCAGTTAGACTCAAATTTATCTAATTTAATTATTGGAAAAAGTAAATCTTTGACTGAGGAAAAGAAGGAAACCTGACGGAAGGAGAAGACAGGGCAAGAAATACACTGGCATATAGACTGCAACAATTTAGATACTGCTGGATTTATAGCTGCCATTCACTTTGTAGACATTCACCTCTAAGACATCAGTAATGACTTTTTTTTATAAGACTCTATCAGAATTAATACCCTAGTCCACAGGTGAAATAATTACTTAAGGGTATTAAACCTTGTTGCTGAATATCCTATTTTATCGGACTGTGAACTCAGCTGGTAAATCTACAGCCTCCTGGGATGCTGAAGTCCCAGCTCATTCTGCTCATTTTGCTTGAAGTTTCAGGGAGTCTCTGGCATGGAGTGGACAATTATCTGAAGGGGAAACTTGACAGTTTTACCAGGCCTGGTTGCCTGCGTGCATAACTGTGGTGGTCTGTTTTATGCCTGTGTGATGTTTCCAGCAGCCTTTCCATCCCTGACTTGGTTATGGGTGCATCAAATTTCATCTTAATCCAGGGAAGATGGTAGGGAGATTAGAGGAACAGGTGGTGCACAGCTGATTGCTGATGGCTAACTGTTAGCTGCCTCTTCAATATGCAGGGCTCAGGCAGAGAGCAACAAGGAAAAGGAAATATATTGGAAGCAGCTCAGGCCTTACAGCTTGGCCTGTGGTTTGGTGGCTGAACTGAGACCAGAGAAACTGGGAACTGGCAGTTGTGTTGCCTGAGGTAGGTAGGAAGACTGCCAAAGCAGGGCTGTACAAGCAGGGAAGACTGTTGCATGGAGGATAAAATGGGTTATGCAGCATGTTGGGGTGGTGTGGATGGGTCAGTGGTGTCTATAAAGGAAGAAAGAAGTGCAGATCACTGCTGGGATGATGGACAAGGGGGATTATTACAGATGGACCTCTGCTGATTCCAGCAGAGCTTGTAAGATTTATACCCACTCTTCATTAGCGGAATTTCTGCAACTTCAGTGAGCTCTTGTTTTGTTTCAACACGCATGATGGTTTTGTAGAGCTGTTTTAACAACTGCAAATGTGATGTGACCACGGTAAGAGCAAATTCATTGAGCAGTCTGAATACATGTTTCTGAAAAAGTTTCTTCAGGCAGCACTTGCTTCATTTGCTGCTTTTGGGACATATGCTGAAATTTTCATCTAAGGATGCTTCCTTGTGAGCTCTTCGTTTTGTTCTCGAGCAGTATTTTGTGGGCAACTTCAAGAATATAATTAGGAGTTTGATTAACTGCAGTAAAAGCTTTTTTTTAATGGCAAGTGACTATTTTAAGTGACAGTTCTTCCATATACTTATCAGTACAGGAGCTATGCTACTTTGCAGGATGAATACAGTTTCAAAGAAACTCAAAAGCAGATTGAAATTGTTTGGGTAACCACTGCAGGTATAGGAACATACATAGTACATTGTTACTATAAGATACTTTGAGAATATAGTATTGAAGATACAGGCACAGTTTGTGATAATTTATGTAGCTCTGAACACAGGGTTCTGTTGACCTGTAGTTAAATCACTTTTGAAATGCAAACTTCAAATGCTGTCCTAGAAGTCCTCCTTGGGCCTTGCAGCTTGAGGAAAGGAACTTAAAAAGATATATTGTAGGGCTGAGAAGTGTGGTGTTTTGTTTTGGACTTATCAATATACGCCCAAACATTATTCCTGAAGGAATAAGCAACTTAGGTTTGTGTACAGTTACATATTTACAAGAAACTGTATTTTACAGTGTTTACCATCTTTTTTTGCATCTTCAGGGTATCATATCATTCTATCTGTGTATGGCAGATGCTTGATGAGGGCACCCTTGTTTTCAGTTCTCTGTCACTGGGAAATGTAGGCCAAAACAGTCAGTTGAAGAGAAGAGCAAGGAAAAAGCAGACACCTGGTTAGAAGCTAAAGGGCAGGTTAACAATCATAAAACAAAACAAAAAAACCCCAACACTGACACAAGAAGTTAGCCATTCCATTTTGGGACAGCAGAGCTGTCTTTTCTGCCCAAAATGATTTGGCAGTACAGGAAGATTGCTTATATCTCACCCATGCATACTGGAATTCTGTACACTTGTGTGGGATTTATTCTGGAGATAATGCAAAAATAATAATTAAAAAAAGAACCTTAAACTTTTTTGCAGTTAAACTTCTAGTTGAAGAAAGAATTTGTTGTTATATTTTGCTTATATTATTTTTAAATAGATACCTATTGCTCTTTGCTTACAATAATAAGCTGTTGAAACTTGAGGCTGTAACCTTTTTTTTTTAACTAGAAACTCATCTTTCCATTTTACAGCATTTTTTTATTACTGTGATGTTCCTCAGGAATGGCTCAAGAATCCTTTCTAGGACCTGCTGCCCTCGCCCCATAATGAATGCTGTTCTTGGCCAAAATCTATAGACAATGTTGAGCAGAAACCAAAGGTAGGTCAAACTTTGGTGTTATCTTCCTTTGATTTCCATTTGAACACCAGGGACATAATTTTTAAGTACAGCTTAGATTTCATACACACTGATCTGACCTTATCTCTGTTAATCAGACTCATTTGCTTCATGTAGCAGTATCTCAATGACAAGACATCTTGAAATCCTTGAGTATCCACTATGTAACTAGCCACCTTCTTTGTAGTCACCTCTGATACATGTGAAAAATCACTAAAACAGTAGAGAAAGAAACTATCTTCAAATATGCAAGTGTTCATAAATTCTGCTTTCCAGTTTTTATTCGTGTTTGCAGTGTGGTGTTAAAACTGGAAACCAAATGCAAAACTTATGTGAAACCCATACTTTTGGGCCTGGTTTTGGCCATTACTGGCAATTCACTATGTTCTAACTTCATAAAACTAGATTTAATTGTTAAAGGATGAAAAAAATGGTTTCAAACTAATGACTTGATATTGCTAATAAATTTAAGCCTGAAGGTGAATCTAGTACTTGGAAGAACTTGGTTGAAGGAAATGGAAAGAAACATGTTTTTTTCCACAATACCATCATTTTAATTATTGACTTATCTCCCAGGTTAGAATGATAAACAATAAATCCTCTTTCAGCAATGAATGAAAATATTATTCTTGCATGTAGATGTGTGCCAAAATGCTTTGTTAGTTACGCATGGGCCTTAATATGTGCTTGAATATGAAGATAAATTTCTCAGTGTTTGTGATAGCAACAGTGCCAGTAAAAATGCAGACATAGGAGAACACATGCTGTTTGGCTCAGAGGCAAGAAGAAGCTAATGTTCTGTAAGCATCCAGAGAGACAATATTTGTGTTTTTTTCAGAGCATAGAAAAATGCTGGTTAAAGGCAAATGAACTGCTAGATAGCAACTAATAGTCCTTTGTAAGCCAGCGCTCTCTTTGCCTCAAAAAAAAAGCAAAATAAAATCTTCTCTGGGTAATTTTTGACTTTAATAAATATCAAGTGTTATTTTCCTTCAAGGCACATATTGACTTGCTAACCTTCTAATCTGTCTTAATCTTTGTCAATATTTACCTCTTCATGCAATAAATACCTAGAAGTCAAGAGAACCCAACTTCATCCCTATTTTTGAACTTGAGCCATTTCTTTGCCCATTTCAGTGAAATTCATATAGAGCTTGAGATGAAAAATTAAACTTGTTATATAACTGCTGTTATACAGTTTGTAGTAATAAACTTGATGAACTGTTTAGACCTCTGGCTGTAAGCAGAACTCCCCCACTTCTTCTAAAGAGCTAGAGAATATTAAATATTTTTGACCTTTGATAGGTATTTCTTGTGAGACTGAATATAGTATTGCTATACCACTAACCAGCTGAATTCCATATTAAATTAAGTGTATTATATGACTTCTAATAAGGTTCCTTAGATGGCTGGTTCACCAGACAATCATGAAGCATCCTGTGCAAGCATGTATTTCTCTAAAAAAATAAATGATTACAAGCATATTTTTAAAAGAAAATGCTGGTATCTGTTCAGATCACTGATCTCCTCTGACACTTCCTGCTATACTCATCTGTTGTGCAGCTTCTGAGCAAAAACTGTGCAACTGTGGAACCTGAGAAACTACTGCTTTTTTTTGTTGTTGACTTCGGTACCCAGTCACACTGCTGACCGAGATGGTGGGAAGGGGATCTTTCATGGTGTCAAAACCCAGATTAATCCCCTTGATCACTATGCAGACACTGAATCGAGCAGCGCTGAGCTGCAGCGTGGTGCTGAGGACAGTCTTTCACGTCTCTGTTCTGGCACTGAACAGTCTTTGAGTCAGATCCCTCTAACGCCTGCTCCCCATGAAATCTGAATATGTAGAGCTGCTACTGCTGCCTCTCTTGAGGGTTTTGAGGATGTGGGAGCTGTTGGGACATCTGCTGCCTGCACAGAGCTCAACTGAGCTGGTCTTCCCGGATGAATTTCTTCTCTGTCTTCATTGCGTCCTTAAACTTCCTTATCTAAACTTCCAAAGGTCTTGTGAAAATGAGATTTATTACAGGGTTGTTGCTCAGGGTGAAATACTTACTCCTTGAAAACTGCTTGCTTGATTGCAAACAAATTGTTTTTGAGCTAGATAATGACTTCATTGGTGTGTAAGGCTTCCCTGTACATGCATTTGTGAATGTTACCCTGAGTGCTTCATGTGACAAACATACAAGATAAGTATAGTTCAGCTCTGAGAAGCAACTGCTCAGATCTAGTGTGTGTGCATGGAGGGGAAAGTCCAGTTTAAACACAGAAATGGAAGTACTAGTATAACTCCATGCTGGCTATGGGGAAGTGAAATATGGGAGGGAGAGGAAGGAGTTGAAGCATACAAGAATGACTACTGAGAAGAAAGGGGAGCTTGGATTGTGATGTACTCCCCCAGTTGCGATCTATGCCCCATCTTAAATCCCTCAGTCACTATGTGGATGTCTGATGTCATACTGTTGTTGTTCATTGTCAGTGCTGAGCCATGCAGAGTATGTGTCTTTGGTCCTGATTGGTAAACTGCTGCAGGCAGAAATTAACAAAACTGTAGTGATTTTCATGGTATTTAATAGAGCTAGTTGCATGTTTTCCAGCTGAATGTTTTTCCTTCAGAAAATCAAAACATTTCCTGGGAAATTACTTATTTTGTGGAAAACTTTTGGCAGCAGATTGTTGGAACACCTTGTTTCCCTTTGCATGTTTTCATGGCATAAAACTCAAAAGGATAGATTTAACCATGGAAAAATTGTGCAGTTTCCTTTCTCCCCAGTTTGCCCCAAAAGAGACTTCAAACTGTAGAAATATTATGTGACCAAGGAATCAAAGGGAAAATTTGGGGTCTTCTGCAAAAGTGCAGAGATGTCACAAGTTTGAGACCTGAATTACATCTTGGGAGAGAACCCAGTTGAGATCCAGACCAACTTCGGCTGTTTAAGTAGCCCTGTTAATTAGCAGCATATCCCAACATAGCTACATTCCTTGATGCTCATTAGTAGGAAATTGTAAAATAAATTATAAAACCCAAAGGGCATTAAATGTCTCCTACCTCAGATACTGAAAATAAGTACTGTAGTAGGAATAGGGATAGGCCATTCATGCTACTGCTTTCTCTTCCTCTGAAATTTCATGTCTTATTAAAAACCTTCCCGGTAGGATTATTGGGCTGGAATTATATATTAAAAATGAAAACATAGTGGTTATTCTCTTGCCTACAAAAATAAATGGTTAGCATAACAGTATAATGTTTAGAGAAGTAAATTAAACCTTAAAATAGGAGGAGGAAAAATTTTTAGCAATGTCTTTGAGACTAAGCCTCTGCTGAAATGCATTGGATAAAAGAGCAGTGATGTAGCTGGGGGTACACAAGTATTTTGGTGTCTGCCTTTGTGAAGATTTGGGACTGATTGAATCAAACCCCCTGTGAGGGTGGCAGTCCCATTATGTTTGTTACAGGTTGGCTGGTGTAATTGTTTTTTCTGAGGTTATCAGTATGTTCAATCAAAAAGCTAATATGTGCATTATTGCTTTGCTAGTTTTTAAGCCCTTTTCTCATTATAGGTATCAATCTTGATTAAAAGCTGTTCTCCAAATGCTTGGTTCCATTGACATGAAGCGATTCTTGCCTTCTCTGCTACCGGAGGGAACGTATCTTCATTCAGGTTAATTGCTGGTGCCTAATGCTAAATGCGAATACCAGAGCACTGCTTGAGGTGAAAATTCAAAACTGAAAAAAAAAAAAAAAAGCAGCTGTTAAAATATCCTTTCCTTCTGTATTTACCAGAACAGTGTGCTTTCCTTTGGCATTGCAATATGCCAGAGAAAATGTCATGAATACTGTTTTGAAGACAGATAATTTTCAGTTCTTTGTCGGTGAATGTGTATTGTCTCAGTCCTTTACCAGAAGCAGGGGGAGGGGAAGATAGTAACAGACAGCAGTGGATATAGAAATACACAACAATCAAAACACAATAACCCAGTGCCAAAAGGAGGAGTGATGTACAGTCATGTTGAGCTTAGACAAAACCAGAAGCCCTGCTATTGTAATCTGAAATGCGTGGGTGGACCCTTGTGTCAATTATTGTGATGACGTGCACAAGCATAAATCTCCAGTCAGAGTTTGCAGGAACATTGTAGCCTTTTACAATAGATAACTTGTTCAAAAATAATACTTACTTAGAGACACATACATGTACAAATGTATTCTCTATCCAAAGCTTTATTTATTTAGGGCTTTATGATGATGCTTTGTTTATTGTAACTTTATTTATCGTGATAAAAGAAAACCTCTACTAGGTTCAAGAAGTCCTGAAGTCTGTCTGTCTATGCACTACATCCCACAGTTTTACAGACAATAGAGAAGGATGAGATAATCAGCAGTGGTTCCTATAAAGCCTAGGAATTACACATCAGATGGACTAGAGGGAGCTTTTTAAGTCTAGCAGTGATGTGTGGCTTAAAAATTTCCAGGATTGTTTGGTTTAAAGTGTTCATAAACTTTAGTAAACTGTCCCAATGGCAAATGATCCTCACTTAACATTTGGGCTTTATTCCTTGTCTGAAATGGTTTTGGTTCTGTTTCTGGCTTTTGGATCTTGCTATATAGTTGTCTGGCGAATTGAGATCCTTCCACTACAGATTTCTGTGCTGTCTTGCAGGTAGTTAGAAGTCATCATAAAGTTACTCTTCTCAGTTAAATAGACTGGTTTTTATTTTATCATAATTATTATTTTTCGCAGTAGGTCAAATAAATTTTTAATCATTTTTATGACTCTTCCCTGAATTTTTCCACAGTATTTTTCTAGGTCCAAAGTAAAACCTGGAATCTTTTGTGACAAAAATGGATGCTTCATGAACTCAGTTTCAAAAGAACCCTAAATGAAATGTTTCGGTTTGTTGGTTGCCGGTCTGGAGCATGCTCTTGTCAATATTTCCTCTCAGGAAGCAAAACCAAGGAAAAAAAATGAAGGCTCAGTCATCTTGGAGGCTAAATGCTTTGGCTGTCTGTGCTCTGTTGGTGTTGAATATGTGTATCTTCCCTCAAGCCAGCCATAGTCCCGTGGCTACCTGCCTGGAAGCCTCTTGTCAGATTGACATTGGCAACAACTTCCCCAACATGTGGACAGACACCCATCACTTCAGTTTTCCTGATGGATTTTTCTTTGATTAAATTCAATATGTCATGATAAATAGATTTTTCTGTTTGAGAGTTGAGGTGGGAATGGGGAAAATTACTCCAGCAGGGATACCTAAAGGGGCTTTACTGAAAAGCGTATCTCTTTCCAGGGGTTGTATTTCTTTTTGTGGTGTGCCTATGAGAACATGAGTTTAAGCCCAGTTAATACAGTGCCAGTAAAAGCTTGAGTCCTAGAAATTGTCATGAGAGAATTCCTTTTCTCTCTTATCACAGAATCGAGCTTTGCTGCTGCTACTCCAACCAAGCAGCACCTTGTCCCAGCAGAGCTCTCTTTCCTCGTCCTTTGGAAGGACTGTTCATTGTGTAGGCACTTGCCAACGTGAATGAAGGCTTTCAGGCCTTTCAGTCATTAGTTCAGAAAAATGTCTTGCATCCCTTAAAACAAAGCAAAAACTCTAAGTCATTTGCTGATTACTGTGTCTCATGATCACAAAGGTCCCTGGGGCAAGGGTTCTTTCTTGCAATGCCAGGCATCCAACTACCTGGCTACTGTGATATTTGGGATAGAAATCGGTGCAAAAAGCTAAAAGAATATTCCTTCTTAATATGGAGGGCTTATTTCAATCTAGCTTATACCCATTTAAAAAACAACAAAAAAAAGGCAAGTTGCAGATGCATAATTTCACCTGTCTGCTATTGTTTATCCCTTGTCTGAGAAGCAGAGAAATTCTACAGCACACATCTCAAACATGCATAAACTATTTACCTTACTTCACCAAAAATTTAGCTAAAAGTAAGATAAATGAATACTGTCTTAAACTGAAATAATTTCTTTTTTACTGATATTCCAAATAAATTTAAACTGTCATCCTTAATTTGCTTTGTTCAACTTTAAATGGAGCTGCACCCATAGTAATAAGGTGGGAAGATAATAAAGTCACTCTTATTCTTTAGGGATTCTTCTTTCTTTTTAGAAAGTCTCATATGTTAATGAAGCAGATGCTCACTATTGATCTCCTTTTACGAGCCAAAATAATTTATATTTAATTGAATGGCATGAATACTCTTTGTTTTGGTTAAGTTAGAAAGTAAACAGAGGTATGCTTGAACACAAATATTGATATTAAAATGCACTTAAAATCTTCTGCTTTGAAAAATTTTCAGAGATGCCTTCTAGTCCTACCATCCTGAACCCCATTAGAGATAAACTGTTACAAGACAGGATAAACTTTTAAGGCCACACCTGCTTCTTCAAGGTATTGCTCCTTAAATCTCATTTGTCATTTATCTTATTTGAAGTGTTACATGATAAATGACCTGGTGAAGATACAGTATTTGATGCTGTGAACCTCTCTATTTTTATGCCTTTAATAAAAATCAAGATTTTGCTAGGAAATGTTTTTCCTTTAATGACTTTCCTGATGTATTTGGATTTCAAATCATGTTTTCATTTTGTCTAGTTCTGTGTGACATTATTCTGGTTCTTGTGAATGACATTTAAATGATTATTCTTAGGTAATGAATATAATTCTATTAAAAGAATTAATTTTAGAGAAAGTTTCTCTACAATAGAGGTTAAAAAAACCCACACAAGAATAAAGGAAACTGGCTTTTTTGTATCTAGTTTCCACTATGGAGCATCAGAGGAATACAAAAGTCATCAGTTGTCAGTCATCACACCAGTGACACTGTTTCCAATTTGATTTAGCTTCAGATTAATTGAAACAGGCACTATTGATTGCTGCCACTAAAAGAACTGGAACTTATTTCATATGACAGAAGTCAAATGGGATGGTTTGGAAGATGAGTCCAACTCTTACGCAGACATGTTTGTTTTCTGTTTGGTATTTGTCCTTGAAGGGAAGAGTCCTATTTGCATTTGGAAGGAGATGCTTATTCACAGTTGAATGTGTTTTGCATGATCCAGTCTACTGCAGTCTTGGATGCCATCTTGAAAGATCATATATTGGGGCTAGCAGTTTTTTCTTATCTCAGAACTTCTCTTTTACCTACAGAAACCTACATCTTTCTACTTCTGCCAGAATTAATCCCCTCATATTCTGTCACTTGCTGCCTGCCAGAAATTTCAGGGTTAGAAATAATCAAGAGCTTGTTTCTGAATCTTGCTTAATAGATTGGGCAACGAAGCCCACAGCGTTAGTGCAGGTCAATGAATTGCTCTTGAAAAACTGGGAGCATCACCCAAAAATATATTTAATTTCATTTGGTTCAATGAATAGCTGTTTCATTCCTGGATCAAGTCTGAATCTTGCATATGGCAGCCAGGCAGTTCACTGATGCTTAGTTATCAGGCTCATCCTAAATGAAGCTTTTCACTAGTTTTACTTAGTGTTTGAGTCTAAATGAATAAGAAAAGCCTGAACCGGATTTTCACTCTCTTCTTGGAAATAAGTTCAAAGCATACAAAGATACTGCAGGAAATTGAGCCACAGGATTTTAATGAAAAACTTTACCTGCAAAGTTGATGCCCGCTAGGGACATTAAAGTGGGAAAGAGACTTTCTTCTGCTTGCCACACGACTCTCCAAAGAAATAACATCACATACCAGGGCAGTAGCACTGCTTTATTGCCAAAGCAGTGCTCAGGTGCTAGAGAAGAGGTCTTGAAAACCTGTGTCACGATGCCACATGGTGACACCCACTGGAATTGAGGGACCCTGGCATGTGTGCGTGCACCATCCGTTGGCTTCCTCGTTCCGCCAGTTTTCCACCAAATTCTGCCTCTGGTTCCTACAGTACTGTGGGAGTGGAAGGAATGGCTCAAAACCCCATGTTAACTTCTGAGAAGACAGTTCATGTTTAACTCTATATACTGCAGTCTACAAGCAGTCTGAGCACTTTGAGTTTCAGTTAAGTTACCTACAGGGTTGGGCTTTTCCTGGATGTAAGTGTGGCCTAAAGCATCCATGCAGGAGAAGCTTTTGTGTCAAATGAAAAATAAATCAATATAAATTATTGATATTCCAGATTACTGTGGCTGCTCCAAACTGTCAGTCTGTGCTGGAAAATGATACCCTGGGTTTTGGAAGTAAGCGTAGGGATCCTGAGGGTTTGCCAAACAGTTTTCCCCTTAGGAGGAGGAAGTTTGCATTTATAGTAATGTGCTTTCTGGTGCTTGATAAAGAGATTCCACTTCCATTGTCTTCAAACTTATGTCTGGGTGGATCTGTCTTCTAGGTGGATTTTTTTAGGAGTCATTGCAGTTGGTACACAGTGATGTTCAACACTGGCTAGCCTACATAGATGGCCATGTAACTTTCTGTTGTAGACCAGAGTTTAAGTAAAGGTTTTGTCAAGGTTCAGAGTTTACCAGCCCCCTGAGGTGAGGAGGACTGGGTCACTATTGTTCTCAAGCTGCCTGCAGACCTAACATGACAACCTTGCTTAAATCTGGAAGGACGTTTTTTGAAAATAAATGTTATTAATTTTTTTTAAAGGCAGGCTAAATTCTGCTCCAGAATGTTTTCTATAATCTGTGGTCTAGTTGTAAGCTACTCAAAACTCTGCTTTTCCCACATAAAGTAGAACATTGTTTTATATAATGTAATTTTTGGTTTAGGTATAGTAATGATCAAGTTGAATAATTTTAAAACAACCATTGCTTCCCAACCAAAATTGCAGTCATATCCTCTTAACCCATCCCCAATTCAAGGTAAAATGAGTGTGTGTGTCTTCCACCAAGGTGTTGACAGATGAGCTGCAGCAGTTGAAGTTACCTCTCCCAGGTGCCCATCCTTCCCAGGAGGAGAGTCAGAGAGATGGAATGTGTCTGTGAGCCTCAGGCTGTTCAACACCAAGTCTGGCAGCCTTGCTCCAACCCATCAGAAGTGTAAAGCAAGCCGTCAGATTTTGCACTCACGTGGGAGAAGTGAGAATACATTCCCTCCTGCTGACTATGCAGGCAGGGTGGTAACCTTTCCCTACGGTGATAGCTAACTGTTGCTAGCATCTTTCACTGCCATAGACAAGTGTGTATCAAAGACCTAAACACTTTTCATATATTTAAAGCTTCACCTGTCTTGAGAGTGTGCTCTGCCTAGGGTTGGATCAAGGTCTTTGACATCTACTCCGAGGTGATAGCATTTCATTCACGGCAGTGTTCTTGGACACTTACACAATATTAAACTGAAAGCTCATATTAATGCAGAATGAAAGTTTCATACCTTAAGGGTGTAGAAGTCAGGAGAGTGAGTTAACTGTCTCATCGTAATATCAATTCACCTACTTATATAATTTTTCTAGATTACTTGGAAAACAGCTATTGTATGTAGGAATGCACAGGATGTGCCAAATACAATAGTTAATGTCAAACATTGAGTTAATGAGGCCTTAATTTTTATTTCCTCATTTCTGTGTAGCTAAAATTTTCTGCCTTTAAAGGTGACTTAAAGGATTTTTTCTTTTCTTAATTCGTGCTTTGGATAGATTATTAAAGAATCTGCCTTATGTTTACTGAAATGTGGATGCTTTCTGCTTGACACATCAGGTTGGAATACAGAGATGGTGCTTCTAATAGTAAAATTGCTGTTTGAAGGAAGCAAACGTTCTTAAACACACCAAAAATGGACCTTTAAAAAATGAAATAAAAAAACCCCAAACCAAAACCCCACTCTACTGCTTCCCAAACAAGCATAAACCCTCTTCCTTTCTCCTTCCCAAAGAATCCTAAATCTTTAGTACCTGTTACTGCCTATTACTTTACTGTTAGCAAGCTGTCAGTTATCAGGAGCCTTGTGTCCTCTTCCCCTCACCAGTATATTTGGAGAAATGATCAAGATAATGTACTAAAAGGATTGAAAAGAATTCCAGTATAGAAACCAGACTAACTACATTCTCCTTTGCTGTTTGAAGCTGCACATCTGCCTCCTTTCCAGAGGTAGCTAGATCACTGCTACTTTGAAGGACTTTTTTTGCTGTAAACCCCTCTCCTTGCTTTTCAGATTATGTGCTGATTAAGTGACTCATGTCACAGCTCTTGATCGAGAGTTCTGTTTTGGTGATTACATGAGAGTAGTAGTCTAGTGCTCCTAATCCATTTAAATCACTTGTAAATGACTTGCCTTCATTTTCTCTCTTGCTTCTACTGTTGTGTGGTACCTTCTTACTCATATGTCAAGGTGAGCTATTTCCTCATGCCTAAAGAATGGGCTCACATAATCTCATGAAGTATAAGGAAAACACGGCACTTAAGTAACTGTTGAAACTTTATTATAGGATGTGTATGGATTTCCATTAGACAAACAGCTCATCTACCAAGTTGAAAAATTTCCTCAATTCTCTTCACCTGAGTTATCATCCAATTGTATTAGATCCAGAGGACAACTATTGACAGGAATTACAGGGCTGTCTTGATCTTCACAATGGGACCTTCAGCAATGATTCTCTTGTCAAATACTGTTTTCTGGTCCCTATAATGTTGGAGTTGGTTGTTGGACAGCACAATATTTTTAGTGTTCTCCTAGGTATTAAGTCTTTTGGAGGTGAAACCATCCTTCTTTCTCTGTGCTTGCTGAGCATGAAATTGCAGGGGTGGTTAGACAGTATAGCTGAGATGATGCAGCGGGTTGAGGCCACTGAAGTGGGGCAGACTGTTACTCCTTTTCAATTTTTCCACCCTTCCCCTCCCTTGGGCCCTGCTCTGGGCTGTGTGGTCTTATATACTCCTTGCATCAGCTCTAGGTCTTTAATGACCTTGCCATAAACTAATTGAACTCACTACCCCAGAAGAAGGACAGTCATTGCATTTGTTGGGTTAGTTTCCTGCTGGATTAATGAGGTGAATTCTTTTACCACACAGTTACAAAAACATTAGAGTTGTGAGTAATTGTCCAATAGGAAAAGTAGTAGAGGCATCCTCCTTCCAAATTTCTTTCATCTCTGCATGTGTAACTAACACAGATAATGGCTTCTCTTCTATAAGCAATACTAAGGTACTCAGTAATTTTTTTATAGTGAAGCTGGTTTTTTTGAAGCATCTGTAAAACAATATTTTTGCAGCTTGTTACCATCTAATCAGAGACAGGGTTTTACTTTCTCCTTTATGAGCTACATACCTTACCTCGGATAATTGCTTGTGCCTGTTATTAGCTGACTAATAGATGACCGTAACATTGATTTTAATAGTCCATTATACCCTGTGTGGACCCTGGGAGACTAAAAAGGCTAAGATCTTTGAGCACAGAAAAGACAAATATAAGTCAATTTAATTGTATTGGATGAAAACTGGAAAGTATAGAACAAAATCAATCTTAGCAGCATCAGGTAGTTGTTGTTTTCTTGATGTAGCTTAAATTTATCTTTCATATAGTTTTCTGCATTAAGATAAAAATTTTATTTTGAAAATGTTTTGATTCTTTTGATACCTTTGTTTTGATACCTTTATTTTAAATGATACTAACGAAGATCAGAGTTCCCCAAAGGGAAATTTAAAACCACCTAACTGCATCTGAGTCAGTAGAACTTTTTGGTTTCCTGTTTGATTTTTTCCTGTGTTATAATGGAAAAGTTGATTCAAAAGGAAAATAGAAACACAATTCTGAAACTGTTAGAATAATTTATTAAATTGGTATATGGCTCTACCTGATTATCTCAGTCCTCTGACCTCTTGGACAGGCATATTTTCCCTATTTCTAGTGTCATTTGAGGCAACAGGAGATTCTTGAGAATTATCAGGACTTGGCTCACCTCAACTAGAAAGGAGCTTGGAGTTGGTAAGCAGGAATATGACTGACTGTATTAATGCAACTGCTCTCAGGAACAGATGCAGCCTCCGCAGGAATGGGCAGGCGGACCAGCCCTAATCACATCAGCTGGCATGGGGATGGGATGCCTGTCTTTCTTACCTCCCTCCCCCACCAAGTGCTGGCCAGCAACATCCCTGGGGCCTGGGGATAAATCTGCACTTGTTTAATAGTAATGTCGATTCTATCCAAATTCAGGAACTGTTGCAGCACGTTAGCACTTGATATCTCTGCTCCAGTCTTATTCAGGTAGATTCTAACTGACTTTGTTGATCAGTGACAAAATATGTAGCTTTTTTCCTCTTTTGAGTTGTCTTGGTACTTAAAAATAAATAAATAAATAAAATTCACATCTTGATGCTACCTTGATTTCTATTGACAAGTATACTTGTTAATGTTGTACGTTTTAAAGAAGCTTCCTTGTTTAAAGGCTAAAAGCTTAACAACTAAACCCAGACTGTCTCCAGTGAATCAAGCTCAATTTTCTTGAGCTTATTGAAAGCAATCTGCTCCAAAGAAGCTAATTAGAGTGAAGAATACAGAATGTCTGGGCAATACTGTCTATGTGTTCTTATATACATTATGCATTTCCTTCCTGCAATTTTGTGAAAGCATGTAGTTGTGTCTAGCTCACTTTCCCTTTTGGTGGTGGCGGTGGGGAAATCAAAATACATCCCCCTCCAAAATGTCTAATTGGACCTGGTGTGATACAACAACAAGTATGCTCTGATACTGGTAGCTAAGTGACTTTGCTAATAAAAATGGTACTGTCAGATTTATCAGCTTCCTGTGGTTGAATTGATGGCTATTGGCTGGCTTGGATGACACAAAGGATGCAAAAACCCACATTTATTTAATTAAGGATACTTAGTTGAGGCTTGTAATGTTAAGCAAGTAAGTGTGCTTTCCATCTGTGTGTTTGTTTATATTTAAAGTCACATTTGTCTTACTCTGGTGGATTGTTTGTTTTGAACTTGAGAGTGGTAACTGAGGAGCCATCGTTGTCATGTTTTGTTCCATGCAGGAGGGAAATGTTTCTTCATTATATAGAAGATGACAGCATCACCTCAGATCTGGATGTAGATGACCTTGAATTTAGTAACAGTTGAATCAAAAGGTCTGATTTTTAGACTCATCTGTGTTATGTGGGCTGTGGATTTGCAGGTCTAAATTTTGACAGCAGTTTCAAAATTATTTGCTTAAGTCCCGAAAGCCTTATTTTGTGCAAACTATGATAGAACATGTTACAGTTTTGAACTTGATTGATATCCCTTAGGCAATGGGTCTGAGCAACCGGTGGTGGATCAGATCTGATGTGGAGTTCACTTGAATATGAGCCCTTTAAGCAGTCCTTTTAAGCCTTTTGCTTCTGGGAAAGCATTTATACTGGAAGATCTACCACCTACTCCTCATACTGTTGGCCTGAGACCTGAAAAGTCTCTACTTCTGTGAAGAATATTAAGGATGTTGGCAATAATCATGTCTATCAGGTAGAAAATGCCTAGACATTATGAAGATGGGTCGGTGGCACAACCCCCATAGATAAGGAAGTGGCTGTCTTTCAACAACTACTTTACTGTTTCAGAAGCTTTCCTAAATCCTTCTTTGCCTTCCTTAGAGCTATGTTTTAAGATAATCCAATTCCGCTTTTAAGCCCCAAAATGTTACAGCTAAAAATAGATGCTGAGAAACAGGATTTTATAATTTGTTTCCTTTAAAAAAAAAAAAAAAAAGGGCACAAAATATTAAGGGGGTGGAGGGAGACATACTTCCAACAGCTTGATCCACCTTCTCTTTGTGTGAGATGGTGAACGTGAAAATCTGAGAGTAATTAATCAATGTGAACATTCCAGATTCATCATTGTTAAAGTGCACCTGTGCCAAGCAACATTGTGCTGATTCTGGGCAAAAAAATGCGGCATATTCATTAACCACCTCTGTTTTTTGTGCCTCATTTGCAGAGCAGGGGCCAGGGAGAGGCAGGATTTGGGTTCATGCTGAGCCAGTGCTGTACAAAGCAAGCAGAGACTTTGGCTAAAGATCTAACTGTGCTCTGGTCTTTTTCCTCTTCGCTGCTTCAACTTTTAATGAGAATGGAGGCTACACTTGAGCACTGATGGTCGTTTATGTACAGTCCTATGTACTACAGTGTTCCTGTAAACGTGTTTTTAAACAAGTTTAGTAGGTGGTAGCTTGTGCGTAACTAGGAACGCATTTAGTGGCATTTAGTTTTGTAGTCTATCATCTTCTAGTATATTGGAGAAGAGTCTGGCTGCACAAGTGGTTACTGGAAGGAGGGGAGGTCTTGAAACACACAGGCATGTGTAAAGCTGATGTCCTCCTCCTTGGCTGTGAGGTGCCTGAGAAATCCTTCTGCCTAGCAGTGATTAGCGTCTGCTGAGAGGTCTCGCTTGTGTTTGGTGCGCTTGCTTCTCAGCTTTGCTTGCTGGCTGGTGTATACAGATGTTGGATTTATTTATGTATTAGCCTTGTCCAAGCAAATGTGGTCATACAAAGTTTATTTTGTTGGAAATAATTTTTCTAACAAAATTTTACCTGTGTAAATAAGGAATCAGAAAAAAATAAATGAAACATGAAACTTCCCAAACAAAAATTGGCAAACTTCTGAAACATGTTCATTTTTATTTTTTGTTTTTAACATATTGTCATCTCTGCTGCTACAGATATGGGAACATTTTATTTTATTTTACGTGCTTTTGTGTCAAACCACTTAATAGAAAAAAAATTGAGATTCTCCAAACAGTACTAATTAGAAATTGCCCTAGAGGATGTTGAAAATAATGGAATATCCATATACTGGCATCGATAATAGTAATATATAATTATGCAGTACTACTTATTTGTCGTAAAATAATGAAAATCCCTGCCAAATGTGGAAGAAATAATTGGAGGTTCTGATGTAGTACTTCTGAAAGTTCAGCACAGTTTTCTGTTCAGAACTGCCATTTCATGAGTTCACAGGAATGAAAACTGTTATTCATTTGTTTCAAAATTTCCCACAAAGCAGAAATTCAGAATTTTGGTCAGCTTTCATACTCTGATAGTTAAAACAACCTTTTCTAGAACAGGAAAGCTATTAATAATCTGTGTATTATGTTTGGAATATTAGACTTCTGGCTAGATAATACAAAAATAAGGATTTGAAGGAGCTTTTATTCCAACTGTATATATAGCTACCAACCAGCAGTGAAATTCTCTGACTGTGTGGTAGGGTGTTCATTCACTTTTTTTTTTTTTCTTTAGAGTTTGGGCTGACTCAGGTATTTTTCACACCTGTGTTTAAAAGTAGGAGAGAGATACTGGGGTGTGACTGCCTGACAGAATTCAGGAACTGCACCTGGAGCATGAATAAATAACAAAATAAAGATAAGGATTTAATAAATCCTGCAGAGAATCAAGGAAAATTACAGTCCATGTCTCCCACAGGTCCCATGCTTTTTAGCTGTCCACCTTATACATTGTCTGTAGGGGCTGTGTTGTACCCATTTCTCCTAGCTTGTATGTCGTGGCTGGCTTTTAAATACAGGCATTTACAATGCCAGCAGCTCTGTAAGCTTGGCCAAGTAAAATATCTTGCATGCTCAATGTGTATATGCAGGCTTGACTGTAACTAGTCAGCTGCAATGACACACACCAAGTCAAATAAAAGGAACCATTGTGGAACTTAAAAATATCCCCCTCCCTAAGCCCAAGGCTCCGTACCCCAACTGTTAGCCAAAGCTATCAAAAACCAGCATAACAAGAACAACTGTAATCATTTTGCATGTGGATTGGTAATATGACTTATTGATCTTGATAATATTGATAATAAACTGGAATGGCAGCTTATGATATTGCAGACCTCGTTTATGAAGTGCTATTTGCCATTAAAATAAATAGGTGCTGAGGGGAACTGATGAGTGTCAGAAAGCTCAGATGAATCTGGAACACCTCGCGATGATACAGTACCATCAGAACTATTTTACTAATCTTGTCATCCACCAACATGTCAATTATATTGATGAGGGATATGCATTTTTGTTGGCACTCCTGCCACCCCACCGCAGGTATGGGAGGGTAAGAGATGGTTGTTTCATACAGTATTGTAATGACCATAGGGTTGATAGATAACTGTGTCAACGTGAACTGTGTAAGGACATGAGGCATGCAGGAAAACAAACTATTAAATTATGTGTTTGATGTGTTTCAGCCTTCTGTTTTGGGGTTTTTTTTGTGTTCTTAACTTTGGGTTCCACCAGTTCATGCTGTTGTCGGTTTGTCCCTGCTGTAGACTGCAGCAGAGTTGGGAATAAACAGAACTGGGCCAAGTCAAAGTGTTGTAGCTTGGGACACTGAATATGGAAGCTGAGAGAAATGAGGTCTTGATAAAGCAGTGCAGTACTCCCAATGCCAGTCTCTTGGGACTGCAGTGTGCTTCAGGACCCACTGGGATCTGGTGGGGTTTCTACCTCTTCCCAGCTCTGACAAAGTTTAAGGTTTTAAACTCTCTAGGCCACTCTCCTGTTGGCCTAGACCAGTCAATCATGTTCAGTCATGGGTATGCACTGAACCTGACTATTTAGTCTGTAGATTACAAAATTAATGCCTGATGTGTTTTGAGAGCTACTTCCCTCCCCTCTTCACCTTCCCCCACAAGACATTTGCATTCCGTTCTCTTGTGATGCCCCAGGATTTAGCCACTGGGAACCAAAATAAATTAACATAATGCAGGGCCATCTGACAAGGAATTGAGGACTGCAGCTTTAGAAAGAGTATCTTACTGTAGGAACTCAAAAGCACTCAAATTGTAGCTCTTTAACATGCCTTGAGGTTCTTCATACCTTATCTGAACTTGACCCTTTTAACGAGACAATGTTCCAGCAATATTTTGTGTTGGGTAGTGTTTCTTGCACGGTCTCTCCTGCTAGTCCTTCTTGCAAATCCTTGCTTTTGATGTTGACTGACTTCCCTAGTCAGAACAAAATCTTGCTCTTAAACACAGCCTGCATTTCTACTCAATGTGAGAAACTCCAAAACTGCCACCATGTTTTTTTTCCACCTTGTGTCCCTTTCAGGTTCTTGTGCTACTTACAGCATGAGATGAGTTCGAAATGCAGTCAAAATTCCAGATTTGCATCCTTGATGGCTGTCAGATAGACTTTTAATCAGGTGTCTGAAAACCAGGCAGCTGCCTGGAATGCTGTGTAGCAGGGAAGGCTTAGAGCTAGCATTCATTGCAAAGAAAAAAGTAGAATATATAATTTAAAATAAATTCCACACTCCTCCCTGCCCTGTGCAAAGGCAACAGTATGGTCTCTCTTTGTGTTGCTTAGTGTTCCTCCCTAGGATGCCTGCCAACAACCCCCTGCATCCTTACTGCCCAGCACCTTGTTACGGCTTTGAAGAAGCTGTATGTGTGTATCGCTAGCCATCACTTTGTGAAATAAACTGCTTTCAGAACTGTCATCTAAAAGCTGAGCTTTTAACTACTGCTTTTAACTGTCCTTATTTCACAGCTAAAAATGCCTTAATGGAAACAAAAAGTTACTGTATTAAAAATACATTTTCTTCTAAAGAAGGGGGAATTGAGATGCCATCTGTACTACTTCTGGCTCCCATTCAGCTCCTTCAAATGAATGCCAAATTAACAGCAGCACTTCTCCCTCCCCACTTCCTTCTCTATCCCATAGCTCTGTCTCTAAGGTTCATCCAGAATCCTTGGGAAAGTAGGGACTATCACCTCTGCAAAAACTTCAGTGGGAATTTTTCATTTCTTCTGTGTTTATTCTCTGTGGCTGTTACAGCCCTGGTGTTTCATTCTTGAGGTCTGACTTCCCTTCCCTGTGGGGAGGTCGCTGCTTACCTGGGAAGGTTGGGCAGAAAGTCGTGTTGGTTCCTGCTGTTGATGCTGCTTGCAGTTACTGGTCTCAGGCACCACTGGCCAAGGTCCGTGGGCATCCCCTGACAGTGATCTCCACATGTTTTTCTCATCTCCAGGATCTTCCTTTATTTCCCCAGACCTCTCCCCAGGCCAGGATCTTCACCACCTTCTTTCTGAGCCCCCTTCTCTCCGAGAACCACTTCTTCTTTTCAGGGACCCATCTCTTGGCACCAGCTCTTTTTTCTGGAAACCAGGCTCCCAGTTTCTCCAGACTAAATAGTGTATGTGCAGAAGCACAGCAGGTGATCAGCCTCTTAATTGGTGGGTCCATCTCATGTCTCTTATTAGTTGGAGGATTCAAGATGTGCCACTTCTGTTTAATTCAGGGGTTATCAAATTTCCAAGCAGCCCATGCTGGTTGCAGCTAGCAAGTAGCAGGGTCCTGCTTGAGAGTTCAGGATTTTAATTTTGGGCATTCAGCCATGCACTTACACCCAGTTATCTGCTGCCTGTTAATGTTCACAATTTCAGCTGGCTTTTGCAGTGACTGCAGGTGCCTAACTCTTCCCCCTGTGCCATGTGGGATGAGATTCCATCCTTGGATGGGGCACCAAAAGGAACAGAACCTCATGTTTTAAAGGCATATTTCTTCTTGTTTAATAATTTCGATTATGTATGTGGGTTTTGCATAGGACAGAAGATGTTTTTGAGGTGGAGATAGAGTGTCAGTGTAGCATGTATTATTTCTGCCGAGGTAGGCTGGCTCTGTTTTGAAGAGGAAATTTAGTTACAGTGTGTTTGTTTCATGAATCTAGTTATCAGTGCAGTGTTTTCCAAACTGTGGATTGTGAGGCTAACAAAGACAATTGCTCATGTTAGTGTGTAACATAAATTCTGACTAGCTGGGATTGCTGCCAGTACCTTTTTTATAACAATAGCATTAGCTAAAACTCTCATGAACACCTTAAAAATTCTCTGCTGAGAGTGTTGAATAAAAACACTTTCTGTGGTTTTTTTTCTAATTAATTTGGGGATAGGGTAGGGAAAATATTTTTATGTGACTGGGGAGGGCTGCTGGTGCTTGTGCCACTGCTTAGGTGCGAGGCTTTTTCTTTCTTCTTTTTTTTTTTGCCCTTTTGTGTTTAGGAAGAGGCTTAAAGCAGTTCAAAAGAGAGTGCAGCTCTGAATTCTCCTATGGAGACTTGTTTTGTAGCCAGATTCCTATGACAGAAAATGCTTTGCCCCAGCTCTCATGCAGCTTGGTCTGGGCTTTGTGATCAGCATTGTCCCAAAGAAGCACAACTGTTTAGGAAATTTATAGATAGCAATTTGGTCTCCAGTGTAGCAGAGGCTCATCTGTTAATTGCTTTGAAGATTAAAGTCAAGACCTTGAACTGGCATCTGAAACTGACTTTAGAGATAAGCCCCAGCCGTGAACTTCCATCATCTCCTTCCCAAAGCCTTTGGTATTTAGAGGATAATAGATAAGCAGGATATCCAGGACAGCATCTAACTGATGTAAAAGATTTGTTTTATGGACACCTAAATTCTTTCAGGGGCAAAGCCAGTTCTTCTCTCTAGATCTGTTATCCAGGGATCTGTCCAGAGAAGATGTCAGCAAAGAAAAAAATGTGTGGATGTTAGGCCAGGTAGCCACACTGAAATAACAAGTTGGTCAAGTATTGATAACATCCACTACATAAATAACTGCCCACTCCAGTTTGCTGATTGAACTGATATGATGATTTTTTATTTTAAATTAAGATCAATCTAAAGGAACATTTCCCTAGATATGGTGTTATTTCTTTTTGATGAAACAATGCTCTCTCTCCCTCTTTTAGTGCTGCACCACTACTCTGCTCACTTCCCCCCCCCCCCAGTTTGGGTTGAGTTGAAATCCTTTGCTTAATGAAGTGAAACATCTTATTCTGAGGTTGTTTAACCATTTTGTCATAACCTCATTTTTTCAAGGCTGTTTCATTTCAAAATGTTTCTTTTTTTCCATGTTAAAAACATTGAAGGTAAATGCTTCTGGCAAGTTAAACAATTTGTTTAGAGATGTTTAGAAATAACTGAATTCCCTAGTAGTTTTGGTTCCATCACTCAAAATGTCATTCTTCATCCAGACTGTCTCCATTAGTCAAGTATGATGCAAGCAAATGGGGATGTTTTCTCAGCGATACTCTACTGTCAGCATGTTAGAGGCTGATTTGAACACAATGTTTGTTAATTGAGCCCTGTGGATGGCATTTGTTTTTATGGTGTTTGAGAGCAGTGCCTAAGGAATAGCTGTTGCACTTGGCCAACTAAAAGGACAAAGTTGCAGACACTCCATGCACTGCAGAGCTTGTAGCATGTTGCTAAATGGGGGAAAATTAAGACCTTCTGAGGAAGATAGTGAGTCACAACAGATTTAATTAGGAGGGGATACATCTCAGAGAAAAAGAATGTAAGGCATTGAAGTTGAAGGGTGAGGGAGATAGGGGTGAGGAGTAGAGAATGAGCAAGTAATTGATGAAATCTAAAATGGAAATTAATTGAAGACGCTGCATGGCAGGTAATGGGAGACAGTCTGAACAAATGACCATCAGTGAGAAGTCTGATAAAAAAGTAAGAGGTATGATTTTACAAAAAAAAAAAACCAAAAAAACCCCCACAAAACAAAACAACAAGCCCCAGTCTACTTCAGCTGTTTCTGCTTCTCTCTGGTTCCTCCCTAGATTTCCTTTCCTAGGATTGCCTTTCTTGAAGTTCATTTTTCCTGTTAACAGTGGTGAGGTAGTCCAGTGTGTGATATGGTTTGCCTGTCTCATGGACTTGGGTAATACAGTCTGTCCTCTTTGCACTGCCTGGCCTGGGACATCAAACAGTGGAGTTATCCTTCTTCATGCTTCCCTGCTGGTTATAGATGGTTGTAGATGGATGACTAATCTAACTAGCAGTGTTGCTCAGCTCAGGGAAGTGCAGGAGCCCAAGGGAAAATGCTTCAGGCAGCCACACGCCCTTCCAAGCTGCAGCCAAGGGTGAAGTTATTAAGGAGATGTGGAAATAGGTATGAGGCCCTGAGTTCTGTTTCAGGAGACTGTGAGGGCACCTGGAGAGGGAAGAAAAGAGCCTTTTCTACCCTCCTATTTTATAGGAGGGAAAGAAGGGAGGAGTAAGAAAAAGAAAGGACTTTCTTGAGTTTCAGAGCTCTTACTCAGCTGCTGTGGAGCTTTCTGAAAATGATGCTGGCAGAGATCAGCATTGCCCTTTTGCCCAATGAGCAAAACCCTCTGTTCTTTCTCCCTCTCTTCCCTGCCCCCTCACTCCCACTGTTTATTGTGCCATATAAAGTGGATGTTGTTCTCACTGCTACATCCTAGCCTTGCAGCTGGTGCTCTATTTTGAGAAGCAAGATGATGAAAAGAGGATCCTATGATTTGGTTCAAATTGCAGTCCCTCTTACCAGCTCAACTGGGGCTCTCTAAAACCGGAATGGTGCCTTCCTTCTCTTTTTTTTTTATTAGACATATATATACTGATCCTGTAGGTAATGGCTATCCTATGACGTGTGAACCAAGCACAAATGGGATTCTGGTTAACTTCGGGGAGCTGCAGATAATTTTTACTATTTGTTTTCTTTGTAGCAAAAACTGGCTACCAAGCACTTGCATAAATTGTTTGTGTGAAGAGCAATGCAGGGCAACTCTACAGAGCATGGTATTGCTCCTTTGCTCAGTTTTTATCATAAGAGTATCTTAAAAGTTAAGCTTCAATAATTATTGCTTGCAGGTAGCAGAGATGTATCAGTGCTCTTTCGCACAGGGATCTGCTACCTATGTTAAAATTGCCCCTTATGCAGAAGCAATCAGCAATCCCTGTTTTATTGACAAAAATAAGTGTCTTCAGCTTTAGAGTAAGATGGACACGGGTAACTGCTGGTTTATGTCCTGAAGTAATGTCCCAATGAGACACACACACACGCAAGGATTTCTTGGTTACTGTGCTATTAGTGTTTATCTTAGTATTTATTTTAATACTAATTTGTCTGGTTTTTGAAAGGTAAGATGAGCTTCCTTTGCATGCATGAAGAAAATACTGTTTCTACCTGAGCCCATGCCACAGAAATGTGCCTGAAAAATCATAGCGGTTTTTATCTCTGTGCAAAATTATGAGGCGCTACTGATCTTGAATTCTACAGCTCAAAATGCTACATATCATACTATTACAATAATCTCCCCATAGAGCCTATAAAAGCAAGGCATCCTAGGGCAATTACACATAAAATGATAACCTCACTGCACTTCAGATACACAACATGAATAAGGAAAAACTTTGCAGATGCTGTGACTAGCATTCTGCAAGTATGATGAATACATATATATCTTTAGCAAATTTATTATAGAAGTCATAGCTGATGAAGAAAATTTTCAAATGTTTTAGACAATGGCAGCTTTAAAGAAATATAAGCAGCATAATTTTTTTTTTGGAGGGCTGTGTTGTGTGTCACCTAAATTTGGACCATATCAGTTTACAGATAGTCCTAATTCAGGTGGGACTTTTAAAGTTAGCTTTGAAAGTTGCAGCTTCAAGCTTAGTACATGTTGTCTTGCCGTGATTTCTTCAGTGCAGAGGCACCTGTGGGAATGGGGATATTCTTTGTGACTTCTTTTAATTTTAAAAATGTCTAAATAGCACAGTGTTATATTTTAAGAATTAAAATTGAAAACAAATTATCGATTGGGTAAGTTTTCAAAGGATTGACTGGACTATGTTTCTCTGTCGTTGATAATCCATAGCTTTGAGGTGCACAAACCAACAACTTCTTTCTAGTGTGAGCAAAACTGTGATGCCAGTTGAAGTTTTCCTTCAGTACGGGCTGTGGTCTTTTATCCACATATTGAGGATTCTTTGTTGGGCCAGGTCTTGAGATGTTTTTGGCATCTGCAGCTCTCATTGACCTAAGAGAGATCAGTAGGTAGTACAGTAGCCTGCGGTATCAGCCTGTTGGAACTGAGCAGAGTTTAGCGAATATCCCTTGAAATCCTGTTTGAAGGCAGCTGTTACTTAGAACGCTTAAAATACTTGTTATAGATAGCTTGTGACATTCCTATCCATCTTATCTGCGATCAAAATAAATTAAGAACTGTAAACAAAACAGGAGCATTCAAAGATAAGAACTCAATAATACTTACTGATTTCTCTCTTTTCTATTCCTTTTCTGTATGCAGGCTATAAAACTCCTTAAAATTGAGTAAGTCTTTAAAAATTAAATAAATTTTATCAAAAGAAAAATATTTTTGTTTTTGAAACAAGAATGGCAATGTATTAGGCGAAAAAGTAATTTTATTCTGCACTGATTAGAGAGAACTTCGCACTTATCCCAATCTGTATAAATTGTAGAGATTAATTACAGGTATAAATGTTGCATTGATTTTGCCCTCCCAAAAAAGTTACAGGGTGCTTGAATCTATGATTCTGACTTATGCCTGTCTACAATATTGGGCCAGTTTCTGCCAATGTAAATTTATATAGACACAATGATTACAGGAGTATTGTGAGCAAAGAATGTAGGCCATTATGTATGATATGGCTGGGACATGGATTATCTACTTGTTACTAACTTAATAACTACTATATCCTAAATAAAAATTCACTGATTATTTAACTAAAGCAGAAAAAAAGGATCATTCTGTCTCTACTTGCTAGAAATTTGCAATGGGTCAGTCACTCAAGTCAACCCCCAACTTTCTCAGTTTGGTAACCAAATGTTTGGATACTCTCCAAATGTTGTTAGAAGTTGTTTGATCTGCATCATTGAACTGGAAGATCTGAATCTTAAAACAGTTCTTCTGTTTTTATCAAGTATTGAGACTAAGCATTAAACTGAGAAGGTAAAAAAGTGAATATCAAAGGCAAGAGAAGAAGTTTGATGCTCTCAAATATCAAAAAAGCTGTTGCTGGGTTAGGCTTTAAGTGAGCTTTTCTCTGAAGGAGTGGACCAGATCTATCAAAGGGTTGCTTTATGTCATTTCTGAGTTGGTGACGTTAGGCTGTTTTGGAGGAGAGTTGATGAGAATATTGATAACTGTTTACTTTCTTTAAAATTGGCCCATATCAATTCAAACTAGAAACAATGATGAGCACTAATTCACCAACTACCACCAGATGTTTAAAGATCTATTTATTATCTGTTACAGTTTTCTGTAATGATGCTCACTATTTCAGGCTAGTTCTTTAAGCAGTTGCTGTTGATAGCTCCTTAATTTCAGGCATGATTTTATTTTGAAGTTTTGATCATCCATAACTGATTTCAGCTGAAACTTTTTATTTTCTCTCTCTCACTCTCCCCTTCTCCAGAAGTTAGCCCTAGACTGCTTCACTGGATAGTCAGAATTCAAAGGGGTAATCTGCACACCTTGCTGAATACTGTGGTTTATGGGGTTTTTGAGAATCTACCTTGTGCTAATTGCATAAGGGTAGAGTAGTTATGATGAACTGCTTTGTCAAAGAGTGACCTAGCAGGTTCAGATTAATTTTTGAGAATTATTTTTAAATATAATTTGGTACCTTTGGTGAGAGCAAGAAAAAGGCTTAAACTGAGTTTTCACAGATCAAGTCATGCAGCTCTCTGTCTACCTAATAAGGCAATCTGAGAGAACAGCTCTGGAGTCCTCAAGAGACCAGCAACGCTGGGATTGTAGTAGTTAAACATAAGCAGCATGACATAACCTGAGGTTATAGCTGCAGCAGGAGAGGAAGAGTTTCTTTTTCATAGCTTAGACTTTTCAGGTCCCCATCCATTTGTTCAGTACTTTGGCTAGGTTGATACCAAGGCTTTTCCTGAATTTCCTTCACTTTGGGGTGGAGAAAACTCAATGCCTTGTAAAGATCCTGAAAGGGACCAACTAGGTGTCTAGGAAGAAAGGAGGCATTTTCAACCAACCTCTCTTTGGAGATACCGGCTGTACACAGGGCAATTTGACAGATGAGTGGGAAGGAATGAGTAGGGATGGAATCGGTACACTTTCTTGCTGTATGAATTGCCACAGTTCATCACATGTAGTTGCCAAATTTCTCCTTAGTTTAATGACCCAGTAGACATCAAGTAGCAGCGAATCTGTGGTTCTTGCTGAATGTTTCACTCAGCTCTGGATTAGAGATCCTTGTCATTCAGAACTGTGATTGTCATTTGCCCCATAATTGTAGCTGGTGTGGCTTGCTTTAGTTTGCCTTAATTGAGGTTGGCTTTAATTTCCTGAATAATAAAGTTCTTTCATAAATGGAGACGTAATAATAAATCAAAAAAGTTGTCACAATATATCTGACTTTCTTGAACTTACTAAATGCATTAATAAAGATGAAGAAGACTAAATGCAAATATAAAACTGAGATTACTATTGTTTTTCAAAAACACTGAAAAATGTCATTTGAATTGCACTTTCAGACCATGAGGGAAATGATCAACCCCATAGGAACAAATTGTCAAATAAATGCAGATGAGGAGGGGGTACAGGAAGGGATCAACGGGGTTGAAGGCATTTGTTTTCTTTTTTGTTTGGGGTTTTTTTGTAAACTTTTTGAACACAGCATTCAAAAGTAATTGGACTTTCTTTGTTACTATATACCATTTTGTATATGGTTACTATATACCATTTAATTTCCCCTTTCATGAGGAAAGAAATAAAAGGACATTTCCATAATACTGGGACATATTTAGCTTACAAAGTACAAATCAGTATGTCCTGTTAGCCAGTTGAGGACCTTTCTAATTACTAGCATTATGCCTTCTAATGTTAATTGGACGGACCTTCATGAAGCTATATAGGTGGCTGGGGAACCTTCCCCTCGTCATACATGTGACACATTTTATTGTACTTTGAGAGTCACACCTGCATGGGCCATGCTTGAATAACAACTAATATAAAGATATCTGTTCTTTTCAGGATGTTACTGGTTTCATTACAGTTGAGGATAGGAACCTGCCTATCTTCCATAATATTTTTGAATCTGGCAGTATAATTTAACAGCAAGCATGTAAATGTAGTTAAGAATGGGAATGGGGCGGAACCATAATGAGTAACAAAATGCCCGAATTGGTTTTGGTTTGACCGTATACTTCGTCCTGCAGCTCTGGCCTGCTCCCTAGCCTTTCCATAATTACCTGCAATAGATGCGTACTGTTTTCTATCACCCTCTGTTTACAGGAGAGAACCTATAGCTGGCTTCTCAGCATTGCTTTGTTTCCCGTTGATTGGTCTTTCCAATGTCTTTTTGGTGGTTCTGTGGCAGCTTAGTAAAAGTACAGTTGATTTGTGCTCCCTACTTTTCCATGTCTTCTTTGTCTTCGCTACGTATTGTAATTCTTTCACAGTGCCCAAGTATCTCAGCTTAAATTTTCCCAAGAGAACGTAAATTTGGGCTACTTCTCTTTTTTTGATGCCCACCTTGACATACCTTAAACATTCCCAATTTTTTGATATCTTTGTTCTTTAAATCAAGTATATTTAATTTATTCCCTGTTAGGCACTTTAATCCCTAATTGCCTTGAAAATTTAGGCTGATATGGTTTTGGATTGCAGTTGCCCTTCCTGAATCTCATTTTGAATTTTTTCTCAATTACGAGAACCCCCCAGTATCACCTGTCTTTCCATGGGAAGGTTTCCTTTTATTGCTCAAGTTCTGGGAATAATTCAGCTTGTGTTTTTCCTCCCAGTTTCCTGCACTGTTAAATGAATTACAGTTCCCCAGGAGAACCTGTGAGCATGTTGTGTTTTGATTCTGGAAGGGAAGGATGAAGATGCAGTCAGAATATCTGAGCTGGTTTTTTTTCTCAAATAACAAGTCCGGAATCAGTCTTAAAACATGTTTTCCAGAAAGCTTGTGAGTGTTTGTTAAGCCTCCATAAAATGACTCATGATTTAAATGATAAAACAGCATCCTGCTCTTATCAGAGATTAGGTCCTTATCTTCCTATTCTGGTTTTTTTTGGATGTAAACTTATGTTGCCTACTTTAGGTTTCAAATTTCTAGGGGCAGGAAGAGATTGCTTGTATTCTAAGAGTCACGCAGTGTAATGAATGTTATGCATATATGTATGTCACTATACAAGTATTTTTTCTAAATAGAAGCCTACTCCTATACGATACTTTCTTTGCTCATATTTTAGCATGAAATAAAAACACCATTGGATTTAGTATCTGTTCATGTTTGACCTGGATGAACTGTTCTAGCTATCATCCTGAGCTTGTCTCAATTGTAAATGCTTTCCTGCATATATAAAATTAGAAACTTGGAAGAGATAGTTCTTGCATAGTCACAACCAAGAGCAAAAATAATAAGGCAAAGTAATGAGCAGAATTTCCCTTTCTGTAAAGGTCTGGAGACAGAGGTTTGTGCAGCATTTACCCAAAATGTCAGCCATGTATATTGAACGGCTTCATCTGAAAACCTGGCCAGTGGAGCCAGCTGCACACAACCATAGGAGGACAGCACGTGAGATGAAGTGTGGCTCTTTGCAGCCTTCCTCGCCTCCTCCTCCCCGTCTGAAATCCTGAAAACTAGAGACAAGGTCTACTAGGGAAATGAAAGGCCACACTGAAGAACTTTGCACCATGAAACTTCTCCAGACCTTCCTCGGGTTCTGTTTCCTCACCAAAGTTTCCAATGCTCTTATAGCTGTTGAGACCGCATTTGAAGGCCCTTGTGAAAATGTTACCATTTCCCAGCAGGTGCAGCAGTTTATAAACCTCCCAAGATATGGGATTTGAAAGAGAGATGAAATGTTGAATCTAAAATGCTGCCCTTACTGGAGCTGTAGGTGTTGCTGATAAGTCATCCAAACCTTTTATTTAATCTCATATAAGAAGAGTATTTCCTAAAAACAAATGAACAAGCCAACCTCCACATAACATACCTATTTAAAATTAATCTTTGGGCTCTGATATTATAACTGTGTCCTGAAGTTTCCTTTTTGTTCTAGTAGGCAATTTTTTATACTGGCTTATGACATTCAAATTGACTTATGTTGAGCTGGGGGAGCTTTTGAGTACTAATTGAAACAGTCTGAAAGGAAAACTGAATATTTCTCTGAGAAATTAAAAGCAGAAAGAGTTTTTAAATTATTAAATGGGGGGAAAATATAATTTTTTTCCCCTAGGGAGTCTTGAACTAACCTGAAATTATTGAATTTTTTTTGTATCCTTGTTTTAACAAGGAATAAAGTTTCAGTTTTGACTGAAAATGCTTAAATACTAACAATGCTTCTCTGGCTTACAAAACTGGAAACAAAATGATACATGCTGTGATAGAGGACTAAATTTTTTTACTTTAAAATGTTTCTTGTATGAAGGCATATTTTGGTTGGGGGTGTGCATGTTTCCAGAATCGACACTTTCCTGTGGAAAAATACTCATTTAGACAAAATGGATATTGGCAGGCAGACTATTTGACAGCTGTAGGTACAACTCTCAAATGATTATGAAAGAGATTTGAAGTACAGCAACAGTGAACATAATTTGAAAATTGACCAAAGTTTCTTGTTTCTATTATGACTGTATATAGACTCTATCCAGTATATGATGCTCTTGAAATACAGTCCCTGTTTCTTGCCTATATGTCCACATGGCTCGCCATCAGAGCCTGTCCCTGAGTCTCCTCTGTGAACATGTAGCATGTTGCAGCTGATGCAGCTAAGAGCAGCCTACATCATCATACCAAAGCCAGGTACACCTCAGTTGTGTTTGCTGACCTCTTGAGCATAATTCTTTTGAGGCTGTTAAAAATTTGACCTGTTTTAGGAATATACAACCTTGGGAGTGGATAGGCACTCTAAGGAGGGGAGATACTTTGGCTTTCACAGCAGGTTATGCCAAAAAAGGGAAAGGCAGCTATGTTAGCACTGGCTGTGTGACATGCAGATAGAGCATATATATTTTCATGGCGATCCTGCTGTCCCTTACACAGTGCTCTCATTAAATGTAATGAGGCTCATCGAAAAGTCTTAATAATCCTTCAATATATTATTAAATCCCAATTATTCATGAACAATGCCAGTGTATGTGCTTGAGGTCAACATAGCATGCAAGTGATTTAATCAGTGCATCATGTCCAGTTTTATTCACTTATATTGTTTTAATTAGAATGGTAATTGAGAACTGAGTATGTATGTTTCGTCTTGCAGTTGCAGTGCCTAAACCCATTTGTTGCTGCTGTAATTACTCCTTGCCCTACATCTTCTACCACCCCTCATTTATTTATTATTAAATTAAGAAAATTTAAAGAGGAGATACAGCTGTTGCATAAAGCTTATTTGTTTCAGTCTGACTAGATCACATAATAATGTAACTGAATGATCATCAGAGATGACTGTGAGATGGAGTATTCCCTCTAATTTCCAGTCCTTCTCTGCCATGTTGGATCTTTGGTCCTGATTAACCCATGCAAAACCAGTGCAAAAGCAAGGAGACACCTTTTGTGTCTTTTAGTCACTTTGCATGCTTTTTCTGACTCTCAACTCATCATGTCATCATGTACTCTAAATACCAGCTGTGATCTTATTAAACACATTTGCTTGCAGTATCTTGGAGAGTTTTGCCATTACCAAGTTGACTTGAATGTTCTGTGAGAGAAAGTGGAATGGAGAATAAAAATGCAGTTTTTCTTGAAGTCAGGTTTGCAAATAGGTGCAGCCTGACTCAGAGTGTGCATTTAACATTTTAACACATAAGAACTAATAATATTTCTGTTGCAGTGGAACATCTGTTAGATAATCAGAACTTGAATTAATGGGGAACTGAAAGCAATTAGCTAAAGGTTACAAACTAATTAGTATAATAATATTATTAAACTAGCCCTTCTATAGCTTAAATTGCAGCCAGATTCCATAATATAAAAACATTGTTTTAAGGGACCCCAAAATCTTGGTTTGGAGAACAAAATTAATAAATGAAAAACATTTCTGCAAAGTTTGCAAAATTACATTGAATTGGTCTAGGAATAGAAATTAAAATTAGATCTAAATTAAAAACAAACACACCCCTTTTCATTTTGGATTTTAACCTTTTTGTCTCACATGAGGTCAAAAAGGTTTATTTTCACTCTTCTTACCATCCGTATAGTGAAATCTCCTTGGAAACAAATGCAGCAGCTTTAATTGAGGAAGGTTCATTATAACTGAAATAAGTTGTTAATTTTGTTGTGGATAATATTGAGAGAGACCAGCTTACTTCCTTGACTTTACTGGCTGCTACAGATGCTTTCCTGCTTTCACTCAGGTAAAAGGATGTTTTGGATGTTTTTTTCTATTTGGGAGTATCATGTGGCTACTGATTTCAAAAGGGGATAGGTTTTTTTGGGTGTGGGGTTTTTTTAGTTTTTGTTTGTTTTAAGATGATCAGTATGTAGATATTGGTTGAAAATTCAGAAGCCTGTCTGAGAGCTGAGGGATTTCGGTGAGTGGGTGGAAATGTGGTCAGCGTGTTGACAAGCTCCTTCACAGTTACAAGGATCTTGCTCCTTCAAGGGCTGTGCTACCTGGAAATAAACTGTTCTCTGAGAAATTGAACTAACAAAGTCAAATTTCTTATGGATTTCTTTTTTGGGTTGTGCTTGGAGTCTCTGTAGTCTAACAGAAAGTGAACTTGTAGCTTTCCTGCAGCTGGGCGACTCGTAATCTTTCTTGTGTGAATTCTCTAGTGGCAAATAAGTTGAGCTCACTCTTCAGTCTTTCCTTGGGCAAGGGCAGTAATAATGCTTCTCATTTTTCTGCTTGCTTGTTTTCCAAAAGTGTGAAGAAACTCAATATCTTCAATACAATTACTGCTTTATTAAAAATACAGGGTCAGGTGTTCAAAAATCAGTGATGAAGGGAGGGAAGAGACAGTGCATATATGTACATATGTTACATGATTACATAAGCTTTGTTTCCTTAAAGGCACACTAAAAGCCTCAGTGTTATGTTGGCAGTAAGACCTAATATAGCTCTTCCTTGAACCGCTATATTAATGTCCTATGTTGTTAGATTCATTGCTCTTGAGTTCCAGGACAGGTGGATGATGTGGTTTAGTAAGAGATGAGCTAATCTTTTCCTAATAGGGGCTGCAAAGTCCCAGTAAAAGTCTCCTTTTGGTTTTGTGCATTTGAAATAAATAAAGTGTGGGGGTTTGTGTTTGGTTGTTTGGTTGTTTGTTTTTTTTCTGGGGGGCTGGGGTGGAGGTGTTTGGGGGTTTTTTTGTTTGTTTTTTTATGAAGAAACCATTTAATAATGATTTGCAAGAGTTTTGGAATAAAAGTATCCAGTGTGGTCTCCAGTGAAATCCTATCGTGGCAGCTTTTGCTGTACACCTTGGTTGATTTTTTTTTTTTTACTGGAGAGACCTCTATCAACACTTTATCACTAGTAAGGAAACACATGTAAGAAAATGGACAACTGTTCTTCACGCACATTCCTATATATTTATTTCTTTGTCATCAGATTTCATTCCTTCATCTGTCCTACTCCCAAACCAGCAGCTGTGCGTGGCAGGCTTGTGCTCAGTGCAACTGTCTTGTTGGTTGCTTTGCAAGGTTTGCTGTGGTGAGTTATTCGATACAGGCCATAGAACTGACTGGGATGTTCGATTAGCTAACTTTTGAAATATCTGCTAAATCTCCATCCAGAACTTCTAAATAGCTTATTTAACTTGTCTGGAAAAAAAACACTTTTGGCACCTTTGTAGAGAGTGCTGTGTTTATTAATAGTCTCCCTCTTGGGTTTTTTTGTTTGTTTGTATTTTTCATGGAGGGATGCCCTGGTCCCATCTGTGCAGCAGTTACTGCTGCAGTAGCTCTCTCACTTTTAACAACATTGTGTTACACTTTTAGCATCTGAACAGGAAACACAACCTTGAAAACGGAGAAGCATCAGGATACTTGCATAAGCTTCCTTACAAAGTTCGGTCGATGTAAAACATTGTAAGTCATTTGGGATGTAGCCTGCTGGCAACCTGGAGGCACCTTCCAATCCTTTCAGCCAGAATCTTTTCCTTTTTGAGTGGAGGTTGCTAATCCTTTATTTAGCTGTAGGTAGAAGTCCCTCAAAATCAAGGCTGATGCACCCCAGTGGTGTTACTGGCTTTGGTTACACCTCCCCTGTCACCAGGCAGCCCACCCTAAGACATGGACCACCTCCTCAGTTGGACATTGCTCTCCCTCTGTGGAGAGACAGAGCTGCTCAGTATCCAGAGCTGCCATTCTGGCATACATCGTACACACTGAAAAATAGTTCAAAGCAATCCTTAAAGCAGTAGAAAATTATTCCAGTTTTATTCCTTAGAGCGCTCCATTACACATGCACGCACACATGTGCATGGAGTTTTGCATTTTCTCACTGCCCCAGGCTTCCCATATGTGTTTGCTGCCTGCCTCAGTGACACCCTCTCATGTGAGTCAGCAGTCTGGGAGAGAAGGATGGGCATTACAGCCATTTTTCTTGCTCCTGTTCAGAAAAGAAGACTGCTTCTATGACACAGAGAATAAAGCTGCTTTCCCCAACCCTTTTTAAAACATACACATTGCGCTCAGTGTGATATTTGCTTCTTATTGGCACCATTCAGTGTTTTGTTCCAGTGCCCTTCCAATTATTACTGTATATTAATTTTGATTAGACAGGAGGCTGCTTTGTGAGTCTTGACTTCCTGCCAGAACAATCAAGTGTGAGCCATGGGAATGAAAAGCAAATGTTACTTTCAAAACCTTGTGAAGAATATATTACTTATAATTCACAGTAAATATATATAATTTTAAAAGAATAAATGTCTTTGTTGGTAGACCAGGAACTGAGATAAGGCATCTAACCTACCCTGAAATGGGAAAGAGTATCCAAAAATAGATGCTGTATCTGTATAAACTATTTTGTTTATTTGTGTATTTTCAATACTTGACCTTTATATTCCTTCAGTTTTTAATCAGCTGTTCCTTTAATGGATCAACAGCTGCTATATAAATTAGAGGAGTAGAACCAATGTCAGCTAGAAAAAATAGGAATGGCGTAGGTGCCTAAACTCCTTATTGCAAAACATATCACAAGGAATTCAGGCAGGAATTTGTTCAGGCAAGTTCCGTGGTCTGTGCTATTGAGAATGAGTGAGCACAGTGTCCCCCCCTCCCCGGTCTCATCTATGAGTCTATGAATTCTGCAAGTTTAACTGTCAGAGCTCACAAAAAGGGAATTGCAGTACTTGCACAGAGCTTTTGGGGGTGGGGTCCAAAAAAGGAGTTTTGAATTTATTTCTTTCCTTTTTCTTGCTCTGCTTATTTTTCTGGCTGAAGTAATTGTCCTTCTTAGTCCCCTTGTTCACCTCACTCCCTTCTTTGGCTGGTGACTACTGAGTTGTCATCATACATTACTTACTGTTGAGAGGATAACTCCTATGTCCCTGCTGTACGTAGCTCAGTCAGCAGCAGGTGCTGGAAGAGCAAAGCATGTCAATATTTCATGCATTTAAAATCAAACACATTGACTCACATATGGCTGCTCCAAGGAGCACTATACGTAAGTCTGCTTTCTTTTTGTAGGTGAGCTAAACTGCTATCACTAATGTACCACCAGCCTGGCAAAATAAATGTGATTGTAAGTAAGCAGTATGATAAAGAAGCATTATCTAGGTTACGAAATGAAGTACCTGAAAATGACAAAATAGCAGATTTATGGTTGGGGAGTGAACAGGATTTTTGTGTGCATCTGTATGACAGGAAAATCACATGTGATCATAGAATTACAGAATGGGTCGTAAGGGGTGCACACAAAGGGAGTAAAGGTTTAGTATGGACACTTCCTATTTGTTTACTCCTGATTTTACAGCTGCAATATTATTTCAACTTAGCCTTTTGTATGTAATTTAAGTCTACTGGAGTTAGAACATCATACACTTGTTTTTACTTTTATACTGCTTAATCATTGCCATCTCCTTGAAATCTTCCTTCAGAAGATGAGCTTGAGCTCTGAATTTTTAGTGCTGCAGTATGGATCTCCCAGAGTTGAGCTACAGAAATAACTGCTCTAACTGGGCAGGGTGAGAAGGCTTGCAGGTCAGATGGGGGGATGTTGGGTTATCAGCTATGTTCGATTGAGGAGGAGTAGCCGAGATGTCTAGTTGCTTTCTTCCATATGTTGTGCACATTTTAAGCGCAGTTCTCTCCTCTCTGGATCTGCCAACGCAGACCTTGGCTTACCAAGTTTATGTACCCTTGTTGTTCTTTAACTTGCTACAAGAAAGAAGACCACTCAAATGAAAGGGAAAGAATAATTTTTAATAGTCTACCTTACTGCCAAACTGAAAACCAGGAAAGGGCCTCTCTGGCTAATGACTTCCAGATTTTCAAGTCTTTTGCATTAGAACTTAACCAAACAAAAACAAAAAAACTCCTCATAAGAGACCTTAGGCTGACTGCTTAGAAAGTTCATATTTAGGAAATGTTAACAGCTTCTCCAAAAAACACCCCCCCCCAAAAAAAACCAAACAAACAAAAAACAAACCCACAAAACCAAACCAAAACCAAACCAAAAAAAACCCCCAATCAACCAAAAAAATTTTGTATTAATCATACAGCAAAGATTAACCTGCTGCTGCAAAAAACAAACAAACAAACAAACTGGACTTTGGGACTTAGAAGCCAGCTTTTAGTTTTTAATTTTGTTACTATGGGGCTGAGACAGTTACTGAAGAAATCTGTGAATGTTTAGCAACCCTGGGGAGAGATGAAAGCATAGTACATTGATGTTTTTGTCCTCAAATTATTCTAGCTGATTCTTTATACCATTGATGGGCATGTAGTTGAGGTTTAACTGTCTACTGAGCATGGAGGTGATACTGCAGAGCACAAGAAAAGGGAAACAAGTGGAAATGTACTGTATGAAAATCTTTCCTCTAGGAAATTAAATTCTCTATAGGATTTCATTTTTCTGGGCTGGAATTTTGTCTCTAATATCAGTTGTATAACTACAAAAATAAAATTACTTTGGTGTTTCTGTTTTTAAACTGATTGAAAATAATTAAACTTGATGTCTTATTTAATAGGGAGGATATGTTATTGCCTTTTTATTAAAAAAAGAACTCCCACTATGTTTTTAAGTTACCAAATACTAATGGTTTTTCTTACATGCAAACTAGAATAGTTTTTTTGTCATTTCCACACTGTCCATTGTAAAACACTGCAGAAATCTTGAAACAGTCTTGCTCAGAAAATAACTCCGCCAGTTAATGTAGTAGTTGCAGAGTAAAAGATATATCAAGTCTGACACTTTTTTGATACTTTTTAGAAATTTTTCCTAATTTTGAAGAAAATTACTTACTCTCCTCTTACTTTCTCCTCTCTTCCCATTCCCTCTTTTGATCTGCCTGGCTTCAGGAGGTTTGGGAGTCTGAATACTTACCCTGAGGGATGCTTACTGCAACACAAATCATGTTGATGCTGATGAAAAAAAACATCTCTGCTTTGATTATATTGCAAAACTACAGAAGATAAAAACAGAAGCCAGGTAATCCTCTGTACTATGGACTGAGAGAAGGCAGCAAAGGCTACATCCTGCAAATTAATGTAATAAGCAGAAAGTAGACGAAAATTAACAAAGCAATAGAGGCTTTATAGGAATGCTGTGCTTTTGGAAATATTTTTAAAGGTATATTTTAAGGAAATTTATTTATCTTGGCTCTTCTCTGTTTCCTGAACAATGTGTGTCAGTGTTATCTCTGCCTAGATACACTGTCATGTGAAAGTTCCCATCTGTAGATCCCACCCAATTTCAAAACCTACAACTGTATTTGATCTCTCAAAATCCTTTCACAGAACCTGGGAACACCAACTCTCTGTCACCAGCCTGCTCGTGACTTTTGAAAGAGATTTATTTTACCACCATGGATAGGAGCAGTGTGTCCGATGTTAGATATTTGCAGGTATATTGAACAAACTGCAGTGTGTGAGATTTTCTTTTAATTTCCTCTAAGTAACAAGTGCCTGTGTAAAGGGAATAAGCAATGAAATGCCTGGCTTTGTTGCTAATCCTTTGTCTTATTAGCAGTTGCCCAGCAGTACCAAGGGATTCCCTCCCCCGTACAACCTCCCATGCCTTTTTCTAACTTGCTGAATTGTGGTCTTTTAATTTTATAAACAGGGTTTTAAAAAATAAATGCTTGATATATGGTTGAGAGGTGTTTGTGCAACTGTGCGTACATTTTCATACATGTAGAAACCCAGGACTTTAGTGTGTTTTTCTTGATGTGTGACAGTATTGATCCCAGGACTTCCAGAACTACCTGTGCAGCTTGGCCTGAAGGAATGAATCTCTGGGAAAATAAACAAATAGGTAATAAATAAGTAAATGTTTACTTATTTATATTTATTTTCCCAGAGATTCTTCATATATATATATGTACATATGCATATACATATATACCCACAATATGAAGAATTTGACTCTCTTGAGTAGAGAGAAATCCCATTCCTGCACTGGCTCACATTTTAGTTTACAATGGAAGTGGAGTGACTGAGAGATTATGGGCCTGTCCTGTATTGTCCTCATTCACCACACTTAGGTTTTGTCTTTCTTGGAGCAAAATACTGATTCTTTTTAGCATTAAGTGACTGTCTTTTATGCAAAAGAAGCAAACAAACCCCAAACTTGATAGAAATTTTTACAGTAATAAGAAATATATTGTCATCCCACTGTAGCTTTCTGAGGCCAGCCCTATGCAACCATTCTTTTCTTGGGGTGGACTAGCAAGAAGCTAACAACATGTTTCTGGCTTTATTTTAATGGAAATTTTCAACCATGTTTAACTAACACAGTTGAGGTAACCTAACAGAATAATATATTCTCTTTGCCCATTGATGGTATTCACTGAGACCACATACTCCAGAAATAACAATATATTCTGAAGTTTTATCAAGTGCTAGGCTGGTACTGCTGGTGATACCTGATTGTCTGCACTGTACAGAACGATGAATGGGTGTTTCAAACTTTCTGAGTCTAAATGTAGGGCACTGTGAAGCAAGACCCACAAAGTATATCTTATATAGGAAATGTGAATGCGGTGGGTCAATTAACTTTCCTTTATTATAGAACTGGGGACTTGAAGTCACTTCATCTGTTTCTCTGCCTCAACTGTGGATCAGCTGGGAAGGGTGAACAGCTGGGCTTCTCAAATTATAAATTCTTTCTCTGTGCTTTATCTGGGAGATATGCTCAGTGCAGGATCTAAAATATACTGACAGGACCGAGCCATTTCTTATTAAAAGTATTCCTGAAGGAGGATTTGTATTTTCCTGTGCCATAGTTCAGTGGTTACAGTGTATGCCCAGAATGTGGGACACCTGGTTTCTCAGATGTCTGCTGGCTTGGAGAAGGCCTCACCAGGTTCCTGATAGCCTACACTTAGACTCTGAAACCCTGGAAAAGGCCAGCTTCTAAGATGCCTCCTTCTCTATAGCATGTCATAGTAACTGCTTTGAACAGATTTGCATGAGCAAGCTCTGAATCCAAACCCTTCAAAACAGAATTCAGTTTCATCTAAGGATACTGAGCTGCTTCAAAACAATCTCAAATACCAGAAGCAGACCTTAACTAAGCAGGTCAGTGCACTCCATGGCTTGTAACCCTACTGCTTCTTGCATTGACCTAAAGCTGCTTCAAATATTCCAGTGTGGCAATCTTTCTGAGACAGGCTGGTGTCTCATGCATTGCATAACCTGAGGTTAGGACTTTCCTTCAAGTTTCTGCTGGAACGTTAGAGGCTGTAATGCTGTCCTTTTGTGCATATAGTCTGTTGAGACTCCATTGTGTCATGTCCCTAAAAAGTAAAGGACTTTTTAATCAGAATTGGTAACTGTGCTCAGCACAAGGGAGCATAAGTAAGTCTTTAATGAAAATTGCAAATGGTTTGCTTTACCAGTGGATATGAATTTTCTCTCCAAAGGATTCACTGAAAGCTATTGAAAACCACCTGATTAAATGAGAAAGGAGGACCTTTAGAACAATTTAAAATTAATTCAACAAACAGCCTAGAGCTTGACCTCATTTGAGAGCCAGTCTCATCCAGACCATTGACCTTCTGACTTTCAGTCACAGTCTGTCTCTTTCTGCTGCCACCAACTCCCTTCCAAAAGGTGAATGCCTTTCTAAGAAATGGTCTTGGACTAATCAGCTAGGCTCCTGTTAGCCTTGAAATCTGCACCTAGCAGTCAGCTCAGTTCTCTGGAAGTCATGTGCCAACTTTCTCTTCTACTTCATTTAAGAGGTTTAGCTCTAATTCTTTCAGTGTCCTACATACCAGCGTTTTCTCAGCATGCCTGCACTATGCAAGCAAGGGTCATGCAGAAGTGCCTGAGATGGATCGAGCCGAAGCAGCAAAGTCCCTGTGGATCCATGCAGTGATCTGCCAGATTCCAAAATGGTCCTGAAATAGGTATATCTACGTTTTCATGTTGGCACCTTTCAGCACTGCTTCTTTGCTCAGGACATTGCACCACAAGGGTACAGTTGCATTGTTTTAGGAACTAGAGTGGTCTGAACTAGCTCCAGTGTCTGTGCTATGATCTCACTTTGCAGTTTAAGTGTGCTTTTTATGACCTGGATAAAACCTTCTGTTCACAGCAGTCCCCTGCTAGCCCCCCTAATTATACTTTAATAGCAATAGTGGTAGACTTAAGCCCTGATTTCTCATAAACTTCTCCCACTTGAATCTAGACCTACCCATGACCGTGAGTGCAAACAAATGTATGGGGAAAATTTTTCAAGTCTCTTCTAAGAATCAGGATTTACTGAGGCCATACTGTGGCTGTGAAGCTAAGGGACAGCCCAGGGATCAGTCTGTTCTGCTGCAGTGCTGTTGCTCTGACTGCTGGGTGCATGAGGGCCGATCTCGTTTTTGTTCTCGGAATACTGCAATGAAAAGTTTATCCTTGAAATGACAGGTCTCTAAAATATTAAAATCCTTGTATGTTCCCTGCTGTCCTCAGCTCACCCAGCCAGCTGGCAGAGAAAAACTGAAAGAAAATTTTAGACACTCTCTTCACTAAGGAAGGATTTATGTAACTGCATATTGGCACATATTCATGTATGAGCACATATACAAGGGCTTGCTGAAAATACACTTGCTGTATTAGTTGATAAAAGCTCCTGGGAGTTTAGATTTGTTTTTCTGTGTATGAATATTAGAAATACTGGCTCTTCAGTGCTACAGTTAGGTGTTTTTAAAGGTTATCCTTTTGTGTGCAACAACACTTAGCTCGAAAAGATCCACTAATTTCATTTTTTTAACAAAAGGTGATTGAAGCAAGGGCTATAAATTACTTAGAAAAGCAGCTAGATTTTTTCTTTTTACAGACACAGATGATATTCAGGAAGTCTGTATTATTCAGTACCATGCTCCACAGCTCTTACTAATTATGAAAGATAAGTGTTACACTGCTTGCAGTAGTGTGATTAGCCTGCACACTTAAAACATTTTCAGAGAGCTCAAGTCTCATTTTCCAAAGTGACTTTTATTAGATGCATAGGGTGATTAATCTCATTGTTTCTCATGAGATGTGGACTCTTAAGTTAGTGATAATTTTATAGTAGAATATAAAGAGAACAAGTGTTTATCTGGGGGTAGGAAGGATGGGGAGAATACACGGCTAGGAATCCTAATCTGGAAAGATGCAGTGAATTTAGAGAAGGAATTGGAAAGTGTCAGGAACTCCACATAGTACCTGTGCTCAGGACTGCGCGAGGTGTGACAGGACATTGTAGAAGACGCTGTGCAAGTACAGGACAGATGTGACGTGAAGACAGATGGAGCTGTTGCAGTGAAAAACACAGCAAAGTATATAATTAAATCTGAAGTTGGAAAAAGATGAAGAAAAAATGTAATAGTTAGAAGTCCACAAAGGCAGCACAGTAAATTCTGCTTTCCATGATGGTTTGAAGAAATGGAGTTGCATCAATATCAGAAATAGGAACAAAGAGCAGATTTGTAAGAAATTCAGAGAAGTTATCTGAGGATAGGATGTCGTATTCGCACTTACAGTTACTACAGATTGTTGTTACTAAAAACAAGGAGGTGTTTGGGATATGTGCATATGTGATATTTTTTGATGAAGTTTCTGATTCCTATAAATTTTAATTTTACTTTGTGCCTCATTGTTTATACTGTCTAGGGATAATACAATGGCAAGATTTCTACGTTTTGAAGGATTCTGGGAGGAAACTTTTCCCTAGGTGCATACACATTATTTCACTGTTACTCTTGGTCCTTTCTTTTGTGAATGTGAAGAATAGTCTCTTCCTCATGGGTTAGGACCTTTCTTTCTATAAGTTTCAATATCTTTTCCTTGTCATATGTTCTGGCCAATTTAAAGGGAGGCAAATTGGATATAATAGAGATTGAGTTCTTTTTATAACCTTTTAAATAATTAAGTCCCCTCTACATCTGTACTGTCCAAGAAAGCCTAATCCTCTCTCTCAATTAATGAACCTTATCATTTCCCTGTGTGCCAAGTATTCCTTCAAGAGTCTTTCCTCATAAGAGTTTTGGCAATAGACTTGTGTTCTTTCCTGAATTATATTTTCATAGGTTATACCAGGTGAGTGTCTAATTAGTATAATTTAAGGTTGCATAGTAAGAGATTTATTTGAATTTTTATTTCCTTAGAAATGATGTACCAAGAAATGTCTTTGCTTGTTTGCTTATTTTGAAACCAGTAGAAAAATTTCAGTTTTAATTACAGAGTTTATTTCAATGGCACGTAATAAATGTGTTTAGCTGCTGACCATTGAAAGGGTTATTGGATGTCAGGGACAGAAAGTCAGTTGGCTACTTTAGTAGGAGCCGCAGGAGACAACCTTCAATATATTTGAATTATGTATTTCAAATATTACTTTTTCACATAGGACATTATTGCAACATGAATCTTTTTTATTAAAATAAAAAATCTAGTCTTTATAAAAGCATAACATTTTTTAAGACTGAAAAAAAAGTAAGACTCCTTGAATAGGTGACAGCATTTATAGCAAGGAAGGCAGATGTGATTCATGTATGAAAGCTGGCTGTGAAAACAGAGAGCTTTCTCCAGGGTCTTATAGTAAGCGAGAAGGGCTTCTATGCAAGTTTTATAACATTAAAGGAAAATATTCAGCTGGAGAAAAGTTATTTATCAGGACATGACACTTGTAATTCTGCTTTCTCCAAAGTACCGATTTTCTGGTGAAAATGATCATGTTTCATTCTTTCCAGGGGCTGCCATAGAAAGAAGCCAGCAGAGTGCTATACTTTTGTACTTGATTTAAGTACGTAATATGCCAAGTATTTTACTACTACATCATTACAAAATTATTTATGGATGTATTTGATTTTCTTTTCTTTTTCTGAATAAGTTAAGCACAGAAATAGCCTTGATGGACATTGTGCTGCTCTGTATTATCATTTTTATTTTAGGGTATGGGTGATATTTTGTGTGTGTAAGTGTTAGGCTTTCATCAGGCTCAATAGAGAGCAATCAGTTCAGCTAGATTACCATGACTGGCAGTGCAGTGAGAGGCTGTCCTGTCCCAAGATCCCACATATTTGCTGAATTTGGTCTTACACCATGCAGAAAACACTACTCTATAGCTTTGTTCCTGATAAATATGGACTGTAGAAGGCAATTAGTTAGATAATCTTTGCAGATGTAAAGCCATAAATAGGTGATAGACAATAGAGAATACGAAGGGAAAAAAGAAAATACAAGGGTGAGGTGGAAAGGAGGCACTGCTTTGCTTAAGGAAATAATTTACTAATGGAGGGCGTGCACAGTGAGGAGGAAGAACCTGTCTTCAAATTCTTCAGAGCTGGGAGATAAAAAGCATTCCAAGTCTAAACAGAAGGCATTATGACTGGAAAAAAGTGAATGTTCCTCCCATCTTCAGAAAAGGCAAGAATGAATACAGGCCAGCTGGCCTCACCTCTATGCCATGAAATGTTATGGAGGAAGTCCTTAGAGAAGCCACCTCCAGGTACACGATGGACCAGCTGACTAGGAACAGCTAGCATGGATTTACCAAGGGCAAACTGTACCTGACCAACATGACTGCTTTCTGTGGTGGAATGACTGGCTCTGCGAACAAGGCAAGAGCAATGAATGCTGTATACCTTAACTTTAGCGAGACTGTTGTGGTTTCTCATTGTATTCTTGTAGTCAAACTGAGGAAGCGTGGGCTGTAAGTGTGGACTACAAGATGGCCGAGAAACTGGCTGGCTTGTCAGCCTCGAAGTGGAGTGGTAGTGGTTCAAAGCCTAACTGGTGGTCAGTTATGGGTAGTATTCCTGAAGGGTTGATACTGGAATGTGGTTTAATGTTTTCAGCAGCAGCCTGGACAATGAGCTAGAACACACTTCAGCAAGTTCACAGGTGACTCCAAACTGGGGAGAATGGTCAATGTAGCAAAGGCAGGGCTGCCCTTCAGAGAGACCTTGTCAGGCAGCAGAAACAGGTGAACAGAAACCTTGTGAAGTTCAGCAAAGGTAAATGCATTCCTGCGTGTGGGATGGGATAACCTCCTGCAGCAGCACAGGCTGGGGACCAACTGGCTGACAAGCAACATTGCAGAAAAGGAACCGGGAGTCATGGCGGACATGAATTCACAGTGCTCCTTTGCGAGGTGAAAGCTAACTGCATACTAGTCTGGGTTGATGAAAGTGTTTGTTTTCCTCTTTGCCACTCACAAAACAGTATCTGGAGAACTCTGTCCAGTTCTTCCCAGCCCCCTACAGTACAAGACAGATGTTGACAAGCTGGTGCAAGTTCAGTGGAGGATCACCCAGGTGACAAGGACGGGAAGATATGAAGAAATGCTGAGTGACTTCAACTTGTTCAGCCAGGAGAGAAGACTAAGGGGAGATCTTATTGCTCTCTACAACTAGCTAAAGTTAGATTGTAGAGAAGGTGGAGCCAGGCTCTTCTCAGCAATGCATGATGCAAGTCCAAGCAAGAAATAACAATCACAAGTTGCAGTAGGGGAAATTGTGACTGGATATAAGGTTAAAAAAAAAAAAAATCCATCATGAGTCTGCTTAAGTACTGGAGCAGGGCCTAGAGAGGTTATGAAATCTTCATACTTGGTATTTTGACAAAACTTGTCTAGACAATGTCCTAAGCAACTCAGTCTAACATTGAAGCTGGCCTTGCTTCGAGCAGAAGGTTGAATTGGATGTCTCCTCTAATCTAAAATTATTCTGTGATTCTCTGAGTCATCTCAGTATAGTACTTTCAATAATTACAGAAAAAGCCTGATCGTTGAGTTTTGTCATGCCCATCTACTGCACGTATCTCTCTGTATTCACCAGGAAAACAATATTAGAGGCAGGTAATCACTTCAACATTCAACGTGCACGGTGAACAACTTATCATTATCAGTAACTGCATCATTAAATATGTAAAAAGCCTTGCTAATCACTGACCATTGTTAAAGATTCATATAGCCTAAATACTTTCCCAGAATTTTAACAACCTGCCTCTTCAATTAAAAAAAAAATAAAATGCATCAGAGCACAGAGAATGATCAAGTGCAGAAAAGAACAGTTGAAAATGGACATTCTTACTTGTTTGAAAAAGTCACCTAATCAATGGGATCATTAATGTAATGTATAATCAAGTAGCAGGGAGTGTTCAACAGCTTCCCTGTGCATGGAAGTTGTGAATAGAATTTAATTGTTTCTGGACTGAAATCTTGTCCTGAAATCAAAATGTTTCTCTAATAATTTTCTTTAACCACCTTGACTTATATTTCATCCACACCGTTGCATGAACTCTGAGCTGTTGCTAGCAATCAGCCTAAGGAAAGGTTTGCTGAAGTCTGTAGAGAAGTCTTCAAGAAGCAAACAAGAGGTGCGTTTCATATGTGTATATAAAGTTGCTTTTGTTCGGATTTCAGAAAAGCTTCTTAAGAACTAAAAGGTAACACTTAAAGCTAGCAAATCCAGGAATATCAGTTGAGGAAATATATTGATGAATATTTACTCTTTGTGCTGGATCATTGCAGTATTTAAGAGCCCCATAAGGAAATTTTAATGGAGAGCATCTTCTCTTGAAACCCATTAAGCTTTGGTTCAGTGGAGGCCCTCTTGATAAATGTTGCTGTTCCCAACCAATGGCTCTGGTGCTGCCTTTGTAGATAATCTTATGATATAATAGGATATATATTCATTTATGTCATGTTGAATCCTACCCTCTGACTAAGTTCTCTGGAACCAATTCTGCTGATTTTTGTATAATGCTGCCATTGACTTGCGTGGGACTTTTGCATCCACATTAAATATAGGATTGGTACTGAAGGGACCTTATGTTATTTCTGTAGAGCACTCTTTTCTGTAATGGCTAGAGGAGATAATAGCAATGCTACCTGCTTTATTTGTTGTGCTAAGCAACAGAGGTTTGTTTTGTTTTTTTTTTTCAAGGTGCCCTGTTTTTCCAACATTGAAGTCAGAAAAACTTAACAGTGGCTTCAGTGGATGTTTGATCTATGAAATCCTATTGATTCTCTAGTGTAAGCATTCTGATAGCTGTGAAATGAATGGATTCTGTGGTGCTAAGGATTAAGGATTTGGAACTGAAGGAGTTCTAGGGCAAGGAGTGTGCTTTTTATTGCTTTTTATTGTAAGTGGCAGATGTGGTCACAAGTGGGGATTACTATTATTTCAGTGTATCCACCCTGATGTCTGTCACTGGATGCATGAGGTATTTGCAAGGGTAAGACTGATGTGTACAACAGGTATGACTCTGAGAGGAAACCATTTTATAACAGGGAGTTAGCAAGCTTGTGGCTGTCTGCCTTTTGCGAAGTAGTTATCAGAGCTTTTAGAAGAGAGATTTTCAGATATGGAAATGGAACTGGATATTAGTGGAGTATATCATTTGGCATTAGGAGATGCCTCTTTGCCTCTGAAAGCCACATCTCAGTAAGGTTTTAACTTTATAATACCTTGAATTTATTGTGAACTTATTTAGCAAATGTTAACACTGTACTCAGAGTTTTGTTTAGTCAAAATGTTTCTCCTCAATATTGGAAGTATGAGCGGGCATAGCTGGGTGGTTCAGTATTCATTTCTGAATTGAAAAGTAAACTACAGCAGTCTCAGTCTTCACTGTGTAAGCTCTAAAGGGCAGAGAAGCCTCTCTTGTTTAGTAAAGGAAAATACAGTTTTTGGCTATTGTGATTAGATTGTTATGGAAAAGCATCATAAAATGTAATGTAGAATTTTGTTAAATGTTAAAGCACTTTTAAAATGCCACCAAAAAGTTGTTTCTAGTTGTTCTCCAATTAAAAGTTATTACTCTCCAGTTCTTGCTTGTTTGTGGAGTAAATTCCTTGGAACCTTATTTGTTTCATTCTATGAAATTCATCTAGACTCCTCCATAACATGAACGAAAGAAGACCCCAAGGGGCCTGAACTTACTCTTGGCTGCTATTTTTATCCTATTGGAGACTTTATGAGTGAAGTACAGTGTTATGTACTGAGAATGAAATCTGTCAAACAGTTCGGAAAAACGTGGCTAATTTAGCAATGTTAGATAAAACAACTCCTTTCGATTTTTCCTCTGAGAGTAATAGCCTATATTTTCAGCACAATTGGCCTTTGGCAACTGTTGGTAACATGGGAGGGTATTTTTGGAAGAGGAAGGAAATAAAAAAGGATTAAACCACAGAGAATTGCAGAGGAGACACAATGCTGAAGAACAGCACTACTAAGGAAGAAATAGCTTTACAGCAAGTTCCTGGACTATAGATTTTTATTTTTCACATCTTCCCTATATGGGTTCAAAATAGGTCAGTCAGACCCAAAAATGTATGCTTTTTCTTACATACATACACAATACAGATATTAAGGGGTACGGGTCTATACACAAATGCTCACAGAATGTATACAAGTACACTGTAAAAATATACTCTAGTCTTTAAATGAACAGACTGTCATGAAGTTTTGCATCCTATTTCTCTCTTCATATTTCCTGTCTAAACAACCTTTAAAAGAGAATTTCATATTCATCTGAGTCCTTGTTTACACAGGAAGTGCAGGTGCACTTGTCCATTCAGGGAAACTTTTAACTGGTCACCAAGAACTGGCATATCCCAAGAAGTAAATGCATGTAGACTACTGTTTCCAATCTGGTCATGGATTTATTTATTTATTTATTTTTAATGACCACACCGTGTTTAATACTTTGAATAATGAATATGCTCATAGAAATAGCCATCGGCTTTTAGATGTTCTGGAAGTTGGAAAAGGCTATGTTGTTATTTGTCCAATAAAGTAAGTATTTATCACAAAATATTTCTTAACTTACCAGTTAAACAGTATTAAGAAGTGACTGCCAAACTGATTATTAATAGATTCAACAATCTATACTAGAAAATTCATATAGTACATTGTCCTCAGTGAGGGAGGGATTGGTTTGAATAAGGCAAATTTTTAAATTATTTCATGAAAGTCAGTTTGGTAGAAGTTAATTTCTTATTTGCCGTGAACTTCTGCACTGAAAAATAGCAGCTTTTGCATTTGTAGCCATGTTTTAATTCTGTTTTGAGGTTTCCCAAAAGACATCTTAGAAGCTCCTGCTATTCTTGTACATTAAACAGCAGACTTGAAATGACAGCTACATCTGTACTTTTATTCTTTTTTTGTTGGCAGGGATTCAACTGCGTAATCATGAAATAGAGTACTTGAACATTGACTTGGCTACAAAATGGACAACTTATTGGGAGAGTTATTCCATTTTGTGGGCTCCCAGTCTTCTTTATTTTTCAAAGCACTGTTGTTTTTGTGATAAACTTATTTTCTTCTGGAGAAAAAGTGAAAGCCTTTAATGGATGTCTTGAAATTAATTTGCGTGAACCATCCCTTTAAGTGAAGTAATTTTTAATGATCTGCTAAGCTTGTCATTGTGTAAAGAGAATCGTATCAGGTGGGTAGGCCAATTCCACCCATGGGGAATTCTGATGGACTCCAGTCTTGTCAGTGCATGATTTTCCACTTTTGTTTCTTTGTCCAGAATTTATGCTTAAAACAGCATACAGTATAAGTGCCCTAGATAATAGGCAGGTGTGATATGAAACTGATTCATCTTCTTTTAACAGTTGGTGATTCATTGTCAGGCTTCAGTGTTGCAACTGGAGATGCCTTGTAAACCCAAATTTAAGCATGCCACCGCAGGATAATGATGTGAATCTTGTACTGGTCATTTCCTAGTTGTGTTTTACTGCATAGATACATCTTAAAGATATTTTTACTACTTTAATTGGTACTATCTTCATAAATACATAGTGATGCTAGTGGCAAAATCTGTCCAAATGTTGGTTATGATAATCTCCCAACCAAAAGTAAATCTGTCTCACTAAGTCTTTCTGTAAATTATGATAAAAGATGTGTAGATGTGGCACTTAAGGATATAGTTTAGTGGTGGACTTGGCAGTGTTAGGTTTATGGTTGGACTCGATCTTAAAGGTCTTTTCCAACCTAAATGATTCTATGATTCCCTGATTATATCTCTTGAAAAAGGAAGCACCTTCACATTTTTTCCCTTTTATTTTCCCTTGACAGATACCAATCATAAAGTAGAATTCAAAGATTTATGTAATTTAGGTTTGTTTCTGTTTTTTTTTTCCACTCAGCTTTGAAGTTCATAACAGTGCAGACTTAGAGTAGAACCTGAACAAAGAGGAAACAGATGAGAAAATAAAGAGAAAGGAATTAGTCTTTTCATTGTTATGGAGTATGCAACTAGAACATCTTGAATTTTTAGTTCTGTTATGAAATTCTGGCATAATTCAGTTTTGTATATGTTTCGTGATCTTCAAAAATATGGATAATCTGATTTAATAAGATTAAACCCTATTAATATTTGAACAGAATGTTAATAAAGAATTAAATTCTGCTCTCAGTTCTGTCAACATGAGTCCAAAATAACCCTCTTGATTTCTTACAATACTTGTCCAATAAAGCAGTAGTACAAAGAATTGAAGGTAATTTATGGTGCACTGCTTTTGAGCTCTTCAAAAGCACTTTCTTGTAAGAGTAGATTATTTTGTTTCCACCTCACTAAATAATTATTAACTGCTCTTCAGTTTACACCAAAGTTTTTTTATGAACAGTGAATAGATTGAAATTTCAACCAGAATGGGTCTTCCTAGTTCCATACCCAGCAACTGTGGCTGTATTTGGAAATTAGCCCAAGTCTGCAGAATGGCAATTAGTGACGTATCTACTGAGTTTATTCTTCCTCCTTCTCTGCAGAAAAGAGGTATAGGATTTGACTTGCATGCTACATGTAAACCTGGTCTGATGCCAGATAAGCTTGGATCCTTCAAATTACTTTCATGTTAGTATTAAGCTGCTCTTAGGCTTTTATAAGAGTACTAAAAGTCTCCCAATAAAAACAAAACCAAACCCCCAAAAACCCAAACCAACCAAAAACCCTGGGGAGACATATTTTCTAGCCTTTTTGCTTTTTATTTTTCTTTTATTTGTTATCAGAAGCAAGGCATCCTTGCTTTCCGATGCTGTTGACTATCTCATTAGTCAACAGCACCTGAGTGTCTCCAAGTGGGTAAGCTGCCCCTGGAGTTCCACTGACTAATTTCTTGCCGTCTTGATTTACTAGTAGGTCTCAGGCCTTTTTCCTTAAGGTTACTCATTCTGCAAGGTTCAGTTATAGCATTAGTTAGAGTTGAAAAACTACAGGAGTTACTTACAAACAAACGACTTTGTAGAGTTGGGCCCATTTTCCAAGTAAGAAAATGAACCTGTGTGGCAGCCCAGTGCTGGCAGCTCTGAGAAACACTGGCTCTTTGCACATTCGCTGTTGGTTGACCTCTGTCTCAACTGAGGTTAACAACGTTTAGTGACTGACTTTGGAGTCAGTATCGTATGATTTAGGGAATCTCTGTCTTAGTTTACAAGTTGTGATCAGTATTCCCTCATAAAGGTAATGTGCATTCACAGGTTATTCTACAGAATCTGCACAATTGGCCAATTGTCTTCATTGTGGATCAAAGGCATTTTTACAATGTAAGTATTAAATATGCAATAACAATAAAGAATTTCATAGCTTAGGCAAACTAAAAAGTGTTAACTGAATTTTTGCTGTCATGACTGACTGACATCTCTTAAAGTTGGACAGGACCATCATGACTTAAACCAGACTACTGTGTTTAGTGATTATAGGCAGAATTATTGTCTTCAGTAAGAGATAATGATGTTAAGTATCATTAGTGCAGAGCTGGTTTTTAGTAAGAAATCCTAGTATAGTGAGATGGAGTGATATTTGCATATGACCTTCACAAAATCTGTTGACAAAGTCACCTGCTATTTCTAGCTATTAAAATAAATTCAGTGTAACGATAAATACGAATTGTAACATGTTTCTGATGTGTTCTAGCTATCTGTCATAATTATGTGTTGGATGGAAATGCCCTGATCTCTGATCTGGCCTCTATGCTACTGCCTGAGCCTGATTTTGAAACTAGGTGATGGCTTAGTAAAGTTTCGAAGTAAATTTCATCCCCAAAATAGCCAATAAACTGTTTTTTGCTGCTTATTAGAGATTGCCCTAGTACTTAACTTCCCAGGGCTTTGCCTGAGGCTGAAGTGGTTTCTAACAATCCATCATTAACTTCTATGACAACCATGGGTAGGCTGTGATTGTCAAAATTAGTCATGACATACTGGAGGCCTCCTACTGTCATTCTAAAAAATGCAGTTGCACAAGATTTTGCAGCATTGCTAAGTGACTGAGTATGAGAATGAATGTGGAACTACTTTATTTTACATAGTCTTGAAGGCGACTTTATGCTGTGTTTGTTCAAGACGCTCCTTAATGTCTTAAATGTCTACTAGTGGAATCATCCATTCTTCAGTATCAATGTCACATTGTCTTGCACGCTTCACCGGTGCTCCCATTTTTACCGGAAGCCATGTGCAAATCACTAGAGGGGAGTCAGAATCTGCAAACAAACCTGATGAACTCGAAACAATCATAATTATACGATGAATTGTTGATCTCCTATTGAGAAGAAAATATAGATATGCAGCTTTAGGTTCTCAAATTTAAAATCAATTTTTAAGCATGTGCTGCTAATAACACATTTCATATAAATTGTTCCAGCTGCTAGTAACTTATGCATTGACTGTGTTATATGTTGTAACCAGGACAGAGGGTTAGCATCACATACCCAAGAACTCCCTGTCTTCTCTAGAATGAGTTCATAAGAAAACTCCAGTACCCTCCTTTCCGTCCCTCCCTCCAAACACAATACATCTGGTAATCCAGATGTTTATATTACCAATAGGTAACTATGTCTCCAATGCAGTAAATCATATCATGTCACATCAAAAAGATAGATCTGGTGTCAATCATTTGAATGGGAATCTTGCCTAAGAAAAATGTCTTCATAACTGTATTTCTACTGTGACTTACTATCTTTTACTTCTCTATTGTATAGGAAGGAAACCTGTACTTTCCTAGACTGACTTCATTATGAAATAAGCAGAGTGTTCACACACAATTTGAAGAAAAAAAATTTAATTTCTGTGAATAAATGTTGATATTTCAACATATTCTTTCAAGTTGAGAATTTCCTAGGGCCAGAAAACTTACTACTTCTGTTTCTATATTTAGTCATGATTGATAGGAAGATGATGCCTTTCTACTCTGCTAGGATGCAAAACTTTGTAGTTGTTAATTTGTTTGGGCCAGTCATGTATGCTGAATGGAAAATACCTGAATGATAAAGAAGCTCTTGTATGATAAACTGAAGGACAAAGCATGCATTTGAGGAAAAGAGAAGTAACACTTCAAGGGAAAACTGAAATAAAACTTCAAGTGATGTGCAACTGATGTCAATTAACTGGAAATTTTAAAGAGTAAACAGATCAGGATGGTATATAGCAGCAAAAATCAGAATGGCTCTTTCTGGGAAGATATAATGAGCTAATGCAGGTGTAAAGGGATGACTTGAAGGCAGCCAAAAGTTCAACAGGCACCATTTTCCTGTCTGTGTATGTAACAAGTGCTGAAAAATTGACTGCTTATCCACTGGAATTTTGAGCCATACTTGTAACTGTAGTGCACGAAATTGCCAGTTGCAAATCACCTTAAATTTCAAAAGCAACACAACAATAATAATGTAAGGAATCAAAGGACTGAAAGAACCTTGAGATGTCATCTAATCCATCCCTTGGTCCCCAAAGAGGATCAAGACAACTTAAAATCATTCCTGAATGATGTTTATCTAATATTTTTAAGACCAAAACCACTCTAGCTAGAGATTCCATAAAGTCTTAGGCAACCTCTACAATATGTAACTATCCTTACTGCTACAAAGTTAGTTCTTTGGTTTTTTTGGGTTTTTAAATTTTTTTTGCCCCCCCCCCCAATTTAAATTCTTCACTTACCCTATCTGCAATGAGGACAAGGAGACCAATTTATTCTCATTCCTTTCAGCTTGTGCTTATTATACTATGCCTCTCTTCAGCCTTCTCTTGTCTAGATTAAGTAACTACTATACCTTCCCCTTTTCCATATAGATCATATTTTGCAGACCTCTCACTTTCTCATCGATCTCTTCTGGACTCTGTCCAGCTGGACTCAGCTGAGATTTTACCAGCTTCACAATAAGCAAGATGATTACTCTGTATGACTTGCCAACAATACTCTTATTTATGCATCTCAAGATAGTGTTTGGCTTTTTCTTAAAAGCACAACATTCTTGCCTTATGCTAGTTTGTAATCCATAATCACTGACATTCTCTCTATCCCTTCTGCAAAACAGTTACTAAACCACTTTTCCTTTCCTATATTTGCACAGTTTGGTTATTTTTATAAACAGTTGTCTTTCTTGATTAGTATCTTGTATTTTTAAATAACTTCTCCAGCTTGCCCATATTTTTGAACAGCAACCACGCTTCAGACATGCTTAAATCTCCTCTACACTGATGTCATTTGCATGTTTAAGGAGCATATTTCTTACAAATACATCATTTCTTACAAATACATCATACAAATTTGATTAATTATAATCTTCAGTAGTATGGGACCAAGACTAGTCTCTTGTGGAGTTTCATCTTGCTATACTTTCTGGTTTGAGGCTGAGCCACTGATAAGTCTTCAGAGCGTGGTTTTCTGTCATATATACATCTGGTTTTAACAGTTCTATTTAGCTCATATTTTTTTAGTCACATAATACAAAAAGTGTCAAATGTGAGAAAGCGTCAAAAATCCTATCAGTGGCCAAGTAATGTTTGCTGGTTCTCCCTATCTTGCCCTATATTCAGACATTTGCATCTACATGCGTACATATACAATAAGATGGTATTATGCATTTATACAGGAATAGCATAAAACAGGGAAGGTGGTATTCCAAGCAGAGCTTTCTGCTCAAAGGGCACTTCTGGAATTGCTTTGTTGGTGGGGAAAGCAGTTCTGATACCATATTAGAAATGCTGTTTTATTTTTTCCAGGAAGTAAGATGAGGTAGTTGAAGCTCGCATCAAACTGCTGTGTGAAGGCGGGCAGCAATCTGATAAATAACAGCAGTGTCACTTTCATGAAAGAGATCTCTCTCTGTTTTTTTGTGTGCATTTGGAACTCCTGATCAAACAAGAGTGAGAAGTTATGGGTTAGATCTAGAAACAATATCCTTTCCAATAAGTGCAACTAAAGATACATAATTGACAAAATTTTAAAAGCTCTGTTTTTTTAAGCTGGAACAGTTTTAACAAATATGAAGTAAAATAGCTGGTCGTGTGGAAAGAAAGTGTCTGAGAGATGCAGTATGATGGGTTAGAGACTTTTCACCTTTGTACCTTTAGAAATAGTATGGCTCGCACCCTGCAGATATTGACCGTGTGGTGTCACGGGCTTCAAGCAGCGCTGGACAGACATGGTCACATGTGTGCAGCTGCTCAGAAGTGGCCCCAGGGAGGGGACATTTGGCCATGTTTGCTGTCTGCTCATGGCTGCTGACCCACTCAGGGGTTGCTTCTTGGCTTCTCTGGGAGTACTCCAAGGGAACACACACACACATCCCAGATGCTTGTAAACTTGCTACAAGTGCATATATTTGCCATTTGTCTGCATCCTAAAGTCTGATGTTGGTCTAGGAGCCTCTACCAATCCCCTATGTATTTATAATGATATATTACCACAGCTGGGCAGGGGAGGCTTTCTGAGTCATTTTGCAAGGAAAAATGGGGTTTGTAAGTTCGTGCTTCACAGAGTGTCTTAATAAATGTTGGAAAGGTGGAGCTGTAACTATAGAAGTATGCCTTCTCCAAGCCTTTTCATAGGGATCTAAATGTAAGTAACATCTTCACAGCAACCTGTCCCTCACTAGAGTTTCTGTTCTAGATGTGCTGCAGTTTGTACAGATTTCTGTTAAATCAACACACAATATAGAGGCAAATGTATAAAAAGAAAAACAGAGGGAAAAGTCCATAAAATCTCTGTAATATTTTTTGTGAAATATACAGTGATATTATTTGCAATAGGTAACTGTAGTTACAAAATCCATTATTCTTATCTGTTTTCATTCAAGAAGTACTTAACCAGGCACCAAATATTTATGAGTTTTTCTAATCTAGTACTTTTGGAGGCACAAACACTACCATGCCTTTTCAAATTGAACATCATGGCAGGGAATATGTCCAATGATCAATATTTAGTTGTGAGAAATCGTTCCAAAAGTGCAAAACTACTTTTATAACAACTGTGATAGAGATAAGAGTGCTCTTGCTTATGTGGTGCTATCCAATTTTAAAAATTAAATACAAGAATTATAAAACCTAAGCCTTTCTAGATGCAGAACATCATTTTGCTACTGTTCTAAAGTGCTGTAGCAAAGGTAGTAACATGAGCCAAGTTCCCTGCCAGTAGTAGTACTATGGTAGGTAATGTAAATACTAGGCTATTATCTGGCTTCATGCAATATGCAGCTGTGTAAAAACTTTTTACACAGAGCCAGATTTCCCTCTCTGCTATGGACAGGAACATAATTTGGTAGAAGTAACTTGGCTGTACCAGGTGATGGGTAATGGTGTGTGGGGAGGATTTTCCTGAGGGTGCATTGAGATGGCATTGGACAAATCTGCTGCTCTTTCTCTCCATTAACACTCTCTTTCTGAAGAGGAGGTTATCCATGGGCAGGGGGACTGTATGTTTAAAGGGTATGTTGGCTTTTTTCCTTTTCCTAGTCACGTGAGCATCTCGCGTATATTCTAGTCATGTGGACTTGTTTTAGATTTGATGCGTAACAAACTGTAGAGAAATTCAGCATGGCACTTTGAGCTGTCTGATGCCATCCAGGAAGAACTGAAGTTGTAGGATAGGATCATATTTCTGAAACTGGCAATAAAGCTGGAGCAGTTAGCATGGGGTTAAATCCTCGTGATTAAACCCTAATATTGAGAGAAGGAAGTGATTCTGTTGGCCTGTGGCTGTTGGGGACCCCATCTCAAACTGTGTTATTTCTGACTGGCAGAATCCCTGGTGTGAGTGTACCTTGTCTTTATTATTATTGATTATCATTATTTCTATTTTAAGAAGCATAATTTCTTTCCATGCTAGAGCAAAACCCAATTTTGAAACCTCAATGCTTCTTTCAAAGTAGAATTGAGCTAGAATTTCCCACTACACAATCTGCTATGAAATTGCAGAGGGATTTATATTTGGTATGAACTAGCCTTTACATGATGTTTAAAAGAAAGCTTTTTTTGCTTTTGATCCATGTCTGTATTCCCCAGACTCATCCACAAGGGGGATATAGTTCTAAACAAATACACAACTCATGGTTATTTTTGAATATGCGATTTCTAACCCTTCTTAATTTAAATGATTCTCTTGGAATGTCTTGGGACAACCTCAAAACTGTGCAGGCTGTCACTGAGGAAACTCTTTGACAGGAAGACAGAAAAATGCACTGTTGTTTTTTTTTTCTTTTGGGAAGCCTTCTTTTTTGTTTACAGATGAAGATCTAAGTCCTGGGGGAAAATACTTTGCTCACCTGAGTGTCATCATTGACTTCAGATTACTCACATGTATACACGTGCTGAAGAGATCATTATGATTTTTTTTTAAAGAACATTACTTCAGCCTTCTTGAGAATGGATTGACATTTCCCCATTTACTTCAGATGTAGCTGAAGCTATCTGGTATTTAGGCTGTGGTAATGAGCATTCCCCCTCCCTATGTCTGTCTGTCATTCCTGTTAATTAGTACTGTGTGAAACAAAGACTTCAATTAGAGGAAAACAATATATTGGTTTATTTAACAACTTGGCTTGACTTCTGTACTCTAGAAATACAGTTTTCAGTTTGCATTATGACTATGTTCTAGGGCTCCTAGAAAAATGAGATTTATAACTGGGGCAGAGTTCACTGCAGGTTCCACGACTCTTTCTAACCTTCTGGGATTAAAAACAAATCCTACATACAAGCAGACCCTCCTGAAAGAGAAGGAAGGCAAGCTAAGAATAATATCCCATTTTATGACAAATTTTGAGTGGGACACTTCACTTCCCACTGTCTGGCTAAGCTTGAATTTTGGAAGGGGTATTTGGTATTTGGTTGAGCAGAATTGCCTTGACTACTGACTAAAGAAAGAGACCCCACCTGGAGTACTGCATCCAGCTCTGGAGTCCTCAGCACAGGAAAGACATGGACCTGTTGGAGTGGGTCCAGAGGAGGGCCACAAAAATGATCAGAGGGATGGAACAACCTCTCCTATGAGGAACGGCTGAGAGAGTTGGGGTTTTTCAGCTTGGAGCAGAGAAGGTTCCAGGGAGACCTTATTGCAGCCTTTCAATACTTGAAGGGGGCTTATAAGAAAGATGGGAACAAACTTTTTAGTAGGGCCTGTAGCAATAGGACAAGGGGTAATGGTTTTAAACTAAAGGAGGGTAGATTCAGACTAGATATAAGGAAGAAATTTTTTACAATGAGGGTGGTGAAGCACTGGCACAGGTTGCCCAGAGAGGTGGTAGATGCCCCATCCCTGGAAACATTCAAGCTCAAGATGGACGGGGGTCTGAGCAACCTGATCTAGTCAAAGATGTCCCTGCTCATTGCAGGGGGGGTTGGACTAGATGACCTTTAAAGGTCCCTTCAAACCCAAACCATTCCATAATTCTAAGAAAGGAAACTCTCACTGTGGCCTGTCTCTTCAGCCACTAGCAAGCTTTGCCTTTTCCTATACGGTGTTTATACCAAATATCTTTGTATGCTTGGTATTTAAAGTGTAATTCTGCTTATATAGATAGATATCCAGTATCAGAAATGAAAGAGCAAGATATCGTCTCTCTTTTCACCTAGCTGTAAATATTGTATTGATGAACATTATTTTCCAGAATAAATTGTTGTGAGTTTACCTAAAATTACTCCCAAAGCCCACTCAGATGACTCAGATGTCATATCATCCACAGGAGACCAAATTAGATTGTCATAAATAATGTGCTTCACATTTATGTTTATTTCTCAGCATCTTACTTGATATTGTTCTTGTGAATGAGTGACATTTTTTCTCTGTATATTTGAAGCTTGCTTTATTAGTTCATTTCCTGCTTAAAAGTCCCAAATGTCTAAATACAGACTTTTCCATCATCCTCAGAAGGGAAAAGATGGTATTTAGAGATTTCTAGCCATGTGAGATTTCAAGAGATTATATAGCCCAACACGTAAGTTCTGGAAGTACCAAGTGTATTTAGAATTGACACCACCCTGGCAAAGGTTTGTTAAACCTAGTCCCAAAATCCCTATGGGTAAAAATCCATAGAGCACGGAGTATCTTTTTTAATCCTTTGTAATCCTTGCAGTTAAAAAGCTTTTCCCAGTAGCTAACCTAAACTTTATCTGCTCAAAATTTAGCTAATCTTTTATTGTCCTGTCTCCCCACTAGACATGAGAATGACTGGTTACCTTTCTCTTCAAAGCACCCCTTGCATTCTGTCATTGTATCTCTTCTCCTGTGATCCTCTTTAGTTTTCTTTTCTTTCCTCACAGATCTTATGTTTCATGTAGCTCCCCTCTGCTCTCTCATTTGGCTTCATCCTTCTCAAGTCTGAATGCAGCATTGCAACTGAAATCTCAGCAGTACTAAACAGAATAAATAATTACCATCCTTATCTTGCATAGGGTGTTGCTGTTAACATCTCAAACAGATAACATCTCAAAGTGTTATCTGCCTTTATGTATCATCCTAGAACTGAGTCAATGGTCTGTGATCCTCTAACGCTTCAAATCCTTTTCTTCAGAACAGTTGCCTACCCTGGTTTCTCAGTTTTGCACTTGATTTAGCCTTAATAAATGCAGTACTTTGCATTTGTCTTTACAGATTTCTTTTTTCCTTGCTGACATTGGATTCTTTTTTCTTTCTTCCAAAGTAACAGCAAACCATTCTGGCTTGGTGTCATCTCTATGTTTTGTGTGTACTCTCTACTCCATGACCTAACTTCTTGATGAAAATAATTAATAGAACTGGGCTTCTGCAGGGTCTGAGCTGAAACGCTCTCCCAGCTTGACACAGAACTGCTGACAATCTGTGTTTTAATTTTGGCCCTTTATTACCAACAGTAAGTGCTCTGCAGCATAAACAATTTCAAGCTGGTAGCAGCAAATCTTCAGTTTGTCATCTGTGACACCTGGTGCAGTCTTTCAAGACAGTGATCTGTATGAAGGTACATTTTATAGTCAAACAGAATGACTCGATCAAAGTCTCCATCATCAATGGTTTGTTTGTTTTGAAAAAGCGTTACTGGCAATCTGAAGACAATAAACCCGCCTAGATGTTCCTTAAGGGATTATATATTTGCCACGTGTCTGTGTAAAGTGGAGGTTTGGCTTATTCAAATGCTTCTCCTATTCCATGTTCTAAAGAGACTTCCACCACTTCTGTTTTCCTAGCTCGACGGTGGAGGCAGTTACAACACGAAGAACGTAAGAACAGCTGTGCCAGTTCAGGCAATGTGCCCCTCTAGCCCACCGTCCTGTCTCCAAGAGTGGTCAGTAGCAGTGCCTTGGTAAAAGCACAAGAATAAAGCAAGCATACAGTAATGGTTGTTCCTCCTCACCTCTTTTCCCCAGGTAATCTCTCAGCTTCTGATGGTTTATGGTCTCAAGAGCTTTCTTAAGCAGAGGTAATATCTTTGTATAGAAAACTATTCCTGCTTTTGTGCAGCCGATTTGCTTGATTCAAATGCACAGTCCCACATTTATCTGGATTAATCTTCACTCATTTTGCTTCAGTCTTTGCTACCTTTGATCAGAACAAAAGGTAGGATGCAGAAGTTGGATATTTCCAAAGTAGGCAGTGTCAAAAATCTTCCCTCCCTGCAAATCTTTGCTCTGTGCACTACATACTGCAGTCTCAAACTTTGCCTATTGATCTGGCCTGGCTTGTTTAATCTGAGCACAGGAATAGCAATATTGATGAGGAGAATATGAAATATTTCCCCTATATATGGCAGCTGATACAGAAAGGATACACTCCCTTTCATCGAAATATATGTGAATACTGTCACTGTAAATCCTGATTCATTGTCAAATGATTTCCTTTTTACTGTTGCTGCTTTCCTCCCACCTTTTAGCAACAGCTGTAAAAGGGAGTGGTTTAATTGGATTAATTTTAGACACTCCTTTGAACTTGTTTTTCCTCAGTTCCAGACCTTTTTGAATAGAACGTGTCATGTATTTTACACTGAACTTAGCATGCAAGCTTGGACTATCTGTGAAGAACTCTTCCTCTCCCCGAGGGAATTAGCAGTGAGACAAGGTGGCAAAGGCTTGTCTCTAGCTGCTCCCATCATTACAACCGCATTGGCAGAATCCTCCTTGCAGAGCTACCACCCAGGCAAAGGGAAGCAGACTGTCTCCTAGCACAGCTTATGCCATCTCTGACTGACATAGCCTAAACTAAATCCTAACATTTTGCAGGTATTGCTTTGCTGGTGGGGATGTGGGGGTTGGTTTTGGTTTTTTGTTTTTTCCCTTGTTTGTTTTTTTCCCTGCAGGCTTATAGCTCATAAACCTATCCTAGCAAAAGTTTATAATAAGGACCTGGTATAAAACTCCCCGTGTTGACTACAAAATTACTTTCAGGTTATTGCATCTAATCACATTTTTTGCTTGTTAGTTTTCTGCTGGATTAGCTAATTGAACAGGCCCACTGAGGGGTCAGAGAACTGATAGAGCCAGAGCAAAGGGAAGGGAAGCAAAGTGTGACAGGGGAGAAAGGGAGGGAGCTGCCTGCTCCCTTACCTGCTTGTGGTAGCAGTAAAACTAAACGGGCTTTGCAACCTTGTCAAACTGCACCCTAAAATATGCTGATTTACATGTTGGTTTTCCCAGTTACTGGAAATAATGATCTTCCAGGGAGTATTAAGCCACAGTGAACTTTAAGCCAATTTACTTCTGAATGAGAGCATTCCCATAGGTATGTAACATGCTTTAGCTTCTGCACGCTAATTTCACGCCTTTAAACTCGTAACTTCTCATTGGTCCCCCATGTAGATCTGTCCCAGCTATGTTATTGTTTTCATTATTTTGAATTTAAAAATAAAGGGCAATCTGCAAAATGCAAATGCAGCTAGTGAAGTGCTTGAAAAGTTTGCAGCACTTACCATATCTCATCTTCCTTAGTGTCTAGGCGCTGTGCTAAGCTGAACTCTTAACACAGCAACGGCAGATCACTGCCATCACGCTTTCCCTATACAAACATAGATTTCTGCTCAGCACAGACATGCATTACAGTATCTATATAGCTTATTTTGACTTGATGCCATGCACCCTCTTTTACAATAGCATTCTAAGGGGAGTTAATCTCAGGATAATGTGACAACAGCACTCAAAAGGCCGCGCTCACCAGATGTGTGGATTGTGCTCCCTCTCTGCTTTTCTGCAGTGTACCCGAGTGGAAGGAGGTGGGGGTAGTGGCAGTGGGTACTGAACCATGGTGACAGATTTGACAGGTGCAGAAGCAAGCAGCTTAAGCTTTGAGACAAAGCTCCGTGTTCTGGCCATCTGGGAGGTAGCTCCTTTTCCTTGGCTTTGCTGGTGGGTGTTGCCACTCCGACTGCTAGGGCATGGTCTGCTGCCTGTGAGAGTGTGCAGGCTCTTCATCTGCCATTAGGTTGCGAGTATCTGCTTGCTACCATATGGCTGCATTAAAAAGGAGACAGAGAGGAGAATAAGCTGTAAAGCAACTGTAAAAATTCTGTTCAATGCTATTCCATGGTGAGAGGGCTGCTGGCTCACCCTCCTACCCTCCTCTTCCCCCAAGTCATTACAGTTACGAGTTTAAATAGATACACCTGCATCCATTCAGCCCCTATCATTTCCCCACTGAGCTGCTCAAAGTGGAGACACACTTCTCTGCTTGACACTCTGAAATCCTGTATGATTCAGGGTGCTCAGATAAAGGCCTAGTTGTATTTTTCTTTTTTTATTCCCTTTGCTATTGGGAACAGGAGGCTAAGTGTGGAATTAAGTGAGATGGGATTTGCTTTGATGGAGATGTTTTGGAAAAGTTGCCAAGCTTGCTGGATTGATCTGATGAGGAAAAGGGGGCTCTTCTGTCCTCTGCAAGAGGCTAATTCCGTCACACCACAATAGGAGAGAATCATGTAGCAGCACCACCAACAACAGAAAGAGGATATTTTGCAATATAATAATTGTCTGTATGGCTGAAGAAGAACAAATGCTTTCCTGGCTCCCCGTGGAACTAATAAAGAAAGGCAGGTTGAGGAGCCTGGGATAATTATTTAGTCATCTTAAATATTTATGAGCTACAGAATGTGCTACATGCAATTTAAGAGGGACTTGACAATTGCAGCATACATCATCTTGTTTCATGGGGGCTAAAAATACTTAATCTTACTCCTTTAAAATAAAAGCATTAATCCTGAATATGTCTTAAGCTAAGAACAAAGCTGTATACTGCAAGAGGAAGGAAAAGAAGGTTTTTTTCCCATTGCAAAGGTCCAGGTTGGGGAAAACAATGCAGGAATAAAAGTTTTGTGGAGAGGATTTTATGTGAGCTTTCCGGGAGTGGCGATGGTGGTAGGGGGTGTTGTTCTTGATATTAAACAGTTTGTCATTGGCTTTACCAAGATCTGGGGAATTTTGCTCTGTTTAGTAGGCTGGAAAAGAGATAGACTTTCCAACTTTGTTTTGGTGACAATAAAATAATTGCTGCAAATCCAAAGGACCAGTTACAGGGGGCTAAACTCTCCCCATGCAATCTCTTTACTGTCCTCTGGAGCCACAAATCCAGAACACAAAGTCTCTTCCCTCACTTTCTCTGGCTTTCATATGGGATTCTGTTCCATGTGTGACTTGCTGATGCATAGTCAATAGTGGATATTTCTGGAAAGTTTAAAGAGAAATTCATGTTGAGGGACAGATTCCATTAGCCACTGAATTCAGGCTAAGTAGAACCCAAGTTTTCTAGAACATATTGGTGTATTTTAGGCAGTAAATTTAAGTAAGTGCTTGAACAGATTTTCTGAATTTGGGATGTCATAATTTCTGTCTGCATCTGAATCTCCAAATTAGTAGCAGTAGTAATAATAAAACCTCAGTTACGTGGTCTTATACTAGGTAGAAGAACACTCTGTTTATTCATTTCATTTTGGTGAGAGCGATGCTGTTGTGGAAGAGACCTATAATGTCTTTGTTTCTGGTTTCTTCACAAGTTGTATAGTAGACAAGTTTGCAAGCATGAATGGATTTGATCTTATGTATTTTTCCCTGTTTGCAACTCTCTGTGCAATCAGTATGCTTGAAAATATTTCAGTAATTCTTTTGGCAGCCTACTTAAATTTTGGCTTTTAATTTTGGCAGTCGTCTTTATCCACTGCGATAGCTCAAGAGTGGCCAGGATTAGAGCTACCAGGCATTTGGGTTTCCTCAGACATATCTTACTTTTCTGCCAGGAAATTTTGTCTAGGAGGAATTTGAATGCCTTGGCATTAGGATAGGATGCATCTCTATATGTGTACCCAAAGTAAATCCACTCACTTTATGATACAGGGGATTCAGTGTGCACATGCAGATTAAATGTACAGAGGCATGTCCAGGAAGCCAAACACTTTCAGACCATCTTTGCTGAACAGATGTGCATTTGCTACTCAGTGTCACAGGACATGTGCAAGCGGTGTGTGCAGCACAAGCGCTGTGGAGCTGCCTGGTACTAGAATTCCCTGGCTGACTGCACATAGTCAGCACGTGCATGGATTTATGCTCAGAAATCCATGGTCATGTTCTGAAGACAGTCCCTGTATTACATCAGCTATGACTTATACATACTGAACAATCTGCATTGAAAGTGATCAAGGAAAACAAATGTTCCCCTCCCTAGCATCTAAAATACTTTATATCTTTCATGCATAATGTAAAGTGTCATATGCAACAGCAGAAACTTAAGGGCTTTAATTTATTGGAATGAAAATGTAGACAGCATACTCTAAAGGGAAAGAACTTGATTTTGATCCAGTGTAAATTGTATAGGTGGGCTGAATATACTGTAGATTGAACATCTCAGAGCAGGGAGCCTGGGAGGTTGCTTATGTTGCAGCTCACTTTTCATTGCTGCGAAGTGGAGGGTTTCAAACAGGACACTTGCTTGGGCTTATGCCTGCTGTATGCCATGGTACATGCTCTCGTCTTTCTGCCTCAGTGGCAACAGCAATAGTGGAATCTGGAGCTTGCTGCAAAAAAGAAAGAGAGAAAAAAAAGATGAGGGAAAGGGAAACATGCTTTCCAATTAGATAATGGCAAATATCATACTTGTACTTGTGGAAGGTCAGAAAGGTAACAGCTGAAGGAGTCAAATAATAGACAGATTGATGATGGTAACTAAGAAAATATAAAAGGGACCCAATATCTCTCTTACTGATAAAGCTGTCTGAGGTGCAGTAGATCAATTTAGCCATGGCTGTTGTTAGGAAATTGCTCGTGTTTGATGTTCCACAAGCAGATCATGCAGTTTCCTAGGAAACATCTTTTTCCACTTAAAATCTAATTTTCTTACATTGCTAGAACTGATGAGTCACCCTGCCTGACTTTTCCTTACTTCCCCTTACCTATTAAAATATACTCACCAGGTAGAAATCCAGGGATTTATTAGTCCTTATCACCTGGCTGTTTGCTTAACTCTTCTGCTTCCTCCCTGTTATCAGACAGTGTGCTTGATATGACAAGACAGAAGTCAGAGGATAGAAGATGATCAAAATTTGAAAGAGATCATGTATCCCTTAATGGGACATGCCTCCTAAACTGGGAAGAATTCCCATCCAGAATAATTTTTCCATTATGCCTCACTATGAAATGGTCTGTGTTCCATTGCCAGTAACATGCCACCATATTATTATTATTAGTTTTGTTAATTATTACCTTATTCAGCTGATTTATAGATGAGCTTATTTAGCAATGACAATTACACCCAGTTACTGCAAGAAAATAGGTGGATTTTGTTAAATATTGCAAACTATGGTCAAAATCTAAAAGCCTGAGTCCTTGGTTGTGATGCTGAATTTTATGTTCATGTAATGAATGGCACTTATGCTGAATGGAAAGTTGCCAGAGAAAGAGGCAAGGTTTATTCATGGCTGTGGTCAAAGGAACAAAGGTCAAAGAACAGGTTGGCAGCTGGAGTTTTCAATGACTGATGGAATTAACTCCATCTCTCTGACAAAAAGTAAAATGTTATAATTTACAGTTACCTGTTTTTTGGGCTATATATAAAATCCTCGTAGTTTGCAGATGCCTAATGAGCCCCTGTGGCTACATCATTAATAAAAGGTTGGTCCAGCAGAATACAGCTTCCATGAAAATTCTCTGTGGGCTACATTTCTTATTCTCTTTCCATATGCAGTTGTGCCAGAATCAGTATTCCTGCCACTTCCCAGTGCCTCTGTTGCCTCAGTTGTCAGTATACCACTGATGTGCCAAAGACTAGTTACTAACACTATGAAGCTTCAGCTGCTGACATACAGCTTTCTGTTTAAAGGGCAATATCTCTGCATGGGTAAGAGCATGGCTTGATGTGACTACTATCCCAATTCCCCATCCTAACTTTATTTTAAAACTTATAAAACTTTTTGTTTTAAGATTTTGGTGTTTTTACTTATCATTTGATTATGTACTTGTATCTCATTGTATATCTATTTGTACTCTGCTAGCACATGGCTTGTTCAGCTGCAGCTGGTGAGTGGGTGGCCTTATCATATAAAGCTATGCATAATGCTTGAAAAATTTGGTAGGCTTGTCACTTGCATTGGCTTGCACTGTTTTTTGTTTACATTTCCTAAATACTAAAAGTTAGAAGGAATGACCATGGGTTTCAAACAGCAAAGTTTCAAACGGTGGTTTGAAAGCAGTTTCTCTAAGTATCATTAGATTATAAAGTTTGTTGAAATGGTACTTACGTATCTGCAATCTTGTAGACCCTTTAGAGCTGTTTGCAAATAATGAGCCTTTTAATGAAGAGCTTTGCAGCTTCATTTCGGATGATTAGTTCAATTAAAATAGGCCTTTCAAGCTATATTTCAAGATATTGATGGTAGTTTTGAGAATTTAAGGAGCTAGGAGACTGAGTTTCAGCAGGACATAGGCTACAGAACTTCACCTGGCACAAGCAGCAGCAAGGTTCAAGCCATAAGCTTCTGGTTTGACTGCTGTGTTTATACCTGAGAGACACATGCAATATAACAGAAAGGCATTATGTGACCTAGACTTTACTGAGTGTAAGTTGTTCTGGTATAAAAGAAATGTATAGATTACACGTTCTCTTTGAAACTTGCAAATGTGAACGATGACCTTCATTCAGAGTTTGGACTCTTGGAAAATTTTGTGCGGAAATGTGTTGGTGGCTTTGATTTTTTTAAAATGAGTTACTGCCAAGGACAGACCAGAGAAGCAGGGAATAATAAAAAGGACATGCTTTAATATTGTCACTGCTAAATGAAGTATTTGCCAAACATAGGTATTCACCCAGCTCTGGGACTCACCCTTGATGAGGCAAATACATTTAGCCATATTCAAGACATTGATTGCAGGCAGTTGCTGAGCCTTTTTCCCATGGATTAGCTTTCTGTGCTATGCTACAATAAACTTAGCATAACCTTCCCACTCTTTTGAACAAGAAAAGAGGATGGATCAAAACCCTGGCAACAGAATCCACTGCTTCCTAGTAAAATGATGAAACTAATGGGAATTTAGAAAGAACTGGCTGCTGAACTCCCCTTGCATTCTGCCGGTGATGTATAAGTGCACTTCCCTCTTTTTCATTCCTGTCTAGCCCTCTGTCCCCTCCTTGATTAATAATTGTGATATACTACTGTGTACCATATACCACATACCATGGCATCTGGTTCAGGTGTGTGTCACTTCAGAGACTGGCTGCATCTGGGCACAACATAAAATGCCAGTCTGATATCTTTTATCCTGGTCAATGGCTCTTCATGGTCTAAAAGCGAAGTGAGTTGAATTATAGGATTTATTTACTTATTGCTAGAAATGTGCTGAATGGCTCAGTAGAACATTCCTAGCAGAGAGCAAAGGCTTTTTACTGACCTGTGGGTCACCAGAGTAATTCACAGTCAAAACCACTGATCCACTGCAGAAGCCGAGTCCCCAGATCACAATTTGTTATCAAGGAACAGAGCACAGAAAGGAGGATAATTTATAAAACTTGTGCAAAACTCAGCACTTCTTGGTTCTCCAGTTCATGCAAACTTTTTCCTTGTTTCAGTTCACATGGGTCATCCCTGTGTGTTAAGATCAAAATGAAACAGTTGATTTTCTCCTGGTTCCTCAGAGAAAAATCATTCTTCGTTTGCTTCATTTGTTATCAAACCATTTCATGAGCTTCAGATTTGATGTTGCAAGACATGCAGAAGCCCCCAGCTTCTGCAAGTTTAGGAGTATTCATGCAATTGTTGACTGATAACACACACCATGAATGTTTGGGTGTAATTTATATGTATAGAACATCTAAATCCTGTTAAGCCAATGCAGTCTATTGATGAAAATTCTCACCATTCATTCCTGTCTTTTTGTCTACTCTGTTGGCAGGAAATCATTTAACCTAACACTAAAGCTCATGTCATTTGTGTATAATCTTTACCTATCTCACATTTGTGTAGTGAGAAATAATTTGTGTCCAGAGACACTCTGAGATTCTCAAAGTAAAGCTAGACTTTGCTCTTATGTATGCAGTATTGCTCTTGGAGAAAAATGGAACTATACTCGTTGTGCTAATGATATAATTATGGGATCTCTCTTCCAGGAGTAGACGGAAGATATTAGTTATCATAATGTGCATGAACTTGGACTTCAATGCAAAATTTATAAAGAAGATACAAATGGATCATTTCTACTAAATAGGGTAGGTCTTGGTGAATAATAGCATGGAAAAATACGCTCAATAAATGTAACCTTTACACACATGGAAGTGCTTGTTTTTGGAGGAAGATTGCAACTTCTTTGATTTTTTTCTTTTTCTTTTTTTTTTTTTAATTTGTAAAGTCTTTTGCTGTATTGCTGATTTTAAGTATTTGAAAGGTAGTTGTTGACATTTGATCTCCAGTTAGGGGTACTAACAAGTCACATACTGTTGTTTCTACTTCCTGAGTATATCAGCAGAATCTTTGTAATCAGTGAGATGCCTTAGAAATGCTACTGGGAATTTTAATCTGTCCTCCTGGATAACAGAAAGGATAGAGGTTTTTAAAAAATTGTCAACCAGTTTGTCAGTCCAGAGTAGCCAGGACTTTCCTGAAGCATTGCACCTAGAATATTTTGTATCCTGTCTGATATATTGGTTGCACACAGAGTTTAAAATTTACCTTGTCATCATATTTGCACAAAAACATTATATAAGCAAGTATGGTCCTAATTGAGATAGATCTTTTTCTACCTTTTTAATTAGCTCTATAAAGGTCTTTAAAGGGGTTTACAAACTTAGATTATGCAGGGTCCCAGTTGCATAAAATCTATTGCTTGCCTTTTATTCATATGCATGCTTAAGATTACTTGTCTTTGTGTGCATATGAGAATAGGTATTGATTCCTTGACAGACCATGTTAAGCAAACAAAAACCCAAAGGAAATAAGTTTTCAAGCCTTTGTGAGAGGTTTTGCTGTGTTTGCTGTGTTTAGAGAAGAATGATTTGAGATGAAATGGAGGAACCTCAAAGAATTAGTGAGATATCGTAAGTTTGTGCCAAGGTGAAAAGGTTCAGATATCTTTCTAGGTTTGTCCCGGAAGCAAACATTTTGAGTCTGCAGAACTGAATGACAAATTTTCCAGTTTAAAATGGGTATGTTCAAAACTTTCTGCTTTTGGGATAGAGCAACAATATACATCAGCATTATTCTTCAGAATTTTGCTCTTGGCTTTTTTCACATTTCTTCCAGCCCTAGCAGGTGTAAGGTAGCATGGGATATGGTCTCATGGGAACAACATGCACAGGCACCATACACAGCTAACACTACCATAAGGATACATTAAGGTTGGTATGTCAAAACAACTTTCAGAATTGGAAATTACCAAAATTAAGGATTTCCTAATTTATGAGGATTGACTTTTTAACCTCAGTGACCCTATTTTAGTAGTGTCCTTGTGACTTAAGATGTGCTTTTAAGCTTCTTACAACAGCAAATCAATTCTCTTCCCTCATTTTCTTTTCATCCTATAACATCATACTGACAGCCATAAAAACCATCAACAGAGATGGGCTCTTCAGGCTGACCGCTTCAAAGCCTGGTACCAGAACAAAGGGGCGCAGTGTCAGATCATCGTTTCCTGTGTGAACAAGTACCCAAAATGGGGGTGAAGCAGTCTCAGTGGAGTGGAGATCTGCTGATGGCTGAGGGTGGTGAGCCTCAGGGCTCTTTGTTTCTGATCCAAGCCCAGGAGGAACGTGCCACTTGCCCTTCTGCTCATTTTCACCAGATTATATCTCCGCTGTCTCCTGTGCTTCCAGGTTGTCTGAGTTCTTTTAATTCCTATGCCTAGCTGTATGCAGGCGACCCATTTTCAGCTCTTGACTGGACAGTTTTCACTGCTTAATACCTTTCTTTCTAGTCTAGTGTTGTTCCCCATTGCCTTCAACAAGTTCCCGCTCCCAGTTCCCTCCACTCTTTCCTCTTGTAAGATGTGTCCCTTCCTTGCTACTTCCACTTATCACACTAATCGTGTTTCCGTTTCCCATTTCTCTTGTCAACCTCCTTCCCTGCTCTCATTCAATTACCTCCTCTAGGGACACCTCTCAGGTATGAGGACTGGTTCTGTGTGTGATAAATGTTTATTAATTTACCACTTTAGATGGTTGGGTCCGATTTTAGTGAATTTGGAGGTGATCAAAGTGAGAGACAAAACTTGAATGAATTATTATCCAAACCTGTCTATTTGCTGCTACTAACAAGCTGATTGTGATTTTTACTGTTTGGTTTTTTTTACAGAGTATTTCTCCAGCTGTATCATTCTCAGATCTAAATTTTATGTGGAGGCTGCTCCCAGTGCCACCACTTGTCTTGTCAATAGTTTTATTTCCCAGCCCAGATGGGATGTCTGGCAAATGACCTTTCCCTAAGGGTCTCTTCCTTTCCGCTGAAGAAGCCAGAGCTGGAATTAGAGTCAACATAACTGTCAGGACAATGCTGCACCCAAGTTAACAGTGGCCTATTAGGTAATGTGGCTATACTGCTGTTTTTTCTCCATATGGCATCGCAGTGAATGGATAGTCCAGTAGTACAGGATTCTTTCCCTGTGCTCTGCTACAGGGTGTTGCAAAGTGTGGACCATGAAAATTTCTTATGGGTGCTTCACCATTATCTAGCTTTAGGGTGAGTGCAGTAGATATGTACTGAATGTCCAGTATTAACAAATAATTTATAGCACAGGTGAATCACCAACAAAACATCCCAAATCTCAGGTGCTAACTGGGCTGCAGAGAAAAATATAGTAAAAATCTCCAGGGCCGCCTTACTTCCCTCCTGCCAACTTTGTAAAGTGGGGACCTTATCACATATAGCATGACAATGTGTGTCTTCCCCTGAGCCTCCTTCCAGGCATTGGGACTTCGGACATCCTTTTGCCCAGGAGACTTTGTAAGCTTGACACCTTTGTTGGAGGCAGAGCATATGGAAATGAACTGCAATGCAGCATGTGGTATGAAAATGATTTTAAATTCTGTCATTATCACAGTTTAGCATTGTGGTGGGAGCTTTCCCTTAATTACTCCCTAGAGGGGGAAAAACTGCTGATACTAACTAGACTGAGGCCATCTACTAAACCCAATGCCCTTTTTAATTCTAAAAATTAAATATTTATTGTTCACAGGAGCATTTGTTAAAAAAAAGAGAGAGAGAGAGAGAAAGAAAAAAAAAATAGTACATTGTCTCATGGGTTTTGGTGGCAGATATGGATGTGCATTGCTTCAAGAGGCCAGACTCCCTGTTGGCAACAGCAATCAGAGACCTGACTCCAGGCAGGTAGAGAGAGTTTCAGGTGGAGCCGAGCAGCAGTCATTTGAATGCTCACCTATACTCTCTCACTTTGAAAAGACTGTAATTTTTTAAACCTCAACTGCATAGGACATTACATACTAACTCCATAGACTTCACAGCATTAAATTCACTCTTAATGTCTTTGCAAGAACTTAGGCCAGCATGTTCTAGCCTTTATTTTAACCTCTGCTTTCATGTCTCTTCCTATATGATGATGGAAAGTTTTCCTGACTTTTCTATGCTGCTCTGTTCACACCTTCTATTCTTCTATAATGCCACATACTCTTTTTCTCCCTCTCCTTCAAACAGTGATGCAATGAATAACCATCTTAACAAGGTGCATGTACTTTCCAAGTGAGAGCTGTCCTGCGGTCATTAGTGCTCAGTCTAGCAGATGACAGACGAGATTCTAGGAGTGAGATCTTCGTATTACTCCTAATTTTGCTTCTGACTGGGTGTACAATTTTGGGCAAATCTCTTCTGCTGGCATCTGTTTTACAATGAAGGGGAAATTCTAATTGTAACTGCTCAGCAGTGGTAATTCGTGACCAAGGAATGATCTGGCACAGAAGGCAAGAAGGCCCAAATACAAGAAGGGGTTAAACTGGCTGGAAGCAGGAATACCAGAGACAGAACAGACTCCTTGCAAGGGAGGAAAGCTTCCCTTCGTGACAAGAAACAGGCTCAGCATTGTCTTGTAGCCAGTGGGAAAAGGGGATGTGACTGCAATAGCAGCAGTGGGCTATTTTTGCCGTTTGTAAGAGTCATGGTTTGCCTGGCTGTGCTTTGAGCACGGATCTAAATATTCTAGGTCTGAAAATGGCCAGCCTTTCCACCACACCAGTGTCACCTCTACTCACTTGTTTTTCAAAGCCTGTGTTATTTTCGTGGTGGTCTGTTGGCACCGTCCATCCCAGCCTATGGCTCTGGTTACACTTTGGCTTTCCTCCAGGCTGTGGCTGCCGAAACCACCCCATTATCTCCCCAGAAAAGGATTTGTGTCCCTGGTCCTCCTCGCTGCATGGCCTCATGGAGGTTAGCTCTGGCACAGAGAGGGGATGGCTAATAGGGGTAGTCTCTGGGCTGCAGGGTTGGTTTCTGCCATGGCCTGAGAGAAGAGCAACAGCACCAGGTTTGTCCTTGGGAGCCGAGTGGCAGAGGAGGCGTCAGGGACGCCCAGCAGCTGTGCCCAGTGCATGGCCACCAAGGGCAGGGACAGCCCCCTGGGCCTCCTGGGCACGGGGACTGCCTCGGGGCCAGCACCCCAAAGGCCTTCCTCCAAAGGATGTTGGACAGAGGGGTGGTGGGCAGGGCTGCGCATGGGGGCCCCGTCACCCCCATGTCACAGAGCCACCACCCAGCAACGCAGCAGTCACAATGCCCCGGGGCAGGATAAAAGGACACACATCCTCCTGTGTCCTGCTGCCAGAGCTGGCCCAGGGGCAGCCCAAAGACATACGAGAGCAGGTCCTTGAGGAGCTAGTGGAATTACTTGGTGGAGGGGGGGGGGGAGACTGGAAGGGGGTGGAATTACCTGGGGGGGAAGACTGGAGGCTGGACGAGGCTGCAGCTCTGCTGCAAGGCCAGCTCCTGGCAGGGCCACCTTCAGTGCTCATCTGATGGACAACAATACTTTTCAGCTGAATAGCAGGAGCAAGACCAAGGCAATCCCTTCTTGAGGAGCACTGCACAGCTCTCTGTCCTTATCCCCTGCAGTCATGGGCAGCAGCCGTAAGCAATGGCATGCAGAGATGTTGCAAGGGGTCCCAGTGCTTTGGAGCACCCACTGGTGTCCTGCCAGGTGTGGGAAGGATTCTTGCCCCCACGGTCGTTCAGGCTGGGGGCATGTGGCCACTCTCAGAAGCCCCTGAGATGGCTCCAGGTTGAGGGAGAATAGGGCTTGGGCATCTCCTGGGAGGCATGACAGGCCTGTGGGACGAGGAGGCAGGTCTTGCTCACGTGCTCAGAGAATAGCTGATCGCTAGCTCTGGGGTCAGGAAGGAATTTTCCCACAGGGAAGATTGGCACGGCTCCCCGGGGGTTTTTTGCCTTCCTCTGCAGCACTGAGCACGACCGCTTGTCAGGGCTCCTCCGCTCCCTTTCGGCTAGGCTACTGCCTGCTGCTCATGCACCACCGAGACGGCCTCTAGTGCCCTGCAGCTGCGGGGAGGAAGGCTTTTTTTCCCCCAAGGTGGGCTAGCAACTGTCTCTGGGGGGGGTTTTTTTGCCTTCCTCTGCTGCACTGAGCATGGCCCCTTGCCAGGGCTCCTTGGGGCCATTTTGGCTAGGCGCCTGCTGCTCGTGCTCCACCAAGGTGGCCCTCGTGCCCCGCATGCAGGGGGAGGAAGCTTTCTAGACTGCCAGGGTGGGCCCCAAGAGTGGCCCCCAGGGCTTGCTTCTTGTTCCCTGTAGCATTGAGCACAGCCCCTTGTCAGGGCTCCTCTGGGCCCTTTCGGCTGCCTTCTTGCCTGCTGCTCTGGCACCTCCAAGGCACCGCTCATGCCCTGGCTCTCTTGGGCTCTCTTGCCCTTTGCAAGTTTGTAGCGGGACAGAGCTCTGCCTCCCTGCATGCAATACAAGCACTGGGCAGGCATGAGAGCACTTTTCATGCATCGCTGGCCAAGAAGCACAGCGGAGCAAGATTTGGAAGGCAAAATGTATGCTTGTCATTGATACATGTCATACTTTTGAAAATAGCCCATGGTACCACACACTTCCTCCTCCTCTTCTTCTTTTGTGTGTGGTCGGTCCTGATCCTCATTCTTCACGTTCTTGCTCTTCAGGAAACAGGGACTGCTTGGCCTGTATTCCTGCTGCTACTTTCTGTAGCTCTGTGGCTTGCCAGACTGCAAGGGATGTTTTTTCAAGCTAAACTGAAGAATGCATCAGCCTTCTCCTGGCTACACATGCGCATTAATGTTAATGCTTGTGAGCATCAGCTCTGAAACAGATTCAGAAAAATAAAATAAAATAACATAAAATAAAATAACTTAAAATAAAATCCTGTTTCCACTTGTAACCTTTGTGTTATATGTCCTTCAAAGTGTTTTTGGAGCTGAAAAAACCCTGGCATTTCAGGCAAATAACAGTCTCGTTATTCAACTCAAGGTGAGTGCAAGGAATAGAATAGAATAGAATAGAATAGAATAGAATAGAATAGAATAGAATAGTTCAGCTGGATGGGACCTACAATGGTCATCTAGTCCAACTGCCTGACTACTTCAGGGCTGACCAAAAGTTCAAGCATGGTATTAAGGGTATTGTCCAAATAAATACCTCCTAAACACTGACAGGCACGGGCCATCGACCACCTCTCCGGGAAACCTGTTCCAGGGTTTGATCACCCTCACAGTAAAGAAATGCTTCCTCATGTCAAGTCCGAACCTCCCCTGATGGATGCAGCTTTGAGCCGAAATTACCACACGCCCTGGCACTGGGTACCAGGGAGGAGAGATCAGCACCTCCCTCTCCACATCCCCTCCTCAGGAATCTGTAGAGAGCAGTGAGGTTGCCCCTCAGCCTCCTTCTCTCCAAACAAGACAAACCCTGTGTCCTCAGCCGCTCCTCAGAGAACATGCCTTCCAGCCCCTCCACCAGCTTTGGTGACCTCCTCTGGACATGTTCAGGTACCTTAACATCCTTTTTAAATTGGGGGGCCCAATTTATGGGATTGTATTCTGGCAGGAAGGCAAGAGACAGAACAGAGTCCTTGCAAGGGAGTGAAGTTTCCCTTGGTGATGAGAGAAGAAACAGCCTCAGCGTTGTCTTGTAGCCATCCTGGAATGGGAGTGGTCAGGGGCCACCTTTGGGCAGCAGAGCTGGGCTGGGGGATGGACCCAGGGCCGGGTGGAGGTGCCCCATGCCACCGCTCTCGGGGTTGGTGCTGGTGCAAGAGTATATAAGGAATGTGCTTGTGACGCATCTTTGCACACTCCATCTGGAACCACGTATTGTGGTAGGACTCTGCCCAATGCATTGTTCATTATATTTTCCTTTTATATTTAAGCACAAATGTGTTTTTAATTTGCCTGGAAGTGTACCATAAAAATTTCCTAACACCTTTCTAATGTTTGTCTCTTTTACATGTACGGTATGCATTTTTCAGTATGAAGGACTCTCTTACCATATGATTTTGATGTGGTTTTACACAAGGGAAGCACGAACTTGTCTGGGGCTTAGTACTGATGGTTCTGATGGTAAAGGACAACTGAGCAAAACAGATTGAAATAAACAGGATTCACAAGATGAACTCAGCTTTTTGCAAGTTAAACTAAACTCTCAGTTCAGTTGGCAATTTTTTTTTTAAATTCAAATGTTTCTGCAGATCTTTTTAAGCAATATAACGCTTAGCAAGCCCTTGCATGGAGAACAGAATCGTCTCCTGTCTCTGTAGACTTTGCCTATACGTCTGTTTTTGTTTTTAGCTTTGCTGTCTGAATGACAGCTCCTATGTAGATAAATCAGTTTTGTTCAAGTTTAGAAAGATTACAGTTTGGGGCTTAACCCAAGCATAGGAACGCTCAGGCAAAATGAAACTCTCGGAGACTTTGAAGAACTAGTGCGAAAGGGAAGGGGTGCAATGAAAGTAGGGATGTCAGCTTTGCCTCCGCAAGAAAAGAGGCTATGATTTATGTAGCTATAGTCACCTATTGCAAGATGCAATCCTAAGGAAGATGAAGGCATAAATAATTTTTATTTTATGTTGTTAGGCTGCTTCTCAAAATCCTTCCTTCAGGGTTTACCTTGAGGTAAGAGAGATACAAAGCACCTTGTCCGTATCAAGGTCTTTCTGTAAAAAGGTGATGTTTTAAGTAGCACTAGACTTACTGATCCTGTCACTTCCAACAACCAGAGCTTGTGTGCTGGACTTAATAGGCATTTCTGGAAGTAGAGATAGGAAAGCTAAACTTAATTGCTTCATTTTATTTTTATAAAGCTTGGTAATTTTCAGTGAGTGTCTTTATGCAGGCTCTCAAGCCAATTTTTAATTATTTAGCAAAACATTTAAGCACCTGCTTTGATCCACCCTATTCAGCAAAGCACTTAAGCACCTGCTTATGTGCCACTTAAACAGGTTGAAAGAGATGCTCAAGTGTCTGCTGAATAGGGAAAGATTACTGAGTCAGGACCTTAAGAGGGAGATGCTCGAATATAGTGATCAGAGATACAGGTACCAAAAAAGTGTCCAACCCTGTCTGCATTGCGAAGAGCTGAGAGTTGATGACACAGCAATGTGAATGGCTTCCCCCCTGCCTCCCTTTGGGCAGATTTTGCACACAGGCTTCAGCTGGTTTTGCCCATGGATTGATTTTTGTGTGTGCGTGTGTGTAACTTCAGTGTTACCAGCCTGGCATGCCTGATACTGCAGTCTTTTTCAGAAGCAATAAGCCATGCAGTCTGATGCAGAAACAAGTCTCCATGGAGCTAATCGGCTTTGATTTTTTGCTCTGAGCACTTGCTGGTTGGTTGTTTTTTTTTTCTTGCAGTGATATTGGAGCACTGGGTTAACTCTAACAGAACTATTGACTGACAAACTAATGTCATGAAGTTGTCCTATAAGCTATACTGTGGAGGTAACTTAAATCTTATTGTGTCAGAGGGGCAAAAGATAAACAAGCTCAGTTAGAGGTTAGAATAATTTTTAGAATAATCATAGCTTGGCTGTTTCAATGTTTAAATAGTAAATGATTTTAGGAATTCTGGCCCAGGGACTCAGCTGGGGGCATATCTCTGCCTTCGTGTTATGCTGCTAATCAGTAGCTCAGGCCTAATTTTTTATGCTGCCCTGGAATACAATGTGTATTTTTATCAAGTCACTGAGCTGGTTGCAGCAAGTCAAAATAAGCCATGCTAAGGTGATACTGAACTTGCCTATGCGCATTTTCTGTATGCAATCCCAGTAGCCAAAGTGTATCTCCAGAAAGCAGCACAAAACAAAACCATGTATGGTTGTTGCTCCATCTTTAGTATTTTCTTCTTTTTTTCTTGTGATTTCCTTTGGAGAAGCAGGGTGTTGTCTCTGTGTAGTGGCTTTAAAATTCCTGAGAAATGAAGAAACTTTATCAATCAGAACTGCAATGAGAAAATTCATCTCACTAAGCAAGCCAACAGGTCAGTGGGGTTTTGAACATATATGTTCAGGCAGGAGTTGTGGGGGATTTAATGAGGAGAGGTGCATATTTTAAAGCACACCAGAGCATCCATACAGACCTGATGAAGAATTAATAATGAAACTTACTTTCAACAGCTTTGTTCACAGTAGGAGCAAAATTCCTCAAAATCAAAAAAGGGGGGGGGGGGCGAAGATAGGTTTCCAGGATAACAAAGGCAACCTGGCAGTCCATCAGTGGGACAAACTACACCAGCTGACAGGCTGAGAGACTGCTCCAAAATCCCCAGAACACCTGCCTATGTGGAGCCACCTGTTATAGGAGTGAAAAATATATCCTGAGTTACAGAACTGCGAACTCAGCAACAGTTCTGCAAGTCATCAGAGGGGTGAAATGGCCCTCATGTAAGTTTTTGTTGCCAGAAGGTTTCTCACCGAAGGAAAAAAAAAATTACTCAGAAAGGAATTTTGTAATTTTTTACAGTATTAGGACTACTAGAATACATATTACCATAGTAATGAAAAATGTCCACGCCTAAATGATGCCATATAATGTATGTATGTAAAGTTGGATTGGGCAAGTTAGGTAGAAATGCTCTTGCTTATGTACTGCTTTGCATCCAGCTCAGGATAATAAAGGGTGAGATGCAGGGTGGAGGAAACACGGAACAGGCAAAGCAAAGCTTGCAGAGGGACCCAGGAAGATTCATTCCATACCCAGTACTCACTGCCAGCGGCAAACGCTTCCCAGCTCTCAAACTAATGCCACAAGTGTAATATGCTATAGGAGAAATCAAGGCCATGATCCAGGGCCTGAATTTGAATGGGAAACCTACTGGGTAAAATCCTCAGATGATCTTAGGAAACTGAGGGTACCCCAATGGATGTGGAAACAATCCTTGTTGATCCAAGTAAACTGACTGTGGGGAAAATTCCTACCTAAGCTGATTTCTACCTAATTCCAGAACTTATGAATGCCTCTGCTTGCCTAAAGGAATGTAGTATAGCTGGTGCACCAGCTTATACAGCCCAACGTTTTCTGTCTAGCTGTGGCACACTCTGGTGCTGCAGTGGGAAGTGAAATAAAAACAACAGAAACCAGTTGTGGAAGGGGGATTTTCCAGGCAATTGGTAGAAGGTTCAAACATAATTGCCTGTAAAAATGATGCAAACAAAAGATGATTGAGTCTCCTCTCAGAGGCACTCAAGTTATCTGCACACCAGGTACCAAGGACTCAAATTAGAAGTTTAATTTCTTGTTGCTGGGATTTGTCAAACAGTCCCTTCCATAAATTTAGCAATCTCACATCTTGAAATGGCATAGATCCTTTCTCCTGATTATTCTTCTTAGTCATTTCATCACTCCCCAGGTGATTAGAAGTTTCCTGTATTCACTTACCTCTAGCATAGTCTTGTTATTATCCTTCAGTTTACACTGTGCTGCCTTCTTCATATTTACCCCAGTATATTAATAAGGAATCATTATATAATATTTTAACCTTTGGCTACATTTGACAATCGGCTCATGAAATCTCATATCAGATATTTTGTTTGATGGCTGTTCCTACAACTAGGCGCTAGGCATTTTCTTTAACCTGTTCCAGTGTAAATGTGCTTTTGTAACCATAGCTGACCATAGCTAATGTCCCCCAAAGAAGTCAATGTACAATTTAATACAGTATTACTGTATGAAATGCTTCTGTCCTTAAAAATATCTTGCCTTATAAAAATATCCTAAAACCACATTAATTTTTTCACAGATGTATTGCTGTAGCAAATGGTGGGCATTCACCAGTTACCAGAACCACCAGATCTTCATTTCCTACAGGCCTGCAGCTAATGAGACCAGTCCCAGATTTATATCTTGAAGCATTTACCTTCAAAATACATTTAAATTTATTCATCCTTGAATGGATAAATTTGTACTTTGGGTTGTTCAGTGCTACCCCTTCACTATTTTGGTCGTGTTGTGTGCTGGAAGGGAAAGGATTTGTGATAGTGCTCCCCTTTCTAGTGATGTTTCACAAAAGGGACAATATTGGAATGAAAAAGATACAGGAAGTGGGACACATTTTATTGTTAAATGTTTATTTATTGAAAAGTACCAATCTGAGCTAACTGAAACTGTTCATGAACTCACTTATACTTTGCCTTCCATATCCAACATACGCCCTGCAAAATAATTCAAAGAGCTGGAATGCATCATTTTAAAAAAACTTAAATTTCTATTTTGTTTTTAAATACAGTTCTTTTGTTTTGAAAAGAACAATGCTTCCCTAACTCAGAAACAAAATGGGGTGATTTGAAAATTTTGACGCAACCTCAAATGTTTGTTTAACAATGTTTTCATTTTCACTAGAAAACCACGCATTTTTTCCTTTTGGGTAACCTGAAACCAAACCCAGCTAGCCAGTGGAAAACAATGGTATTTGGACAGCTTTAGTTGATATTAAACTGCTCCTATTTCTTGTGGTGATAGCTGTGCAGAAGGTTCATAGAAATCTCCCCCCTTGTGCCATATGTTTCTTTTTGTAACTCGTTCTTTGCTAAGTAGAAATAAATTTCATTCTTTCTTTGAAATTTCCTGGTTGGTAATTTTCCATGGAAACCCAAGCATTTGTCAGAAACTGTGGAGCCACTGAATATAAAATGTCCCCTTCGACTCCTCTCCATTTTTAATCACCTTCAGCCAGAGCTAAGGCTGCTTTCTATGGGAGCCACACTTACCTTGCTGCAGTTGCTTAATATTGTAGGACATTATACTTAATCAAAAAGTCTCTTTCAGAAAAACTGAGATGTAAGCCATGACCAGCTGCAAGCTTTTTTTTTAACTTGTTTCTTTGCTGTTGAGGTGCAAAATGCAGAATATTTCCTATATTTACATATTCAGAACCTAAGCGTCTTGATAGTTATAAAGAATAAAGATTGTGTGGTAAATATTTTTTTTTCTGGAACAAAGCAAATCTGGTTTCAGTTCTTGTTTGTAACAGTGATTTCAAGTGTGACTTTGGTCAACTCAGTAAATCACTCTGACCTTAGTTCCAGTCAGCTGTAATGCCAAGAGAATAGTGTTTCTTTTCTTCCACCTGTTGTGTAATTTATTACAAACTCTTTGAGGCAGGAACTGATTTTTTTTCTATGCTTTCATATAACACTTAGCCCAAACTTTGTGGAAATAATTAATTTTTTCAGTTTGCAGTCATTTTAAGAACTAAAAAAAACCTGTGTGTGAGGGTGAAATGAACAACGTTCCCCTCCAAGATACTTTATTGCATTGAAAAGGTAAAAAAATAAATTTGGTTTGAATTAATTATAAAGCATTTTTTTCCAATTCAAAATTTATGTTTAAATAAATTGTAAGGAAATATAAATATAAGCAATATTTGAATTAAATATAGACAGTATTTTATGCCTGAAAGTTAAGTTTGAATTAAAATTAGAAGAAAGTTTTCTGACTAGAGATTTTCAGGATTTTTTTTCTGGCATGGATGTCTAACTGAAACATTAGCATTTTAGCTCTCCTATAACAACATTTTTTGGGGGGTGGTTTTGGCTCCAAAATTTGATCCAGCTGTCACCAGCATGGTTAGATCCTGATTTTGAAGGGAACTGGAGTTGTTCTGTGAGATACTGACCTCACCACTTCTTAACCTCAGCCTTCCCTGTACAGATGTAATGAGGACTCAATCTTTCCTGCTGACGAGGTAAGGGAGTTCAGAAGCCATTTCATCAGCCTTTTGGAAAATTGCCCTTAAATTTGCTAGCGATTTCCTGTGTGTATACATATGCATGTCCTGGCATGGCTCAAACTCTGAAATAATAAGCAGATATTAACTTCCACCAAGATGTCTGCTTCACTGAGCAGGTGTCTGTCAATGGATCAGTGCAGTATTAGCAAGCATCTGACTCCCCGTTAGGGGCAGGCTGCCTGCTGGTAGTGACTTCTCACGGCCAACTGCAGGTATTTCACTGCTAAAGGAATCTCTTTGGGGTAAGGGAGGGGGGCATATGTGATTGTTGGAAATCAGGAGGCCTTCTGCTTAATTATTTAAAAGACATTTTTAAAGATACATCAGTTTTAGCATTTTAATTAATTTTGGTGGATTTTGTGCATGCTCAGTTTAGGATGTGTTGACTTTTAACCCATTAATGTATCCCTTTAAGTCAGAAATGCAACAAGCTAGTTGCACTATTAATACCAAAAGTAAAGTCAAGGGATGCAAAAGCTAAGATTACAGTAGTAACATCATCTCCACTGGCCTACACAAGTCAGTGTGGCCCAAGTTCAGCCAAAGACATGACCGGACCACTCAACTTAAAGAGTGAGTATAAGTTCCAATTAAAGTCAAGGGACCACAGCTCCAGCTGCTCTGAATCAGTGTAATTCCACAAAAAAATTCTGGCATTTTGTCAGTTTATACATGTTGACCCCACAGGCTTGGCTCAGTTAAAACTTGCAGTTAAAATATGGATGTGGACTCTTTCAGAGAACAGCCCTGCAGCATGCTTGGTAAGTGAGTAGACAGATAATACCCTGATACAGAAATACTTCTTGGACATGTGCTTAAATTGTGTTACTAATGAAAGTAATTGTGCATTTACATCCATGGGAGGCAATCTTTGTCTGAGCCCCACCATTCTCTTCTGAGCATGGATTGTGGTTTTATTTAACTTATGTTTTATTACTGTTTTGAGGGAGATGCATTTCAAAACGTGTATTTTCTCCGTTGTTCCTGAGGAGACTGTTATCTGAGCATGTGTATTCCTTGCTCTGAGATGGTGTTTCATGGCCTCGTATGACTCTTCCAGTGCATCTGTTAATGGTTGCTGACATACCACAGCCTCAGACGCTTATCTGCTAACGAAATTGTTCAGGGTTTATGTGCAGACACATGTTAGAGAGCAGTTCCTGGCTTCTGATGTGTCAAAAACCCCCCCCAAAAACAAACCCTTCAGAAACAGTTCAGTGGCAAAGCCACAAGTTAGAATTGTTTATCATCGTCAACAGACTGAACTAACGGCCTTTGTCATAAGAAATGTTAAGATTAAATCAGAGGGTGTAGGGGAGGAAGAGTTGTTATTGTTGGGATTATGGGTATGTATAGCAGGTGGGTTAGCATATCTTTTCATATGGTATGACATCCAGGTATCAGGAATCCCTTAAAGACTTGTTAACATCACTGGTCTGGACTCTGCAGGAATTGGTACGGTTGGAAAGGAGCACAGATCTTGCTGAAACACAGCATGATCTAAACTTCTTCAGGTTGTTTTAAAAGCAGGCCTCTGATGACATGCAGTTAGTAAAGATTTCGGTCCACACCCTGTAGAAATTGGGTGTGTTAGACCATTGGTTCTGGAGAAATCTCAACTGGGTCATTGCATTTCTCAAGCCCTTCTGAGTTGTCCCTGCTGTTTCATGGGGAAAATCCTGTTTCAGTTGCATATGGGATTTTTCAGGCTTGTTTTCAGCCTGTTGCATTATGGTGCTGTGTTTTCTTGTGCCATGGATAAGGTTGTATAGTAGTGATGTGTGACATGTATAAATTGTTTACTATGTGGGTACGATGTGAGAGAAAACGTGGACCTGAGAAGAAATAGATCTATTGCAATCCTGTGACTGCATCATTTATCTTTTGCTATTGACTCTACCTTTCCTGGGATTTATTTCAAAATTTCCTGTTCAACTTTTGGGAGCAGCCAGTCTTGTAATATACAAAATTAAAATTTACCTTCTAGGACTTATACATCTATCCTTTGTTTAAAAGCTCCTGAAATACAGCTGTGCTGTTAGGCATGTGCTCCATACAGTTTGCAAGGTGGCATAGCATATGAGGTTTATTGTCCTGTGATTAGACTGACTTCACCATTTGTCACTGGTGCAGCACACCACAACACACTCAAATGAATGAGATGTTCAGGAGATACCAGCCTGAATTATTTTGCTTCTTTCTTTCCTTTCTTCTTCTGTGCTAGCACAGGGCTCGAGCATGCCCACGCTGTGGCTCCAGGAGAAGTTCTGCAGCGTGCTGTGGGATCCAGTTTGGCTCGCCATTGTAAAGGGAGAGGTCTGTGAGAAGACTGGGAAATGTGACTGATGTTTCTTTCATCTTCTGCTGAAATATCCTGTGACTCTGCCATGATGTATAGGCAGGCAGGAGGAACTTAACTCCTGTCAGAAGCTTGGAGCAAATCCTGCTGGAGCCTTTTTTTCTTTTTCAAAATGAGCACACATTTTTTGGTGCTTTGTTGACAGTTGGGTTTTTCTAAATCTATTTAAAGCCTTATTGGTTTTTTATGTCTACTTAAACCTCTTACAAGTACAATAGACGGGTCTGCACAAGAGCCAAGTGTATTTTCGACCCGTCCGTTTACCAAAACACTAAGGAGGAAGGAAGAGTAGTGGTGCTTGAACAATGATCATTCTAGACTGAAAGCCATAAATCTGTGCTGTCGGACTGGTGCTGACACTTCCTTCTAGCAACGGTCGTCAGACCAAGAACAACTCTATTAATACTTTGTGTCCTAGTAGATGAAGGGGTGTCGTGTGTCCCCCCCCCCCCCCCCCCCGAAAAAAAGTTGGCAAGGCTTAATCTATGCTGTATTGAGTCCTAAGTAGATGAATTTACTTATGGAATGCAACAGAATGATTTGCTGTGTGGCCTCTCTTCTCTTCTTTCTGCCTTAACACCCATACTAATATCCTCCAGAAACCTGTATTACTTCTGACAGTTCCCCTGGTGCAACTTCTGTGGTTAGAGGCATGTGGATTTATTTGGGAACACGTAAGCAGGTTCCAAAGCCATGCTGTCTTCGGACCAGAAACGTTGCTGGATGCAGGTTCCTATTATCTTCGTGAATGAGGGAAAGAACCAATGGGTTCAGAAATTTGAGATGCCAAGTGAAACTGCCTGAGACCAGGATAAAAACAAAAGCAGCACACATTGTGAAATAGAGAGGAGTTAGATCCAGTTCTGGAAAAAAAAATCAACACAGCTGTGTCTTGTAGCTGACCCTTTATGAACTATTTTGATGTTATGATTTTTTCCATGGGATGCCACGCAATTACTTTTTCTTTTTTAATTTAAATGCAGTAGTCCTTTTTCCTTATGCCTCATGGAAGCCAAAAGAATGTCATCTTTGCTCCAAATCCTCTTTATTACAGCCAGCGAAATTCTCACTTTAAACTTTAGTTCATAGAGCAACTATACTTCTTGCCATAAGCAGAGAAAAATCCTCCAAGTTTCTTTTTTTGTGAAACAGTTGAAGGAGAAGCTGGGCCCTGTGGTGGGTCCTTGTCACTTACCACAGGCCACATCCACCTGTGCTCAGCGCATACTCTGAAAAAGTATACCCAGGTGTTGCAAATGTACACACACGGGACTGGTTTCCAGGCATAAATATCAGAAGCAAAGCAAATGAATGGAGTGAATTTTAAATATAAAGTAGTATTGTCACCATATCTTTTCAGATATAAAGGTGTATCCAGCAAAGTTACCAAGAATAAAGTTAAAGTGATTCTTCCAGTTAATTCAAGTAATTCAGTTACTTGAAGTTTGTATAGAGAATGACTGTGGATTTTGTATTTAGCTATATTCGAAACTTTAAAACTTTGTCATCAGGGTCACAGATACTCTTAACTGTGGTGCTACAAAGGGACAGAATAGCCAGCAGAGGGAGCAAAGGCTTGCTAACCATAAACTTGTTGGCAAGATCTATGTGACCTTATAGGGTGACCAGGAAGGAAGCAAACGTGCTCTGTGCTACTTTTGTCTTCCTCAGGAATGGGAGAAGAGGTGAGAGATGGAGGGTTTGCAGACTTAGAAAAGAAACAGAGTTGTGTGTTACTTTCAGACTCAAATGTAAAGCAGACCATGTTGAAAAAATTTGGAAAACTAGCCCCATAAATAAAAAGCCACCCCCACTGGGGGAAAAGAAGAAAAAATAAGAAAAAAAACCCAAACCCTAGACAAAATTTAAGAACCTGGGACATTGTATTTTTTTTTCTATTGGTTCATGTTTTTAATGCCAGTAACACTTTCATCTAATGGCCATGGAGCTTTATGAAATGTATCTTGGCTGGTTTATGATCAGCTTTCTGAAAACAACAGATTAGGTAGCATTTAATCCCAGAGAAGTTAATAGTGAATATAGAAGGGAAGGAGACTATGTCAAAGAATTTGCACTCCATGGGGGAATTACAATTGTTGGCTGTTAAGCTTTTTGTGGGGAGTGAAAAGAAGTGAGGAAGCTTTTGTGGTTTGTTTCTGTTCCCTTGCAAATGCTCCCCTTCACTTAGCTCTGCTTGGAACAGTTGAAAGCTAAAAACTTTGTAAAGAAATAAAAGTCTTTTTATCTGCATGTACAGGCATCCTAGGAGTCATGTGAATACAGATAAACTGGGTGTTCAGTAACCTCTCCAGTTTCCTTATGCATCTAGTTGTTTTCTGTCTGTGCCATCCTGTGTGTCTGTGGTTTTGGCCACTGACACAAAATTCTGTCAGAGGGCTGTGTAATGACAATTTACTGTTAATGGCTGTCTGAAATTGCCAATCATTGTAATTTCAATATGGTCTCATTCATAGGTCACCACCAGTCACCTTGGCAAATCCTGAACACTTTAGAAAAAAAAAAAGGAGGGAGAACATACTGGTTTTTTTCATGCCCCTTCTCCCCTACCTTTTTCTTTTCCCCCTTCCACCTGCAGTCCTCCTGGTTTGCATGTAGATGATGATGGTCTTGTAAATTAAGACAACAGTTTCAGATCTGGTTAGTCCCTGCCCTAAGCCTATCTCATCATCTCTGGAACAGCTGCAGATTTTTGTTGCTGAGAGGCTGGACCAAAAGCATTGAAAAGTGCATTTGGTATGCTTTCAAAGGGAAGGGAAGAGGCAGAAACATCTCGAGGAAGGAGAAGGCCTGCTGACGTGAATCAGGATTTAATGAGCGGACCACCTGCTCTTGAAATCCTCATCTGCAAGATATTTGAGCCTATGAATTCAGACATGACACTTACAGGCTTTCAGCTAATCTTGCTGTCTGGCAGCATAGTCACCAAGAATGTGACCTCGGGAATAGAGAAGAGACCTCCTGGATATCCTGGCAGAGCATGTTAATAAACATTTTAACATCAGCAGCGCTTGTGCAGCAGGCTGTAGGTTGGGAGGCACGTAAGATTACTTTTTAGCTCTAATATTTATTTATCTAATATTTAAGTGGGAGCACTTAAATTTCAGGTTTTGGGTTCACTTGAATCCTCAGTCTTAGTTGGTAATATGCAGCGTAAGAGAAGAAGGGGAGGTGTGTACCACAACAACATCTGCAGAATTGGGCATGCAAATATGGGATGGGCTTTTGCAAAGGAAGAGAAAGAGCCATCAAGAAGTGTTTCCCACTCCTCTGTTTTGACCTTTCTATATCTGTCTTCCTCTAAATCTGTCAAAAGTGAATGGCTCTGCATCCAAAATAACTGTGTGGCACAAGGCTTCCCTCTGCCCTGTTATCAACTCTGCTTGTGGCACCCTCATTCTTATGCAACATACTCTCAATTCAAATAACTTAAGAGAAGCTCCAGCTTAAATCAAGTGGCTGTTGTACTTATGGAACAATGCACCAACTAAGCCTTGCTAAAGAAGAGCCCTAGAGTGCCTTGTCCCAACAGGAGAGGTGTTGCTTCATGCTTGCAGAGGGCTTCACTGTAGTGTGCTGCCCACTGTTTTCTTAGTAGAACCCATTGCCATGGAAAGCCTGCCTCCATCTGCTCATCTCACTTGCAGAAAATGTTATTTTTAGGGTCAGGAGAAATGTAAAGTCTTTGTAAGGATGGCTGGAATACACCATTCAGAGCAAGGCTTGTGTTTTTTTCCCCACAGCGTGCCTCTGCAGAGAAGGTTATATTTCCTTAGGTACAATTTCCCTTGTTCAGGAATGTGAGTCCTTATTATTTTTCTTATTACACAAACTTTACAAATTGAGCTGGCAACAATTCCATTTTCTGATTGAATGGGAATGCTAGCTGTATGATTTCCTTCCAAGGGCTGAAGGCCTTGATCCATTCTTGAATTCTGAATGTTGCAGTGTCAGCGAGCTTTCTTTGTCCATGGTTTCTGACTGTCTTCTGCATTTGCATCTTCACCTGTTCTTGTGTTGTTCTCAGTTCAAGGGCACACAAATACAGATGTGCCACTAATATGTAACTTCTCCTATTTCTTGAAAGTTAAGAAAATAAAGCAATCTGAGAGTAAAACAGGAAGAGAACTCAAAGGTGAATGGGGAAAAGAGGCTGACTTTTCAGTAATCCCACAGACACCTTCTGTGACTTGAAATATATTGCTTGGAACAATATCCTCCATAGCATTTAGGTGCCTAAGTTGTGGTTTTCAGAGCCTCACAGGCTGCTCTGTGATCTAATGCTATACAGAAACCTCTAAAACATTTTAAAAAGTGGTTAGTTATTTTGCCTTCATTACTATTTAAAAATCTCATAGCTCTGGGGGTTGGACACATTCTTCTAATCTCCAGTCTAAACCTATTTTGGCAAGTTTAATACCTATTAGTTCTTGTACCAATGTGGTTCTTTTGATTAATTCTTTTCCTTCCCTACTGTCCTTTCTCTCACTCCCTGATATATTTATAGATAGCAATTTATAGATAGCCTTCCTCTGGCTAGGTTAGGCTAGCCAAGTTTTTTAGTTTCCTCTTGTAAAAAAGGGTGCTTCATTCCTCTGATCATGCTACAAGCCTTTCACTGCACCTGTTCTGGTAACAGATTCATCTTTCTAAGCATGAGTGATCAAGGCAGTATGCAGTATTTCAGGCAAAGTTTCATTAGTTCCCTGTACAATGATGGTCACCATTTCTGTTGGAAAGCTCTCTCACGATCACATTTCATCTATTTCCTTAAAACAATGCAAATAGTATTTGTATTACTTTCGTATTAGAAATTATCACCGGAACTGTTCCTACTGCATATGAACTTGTGGTGCAGAATGCTTGCTCTAGGCATGTCCAGCTTCTGAATAAAACAAGTTAGGGACCCTATCACTGACATGTTTTGTTCCCTTAATGATTTCCCTACCATGCCCTCTGAGTGAAGAGTTCCAGGTGAGGGGATATCATGTAAATAAAAGCTATGTCACAGCATATGCACACCGGGGAGAGAAATTAAATCCAGCATTTTTGCATGCTGTGTTTTTGCAGACACAACATATTCCTTTAAGCATCACGTAAGGTACTGTAGGCTGAGGTAGTGCCGTGTAAATGTTGGTATGCAGTTGGAACGTTTGCTTTACTCGTGACTGATGAGCCTATTTACAAAATTATGCGTCTCACCCAAATGAATGCCAATGAGGTCTTTAACACTCACTATCATACCTCTTAAATACCCCTCTCTGATGCCTGTCACTCATTTTTTCTGTCCCACTAAAACACTTTGGTACTAAGATCTCAGTTTTACAGTGGCAGGATTGTGGAAGACTAGACTCTAAACCGGATGATGGTAGACAAGGGAAGACATCTTGTGTGGAGGGGAAAAAAGGTTCATTCTGGTCAAAAAGGAAGGTTGCGTTTTTGCGGATTTGTCTTTGCTTATTTATTCACTCATTTTAAATGGAAGCTGGTTGGTACTGCTCAAAGGCACCAAGTAGTAAAAGAAGTCCAATCTGCTCGTTAACCAAATCTAGAAGAGGCCTTTCAAACACCTTTTAAACTTTGAGAGAAGCATGGAGAAAAGTTAAGTAAGTCAAGCCCTCCCATTCTCATTTTACATTGCTATTATGCACCTAATTGACAGCAGAGCAGCCCCCTGGGGTAAGCTCCTCAACTTCTGCATATTGTTTTAGCCTAGCTGATGTCAGTGAAACGGTGGTGATTTATATGAGCTGAGGATGTGGCTTCTCGAGTTCAGAGGAGCTATTGCACAATATTGGGCCCAAAAGTGTTCTCTGCAGGATTTTTAGTTAAGCTAATGCCTAAAGCAAGACTCTAGCTAATTAAGAAAAGGTTTCTTTATGTGTCTAAGTCCTTTTCCTTGAGAGACTCAGTAAGCAGTGTGTCTTGACTTTAACAGAAATGTGAAAATATGACAGGTGAGTGTTTATCGATTCCACTTACTGTATATAGCAGAGCAGACATATTGGCAATACCATTCTATGAGTTTGGCTGATGTGATCCTGAGAGCAGAAAAATGTTTTAATAGAAGTAAAGTATAACCTGAGCTTTATTACAGATGTCAAGTTTATTGAAGTGTGACACAAAGAAGGTTTTTGGGGTGTTACAGTATATCCACAATGCATGAAACAAAGTCAGAAACAAAGTAAGGCTGTTTTCAGTCTCCTTTGTTTGTCAGATCAGCTGGAAAACAGACTCTTTTCCAAGAAGAAAGGATACTAAAAGCACTAATGGCTTCTTTTATCAAGCGTGTTTAAATTCAGGACATCCATTTGGATGAAATATATTTAAAATGGTGGCTGGTTATTTACTTTCTTTGTTGTTGTGTTTTGTGGTGTTTTTTTTTCTCTTTTTCTTTTAGAAAACAAAGCATACTTTTTTTTTTTTATATTTGCTTTCATTGGGACGCAGGAAACCTACTGAGTCTGGAAGCAGTGGACTAGACTTTTAGTTTGATCCACAGCTTTAACTGGAGCCAGCCATGAAATTTAGATCTGGGTTCAGATCCCAAATTTCACATTCACATCCAGTGCTTTTCCTCTAATTAATGTTTATAAAATAACAAGTGTTCTATAGTTCATCCAGTCCAGCCAGTAAAATGCAAAGAATGAGCTATATTTTTGCACAGTCTTTGAGCATGTTATGATGACTGTCCTGCTTGTTATCATTGGGACAATTAAGAAGGATATTCTGGCAATGAGTTAACTTATCTGGAATATAAAATGATCTTTTATTCCATTTCAGAGGAAGAAACTAGGGGTTATACCAGTAATCTCAAAATACATGTCTGAACTGCTGATCCCATGGCATGCTGTGATTGTATGAAGTTGTTTAATTGGATATGCTGATCTGAATTCACTGTTTACATGCACACAGCTATTTTGCAAAGGGAGCTTGTTAATGAAAGTAGAAGAAAAACTTTAAAGAAAAAGCACGTTTGGCACTTAACTAGCAAAAGATTTGCTTTCCTCATTAAAGTCATTATAACCGAGCTCAGGAATTGCACATGCACCAGGGAATTACTTGAATTAAGTTAATAAAGTTGTACTTTATTAGGTGTGAGGGGCCTGATTATTCCATTAGTAGCACGATACAGCCCGAGTTCAGATCTGTGGATTAGAACAAGCAGGTTATGAGGATGGAGCTGTGAAGCTCCTGTCACGTGCACCTCTTCATGAAAAGGAAGGCTTTTGTTTCTTTTTGTTTGGTTGGTTTTGAGACAGGACAAAAGAAATTGGTGCTGCACAGGCTAAACCATTAATCAATACTGTTTGGTCTTAGAAAATTTACAGGAGGGCTGTTCAATTAGTTGGTAGAAACTCTACATGCTCCTCAACTCTCTCTGAACACATCAGGCCTTGGGAATACATAGCAGGGTTTGGGGGGGTTACTGCATGTTCTTTTCAGTGCAACTGGCTTTTGTTTGTTTTCTTCTTAGTTACTCAGTTCATGAAGATGCAAAAGTTAATTTTATCCATATAACTGCAGAACACAGTGGACACTGGTAATAAGCTGCTTTCAAGCATATAATGTTATCTGTAAGGTGAAATGTTAAAGAGTACCAGCTACTTGCTATGTAAATATCTTGTTTGATAACACTTGCTAAATAGTCAGGTTACCAGTGCATGCTTTTTTGATTTGGGAAATGCTCTTAAAATGTTGCCAGTTTGGGTTTAAATTGATTTAATCAGTGACAGAGATGAATCAGTCTTGGAGCCTGGTAAGCATTAATATCACACAACAGTGAAGAAGTTGCCTGAAATGTTGGGTCTGAATGATGGAATTGGAAGTCTCCAAAAATGAAAAATTTTGAGAACAGGCATTTTAAATGGTGCTTCTGCATTCAGTGGCAATGGTAGAGGAGTCCAAAGATAGCAAAGTAGGAGTATTAAGAATGGACCAGAAAGTGAACCATTTTTTGGTTTTTGAATTACAGAAAACATGAGAAGGTGATTGGCAATGATGCACTTTGGGTAATGGGTCCCACTTCTGAGTGCACCACAGTAAAATCTCTACCTTAAACAAGTGCTTCCCCTGTCATTTGTCACTAAACATGAAACCTACCTGGAGCTGAGCGGATGAGTGCGGGCAGAGCACTGCTCCTGTCTGCTGGAACTGAGCTGTACTATTAGGCATGTCCTGTTGGCTTTCCAGCAGACTTCTGCTTCCTGAATCGCTTTTTGAAGCATGCAGGTTAGAGAGGGCCTTTCCAGCTATGTTCACAAGATGGATAAAATGGAAGAAAATGTTAATGTTATTACTTTTTATATATTTTAATATAGCAAGCTTTTCCCAGTGAAGACAAAATCCACTTGCCATTATTCACTACAAAACTGTCACAGTCCAAAACAATTTGCTCATAGCGAAGATGATGGGGGTTTTGCCGCAGAATTGATCTTATGTTCCCTACTGAATGGACAAAATGGTTTAGCCTGATGTGTTGAGGAGTCAGCTAAGAAGTTAGCTTATTAGGCAGATTGTCTTTTCTAGAATACACCATTCTTTACCAAATATTCACATCTATAGGCCAGCAAAGAGTTAATAATCAATTGCTACTTAATGAACCTATAATTACCTTATTAAATCCACATTGAATGTGTAGTTAAGTGTACTCAGAGTTATTATAATTTAAAATGTTACCATAAAATCTGCAAGTGGAATTAGTGTAGTGCTTTTGAGATTACATTAGCAGCAAAACAGGGGGTGAATAGTTATTGTTAATTAAACCATACAGACAACATCCAGTGGAATCCTAACGGCATGTAAGATGCATCTATTTATTTAACATCTTAGAGTTTCAAGACTCTCTGCCCTCCAACTGCTTTTTTCTTTCTCCTCTCTTTTAATTACCAGGGGAATTCTTTGGACTGGTTTTGTTATTCTGTAAGACTGATGAGACGTAGAAGTGAACCTTCTAGTTGTCACTGGAATGGTCTTAACACTAATATGGTCTGTGGAGTGATGGAACAATATTATTTCACTATGACTTTGTCTAATAAACCATAGAATCATAGAATCACAGAATCATTTAGGTTGGGAAAGACCTTTAAGATCATCAAGTCCAACCATTAACCTAGCACTGCCAAGTCCACCACTAAACCATGTCCCTAAGTGCCACATCTACACATCTGGTTTTTTTTTCCTTCCATCTAACCAGTCTCTGAAGAATGCTCTTGATTTTGTTTCCTCTAATGAAAGTGTCCCCCTTCTTATAACATATTCATGGCCACATGGTCATGAGGTTCCATACTTTTTTGCACTTCCCTGCTTATGTCAAATACTACAAAGTGCCACCATGTTCCCTGGTCATTGTCCTTTCTCTTCCTCCTTTTTACACATCTGCCTTTGCAGTACGTGAGACTGAAAACACCATTTGTGTGGGATATTTTGTTTGAGGGGAATTTGCTTTGTGACAGACTGACTGTTTAATCTGTGCTATAGTTGCCTCTGCCTTTTGAAGTAACAAAACTTCTCCTCTGTATGATCACCTTCAGTGTTACACTCCCTTCTTAGGCTTGTTTTCAATACCTGCTGAGCACTCAGAGAAGGAACAGCGCTACATACCTGTTGTCTTTTAGCTGATATATTCCATCATTTGGGTTAAAGACTGCAGGATTCCCCCAGACCTCCCTGCCTGCTTGTTGCCTCTGCTGCTGTCATGGGATCAGTGTCCCTGTGCTGTGCAGCCCTTTTTTGTCTAAAAGGAAGAGTCTTGTCCTAACAAACCTTTACTAATATAATAAATTCTGGTAGAGATAATGTCATGAAGGTTTTACATCTTGTGCCCGTGATCCTTTACTGCTTTACCTGGCCCTTAGTGTCTCCCCTGCTCTCCAGCCCTGACACTTCAGTAGTCCTACTCCCTTGCTGGTAGTTTCTGCTATGACTTTTCTCCTTATGTATGAATGCTTCATCAAAGGGCTTATGTGGCTTTGTCCCTGCTCCTACATATTATCTGTCATGGATCACCCCTTGTCCCCCAAATCCTTTTTCCACAGACAGTTCCTTGCCTATTTCTTGTACAGGTATCCCTTGCAAGCAGATGAGGAGAGTGCTTATTCCCCTTTACTACTTTCTGAGACACTCAAACCTGCCCAAATAACAGCATTTGCAGAAAGATTTTTTTATGTTATCCTTCTTATCTGAGATGCCAAAACCACACTCTCTTGCTTGCATCCATTGTTGTGGAGAGTTTAATTTAGACCCTCTGCATCACTCAGCATTGTTTTCACTTCTCTGTAAAGGGCCATGCAACTCCTAGGCACTAGAAGAATATGATACAATAATAGTGAGTATGAGACTATGCTTTGGCTGTGAAACAGGCCTTTTTACCCCCAGTTATACAAACCACGTGGTTACTCTTCCTTTTGAAAAAGGCAGCTAAGCAATTCTTCTAAGCAAATCCAGTGTCCAGTGTGAAGTGTTCTTTCCCAAACATGCTTAAGACTACAATCCACTTTGATTCATTTGTTGCTTTATTTTAATCACATTGATCCAATTTTAGCTCTTTGCCTTCTGTGAAGAAAGGGCATTACACCTCTGCTTGCTGAAGTTCATAGCCTGGAAACCTGAAAGTTAAGTCAATCCCCTGACCCCTGTGAAGTCAACAGGACCTCATACATTATTTGGTAATCCTTTCCATTCACCCTCTGTGTGTAGTAGTGCATGTGTGTACAGGCCACAAGTAAGGATTTGCAGAATGGAGCCCTCGCTTTGTTTATAATTGAAAACCATTGTTGGAGAAACAAGGATTCAATAACCTTTTCTGAGTCTGGCCTAATGTGTCTCTCCAGAGACCATGGTGAGCACAGTGGTAAATTGATTTTAAAGAGAGTACAGCACTTCTAACTCTTTATGCAAGACTGACTACTGTTTCAGGCTTCTACTTAATAGCTCTGGATAATGCAGGGCTCCAAGCAACAGTGTGGAGTGTGTGTGTGTGTATAGCAGGGGCAGATTGCATTATCATCTTCTTTCTTCAGATTCTTCCTACTGCAAAAGAAAAAAATCAATATTAAGATGAGTGAACAGGCCATTTAAATAAAGAAATAAGTGGTAGTAATTTGATTCCCTATTGTACACAATGGTGATGTATATAGTTTGGAGGCAGTTACCCTTTTTACATCTCTTGAGGGAGTTTGTCTTTCCATTTTCACTTTACTACTATACTGGCCAAAAAGGAAGTTGAAGAACCATGGAAAGAACCAAGAAGCTCTTATCTGAGTGTATGTGTGGGGGAGAGCTTTCCTTCAACTACGTACGCAAAACAAAGAAAATCTTTCGTTTCTTGAACTAACAGAACTGACATACTGCTTTAAACACACATGCATACTCATGTATCCTTTAATCTCAAAATATGAAAAAAACCAATGTACTCTGTTGGAATAAGATTAGCTGGAGATGAAAATAGCAAGGGTTGTAAAGGGTGACAAGAAATTCTCCAGTACATCAGTACCAAAAGAAAGGCTAAGGAAAATGTGAGCCTGCTACTCAAGGGGCCAGGGCACATAATGACAAATGACAGGGAAAAGGTCAAGGTACTCAGTCCTTGGCTTGTTTTTTCATTGGTAAGGTCTGCCATCTGGCCTTTAAGTTTCCTGGTTTTATTAGCAGGGCCTGAGGGAGCGAAGCATTATCTACATTACAGGAAGGTAAAGTAAGGAGTGCTTACACTAACTGAGCATAAACAAGTCCATGGGATCAGATAAGACGCATCTCAGGGAGCTGGCCAATGTCATTTTGAGGCCACTCTCTAACACCTTGGAAAGGTGATGGCAACTGGGGAGGGTTTAAAAACAAAAACTAAAAAGAAAAGGCAGGCATCACACCCATCTTCAAGAAGGGCATGATGCAGGAAACTACAGGCCCGTCAGCCTTATCTTAGTCCTGGGATGGTAGTGAAGCAAATCCTTATGGGAAGCCATTTCTGGCCACATGAAAGGGAAGAAGGTGACTGGAGATGGCCAGAATGGATTTAGAAGTCCAAATTATGCCTGACCAACCTGACAACCTTCTATGATGAGGTGAATGGCTCTGTAGATAAGATGAGAGCCATGGATGCTGTATACCTTGATTGTAGAAGGTCTTTTAACATGGTCTGCTAATCTCCAAATAGCCAAACTGATGACATATAGAGCATATAAGCAGATAATAAGGTGGGTGGGAAATTGGCTGGACTACCAGGCTCAAAGTGTGGTGATCAGCAGCGCAAAGTCCAAGCTGGCAGCTGGTTGTCAGTGGAGTCCCTCAAGGATCAGCACTGGGGCCAATATTATTCAGTGTTTTTATTAATGATGGGATGATGGGAGATTGTGGACTCTCATCAAGTTTGTAGACAATACCAAACTGGTGGGATTGGTGGAAGGGGTCAATATTTTGGCAGGGATAGCTGCTATTCAGAGGGAACTGTACAGGTTGGAGAAATGAGGTGACAGGAACCCCGTGAAGTTCAACAGAGGAAAATCCAAAGTCCTGCACCTGGAACAAAGTAATCCCATGCCACAGTGGAGGTCAAGAGCCAGCTGCATAGGAAGTGGCTTTGAAGGAAAAAGGGGGTTCTGCTGGGTGAGCTGAGCCAGAGCCTGCAGTGCACCCTTCCAGCCAAGAAGGCCAGACATGTAGTGGGCTGCATTTGTAAGAGTGCAGCCAGCAGGTCTGGGGGAAGTGATTCTGTTCCGTGCAGGTGCAAGTTAGGTACCTTAACATAAGTGGTCTAAATCTCATCCACGAGGACTAGCTAAGTTAATTCTGATACTGACATAGATGAGTGCAGTTCAAAATCACAAGTTGTTAAATATAAACAACTTGGGGGGGGGGGAGGGTGTTTAGGGTTTTTTAAAGAGATTAATTCTAATTTCACAATGTCTCTCATATTTCAGAGAAACACCAGATTGTTAATTGCAGGGTCGTTCTCCTCCTTTCCTTGCCAAAGTTGGATCTGTAGCCTGCAACATAAATTAGTTAATGTTATAAGAGTATAAACGGAAATCTTCTCTCCTGGTGATCATGCAATAATCATGATTGCTAAAAGATGGAAGAGAGACAACCTTTGTAAGAACAAACTTTTTTTTTCCAGCTATATCTACTAATCTAAGAAAATGTGCTTTCAGGTTCAGAAGATGATCTGGTCTGTTTACCTAGAAGCTATTCCTAATTGAGGTGCAAGTTATATTTACAGCTGGGTGGGCTGGAATTCACCGAGGACAAACAAAACAGCCAAGATTGTAATCACCACAGTAGCAAGGGGGAAGCAACATTCTAAAGTCAGAATAAAGCCTGAAGAAGCTTAAAAACTTGTTCAATTTCTCCATCTCAGTCAGCTGGTCTGGTAAAATAGTTTACCTCTCTTTACAAACCTGGCTTCTTTGAATAATTACAGAGAAGATGGGTCACTTGTCAGCTGGCATTAAAAATGTTTTAGTTCCATTAACTCTGTGAGGTTAAGGCAGCTCATGCCAGCTGAAGATCTTTTGACCACCACGTATATTAAATGTGCCATTCATTGGGCTGTGTTTGCTCCTCCCATGTGGCAACTTCAGTTCAGGCAGAGAATGAGTGACAAAGCAGGGAGGGTGAGCACATCCGTCACATTTAGTGTTTGCTATTAGAGGTAAGAAAAACACAACCTGCCAGGGAGGCAGGAGGAGAGAATGGGTTCAACCCTGACAGGAGTTGGTGGGCAGGTGATAGCATCTCTTTGCATTATGTGACTAGTAGAGGTCATTGTTAATAGCTTGCAAATCAGCTCATGGCAGTTTTCTCTGATATGCTAGGACAATGTGCAAGATACTGATAAGTGCTTTTCTCTCATTTGGAGGTGTTTAGAAAGCAAGTTGATATACTCTTTTTTTCCCCCCTTTCTTTTCCTCTGAAGAGATACATGGGCTGTTATATTTAAAATTTTGTAAATATTTGAAATATACTCAATAGTGTATTTTCAACTCCTGGGCTAAACTATGATTTGGAAGATGTTAATTACAAAAGACCATACCATATTTTTTTCTAATTGCCTGTACTCTGTAACAATTTTGTCCGTGTTTTGAAAAACTGTTCTGCAACAGATATACTCTGATGGTTCAATGAGTCCATTCAGAAGTACCTTCCACTTTGCAAGGGTAATTATCTTTATTAGTTCTGTACCTTGATAGTGTTTCAGCAGAGCATTTAGGAGTGTCAAATTCTATTAAGCATAACCTAGCTCACGGAGGAAATAATTTGGAACTGAGTGCAAACGGTGATACCTTAAGAGGTTTAAGTAAGTGTTCTGCTAGGTGGTTTTGCCATTTATTACCAAAAAAAAAAAAAAAAGAGAGACAATATAATTTTTATTTATTTGGGGGGAAGGGGCCTTGTGTCTTTGGAATGACAGCCTTCCCCTCATAAATAAATGTGGAAAATCTTAAAGCTTCTACATGCAAACAACTGATCACTGAGATAACAGGCTGCTACCAATTTTTAATCAGCACAGTTCAAAAGTGTAATTTTGTTGATATACTGAAATTTGAGTAGTAAAGGAATGCTACATAAACCACAATGCTTTTCTGAAGTGCTGCTTCTTTCCTAGAACTGAACTGCAGAGATCAGGCAGGAAATAAGCACAGCCAGTACTTGCATGGCTTAGCAATCCAGTAAAAGATGCTTCTAAGTCATCCTCTGTCATGTACTGTTTGTGAAAGCTGAAGTAGCTGTGGAGTTTCTGTAGAGTTACACCCACATGCGCTGAGGAGGTCTCTGGGATGAATTTCAGAATGATCTGTCTCACCTGACCTGCAGGAGAAACTATGTGAGAAAACCAAGGGAAAGTGCTGAGACCTGGGGAAAGGATTTTGTTAGTGGTAAACAGGAAAATTAAACTCTAGAGGCAGGCTGTGGTGGTGCAAAGTGTGTCTTGCTTGATTTCCCTAGACAGCTCAATTTCATTGCATGCCATTAGTGCTTACATTCAAGACCGTGCATGTATTAATCATGCTGGAACTGCTGTCCTCAGCTCTCAGGAAGTTTGGCTTTCCTCCCTCCACAGACCCTTTAGTGTCTCCAACTTGCTCTTTCTCTTGTTTTGTCACTGGTTGATATTTGCCCTGTGGTTAAAGGGGACAAATATGGAAAAGACAAATTCTCTGTACTAGCAGAAAGGACATACTAATTATTGTGAGCTAGAGAGTGTTTCCTTTTGCTTGAAGTACTGCCTTTCCCACTGCTCCTCCTCTTCTGGAGTTAGTTATCGTTCTGTTTTGGGGCATGCACTAATAAGGAGCACAGCAAGATGTCTGTGAGAAAGGTAAATGCAGAGTCCTGCGGTGGGGATGGAATAAGTCCCTGCAGCAGCCCAGGCTGGGGGCCGATCAGCTGGCTGAAGAGCAGCTCTGTCACAAATGACCTGGGGGTCCTGGTGGATCAGACGCAGAGCGTGAGCCAGCAGTGCGTCCTGGCAGCAGGAAGGGCTAACTGCCTACCACACTGCCTCAGCACGGCTGTAGCCAGCAGGGTGAAGTGACTGTTCACCTCTATTTGGTGCTTGTGAGACTGTATCTGGAGCACCGTGTCCAGTTTTGGGCTTCCCCGGTACTAAAAAAGACACTGTCAAACTGGTTTTCTCGATACTTAGATTTAGACAGCTGGACCCTGCCCAAAGACATGGTGCTGTTTCTCTGTATGCTGAAAACTACTGCATTAATAACTGTTGAAAAAGCTTTTAAAGCTTGGTAGTTGCTGTCGTTCTACAGCCACCTTACCTCGCTGCAAATTAAGACTCATGGCTACTACTGTGAAGAGAAACGAGGTTGCAAGATGTGAAAGTACAGAGTGTAGTTGAATATCGTATCAGAGAGGAAGACCAGGAGCAAAGCCCCATAAGGAAGCATTTCTGGCTTTAGAGTGTTTGCCTGGGAGTAGTGCCATCTGCCTCGGAGTCAGGCTGAGTGAAATGGTGTGGGGACAAAAAGGCAGATGGTTTTGGCCACCAGAGAAACAGTAGAGAGTCACAGCTGGCAGAAGCTCTTGCCCTCATTGTGGGAGAGGAAAAGACAGAAGGAGAGAAGCAGTTGGAAGAAGGAGGTCTGGCTAGGTTCACCAAAGCATACATAGATCTGCAATGTGTCTTTGTAAATAGGTTTCTGTTGCACACTTTTGTCTGTTCATAATAAGGTAGTTTCTGTGGATGTTTCTTGGACAAACCAGAAACACTTGTGCAATTTTTTGTGTGATTTTATGTCCATTTCTGGTTTCCCCTTGCTTGGCTAGGCTGTGTTCTGGTGTCCTGTTCCAACCGTCACTGGCCATGTGAAGACATTATTCCCTTCAGCCTCCAGTGATTAACCTCCAGTTACTGCTGAGTTCTTCTGGTGAAATTTGATTCAGTCAGAATGACCTGGAATGGAAAAGGCTATTACACCATGAACTTGTAGGTCTAGCAAAATTTTCACTTCTCTAACGCAGGTCAATGATAACTCAAGGTAGTCCAGTAGCAGAAGGGAGGTGTGCTTCCTTCATTTGAGTACAGCTAGGACAGGACACGGCAAAAATAATGTCAGCATCATTCTTGTATCACCAGCTTTTGCCCTTTATCATCCACTTCCTCAGAAGCCTCAACCTATTTTTCATTTCATACATTTGTTTTGCCCTGTCTGGCTGTGTGCTCTTGTGGGTCCCATGGGGCCGGTAGAATGGTTTCTGCCCAAAGGTTCTTGTCTCTGTTTCCTTGCAGGAGGTTTGTGGAAATGTACCTTAATCTGCTTTGGGCAAAATCCCCTGCACTAACTGAACTGGGTGACTTAAATGTTTCAGGTAACCCACTTAAAAGCTGAATTTGCCTGAAGCAGGCTAAGCATCTTTAAAGCAGACACACACCAAGTTCTGTCAGATGTCAGGGACTCCCACACTATCTGGGAAAAGGTAACCTCCAACTGGAGCAAGTACTACTCTGACCAGCCAGCTTGGGTGTGAAAGGGGACATCTGCACGTGAACTAATTGATGATGCAAACTGAAGCAAGGCAGATCAATTTTAAAAGAGGAGAGTGCATGCATTAGGTTTCACTGGTGTGGCTGTTTCCATTTAAGCAGTGTAATGTTATGAAGACCTATTCATGTGTTAACGGAACTGCTCCATCTCGCTCTAAAGAAACACTTGCTTTACAAAGCAATATTGATATTTAATTTTTCTGATGGCAATTCTATTTTATGCTCCTTTAGAGTACCCATTTTACAAATTCATTTTTTTTCCCCTCATGCTTTTGCTTTATGTAAGCACTTAAACTTGTGTCTAATTTCAGGTATGTGAGCAATAATAATGAACATTAGTGTCATTACCAGCATGGTCTATGTATTTAAAATCAACTACTTTTATTGTGTTAGTTACAATTGTTGATGCAGTGAAACCTGAGTTTTGAGCTTGTCTTCTCTGGGAAATTAATCCAGGCTAATTGATGTAAATCAGATTAATTAAACCAGATTAAAGTAATGCAAGGCCTTTCTCATTTTGAATAAAAGCTGCCTTAATTCAGTTTTGTTTGATTCACTTCCAAATCAGAGAAACTATTCCAATCTAAAATAATTTTATATTCATGTGAGGAGCTGTTTTACACCAGTAATTCAGTATACTCCCTGTGTAGACAGCCCGTGGTCTTTATTTCACTTTGTGTATATGTGTGTGTGTGTGCACTACTGCTGAGGAACATCAGCTTGTCTAGAACTGGATGGAGACCAGTCTGTTGCATTTTTGCAGTTGAACTACTACATTTAACTGCCGTTTTATACCCTTATGGCTGAAGCTTTCATGTTGGTACCAGCTTTGGAGGTTGAAAGCAAGGAAGACTATAGTTCAGGAATTTAACCCTGGGTCAAAGCCAAAAACTTTGAATACCTGGCAATTGCTGAGTTTCTTCCTTTAGTCTGGATCCACCAAACATGGTACAGTCCTCATGTTCTCATAATGCTTTCTAGTGCATAATATCACAAAGAAAAATGCAGCCCTCCCAACTAGGGCTGAATGCAGAAGGTGGCAGCAGATAATACAAGCAGGAACGAAATGGGTAGTTTGCTGGAAATCTAATTTGATGGGTAAATAGCCCTGAATGTCAAGAACACTCTATTTGTAAATATGTGCAGGATGGTGATTTGATGCTTAAGAGTTTGTGAAATCTTCATCACTAGAACTTTCTAAAAGTACCCACTAAAAATGTTTTTTTGGGAATGGCGTAAGTATTGTTGACCTTACCTTGGTATAATCCCATTTTTCTATGATTCATCAGTATTATTTTATTAGAATGAATTTCTTCAGATTCAATAAGAATCTTTCACATCTTCCAAATAGCTCAATTTATTTGTCCACCTCTACATTTGCCATGCTGACAGGAGGAGTTGGGTTAAGCAGAAATAGTGGTTCGCTTATGATTTTTGTAACAAAGTAAATGGTAAATATCTGAAGAAACTTTAGGAATTGTGAAAGCCTATCCTAAATTCTTGATCAGTTTTATGTGATCAGAAAGTTCAAAATAGTTTGAGTAAGAGCAAAAGAAATATCCAGAAGTACAAAAATTCAGAGGTTAAGTACAAAATTTTCTTTGGTGTCAGTTATCCTGATTCAGCCAGTGCAGTAAAATGTGGGAAAGCTGTACTGCTATAAGTAAATAAATAGAATAGGATTTGATAATGCTCTTCATATGTCAGAGACTGGACTAATACACGATTTGTAGACAAGAGGATGGCTTTCTGACTTAAGGTAGCATCAAAGTATGTGTTTGAGTCTTCAGTAGTCAGAGGAATGAAATTTTATTAAGTGGAAAGGTCAGTATTATTAGAATTTTTGTTCTGTGGGAAGGTTTGTCTTTTTACATTTTGTTTACATTCTTAATAGTTTTTTTAAAAGCCAAACCAGTACTAAAATAGATGTTGCACAAAATGTTTAGAAATATTTTGTTTAACATGTTAACATTTAACGATTAGTTCAGTGTTGAACCTTTTGTGGTGAGTTACCATCCTGCCTCTTGGGAATGCCATTTCCCATCTTGGGGATGAAGTTCCATTGCCAGACTACATCTCCCTTATCTGTGTTTGTGCTTAAAGACCTTTTGTGAAGCACTTCATTATCTTGGCTAGAGCAAAGTGGTCTAACCAGTGAGTCTAAACTGTAGATAAGGAAAGAGACTTGAGGCTCTGTGACAGCTCATGTCAGTTTGCTTTAATATTTTAATATTTGATTCTTAAAATAAAAATATTTCAGCCAAAGAAAATATTTCCTGGAGAAAACGGGAAAAAAAAATCGCAGAAACTGTTTGGTTTTTTTTTTCATAGGAAATTGCTGGCTGGTTAAGCTTATGCTTAAGTATTGGCTTGAACAGAAATACCTTTCTGCATCAGGTTGTCAACTGTGTGCAAAACACTCATGATGCCCAAGAGTGGCACCACGAACATGATAGGTATCTTTAAATGTCTCTGCTGCATTACAAGTTACACAATTTTCTTGTCACCTGAGACAGGTAGAAACTTTAAGCTGTTGTACATTTCTTCTTTTCAGTGCTGCTTCTTGCCCTATTACAGTGCTTACTATTATCTCTCTTATCCACCCTCTTTTTCTTTGTCTGGTGCCTTGATGGGTCTTGCAAGCATCACATGCCTGTTCTAGATCAGTGTTATAAAGTAGCCCTGCTTAGCTTCTGATGTTACACTGGTGGCGTCCCACGACTGACAAGAGGAGGTAACACTGCCTAGAAGTAAATTCCCGTAGATTTTTTTTTAAACTAATTTTGAATGCAGAGTTTGGTGAGTGGGTTGAGGGGTTGGTTTTGCTCTTTCTAATTTTGGCAGCTTTATGAAAAAATAAATATTAATGTCACCTCACCAAGAGCCTTGAAAATTCTGTAAAAAAAAAATCCAAAAACAAAACAAAAAAAACCCAACCCCCCCCCCCCAGCTTTGGGTGTCAGAGCTCTCTGAAATGAGAAGCAGGAACGCACAGAATATTAAGATAAATGAGACAAATGCCCAACTACCATGTATGTAAATAGTGAGGCACCCTTTTCTTTGAGTGCTTTACAATCAAACAACATGGCTAAAAGCAGAAAAAGGAAAGCTTACTATCCCCATTTCACAGATACAGAACTGGTCTATTATCAGCCATAACTACTAGACTGGGCATCACAAAACAGTGAAAAGCTGGAGTGGATTACTTAAAAAAACTGTTACAGAAGCTGCAAAGGATGGAACAATTCAGGAAGGGCACTGATGAAATAAATGATTTGTCTTTTTTTTTTTTTTTTTAAATTTCCTGAGTTGTTGTTATTTATGTGCTTATTAATGCAAATTGTCAAAAATCGAATAGAAATGCGAGCTCTTGAGGCAGATACACTTGCTCATGAAAGTTACCTGAGTCCCAAAGAACAACAGTTGTCCTGGTTTTCTGGAAAATATCCTCCCAGGCTGTACCTGCCTGTAGCCAGTGAGAAGATGCTTTTCCCCCACTCCCCTGCTGCAGCAAGGCATTCAGAACATCTCTCAGACTGCTTTTGTTTTACTTTCCTTTTATGGTGCCATTCGATCTGCTTTTCCAGTAATATAATTAACTGTCTTTTAATACTAAAAAAAAAATACTGTAATAGGGATAATTTATAAACTCTGAGAGGAAAAAAGATTGATCCTTTCACAGAATTTAGGAAATTATTGCTTTCAAAAGTGGATTATAAAATTTCTTTGATTGAGTGACAGTGGTGCATTGTGTGGATGAATCTTTCTGAGCCTTGCAGTAGAAAAAGCTGTTCAGCAGTTAGAATAGTCAGTCTCTATCAGAATTTTAAGCAGGGTTTTTTTTCAGCTCAACATGCAAACAATTTACTTTGTTAATTTTTAGTTTGTCGCAGTATATAATGCACAAGGAAGCAAGTGAAGGGGAAGTTCTCTCTCTGTACTCTCTTTGCCCTTTACCCAAAAGCAGCTGTCAGGCAATTTCTGTGCAAAATAGTTGCTGATCTTTATTTTTTATTCAACATGTTGCTTATATTAAGGGTCAAATTAACCTAGTTTATGAAGGCTGTGTAAGGTGCAATGAGCGAAGAACCTGTGTATTGCTATTTTATAAACTGCAATTCTATGTACTGCAATTGCAGTTTTAGATTAATAAGATGATAACAAAGAACAGTGAATAATTAATGGATAGATCCTTCTTATGATGACTCAAAGATTATACCTTTCAGAACAGGAAGCTTACAGCTAAATTCCACTCGTTCCTTTTTGACTTTTACCATCCAACTCAGGTGCCCAATTTAGGAGGCTAAAATCCCTGGGCTCTCCTTAAAGAAAAAGGGAAGGGTCCCTTCAGACTAGGAGCCAAACTTGAAATAAATCACCCATAAAAATAAAAGTGTCCCACTGGTGCTTGTAGCTGTCTCTCTCAGCTGCAGTGTTACTGTATATAGGTGCTGCTCTTTGGCATAACAACACGATTATGCCAAAGAGTCTGAAACGCAGGCTCCAGCATCCCTGATACAGGCTAATTCTCTGATGATGCACCTTGTCCATCCTTTGTTGAAAGAAGTTGCTTTAGCTTAATAAATGAAGGGTTGACTCAGAGTTGCTCATATTTCACAAAACAAATTGCCTAGGGCCTGGGCTTCTGAGAAAACCATAAAATAATCAAATATCTCCTAATGAATGTTATATATGAACTGTCCTTAGGATTATCAAGTCCTGAAGTAATTATTTCCTGTAGAAGTGGCCCTTCTGAGCTGTTAGTGTCGCTCAACATGGGATGGTCAGGGTCTCATGACAGTGTAAACTGTCTCTGTCACCCCTTTCAGAAATCTGCATTGCTATGAAACGTGATAAAAAAACAAAGGAGCTTTGGGGGATTTAGGGAAACGGTACCACTTCATGGCTTCCACCTCAAAATTTCTTGCTTGTTGCTATTTTACCACAAGAACAAAACACAGAGCTCTTAAAAATTGCCTGTACTACTGATCTCCTCTTTGGGCAGGTTTCCATCCACATAGCTACCCAAAGAAAACAGGTGCATGTACTTGCACTGTAAATCCTAATAAAGAAATGTATATGCTTATCCAATGTTTCTTTCCACTGCTTCTTCTGGATTACTCTTGTATTCTACTGTGGCAAGCATAATGCAGATATAATAAAAAGCTTAACCCAAACAGAGAGAGAAATGAAAAATCAGGATTTCAGACAATATCTGTCCCTTTCAAATACCATAATAATAAAAGCTCGTTCCCATAGAATAAATATATTTAACCTCCAAAGAGTTATCAGTGCATTACCTCCCTACCGCTTATGAGAAAGAGATTCAACTGGCTCATGAGTTATCTGTCTTTTATGCTCATGACAGAAAGATAATCATCCTCAGGGGTGATATATGCTAAATACTGCATAACTGTGCCAAACTGGCAGCAGCTGCTCCATTCTTTATAAGACTGCCGTTTGCTCCCACCCACACCATAGTCTCTGGACAACTATTGCTTTTCCTTCTGAAACCTAGTTCACTCTATTTAAAACTGTCGTTAAAAGTTCAGCTCCCTGAAGATTTCTGTAAACTGGGCTAGTGTTTGTAAACATGGTGACTCAAAAGTAGTGCCTTAATTTCCCTGTAGTCTGCTAGAATGTGGGCTGATTTTATTTTATTTTTCCCTCCAAATGCACTGAATGGCATTGCACTACAAAAGCAGCAGCAGCAGCAAAGGATCAAGTGAGAGGGGCACCAAATGGGGCCAAATATGCCGCGGTCCCTCTGATTGCTGCCACCAACATTCTTGAAGGGCAGTTTTGGGTCTGTGGGAGTAGCCCCAAGGAGCCTTAGGGGTGTGCTAGGATGCTCCCTGAGAGTCTGTGTTTTCCTTTATTTGTGTTCTTAGGCTACAAGCACAGTTTCTGGAGATAAGTGTCTTTTCACGTCTGTTTCAGGGTCTATCTCCTGGTAATCTGGGTTGGTGAATGGCACTCTCAGCCATCTTCTTGATTGTGTAATTAGTAATTACAAGGTTTTGCAGTTGTGTGGCATGTTCGAGTAGTCTAACCAGCGGTAATCCCACACAGAGCAGAGTATTTGCTTTTAGTTGCCTATTGTGAACAGGCATATGATTGTTTTGGTTTCTTTTTGACAGCTGTCATTTAAGGGAATGCAAGATTATAAATAGTAAAGCAAAGGTACAAGATGAATGAGGTATAATGATAGGGCTGATTCCTCTCAGGCCATTCTTTGGGTTAACCTATCAATGTGCTGCCTTCTCACAATATATTGAGCATATTCACCTATTTCTGGACAAAATCCAACAAGCTTTATTGATGTAGGAAAATCCAGAAGTTTTTCATTTTACCTGTTTTTTTTAAATATCTTTTAAGGATTCAAAAAATGCATTTCTGATCTTGATACCTTCTATAAAATCCTTGCTGCGTTTACAAGTAGCAGCTCAACACAAAGGACAAGAAGGGAAATGGTGGGAGAGAGGGTAGATTTCTAAATGGAAACCTCATCATGAAACTGCTGCTGAGGCAGTTTTGCACTTAGGTGGACCCTAGTAGGAGAGTGGAATATTGTCTGTCGCTCCAATAGCACGATCTTCTTCCGCGCTGTGAGAGAGGCTGCTCCTTCCTTACAAACCCTGGTAATCTGTGCTGGGAACCCAAAGGTAATCAAATATATGACAGACCCTGTGCTGTCTGATAAGAGAGTTTGTATTAATTGTGCCAGCCTTGCGGGCTACCCTTCTGTGCTTGTGACAACTTTATGTAACTTGCATTCTTGTTCTCTTCCCCGTTTCCTGTACTTGCCCCACCACGGTGTAAGATACGTTACACTGAACGAGTCAAATTGTTTCACTTTCTTTTCATAAGAGAAATGTTTCATTCTTATGATAACCTTCCTAGTCATCCTTCCTCAAACCCATTCCCGTTTGAACTGACTTCTTAAACATGCTTGGCCAGAGCTATATTTCAGATGATGTTTCAGCAGAATCGTTATTATTTCCTTAACTCCCAAGGAAGTGCCTTGTGTCAGGCATCTTAAGATTCCATTTCTCACAACAGCAGTACATTGGTGGCTTGTAGATCATCCTGAAATAAGCTGCTACATTTCTTTCTACTTCTTTTCATCTTCATAGAATGAACTCTCAAGCCTTAGCTGAAATTATTGATATTAGTCCTTAAATCTGTGACTTTGCACTTAAAAGTGTTTGTTTTCAACCCATACTTACATCTATTTCTCAGTCATCCAGCTCTTCCAAGACAATGCTAGAGCCATTACCATTTCGAGGTACTTCTCAGCATTACATCGTTACTGGATTTCATCAGTGTGCTCTTCCTTTTTATGGCTAAGTTGTTAATGAAAATGTGAAATAGGGTTGGCCAAAGACTCATCCTTCCTTACTGGTATTCTTGTCTTCTCTATAAACAATCTTTTACAGACCTTATAATATTTTTACTACTACCAATCTTTTCTAGTTTAATAATTTCCCATGTGTCCTTGTAGATGCTTTAATTAAGTTCAAATAAATGAGACCTATAGCATTGCCTTTGTGTGGAAAATCAGGTTAATTAGCAAAAAAAATAATAGTTTGATGCAGTATACACCCATGTACTGTTACATTTCCTTTTTTATTTAGCACATCTTTTAATTGTTTTTACCTTCAGAATTTGTTTCAAAGTCTCTCGTATCTTTGCAGTAAGACTATAGGACCCAAACAACTTTTCCCTCATTAATTAAAAAAGCTTAAATTTGCTGTTTTCCATCTACTATCACAAACTTAGAGAGGTATAAAATATTTGCTGCTGGATTTATAATTTAGGTTCTTAATTTCCAGGATGGCAATTATCTGGTCTGTCCAATTTTAACTGCATTTTCTAATACGTTGTTTGTGGCAATTTCCACTCCTATAGAGTTTTCATTTCCCTTAATATTCCTATTCCTGCCTTCTGATAGTCTTGTATTGCTGTAGCCTTGTTTCTCTCATTCCTTCTCTGCACACTTAAACTACCCACGAAGATTACAAGTCAAGTCTCTTCTGTTCTTGTCACCTCTCCTCTAAGCCTAATGCTCGTCTTATCAGTCATGCCAGGCTTGATTCCTAAAGGTCAGATACGCCATATACTCAGGGAATTATCCATCTGTCAAGAAGGGTCCTGTGCCTATGAATACTTTCTAAGGATTGGACATCTGAAATCTTTCTCCTAGTGCCAGTTCTTGAGCCCAATGTTGATCTTGAGCGTCTTGTCCTATTTCATCCTCCTTCTCTAGGGACAATTTGTAACTGTTCTTGTTAGAAGCTGTTTGCCATGAGAGTGATGCTTGTAATACAAATGTGCCATTGAGTGGAAGGGATTAGGGCTTCTTGTTTTTTATCTCCTGCGAAAAAAGGAGTTGTCATGGTTTAACCCCAGCCAGCAACTAAGCCCCACACAGCCACTCACTCACTCCCCCCCAGTGGGATGAGGGAGAGAATTGGAAAGGTAGAAGTGAGAAAACTCGTGGGTTGAGATAAAGACAGTTTAATAGATAAAGCAAAAGCTGCACATGCAAGCAAAGCAAAGCAAGGAATTTATTCACTACTTCCCATGGGCAGGCAGGTGTTCAGCCATCTCCAGGACAGCAGGGCTCCATCACGTGTAATGGTTACTTGGGGAGACAAACGCCATCACTCCAAACGTCCCCCCCTTCCTTCTTCTTCCCCCAGCTTTATATGCTGAGCATGACGCCATATGGTACGGAATATCCCTTTGGTCAGTTGGGGTCAGCTGTCCCAGCTGTGTCCCCTCCCAACTTCTTGTGCACCCCCAGCCTACTCGCTGGTGGGGTGGTGTGAGAAGCAGAAAAGGCCTTGACTCTGTCCAAGCACTGCTCAGCAGTAACAAAAACATCCCTGTGTTATCAACACTGTCTTCAGCACACATCCAAAACATAGCCCCATACTAGCTACTATGAAGAAAATTAACTCTATCCCAGCCAAAACCAGCACAGTAGTCCAGGAGTCCAGGAGTACTTTCTCGATGGATGGTTCTTCCACACTCAAAAAGAAGTTTGCCACTAAATGGATTTATTTCAGGTGCTTCTCTGAGTATGCCTGCATATAAGAAGTACCAGCAGCTGTATTAGTCAAGAGATAGCATTTGTTTTGAGTCTGATAGACACACAGGAACATGAAAACTTTTATTTTTTGATATAATAATCGATAGATATAATCTTGCCTCAATGATGTAGAAGAACACACAATATTTTTGTGGGTTCCCCAAAAGCTATCAGCATTTACAATAAATGCATAATTTAGTAGGGAGTAGTTGAAAGCAGTGCTTTTCTTGGCTTTTTGCACTGTTTGGTCTGTGATATATTAAAAAGCTGGAGAGCAGCTTGCATTACAACAGCAGGATCTTACAGCAGCTAGATAAATCAGAACAACTTATTCTACAAAGTGAGGAGAACCTTGAAATTAGTCCTCTCCTAAAGACTCAGCTTTACTTGCTTTTTCTGGACAGAAAAATACAGATAGGAAAGGTATCTTCAGCCCAGTTATGTTTTATGTTACCTTAAGGAGGAAGGAATGGTCTTATAAGTGTACCTGTTTCCTCCTTAGGCAGTAGGAGGATCTCGTCTGACTAACTTTTAGTAGCTCCCTAACTTTGAGATGGTCGTGAGAGATGAATTGTAGCCTGTGAATATCAGTGGAACATACTTTTTTATTACTATTTTTTCTGATAGTACAGAAAGAAGGGTGCAGTAAAGTAAATTAAAGGATATTTCAGTGTAAAAGTGCTAAAAAGAGATGTGGCATCTGTTGAGCCTGCAGAACTCAGTTATCTGGTCAGGAGGCGAAAGCCTACACAGGTGCAAGAGACAGACACTTATATGAAACAAAAGGACAAACATCTGCAGCTACAAATGGCCACTTTGAAAACATCTACAAAAGACTAGCTGTTCTAGCTTAGCATATGATCTCCCACAGCTAGGGTTTCATTTGGGAAGAAACTTCCTTTAAATTTGCCAGGAAAACTGTTCTAGATTTACTGACTGACTGAACATGTATAGCTGAGCTAGGCATCCTAGCAGATACAGCCGGACCCCAGGTATCTTGGCATTTACTGATCTTATGTCATACCACTGAATTTGTAAATGTGATGTCTCTCAAAACAACTACATATTTCCCTGTTTTGACTGGACTTTAATGTAGGTCAGCCTGTTCTACCCCATAGAAAAATTCACCGTGGAACTATTGCTATTATGAAAAGCCTTGCTTCAGGCATTTGGAAAATAAAAGATGCTTTAAATAATAGCTACTTGAGATTCATTCTCATGTGATATCACTGAGGCCTCCTAAGTGCAATTATAGAGTTAGAATTCACAATTGCCTGTCACGTATTGTTTCTTTTGCTGTATAAATTGTCAGCAAAGTTATTCAGCTTCCAATTCTTGAAGATACTAGATTATAACTTTAAAACTGGTTCCAGGGGGACACAAGGCAGTGTTGCTGTTGATGCTTAATCATTTCAGGTAATGGTCCATTAAATGCTTCATTTACAAAAGAAGCTTTCTTTGGTTGGTGGAGCCAAGGCACTCTCAGCCCAGGGACCTTGAACTGAACACCTCTCTTATCCTGGGTGTTGCTTACACTACAGTTACCAACTCAGGGAAGTAAAATGACATTTAAAGTGCATGAAATAATGAATATCTAAAAAAAAAATCCTCTGGATAAAAAATCCCCCCAAAACAGCATAATGGAGTTTGGAAAGAGTAAATGCTAAAACTGGGGCAGATATGAAAAGACAGTAAGATGGAGAGCTTGCGATTACTTTTAAGGTGGAGAGTCTATGTGTACTGCAGATGAAGGTGGGACTGCGATTCATGGTGCAACTAGCTTTAAACATGCTACCAATAGTATTGATGGCAGTGTAGCTGCAGCAGTGCAGAGCAAGGCATAGACATAACCATTTATGTATTTGCCCAGCTTTTGCTGGATTTCTATAGCCCATGGTGGGGTCAGTGATGTTGCAGCATGGGAAAAACTGACTTTGTTGTGTCAAGTTGAGGAAAAGCAGCATCTTTACCACAATACAATTTCTCTGAGAAATTGTGGCTGTGCCCGGGGTTTCCTAGTTCTCATCATTTAATTGCAGTTTAACATCTGCTATTGTTCATTGGGAAGATGAAGTGGTAACTGGGAAGGGGTTCTTGAGTATTTGGGTTTTGGTTCCTTCCCCTCGCCAAGATATAATGACAGAGATGCTCAGCTGGAGAGCCTTCATAAGTCTATCAGTTCATATTTTACATTTTAGTGGAATTTGTGCTACCAGGGTCGAACAGGTGCCACCAAATGTGCATGTCCATCACCTCAGCACTCCTCATGTCTTTCAAATGTCAAAAATACTTCACTGCCATGTGTACCCCTCTGCAATATTGTTCTTGGTTTTTTTAAAAAAAACTTTTGAAAATGATAATAATGTGGTTAATATTTCAGACATTTACATTAGTGAGGCCTAAAAATGACCTCTTCTATTTTGGATCTTGTTTGATTTTCAATTTCCTTTCACTAGATGGACAGAGACACTAATGGGAAGGAATATATTACAGTTAAAAAAAAAGGACAAGTGTGCGTGAGTCACAGTGAACCTCGCAGACTTGCACCAAAAATGCTTTAGTACCTTGCTATTATAGAGAATACATTTTGTTTCCCTAAAACAGTAGTACAGATACTTCCACACTTTTTAAATCACAAATGTCACCATTTCTTAATTTCTTTAGCAACAAAGATAAATTGATACCCATATAGATTTTGGTAAGGAAGAGAAAAACATACAGTTATGGATTTTCTGAACCATGAGTTATTCTTGCATCTAAGTAACAATTGTAATCTGCTGCCTTGGAAAACTTCAGGGATCCCCACTCTCTCTGGATGGTGAACAGGATGGTTTTATTAGTTACAGCCCTGGCAGAAAGCATCGAGAGAACAGCAACCCAATAGTTTCCAACATGTTAGAAGAGTTGCTGCTTCTCCAATAGAATCCAGCAACAATTGTCAGGAAAGGACTGAAGGAAATATCTCTTCAGATCTGAGATCTTCATCCTTTGCCATGTAGTATAACTCCTGGAAAATTGTAGGTTTGAAGATTTTAAAAAAACAATATGCAAGGTATACTACTTATTTTCTTTAACTCAGAGCAGTGTACATTTTTTGTGCAAAGAAAAGCCTATGCTATGGGAAAACTGGAATTTTTGGGGGTTGGTTTTTTTTGTTTTTACCTTACACAGAGAGGCAATGGATGGGAAGGGGGTAGAAAGCAGGTCAACTCTATTTTATTACCTTCAGTTCATCCCCATATGTATGATGGCACATGAGTTATCAAAGTAGCATTTTACCGTGTATTTTCTTTGTGCAGGATGAATGTGAGCAAGTAGACAGTACACCTCACTGACTGGGCTTGTGTAGCAAAAAACCTCCCAAAGCTGGTGTTACCATCAGCATTCGGGTGGTGGGAGGATTAACAGAGATGGGGGCAGCTCAGCAGCAGCTGAGAGGGTGGTGGCCTGCTTCAGGTGGTGGGCTGTGACCTCCTCCACCAGCTCCTCACTCCTCTGCATGCCAAGCAAGATGCCAAGGCAAGCAGGGTGGCATCTTCCCTTCACGGAGAAGGTCAGAGCAAGTGAGGAAATGCCATGCCATATGGGAGCCTGGCACTGACCATTGTATCTCCATCAGTCACATAAAAAAACCCTCTGTCTAAGAGAGTTTCCTGGCTCCTGTGGTACATTAGCTGTGGGGAAATTACCACAGGGCAAATGGCTTTCTTCACTGCCCTGGTGGGATGTCAGCCAGTGTTGAGAGCAGCTGTCTCGCACAAGGTACTGCCCTGCTTGCCAGTGCACCAACCTGCTAAGAGGGACGGGTCGCTCTTAACAGACTAAGGCAGCAAAAGGCTTCGTGTTGGCTCTGCTATGCCTCTCCATACAACTGGAACCACTTCATCCATTACTGAAACATCACTCTAGACTTGAGCATTAGTTTATTTTAATCCAGTGAGGTATATGATAAAAGCACAATTTTCCAAAAGACGTCAAACAAACTGTTAAGAACAGTTTGTTGGAGCCAAATGATTCCTAATCAGTCGGCATCAATCATGAGCAGATTGTTCTGTCAGATGCTCAGCAGGATGTGTGCTGACGTCCATCAGAGACGATTCAAGTCCTCCATGACACATTGCAGAGGTGGCGGAGTGGCAGCGTGTAGCACACGCAGGTACCACTGTTAGGATTCAGGGATGCAGAAAGACAAATAAACTTTTTGCTGTTTTTTCTTTTTTTTTGAGTGAACATGTCCCTGTCAGTTGTTTGTCTCTGCTTACTATGCATCACTTGTGAAGACCCAGATTCCACGTTTCTCAGAAGTCAGGGCTGGACAGACCTGAGATTTTGCTCGTACTGATGATTCTCTCCCTGGAGGATTGTAACCAGGTGTCAGGGGACCATTTTTACAGATGGTAAAGATTTTTCTAACAAAATGGGCTCCCAGTGGAAAACCAGATCATTAAATTGATTTATTTTTTTTCTTACAGGAGTGTCCTTATAGTTGCTTGTAAGAAGTTTCTTTCAGATCAAAGTAAGGAGATGGGAAAGTTGTGACTCAAGGGGGTAGATGGGAAAGAAGGGAGAGGTCCCAGGCATATACAGAATAGGCTGTGTGCTTTTCTACTTCATGTAAGGAGCTATGCTATCATTGGGACAGGAGATTAGAAACACTTTCCTACGTTCCAGGCCAGAGCCACCAGCACTGGACTGTGGAATAATCTGTTCCACTGGGTATAAATATTCAATGTTTTCTACAGAGTCAAAGGAGCTCCATCAAGAGGGACTAACAGAGATCAATCACAGAATTGGCAACCGCCTAGTGTTTGGTTTTGATTATGGATTCTGAAGTTCAGACTTCCAGTTGGAAACTGGAAAAGCAGAGCTTGGGCATATGCCTACATTGGCCTCTGGTTTTCATGACAAACCGCGTAAGTTTTTTAAGATCTTTCTGAGGCACTATGAGAACATTTTTTTTAATTTTTAAAATTTCAGGGTTATATTTTCCTCTTATTTTAATCAAGGTCATGGCCACTTTGTCTTGAAAGAGGAGTTTAGAGTTGGACCTGATATAAGAAAGGAAAGTCACAGCATAGGAAAAATGGCGATATGTTGGTCTGCCTCTAGAGAACAGTTTTCTTACATTCCAGTGCTTCCGAAATGAAAATACACGTGGAAACATTATGGTCATTTTCTGCTTGCTTTTATGAGATTAAGAGAGCGTACAGGAGGAGTCAATTACAACAGTTGACAGTGACATCAGGATCTTAGTTTTCTGATCAGATGCCACATGATGTAGTTCCTGTAGAAGAAATGTTTCACAGAGGTCCACCCTGTCTTCCCGGCACATCTTACTAGTTTTTTTCACATGATTGGGAAATGAAAATGCCTTTTTTTCTGAAAGAGCTTCATTTAAAAATAATGACCAAATAATTTGAATTTAGAGCGAACTGGATGAAGAGCTTATCAAAAAGGGGTCAGTGCAGAACGTGTAAGGCTAATACTGAACTTTTCTTCTGAAGCCTATTTTTCACTCTTCTACATTATCTTCTCTAGTTTCCTGCAGCCCCCAAATGATATTGTTACTTTCTGTGCTCATTTTGAATTATTCGTGTCTTCTAGATAGATGCTACTGGCTTATAGACAACTACCTGGGAGTTTTCTCAGACTGCTCTTAATATAGCCAATGTGTTTTACAGATTGTAATAACTAATCTTCTATTATGGAGTGAGTCTTCACTTCCAAAAGAATTTATTAATATTATGAACCAAATTCTGCCTCCAGATATGTCCCTGAGTTTGCATCCTTGAGGGCCATTCTGCCTAGGCTTTCATTTTTCAGGGTCATTCGCAATCTTCCTTCCAACGACTTGCTTGCACCGGTGAGTCAGCAGGATTTGCTTACCTCTCCCAGGAAGATCAGCACTTGCTTAACACAGTGAGTTCACAGGTGAAAACAGCCATTTGTGTCATTATGGATTAACCTCAGAAATAGATTCAATTGTGTTGTGCCATAAGTAATTTATTTCCAAGGACAGCCTTTCTGTGCGAGCAGGGGACTATCTTCTGCTCCCAGTCACACGTGGACTCTGGATAGGTTGCTGGGAGCTAGTGGTGACAGTGCTGGCTGGGGGATACTGGACAACCATCTCTTCCATGGAGAGATTTAAAATCCAAGTTATGTTCTTTAATATGTACAAAAACTGGGAGTAGGTCAGGACTGAGCAATGAACTGGGGGTTTTCTCATATGTCCTGGGATATGCTTGGAGTAAAGCCTAGGTTTTCTGATACTTGCATGACTGTGACTATTGATCCTGCAGTGTTTTGTATTCAAGAATCACTGCAGTTTGATTTAGCTTGAGCAAAGTATGCAAGAGCTCTCTTCAAAGTGGAACTGTATTGCTTTGGTGATTAAATAACCTTTTTTTTTTTTTGGCATTTCAGTCCAGCTAGTTAAGTCTTATGATCTAATTAGCATTTGGTATTTGATAACTTCAGAGACTATCAAGAACCTCTAAATTAAATATTTCAGAAACAAAATGTCCTGTCTGAGAATTACATAAAATTTGCTAAAACAAAACAAAACAATTTTTGTTCTATTCATCACTGTTTACATTCTAGTTTATTCATTAAAGTTTAATGCACAGAATAAAAACTTAATGACACCAGCATGCAGAGTTTCACTTCGTCCTGAACTGCTCTTCATCTTTTTTTCTCTTTCACTTCTTGGGCAAAAGTTGACAGTCAGAAAATGTCCCCCATTTTGTATTGTCTAAAAACCTTGGGAATGACTGAGCAATAATCCCTGGCAGCAACTCATTTTCTGTCTGTCTTAATGAATGTCACCATAGAGATAATGACCATTGCTCATATATCAGTGGATTGTGTGCCTGAATACTTTGCTGTCTCATGCAATTATTCTGTATTAGTGTACAGAAGTGCAGGTTAATCAATAGGATTCATGTTTTATGAGAAAAACTGTTCACCTCCTTATAGTGTCATTTGATAATTTTGCCTGCATCTGACTAGTACGCCAAAGTGGGTGACTACTTGCATACATTATACCTGTCATTTCATAATAATTGTACATTTTTTAACAATTTAACACTGGTCCTCAGTCAGCAGATGAAAAACTACGGAGAGCTCAGGCTATTCAAGTCTGAGATTTTAGTTTAGGACCATTCTTTGTTTCACTTCTCACATATAGTGAGAAAAAATAGATAATATTCCAGGTAACAGGAAGGACCTTTTGCATCAGCTTTACAAGAACAGAAGTGAACCGAAAAGTAGTTATTCATGTATTTCTACTGTTTATCCCTATTCCTTTTTGGTGGACGGCTTAATTCTCTGTATTCAGGTTGAGAGACCTTGGCCCTGTGGCTTGCTGCTTGAGGAAGAGTGGTAAAAACAGTTTGTTTATGTTCATGACAAAGGGAATATACTCTGTGCAGTACAGCAGCAGAAGCTGAATGATATAAAGGAAAGGGAAGGATGGCTGGTGTTTGTACCTCTTCATGCAGAAGAACAAATTAGCCCTATGAGGCTGGGAACACTTCCTAAAAATCCAGACATATTGGTTAATATTTAAGTCAGTAGTATGTGGAGGTCCCACGTGTGCCTATGATTTTATTATGCTATGCAAAATAGAAACACAGGTACCCAGAAAAGCTGGTAGCCCAGCGACACAGGTAGGTGAAGTCCTCCAAATAACAAAGGAAGTCTGAGCTGAGAACTGAACATCTTTGTTCAATCCAAATCCATTGCCACAAAGTGAGGATGTTTCAGCTTTTCTAAACACTGATTAAAAAGATTAGGAAGGTAGTAACACTGGAATAATAATAGCCAGATCCAAGAAATACCAATACCAAAGTGTTTGTTGTGCAGTTTGGGCATCCCTGGTAGCCCATATTCCAAAAGATTTATTTCATAGCGAGCCTTTCCAGCCTTTGGATCTATTAACTGAAGAAACTGAGAACAAAAGCACCTTGCTGTGCGATACAGCTCAGGGAATGAAGAGTGGAACAGGTATAGTGAAAGACAGACTTCCTGCATTGTTTTCCTGACTGCCTGTCTGAAAGGGCTCCTTCCCCATGCTCCTGGTGCTTCAGTGGTGACTGTGGAGATGGGGAAGGAGTATGTTGTGTATGAAGAAAGGAGCATGAAGAAATGGTGTTCAGGTGTGACTATTGCTGAGAGGTCATATTGGTAACAGGCTTTTACTTTCAGGCTCTCAACACCCATAGATAAAATGTCTCTTAACTGGATTGAATCCATCAGTTCTTTTTGATACAGTGGATCATGCAGTATTCCACTGGGGAACACCTGGTAATGCCTTTTTCCCTATTCTTCTCCGAATAGGCTAGTCATTCTTCTTTTCCCAGCAAAGCCTTCCTCTTCAGACTTCTATCAGACTCTGGTTTTGTCCTTGTTTTGTATAGGATGCCTTTTGAAAAAATTGTTGTACACCTTGTTTAGTGTCTTCAGGTTGCAAATAGCATGTTGATTTATGTCTACTTTTCTGCAAAAACAAAGGGCATAATTTTCCTGTTGAGACAGTATGTGAATTATAAGCTTTTGATAAGGCAGAAATGATAATGGGTGCTGGAGGAACAGAACCCAGTCTTATCTGTGTTCAAACTCAGCATCCATCATTGTTGTGTCTGACTGCCCCTCAAAATTATAAATGCAGCATCCTCTGTTCCTTCAGGAGGGAATGGAAGTTGTTTGTTGCTTTTTACTTGTCAGTTATAATGAAAAGGTTGGGTAGAGAAATGGACTTACATGTTTCTGGGGTTTTCTACGTGATCTTCTCTAGTGGTAAATTCCACTTTTACCGTGTAACTTCTGTTTTCTGCTCACCCACGTTTCCTTCTTGAGCTTGACATTCACTTCTATCACTTAAGTCAGTGTATCTGACTCCAATTCAGCAACACATTTACAAGTAAAAAGGAACCATTTTTACCTCATCTTACTTTGGGTACTTTTAAAAATAATTCCTCATTCCCTTGTGTTTTTCCAGCATCAGCTCTCAAGAGAATATAGGATAAGGAAATGATACCATGTTCTTTGATGCCTCCTTGGCCTGAGTGGAAAGGGGAAGCTTGACAGAGGCTTTTCTTTTTTTTTCTTTTCTTTTTTTTTTTTTGAAGATAGGTATGTGGCCACACAGAATTGTTCATTGCTGGCTATTGCTGATACTGGTCATAGCCTCCTACTGCCTTCTTTGAAACAGTAAGATAATTTTTATTATTGTGCAATTTATCTACTCATTTTGCTAGGATGCCATGAAAATTAAGCAGTGTGCTTTTCTATTTTCCCTGCAGATACATGCACACACTCCCCCCACCAGCAGTTTTTTTCAGCTTGATGAATAAAGAATATTTGAACTTAATTCCAATAACATATTTGGGAAAAGTGCTATTAACAATACTACCTGCAAATGTAGCTGAAACAATGCCTGAACTTTTCTAGGTCACAGTTTTTGCTTTTGTTTCCACACTAATGTCTGAAAAGCAAAAACATAAACCGCAGAAAGAGAGGCTGGTACACAGGTGCAATAGTTGCTATTGAACAGAAAACATGGTGCGGTTTTTGTGGTAGTTGCCATAGCAACAAGATCATTTACAGAACATAATCCCATTAGGAGAAAACATTTTTAAACTGAGCTAATTGTACATGAGTTTATATTGCTTCACAACCTGTTTTTGGAAGATTTCATTTTTAGGACACTAATAAAAGACTGATTAAAAGCATTACACATTGTCCTAAATTGCCTACAGAAAGAGAGGAGATAGGAATTATGTAAATTATTGCAGGTATCCTTAGATTGAACCAGTATGATCAAGTACATTAATTCATGTGCTCATTTCTGTATGAAAAGTCACAAGATAACAGTTGTACCTATATTATAGTTATCAGCTTGGTCAAATTCTGGTCTTTACAAAAGTATTCCTCAAATGGTCCTTTCACTTAGAGACCATGTTCATTCCTTTAGAGTTACATATGTGTCCATTTTTTAGAAATTTTGGTAAAATTTCCTTTGCACTGACTTGTACACTGAGAGGTGTAGAAAGTCAGATGATAATTGACTGAAAGCAAGCTAATGGATTGTAAAAAAGCAGAATGTATAAAACTAGGATGAAATGTATCACCTGCGGGAAGGCAAAGTCAGATTTAGGAAAAAAAGGAAAGTAAAAAGCAGTGTTGAGATCTTCAGGCACTATAAGGAACCAGGGATTTCCTGCTAAATATTCTAAGAAGTCATGTTCAAAAGTCTGTCCTTTGTATTTTAGCCTTGCTTCAGAGAAACGTTGCTGCCACATACCTGTATAATAGAAATAGAGCTGTTTTTAACGGTTAAACAGCAGGATTGTACCTATTGAATTATAGCTGATGGGAGTATTCTGCTTAGTAACGCTTCTGGCCATCAGTCACATTTTCATGCAAGAAGTGATCTGTGGAATTCATTGGCACTGCGAGTCAAGGAGGTCAAGAACTTGGAAAGTTTCAAAAGGGATTTGGATATCTGTATAGCAGCTAAAAATACCTACAGTTACACAATATTGGTGATTTTGCCTCTTTGTCTGCTCTCCCTTTCCATGCCCCTCCACTCCGCATGCAGCTATCTTCAGTTTAGGTCCTGTTTACACCTGAAGCAAATGGGACCGATGCTGTGGGAGGCACAGTGTGGTCTACATGGACACAAACTCTCATGCAGTACAGCAATCCTATATATCTTGTGAGCAGCAAACCCCACAATTCTGGAGGCCACACTGGGTCTGGGTGTGTAGGTATACAGCTTTATATAAGGATTCAATGATTTCAGTGGGAGCTTCTCCACTTTACATAGATCCTTAGGAAACTATCTTTTAAAGGCATAAGGAAGCTGTGAAACGCATTCACCTTCAGTGTGCAAGGAGGCAGAGAGCTCAGAGATGAACCCGTCTTGGTCAGGGACGCATCAGGGGCTGTTGTCTGGAATTGAAATGTCTATAAGAAGAGGTTGTGGAACAAATTGTCAAAGTAAGCAGTGACAAGGAGCCAGGACCAGGTAGTGGCCTAAAAGTGCTAATGGAAGTCAGGGATAAAATAGGAGAATTGTGAGCTTGCAGTATGTAGGCTCTTGTCTAAAACTACTGGAGGCCTGGAAGGTGATGAATGTGATACTGGTCTTTAAGAGTTTTTAAGGGCTTTTAATGGGTTCCAGAAGAGATCATGGGAACTACTGCATGGTAAATGTAATGTCTATACTAGGCAAAACAAAAGGTAATGTCATAATGAATAGTTAGGAGAGCTATGGTTCACTTGGGAGCTGTGAACTTGGCTTTTCCTTAAAATACAAATAATTAAAAAACAGATCTGCCTCACAGACTTTCACATCAACAGCCATGTGGACAGGGAGGTCCAGTTGATGCACTTCACTTGGAATACATGACTTGGATTTCCAAAAGGCAGTTAACAAGGTCCATCACCAAAAAAAAAAAAAAGAAAAAAAAAGGAAATGAAGAAACTGTGAAATAACAGGGAATGTTTTTCCCTTTATATAAATTGCCAAAAGATGGGAAACAGATTAGGTGCAAATCACTGCTGCTTGTGGTAGAGAAGTTACCAGTGAGGTTCTGCAGGGAACTGTGCTATTGAGCATATATCTAAATGACCCAGAAAAGGTACTGAACAATGTTACGACTAATTTTGCTAATTATACTAAAGCATACAAGGCAGCAAAAAAGAAAGCTTACTGGGAAGAATTGCAGGAGGGCCTTATGAGACTGTCACTAGATTAAAATGGTAGATGAAATTCAATATAAGTGTAAAGCGATGTATAGAGAAAACACAATCAAAGCCTTATATATAAAATGACTTGTTCTGAAATGATCCTTAGAAATCAGAGCAAGATCTTGGAGTTATGTCTGTAAAGGTGAAAAAGCTAAACAGGAGAAAATATAAAGTATGATCTTTAAATGATTCAAAGCTGGGAGAGTATTCAAGGAGTATTTCATCTACATGTGCCCTGTGCTTTATAATCTTGGGCATCTGCTTTTTGTTGGAGACAGAACACGGATCAAGATGCATCCTTGACCTGTTCCTTATAGCTATTGTTAGTCTAAATTCTGAATGCCCTTTTTTCTTGATTTGAAACTGTATACATAGATTATATTTACAACTTTCTCTTTAGTCCTAAGTTCCTCTTCAGAATGAATGAATCCTCTTATGAATGGTTTTCAACTTAGTGAAGTAACTTTATGAAGTGTATTGTTCTTGTCTTTCTCCCTCTCACAAAACACCCAGTATACTAGTAGGTGGCAGTATATCCACAAATAGCAAAGAGAGTATTTGCTGTACTGACAGGATTCAAATATTTGTCCTCTCTAAGTGGACAAATATAAATAAAGTCAGAAGAGCTTTCTTTCTCCTCTTCACAAGAGTGTTACAGAAGAGGGAGAGCAGGTAAAAATTAGTGTAATACAGCTGAATTTGTAAAAGACTTCAATGGATCCAAACAATAGTAATACTTTTTCTAAGCAGGCATTAAATGATAAAGTATAATAGACTCTCAATGTTCTATTTAGAAGGTTTTTATGTAGTAAATGTGATATAAACTATTGCGGTGGCACATGTCTTATTTTTGTAATGATCTGCTACAGATTTCCTCAAAAATTCTTCAGCTATAGGTTTTGTGTTTTAAAAAAGCTTTTTTTTTTGCAGCTGCAACTCTACAAAAGAGTAACTCAGTTCTAACAAAATTTCCTTCTTACTTTAAAAAAAAAGTTGTTTCTAGGTTGCTGAAGTGTCCACTCGATATTTTAAAAATTAAAAATGAGGTGACAGGCCTATGGAAAGGAAGAAGTAGGATTCTGTAAAACCTTTTATGTTTAAAATAAAAACCAACAGGTCCAAATGAAAACATGTGAAAGTAGCAAAATGCAATGGTTTAATTTGTCCAAAACAAAGGAAAAATACCATTAAAAATATTGGATATTTTCACTCTCCATCCTCTTTGAAATCTTGAAAATTGTCACACTTTTGCCTAACTCTGCTAGCTAATAAGTAGCATTTTGAACCAAACTGAATGTTTTCATTTCATTGTTCACTGCACATCATTAATCTGGTTCTTTAAGGCAAAAGCATAAGTGACTTTCTCTCTCTTTTTATTCTTTTTACTTCTCCTTTTCCAAATAAACTAAAATCTCTAAACCCTGAGGGTAGCTATTATGCCTGCAGTAAGAAAAATGCATTGCTTGCAAAATAACTTTGATTCTTGTTTCCAATGGGATTTTTTTACTCAGGTTTAACATTTCTGCCAAATCATGTAACGCTGACCTGTATGGTACTCAATTGATTTTACTAGAAAAAGAAAGAAAAAGAAAGAAAGAAAAAAAATCTTTAGACAAAATCATTTTAGTTTACAGCCTTTCCAGATCATGATGCTCAGTCTGTTTGTTGATAACAACAACATTTTACACAGAAATGAATCAAGAATTAGCATGGCAGAGCAGTATTAACCCCTGCACTGCGTGTTGTTTAATGCTTAAGAGGACATGTCCGTGTCAGGGCAATCTTTAAGTCAGGCTGGGTCCTCTGTGTCACTATTTAAATCTGACACACAGTAAAATACATGTGAGACTGCTGCACACCTTCCTAGAAACTTATGAATTGGCTGTGGGAGAGCCTGGATTTTGTATCCCCTGAGTCATCTCAAACACCTGGATTGCTTTAGCTTGCCTAGGGCATTAAGCTTCCCAGGCACTGAAATACCCCTCAAGAAGCAGCATGGCCTCATGTGAATTTATTAAAACACTTCAGTTTTTACCTTTAGAGCTGTTTCAGGATGCTATTTTGTTTCCCACCATGCTTAAGTGATTGTTGTAAAAGTTTACCACTTCAAAGCATTGATGCTGTAAACATTAAAGTCGATGAATTCATCATGTAAATTGTTACCAAGCATGAGGGATCTTCATCTGTACGTTAAGGACTGGCCTACATTCCTAAATGCTGAACCAAAGATAAGCTCTTTCTTCAAGGTTATGGTAATTTGTGCTGTTCACTCAGCACCTGTTCTAATGGGGTCTCATTCAAATGCTAAATAGAAAAAAAAAGGATATTTCATTCATCTTAGCTTTTAGTAATCCATGCCCTTCAGTTGAAGGATTTCGCAGAAGGAGAATTAGTGCTGAGGTTCTCTTCTTTTGCTTTTTGTTTTTTCCTACTCCAACCACAATTGAGCAAAACCCACCGACTCCCCTTCGGACACAGGCCTCCATCACTCTGAGGCAGAGTGCCTGTGAAGTTGGAGGCAGGGTACTGATCCTTTTCAGTAACTTTGGGAACCGCTTTCTGGACTTCTGGTGTTGCTTTTCTCACTGCCAGGAGCCTGCTTCAACTTTGGTGTTGATTAAGGGAGCAGAGTCACCTGAGCAGCCCCATGTTATTTCAGATGAATCTGGTAACACGAGGTCCAGGAGGCAAAGTCACCCACTGATAAGAAACAAACTGGGCTGAACAGCTGCATATATTTATTGGGCAAAATTTAGTAGACATGGTTTTGATAAGTTAAGGAGGCTGGTGATATTTTCTCTTTATAGCCTTGCAGCCCAGCTGCAGCACCCATCCCTCAATTCAAGCAGATTCTAGTATTTCTTCGATAATTTCCATATCATAGCTGTGGTATTTTCTGTGTTAAGGAACTATTTATTAATCCTTTTAATGCCTGATGCTGACTTATCAGAACTTCATTTGTTTTGTTATTTGTGGATAGTTTATGAATTTACAAAGGATCTGAGTTTTCACATCAGAATTGTATATGGCTTAATAGTATCCTTTTGAAGGAATGTGTTGTCTTTTTAAATTGTATTATACAATATTCATCATAGTTGTTTGGGGGTTTTAAGTAAAATATGATCTGTTTTTAAATTGGCTTTCTGTAGTACTAGAGCTGAAAAGATAAAGTTTACCTGTATGATCCCTGAATTTTGTTTTTAGCAAAAAGCTCAAAACATAAACTTTTCAGATTGTGAAATGTTCTTTTTATATGTTTTCCTCATGCATTTTTCCCTCAGCTTTCTTTTCCTTGTTTCAGTTGAGATTGGCAGTAGAAGCCTCATAAACTGGGAAGCTTCCCTCATAAGATTTCCAGTCTAGTTCTGCATTTTGAAGTGAAAAGAGGAAACCTTAAAATGGAATGATTTGAAATTGTCCAAATCAAATCCAAACCACAAGTCTTATAAGGTTTCTGCATCAGTCTGTTATAATATTTTGGTTTCTACATTTAGTCAGGCAATTGTATGTGGAGCACCTCTAACTAGGAAATATAAATAATTTTCGTATATGTATTTGACTTTCCTGTTTGGTGCCTCTAAAAATCTGTCTTTTGCTCTTTTTTGTGACTCTCTCTGTGCTGGATTTTTTCAGAGCTGTGTATCATGCAAAGTACTAGATATGGATTCTGAGAGTAAATTAAATTTCATCCTGTTGCCTTCCATTTTATCGTGCTAGCAGTGAGCAGAGCAGACCAGAAAAAGGCAGTGCTTATGTGCGCAAAGGCTAAGTATGAAAAGACTGCTTGGGTAGTTCTCTTCATTTTGGCTAGGCAACTTCTTCCTGTGCAATGCAGCAAAGTATCCAAACATCTCCATCAGGCCACATCTTTTAGAGGGTCCCTGCAGACAAGGGTCTCCTGCAACACAGTGGGACAGGAGGTACGAGATGCTGAGTCTCCGGTACACGGGGAGGCACAAAGAGGAGGGAAACATAGCAGGTAGATGAAAAAGCAGGTAGTGCAGGAGTGATGTTATGAAGGGCCAGGAATGGAGGAACTCTCAGTTGTGAAGTGAGTTGGAAATGGATAGGAATTCCAAGCTTGGAAGTATCTATCTGAATTTAAATTTGATCCCCGTTGTAGTTCTGGGTGTTTGTATATAGCCTGATCCAAAGACCATGGGGAGGAAGGGTACTTAGACTCCAGCAGAGTTTGAATACAAGGATAATCTTTTTTTCTTCTTTGTCTCATGAGTAGAGACATCTCAATATCTTATTTTTAGTTTTTAAAACAAACAAGCAAACAAAAAACCCTTTTGTTTCACCACCGTTCATTAATTTTCATACAACAGCATTTGCTTTGTGTGGATTCTTATGGATTCTTATCATGATAGCCACCATGACAAACTGATTTCCAGGGAAAGGGAGCCTACTAGGTATGTGCTACAGTACTACAATTGAATAAAGCTTGTGGAATTAATTGTGTGATATTTTGCAAGGAGGGGGGAAAAAAAAAAAGCTAAATTTTGAGGCTACTCTTCACATGCTCCACTTTTCCAGCAAATGACAGGTCTCCCTTTTCTTGCCAGACACTGAATTTTCTCACTTATCCAAAAGAAGTCCAAGAGACTTCAGTTCTCCCTTGCTGTTTCTGAAGTAGTAATTTTAAAGAAGATATAATTACTGAGTTCTAATATGACTTGTGTTACTTTTGCCAAATGCTATGATAGGACCCCCCGTCCAACACCAATGTATAGGATCTGATGCGACATAATTATTCAATCCATGTATTGTAAATCTGAAGCCTCAGCTTCTTTCCTTCTTTTTATTAAATTATTAAAAGGATACCAATGATGGAAAAAAGTCTTTCCTCTTTGCCTGAAGTTTGAAAAGCCCCTGTCTGAGCCCCACAGAACTCCCCTTAATGAGTGTTTTCAAAAATATACCAGGAAATAAACTTGTCCTTTGGAGGAGATAAAAAGGCTAGAAACTCTAAACTAAATTTTATAGAACAAATATCTTTCTACAGAACCCACTGTGTACAATAATAAGCTGCAATATGGAGATACCTGAAAAAGTAATAAGCAATGTTTTCATCAAGGTCAAATCTGTCTGACTTTCTCCTTGTATTTTAAAAAGGTTCTTGTGGGAGGAATTGGTAATGACTTTGAAAATGCTTAAGGAAGTGAATGTCACAACTGAGAATATCCAGTCTAAAGGTAAATGTGTTATGCATCGGCATTTGTATGTAGTTCAACGGGTAAACTATTATAGTACCAGATTAGGAGAAAGGGGTCCAAAGCAAATAGGTCTTTTCCAAAAATCCAGTAACAACTCCTCTTAAGCAGAATCTTTGGACTTTTCTGTGTTCAAAGGAAGAATGTTTTGGAAAGCTCCATCTAAGTAATTTTCTTTCTCTTTTGAGTGATAATTATGTATGTATGTTTACAGTTGCCTTTTAGAGTCTCAGGCACAGATCAGTATATGCCTGTTTGTGAACTCTGTTAAATATGGTGCTCTCAACCCAAAGAGAGAAAAAGGGATAAAAGTAACCTCTGTAACTGTGTAACCCAAACACTGAAAATAATCAAGCTTATGGCAATCTAAATGAGAGGTTATGTGCCAAACAGGAATGCATTGGGACTCAGAGGGTTATCAGACAGGTTGAAGGATGCTAGGCAAAGGTATTCTTGGAAAAGAAAGGACAGTGCCATTTGAGAGCAATGTTGAAACAGTCCTGTCTTGGAATAATGAAAAGGAGCAACACAATGTGAAAACCCAGTTAATCAAACTGTCTATCACTAAATATAAGGTTTAGCTGCCTCTGATCTTTGCAATGCCTCCTCTGGGCATTTTCACCAAAGCTTCTGCTTAATAACTGCTGTGGTGGTTATATCTTTATTTTTTTGTTAAGGGAACTAAACCTTGCTTCTAATTATGTAGTCCTACTGGTGGCAGCTAACAAAGATCTCTGTACGTCTGGAAGGAAAACAGGGTGGAAAAGGAAAGAGCTTTGGTGTCTTGCCAAGGCAGGGAGCTTTTGGCATTTTTGGAGGATGCTTGAGATCATTACAGTCTCTGTATTTTCCAAATCCAGAAGAAAGACACAAAATCAAGTAACTTATTCAGTTTGTCAGCTGATATTGCCGTATTAGTGTATGTTGCCTTCAGATCCTGTCTCCAGAGGTTAAGAGACCAAAGACAAGTTATTATTTTGGGACTATGCTGGGGAAATATCATTTCATAATTGTCTTGGTTTCTGTATTTTCACCTGCTCATGCATTACTGGCCAATGTCAGAGAATGGTCAAGACAGATCTTTCATCTGACTGAGTATGGCTATTCTTCTGTTATAGTTTTGGTTGAAATCAAAACACGTTCCTGAATTTTTATTATTTTTATTTTAACATAGACAGCTCTGTCATAATGGAAAAGAAGAAAATAATATGCTTTGTAATATCCCAGTGATATTGGACAGTAAAGAATGGACAACTTTATGTCTTTGGATCCTCAAATTTTCAGGCTGTTCTGAGGATCTTTCACAGTTGGTATTTCTGTGGGTTTCTACTGGATCACTTAGCTTTATAGATGCCATTTTTGTTTGACCTCTTTGGTAGTTGTGACAAAAATGTACAAAACTGCTAAAGAAGGGACTGACTCCACACACTTGCAAGAGTATAAATTGTAATTATTTCCTTTTTTTCTTTCTTATTTAAGTGATAAACCATGGGCATAGAATATTTTTAAGTGAGACCACATAAGTAATCCTGTCTATCTTGCAGTGCCTGATAGACATTTCTAGTATGAAATTAATGTGTTAACCACTCCAGAATATTTCTTGAAAACTACTTAGGACATATTATTTGAAAGTTTGGTTCCATTATGAAGAGTGACAGTATTAAAGTGTCACCTTTTAACTTATCAGATCTGCTCCACATGTGTGTTCAGAGTTTTATCTCCTGACTTCAGTGGCAGAAATACATCTGTACTGCTTCTTTTACTCTTGTTCATCCTTCAGAAGTGGCACAGCTCCATGAAGAGATCTTGATTCTGCTCTTTTCTGTGTAACTTTATTATTAGAAGTGTTTATTGAGTTTTAATTAAAAGGATACATCAGATAGCCTCAAGAGACTGTATCCAAATCAGTGATGTTGCGCTAGTTCAATATATACATTGATGACAATGGAACTACTAAGATATGATAACAGACCTAATTAGTTCTGCACAAACGTTATTTACTGATGGTCATGTAGCAGAGAGGGAGGATCCAGGCTGGCTTCAGATGCACAGTGATTTTTTTAGAATGGCTACTGGGAGAGAAAATGGGAAGCAAATAGCCCATCTCTAAAACTAATAGATTTGATCTAAAATTTCTGAGAGACATCAACTTCTGAACTCCATGTTGCCATTTTTACTGGGCTGCTTTTCTGAGAATAGTTCTTTGGATCCCTGAGCAGTGGGAAGGGTAATATAAAAGGACGTTCAGATCATTTTAAGGTTTTTATTTTGACTCTGTGTACCTGAGAAAGGGTAAAGCAATCCTGTTGTTCAAATTTCTGTGCAGAATTTTGCCAGAATGTTATTTTTAGCTTGCCAGTGAGGCTACTTTGTGTGTATGACTCGTGTGCCATGCTGTTGAGTACTTTTATTTATTATTTATATAGCCATGCATATTCCATGAAATGGACATTTCTCTGTCACCTTTATTGATGGCTGAAGATCTATGGAGAAAAAAGCTAGCTCTAAAAAATAACTCCATATTGAAGACGGACATGAGGAGTTCAAAATACAAGCTTTTCTTTCCCTAGATCCAAGTTGCGTCCAAGTCCTCAAATTGTCCTGTGGGGAGGAAGTAAAATTCTGTAATTGACAATGGGTTAATATTTGGAGGCTTGCTCTCTATCCAAATTTCCTGGCTTGAATCCAGCATCGGTTTCTCACTAGGAAAAAAAAAAAGACAGCTAATCGTAAACACATTCTTGTGATGGTCACATGCTTGGGAACTATGGTAATGAAGGTTGTATAAATATATAGACAGAAAGCAAAACCTATGATGGGATTAAAATGTAGAAAAGAGGCATTTCACCTCTTACCCAAAGCCTTTCAACCTCCCAGAGTAGTAAATTCGGATTTTTTTAATAAATTAAACAAATAGCAATTACGTTGGAAGGTTCATAGGATTATACTTATGCCATGTTATTATTCATTCGAATGGTAGTTTTAGAAATTAGGTATTACAGGATTTTCATGTTTTCTGCTTGCCTTGCCTTTATGTACCATTTAATTGCAAAGTGTTATCTAGTCCCTGTTAGTAAAGTTTTCACCTAGGAGAGGTCTACAGGCTTTCGTGGGTAGATCTATTCCACTCCCCTGGATGATCAGTTATTTTAATGAAAGAAATAAACATAGTGGGAAAGGCTCTTAGGCAAATTGTTTCTATCTTGAAATACTTTTCCATATTCATATCAGCCTCAATGCAGCAAAACTGAAAAACCTTTCATAATTGCCGTGATATACTGCTTTTAATAGCCCGGTACAAGAAAGAAAAAAAAAAATTTAAGTGCTGTCTCTGGGGACTGACTAACAGAACAGCAAAGATGGGTGGAGGGGGAGAGTCAGGTGAAGCCAGCTCAGCAATGTCTAAAGTCAACACCACATTGGGGCACACATGGGTGTGACACCCACAAAAGAAGTTGCCATGTAGATCATAGCCCTGTTGCTTTAAATCCATTCATCTCTTGAGGGATTACATGCAACTGATTTGATGTTTGAATAAATAAATGAATGTTGTGTTATTCTTGGCTTAGTAGACTATTATAAGGCTCATTGCTTCAGGCTGTTGACCAGCTTATTGATGACATTTTTGTCCATCCATTAGGGAAAGGTGAATCAATATTGGTTATTAACAATCCTTTTATTGCTGTGAGCCTCCCGTGCATGTGGGATATGATCAGCTATGCTGTTCCCAGCTCTGGTATTGATTCTACACATGAAACAGAAATATAAACAGCAGAAGCCATCTTCTGCCTCCCTCAAATTGTTTGCCGACTCCTGCTGTAAAATAACATGGACCATTTTTAAGGGTCTGGTTTTGGTTCATTGGGAAGAATTTCATTCTTCAGATTTAAAAAATCCAGCCATGGGCATTGCCATTGCTTTGGAAATACTCAGTCATCAGCATCTTCAGATGTCTCTGTATTCTGCTTGGATGCTGTCCCTTCTAAGAAATATTCCTCTCTTGTCTCCTCAAGATTACACTCCGGATAATCCGGTCATTTTTTCCCAGGGGCATGAGATTCATTTTCCCTAACTTTAGCATTTAAACCTTAGGTGTTTTGTCAAAAATCAGCTTCTAAGCTTACTGTAGTCAATGGAGAAGACCTCTCAATAGGCATTTGTAGAAGGCAGTTGTCTAAGATACTGAAGATAAATTGTCCTCTTGAGCATCTGTTTTCATTGACAACAGAAGCAGTCTTATCAGCTAGCTGTGTGTAGGTCTTTACTTTCTAGACTAAAGAAAAATTAAGCCAATCCTACTTAATATTGTCTTCTGAGATAGCACGCTGACCTAGACAACATGCAAATTGTAATTAATGGCAAAGCAAAACAAAAAAGATCACAATGTAACCATACAATCAAACAAACTGTATGCCAAAATATATGGATTGCATTCACTCAGACATGTGAAGATAAACATAAATATAATTCCTATCTATCTATCTATCTATCTATCTCCTGACTTAATATCTAGAAGGAAATGAATCCAAGGAAAATTTGAGCAATTGGTTCTATTATTTTTCTCTGATTTATATGTAATTTTGTCTCCTCTACTATAGTATCTGAGATGACACATATGTTTAATATATATCCTTATGATATTACTCTGAAGGAAGTAAAGGAATATGAGCCCCATTTCACAGCTGATAAAGTGTGACAGTCCAACTAATGCCTGAATTTAAGCTCTTCTCTCTTTCTAATGTCAATATCTTTAGATGGTGACAAATTGAATAAACTTACAGAGGGACCTATACTAGGGGCTTGAGCTAGTTTCTACAATATAGCTTCATACACCAGATACCCTTCCCCCGCCCCCTTTTTTTTTTTGTTATGTATTGTCTGAGAAAGTCTGCTGACTCGTCATTCTTAGTTTAGATGGCGTGCACTTTTTTCCTTGGAAGGATTGCGCTAACCTATGGGACACAGCAACAGTATTTACCTGCATCTCGAACGCAGCCTGATTAATCATCCATTTTGGAGAAGAAAAGTGAAATGACTTCTTTATTTTTGAGAGAGGGAGACAGGGATATTTTAAAAAATATATTGTTCCTTTCTGCTGTTTTTCTTTTCTGGGGTTTTCCGTCTCTCTTGATTTCTGTCCCAATTTTTCTTCCTTGTGTCTTCTGTTTTCCCTCAAACATCATTTTTTAAGGGTTTGGACAGTATATTTTTCCGTTGATTGTGTCTTCCTTTTTTGGTACCACCAAAGTGCACCAATATCTACTTTTTTGTTTAATTCATTAAGAAACTTAGTGTGCAAAGTATTCTGGTTGTGATTTTTCTCCCAGTTGACTCAGTGGTTTTGAGAGAAACTTTTTGCGTTGTAGCGTCCTCTTCCAGTTTGATTGTTTCTCTTCTCTGACCTGACATTATCACAATGGCACACTTAACTAGTTTTAGATGGTAAGTATCAGCTAAAGCTTTGGTAGTCAGTGGAGAGTACAATTCAGAGCTTAGAGGGGATGAACCACGCTCTGGAGACTCCTCCCTCCTCCTCTTGACTGTGGGAGGGATCCAGCGCTTTGCTGCCATGCCAAGAGTTAGGCGTGATGAATCTGGGCCAATGAGTCTCTAGCCAATTAATTAGACGCTAACAAAGAGTTACCTGCTGCAAAGGAATAGTTTAACAAGTAATTCAGGTAAAGATTACTCTTTTTTATAACTAGACAAAAAAAAAAAGTGCTGCGCATGCAAACGCAGATGCAGGGAATGCTTTGGTTTCATTCAGAGCCCAAATCAGTACTGGTCTTCCTAAATCTATTCCACTGACAACAAATATGTGTATCCATTGTGTATGGGATTAATCATGCTCCTAAGGACATGATCAGAAGTCTCCCATTAATTTCAGTGAAGTTTGGGTCAAGTTCTGAGGTACCAGGGACTTCATTTTTTCTTTTGGTTGTTAAGAAGTCACATTTGTTAAGGATTTAATCTGGTTTACCTTCTTCTTTTTTGCTACCCCAGGAATGATGTGGTAGAAATGAGACTGTTCAGCTTGTACAGCACAAGTTGTGCAATACACGTGGGCAAGTAGAAGCAGCTTTGGGACTTTTCCTCAAGGTTTTATACCAATTTCTGTTAAGACTTTTGACATACTAATGCAGCCCTGGCTCAGGACTGACTGGCAAGTTTCACTCTGCTGTGCCGGTTGGGAGAGAGAAGAGAATCCCCTTTTCCTTTTCATTTCTCAGCATTTGGCCTTTGGTAGGCACCAACAGGGAACTTCCAGGATCCCCTAAAAGGTCTGAAATGTGACTTTCAGCAAGACCTGGAATCCCCTAAGACACTGCTAAAAATCTCTCCTGAATGCCTGTTTCTTTTCTCCTAGTGATGGTGGCAGGTTGCTGATCTCTTCAGAGTGGGTCCTGTGGTCAGTAAGGTGCTTGCCTCCCCCTCAAGGATGAATGTCTGTCAGCAAGGTGGTTCATTGGCATTCTGCTGTGAAGATGGAAGAAATCTGCCTGTAGCAACACAGCAATGGCAAGGTCGGTGAAACCAAGGGGAGAAAGAAAAGAGTTTGCAAGGCTTTTGCTCTCAGTGGGGGAAATTAAAGGTGGCTTGTGTTATAAAATATTAAATAGTGATTTAATCAGCAGTGAGATATGTAAGTGAGCTTAATTAGAAATACATATTATTCTTTGACTTTAAAGCACAAAATGAAAAATTAAAGCAATCTTAGAGGATATGTAATCAGCAAGGAATAATATGTTGGAAAATGAGCCTGATGTTGTAATTGGTGTATGCAATTAAAATTAATTAATTTTAGTTAGCATACATGCATGCAAATATGAAATCAACGAATTTCAGATATTAAACTCATAATTATAGTGATACTATTGCCAGAGCTAGTGACAGAGGAATTGACTTTTCAGTGGTAAATACTTGCTCTTCAGATTTGAGGTCTGTTCTCTCTGCTATCGTGTCAAGCTGAAACCTAATGATTAAAACTATTTGATCAGCCATGATTAAAAAAAAGTGTTTACAATCCCCCTCATTTTGACTTCCACTTCGTACCTTCTCAGCTATATCAGTCATACTCACCTATGGGATAACTGCAAGACATTTTTTCATCAAAAGCAATTTGAGTTTAAGAAGTTTCCACTCACACACTCACTGATTGATATACTGGTTGATATACCTCTCCCCCCCTAGATTGCTCTCCCTGTCTCTTTGCTAATACAGGCTTGCAGAACCGTGCTGTAAACTAACTCATGAAATGATCCAACTTTGTGACAAGAAATCTTCCCTCTGGTTTCTATGCAGAGTATTTCATTCTTTAATAACTATTCACCAAACAAAATGATTGTCTTTATTTCACCTACAAATAAAACCCACAATGCCAGCAACAAAATTGCTCCAGTGTAAGGAAATTACAGAGAGTAGCAGCCCTTTTGGCTCTGGTCAAAATTTGCTTCATGTCTTTACAGTTCCTTGCTTTGGAGCCTGACATACTGTAACAAAAGCTCCTGCTTTTCCGAAAGTCATCCAAGGTAACATAGGAGCAATTTTAACGCAGAATTATTATATTGCTACTAAAATGAATAAAAAGTCTAAAACAACAGAAGTATGATAACTCTAAAACTACAGCTATTATTAAACATTAGATAGGGTACATTATGCTCTAACATTTTTTGATCCAGTTTAGCCTAGCAATCAGCACCACATTAATCCCCTTCAGATTATATATGCAATCCAAAACAGAAAGCAGACCCCTGTTGGCTCAAAGTATCATTAAAAAAAAAAAAAAAGCCTTTAAAATAGCTTTAAAGTAAGCTTCCCTGTTCTCCCATGGTATAAACATACATGGAAGGAGAATTCAAGGACACTCTCTAAGAGAGATGGAAAGGAAAGATGTGCTGATGAGTGAAAAGGAGGGCAGAGCTCCCCTGCTTCCACCTGTGCATACCTGTGTACCCAGCACACCAGACTGTGCCGTGCCTTTGGTTTTCGTTTACTCCAATATTCTCTCCTGTTCTGGCAGCGATCTATTCATTGAAAATGTGTTTCCTGAGGAAAGCCTCCAGCTATTTAAAAGCAGCCATTTCTCACACAGGGTGTCTGTGAAGGCTCACCCAGGTTACAGGAATGAGGTGCATGGGGAGGGTGCAGGAATCTCTGAAAGACAATTAGGCAATTAGGCGGGTACCACTGCCAGCACACCTTTGTGCTCAGCGCCTGTTGACTCAGTGAGGAGAGCTGAAGCTGCTTTTACTCTGGCTTTCTCTGTCTGTTTTAGGTACCCGTAGGTTTTTATTTCGATGTCCCTTCCCCCTCTTTTGCACTGTAGCCTGTTTGTGTACGCACCGTATATTAAATGCAAGTTAATGTATTGAAGGAATGATAATTAGGTGATGTAGGTAGTCTGTGTGGAAAGATCATGTTTGTGTAAAAATGGAACCTGACCGGAGTTATACAATCACCAGGAAAATGTCTGATTTGTCTAAGCATTACCACTTTTATCCGCTGCACGCAATAGCAACAGGAATCAAAGCAGCTAACTTTCCATCATCTCAGGACAAAGGTGCCTGTTTGATTCAGCTTCAAGGGCTGCATGCACAATCAGACCCCTGGAGATACTGAAAGGCAGGAACCAGAGAGATGCTTCGACAAAGTTCATAGGGAGGAAGCCACCTGCATGGAAAGAAAAAGAATGAGAAGGGAAATGAAAAATGGGATAGGACATGAATATGCTCAGAGGTCACAGGAAGGTCTAAAAGGGGAAGAAGATATTCAAAAAGACACTTAGAATGGAAATATGGTTGCTATTAAAATAAAACACAGTCATTACTTAGGCTTAATGAAGCTGAATTTAATCAAGAAGGAATTGAACAAACTGTTTGATGATTACACATTGTAATGTAACAACATAGTGTGACAGAGCTTTGCAAAATGGTGCAAATGCTGTCCCTTCCTCCACATGCATGGAGGTGGAGCAGGCAACCTGCACAGCAACACAGCTCCTTTCGGTGTCGGGAAGGGTCAGGTCTCCAGGGCTCTCTTTCCCTGGCAAGTGCAGATCTCAGGTGCTGGCACGGAGGGGAGGAGAGGAGTGCCTTGGGGTGCTGTGTAGCAGTCAGCTAGAAGTGAGAAGAGTCAAATGGGGAGCAGCTTGGTGATTAAATCTCCTTTATTCACTGAGCTGCAGCTTTCTCAAAAGATCTTCTGCATGTTTTCTCTGAGATGTATGCCTCAGCTCTCCCACTCCCGCGTCAAATGTCAAGCATGGTCATCCCAAATTCTGGGTAGAGAACTGTGCCTCTGTGCATGCGCTTGCGCTGCACAATCCCTGTTGGTCTCAGGGGTACAGAGAAGCAGACATCTAACAGGCTGTGTGGCACCCCAGCCACTCTGCTGTCACCTCTCACACCAGAGAGTCACCCTGAGCAAGTGCTTGAAAAGTAGGGTAATGCAAAAGTAAATACACAGCTACAGTCTTCTGGGGTCAAAGGTCTGAGTCTGGAGGGATTCTTTGGACTGCTTTGTTTCCCAATAGCGATTCTGCAGCTTACTATATTTATGCTTGCTTTAGCTGCTCCACTTCTAACAGTGTGGTTCTTTTTGTGCTGATATAAGGCTTCGAAAAAATACGTGCATCCAGGAGATGGACATGTCCTCGCTCCTGCAAGGTTACAGGAGGCCTGGCACACGCCAGTGCAATGAGAGAGTGGTTTAAGGGGGGGGCAACAATTCAGCCACACCGACGCTGCAGAGCTGCTGCTCTGCTCTTCAGGGCTGGCTCTTCGTCCAGTGCTCTGTGCCAGCTGTGCTCAGCGCTGGCCAGCATGACACTTTCTTTGGGTTTGCCTTTTGCCACGATGGCGTCTCTCAGAGGAAAACAGAATATCTGAGGAGGTGCGTACCTGCGCCATATATCTGTGGCAGTAGCTTTTACTGATGCAAACAGTAATAGAGATTGGTGAGGATCCACGGTGTGTGGCTCAGTGGCCAAGAAATTTGAATGAATGGAAGAAGAGGTAAAAGTTTCATTTACCGTCTTTGTATTTGGGCAACAGGTGTAAAGAAGTTAGTGATTTTGTTGCCTGCGTGGCTATACAATCATCCTAATTTTCTGAAATTTCACTTTCACATAGCAGAAGGTACGAGCACAGCTAGGTTATGTTTTTTTTCTTTTTTTCTGAGTGAGTGAAAACAAAGGGACTAGTCTCTGCTGCTTTAGGATGCAGATGTATTACTCTCATCAAATTTTACTATCAAAAGTCTGAAGGTAGAGTTTATGGCAGGCCATTATTCCAGTTTTATGTCCTGGTAACTTTTACGTAGTTCTTTAAGAAGGAATGCTTTTAAAGTCACCTTATTTTGCCCCCTTTTCCGTCAACAACTGTTGTTGGTAGCTGCAGTAAAAACAAATTCTGATGTGTGAAAATAACATGCTCTGTTTGCTTTTCAACATAGAGAGATTAAAGGAAATAGTGTGATAATTATTAATTTTGCTCTTTTAACTGAATCTGCACATTTTTCATCTGTCCCCACTCCTCATTTTGCTTCAAGAGGTGTTTTCTTTTTAACTCATGTTCATCTGATAGCTATATTTTGAGGTGGGAAATCCCTGTCCTATTCCTCCAACCAAAGCATAAAATAAATGCAAGAAACAGAATCTTGAATCCACATAAAGGCCTGAGGAAGGAAGAGATAGGTCACTCTGAAACTTCTAACATCGTAGCCTTTTATGAGAGCATACTACAATTTGATCAAGAGAAATAAGCTTTGCTTGTTATTTGTTGAGTCACCTGATCCCTCAGCCAATAACAAACTTTTTAATTGGATATTGAAATTAAAGCTATGAACAGAAAGTACTTTATTGTTTGCATTGAATTGTGTTGTGACTAGTCATCAGTGAGTTTAATCATCACCTTCTAATGTTAGGAAAAAGATTATTTAAAGGCAAGGTGTGGTGGCATTAGTTCAATGTTATTCTAGGAATCTAGCTGCTTTGCCTCCAACAGAGGTTTTGTGTCTCAGCCTTGTGCTTAGACCCTGTTGACATAAGTGGGAGCAAGGCTTTGGAGGCAGTGAAAGATTGCTCCTGGAGCCAATGTGCCTTGCATGCAAGAGTGAGGTATTGGCAAAACAATATGAGGGAAAGTTACGTGGCTGATTGTACACTTATTCTTTGGCTAAGTGAGGAAGCCAGATGAAATATGTAAATAGAAGATGGATTTTGTGTCAGTCAGGGAGCAAAATGGGCCAGTATTTAATCACACTGTATTGTTACTTCTCAGAACATGAAGCAGATGTAACGACACTTTTCAAGCATACAGGCTGCAGGAAAAATAGGTTTTATTAAATACTCTTAAATTTTCATTTTGACCCCAGTAATAGTGGAGAACAATGGTGATCACGGATGTTGAAAAGCCAAGCTCCTGCCAATCATGAGATTTTAAAAAATTGGTAGGTTAATGTGTTTAAATTAAAACTGAATGGATCATTTAATCAGGTGCCTCCAGGAGCAAAAGAAAATGCCAAGTATTGTGTGACTAGTGAAAAAACCTAAATTCCGAGAGTCTCCAGACTGCATTTACTTAAATCCCTGGAGCTGAATTGCCTTTTGGAGAAGGTACTTCCTAAAAGTGGTGAAGAGTAAAGAGAGAGCTGGAGATGAAGGAACACAGGTGGAAAGTACATTGTAAAAGAGGGAACTAAGGATTATCAGGGGAGTTGCATTCTTATTACTGCCTGCCTTTTAAGTGATTTGTAGGCTGGTTAAATAGTCTTGTGTCATATCTGTGCCAGGATCCTACATATTTCAAGCTGTTCTGCTAATGCCACTGTTGAGGAAAGGATGCTTGGTTTCTTGATAGGTCTACATGCCTGACTTGGAACATGTTTTTCTAGTCCACACTGCTGGGGGCTACATATGCAGCTTCCCCAGGCCAGGACCAATATGGGCCAGAATATTTTACTGGTGCTTAAGGGGGCACTCCAGCAGCTAAGGATTTCCAGAGATCAAGGGCCTTTTCTCTGGGATGCACCTTCTCACCAAATGGGCTTTGGGGCTGAGACGATGCTGATACCATACCTAGGGCAGCACCTCTGTATGCTGCTGAGTGTCTCTGCAGGCAGGTAACAGGAGATACTCAAAGAATACCTGGAAGCATTTCAACTGGCACAGTGCATCTTAAATCAAAGCTGTAGACAGGGCATTTCCAACTGGTTAAAACTGGTGCACACACTAGATCCTCAGCTGGGCATCTACAGGCTGACCTACTCTAATTTAACTTCACTGCAGTTCTTGGGGCTGAAACTCCAAACTGAGAACATCACACTTCACATTCAAGGGTTTTAGAAGCCTTGGATTGATTTAACATGCACAAAACAATAGTAATAAAACCCCAGAGAACCAACCAAAGTGTACAAAGGACTTCTGCACCTGTGATGGTTTATTTAAAATCTCTCATTATCAAACACAAATTTGGCAACACATCCCTTTTTCCAGTTGCTTGTAATTTTGCCAAACTACAGCAATTTGGGCAAAAATTTTTCATGCTGGGTGTCTGCCTCAGGCTGATGGTTTAATAATTTTGCTGGTGCTTTGTTTCTGATTTATGTTATTTCAAAGAGTTTTATTACCTTTTTTTCCTTCTCCTATTTTAATATTTCTGTTTCTGCTTAAAGCTGAAAATTTTTTTGACTATTTTTATTTTGTGCAGGAAGAATGGAAGGAAAGCCTTTCATTGTCACTTGAAGGTTAATTGGGGTGTTCTTTGGGGCATTTGTCTTGGGACATCGATGCCCAGATGACAAAAGAAAAATGTGCTCCTTCCAAGGCATCGACCTGGCATAACAATGGTCTTTGATTGGGCTGAGAATTCCGTCTGATTTCCCTGCTTCCCTGAAACAAAGGGAGAAGCCTCCAACTGCAATGCAGATTCCTTCTCCTGTGTTAGACCCACCTCAAAGATCACATGCAACTCTGCTCATACCTCTGTGCCCGTTTATCACCACGGATCTGATCACTGCCAGCACTTGGGGTCTTTAATCTGATAAAACTGACAGGAGATGCTTATGCATACCATTAGGAAGGCAATATTCCATATGCTCTCTAATTGGTTTGAATTTATCCTATTATTTCAACATTTAAATGTTGCTGAATGTAATTTAGATGTGTCAGGCTCATAAAGTGTAGGCTCTGGTGGGAGTTCATTATTGAAAAAAGATACATCCACCAAGGCTTTTTCTGGCTCCAGGCCCAAACCCTCAGCATTTTGCTTACCTCACGTGTGGCTTTTGTCTGCTAGCTATACTCCTACATCCATGCTGAAGTCATCTCTGACACATTCTTTTTATCGCTTCCCCTTTGGTATAATATCTTTTTTTTTTTTCTGTGTCACAATAATTTGTTTATTTAGGAGAGTGATAGCTCTTTCAGAATGCGGAGTCACCGTAACCAGAGTAAACAAAACACACTTTTGTGAGGCTGCTGAAAGATGTGAACAGCATCCTTCACTTTAGTGACTGCCTGGCTAATGCAATGAAACCTGATAGTCACCATCTTCTAATCTAGGTGTTGTGACCAGTGCTAGCATCTAGTTATTGAAACCGATGAAAGATGAGCTTCTTCTTCACGTCATGGGAATGCATTGTCTGTGGACACTATAAACATTGAGAGCTTTTCTTTCTCTTTAGTCCATTTAATCTCTAATGTGACAATTTGGAAGGCAATATAAAGGTTTAGGGCTGCACGGTTTTGTGATATATTTCTGTAACAGTACAAGTCACCCTGAAGAACGTCTTGAGCACCATCATAGAACAGGTATGAAAGCATGTTAATGCCTTTGACACACATGCACCCACACGGCGTGGTGCGTAATGAATGACTCAAGCTGCAAGGAATTTGTTCATTTTCATCATTCATCTCTGTAAGAAAAGTTTTTATATGGTTGTCTTGCAAATATTAGTAAGCAGAATTTAATCCACTGCTGCCCTTTAAGGGGCCAAAAGGTTTATACCCACACCACTTTATATAGCCTTCTCCTTTTATAAGGTGCAGGCATTCTGTAATGGTTTATCGCCCTGCTTTGATGGTGGCCTTAATCTCTGAAAGAGGAACCAGTTTCCCTATAGGCATTTTCCCTCATTCCAGTAGCTTTGTGCAGTTTCTTTAGGACATCATCACAAAGCAGGCTGGCAGTAAGGCCAACGATGCCATCTAAGGACAAATAAGTAAGAAAAGGTTTGTGGGTAGAGGTATGACTTTTATTAGACTTGCACCAAGAAAAAAAAAAGTCAAGCACATGCCTGACAGCTTGCCTTGCTTATGTTGACCACCTGAGTTGACGAGAAGACGCCTACAAGAGATGTGCTATAGACATCTACAAAACAGTGACCTTACAGGCATGCATGAATTATGACAAATAGGACTTGCAAGCATGTTTCAGGCATTTGGATATGACCTCACACATTTTTCTCACATTTTTCATTGATTCAATCTTGTGATGTGGGGAGGAAAGAGCTCTCTCTGGATATTGAGAGGGAATATGTAACATAATTTCTGCCTTAACATGTACCATCTTGGTGTCACATTTACAAAGCAAACCACCAAAGTTCCACCTGTTTTAACTGTTCCTGAATATGCACTTTGGGGATAGTCCTGAATTTCTTTCCCTCACTCTTGCTGAAGCCCCAGGTTCAAGTACACTAGGCTGGATTTCTTGAGGGTGAGGCAGATGGTGGTGTTCTCCATTCCCCAAGCTGTCTGCCTGCAACAGTTATAGATGCATTTTGAGTCTGAAAATCCTTGCTCTCTGGGCAAGGTGGGATTAGCAGGTAGAGAGAATAGCTGCAAAACAGGCTTCTTTTAAATAGCATAGTATATTTTCATTTATCTAGAGTTAAGAAGCATATATATCAAGGCATTATAATAATAAAAGCCTTTCTGTATATTTCTTCTTTTCTTGAAAGGTTTGGTGCACTACATAGCCTGCTCACCCCCATCTCTGGGATCAGTTAAGCAGTCTCCCTTGCTGGACCTTCTTTTTCTCTCTTGTCCCGTCTCTTACAGCATGACTTACTGCTGTCATTGACATTCTTGTTGGTAATTTACTCTCTTCCCTGGCTTGAGGCTCTATAATAGTTAAATAACGTCTCAACCTGTGCTTAAGAATAGAAAACCATTTTCATATCCAGGTAGACAGCTTTTTCCAAACTGATGTCCCAGCCAAATCCTTTGAAGATAAACCCTTTGAAGCTGTTCACCTAAGCTGTTTTATCTTTGCCTGTTTATGTTTATTTGTCATTTGTTTCCAGAGGATTTAACTTCTTCTGTCCTTTGGTTTAACTCTGGCCACAGAGATGGGATAATATCACTAAGATAAACACATGATATAATTTTCCACACCAAGTTACTGTAATTCCTCCAGTGTGGGGAGAAGATTTTGTACCAGTCTCCATAAGAATACCAGTATGTAAAAATGTCTTTCCTTTATATAAGATAACTAAAAGCATGATATGATCTCCATTTGAAAATAACTTTTGTTTCACATGTCTTTTCTTACTGGTGGTATCATCTCCTTACCTTTGACTAATCAATTTAATCTGCTTTATGCAAACTACTTTTCTTTCCTTTCAATATATTAGAATGAAGTGCATTGCTTTTGAAATTTGTATCATAGAACACCAGCACCATCACCATTTGAACACTGTATTTCTAAAGGGTTTTCTTTCTTGTACTTCACTTGGATTGATAAGTAGGTGAGATTTTATTTTTACTGCTGAGAGATGGATGCATTGGACAATGCGCAGATGTCATCAACGTGATAGCTATTGTCAGAAATCACAAGGAGATCCTGGAACAACTCATACTTTCTTCTCCCTGGATAAAATTTCATCCTTCTACAGGCCTCTCTATGTGACTATATGTGAGTGGGACATAAACTTGCAAATAACTGGTCCTGCTGCACGGGAAGTGAGTAGTAGTAAAGACTGATTTGTAAATAGTTATATACAGCAGGATTTGAATATCTGTTTACCTGTGGGATATGCCATCTGCTGAAGAATGAAAGGAGTTCTTCCTTGGCCATGGGGCATGTTGCACTCTGCAGTCAGTGTGAGCTGAATTTGACACAAAGAAGTGGCTGGCGAAACAGGCAGCTTCTCTAAATAGCAACAAGTTGATCGTAATATTCCAGGCTCAGCAAGGAATTTACAAGTCACTAAGATAATTAATGACTTTAAATGGGAGGAAAGGGCATTTGGATTTACAAGGAACCACAACTTATTTTTCAGTTTAAATTAATCACTGCTATTGTTTAAATGTCTCAGTGACACTAGGGAAAAAGATTAACTTATTTGTCTTTGGAATTTTAATAGCAATTACAATTCTCCGTAATAAACATAACCAAAATACACTCTCTTGTCAATCAAACTGACTAATGAGATCAGCAAAAGAGTGGATAGCCAGGGAACAATACCCACTTGACTGACAGGTGCCCACAAACTCTTTTGAGTATACAGGCAGCACAAAGAGAAATTCAAATATTTTCTAATTCTTTAGGGCGAGGATTGTAGGAAATTGTTTTTTTTATTCATAGTAGGATGATGCAAGTGAAGCTCATCTTAAACAGTGAAAGGTGAGGGAGCTTTTCCCATGGGCCTCCAGGCAGTTTGACCTCTTACATATTCCAGGGATGTATTTTTGCACACTTAATCCAAATTCACAACCATGGCAGAAGGGACAGCCTCCTAAAGAGCACTTACTTTCCTCATCAGCTTTTACCTGTGAGGTTCAATGGCAGTAAGATTTGTAGGAGCATGATACAAAGGTGAAATACAAAGGACACCCTAATCTTTTTGAGTGTACTGGCATTCCCAAAGTGACTGTGTGTGGCAAAATGCCTTTTCTAAAATGTCACAAAATGGCTGTTGGAGCTCTGTGGTCCCATGAGTGGCTGCACAGCTCTTTCTTAGGCAGTGCTTGTGCCTTTTCAGTTATACTGTTAAATATGTTAAACCTTGTAATGCAACACAGGAGAGAATGTCACCCAAACCGATGCATTCAGGCAGCTCTATCTTCGAATAGTTCTAAATAAAAAATGAGATTCCAAGTATTATATTTTCCTTGGTCTCAAAAAAAAAAATTTTGCAAAATCACCAATATTGCAGAATTTCCACAAGCAACACAAGTATAGTAGGAGCTGATTGAAGTTTTTCTCAAGATTACTCCAATTTCCTAAAAAAACAACCCTACAAAAGCTGGCAAATCTGCTATGACCTCTAGGCTTGTAACAAGCTGGTTCTGGAGGTTTGAAGGGTTTAGCTATTTTACCTACAGAAAAATCGAGAGTACTTGAGCCATGTGGTTCCAATCCAATACTATGTTTTTTAATGCAAACAGCCGAAAGACCACAAAGTTAGAAACAAACAAATGTAGACCATATGTACTGAACCAAATCTGTGAAATTCAGACCTCTGATTATGGGCAAAGAGATGCCCATGAAGCACAGTGTAACGCCATAGGCAGAAATATTTACTTTAATGATGGTTTGTTTTTTGATAGCACCTCTCAGATTGTATATGTGCTAGCAACACAGCCTCCAGCCCCAAATATTTGTAGTCTTCATATAAAATGTGGGCACAGTCCTTTGACTGCTGAGAATTGGAGTCATGAGCAGGACTATGGAAGTGATGTTCCCTTTGTTACATAGCATTTGTGAAATTGCTCCTGCGATCCAATGCCAGGTTAAAAAATGCAACTCCAATTTCAGCCTCTTCCTATGTACAAAGAGAGCACCAAAAATGTAATTGCAAGTAAAGCACAAAATGTGACAGCAAAGGTAATTAATCAGTGGGATGGATTACCAAGAAATGCAGTAGACTCTCCATGCTTTAAAAATGTTTCATCAAAGTTACAGACCTTTATTAATGTTATATTCTAGTTTAATTGTGAAGCATTGGGCTTGATTACAGGAATTACTGGTGAAAATCAATATGATGCAGGAGGTCAGACAAGTTGCTCTCAATAGTCCCGTCTAGCCCTAAAATCTCTGGGCCTAAGGATTTTCCACAGCTGTAGTGTGTGCAAACAGATGTAATCTTATTGATATTACTTCCTGCATTCCTTTCTGCTGCTCATGAATAAGCATGTCCCTCACTGAGGATTTTCCAATGCAACCAAATATGAGTTTATTTCTGAATAACTGCAGATGCGACAGCTACTGTTTGATTCCCATTGGGAAGCTGTGACTGCCCCCTTTCTGCCTGAACAGAGGGTCCAGCCCTGGGGCTTGTAAGATATCAGCCCGGTGCATGACTAGATTTGTATCTTTGTGGGAGCAGAATATGGAATTACACAGAGGTGGAGGAAAAATGTTCGGGAAGTTGTTTCATAGCATGTCTTGGTCTCCTGGGAAGTGTGGGTTGGGAAGTGAGAATTAGTCCCAAGGCAGATGGATTTATAGCCCGGCAAAGACAAAAGAAAGATGCAATATATAACAGAGTTGAGCTGGCTAATTATACAGCAGTGTGATTACTGAATCTCTCTCTCTCTAACCAGCCATTTGACATGTGTGTACATACGCTACCATGCAAGTGCTTAATTTTGTATATAGGCTGCTCAGCAGCAGAGTTAATAAACACCGACCTGCGTGTCCTCAGGTCACTCTTTTGTGTTGCACACTCTTTTCATGGACACCTAAGGACATAATATGATACACAACTTTGGAACAATGTTAGCCTATAAGAGCTGTGGTATAAAGTATACCACGAGTGTGAAATTAATTACCTTGCTGGGGCTACCGCCAGACTTAATGTTGGCAAGCTAAACTAGGCCAAGGTGAGCTAGGGACGTGATCACGAAGAGAACACAACTGCCGTTTAACTCAGCAGTACACCTAGTAAGAGTCAAACCACTGGTGCTGACACAACTCTCAGTGTCCCATTTTCCTAACCACGCAGGAGGAGGATGCAGTAGAGAATGAGACGGCTATAAATGGACAGATGAATTAAATATGGTCCTGGATTGAAATTGAGGTCTTCCTTTCCTGCAGGTTTAATTCTTGTTAATAATTTGCCATTTCAAAACTGTCAGGGTTTTGATGAAGGAATGCACACATGTTAATCAGGTTCCCAGAGAGTGTTTATTGTACTGAGGAAAATTCACTGTTTTGTTACCAGGCCTGAGGTCACTTGGAGAACTGGAGGTAGAGGATTTTGCAGGATTGTTTTGGAGGATTCAATTTCCTCTTTTCTAAAATAATTAGTTTTAAAAAAATATTTTTTTTTCCCTTGTGTGCAAGCTCTTACATTTCTGAATTGCAGTTCCAAATGATACAACAATATTTTTGCAAATAAGTCATTTCCCTCAAGCTACAGTTTCCAGTTCTTGCCCAGCTCTAGATTTGTAGGATGTCTGTGGGTGAAAGTGAGAATTAGGAGTTGGGAGAGAAGTTTCTGAGAAGTGGGTTATCTAGGGAGGACCATATTGGACTAACTGAGGTGTAGACAAAGACTTCAGCAATAAGGATATTTTTGCATGATGATACAAGATGCCTATAAACTCAATGAGATCTTAACTAAGTTAAGCCTTTTCTCTGAAGGGACAAAATGTTCCTCTACACTCCTCCCACTCTGTTAAGCAAAACAGTTCAGCTCCTCATTCAAATATTGGATTCAGGTTCTCATCTTTCATACATTCACGGACCGCTTGAGAACAATTTCACTCCCTTCCACAGTTCTCATTGACTTTGGTGATATGAGGTTATGTCCTTGCACTGTGGTGTTGCTTCTTTTCCTGCCCGGATGTCACTTATTTAAGCAGAAATATGTAACTCTTGTCAGAATAATAACCATAATAACTGCTATTCTGAGCTGATTCCTAGCAAACTGTTTGGTTTCTGCATGTCAGGAAAGGAGGATGGATAGCCACCTTTTTGCTTGCAGTGAGTGACAATTTGCCATGTTGCAAAAAGAAATATGACACAGTCCTTCAAAACTGAACATTTCCCTGGATTACTCTATCATAGAATTAGTTAATGCATAGGTATGGCACACCTGGAATGGAAAATAATTACGTCATTGTTGGGAAATGCTTGTCTTTTAGTTGGTACCTGTATATAAATTAAGTCCAATGTAGTATTTTCTGTGGAACCTCTCTTAATCTGAATGTCACTCCTACCCTGTGAACAGCACTATGTTGTTACCGGAAAATCACTACATCCTTTTGCTTAAACTTTGTGAGCAAAGACAACACCTGCTGTTTGTGCCCCAGGTCATAAAGAAATGCTAAAATCTGCTTGGGCTGCGTTGAGTCTAGGGATGTATGCAGGTAAACTGCTTGCAACATAAATACTGGAAAGCTCAGTACCGGGGTCCCCTAAGGGACTTGAAAAATCTTATCACAAGTTAGGTTAGCAGTCATAAACTTAATGAAGTTTACTTGGCCAAACCTATGCTGAAAGCATTTTTTTTAAATAAAAAAGTATAATTCTACTCAGCCAGGCCCATTATTAATTATGTGGATTTGAAGAAATGTGTTCATTGTACAACACTTGATAACATGGCTCTTGTGATATTTCTACACAGGACTGCAAACTAATACAGCCATAGTAGCTTTTCACTTGCATGGCTGATGACCAAAGAAAGCTGCCATTGCCCAGTATTTCATGACATTTTAAAATGAGGTCCTTTAAAAAAAGAACCGGGGTGGGGGGGGAAGGCGGGGAAGAAAAAGAAACTCTGCTGCTCTGTCAGGAAAAAATTTCCTTTGTGTCTAATGCATTTCCCCAGAATAAGGCAGGCTTGCTCTGCAGTCAACAGAGCTGTGCTCATGGTTCTGGAAGATAGTCCTCTACACTTGGCACAAATCCTCTCCTCTCGCTCTTTTGCTTGGCACAGTTGGAATTTTTCTAACTCCACAAAACCTGAGCCAGGAATCTCACCCCATCCCAGTTTTGTCTCTGTGCATCAAATTATAATTTTTTAAAAGGCACTGTGAAGCAAGAAAACGTTTGCTTTAGAATGCCATTATATGCAGCATTACTAACAAAGAGCATAGTGTAAACTAAAGATTTTTTTAAAAAAATATTTATCTCTAGGACTCCTTCTGGGAAGCGGAGATATATAGGTTTTGGATTTTTTTTTTTTTTTTAAGAAATCTAAGTCTATGCTTCTGATGACTGTGAAAGAAGCATGAAGTAAATGTCTCTGTTTTTAGCCAAAACCTTTTTTGGTGCAAATTGCACATATGGTGTCAAAGAAATATCAACTGAATAAGTGCTGCTTTCATCAAGTTACAGGGCAAAATGAAGGGGAAGAGAAGGAGGTGCAGAAGGAGGGTTTGTAGGCCATGTAGCAACAGAGCCAGGGGAGGTGCAAATTGAGTTTATTTTTCACAAGCATAAGCATGATCCTGCTTTCAGTAACGCTATTAGACAGGAAACTTCCATTTTTCTATATAGTAATTTCTGTTGCTGGTTTTTGTGTATTAATCTAGTGGTGTTTCACAAGGGAGGAAGAAGATACGTTCGTCTTATATGATGTGATCTCAAACTCAGTGAGTGCCTTCCAAGTCTTGGGGTTTAACTCAGTGAAGCACTTCAGCTTTGCCTAAATTAAGGATAATTAGCATTAAAAAACCCCATAACCGTAAAATTAACCATAATGAGCAACTTGGTGTGTATGACTAGATGGCTCCACATTGCATTATTTCTGCTTCTGTAGCTTGCACCCAGAATGCACTTTCACAATGACGGCTTTGTCAGCAGCCACTCATGGGGGCGAAGATGTGCACTAACACTCGTGACCTCTTCTCTGCCAGAGTTTGAGAATGAGCATTTCTTCATGTGGTGTGGAAGTCTGCAGTAATCAGCTAGGAAAGAGCTGAGGAGAATACAACTCTCTGGTTAAAGAAATAATACTGCCCATGTTTTCAGCATTCATTCAGTGTGCATTGCAGGTTGCCTGCCAGCCTTTCAGAACTTGCTTATGCTTCAAAAGGACTGAGTTTTATTTTTTGCAGTCAGCAACAACAACAACTGAAAAACCTGCATTACCAATGTTTTTTGCCCCATGGCTCAGCTTACGTCACCGAAACACAGAGGGGCATATTTCAGCCAGAAAGACAAAAGCACATGCAGAGAAGCAACCCTTTCCTGATGACACGGGCTACCTGGAAGCTGGCCGGCATGTGGGGTGAGCGGGAGGTCATGTTGGCTCCCTTCAGGCTGGCTGCGGATGGCTTGGCAGGGATTAACTGGCTGCAGTTACGCTGCCACTTCTGGCCTGAGTGACAATTTGGCAGGGCACTCAGGTGCAAGAAGCAGAGCAGCAATCTGTTCTCTTCCCCAGCCCTCCTGCCCAGAGCAACCTTATTTCTTCTCATTTGAGGCTGGTGCTCCCTCCTTTTACTTTATTTGTGTGTGTGAGTGCCTGTACGCCTTTCCCTGCGGTAGTGGCATTTGTAAGACACCAGCGTTTGCTCCATCTGGCTCCTGTATCTATCTATGCTCCTTCTCATGGCAGTGGGAATCCAGGGTAGATATAAAAAAAAAAATGTGGTCAACACTTTTTCTTTCTGTTTTATTCTCTGACCTGTGGGTGGCACCAGGGTCACCATCCTAGCTCCTTCTCTCTTGAGACATGCTTGTGAGTATGTGGCGGTCCATTGAAAATTAGTAAGAAGCCTGACCAAGTGTTCCCTGGCCAGGCTTCCCGTACCCTTTCACCTCTAGCATCCTCCCAGCCCCTGCCAGGGTGTTGAACCTAGCACTACGTGGGTACTTACTGTTGTCAGAAAATGTCAGTTTGCCAGAAATGAAACGTTTTTCAAAAGTGCAGTTCAGTCCTTCATTGCTGTCATAGTTTAACCCCAGCTGGCAACTAAGCACCACACAGCCACTCGCTCACTCCCCCCTCAGTGGGATGGGGAGAGAATTGGAAGAGTAAAAGTGAGAAAACTCGTGGGTTGAGATAAAGACAGTTTAATAGCTAAAGCAAAAGCTGCACATGCAAACAAAGCAAAACAAGGAGTTCATTCTCTACTTCCCATCGGCAGGCAGGTGTTCAGCCATCTCCAGGAAAGCAGGGCTCCATCATGCTTAAATGGTTCCTTGGGAAGACAAACGCCATCACTCCGAACGTCTCCCCCTTCCTTCTTCTTCCCCCAGCTTTATATGCTGAGCATGACGCCATATGGTATGACATATCCCTTTGGTCAGCTGGGGTCAGCTGTCCCGGCTGTGTCCCCCCCCAACTTCTCATGCACCCCCAGCCTACTCGCTGGTGGGGTGGGGTGAGGAGCAGAAAAGGCCTTGACTCTGTGCAAGCACTGCTCAGCAGTAACAAAAACATCCCTGTGCTATCAACACTGTTTCCAGCACAAATCCCAAACATAGCCCATGCTAGCTGCTATGAAGGAAATTAACTCTATTCCAGCCCAGACCAGCACAGTTCACAAGGTGTTTTTTAGCTGCAGAGGGCAGTGAAGGAGACTGATGAGGGGGCAGACAGGAAGATAAAATGGTGAGAGACAAGCGGGGCCGATGTCAGGAGATCACATTCCTTCACCTTGCAGTAGCCAGCATGTGATTTTTTTCAGGCGTGGGAGTGCTTCCTTCAAATCCCTTGTCTGTCCGATATCAGTAAACTCTGGGTATATGTGCATTTGGACTAAGGAGGAGGAGGAAGGCATGGGAGACAATTTCTCTTTTTTTCACAAATATTTTTGAAAGGTTTCTGTTTTTCTCTGCATCACAGTAAAATAATTCTGAAGACTTTCTGTATTCCACAACTTTTTTCATATCATTTCCCTGCCAGCTATCCTATACTCTAATAGTAAATATGACCATTTACACAATAGGTATTGTGAAGAACGATCTAGCAGTGAGCAGGTAAAACCCATGATGAATAATCAGGAAACAAACATCATCAGTCAAACACTTGGAACTGCACATTTTTGGAGTGCAGGTTTTGCCACTGATATTAATGTAAGAAATGACTGGTTGGTGCCCTATTCTTTCATTAGATGTTATGCTGAGAGTACATTTCCTAATCTAATTTTTATCACTGAAGAGCACTTGAATTTCAGGGGGTTTTTTTGGAAGAAAATCATTTGGATTTCTTAGCCCTGAGACTATTACATTCCCACTACTGCCTGATTTCACTGTGATCCAAGCTCTTTGTGCTACACCATTTTCAGAGTTAAATTATTCAGGAATGTGCCTGGATTAGACTGCAAAACTGCATTTTGTTACTCATTATGTAATTAATAATTGAAATTTCAGTCTTATTAATATTTTCTGAAATGCATTGCAAAGTTAAAATATAATTAACACATTCACAATCAGTCCTGTCTTCTTCTTTCGTGCAAGTCATCAGGAGCATAGTGACACTTCCATTGTAATGACATATCTAGGGAAAAAAATAGGCTTATAGCATTCCAAAAGGACAGACTCTGTAGGTATTAAATGGCTAAGATAATTGGTTAGTGCCATTTTATAGGTTGCATTATACATGAGAAGAAGTGTGTATTTGAATGGGATTTGCAATCAGAAAGAGAAGATGAATACTGAGAGAAATACATATAACATAGAATCCTATGTATTAGAGGATAAAGCCTTTTTAGGTCATCTGGCCCATCTGTGAGATTAAGGTAGTTCTCTGCTGCACCTCTTTTAATGCATTCCCTGCTACACCTTAGGTGTTTCCAGTGAGAGACTTGTAATACTCTCCCAGGGAATTTATTTCACAACATAATAGACAGCTGGGCTTCTTCTAATATTCATACCACATTTTCTGTCTTTTCTTCCATTCAGTATACTAAAGAAAAAGCGAGGTATGCTCCTGGAGATGTAAATAGTATTGGAAATGGTGGTCTTCCTGAGAAATAATTTATGCTCTGATTGAAACAGTGGACCAAAACGTATACAAATAAGTAAGAATATGTTCTTGCTGTGTGCTTCTCTGTCAAAGCTTGCTGATGGTCACTGCATAGTAAAGGCCTGGGAGAAAAGCCATGAGCAATAAAAGAAAAGGAATATGATCCATATATGACTGTCATAGTTTAACCCCAGCTGGCAACTAAGTCCCACACAGCCGCTCACTTGCTCCCCTCCAGTGGGATGGGAGAGAGAATCGGAAGAGTAAAAGTGAGAAAATGCGTGGGTTGAGATAAAGACAGTTTAATAGGTAAAGCAAAAGCCACGCACGCAAGCAAAGCAAGGAATTCATTCACTACTTCCCATGGGCAGGCAGGTGTTCAGCCATCTCCAGGAAAGCAGGGCTCCATCATGCATAACAGTTACGTGGGAAGACAAACGCCATCACTCCGAACGTTCCCCCCCTTCCTTCTTCTTCCCCAGCTTTATACGCTGAGCATGACGCCATATGGTGTGGAATATCCCTTTGGTCAGTTGGAGTCAGCTGTCCCGGCTGTGTCCCCTCCCAACTTCTTGTGCACCCCCAGCCTACTCGCTGGTGGGGTGGTGTGAGAAGCAGAGAAGGCCTTGACTCTGTGCAAGCACTGCTCAGCAGTAACGAAAACATCCCTGTGTTATCAACGCTGTTTCCAGCAGAAATCCAAAACATAGCCCCATGCTAGCTACTATGAAGAAAATTAACTCTACCCCAGACAAAACCAGCACAATGATAATTCCTAAAGAAATTTCATAGGGTTTCGTTGTTGCATACTGTTGACGCTGGATTAAGTTTCAGGGAATAGGGTTTCAGCTCCAGTTTTTGCATGCACCTTTGGAGCACAGAGACATTGTTGGAATACATAACGAAGTTTAACATTCCCTCAAGAATGACCTTGCTTTTCTGTGCTATAAACTGAAACGGAAAAACTGCTAATTTCAAGTGTTCTAGGCCAAGAAAAAATATATTAATCATAAAAGTGACTGCAGCTTGCTTCAAAAATAATTGGCAGTTAATTTGTTCCCTGCTTTTTGTCATCCCAGTGGAATTCAGGCAGCTGAGGCTAGACCACAGGTAAGAAATTATCTGTGTGGCTTGAAAATGGCAATGCTATTCTGTCGGAGGCTATACAAGAAACCAGGCACGGACACCCTGTCCAGGGCTCCAGTCTACTTTTTACTAAGTTCCACGTAGAGTAGTTAGTTATATGTCTGCCCTGGAAATAAAATGACAGTTGACCTGAGGTGTCAGAAGTACTCTTTCAAATGGCTCAGAAACTGCTTTTATTCCTGCCTCATTTCAAATACCACCTAAATGGCAAAGAAAGTTTATAACTAGACTCAGATAAACTCACTTTAGCAACCTGTGTGTGCATCTTCCCAACTGAAGCCACCTTGTCAGATCAATAGGCAACAGAAGCCTTTACCTCATTTAATAGATCATTAAATAGGTCCCACATTCTTTTATCAGCTCCTTAGGTGATTTCAAGAAATCTACTACCATAACCACTGCTTTGGCATTCCAACTGCGCTTGCATGGAGGCAGTAAATCGGGACCTCCCAGCTACTTACAGCCCAGTCTTTCAGTCTTGTTACACAGCACGCAACACACTTCATATCTCACCATCTTATTCCCCATCTTGCTTTCCATACAGCTTTCTTCAATAAGGTGCCTGGAAAAATGGTCACCCAGGTACTGTACCAATAAAATGCAAAACCAACCTTGACCACTTTTAGCTTCATCAGTTCTTATTCACTTTTTCAGTAAAGAAATAATCTTGTTGTCTAGCAACATGCTTCAAGTTTTGCCAGACCTGTGATTCATCATGTCTCACCCTATTTGACATACCTGCTAAGGCTAAGAGTTAAACGAGACATGCTTTGTTCTCTAAATAAGCAAGCTAAACATTGCATTTGATTACCCATTTTGTTAAGTAGCTGGCTACTTTAGGAAAGGAGGTTGGTAACCAGCATGGCCAGTTCCTTCATTTAGTGTATGGATGGGTGGGCAAAGGTGACTGAGTGACCTGTGCTTCACAAGTTATTGCTTCTCATCTCATTTGTGGTAAATGGGCATGTTTACTTACTGACCAGTTGCAGAGTAAAACTGGCCTCTTAAACTGATTGCATATATGCTTTTCATCTGAGCTGTGAAGCAGAATGCCTTATCCCTTGGTGTGGTTCACAGCATACTCATTATTGTGGTTTACGTGTCTCAGCTGGTAAGCAAGGGCTCAACTACTTTCATTCACATGCAGGCTCTTCCATCTTCCACAGAAAAACTCCGATCTCTCCCAGTTGCAGGTATTATTTCTTCTTACGTTGTGCTATTTCTTTTGGACTAATGGAATAAATATATTCATATATATGTACACATATATGCATGTATACATTCACTTGTAAATATATACATTTAAATATGTATATAAAAGAAGCAGTAAGTCGAATGTGGTATACGAAAGAATCATGTGCTGGGTCAGGGACTGGAATACTGTATTTGCTGGGTGCGCTTCTCTGAGTCTCCCTTGACTAGTCTTTTATACTGCTTTTGTCTGCGTGTGAATAAAAGCTTAGTTCTCCTGAATTTGATGGTTATATGGAAGTTTGACCCTTTTTATCTGTAGAAGACATAACGTACAGACAGTAGCAAAGCAGGGATCCTTCCCAGGCTTTTTGAATAGGTGTGGCATTGGAGCTGTAAGGGGTTAGAATATGAGCTTGGCGTTATGGATATGAAGTTCTTATTTCCTCCCTTGGCTACCGAACTTCTTGCAGCTACCTAGTCCTTAAAGAGAAAGGCAGTTTCCAAAACAGTTAATTCCTTGGTCTGTTATTGCTAGCAAAACATACTGGAGACTAAATTGATAAAGGCACTTTTAAAGACTGTAGAATGATGAGAAATGATGGCAGGTTGGACACCCGTTTGGGATTAGGATGCATGATTGCGCAAATCCCAAGAGTAGAGCTCCCACATCTGTTTGTGCAGGTAGGAATGCTGTTTGACAAGGGCACAGGATGATGTTAGTGTCACAGGATTATTGAGTACAGCTTGAACATACTTGGCAGTATCCCACAACCTTCTCTCCTACTCCAGATTCTCCTCTGATAGCAGAACTGTCTCTAGCCATACGTTAATTTTTCTGATGGCTTCTGAAGTTTCTGGATAGAGGATGTCAGTGAAGATGACTGAAGGAAAAAAATAAAAGAAATGATTGGTGAGCCCTGAATCACAGGCAGAAAGTTTCATTCTCCTTCCTCACTCCTATGTGGGCCACTTCAACAGGAGCCCAGGGGACTGCTTAAATCTCCTCTTAAATGATAAAAATGTAAAGCTGATTTCCCGTTGACTGGTATATTATGCAGTCGCTCACACCAGGATAAAGCAGTTGGAAAGGTGTGGCATTCTGATTTGGTACAATTTTTATTTTATTTCCGCTGTTTTTTATGAAATTATGTAAGATTTGGGACAATGAAGAACTGGAAACTATATGTCTGACTATGCCCATGACTGCCTGCTACCGTGCACAGTAGGAACACTTTCAAAAGTCACCATGTCTAATTAAAAGCCACCAAGGAAGTTCAGCCAGCAGCAGAAGTCTGCTTAGCAAATTGGAGGTTCACGTATGGATAGGGAGGTAAGAAGATTAAGAATAAACTTTGGCATTAAGAAAAAGACCATTAACTATTGCACATTGTCACTAATTGTTTAATAAGATAAAAATGTTAAAATACCAGAAAATTAAAAGTGATAAATATAGTTCTGGTGTGACTTAGTGTGCCAAGCTAACAGAGGGCAAGCAGAAGCAATAAGTTTTTTGAGCTTCCACAGAGCTGAAATCTCCAGAGATCGCAAGTAGGAGAATATCTGGTCCAATATGTGCATCTATATGGATTTTAAAATATCTGGAGGATGCAACTGCAGTAGAAATGAGAGCTGCAGAAGTTGGAAAGTTGGCACCTGGTGGGCAAATTCACTGACTGCCCCATGGGTTTTTTTGTACCTTTTGTTGCTCTTGTTTATTTTATTCATTTATTTAAAAGTCAGCAACAACAACAAAAAGCTTTATTTAGCCTGTTCCTCTATTCTTTGCTTAGGCAAAACTGCCAGCAAATTTTCAACATAGGAAACAGGGGAGCTCTTAGCAAAAAAGGCTATATGTTGCTATATGTATTCTCACAATACTCTGTGATAAAGATAGCCCAAGGAGATCAAATTATAGTTTTACAAAAATAGCTCCTGCCCTCCCTGAATTCCTATGCTAGATTCTGACATCCTTGTCGTAAAGAGCCCCACTGTAAACTCTGGGATTGTTGATGTAGCAGTCTGTAAGATTTCTCAATATGAAGAGAAAAAGGACAGAAAAATACAGCCTTTATTTTGGCCTTATCAGCTATAAAACCTCGCCTTGTTTTGTATGATAATGGCAGGATAGTATCTATTCTTTAAATTCCCTTTTTTTTCAGATCTAATCTTGTTTCCAATGTTAATTCAACACTTTGTAGGGATTTATCAACACTTAGAAATTCCATAAAACCTGGAATTCAGATAGTCAGGGAGGAGAATTAAAATCCTGGAAAGCCTGGGAATACATAGGCAAGTCACATAGATGGGAAGGAAGTAAGTGTTTTAAAGAGGATTTCTGTCTATGTGTGTGCCATGTGGAATAATTTTCAGCAGATGCATTGGGCAACGTGTGAAGGAATGGGCTCTTTGGTTCAACTACAGCCCAAATCAATAATTGTTTGTATTCTGATAGCAGCTAAATGGTCTGTGGGAAATGACTTAGTGGTCTCACTCCAGTCTTATGAGTAATTGTTCATTACATGAAAGCACTAATGAGCTGAGCAAAGAAGAAAATGTTGGAGGGAATTGTGGAGACTGCATCTACTTTTACTCTGCATTTCAGGGCTAAGATATACAAGCAGGGCCAGAGGGAGTTTAGAAACTGAGTGGACCAGTGCTACAGCTCTTGTCTGGGTAAGATGGGTATTTTAGCCAAGAGGGCTGGCAATTTGGTACATCGCACAAGCATCAAAATCATGGGATGATGGGTGATGACGGCAAAGACTGCTTCAGCCTGGTGGTGTCTCTGGACCTGGATGTGACCAGCTCTGTGCAAGTCAGGATGGTGCCACCTTGGCCACCTGCCCCCTGAATCACGTACCACTGCCCACGGCAGGCCAGCAAGCCGGCAGCAGGACGTTGCTGGTGCTGGAGTAATGAGGGGAGCAGGCATCTGAAAACAGGGTGGCTGGGCAAAAAGAGCAATAAATGCAAAGATAGAGGAAGATGATGTGAACCACACTCCCTCTTTCACCACGGGCTGCCACTAAGTTAACTGGGCTTGTGCTTCTGTCGAGATTTTCAGATGCAGCAGTGCCGGGGGCAGCTCTGAGGGCACCTTTCTCCCAGCTCATTATGGAGTCTCGGTCTCTCACTTTTCAACTCCTTGCATGTCTAAGGAGGGTGAAGCACAAGAGGTGCCTCCCAGCCAAGAGCCGTGGTGCCTCCCGGGGGCAGTGGCAGTGGCTGCTCCTACCTCTGCTCCCCCCGGATGAAATCCTTGCAGAACTGGCTGCGTCTGGTGCCAGTATCCCTTTCTATAGGGAATCATTTGCGTTGCTTACATCATGTGCTGGATTTAGAAGACCTCCAGGGTTACCATGGCAACAGTTTCTGCTTAAGTATAGGTAAGAATGTAAGTTTATTTTAAATAAGGTGAAATGAAGGAGGGGGGTGAAAAAAGCTCTCGCAAAGCACCTAAGCCACACAGATCTGTCTAATCAGTTTTGTAAGAAAGCTTCTAAAGTTAATTTCACATCCCCGAGGTTACATCCTCCTCATAACAAAAAAAGATCAGGACCTGTTTCTTTGGACTGTCGGTGCTTGTGGTGGTGGCAAACCTGGGAAGACACCACAGACATGAAGACAGAGATGAATCTCTGCCTCCTCTCCATGTTCCCCGCATGCACATTGCCAAATACTCTGAGTGCGGCAGTGTCGGAAGATGAATAAGACCTAGAAACAGCACATCTAGTTGGATGCTCTGAGGATTCATGGAGTGTGGGATTAATGCAATTTGCTGCTGCTGCTTGTTGTTAGCAGAAGAGGCCAATATGCTGTCCTTCATATTGTGGCCCGAACTCTGCCCTCAGTGGTATCCTTAAAACCTGAAGCCTATATATAAAAATATAATGTATGTATATATATCTGTATGTGTATATGTATGTATATATGTAATTATTGTGTTCTATCATTGGAAATTAACAAAAGGAAAAAAAAAAAATACCATCTCCAAAATAGAAGTGTTCTGTTTATAATAAAATTATCTGGAGCAGAAAAAGCAATTTGTGTTTGATAAAGCACTGGTATGAGTGCTGCTCCTAGAAGCACTATAGGATTGCCCCTTTTTGCTTTTTACCAGCCCAATCGGAGCACTCTTTCTATCTCAGCTCCATAATTGGCACTTATCACCATTGTGTGTGAGTGTCTAGTCCATTAAATAAATATCAAGGTAACAATAAGAGATCCCGAGCCCACTTAAATGTTCACCTAGTCATTTAAAGCTCTGTGATCCATGCTTTGTAAGAGTTACCTTCTTAATATCCACAATTTACAGCCTAAAAGTGGGCAACTTCAGAAAAAGTAAAGGGCAGTTAATGAGAACCCTTTTATGACACCTGTCACGCTTGTGGTGGGAAACATGCTATCTCCTGAGTGACCTGACAACAGCAGTGGGGGCTGACTCTTCTGTTCTCAAATCTGACTACCAAGAGGCTGCTATTTAGATTTTTGTCATAAACAGTTGCTTGGTAACCAGCTTTTGTAAATCTTTTGGCAGCACCGGTAGCACAAATAACTGTACCCAGGTGTTTGTCCCTTCCATTTACCTGGAAGCGGCAGCCACACAAGCAGAAATAAGAGTGCTACTGCCTACTGGCTCATTCATGGCCAACCATTTATTAAGCAGTAAGACACAAGAGACTGAGATAAAATTATGATGTTGATTAATAAACAGTGTAACCTTTTTAAAATTTCCTTTCTTTGCCCTGATTTTCAGAACTGCTTTTTCACTTCTTATCTCCGTTTCGTTTGTTTTGCCATGAGTCACTTCCCTGCTGCTGCTGCTTTGTGCAAGAAAAAACATCTCTTTTCTGGAGTCTGAAAGAGAAAATTTCTAGCATGTAAACTCTCCAATACTACAGAGGAGCTGTGTAATATTATGAATCACTTGTAAAGACGTTTCCAACTTTTTACTCTGAATTTCTTCAGTTGTGTTTGGTGAACTGATTTATGGTTTCATTTATGTTGGTGATGAGATCTTATATCTGTATGCAGATGTGACATATGCAGAAGGCTTAATTAATTAGAGTATCATGTGACTTCAAGCCAGTCGCAGTTAAAATCACAAGATAAGAAAGGAGGTGGCTGCTGACATAATGATTATTAGATTTCCAAAACCATCTGGATCACACAGTGCATTCATGTGGGTCAGGCTGCCCTGAGCGTGCAGCCCGAATCCGAACTGCTGATCTGCAGGCAGCAGATAGCTTATTGCATGCCTCACAAAGAGAGACGTTCCTCAGCATTATATTCGTGTAGTATTTGTTTTATCAGGTATTCTTACAGCCTAAGCAGTCAATAGACAACTGGAATATCAGAAATCTTAACGGAAAAGAGGTTCTTTGTGTAGCTAATGTGTTATAAAAAAGAATCTGAAGGAAGGAAAGTAAAGCAATGGTGGGACGAATCAAGTTGAGGCCCTAAACACAAGGACTGGTGTGAAAGAATAATGGGATAAACTGAGGGGATGGGTAGCTCTGAGGGTCAAACAGAAAGGAGTAACAATGATGGAAATTTTGTGGAAATGTAGAAACGGGATCCTGTTTACAAAGAGCTCTGTTACATGGCACTGACAATGCGAAGGATGTTGGTGATGCTGCCTGAAATGTGTCTCACCTAGGAAGAGCAATATGGGGATTATTTTGTGCTATGTCCAGAATATTTCCTTCCACTTACAGTATTTCCTGAATGGGTACATCCTGATGTAGGGCTACAGCATCAGCTGTCCTAATCACAGCAAGAGAAGAGGAACTTACTTAAGTGTGATGGAGGCCATCTGAAATTTGCCAGTCAGACAAATGGGCAAGTTCCCTAAAGGAAACAATTTGAAGTTTCTTCTTTACCTGTGCCAAATGTGTGACAGGAAAGAAAGGCATCAGTGAGGAGTTTTGAAGGTGTGGGTGTGGATCTCTGGTGGCACCTGCCAATTACTTCCAAATGGTTGGCAAAGGGGGACTAAGAAAAGAAAGCCTGTCTGTAGACTCAAACCTGTACCCAGCTGCGTCTACAGCTATGACGGAAAATCTGAGTCCACTGAAAGCTGCTAACATCTGCTGTACTTATTGCTACCCCCAAAAAGACCCCAAAGGGACTTTTTATGATGTTCACGATTGCTCGCATTTAACAGTGCTTCCACTATTAGTCATGCTTACCACTTCTTATACACAAAATCTACTATTTAAGGGATACGTAAGGGCCTTAGGTAATTTCTCTCACTGTGTTGGAGTATACCTCTCCTCTAAGCAAAGGCTATGTAAGCTGGAAAGAAGTCAAAGTCCTTGATTTTTGCTTGCCGTTACTGGTAACTCCTATAATAATACAATATAAACTGAAACCATATCTTTCTCTCCAAAGATGGTTATTTCAAACTACAGAAAATTAGTCTGTCTATGGATCATACTTGAGAGAGGGTAAAATTAATGGGAAAAACAAATAATCTGATGAGTGAGCTTGATGGCCTCCAGCCCAGGCAAGGAACAGACAAGAATGGTAGTTGGGAAGAAACACAAGAATAGCTGTTCTTAAGGGTGAGGGATGAATATCTGGAGTAGGAAGATATAGGAATTGAAACTACCATTTGAAGTAATGAGGGTAGAATAGAATGGTTTTGGAATGAAGACCACATAGAGAAAGGCTCTAGCATCATTTAGAAATGTATTTCTAGTGTAGGAAGCACTGAAAAAAGGAAACTAAAGAGGAACACCAAACATGCTGGGCAAGCTAGCAGAAGGAAAGAGGCAAAATACCCTAATTGAAAGTCTGTGTCTCTAATAGGTTGTTCCACTTGATGGCAGGGGAAGAGAAGATGTCTTGTATTAATGTATGTTTTGCTGTTTGCTGGAATGAGCTATTCAAAAGCATTTTCATAGTGTCAGACTATAGACAGTCTTTGGGGCACGTGGTGCCTTTCCTCTGCAGTAATTTATTCCATGTGTAGGATTTTGGAAGGATACAGGAGCTTATTGAATAATTTCCACACCACCTCTTTCATTATAGTGTGGAGAGATGGAGGGCAGAGATCATCTTGAATCTGTAGGAAGTGTCTGTATGTTAAAACTAGTCACAGAGTACGGAGCAAAACGTCTACTAAAATATTAATGAATTGGGAGAGATGTAGTTTACTAAGAAAGTAAATCAACAGGAACACATGAAGCCGGAAACTGCAGCTCTCATGAGTAGTATGGTTGATGCTCGTGGATGCAAAGTAGAATATTGATCCAAACCCAATAGATTTCATTTAGGTGATTCTCAGGATGTAATGGTGCAGAAAAATGTAAGTAAATTCTCATTTGGTGTGCCAAGCAGGACAGTATTAGTGTTCATGCCAAATTACAACATATAGGATTTTCACAACTGAAAGTCCACCTAGAGAAAATGTTTTCCCAAGGAAGAGGTCTGTTTCATTTTCTGATGATATCTCCATTTTATTCTTGTTGAGCAGTCATGGAGAGTCTAGTTTCATCACAGCTTTGTGCTATGCAGAAGTCTGATGCCTCAGACAACCTTTTTATAAGGAATATCTGTAATACTATGCAGGAACACTAATTCATATCCAGGATTATAGAGTATACCTTTTCCTTTAATTCTAGTATGATATCCTTCTAAGCCTATTACATATTTCCTATTTACATATTTCATTTCATGCCAGAGAGGCAAAACAGCTCTCAGCCTGTTGGAAAAGGCAGTTTGGGAATAGTGACTGTAGTCTACCCTACTGCTGAGTCCCTGTTGCATTGGACAGAGTAGAACTATTTTCACTGGATGTTCCTGCCCTTCTCAGCTGTAAGCCCATGAGGAAATCCACACATACTACTCCAATACTGAGCTAATTTCCATGCATCTATGCAACACTCCCTTGCACATTTTAGATGTCCTTCTTAAGAACCTGTTTCAAGAATGCAGGTTGCTTGTGGGACTGCTGACAGAGTTTTAAAAGCCTGGAGTAACTGTAAGCCTCCTTTGCAATATTTCTGTCTGTAGCTCTCCTTTCTTGCTGGTGGAATTAGCAAATGTCTCTCTATGAATCAGCAGAAATTATTCACCAGTTTTAAGTAGGGTTATAATTCTTTTGAACAGAAATATAGAAAAAGTGCTTGCCCCATTGCACAAGGTCAGAGATCCGGCCTTCCTTGTTCTCTGTTGCTGAGCCGTTCTTCTCAGTGGGGTTAACTGTGACTGATCTAGACTTGCGCTAATTTTGTAGAGAACTTGAGCTTCATTTCCTTCTCACTGACTTTTAGATTACCCAGCCCCTTCGAATGAGCTTTTCCTTTTACTGAGCACTGCCAGCTCCATTACTTCATGCTTTCACTCTCTTCGCTTCTCTAAATCCAAGGTGCAGGAAAAGGTTTTGAGTTTTTGTGTGTTATTTCCTGGAGCAGTTCAGACTATATTAATTGCACACTTACTCCCCATGACTCACCTTTGGTTTGCAGTGCTCTGTGAGAGATAACACTGCTGCCAGCATCATTGTAGTTTTTCTTCAGTGTTTGCTGCACACTTCCTTATTCAGGCCCCCGAAGATACTTGTCCTTCCAACTTGCGGCCTTTTATTGTATATTTTCCTTTGTCCAAGATCCTCCCTGGCTTCAAGGAATATACCTGTATGACCTGGAAAGCAAGAGGGGAGTTGAAGAATAGCTTGCCAAACAGAGACTGGGAAAGTATTTATTCTCTGTCCTCGCTTGCTGACATTTGAGTCCTGCAGGACCAGGGGCAGGTGTCTCGAAGAAGCAAAACCCAAGGAGCTCAAATTACTGTCTGAACGATACGGTAGACTGGATACTAAATACGGCTGGCTCCTTATGCCAGTGGCACCAGTCCTGCCACTCTATCTGCAGCAACATACCAAAGTATCTGGTGAAGCAGATCAGCTTTCTTTTCCCTTGGCTTGTTCCCTGCTTACCAGAGACCAAAAGCAGGGAGAACTTTAAGTACCAAAGATCTGACAATAAAATAAAAGCCTGAGTAAAAATGCATATGTTCTATTGAAAATTACAGCCATGAAGTTGATCAAAGGCTGGCCTCAATATGAAACTAAAATCAGTGAGCCTGGGCAAGCCTTCACTGATTCCCTACTCCAGCATGGTCCCAGCTAGCTGCTTTTCATATTCCCCTCTGGCCTTTCCTGTCACCATCAGCAAGGATTGCTAGGATGCCAAAAAGAAGTGAAACCTACAGTGTTGCAAAGCCTGCCAAATCTCAGGCGCATGGCACCAGGCTTGACAATGTGTGACGTGTTCCAAACGAGGAATTTGACTGAAAACTGTGTTAGAGAAAATTGAAAAATAATGCGAGGGTCTCTTTCATGCGATAGCATCTCTGCGATCTCATTTTAGGAAAAGATGGGTGAGAACTGCTTGTCTTTATATCCAAATGTATAAGAATCCAATGGTTTTGAGCTTGTTTTTGTCTTTTCCCCCTTAAATGCCCAGAGGGAATGAATGCAAAAGGTTGTGAGAAGCTAAAGAAACGAAAATTCAGAAGGAGAGCTGGGTAGGAAGAGGCTTGTGCACAATGTTTTTTCCCAATTTTTTTTTTTCACATGATGTACCAAATAAAATAGAAGAAGTTGAGATGAAAATTGGGTTTGAAAATCAATAATCAAAACTATGCATTCCCAGAAATCATCAAAAGAAAATGTTCTCAAAATCAACACAGTTATGTGCTACATTTAGCTGTCCACAAATTGGCATTTCCTGCTAAAAAAAAAATAAAATTGCATCTAGTTTTGTGATTCCATGAGATTCCCAAAGCTGCTGAGTGAATTATCCAGCTGTCAGGTTCATGTTTGTGCTCCAATATTTTGTGTTAGCATGGCACCTTGAGCACAGTACACAATCATTTTCCTTCCCCAGTGTTCTTGCTCCCCAGTTCCATGGGAGGCAACTAAGATGAATCAGAAGAGAGCTAAGGCATGGCAACAGCCAGGTCCCTGATGTGATGTGGAGCACATCTATCCCGCAGTGTAAGAGATGTGACAGTAAGTTCCATACTTCAGTGCTTTTATGATCAGAAGCTGCAGATTTCAAATTACAGTACCAAGCTGAACAATTACAATAATGAGGGAACGTAAATTTTGGTTGTAAACGAGCGCTATAGCTCATGACATCCAATTGAAAGAGAAATATTTGTGTGCCATGAGATGGAAGGCAACAGAGCAGGCAGGCACGTCTTCTGGACCCAGGCGGGACAGAAGGAGTACCTCCAGACCCCATTCTCACAGAGGGAAGAGCCCACACCTGCCTTCCTTTTATCATCATAGCCTCTTTGCAAGTAATATGTGGGATCAGTGGGCTTAAAGCTTATTTTACTCCAGAGCTAACTCAAATTATAACTCAAGCACTGTCACTCACTAAAGACCTATCCACATCAAAGATCCACACAAATATCCCTTCATTTGAGTGCTGAGAGGTTTTTAACACAAGCCTAGGCTAAAGCTCAGCAGATCCTAACATGTTTATACTCTCCACAGAAATTTGAGCTTTTTGTGTGGTCATCTGGTTGCCTTGTGCTGCTCAAGATTTAGGTCACATGTGTCTGCCTTCACCTTGATCTACACTAACTCGTGTGAATTAACTCAACAATGAAGACATATCTTTGGAGTTTAAATTTGTGGTGGGGAGAGACTAAACCAGACTACAGAAAATACTAGAGGAGCTAAAACTAAGCATTCAATATTAACTCCAGATGCTTCTAGGTAAGGGCTAAGGATTAAAAGAAATAATGGCAGTAATTCGTATAAATGCAGGAATCTGTAAGAAGGCCAGGCTGAGCACACAGCCAGAGTGCTCATTATCTGCCCCAGTCTCCACATTTGCTCCCTCTGTTATTACTCTGCTGACCTCTGGGACATCAGAGTGGAAATTTCTCCCTCAACTCCTCAAGAAGGAAAATCCCGATGATAGGTCACATCATGCATTTCACTGACCAAAACAGGTATTGCTTCCCTCATCTTGCTCTTTTTTTTTTTATTTCTCCCATAGGATCACCTAAATCCCCAGCCTCAAGCTTCAACTTGGAAGGTAGGCTAAAAATGCCTCAAGGAATAGCTTGTAATAGATGGCAGAAACTGATGGAAAACCAAAGTGACATTCATTTATTATACAAAAAAATGTAAAATTAACTCATATCATATTATTTTCCCCTCTAAACTTCAGACATCAGACAGGACTTCCTGACAGGAGCAAGGGCAAGAGATTAGAGGTCTTCATAAACGGTAGTTGCTGTGTTTCCTTTCATTAATATTGGGTGAAATCCTGATCCTATTAAAGTTAATGAAAATTTTGCTACTGACCTCAGTGGGGCCAAGAATTCAGTTCCAAAACTTCATGACCTGTTACTCTTTGTTTCAGTTCTTCCATTGTTGTTGTTACTATTTTGAAATATAACCTGTGCATTATCACTTAGATCTATCAAATTCTAAATTTTTTTTTCTGTGGTCCTGATCCTGATGTCCCTTATATAAATTTGCATGATATATCCCACTCAAATTAAACATTTGCTTTTAATTCCATGTTTTCAGATGTTGAGGTTGGTAACATGAGCTGTGGACATGGTACAACTCCTTGTGCTTTTTGCAGGATAGATGCTCCAGTAGGATCTTCCATGATGATTCAGCTGGTTGTTCTGCACTGTCTTAAATACAGCGGATATTTCAGTTAAAACGTTGTAGCCAGGAAGCTCTGTGACCTCACTTCTGAGTATGTCACGTCAGGTTTGTTTCACAGAACCAATTTGGCATTGCATTCATTCTAGTGTGCATGGGAATGCAATTATGTGTCAAACTCTCTGAAATCTTCAGGGAACTCGGGGCAATCTGTATTAGACAGGCACTATACTGTTTTGTCCTCCAGATTTTTACCTAGACAAGCACACCAAGGGTTTTTTCAATATTCTCTGTGTCAGTTAAATGTAGTTTAAAATTTTTGATGAGAAATCTTCCAGGTAGCTTACTATTCAGAGAAAATCCATTTGAAGACATTTGTCCCTGATAAGACAGTCTGAAATAAAGGATGCCAAAAATATCTGTTACAAATATATTGAAGGTAACTTCTACAGCTCCCACATCTATGGCTGAGTTACATCAGTGAATAGGCTCCATGTAGTATTAGAAGTCCATTATCCTGTTCAAAAATCGAACCTGTTGGTTGAGAGAAGGTGTCAGGGAATATTCTAAGTGGGATCTAGATGCTCATTTCACTTGCCTACTTGAAAAATCACAAAACTGTTACAGAAAATGCAGTGCTAGTCTTTCCTTAAAAACTCGATGATCCCCTAATCTCTAAATTTATTTTAGAGAACATTAAGGAAATTCAAAGTAACCAAGACCTTTACTGTCACACATTTTTCCAATTAACATTTCACATACATGTTTGTGCTTTTTGAAAACAAATTATAAATCATTTTATAGTGGAAAAAGTATAAATGCAATTGCTAAATATATTTGTATTTCCTATTTAGTATACAAAACCAAGAATAAATTATATTTTGAAAGATCTTCAAAACAGGGTCTGATAATTTCTCTTTTTTTTGGTTGACATTTTAGTATATCTCTATGTCATTGTGGTATATAAAAGTCCTATATCTGAGGCTATATTTTGCTAGGCAGTACCACACTTCTTCCTCAGTGATCTTATGCTTTAAACAGGTTTGCCAAAGGACTTCAAGGCCAGAGGGTTGAGGCAGATATTTCAAGCAACTCTTCTGGACATAAAAGTTGAATCCTGACGCTGATAAGGTGCTAAGAACTAACTTTCCCCTTGCTTCACCTAATTTCTGTACCTATTACTTTTGCAGAGCAATGTTTTACAGAGCTGGATGATATTACAAGTAATTAACATACTGGAATTGCAGAATGATCCCTTAGGTATTCTAGTCCTTCTTTTTTTTTTTGTGATTTACTAACTTCTTGGCATTTTTGTATCTGTTTTGCCTAGAGAAAAGGATGCAGTACAATACAGTATAGTAGATGGATGTGGAATGGTTTAGGTATCACTCGCCCAAGCTTAGCTACTCATTTGTAATGATAATGGCATTTGTAGCTATTCTTTATGCATCTGAGTGTTGTAGGTAGACACTCTGTGGCACCCTACTGGTGAAAGGACATTGAAATTGTAGGTAATAACAAGAAAAGATTTTACTGTGGTTATTTCCAATCTTCAGTATCTTTTAAGACTGTTACAGTTTAAGACTGTAATCTTGTGTTTTGGTCAGTGAAAAAGGCACCAAAGCATCTCTAGTAGCTCAGGATATCCATCTAACCATCACTGTTTATTTCTTTTTCCTTTCATCATGCTCTGGCCCTTTCAAGTGCTGCACACCAGCACTGCCGCTCTGATTTCAAAGGAGCTATGCCGAGCAGCAGCGAAGGAAGGCTTCACCTTATTCTCTGTGCTTTCTTTCCTTTTCAGTTCATCGTTTTATTTCTTCTCTCAACTCTTTCAAGAGCCAGAAAAACCTACACCTGACAGATGGGTGCCTTTTTTCTCTTAATCTTTTCTGAAAATTCCTGTTCATAAGAAATAGATTACGGTCACGACACTTATTTTGCATTGCTGGATTTGAGCTAGTGAGAACTAATGTAAGAAGTAATGTAAGCAGCCACCTTCTGCCTATGTGCAATCGAAGTCAGTACAAATTCCTAAATTCAAAGGAGGATTCACATGCTCAGATATACACTTGCTCTCACTGTAATCCATAAAATGTGTTGCTAGCTTCAGTAAGTCTGTTCATTTTAGGGAAAGTCGTTCATTTTAGGGAGATGAGAATCTGGCCCTGAGTGTTTGATTGCTTTCTGTGTGTTGCAGTTTATAGGGAGGCATGTTATATCACTTCAGTTTTTAACAGGACCAGCGCAGCTCACTTTTCTGACAAAGAAATCTCTCCACCTGCCATTTGAAATACGCTGATATTATGGACTGTTGCAAACCCACTCCACAACGTGGTGTGATTGGCAGTTGCCGCTCACAGGCTGCGAGAGCGGGGATACGGGAGGTCAAACAGAGCTGCATTAGTGGAGCTGTGCGAGGAAGCTGGCAGGCTCCCTCCTCGCTCAGGGCAGGAGTCCTCCATCCTCCTCCCTCCATTGGGCTCGGGAGCGGGGAGCGCTGTGGAGCAGCAAACAATCAGATTGAGCATGTTCTTAACCTCCGTAGTGCTCCACCAGACTCTCATAAAAGACATTCACGCTCCCACTAAATGGGTAAATGAGAGGTTGATTGATGATTCAGAAGTGCATTTATTCAAACTTCTATTTATCTGTAGCTACACAACAACCTTCTGAACTTACAGGAAATCAAGCAATTCAGTTCCCCATAGGTACAAAAGCACGAGATGGCAATGTACATGTTGCAATGTGCTTATCAGCTTTAAAAGTATAAAAGAAGAGCTTCATGGTTTAAGTTTCCTTACTGGTGGAGTCTACAGGGATTTCCCTCTTGAATGATTATTGCTTTTCTGTACTAGGGCATGTGGTGGCATGTATTCTCCAACTTGCTGCGTGTTTTTTACTCGACACCTCCCCCCCCCCCATCTTGGTTTTAACAAAACAAAGTAAGCTCTGCTTGATGCCAAGATGAAAAAAAAAACAACAAAACTCTGTGTAAGTAGATTTGGGTTTTGTATTCAGCCTGAAAGGAAACATGGTTCCTATATATCTGCTCAGCTGTTTATTACGGAAACGTATATCAACTCTCTGAGAAATATTTATGTATTTTCTTTACATTGACAACATTAGTTCCTGTTACTTTTCTTGTATTAGCAGTGACACGGAAATTGATAGATCATTTTAGTTTAAAGGAAAACTTTGCTGAAAATAAATTGCTAAAATGCAGCTGTTTCTAAGCTACACAGGGCTACATCTTACATAGAAACTACAATATACTGTTAGATGCAAACTTGAGAGGTGTATGTGTGCACGTGCATATATGATATGCATTTCTGTTGCCAGTTACAGCTGAAGTAAGCATCAGATGGCATTTACTGCTTTTTTTCCTGCCATATAAATACCTTTTTAGTACTTCAGCTTTTCAGATCTTTGAGAAATAGGGACAGTGGTTAAACATAATTTGTATTTACAGATATTTCTGATATAACTATCAAAAAGGTCCCACATAAAAAACGAATGAAAATATTTGGGATTTTACAGTCCTGACGTGCATTTTAATATATGCAGATTGGACTGGCAGATAGAAATGATCATTTGTGGTTTTTACAAAACAGCCCATCTGCCTGTCCTTTGGCAGATACCCCCGTTGCAGCTATAGAAGGACCAAAAAGTGGTCCTTAGTGCTCTGTGCATTCTCTTTTGTTCAATGTTTCCTTTCCTGCTAGTGTGTCTGTGAGTGTTGACTACGGTAATTCTGATTTAGCAGCCTTATTACAGATACATAGAAAGATATTAAAACTTCTTGCTTACGTGTGCTTTGAAGTGCTTGAAAAGGGTGAGGTTGGATGGCTCGCTGTCCTGTAGAGCTGAGTCTGCACCACCATATTCCTCGCAGACCTCCAAGACGGGACCTTCCTCACACAGAAGATCTGGCTTTATTGCTACTTGGCCCATGATAGGGTTGTCTTGCTACTCTTCTGTTTGTTGTGTGTTCCCAGAATAAATCATCACCAAATCTATCAGCACCTCTGTAAATCTTCTCCCCACATATCTCTTCATGCCAGCATGTATGATCTCTGTAGGAAAGGATGTGTCTGTTTTCTCTTATTAGCCAGCCACTGGAGAAATAGTCACTATGAATCCTCTTTCCCTCCCTCTGTCTCTTCCTCTCAGAGTTATGCTAATAACTGGTTTGCTTCATTGTTCTGTACCTGCACCTTCCGACCAAAACACAGGCACAGGATAGAAACCTGAAATGTGTTCACTTGGAAGAGTTTTGTGTAAGTGAACTGCTAGTTCAAGGTTGTTTTTGCCCATTAGCGCAAACAAGGCAATCGAGTTCTCCTACGACAGGCTAGGAAAGGATTTATAGGGCAGCTCATGTCGCTGCAACACTACATTCTGCGATGTCTGCCCCAAAAGTCCTAGCACACAAGTCAATGCAGCACACCAAAAGTCAGTGCAGCATCTATGGATAGCATTGCAGAGCGGTCTCAGTCAAGCTAGACTGTCACAGCTTGGATGCTGAACCCATGAGAAAAAAGTGGAGTCAATTTAATAGTTTAGAGAGCTAATGCACAGGCAACATTAGCTCCTTTTGTTTTGTAGCACTTACAATAACATTATCGTCAGACTTGTTGCAGTACAGATGCTGTGATTAAGCAGAAGAGACAGAAGAGACTTTTTTTTTTTTAAGACTTCTTCCCTCCTCAGAGGAAAGGGAAGGACAGTGCAATGAGTGAGTTAGTAAATCAAAATGTGTTGTTTAAGCTTGATGGAGAAGGCATGCGCCTGTGAGTCAACAGGAGTTTTGTCATGGACTTTAGTGAGAGCAGGGCCTCAGCATGAGGCAGACCAGTGCTCGCCCAGTCATCTTATGCGTGACAGGTGAATGAAACAGGGTGAGAAGAGAAATCCAAGAGCTTAAGACTCTTTGGCTTCTCCTAGCGTAAGTTAGTTGATGGCTCAAGTAGGTCAATGTCTTAGTCATGTTATTACTAAGTATAGATTGTTGTTCTTTGGTTAAGTGAACTAGTTGCTCATTAATGGGTTCTTACTAACAAATCACTGCAGACAGGCTATGTAGCAACCTTATCCCTGGGTCTATGTATGAGTATTCAAGGTCATCCTCAGGTTTCAGTAGGAATGGCATCTTGGAATCCAGGATCTAAAAACGTCCCCAAGGTTCCTCTGATCTCCTGAAGTCCTGGGATCCCATAATGAACCCTTTCATCAGGCTCATCCCCTAATGCTCAGTAACTGTATCCTCAGCTGCTTCAGAGCACTCACTCACACAGCTTTCTTCTTCACTCATTCTCCCTTTCTCTCTGTGTCTCTCTCTCTCTCCTTTTTTTTAATAGTAAGAGGCAAACAAGTGGGATAATCTTGTGTGGTCTTTGAATGGCATGTGAACATTTCTTAAAATACAACTCACCAGTTGTCAGCTGTTTCGCTATAGGGATACTTCCTATTAATCTCCAGATTTTTAACTTCACTTTTGTCTCCTTGGAAAAATGAATCTTTGGAAATACTATGAAAATATGGAGACCCCAAATCTCTATATTTTGGATTTTAAAAAGCATTTTCCATGTGGGAAAACTTCTCTGTCTTTTTGTATGTCTGCCATATCCTGTCTGTCTTCTCTATGTAAGTACTATAGACTTTGAGTTAGTACAAACTGTCTAGTGCAGAATACACTTGATGCCAAACTAATATCAATAGTTTGAAGGTAAACTCCCCCTTCCCCCCCCCTCCTGCCAAATCATAGGTATTTAATAACTCAGTATACCATGAAGCCTGAGCACGCTACCGTTCGACCTGCCCAGAGCTGCGCAGTGTCCTCCTTTCGGGTTAAACTGATTTGTAGCTCCATCTCTTTCAAGAGATGATGTCAGCCTCTAAACGGAGAGCCAAATTGGCATCAGGCTGTAGGTGCATAGCCAATCTGCTTTCCATATTGTTCTCTTGGCTTTAATACATCATGAATAATCTGTTCAAGACAGTCTGAAAACCTCAGTGCAAGCAGGATGCACTTTGTATCCCTAAAGTCACTTTTCACATTTGCATAGGCCTTGTGCCCAGTGAGGAGCCTGTATGCGTGAGAGGGAGAAAAGAAAGAGAGATCTCGCAGAAAACAGTTCTGTGATTTTATTTATTTATATGATACTTCTCAAAACCATGACTGAAGACTGTGATTTTTCCACTGACATATGCATGCAATTTTTCCTGAGATGCAGGAACCAAATCTGTCAGCCTCCTGATGAGCATTACGGAGAGAAAGACACCCAGGATAATTTAATTAGACCCCAAGAAATAACCCAAACTGAAGGACATTTTCTGGTTGTCATGGACTAAATTCATCTTTATAATAGGCAAAACTACCACCCTGATTCAGAGACTCCCCTGCTCTCTGATCACCTCTGAATTGCTTTTCCTCTGTGATGCTGAGAGTTCCCTGACCCTTCCTAGAGATTTGCTTCAAGATCCTCAGCTGTCAGATCCATAGTACACCCATGGAAGTGAGGAAAAAAGTGACCTTGTGCTATAGTCCTAGGTGCTATAAAGAATGATTGAGGTCCAAAGAGTAATTTAGAGCAGCTTCAAGATGTCTAAATTACCCTGACCTGCATTAACCATTGAGGAATGGATGTGATAATAAATGATGACATAGTTACTTGGGAATGGCTGATTCTTTCTCATTTTCTATATAGTTACCAGCTCTGGAAGAAGATAATACTGCTTTGGTAAGTTATGGATTATTTCTAGACTTTCACTTTGTTTCTTCCCCCACCCCCCACCCCCCGGAGGCTGAATCTAGTGCAGGGGAGAAAATGCACAGCAGTCTGTCTTGGACAAAGTAGAGTTGAAGGAAGGGAAAGGTAGAGGAAGGAATAAAAATGGGTAAGTGGAAAGATATATTTTCCTCCCTTATCACGGCTGGGCTGTCATTGTTGCAAGCCAGGACTGATGGCCTGTGACCCTGAAGGTTTCTCATTATGGCTCGATCCTGTGTTGCGTTGCTTGAGAGACCCGTGCGGCTTGGCACAGATCCCGGCTGAGCTCAGGAATACGGGGTCTGTTCTTAGGTCTGCTAATGATTCCCAGTCTGACCTTTGCCAAACTTCTGCTCCACTTAAAGCGCAACTTTCTCATCTGAGACTGACAGAAATAAGACCCTCTCTTAAATATTTTTATATCTTCAAATACAAAGCTGTTGTAGAAGGGGCAAGCTGGTATTTGCTACCCTTATGAGATTCTTTCTTTGCTGAGTAAAGCAAGAGCTTTGCATGACCAGTGCTGAATGTGCCCCTTTACTGAGTACATGAGTTATGCAACTTGCCTACTTGGAATAATATAGTTACCATTATTAATAATTATATGTAAAATAGTTCATTAAGCCTCTATTTTACAAAAACTAATATATTAACTAACTAAAAATTATGTTCAATGACCCATCTGCTAATTGCCAAAATCAGAATTCACCCTCCATCTGTTCAGAAACATACACAAAACAAGGCAATTAAGTCATCAAGGAATAACTGATCCAAACAATAATGATAGATGTGACTTTGTAAACTGCTTTGGTTCATCACGAGTAGTAGAATCATATCAACTAAATGTTGTTAATTTGTGCCAGGAAAAACTGATACACAAAATGTTTCAGATATTGTTGTTCTTATTGTAAGCATCTTTTTCATCCCTGATGCAAGTGACTTAAATTTTATGTTATGTTGGTTCTGTAATTTAAAAATTGAAACTGAGTCCTATATTTTCAGGATTCCATTGATGGCACTGGAATTTAGAGATCTGGTATGTGGGCAATTGAGATGACAATTTAAAAATGTTTGGTGTAAATACAATGTATGGAGTAAGTCAACCTTTTATTCACCTGTGCAGTACGAATATAAATGGTGGCCATAATGTAATATATGCTCAATCTTCTACGTGTAGATTTGCCTCAAAGTGTTATCCTTAAATTTATGGAAGCTAGAAAATAGCTTTGAAAATGGATTTACTAATAGATTTAGCGGTGAACATTTTTTAAAAGTTTAATAGGTAATGTGAAAGGAGGCGTTGGATCTAATTCACTATTATTTTGTGAAGGAACTGAGCAGTGCTTGGGGAGAATGGAGTGAAATGCACAGTAGGCCAAATCTTATGGTATTTAGCACCATTTTTAAAGCTGGATGCCCTTTATACAGCGTAGAGGGGGGCGTACGTTTGGGAAGAAAGAGCCCAAAGCTACACTTCTGGGTTTTAGCACTAAAGAAAATAAAATAAATTATCTTATTTACACTAGAAATATTCTTGGAAATGGAAATAGTGGGGTTTTATCTTTTAATATATGTCGCTTCTTCAGATCCTTTTCAGGGATGTACACTTTATGTGGCCATTAATGCTTATTTAGAGTGAGAAGTCTGCTGTGTGTTGAGTGTACCATGTAGAAGCTGCAAGGTGACTCCTCAGCAGCTTGCAGGCATCGATGGACTATGGTTTTTAACTTCTTGAGTCAAAATTTTGAAAGTGATTGGCACATGTGAAATTAAATCAGAAAAAGCTTACAAGCTTATAGAATCACAGCACAAGCAACAGCAAAATGTTCTTCTGCAAGTCTGATGTTTTGACAACAATTAATATCTATTCATGTTCTACTAAAAGCAGCGAAAAGAAAGAGGCTTTCTTTCTAAACAAATAGACCCCAGCTATAGGTTAAGATCTGAATTAGATCTAGCTCACAGAGCAATCATATATAGGAAACAAATGAATATCCTCAAAGCGTAGACACATTTTGTCATTTTTTTCCCTTGAGAATTACCTATACTTAACCTTTGCTATTGGAGATATCGTAGCGTATATGACTCAAAGCTGTTGGCCCCTGTCTGTGTATACTGGTAATTTTGTGCTTGGCACTGGCAAATTTCTGAGTCTTAGCCATTGTTTAGACACATCAGAGAAATAGATTGTGAGAGAATTGAAGGAAATAAATATGACAGAAGTTAGAGACAAGCACATCTGTTAAAAACACTTAGAAATGTAATTCGTATTCTCAGGGGTATTTCAGAAGTACATAAAAATGATTTTTCTTTAAAGAGTTCATTAATGAGTAAAGATTAAGCATACTTTAACCATGGTAATTTCTAGTTATTTATTAAATGGACTTGGATATGTTCAAGGAAGAGGCGATATTTCACCGTGAAAACTTCAGGACAGGACCTCTCCACATACACAGAAAAGATAAAGAAAGTAAAAATCATTTCTTCTCTTCTGTAATGTGATCTTTCAAAAAAATTATTTCAAGAAATATTACTTTTAAAGACTGTTTTGATGAGAGCCTAACTAAACTAGCTACTGCTTATTTTTATGAAATTTTATTATTTGGAATTGTTCAGCTGAAATCATACCCTTTGCACCAATTAACCTTCATCACAAGGACTTTCCCTCTCTTTGATGCAGCTCTATCTGCTAACAGCATCAAACTTTGAATGTAAAATGGCAGGCTTAATAATGAAATCTCAAGAAAATATTACTTCTGCCAGGAAAAATCTCTCATTATTTTAAATTGAGATGGTACTGGACAGAAACAAAAAATGCAAACCTGTGCAGGACAGGTCTTGCTTAAATGTAGGTCTCAGGTTTTGAAGGCTATGTGGAATGAAATCAAAATTGTGTGGCTCACTTGGGAAAAATTTTCCCATGTGTATTTAATGGTAGGTGACCATTCCTAGTTCAGTAAGCCCAGCTATACCTTGATTTGCACCAAGTGCCAATCTAACCTGGTGATTTTAATGTACCTAGCTCATCTGATGTGTCCATTCTTCTGTTTCCGGCCACCATCTGCATATGACACATTTTGCTGTCCTCTCTGCACTACCTGGGATAGGCACGGCACAGACTTAGAGGCGATTGCATACCCACACCATTGAACTTCTGTGGTTTTGCCTCAATCCTAAAATGCTATCATGAGGTTGTTAGAAGTTAGCCAGTGAACAACTTTTCTTCTAAATTTCCTTGCTCATTTCCTTGCAGTATAAGTGAAACAGAAGACAAATCTATTCTTATACAACAGAGTTTATTTTCATGGATTCTTTTCTTATCTATATATGAGAATATTTTATCCTACAGTTTAATTGATAGCTGACCTTTTCTCCATCTGCTCTAAACCAGGGAAGTACAGTGTTTCTCTTGTAATTACATTTCTGCCACAAGGTATTTTTCTTCTTTTAGGAGATCAAAACCATTATTGACAGCAGGATGCAGTCTTCTCAATATTTTAATCAAGAAGCCCACTATGCTTGTCTGGTGCTTTAGCCTGCCAACAGGAGTTTAATAGTCTACTGGAGCATTAGCAGCAACTGATCATTGTTCAGAAGATCTAACTAGCCCTAGGTTATATCAACCTGACAGACAGGACGTTAGCTGAGGGCAGCAACTCTTCCATTAATTGTTTATGCAGATGACCCTGTGGTGGAAAGGTGGGCATTTTCTGATTTGCCTTGGGCAGTGTAAACCAGCCTGAAAAAGCCATTGCAATTATAGGATGTTAACGAGGAAGCAGAGAGAGTGGGTGGCATGGAGAGTGCTGCTGTGAGCCCAGCAACAGCAAGGGTTTATTCTTGTTCCCACTGCAGACAATGGTCAAATCCCTATTGACTTAAAGAGGAGAAGGAGTCTCACTCCTGGCTGTGGTCCAGCACGATAGCTTCCCGTATCTCATATAAGTTGCTGTCGGGGCATGATGGAATGATGTTCTGTCCTGCACGGGGCTGACATAGTGAATGACTGTTCTCTCTCTCATTGCTCTTGCTACAGACGTTTGGGTTGCTGAAGATGCAAGGATGAGCCGAACGTTTCTCTGCCCTATGGTCTTTACTCAGAGAGTTGAGAACTGAGAATAGCAGTTGGTTCACAGGTTGTGAGCTGTGAAGGCTGAGATCAGTAATGGGTGTGTTTTTCACCTGCTGGAGGAGATCGCATACACTAATACACTTGAAATCCTCCAGTATCCATAGTCAGAGTGGCCAGATAGCCTGAAGGGAGTGCTTCAGCACTTACCATAGCAAGCTGAATGCACTGAGACATCTGAATCTCCCTGTCATGGACTTGTTTTGAGGAAGAGTGAGGAGGATTATCAGGAAGAAAACAGAGAGATCAAGAACAAAATCACCATGGGATCAGGATGACATCCCTGTTGGCAGAACTGAAAGCAGTGAAAAACTGCTTTCCGTGTTGTGAAAAATGAGTCCTTAATTGCTTTTGTTTCATTTTATCAGATCAGAAAAGCAAAGAGCTACTGCCTGTTCTGAGCTCCATTTTGGGTAAAGGTGACAACAAAGGTTAACTTTTGCTTTGTTAAGTAGTGTAAATCTAACAATATTCCTTTCTGAAAGCAAAATCAAATTTGTTTATGTCAGAGTCTGTTTTGGTGCTGGAAAAGTCAGTACCATGCAATTCTGAGAAGATGTTATCAGGAAGCAAATAAATGTGGTCAGCTTAAACTCATGGCAGGAAGAATCTGGAGAATGAGATTGCTAACTACATATTATTTATTTTTAATGTGTAAAATTATAAAACTGTTCCAGGTAGGTTAGCTTCAATTTTTAAAAGATTTTTGTCTGTTCCTGAAAGATTTCAGATTGATAGCCATGGAGATTAAAGTTTCCTAGGAAAATTGTTGGCAATTCCCTGATGCGGTCTTGTCCTAATGCACATTGTGCTATGTCCAGAAGGGCCACCCATGCAAGAGAGTTTTGTGTCCTTGCAGTTCTCCCCCTCTTTGACAGGACTTTGAGCTGTGATGATCCATGCCCCTGCTTCATCTATTTACATAGGCAGTTCCTTTCCTGGATCCAAATAGGCAGTCCTGAACGCTTGCACTCCCCTCAGTGTGTCAGCTGTCATGTGTACCTGCAGAGCCTGAATCTTCAATCTGGGGGAGGAGACTTTGTTTTAGCAATAAAATGGGGGTTTTGCTACGGACAATTTGGTTGTGTTTGGGTGAACTGGCTGTTAAAATCAAAACTGGGGGCTGAATTAGCTGCTAATCATCACCTCTAGCAAATGGTTTGTTTTTCTCAGGAGCCTTTTTACTTATGCTCTGTCTTTAGATGATGAATCCTTCCTTGGCAAGAGGGCAATCCCTCTTGACCCATCCCCAGGCCCTGCCCTGTGCTTTCTGGCATTGCCACTGCAACCAGCCAGCATTCAATGGACAGCACACTAACAGATTAAAAAAAGGTACATTTAAGAGAAAACATAGATAACCAGTAGGACAGGTACTGAACACTCATTGTACAAAGGCTGAAACTGGAAGAAGAAAAAGTATTTAATGGGTAAACAAGGCCTTGCTGCTGAGGACATAATGTAGGTAGCTCTTCTCATCCTTCAGAAAAGGACATTTTCGTGCTGCAGAAGGCACCTCCCCCATTTCACCTCAAAAGCATCTATTTGTTTGATAAATTTTATTAATTAAAAACAAACATTTGTCTTACACCTGCCTAACAAGACCGGATCGCTACATCGCTGAAGCTGGGATAAGACTTTCCTTTTGTTTGCTTGTTGTGATTCTGCACTGAACCTATCAAACGAGAACTGGCCACATTGCATCTTGGGTTGCATATCCGAAAAACAGGCTGAGAGGGAAGGAAAATTCCCTGTGCATAATCCAGAAATACTGAAGGGAGATGTTCAACCTGCTCAGATCAGTCCCTCTGTCTGCTCTCAGCTGGAAGCACAGCTAATATGGTACAGGGTAGGCAAGGGGAGGTGGCTAATAATTGCCAGCTAGCCTGTAACTTCAATAAATTACTGTCAGACGAGAGCAACAAGGAAGCACAGGGGAATGGTGACTCAGCCATGTGTGTCTGAGTCACAACGCCTCCTGGGTCTGCTCTGCCAACATCGTTTTAGCGCAGGGTTTTAGGGTTTTTTTCTAGCACTTTTTCAGAGCTGTGCCTAGAATCAGACACTAGCTCTAGTGCAAGTTGCCTCCTAAAGCTTTCTTTTATCTGCTTTACAAATGAGTGAGCTGTGTAAGGAGAAGTGAAGAGGTTTTTCCTTAGCATGGCAGTAGTGATACAACTGATTTAGATGTGACTGCTTTATACTGTAGACTGAGGTTAAGTGCAGTTGACTGATTCAATCAAACAGAAATGCAGGAATTAATATAAATGGACATCATAAATTGGACATATCCTAATCTCACATCTTTAAGGAGATAGTACATATGAGACCTGTTCTCTGCCACAATAGCCTCTAAACCATGGTCCTTAGAGAGCTGGGAAATGGGCTCAGATTCACCGGACCAAAATTCCAGCTATGCTCCTTTGCCAAGTGTTTATTATTTCCTGCAGCTTGAAGAGCTTGCATGAAGTGGGAAACACTGTGTACGGGGTATGAGTAGGATGTAGGCCTATCGGAGCTTGACCGTGGTTATGGCTTTTCTTTTTTTCTGATTTTATTTCTAGTCCAACCCCTTCTATTCAGGAAAGTACCTAGGTGGTTATAAAAAGCACCTGGAAACAAGAAGGATCCTGCATGTCTTTATTCAGCTACAGGTATTGCAGAAAAGGGGAAAACTATAGATGCTGCTAGTGACACAGTTAAAATACCTGCAAAATTCTTACATTTTCTGTCTACACTGGTAACAGAATACTGCACAATCAAGTGTGGGTGGATAGGGTGTCTTTTGACAGGTAATGAGGAAAGGTGTTATGGCCCATTTGTGTTAATGCTTGCATGTCCTTCGACCTTTTGCGTATACAACCCCCTCCAGCATCATTAGCAGTGTACTCGGACAATGCAGCCTGTACGCTTTCCCATGACTGGCACATGACCGTGTGGCACATGAAATATGGATTTGAGGATACCAGGAGTGACTGTGTTATAATCCCTATTCCTTCATACTTCAACTTTCAATTACAATACATAGATATTGAACTCTATAACATATCTTGAAGGCTTGGGCAGAGTTAGGGTGAAGAGGAATGTGATCATTCTTGTCTGTGTCCTCAGTTCCCATAACCAGCAGTTTTGCATAGGCTCCTCTGTTGGGATGGAATGGGATGATGGGATACTGTTATGATGCTGGGAAGGCAGGAATCTAGAACAAACTCCTGATCTCCTGATTTCATTTCATGATTTCATTATAAATACTTTATGTTTCTGCTGTCTGGGCTAAGGCAACAGCTTCTGCTGTTGCTTCTTATGTGGGCTTGACTTACGTGACTAAACAGGCTGTAAAACTGGCAACTGTCAGAATAATCTTTCCATTAAACTGATGATCCTTTTTAATGTAGTCTGTTGCTTTTAATGGTAGATGGTATAGCAGTGCAATGGAAAGCAAATTATTTTTTCTTTTTAGTTTAATCTTCTTAGGGAAAGAGGTAATCCTCTGCTAATTTCCTCCATCAGAGCAAGCATATGTCTCAATCACATTTGTAGCTGGAGCAGAACAGCACTCAGCACTCAAATTATGCTAATAGCCATTTAGATTACTTCTTCTCTGGCATTTATTCATACTGGGAATCCAGCAAGTAAGTTTTTCCACTGTGTGAATTTATGTGTTAAATCCACATTATTTTCATTAATAACTCTGCAAGTTTTGGCATGCAACTGTCCAGCTCCTTGGCTTCTTGTCAAGTAAATGTGAAGCAAAGCTGCAGTCCTACCCCAATGCATCTGAACCCTGAACCCTTACTTCTTAGTCTTTTCTACTTTGACCTGGCAGAGATAGGTGTGAGAGGGACTGCCAAGTGTTGCCTCAAGCAGGGAGCATATTTTATTAAAAATGTTATGCAGGTAGATGAGGTTCAAGTCATGTGGTTATGGCATTCATGTGAGACAGTATAGTTATGTCATCCAAACTGTTTAAATAATACTGAGGATGGACTACACTATGTAGATGCATATAGAAAGCCAGAAGAAATCTTGTAAAACATGAGTTATAATCTGTGGTCTATAATGTTGATTCCCATGTATGCTGAATACTAGTTTTGGAGCACTATGCTTTTATACAATACAAACTTCTACAATTTCATTTGTTCTGTGTCTAAACTGAAAATTTATCTCTTCTGCCTGATTTTCTTATCATATCAAAGTATGAACACTATTGCATGCATGTGTATATAATACAGTATGTTAAGAGTGATTGAGGTCAAGTCAATAGGATTGTCACTCATGTTTTGATGTACCTTTCCCTTTCTTGTCAGCTTTCCCCTCTGAGCAATTCTTGATGGATTTGTTCTGCTGCTGATAAGCACAGCTGAGTAGTAGCTGTGCGAGTTACACTAAATACAAATTTCTCTGCAGCATCTCCTTAACAATGCAGAACAACAGATATCAGTCATTGGTAATTATGTTCTTGGGATGAAAGATCTCCTTTTGCATCAAGGTGCACATGAATTGCTGAACTCAGATACGATGGTTGTAAGGATCAGTTGTCATAATCCAGACATTTTATTTTTTAGAAACTGATGGATATTGAAAAACCTGACCTGAGTGTGTCATGAAACTGTGTACACCTCAGAAAGGGATGACTGGAGTTCAGGGAGAATTTTCCTTTACTCAGACTAGGCTCCCAAAAGGTACACTGAAGCCTGTTACAAGCTTTCTGTGGAGTGAAAGGTTCCTCAATGTAGGTCTGTGTTTAGAGCTAAATTTAGGTCTATATTTGTGCACATATACTTCAGGCGCTTGGCATTTATGCTTACTACAGAAACGGAGTATATTCTTTGGCCAGAAGCTGGAGACTAGCTCTGACCAGAGAAAAACACGCAATAATGATACATCACCACCAAAGCTAATAGGAGGGTTGCCTGTGAAAGCAAGACAAGAATAAGTCTTTGCAAATACATTTTTTTTTAACCTCTGTTTCATCTTTACTACCTCTTTTTTTTTTCAGAATCAACCACTTGAAATCTTAATTGAATAATGGTTTGTTGGCTTTTTTTTATGCTTAAATTTGAAGTTAATTGAAACAGTTGAAAATAGTTGGGTTGCTATTCTGCAAATAATCGTTGCTTAGCCTTCTGTTTCCCACATAATATTCAAAGTCAAATCTTCAGCAACATTAGGAAGTATTTTCTTAATTATGCTATGAAGAAAGTATTTGATATACTTTGTTGTTAATGTGGCTAAGCTGTGAAACCATTATGTATTTCCTACCATTGGAGCAAATCTTTCTCTAAGACCCAAGATCAACAAAACACTTAAGCAGCTGGTTATGAGATGAAATCCCATCCCAAGGCAATTTTTTAAATACTACTTTTAATCATCTTCTCCGGGATTCTCCATTACTGTTTTCTTTAGGCTGCTTGGGAGTGAAAGAAAATGGAGAAAACTTTGTGACAGTGTTGTTCACAGATGGAAAAAATCCCTGCGGAGAAGCACACCAATAGTTTTCAGTTTCATTCCAGTGCTGCAAGGTTTAGATGAATGGATGTTGAAATACAGAGATAATTTACTGTACCAATTACTCTCATTTTATTCATTTTTCATTTTGTTTATTTTATTATTTTTTCTAAATGTGCCATTGAGCCAGTCCACTAATAATTTCATCGATGTTGTTCTCTGTCTCTCAGTCACTAACCTAATTCTTCAAAAATGTGTTTTTACAATAGAAGAATTTGGATGAGGGATGCATTGTCAGAGCTGATTTATGTTGCTGTGGTATTGATTCAGAGTGCTTAGATATTCAGCAGAAATTATCTTTCTTTTTCACTTGCATAGCACACAAGGAATCACCTTCTCGCATTCTTGTATGTTAACAAATCATATCCATTATTTTTATTAATGTCATTACCAAGGTAGCTGAAGGCTCTGTCTAATAGGAGGCGTATTTGAGAGATGACTCTGGTTCTGAAGAACTTTTAAGATATACTGGCAAGAAGTGGGTAAGGAAGCAACTTAGAGAAATGGCTTGTCTAAAATCACAGGTAACTGGCAGAATTCAGGTTCCTGACTCATAGTGTCTTCTCAGGGCACCATCTATTTTGGACAGACATGTATTTGCATCTGCATACACACTCAGTCTATGCTAATGTGCAATCCTGTTCTTACAAATTGTTCTCTTTCTGAATATTATAAGGATTATCACATTCTTAAGAGGATGACTGAAATACCCAACGATCTGTTAGGGGGTGCCAATTAAAGTTTTAATGCTGTAACAGCTGTTGTCTGCTTGTAAATGATTTCTCTTAATTTTGGGATTTTCTGTTAGCACATAAAATGCTTTGTTAATAAATGTGAAAGTCCCCAAGGAATTCTGTGCATTAAACTTTAATAATTGAAGAATGCAGAGCAATAGCTGAAATAAAAATGACTGCATTATGGAGCAACTTTTAAAACATGCCACGTCCACTAAAGATATCATAAACTCCCATGATACAGCACCTATTTTGGTTTTTTTTTTTCCTTCTGTGATCAGCTCTCAAATCCCTGAAACAAGTTAGCCAGGATAGGTTATTTGGAAAATTAAAGTTTCCCTTAAAATTTCTTTGTGTCTAATAAGATATTCTGTTACTTTCCAGTACAGGTCTACTAGCTTCGGCAAAACTACAGCTATTTACGTAATCTGAAAATGTGGCCCACTGTATGCATAAGGGTATCTATCATATACTATTCAACTGGTGTCTTGAGCACTTTCCTTTCAAGTCGTCTTTTCCCAATTCCTTGAACTCCTCACATCAAGTCAAATTTGACACAGTGCTGTAAAATGCAGCCTAGGCGAGTGAGTAGCCTGTACATGATATGAAATATCCAATGATGAAGATTACTGGGGGTAAAAAAATTCCATATTGTAAGCTACATATAAGGAAGATTAAAAAACCAAAATTCACCAGTGATGCAGATGACCTATTTTCCCTAAAAGTGTTTCTTACAGTAGACATCTTACCAACTTCAATATTTGCAGGGGCTATAGAGGTATACAATGATGATAATGATAACAATAATATTAATAATAACAGTAGTAATAATAGTAGTAATAATAACAATAATAATTAAGATATAGGCTACCATAAGTAACATAACCAGAACAACAACAATAAGATATTAAAAGAAGTAACATAACCAGATGTAATAAACTAAATCTTGCATATTCCAGGTTAGTGTTATCTGCAGCCAACATAGGACTTTTGGGGGGCTGATCACTCTATTAGCAGACACCAGCTTCATCCTATAATATTGCTGTTCTCTTTGGGTCTTGCTAGCAAGGCTGGCCATGATATTTTTTTCCTCACAAGTTTGTTCACCTTGTATTTCAGAGAAGTTAGCAGCACTAGCTGTTGCCCTAGATCATGCACCTCTGAGTTGTTGCCGAGGGAGCTCAGTATATTGCGTGTTCAGCAGTGGCTTTGGTGAGATTTTAATTTAAATGAGTCGATCTGGTGCATATCTTTTCCACTACAGCACTCATTTGTATACTGCATCATCTCTGTGTCTACGCTAGTCACATACATTATGCATATAGTACACGCGGTCAAATCATTGCAAGGCCCAGGGGTAACCTCTCTCAGATTCACTAGCAGATTTAAAACTGTCTGTGGTTGCTCACGAGCGGTTTCTCTGTCAGGATCAGTGCCTGAGTGGATCTCCATCCGTAGTCCCTGACAGCTTTGCCCCCAGCAGGGCATCTGGGAGGAGAAGCAGCCTGAGCTTCCCCACCCAGCAGGGACACTGGCATGGGGCACTGCTGTTTGCCCCTTCTGCTCCCTCAACAGAAAGCAGCTCAACAGATCTGCTGTTGCATTGCCCAAAGGTGTGGCGTGTGATTGAGCTGAAGTGGGCTGGAGCCACACACTTCTCTCTTGTTATCCAAAACAGACACTTGAGGAGTTGCGCTGGCAGAGGTCATCCAGAGCAGTGGCTCCCCACCGAAACACATGGGGAATTTCACCTCTTCAGAAGCAGTGTTTCAGGCATTGTGAAATTCAGTCATGTACCAGGTTTCTAATTTTGCATTAGAAGCACATGTTTAGGACTGTACTTTCTTGTAGGGGCTACACAGAGGAAGGAGAGGTGTCTCCTAGAGTGCAATGCCTTGTAAAGATAGACCAGTCCGAATTGAGCATTCATCATTTCTTAGCATGATATAGGGGATATTTGTTTGGGCTGATCTCTTTGGTTTGAGCAACAAGCTTCCTTCCTTTTTCAAAAGGCATTTAATTGCACACTTCAAAAGCTTTTACTTTGAGGAAAAAATTGTTAAAGAAATAACTTAATGAGGTAGGATTTATTGGACTTTTTTATAGTTAGAACAAAAACAAATCACAACAGCATACTTATGAGTTAATTATTCTAACTTTCACTTTCATTTTTATTTTTAATCTTGATTTCTTTTTCTGTGCTGAAGAATATGAGACAATCTGAACAATGAGTTAATTAATTACTCTAAGCTCCTTGATCTCTTCCTCGTTCTTTCCACCCCCTCTTTTCAGATCACTAGAACTATGAGATAATCAGGGCAAGATTTAATTTGCTAGCTCCTTCCTTCCTCCCAACTCCTCCATTTCTTTTTCTCCTCTAAATCCCATTTTATCTCCCTCTTTTAGGCACACCTTCTTATCTATATTTAAGTTACTTCAAGAGCAGGTAGAAAAGGAAGGGGAGTAAAAAAGACCTCTATCCATTATTAGTTTCTCAGAGGGTGAATTCTGCAGTTTTTGCCGTAGCCTACTGAAGTCAATGGAGCTCTACTGAAATGTTCTTGGGGATGTCCTGTCTTCATTAGAGTTGTCAGAGACATCACTGTGCTTTGCCATTTGGAGCTGCTGCATAGGCAATATGGTATTGTGGAGTAATGAGTGCAAAAAAAAATCCATGCCCCCAACACGGTTCATAATTACCAGCACTCCTTCTTCCTACCTGCTGCAGCTTTCACCTTTGACTTCCTCTCCCTGGAATCTGGGAATTAAATCTGGTGATGGAGAGGGAATTATCTGCTGCCTGCAGCTTTGCAGTGGAGGCTTATTCAGACACATCAGATTAAAACTTCCCTTTCCCGAAAGACAGCAGTGGAGAATTATTGCTGGTGCTGTGCAGGACTGAGGGTTCCAAACAGGATCTGGAGTGAGAGAGGGTTGCTGCAATGAAGATCTCCCAGAGCAAATAAATCAGACCAGTGAAAAGTGACAGAAGAAGGCGGCTACATTTGCATTGCCTTTTGCAGGCAGACATAAGCATGCTCTGCCTGTGCTCCGAGTGGACTAGAAGCTAATAGGTTTTATGTTTCAATGGACCTTTGATGCTTGCAGGGCTGACTGTAGCTACATATTTCTGTTTCATAAATAACTTGCAGTCAGGGGCTTGGAGTTGCTTGGGCAGAGCAAGCTCGTGCCTGCCTCCACAGTGGGGACCTGAACAACATGGAGGCTTGAAGATACCTATTCCTCAGGGTAGTAGCAGCATCAGGGCTAGTGCCTGAGCTCTTCTGATGCACAATTCTGTTATCTTGTTTCTGCCATGCACATCATAAATAGGTACTGAAGTTTCTCATCCGCTGTTTTGACATGCTACTCTCTATTGGTACTTGTACCTTGAGACCACTTGAAAAAACACAGGTCCTGATCCCTCTGCCATCACAGTTTCACTAACACTTTAAGCTGGAACAAACCATCATTTCCACTGAAGGAAGTCATACTTTCCTCTCATAGGCAGACATTCATTCCTGACTCCATGTTTCTCCTTCCCTTTAGCAGCATGTTTATGCAGCAGGTTGAATCAGAGAATCAATTTGCATTAGAAACCATCCAGCAAAAATGGTTAGGTTGACTTCTTTTGGTAGCAGCACTCACACCATCTCAAAGTGTGCATGAAAATATGGTTATTGTTTTGTTAACTAGGACAATGATTAAAGATCCAGTAAGTCTCGTGTTACCTTTTAGCCTGTGCTCTTTTACTGTCTGCACTGAAATATATGTCTTTAATGTAATAAGTTATACCCCTGTAAGCTACTTAATATATGTAGTAGTACCTAATGATGCAGAAATTCTGAGCACATTACAGTCAAAGAGAGTTTTGGCATTAACTTCAATGAAGCTAGGATTTTGCATGGAATTTCAGTGTTAATGAAAAACAGATGAGAATAATAACTATAAATTCTGCTAGTAAATGGTGAAATCTGCAAATCCTACTCAGCATTTACTGTAATGTGTTTTTTGCCTGGGTAAGATTTGCAAGATTTGACTCAAAAGAGATGCATAGTAGCTTGCAGTGTTGTTGTTTTGATATATTTTCATGGTCTTACAAAGCTGTCATTATACAACTGTATTTTTTTAATCTCTTTAACTTGTTCTTAGCATCTTTCTCATCTTTCCTTTTTAAGCGTATTGGAATATTCTTTCTCTCTTTTCTTTCTCTGCTCTTTCCCCCCTTTTCCCTCTTCCTTATCCTCACCCTCTCCCTATTCTTCTTCCCTCTCCTCACTTCTTGTTCTGCTACTCAGAGACATGCATACCTGTATGCTAAACCCACTGCCATTTCCAATATCTGAATAACCGTATTAACTCTGAGAGGTGTGTTTTTAAGATACAGTTCTGACATGTTCTGTGAACAGCTACACCTATACAAATCACACTGACATACGTATTTTTTAAACATTGGCTTATCAATGTTTCTGTCTACTGATAATTATAAGTTCAGTCCTGCAAAGGGCTGAGCATCTCCTCCAAATTGCTGAGCATTACCAAATCCCATTGGTGTTGAAGAAGAGACACAATATCTGAAAGACACCCCAAACCCCCTTCCACTCCTAATCAGGGTGGTGTATGAAATGGCATGATCTGTCACATTTAAATTATAATGTATCTGTAGGTGGCTTTGTATTTGTTTGTTTTAAAAAATAGTCTATGAACTTCGGGGTACTCTGTAGGAAATTTAAATGACAGGTGATTTTTGGATACGTTTGACTTCAGTCTAAAAGTATGCATTGAATAATGAGGTGCCTGTTTTCTTCTCCACTTCTGCTTTACATTCTTTCAACATACTTCACTGGCATACTTCTTCAGTTTCCCAATCTGGCTCTACAGTGAGTAGACAGTGAGCAATAAACACTGAAAGAAGGCTGTGATTGCTGCTTACACAAGTTACATCCAACCAAAGATTGATTTTAAAGTGAGAAAGAGTCTGCTAAGATGACAGATAACTACAGCTTGGCTTCTGAGCCCTTGAGTGCTTCCCAGTGCTTTGTGGCAGATTTGGAAGTGAAACAAGGCTGTGAAATGGTGTTGATAGCGTCATGGGGACAAGAGGGTCAAGGGACTAAGAGTCTCACTTTGTGGGTGGGAAAGGGGATGCAGGGACATTGCAATGTGATAGCCAGATTAAAATCATGGAAGGCAAGTCTTAGGGTCAGGAGCTTTTGTCCACTGCTTGGGTAAATTAACAAATCATTTTAGCAGTCTTCTAAAAAAACACTGCTTTTTAGGAAGCTGTAGACAATACTGAGGGTGTTTTGGATCTTGAAAATCAGAAAATTATGCACATTAATGCTCAAATTAAGCTATTTCATCTGTGTCCTGTCAAATTAAACATAAAGTGATATTTTTCATCTTTGAATCTTGACAAATTGGTATTTTTGCAGAACAAAAAATATGTAGCATAATAAATCTCTTTCTAGAGTATTTGAGCTTATTAAAATAAATGGATATCTAAATTTTGGATGGTTTTCAGGCAAATGAAGTCAATATTTGTTTCTGAAGTGGCAGTTATATTTGAGCTTAGGTTTTCTACTGTTATTCTGAAATACTGAGTTTTTTCTGTAAAGAGAAGTGATGATAGTTTGCCTTCATAAACAGCATTCTGGTGGACTTACACAAAAAGTGAATAATTATGGATTCCAAAGACTTCAAGAATCCCTTTCTCATTTTTAGTTCAACATTAGTTCAACGAAGGGAAGTGTAAAGTCCTGCAGCTGGGGAGGAACCACCCCAGGCACCTGTATATTGGGGCTGACCAGCTGGAAAGCAGGTCTGCGGAAAAGGATCTGGGGGTCCTAGCGCACATCAAGTTGAACATGAGCCAGCAATGTTGCATTGCAGAAAAGGCAGCAAACCGTGTCCTGGGCTGCATTAGGAGGAGTGTTGCCAGAAGGCTGAGGGAGGTGATCCTTCCCCTCTATTCAGCACTGGTAAGGCTACACCTGGAGCACTGTGTCCAGTTTTGGGCTCCCCAGTACAAGAGAGAGATGGACATACCGGAGAGAGTCCAGCAAAGAACCACAAACCTGATTAAGGGTCTGGAGCATCTCTCTGTGAGGAAAGGCTGAGAGAGCTGGGACTGTTCAGCCTAGAGAAGAGAAGGCTCAGAGCGGGGATCTTATCAATTTTACATAAATAACTGAAGGGAGGGTGCAAAGAACACAAAGCCAGGCTCTTTTCAGTGGTGCCAGGTGACAAGACCAGAGGCAATGGGCACAAACTGAAACACAGGAGTTTCCTTCTGAATATCATGAAGCATCTTTTGACTGTGAGGGTATCTCTATCCTATATTCACAAGCCTCCTGGACTTGGTCCTAGGCAACCAGCTCTAGATGACCCTGCTGAAGCAGGGTGTTGGATAAGATGACCTTCAGAAGTCCCTTCCAACCTCAATCATTTTGTGGTTCTGTGAATGTGGATGTTCTGTAGGCTTCAAAACATTGTATCGGACCTTTGCAATTGAGAGAAGAGCACGATCTACTTAAGACATCCATATTCACTTACTCGAATTTGATATCATGTTTGTATTTGCAAGTTTTTGGACAGAGATATCTAAAACTTGGGACTAGCAGATGCTAAAGTAAATCACTGTATAATGTTGGAAACACTAGGTTCCTCTGCCTTCTTTGCCGTTCTCTCTTTTTTTTCAATTTATTTTATTGTTGTTGTTCTGAATTCTCTTGTTATATCCTATTTGCAGCTGAATTGTGAAACCTTGAGGGCCTAGGATGCATCTTCTCTTCTTGCTGGCAGCTAGTGGGAACTTTCCAAAGTGGTCCATCACATCGCACCACACTTGGAGAAAACTGCCAGCCGTGGAGAGGCAGCAGTCACATTTACTGTGGGTGCTACCAGTTTCGGTGGAATCTTCTATCTGAATATGGATGATGCTCTTGTCAAGGTCGAGGGCTCACTGCAGTATCTTCAGCAGGGAAAGACCTGTCCTGTCCTTTACTTCTTACTTTCTGTGTGACTACAGACAAGTCATATGGTTTCTGTTCCCCAGGTGACAAATGAGGAGCATAAGCCTCTCTACCCCACAGGTGCGTCATGAAGATCATAATATGAGACACTTGGTGATACACAGTGTATAAATACATTCAATTTAATATTATGTTTATCTGTGTCATGAAAATGTCTGTGAACTGCAACTGAGATCAGAGTCCCATCCCGTTGAATGCATCCATCAAGGGAGTCAGTCCCTAGGAACTGAAGCCACAAATCCTGACTCTTGGTCTTGACCTCTGGAAATGCTGTATTCTGCCTTGGCAAAATGACAAAAGTTGCAAGTGCTTGGACATAGACCAAGTCCTCCTAGGATGCCTCTTAATGAAAATTACTTCATATATATAATTGAAACAGTAAAACAAATCAACCAGCCAACCAGATATTCAGAGAAAGGATAGAAAATACGTCTTTCTCTTCTCTTTTGTATGTTTACATTGCTTTGCTATAATGATGCCACCTGCTTCCTTTTAGGTGAATAACAGTCTTTTATTTGCAAAGGTTTTTCTTGAACATATTCCAGTTCAGGAAGAACATGTTCTTACGCTTCTGGTAAAAAAATCCTCAAACCCAAGGCTTACATATGTGGGCAGTCTGTCTGTCAATATGCACCAGATGCGTTGACCATAAAGTTGATTTAGTATTCTGCACCCATATTATCTCATGAGGCGGACTAATGAGAAAGGAAAATAGATAAGGGAAATGTCAAGGAGAATTGCAGTGAAAATTTAGATTGTTTTGCAGACAGGTAAATAGAAACAGGGATAAAAAGCAGGAACTTTAATTCTGCCACAATTGCTTCTGCTGTACAATACCAGACACTTTTAAAAACAGAATTTGGGAAGGAAAAAAGCCCTTCGTTATAGAAACCTGGCTGCCTCCATCAAATCTGTAGCTAAACATATTCTTACACTATGCCTGACAGGAAAGGTAATCACAAACATGACTTGTAGTGAATATACATTATTATCAAGTATATTCTAGTTCATTTATGGTGGGCATCTTTGAGAACTTGCACAGTTTTAAAGAATCTATTGTTGGAGCAATTTCTGTATTGCTGAAACACAAACATTGTAGGAAATAGTGCCGTCTTCAGTGATGGAAAAAAGAAATGTTATTGTTGCAGGATCCTGAATGCTGACTGATGTCCAAGTTCCTTTATCAGTCATCATACAAATGAAATTGTATAGTCAGACAGGGTGTGCTGATGAAATTATTTGTTGCCCCCAAATTATCCAATATAATTGATCACTTTATTCATTCTGAGTAACTCTCTTCTTCTTTTCTTAATGGTTTCAAACTAGTTATTTGAAAAATCGTATTTCAGCCTTTTATTATAGGAAGGTAGTGTAGAGCAAAGAAGAGAAACATGAACTAGGATGCAGGAGAACTGGTGTTTATGTTAAGCTCTTCCACTGATCTGGTGACTGATCTTGACCAAGTCAGGTGCTCTTTTTTCTCTTTTTTCTGTTTCCAAGATGGTGATAATGATACTGGCCTCCTTCAATAAAGAGCCTTGATATCTACCTGCTGAAGATATGCATTATGTGAAAGTCAAGCATTTCACCAGCTATGCAAGGCAAACAGTCAGCTCCTGCTGTATTCGGTCCCTGTTCCCTCTGACTTGAGCTTATAAAGTTAGATAAAAATAAGTGACAGTAGCAGATAACCAGTTGCCTTCTTCATGCATAGATACATAGATAATCTCAATCAGATGGGAACAAAGAACAGATGTTCCCTAAACATATGTGCAAACAAAAATTGCAAGTGTGAATGTTCATGAGCAATGAATAAAACAGGAGAAATTAACAAAGTATGATTTCAGAATGTAAGCAAATATTTGTGAGGCCTGATGTGGAAATTTTCAACTAGTTCTAAAAATGGCACATTTAAGAAAATGAAAGGATTTAGGGTTTTATTTATTTTTAATTCTGAGCCATGAGGACATTTATCTAAGTGTCTTCAGTCTTTTCTGAACAGGGTAAGATGGCTAAATGGACATTGTACCAGGACATGCATCTGTTTGCATCTAGGCTTCTCTCCACATGGTTGAGTTTGTAATGTAGACAAAGAATTAACTTTCCTTTCCAGATTCTGTCAGTGCTAAATTAATTTTCTCATGCTTCAGTTTCAATCACCTCACAGCCTTTCAGGACCTCCATTTTTCTCAAAGTGAGTATTAAAATGACTTATTTAAAACTCAACTGTTCTACTACTGTTATACTTTTCTTCCTTCAAAAGATCTGGCTACATTTGACTCAAACTTTATCTTACCCCACTTTTAAATTATTACATCATAATGCCATTGATTTCAGGGCAGATCTACAACATCCTGCAGAAAAAAATTAGGTTGAAGCCAAGTCTGTAATTGTAAAGATATTTTTCCACTACCTGACAGGTTACTCATTAGCAATATTACAAATAGGAGATAAGTTGTTAAGCTTGGATTAAATGTCTTAAATCACTACATGCTACCTTCTTTTGTTGTTGAATGGGATGAAAAAACAACCATGAGCTTTCCTAAGATACAAAGAAGATATAAGGTACAAAATAGATATAAGGTAAAAAAAAGTATTTCTCTGTAAACACAATTACATTTTCACTGTTAAGATGTTGATCTTATTCATGCTTCTAGAATTTCAGAGGTATTATTGTGGTTTTGTTCTAAATATGCAAAAACAAACCTGGAAGATGTTGTTTTCTCTCAGAATATACACTTATAAAATGTCATGAAAATATGACTCTCTTACTTTTTATAAGATTTTGGGACCATGTGTGAGAGGTGTGTGTTAAAATACATATAGTTCTCCACATCCTTTCATGCAATTATACTTTTTCCATTTGGTCGAAGAAATCCCAGATACCATGCAAAACTGGAACATTTACAAGGGTTTGTCTTTCATGTACACAGACTTAAAAGATATTTCACCTTTGAGGAAATACTCATATGATACATTTTGTACACCGTCAGTAGCAAATTTGTCTTAGTGAAAATTATTCTCTCTACTTAGAAATCTTCACATTTATGTACAAAGGCTGCTTCATAAGGTCAAATATATGAGTTCTCTTTTTCACACTAACTTGAGCAAAGCAAAAGTGAAAGCTGTAAAATATCTGTGAGCTTGCATGGCACTTGATCAGCTCTGATTTACAAGGATGTTCATGTTACTGTTATTGAATTAATATATTTGCAGTAGCCTGCTTTAATTTAGATGTGTTCCAGACCAGTTAACTGGAAGAGCTAAATAGGTGTTTAGTGTTTAATAGATATGATTATTAGTTTTATTTAACTTATTAGTATAGCTGGGTAGAAAATGGTTTTCCTCAGCCTCTGAAGTTTTTGAGATTTAAGAAGAATGTTCCTAGGCCACAAGAGGAAAAGATTATATAGTCTGTTGGGGTTTTCACATGTGCGTGTGTGTCCGCATACACACATAGTCCTTGTAAGAAAAGAAGAAGGTAAAATTCTTGCTGCATAGCCTGCTGGTGAGGGTGCTCAATGAGAAATGTAAGCCCAGAGCAAATGGGCTGAATTTAAGTAACTTTTATGTCTGCGATACTGTGGGATGGGTTTCTCTCCTGCCTGCTTGGGAGACCTGCACTGTACCTGAAGGCCTCTACCTGAGAAATGCTTAGTCATAGTCATGCTGTGAAAGGTTTCATTTCTGTGAATCAGTGAGTCACCAAGAAAGCATTTGTTTGAAAAATTCCCAATAATTTCCATTTAGTCATTCATTCTGGTGATAGTTTTCTTGTTGTGTCTCCCCTTCTTTATCCCCTCTCTTCTCAGAGCATATTTTGCAAAGATGGTCGCTTTCAGATACATCTGTTGAAATTTTAACTGCAGTGATTCTTCAAACATCTGGCACAACATCTGGGCTTGGAGTCCTGAGAATAACTAGCAACCTCCCTCCTGTCCTCCTCATTTGTACTTAAAAAGCAAAACGGGTATCTAGTGTTTTTTCTGCTACCTCTGTTAGTGTATAACACATAAGAGACTCCATCGGAAAGGAGCCCTCTTAGAGAAGGTGAGCGCACAGCTCTCAAAGGTGGACACTGCAGTCGGCAAGCAGGTCCTGGGATATTGGGTGCTGCCTCTGCAGCAGCTCAGTTGTCTGCCCTTGCTTGGCTTCCCTCTTGCTTTGTCTTGTTCCCTTGTGGTCTTTCCAGCTGCTTTTTCCTGTGCCCACAATTGCAGTTGGCTCTTGTGTTCAGATTCAGCTGCATTTTCAACACCAAGCTGCCTCTGATTCTTTAACTTTAAAGTGGCTTCAAGCTCCTGTTTCTCTCTTTTTCCTTCCAGCTTCTCATGCTGTGCAGCTACAGGACACGCACAGGAAGGTCCAGGTTGCCAGATGTGTCCAAAGCAGACTTTGCCCAACAGACTTTTTTCTGGTTGAGCTGAACTAGCTATGCTTTTTGTTTCCAGCCACATCAGCTCGTCTGGCTAGGCAGCGTTTTGCATGGTGTGCTTTAATGAACTCACGGAAAGCTTCAGGCTGGTTCATCGTATCTAATTTAGTGAACTTTGCAGTCATTACTCCTCAGTAGACAGTGCCATGCTGTCCTAAACTGATGATGGCTGCTTTTCCAGGCCAAACATTCAAATCTACTTGGATGAACCAAGCAAAATCCATTTCTAAACAACTTTATTGTTCAGATTTACTTCTTCTGAATAAGGCACATGCTTAAGTGAAAGAATACTGTTCGTATTTTCTGCAACTTAATTTCTTTATCTGAAATAAACAATCAGAAGAAATTCCAGTATGTTTCCAAAACGTAGCTACTTTTGTGGGTAAATTCAGAAATGGAATATGAGTTTGGTGAGGAGGCAATGAACAGCACAAATCAAGCAGACTGCATTGCTCTCACAAACTTGAGCGTTGACCCTCCAGGTTCAGCTACATACTCTTCTTCCTAACCTAACCAAGCCATGAATCTTATCTCACTAACAAATATTACCAGAAGACACTTACATACAGCTTGTGCGTTACTAGCTCCTGTAGCTTAATGGAGGGACACACTTTTGTGTGTGCGGTTTTTTGTGCTAATGTACACTGGTTATATCTGAGAAAGGTATTTGGATGCTGAGCACCAGGAAAAAGCCTGAGCACCTTAGTTTTATAGATGACCCTAATGCAGAAGCTGAAGTCCATGCTATTAGCTAGCTACCTTGAAACCACCCTTAAACCACATTAAAGCAAAGTTGGTAGAAGTATGTATTTATTTAGTGGGTAAAAGAGGCTCTAAAGTTCCCAAGGTTTATAAGGGCACAAAAGATTCAAACAGTTAGTATTTTTTATTTAAGAAGAACTCTAACATTTCATCCCACACTCAACTGACAAAGCATTAGATGTTTACAAGCTCCCATTCAAGGATCTTGTTCTTAAGAACCTTTACTGCATTCGCAGGAGAGGTGTTAGAGTTGGGGACGCATGCTTATTTCTGACCTCCTTCTCAATTATTAACCGCCCTCCCTTGTTTAGAAATGCTAAAGGCAAAGCAAGGACAGTCATGGCATGCACTTAGCTAAACTATTAGCAAGCAGTACCTTACTGAGGGATAAAGCAGCCTTGTCTGCCTGGTGAAGCAATGAACAAGTCCCAGTGAGGAGCCTTTCCACACCCTGAACACTGTATTTCACATCAGTCTGGGAACTGACGGCCAGCTTCTGCGCCTACGTACGAGGCTAACTCACACTCATGGTACCATGACACTGCCTATTTGACAAATTTGTAGATAAACAGTGTCACATGTTCTCCATTACACATGGGAAGGGAAAAATTCAGAAGGCTTCTATGCAGATCTTTTAAAAAAATATATCTTTTGAAAACATCTCGGCTGTGGTGCCAACAAAAAACTTTGATAATAGTTAGGCACTGGTGTCTTTTGGCCACTGCTTATTCTGGTGTTCATTGCTCCCTTGTGCTTTCACCATCTGTTTGACATTTGCTTGTAGACTGTTAGGTTTAATGCTAGGCTCTTTTTGGGGATGGCAACATTTCCACTGCTGTTTTTGCATGGTTCATAGCCACAGCAGGGTTCTAGGTGCTAACGCAGGGATATGTAGGGACATATTTTTTCCTGACATTGCAGATCTAGACAAAGACCCTCACCTATTTTATTATGTTCCAGCTCTCTCCTGCTGCCATCTACACTGGAAGCAGTGATTTAAAGGTTTAAGATTTCAGTGCTTTTTAGACACCTTGCCCACTCACCCCCAACAGCCCCAAGTCCCATATTTTTTTGAAGCCACTTGGTCTCTTTCAACAACTGTATCATCACTCGGTGGAGATAGTGTGTAGATTAAACACATTAACATAACATCTGCCATCAATAGCTGACACATCTTGCTGCCGTAGCATGGATCGCAGTGCGTATGGCTGGTATTTATCACTGGATAGGAGGAGGGAAGGGGATGAATGGACAGAAAATTGTGAGCTCTCCAGCTCTCAAAACCAGAGATTTTAAAATTGGTAATTCTACTGTCTTCCTCTGTCTTCTAAAATGCCTGCAGACAACAGCAGTGAAAAGAGTACATAGAGACTTGCCATTGTTAATAAACCTGCACTAATGTGTGTATTATGAAAATGAGTAAATGAGTAAGGGAGCTGCCTTAGTTAACCTAGCAGAAGTATGAACCAAATGCTGCTCTCTCTTGACCTCCTGTAGTCCCCTTGCCTCTGTTTTAAATGTCTGAGGACCCTTTCTGCATTGCACATTGTACTTTAAGAAGTAGTAAGCTTTGTGTTGGGCTTTGTCAGGCCAAAAGCCACCATTGGTGCCAGGCCTTCTTTGTCAGCCTGGGCCCCACAAGGCTTGTCTTCCTCCTCCTTGGAAAGATCGGTTGTCTAACCTGTGGTGTCTCGTTTTTTTCTTAGCTGTGCCATGCCCACCTGCTCTGCCACCACTTTGTTTGGTGCCACCAGCATGCTGCAGTGCAGCAGCTTTGCCCTGGGGCTTGGCAGCAGGCTGGGAACACCTCCAGCCAGACACCACCTGGGGCCAGGGCCAGTTCCTGCCTTGTGGCACCTGTGTCTGGTGGCTGTCAGTGGTATCGGCATGTGCACCTCACACGAGCATCCCGCAGTCAGGGGTGCAGCCTTCTCCTTCATGATCTGCCTCACTGATGCGAGCCGCCTTGCTTTCTGCCTCAAAGTCTGCAACCCTCATACGGCTCTTCCTAAGTAGTCCTGGGTGTGAAAAACCACAGACTCCACAAATGACCCTTCATACAGTGTTTTCAGGGTCTTTGAGAAAAAATAACAGGCAAGTGTTGCCTGTTGCCACTGTTGCTGTTTTAGCCATGTGTTCCTTTAATGCCCTCTAATAATAATCAATAAGTGCTAGCTGTTCCTAAGAGAGAAGCAGTGTGAAGAAAGGGGTGAAAATAACATTGTTTGCTAGCACAGAATTGCTCATCACTGGAACTGTAAATGTGGATTGATTATTTCTCTTTTTGTTTAATGTGAGGCTACTTCAAGTTTTCTAGCAAATAGGTTGTATTTCCTTTCCTCTTGGCTGCATATAGTGTGTGCTGGTCTTAAGTCTTTACGAAAAACTTATTTTTGTTTAGCTTATTATATCTACCTCATGAAGATGTAGTCACCATGTACCCAGAGAAATCCCAAATAGCTTACATATCCTTAATACATGCATTAACCCATTTCCACTAATGTTCTTCTCAGATAATTTGAGAAATAGCTTTAAGAAGTATAAGTAGTCTAACAAGGGAATAATAAACAAGTCAAATATTTTACTGGGAAAAGCCCAGTGTATGACAACCTCTGTTGTATGGGGACCTGGTCCTAATGTTGAGTCCATCAGAATCAGTAAAAATGACTAATGGGTTAGGTCACATTTTTCTCTCGTCTAGGAAACTTGCCGTATCAGGACAAAGCTGAACATGTGCTGAAACACTCTCCCAAACTGGAGCTAAAATCAGTCAGCCTGCACTTTACCTGTGCTTTGGCCACTCACTGCCATCCTATTGGAGTTTCTGCATGTCTGAAGAGGAGAAGTTGAAGTGACTGTGCAAAGGATAGACAGCAGCAAAGAGCAGAATGAGGTGAGGAAACGAAGTGAGACATCAAGCGGGGATGCTGGAGGTAGGCTTTCACACCCAGCTCGAGGGATCTTCAGGCAACTAAACTTAAGCCAGTGCTTAAAGGCTTTGCTGAAATGGGTCAAGGAGAAAATTGGTGAAGAATGTGTTAAAAGAGAAAAACAATGCCTGGGAAATATAGTATGGCCATGCTATAGCTCTGTTGCTGGGTCAGGAGGGTGTCTACATAAATTTTCCTATTATAGATAGCCAGGCTGGAATGACGTTTTTGTTTGTACATGATGTTTTCAAACCAGGTTAAGCCAGACTGAAGCACTTTCATACACCTCAATGATTAGTGTGGAGAAGAGTCATCTTGCAATGCCTCCAATTCAGGCCACACACAAAAAGGCAAGTCAGTTTCTACATTATTAGTCCATCGTTTTTAAGCTAGTATTGACAATATTGAGTCCCAGATTTGCAGCTGTAAGGATTGCCAGTGCTGAATTAGACACCTGCCTTAAAAGCACATATATGGAACTAATCAGGTAGGAAACAATATGCACAAGGTGTGTACTGTGCTCCTGGCAGAAACCAAAGGGGATGTCTTCAAAGTGCAGTTAGCACAGCAGGTACATTGTGCCTCCTGGACTGTTAAATACTATATTCTATAAAAGCCAGACCAAGCATATATACTATTGTTGTCACAGTAAAACTGATCTCTCTGTGTCCGGATGTGCTGAAGAAATTTGAAGTTTAGGCATTATTAGTGCTGGTTTTATCAATTTTTTTTTCTTTCAGTAGGATTATAATTTGATGTTCATATAGCATTTTGTATTCAAATCTGTGTAGAACATCAGACCAGATAGTCCCTTAAATTGTGTTTCCCTGGAATATTTAAATGGCCGTCTAATGTTGCATTTCTTTTCTCACAGGCAACATAACAGGTATGTTATTAGGGCATAGCACTAAATGTGGTTAGTGTAACATACAGCTATTTAATCAACATTGGAATTTTACATCATTATAGATGAAAAAGCAGTTCTTATTTTAATTAGGAATTCCTCTGGATACTTAGAAGGGCTTTTAACAGAGGCTGTATATTTTGGGACCTTTGATCTCCAGTCCATTTTTTCATGTTCCTGTTTCACCTGTGGAGAGGACATCATCTTGGCTCAAACATGGCAAGGATCTCTGAGGTATTTCCAGGGAAACATTTTGAGAAGGTCAGAGCTGTTGAAAAGAAATCTAAAGCAAATGGGTAACAGAACAGGAGAAAATGGGTTGAAAGGAACAGAGTCAAAAAAGGAGATAGGAGTAGGATAAAAGACAGTTTGGAAGATGGCTGAAATACTTTGAAAGACTAAGGAGAAAACTGAACAAACAAAAATGTAGAGGGGAAAAAGGGAAAAAAATATAAAACATTCAGCAATAAAGAGAAATGAGCAAAATAAAAAAAAGAAAAATATTAAAAGTGGAAAAGAGGAAAGAATGAAAGATGGGAGGGAAAGCATATGAATGGATTGATGGCAAAGGAAAAAGAGGAAAACAAGAAGTGGATGGATATGTAAATTAATTTGGAGAGAGATTATGTCCTTAATGTTGTCATATGGACATTACATGAGCTTTGCTGACAACTTCAAAGTAAGCAGGGAAAAATAAACAGGAAGAGAAGTTCTATACTTTGGGCAGCAAAGACGTATGAATATTCAGGAGTCATAATCTATAGGTAAATCTTGGTGGTTCAGAACTGACAATATCAGATTTTGGAAATAGGCTTGTGAGATACTGTTTGCACCTGAAGTAGAAAACAGATATACTGTGACCAGTGCCAGAACCTAGTGTTTTGTTTTGACGGAGAGAATTCACATCTTGCACTGCTCTACTAATGAGTCAATGTTTTTAGTCTCAGTTTGGTCTTTCTTTAATAATTTCTACAAAGGGAATGAAATTCAAAATTAGTATTGGTTTTGAGTTTGAGAAGATTTGTATTTCTTCAAAGGTGTACCATAAATTTAAGTAATCCAGGCCTTACCTAGACTCATTCAACCCTCAAAATTAAGCTGGAAAGATTCTTTGAAGGCTGACATCAATGTATTTAGCAGAAAATTTTTGAGCCAATGTTAGAGTAGCAACTCTGATATGCAAGATCAGGATTGGAGAATATCTCAAGGCATTCGTATTTTCTGTACCATTCTTCAGCTGCTCTGAATGCCAGTTTGAAACAGCCCGGTCTATGAACTTCCTTTCAATGGGACAGTGGTTTTTTTTTTTCCCTCCAAAAAGTTGTGGCACAAATCTAAGGGTGAGTATAGCAAAGATATGCAGCTACTAAGAAAAAAGATGTTCTTTCCTGAGGAAGAAAGTGCTGACATTTTAAAAGTTGGAGCTCACTCTTAAACTTTTGAAGGTATCTTGACTTAGAAGTGCTGAGTCGCCTCTTGTATTTATTGATTTGAAATTGCTCATTCTTAAATCACTCAGCTTATTTACATGTTTTAATATGTGTCTAAGATCTGAACTTTAGTCTTCTGCTGTTTAAAATTTAGGCCCAAATTTATTACCAGGTCTGCAGACTTTATTCTTGGTATATAAAATAATATGAAAACCCTTACAGTATTTTTTTTTGAAACAGTTAATCGAGACAAACTAACCATGCTTGTCTAGTAAACAAGAATTGTTATCCCCTTTTAGAAAAGTCACATTTGGGGTTCTGCTGGTTGGTGGTGGGCAAAAGATGCAAAAATCTTTATTTACAAAAATGCAGAAAATCCCGTTTTCCTAAACATACAAATAATAGAATAGGGCATACTTTTTGCCAACATCTTTTAGACATAATTCTGCCCAGATTGTACTCTTTCTAGACTGTTCTTCAGAGCTACACTGCTTTTTCAGTCCATTACCTTCACTTTATTTCTAGTTTGTGCTTTTCTGTGGCTTCTGCTGCTCATGTAAGCACCTCTACTAAAAATAATTTTCCTAGAACCCGTTTGTACTTGTGCCTGGTATGTACTTCTCTGTTAACCAGAACCTCATGTTTTGGAAGCTGCAAATTGTTCCCATCTTTTTGCTCCACGAAATAATTTCTTGTTTGTTCCTTTCCAAATGAAGAACACTTGTTAAATCATTAACTTTCAATAGAATTTTAGCAAATCATGACAGTACAATGAAGATCACTGTTTTGCATTACTTGGTAATTTTGAAATGGATTCTCTATGAATGTTTGTTACCAGTTTTCCAATAGCTTCTTTCAACTCTTTCTAGTAAAAGAATGAGAAAGGAAGGGCTGAGCTTTGCACTAAAGTCATGACTGAACTCTGGATAAAACACTGGTCTGGTTGCAAGCAGCATCAGATCAAGAATCATTTCCTATATGTCTCTAAGCAAGTTGCTGAATTCTTTCATACTTTAGTTCACAAGATAAAAATACAAAAAATCATTTTCTCCTGTTATTTACATTGGCCTTTTAAACAGTTTTCTCTTTCCCATAAATATTTGGGCAGGGTAAGCCCTGGTTTATCTTTGGTTATCTTGTACCCAAGCATATTTATCACACACATTTCAAGGCCATTCTCTTCCTGCTACTGTAGTATAAGGACGCAATAGTTTTCATCTTCTCAAGAAAATCTTAGGGCAGTGACAGATGAAGTTTGGATGTTTCTGAAGTTGAGTTAAGCACAGAGAAGTTCAGGTGCATAGATGAGTCTCCTGAGAATATCTTACCTACCTGCAGTTTACTTAGGAACAGGGTACCTCATGAGATAATCTCTCCTGCTTCAGACCTAGGTAAAAATGACACAAAACCGGCCTGTTGCTGATGTGTGATGATTTCAGTTATTTGTACCAGTTGGGATTCAGTGGGAATGTTTAAATGCAATATACCAGTAAAATAAATAAATAATTAATTTAACTTAATTCAGTGTTCCTCTCTATATACCTGCCTTAGGGTTAATATTTTTTCCTGTCAGGACTGCAGTGCATTTTAATCAATGTTGGGAAAACTTGTGCAGCGAATGTGTACTTCATGGCCACCTAAACTTTAATGCTTTTATGCTTTTACTTCTATTACAGAGTCACTGTTCTTGTTGGGAAATGGAAAACAGCTCTATAATATACCTGTGCAAAGTACTTAGTTTATATGGACTTCAAAATTGTTTTCTCTAAATTTCTGCAGCTTTTTAAATGCCTCCACATGATGCTGTACAAGCAAAGCGTTTTTTTTTCTTAAACAGAGCTTAACAGTTCATCATGCTTTTGAACAACAAGTGGTTGATCATGTACCTTAATTACAAGAGCAAACTGAAGGCAGTTGTACTATTCATCAAAATAAATTGCATATTAGTTAACTAATGGAAAAGTCAACAGACAGAAGAATGGTACTACAGCAGTGTTAGTAAACAGGGGCAAAATTCTTAGCAAGTGTAAATCAGCATGACCTTAATCTCTTCAACTGAGTTGTGCTGGAAGATACTGGGTAGTGATCTGACCTTTTTTGGGTAAATGTGTGAAGAATTATGGGCACTAATTTTCCTCTGGGAAATTAGGGGGCAATACTCATTGATGCTTGATATTTAGATGTTGCTTTTTATCTGTCCTTTCAGATAAAACAAAGAATCATGTTGCTCATATAATGGGAGACTTTGGCTTCTATTCTGGAGAAAGTGATTTGCCATTCCCATTTCCAAGCCAGCGTGATATGCTTACATACAGAGATTAAATGTCTGGGATGAGAAAGTTCAGTCATTAGGTGAAGTAAAGAACGGTGATGCTGCAGATATAAGATTTTGAGATCTAGCTAGATAAAAGATTAAAGGCCAAAGTTATTCAGTGCACAAAGAAAACACATTTCACACACAAGAATAATGATTTTCTTTTAGGGGAAGAGTGCAATAGCTGTTCTCGGTGCAGTACTGGCTCACATAAATTGGAATGTGTTCTCCAAACACTACTTGGGTATCTCATTTTTATTGTTTTGTTTGTTGAGAATCTCTCCAGTGCTGCAAGTGCTTTCCAGATGCACAGAGTTCCCACCCCTCCAAACCTCATCAGTAAATAGAGGTCAGAGGAAGGAAGTAACAACATGGATTTTCTATAGGAATCAATACATTTTGCTATAAAGACAGCAGGGCAGAACATGGATTTTGAAGCAGGGAGAAAGAACAGAGGGCAGAGGCAGCTTCAAGATAAATTAGTAAAGGTCAGCTGATGCAGAGAGGGACTGCAGAAGGGTGCCACAAGATGACTCTTCAGGGGTGTGATAAAAGGGCAGGAAGAGCTCAAAAGTGGGCCAGAATAGACGTAGTAGGAAGGGCAAATGTCCTGTTGAAGTACAGTATCCACATGACTTTAAAAAGACCTTCAATGCATTTGGCTATAAGAGTATATACCGGCACTTGCTATAAGAGCATTATTTGGAGAAAAAAAAAAAAAAAGGCTAAGTGCTAGAGAATTGGCAAGTATGACATTTCTGGGAGCTGTGTTCCTTTGAGTCTGTTCCCATGTGCTCTCATGCTGGCTATGGTACAGTGTAAGGGCCCTGTAAAAAAAGGAAAAAGATAAATCACGTGTAGTATTTAAAGAAAGCAACACAGTAGACATAGAGGTGAATGGACATTTTCAGTGAAAGGAAGTACCCTAAACCACCCTTACATGGAGAAATATAGAGTGAACAAAAAGCATGATCTAGGGGTCATGCTAAGGGTTTATTTAACTGAGGATCTTGTCTCCATATGTACTAATGTATAGAATAATCCCTTCCCCAGCATATTTTTCCAGTTTCTATCAATCTGCATGATAAAGTGGGCAAAACATGTACTAGATGCTTTTCTTTTTTTACTAAAACATACACAAGTGTAGCTACTTTGTAAGAGTTAACAAGAGGGAAGACTGAGGAAGAACAGGCTGAAGTACTTTCCATTCAGCATTCAGATCACATATATATGACCTTGAGTTTAAGCAATGAACTTCTTTACAAAAGATATACTTGGCTGCTTTGGCCACTCTTTCTCAAGAGCTTCTGATTTCAGTGCATGCCATTGTCAGTGACTAGTTGTCAATGCCTGGTGAACACATACGTTCAAGTGATTTGCAGTCTATTAATAGATGATTTGTGAACATAAAAAATAGGTGATATTATCAAGTTGTTTACAATGATAATCGTCTATGAAAGAACATGAATTTAAGGCAGCTTAACTTACCAGCTCAGCAAAATCATTGACCAGGTCCTAAAGACATTTCCTTTGAAGATCTCCTGCATGACAAATTATTTTTATGTATTTGCAAATTACTATTCAAGTAATTTCAAAGATTGTTCTTGGGTGAGTGCTGCATAATCATGAAAATTTGTGTAGGGGAAAACTATCAGATTCATTTAATTATCCTTTTCCCCTTGCTTTGTATATCAGAAGGCTTTGCTTTGTTTATATCACTTTTTCTTTTGCACAAAGGGGAAATGTTTTAGACACTGGTAATAACTGATGTTTGTGTGAAGAGTAGCCCTGACGGTGTTTGGCTGTCTTGAAAGCTCCTTTTGGTTGTAGGGCTTCTCCACTCCTGGAGCAGAAACAATACCCTGTGACTTAGGCAATCAATCACACAGCATGAATAATGAGCAAACACTCAAAGCAACAGTCACATTTGCATAAACCATTCATTCAGTACATTTGAATAACCACCAAATTAATGAAAATCAAAAGGAGTCCATGGATCATTTGCTAACAGGAAGGAGGGCTAAAACCGTCGAATAGATGGCTTGCTGAAAAAAATTTACATGGCTCTGTCTTTCTAGAAGGAAAAACAGGAGGCAGGTTGGAGTGAAAATTACCAAGAGATGAGCCTCTTCTTGCCCACCCCTGACATGGAAAGGTTTCTTTCCATGTAGTTCCTCTGCATCACTCTATTTCTTCCTGTGACTGTTGTTTTCAAGGAAAATAATAAAAAATCTGGGAACCCCACTTTGCAACAAAGTAGGAGAAAAAGCAAGTAGGTAAGAACATGGGTTTAATTGACTTTTTGCAGGTGGAGAACCAGATGTAAACGTTGTCAAGAAATATTGTTTTCCAGAGATGCCTGCACTAATCAGGTTTTTTTAATGGTACACTGCATGCCTGGCAAAATCAGTTACATGAGGGTCTTTTTAGATACGTTCAAAAGAGGACAGCTTTGAAAGAAACTCAGAAAGATGCATACTTTCATTTTGTCAGTTCGATTTCTCTTATTTTTCTCCTCCTTGTTTTAGAAGGTGCTGACAATGCTCTGCCGGGAGTCTATATCCAATTTAAAGAAAGTAAACTCTTCCAGCTGTCGCACCTGAAGGCAAAACCTAAAATCAACAAATAGCTTATCAGGAGGTGCTTTTCACTTTGCTGCTCCTGCCACTGCTCAGGCTTCCCATTTCTTGGAAACTCTTTTTTTTTAGAAAAAAAAAAAAGAACCTATGCATCATTCAAATGTGGATGCAATTAATTTCATTAGGAAATTCTGTAATCCTGACATAAGAACAATTCCATATAGGATAGAAGACCAAATAATGTGTGTCTCTGTCAATATTTAAATTAAACAAACCAGTCTCTGCCTAGTTACTGATTGTTGAACTCTATTTTGTATGAAAATGCTTCCACCTGTTCTTCATACCTTGGCAATATGATATCAACAGAGATTTCATGCATGCCAAAATAATTACCCAAATTAAAAGACACATATTTATTGCTTTGGTAAGTCCCATAAGTAAGGAGAGAGCAAGATGTACTTCAGAGAAGTCAATCCCTATCAGACATGGCTCTACCAGACAGGCTGGTGGTCTATGTCTCTGTACAGTTCTTCAGCCTCAGCTCTTCCAAAATGTCAGTATTTGACACTCTTCATTGCTTAGACCAAACACTGATACTAATTCCAGAAGATTCTCCTCTTGCAGCACAGGGATGTTCCATGGGCTGTTCAGAGTCTTCTGGAGAAACCTTTTAATTTAAGGCTTGTGTCAGCAAGTTAAATAGTTTTTCAGTTCAACAGCCAACATCTTGTACAGCAGTCCCTTTGAAGACACTAAACCTGACAGCAGACAAAATCTGGAGAGCTGCCAGTTCCACAGGGAATCCCATTTTGGGGGAGATGGGAAGGGAGAACCTTGCTCAGGAAGTGGCTTGCTCACTCCTAGAGCAATCCGATGTGCTTCGTGCTTTCGGATCTTCAGGTCGTCTTCTTCATTGCTTCTAGGGTTCTTCTGGCAACTGTTGTGTTTGGGTTTTCTTATTAAGGATTATGGATGGAAATACAACATACCTACTTTTTATGGAGTTTATCCTACAGGGTTTGAAATGTGGGCACAGTGTTACTTGAATTAACTGGGTCTGTCCCTTTGCTTGCTCACAGTAAGGGCCTTATGTTCAGAGGTGTCACCACTCTCCCTGGCTTGTCTGGTTACTGATGTTTCTGCACCTAAATATCTGCAGGGTAAGCCCCCAAAATCATGAACTCCTCTTTCCAATAAAAAAATATGGATGTGGAAACCACCTTTTCATATGTTTTATGTATTATTTTAACAATTGTTATCTGATATAATGTTCAGTTCCAGCAACCCAGAAAGAAAATGGCATAAGATGTTGTGCAGATTTCTCATTTTCAGCTTGAACTGCACAGACCACTTTTGTTTTCTCTGTAGGCAAATCGAAGACCCAGTGATCTAACTGTTCCTTCTCTTGCCTTATTTCCTTCACATTCAGTGAGCAAAACCTGTGCCATCTAAATACCAAATGCTAATGACTGCTTTTTGGGAAAAGTGTATCTTAAAATTAGTCCCCATGAAAATCAGTTGAATTATATTTTAAAGTAACAGAGTCATATAAAACAAGCTGCTCATAGATATAAAGCAGGTGAGTTTCATGGCTTAAGTTGCTAGAAACATAAAGTTATTGGCATCTGGAAATTTTGTTGTTATGCTTTTTATATGTTAAACTAAATCACAAATGAGCTATTTATTTATGTTTCTTTGCTGTTTGTTCGGCAAAAAACCTTGCTGAGATACATACCAGATGTCTATCTCAGTCCCATATGACTTTATTTCTCATACCTGCATTTGTCATGGCTTATTGCTTGCCTGACTGCTACTTCCTGTTGATTTCTTGTGTAGTTTTAGACGTTTTTGTCATATTCTTTGTTCTTGCAGCTGCTCCTCAGTCATCTCAAAGGATTTGACTTCTAGGTAGTGCCTCTCTCAATGTTCATGTCCTATGCCTCTGATAGCAGAAAGATAGCAGAGGCTTTGCCCACCTTCTGCAGATATGCAGGCGTGTCTAAAGCTGTTCTGACTGTAAAGCTTTAGGTCACCATAAGTGAGCTGTCATTATGCACACTTCTTTCTCTGCAGCAGAGGATCTCATCAGTACATCTTCTTTGGTCGTCCAGAATGCACAAGTGTTTCGAATCGGCAAAGCACAAATGAGAACAGTATGGTAGAAAGCAACAGGAGAGCTAGAAGAGGAGTACCAGTAAAACAAATAAACATAAATGAGTCACCAGGGAAATGGCATGTCCAGGGAAGATTCCAGTTACCTGAGGTCATACCCACTTTGTCCTCACAAAGTCTCCCTCCCTGCTGCAGAAGATTGGATTCACAGCTCTGCTCTGTCTTCTCTCCACTAGCTCGGTGTAGTTGTCCACGGCCTCTTGACCTCTCTCATCATATTCCTGATGCCTATCCAACAGACCTTAATTAATACTGGCTTTTTTGCCTACTTTTAAAACTGCAATACCCCTGCCGCCTTTGCCTTTTAGGAACCAGCACTTTTCTTTACTATCCAGATTTGTTTTCATTTCCTAATACATCCATCAGCTGTGCTTTTTGTTTTGGCAGTTCAACATGCCCTGACACTCTAGTACTTGTGAGTGGATCAACTGGCTTTGGTGGGGACCCCTGAGATTCCTCTGTGTCTTCCTCTGCTTCTGGAGGTCAAGCAAACTCAGCATCCAACTTCCTTAACAGACCTATCAGTTAGCTTTTAATGGCAATCCTTCACCACTGAAAATTTGCCTGATTTAACCTTCTCAGATTTAATACTCACACTGAAAGAAAGAAAACACTTTTGGTTTTCAAGCTAATGTGTTATACAGTAATGTACATAGTAAAATACATTGCTACGTCAGACTACAGTCTTCGACTTTTAGCCTCCCATATGCTCCTCACATTTTAAATTAAGTCCTAAAGCTCTAAGTTGCTGTGAGAAAGTTTGGTGTCTGTATGAAAATTCAAAGAACCTATACTGGTGTTAAGGCTCTGTTGAACAGCATGTAGGACCAAAGCCTTAGGGCACCAGTATCATCAAGAAAGGACTGTCCTACTACTTAATCTAGAAAATAATTGGAGTCAGAATGATGTGAAGAATTTGTCAGAAATCCAGAATAATGGGAAGAATTTCAACACATCTCCAGGTTGCTTTGAGATGGAGCCTGCTCCACACCATGACTGCTCTTATTCCAACCTTCCAGCTCCTTCTTTTGACCACTTCAGTGCATTTCTCCATATTCTTGGAAGCCACACAGTAGATAAAATCACCCAGCTGTATTTGCTCTTTCCCTAGCTAGATACTTGTCTGAATCTTTTACGACCATCTGCTACTTTCTCAGCCATGTAACAGAGCAGAACATCAGCAAAAAATCAAATATCTGAGCTAGAGATTTCAGCTTTATTCTAAGCTCAATGAATAGTTTTATAATTAGTGATTTTTTCAGTTTAACACCATGAGAGCTGAAGGGCATGATATCATGTAGACTTCATTCCCCCATGAAAAGTGGTAGTACTACTAAATATTCATGACATCATTATACAGTTTATCAAATCTAAAGGTATTGCCAGCTTTTAATTTAGAGCACAGCTCAGTCATATTTCACTTGTAGCCAGAAGTGGGTTTTATTTCTTTTAACATTTGAATCTAAAGTATGCAGAATGGGTAGACTGTGAATTTTAAGCTTCTCTTGTCTCTCCTCAGATTCTTTCATTTGCACTATTTTGTTTTTATTTCTTAAATAGATTGTGCTTTAGAGCAACCAATCAACGCAATTCAGCAAGATATAATAGGAAAGCAGTTCCTGACTGTTACTTCCCTTTTTTCACATCTGTAGTTAGGTTCATCGGAATAAAATCTCCAGGCTTGAATGATAGGCTATTTAGGGCATGAGATAGGTACTTACCAATGAAAACTCAACCTACTCTAGTTTAATCGAGAAAAACAGTTGTCTGCTCCAGTTAGACTACAGCAAGGAGAAAATGAAACTTAGCCAAAACCAAAGAGAAAAATATCTTTATAGCTTACTGGCATCCAAACTATTGTAAATTCTTGCAACTCTGTCGTCCAGAATCAGAGATGGGGATCTACTGCTTCTTCTCTTCTTGTATGCATTTCTATTTCCAAGAAGCTGGAAGGTATGGTTAGGTTAGGTATGTTGGCATAGGTAGACAGCAGCTGTTTAATGTTGTCATCTGAACATAGGCAACCACAGGAGCCCCATGATTGTTTTCCCTGTAACCACAACAGCAGAGCTCTTATAAGCCTCTGGAGGATAGGAATATACTTTTCATACCCTGTGGAGTTCATCTATCTTCTTCCCAGTTTATTTTTCCTAAATAGCTTGGGAATGTGAGAAGTAGGGACTTTCCGAGCAGAAGGCAATGATGGATCAAGTAGAGGAAGAGCATCACTGAAATGTGTAATAATCTTGAGGTTTTATGCTCTATTTCACCTTGGGGCACAATAGGAGCATTATGTTCCAGCTCTGTTTTGGTAGGTAGAGGAATGGTAAGCACACTGTTTTGAGGGTATGTATGGTTGTGCTGTGATTTGTCTGCTTACCTAATTTTACATCAGTATCACTCGAATACCTTCATCTGAAATCAGGTGCTTTGAATGAATAGAGCAGAGGATGTCCACTGTCCAATTGTCTAAATGGATAAAGCAGAAAAATTACATTAGAAAAGATACCATGATCACATCCATATTACAGATGAAGAATTAAGGCATAGCAGTTGTTATGTTGACAAAAGGCCACCCATAACCTGTGACTACACTGCCAAGGCAACTACATGAGAAGCAGCAGCAGAGACATTACATGTATAACAAAACAGGGGGTAGTAGCTGAACAGAACTACTGACCAAGATTGAAATTACTATAACACTACCACATCACAAATATCCATTAAGAGTGTAAAATCAGCAAAACTGGACCCATGGGAAAGAGTGAAGAGGGGTTGGCTGTTTATTAGGGAGGGGTTGCAGGGCATAACGGAGAACTTGGGAGGGAGTAAAAATGTAAAAAGATAATATAAAGGGTAGCAAATCATGTGATCAGATCTGACTGGGGTACAACTGAGACAGTTTTAGTGCTTATGAATATTAGATATTTGTGATTAGTCAGGTTTTGATGCGATTGGTCACTAATCCTTGGCTTCTGTGACAGCAACTGCGACTATTCTGCAAATACAGAAAAGTCTGCATTGCATCAAATCATCAGCACTGCCTCAGACTGCATTTTACCTTGAGAAAGTTTATTTCTGAATCCTCTAGGATCTTCTTAAAAAGGTTAAACTGTTGCATATTGATCTCTGTATTATTTTTGAGGGCTTTTACTTTCTGTAGGTCTGATGTTAGGAATTGCAATGTTTTTTGTATAGTAGAACAGCGACTTCAGAAAAATGCTTCGGGGTGCCCTGTCCAGTTAGGGAGAGAATGATCCGTCTTACTACCTCAGTGCCTTTTAGGCTTTCTGAGGTTTAGCATGTACTCTTGATGCTGAATGTGACCTTTCTTTGGCACAGACACTTTGTCTCCGCTCTTTAAAGACGATTGCCTGTTCTTTTGGAAGTGACTGCCGTGCAGTGCAAAGACCTCTGAAGTCTCTTTGCAATCCATTAAGAGATTGGTTTATTTACTGTCTGCTATTGATTATTACTTAATCTTAGACTTCTTCCCTCAAGGAAAAAGAAATAATCTTTGTGGAGTTTCTGATTTGTTCTGTGGCCAGAGAGAAGGAAAAGCTGTGATGTAGCTGACTGAAGAGGCTGTTCAGCTTTGAATCAAAGTGCATTTGTTTTCATTTTCTAGCTGAGTTACATCCCAAAAAGATTTATTTTGAACTAAAGTGTGGTGAAAATTGCCAGGTTGGTGTCCCTAGGGACAAATTTCTCTGTTTACCCGTAGGACAGGTGCAACCAAGGCAACTCTGGCACATGATGTTCCCCCGATCTCCTTCCCTGTTTGAAAGAAGAGCTTTCTGTTTGTAAAGCATGATTGAGCACCCATAGGCTGTTTAGGCAATCAGAGAAATGACCACTAACCGCTGTTGTTGGGTGCTCTCCACTGAAATAATATGTGGTTCCCACACTGCTATTGCTTTGAACACTTTTGGTTGCTGCTGACAGTAGGGTTGGTGTAGGCAATGTGGTCTACTGGGCAACGCACAAAAGCAACCATTTAATTTTGCTTCTCCCACTGTGCTGAACAGCCACTGAATGGCAAAGATGTACACCAGCTCCACGGTGGGCTAAACCTGCACTACTGATTTAGGGAGGAATAAGAGCCCTCAGATAGGACAGAAATTTCTTTTTACAGCAGAGGGAAAAAATCACCCCAAACAACAAAGGTTAGTTCATGAGGAGCAAAACTGAGGATGCCAACTTTTCTGTGCTTTTGTATACTAACCCCTGTGCTCCTACCCAGCACAGAGGCTCCTCACAGGCTTCTCATGGCCCCGCTCTCTCTTGGTTCACTCTCACGTCCCCTGACCACCTAGTGAGCAAGAAGCTGTAGGTATGAAGGACAGAGCTGAGAAATGCATATGCTGCCGAGTCACTCAGTAGGTAAACTGATGGGTGGATGTTGGGAGGTGTCCTGGTTTCAGCTGGGATAGAGTTAATTTTCTTTCTAGTAGCTGGTATAGTGCTGTGTGTTGGATTTAGTATGTGAATAATGTTGATAACACCCTGATGTTTTAGTTGTTGCTAAGTAGTGCTTATACTAAATCAAGGACTTTTCAGCTTCCCATGCTCTGCCAGGTGCACAAGAAGCTGGGAGGGGGCACAGCCAAGATAGTCGATCCAAACTGGCCAGAGGGCTATTCCATACCATATGACGTCATGCTCAGTATATAAACTGGGGGGACTTGGCTGGGGGGCAACGATCGCTGCTCAGGGACTGGCTGGGTGTTGGTCAGCGGGTGGTGAGGGCTTGCATCATTTGGTTTTTTTCCTTGGGTTTTGTTCCCCTCTCTCTTGTCATTTTCCTTTACATTACAATTTATTATTATTGTTGTTGTTGTTATTATTATTTTATTATATTTCAATTATTAAACTGTTTCTTATCTCAACGCATTAGTTTTCTTACTTTTGCTCTTCAGATTCTCTCCCTCATCCCACCGGAGGGGGAGGGTGAGCGAGCGGCTGCGTGGTGCTTAGTTGCCGACTGGGGCTAAACCACGACAGCAGGTCAAGCACAACAGATGAGGGTTAAGTTCATGCTGCAGTCCTTTTCCTCCCGGGAAGAACTTGTTTGACTCTCTTCTCAATCCAGCCAGCCATCAATTTGTAGGAAACTTTCAGGAAAGTAATTATCTTTAAGATTTCTGCTACTATGTCAAATTTGCTTCAAGTTAGCTAAGAGGTCCAAAGGTTCAGAAGAAGAAAATGAACTGACAAGCAGACAGAGATTGCTGAAGTTTTTGTTCCTTAAAAAACAGGCTTTAAAAAAAAAACAAAACAGGAGGGGGAAAACTAACAGTACAGATTTAATAACTGGTAATTTTCTTGTCCAAAGTTATTTTTAAGCTGCACTTTGTATTTAATTGTGACAAGAAATTAATGACAATAAATAATTTTCAATATTTCCTGTAGATTTTGTGCAAAGATTGTGATCAAACCATATATTTTATGGCCTGAGAAAGATAAAAGCAAATCTGAACAGCTTGATGCAGTATTTTAATCTCATAAATACGAAAAACAAATCATTACCCATAATTATGAAGTACAATAAAGAATAACAATTATTTCTATTTCTATAGTTGGGTTTTTGGTTTTTGTTATTTTGTGTGTTGTGGGGTTTGGTTTTTATTTTTTTTACATAAGTGGTGGTTTTAAAGGGCTTATAATTACATACTCATAATGTACACTAAGAAAGCTAGCAGCTCCCTTGCATCTAGCAGCATCCCACATAGAGCTGCAAAGTTTTAAAGGAGCTTTTCTTTCCTTCCTTCTGTTGTCTTTAAGAGCTAAATTTGGTAGACCTTCACAGAATCACAGAATCACAGAATCGTATAGGTTGGAAAAGACCTTTAAGATCATCAAGTCCAACCGTAAACCTAACACTACCCAGACCACCATTATACCATGTCCCTAAGCACCTCATCCGAATGTCTTTGAAATACCTCCAGGGATGGCGACTCAACCACTTCCCTGGGCAGCCTGTTCCAATGCTTGACAACCCTTTCAGTGAAGTAAGATTTCCTCATATCCAGTCTAAACCTCCCCCTGGCGCAACTTGAGGCCATTTCCTCTCATCCTATCATTTGTTACTTGGGAGAAGAGACTGAACCCCACCTCTCTACAGCTTCCTTTCAGGTAGTTGTAGAGAGCAATAAGGTCTCCCCTCAGCCTCCTTTTCTCCAGGCTAAACAACCCCAGTTCCCTCAGCTGCTCCTCATAAGACTTGTGCTCTAGACCCTTCACCAGCTTCATTGCCCTTCTCTGGACACGCTCCAGCACCTCAATGTCTTTCTTGTAGTGAGGGGCCCAAAACTGAACGCCGTATTCGAGGTGCAGCCTCACCAGTGCCGAGTACAGGGGCACGATCACTTCCCTACTCCTGCTGGCCACGCTATTTTTTATACAAGCCAGGATGCTGTTGGCTGCCTTGGCCACCTGGGCACACTGCTGGCTCATATTCAGGTGGCTGTCAACCAACACCCCCAGGTCCTTCTCTGCCAGGCAGCTTTCCAGCCACTCTTCCCCAAGCCTGTAGCGTTGCATGGGGTTGCTGTGGCCCAAGTGCAGGACCTTGCACTGTTGAACCTCATACAATTGGCCTCAGCCCATCGATCCAGCCTGTCCAGATCCCTCTGCGGAGCCTTCCTACCCTCAAGCAGACCAACGCTCCCTCCCAACCTGGTGTCATCTGCAAACTTACTGAGGGTGCACTTGATCCTTTCATCCAGAACATTGATAAAGATATTAAACAGAACTGGCCCCAGTACTGAGCCCTGGGGAACACCACTTGTGACCGGCTGCCACCTGGAGTAAACTCCCTTCACCACCACTCTTTAGGCCTGGCCATCCAGACAGTTCTTTACCCAGCAAAGAGTACACCCGTCCAAGCCATGAGCAGCCAGTTTCTCCAGGAAAATGCTGTGGGAAACCGTGTCAAAGGCTTTACTGAAACCATGTCAAAGGCTTTACCTTCTGACATTCCTGGAGACTGAAATCCTTTATTTCCTGACAGAGGGGCAAATTATCCCATCTCTTCTTACCTCCATGCCCCAGCTCCCCAGCTCTCACCTGGGCAGATGGGAATCTCAGAAGTGCTTGGCACTGCTCCAGCTCTGCTCCCTCCCACAACTCACAAGGGTTGCTGATGACAAAAGCTGTAGCTGAACTGGACAGTCTTGAAAACCCCATCCCTTATCGTCAGCCCTGCACTACCCATATGTGTATGTAAGGAAGCAATGCAATTTTTCTGAGCAGAAGCTGTAAGAATACAAAATAGCAAAAAACCCCATATGGATAGAGTTCAGAATATTTCCGCAATCCTGACTAAGGCCTTAACTCCTACGGGTTTTGTTTCAGTTTTACATCCCTGGGGTCACAGGATTCTGCCAGTGTAAGGCAGAAGGGAATTGGCCCTGTAGTTCTTACTGGCAGGTAAAGGATAAAATGGGTTGTTGATCAAGATGTATGAGCAGCACAGATACCCATTTCCCCTTTAGCCCACTTATTAATACTTGATTCTCTTTCAATATAGAATATTAATAAGCAAAAAACCTCAAGACATTTGCTTAGGAAAATTATTCCAAAACCCAAATCTGCTTTTCTCTGCAAGTTATTAAACATAACTTTCAGCAAAAGATTGACAGTGATTCTTTTGGGCAGAATTTACAATCCCTCTCTATTATCTAGACGCTCTTACACCGCACCTAGCAGGGTGCTGTGCTTGCGCAGTGGTGGCTGGAACCAGCAGGGCTGTTCTGATGTAGCCAGTGAACCTTGTGCAACATCATGAATTAAGTGCACATCTGTGAGTTAAGAGTGTATTTACTGCGATGGAACAAGGAGCTGAAGACAGCCCTTTCCAGTTAGTGTTTTCTGCTGGAGTGCATGAACTCCGGATAATGTTCTAGAAAAGGAACCACCTGGCTGCTCAGCCCGTTCCCTTCTCCCCCTTTCCTCTCACCATCCACAGCACCTGTGCTTCCAGCTGTGCAAGTGAGAAATTGTGCCAGCCAGCCCAGCTAGGATTCTGCATAGGTCAGCATTACCTGTGTTGTTATTGCATCTCTCTCTTTTTTCTTTTTCTTTTTTTTTTTTTAGGGGAGGAGAAGGACTGTTTTGTGTACTTGCTTTACAAGTCTTCACTCTTCTTGCAGCAGAGATGTTTCCAAGCAGATCTTTCTGGATGGAATGATTTAATTTGTTAGTTTAGCAAGACATTTTCACAGACATCTCCTCAGCAATGGCCCCGTGTAACCCTGGATGTGCCTGAACTCTCCAAACCTCTCATGTTTAATGTGAAAGTTCCCAGGCTGTGGCTGTGACCAGGCATTGATTTGGGATGTCCAGCCAGGCTGTAGGATCATAGGGGGCTTGATGTGGGACGCAGCCCCTGAGTGTATAACAAGTTAAAGCTGGTCCTACAGGATACCTGGAGTTATGTGTGCACAGCTGATCTTTTAGGAGAAGGGATGAGCCCTGCAGCTATGAGGCTGCAACCACATTGTGAGGTGGTGGAGGATGTTGTGCATCTCTCCTTGACTTACAGCCAAGAAACCCTACAGGAAAGTGAGCACCTACTCTGTGAGTCTGGCAGCCAGGTAAATCCCAGGCAAAGATGCTATACTGCAGCTTATTAATATGCAAGTGTAGAGGTTAAAGCCTGATTTAACTACTTGTGATGTTTCTGTTCTGCCCTGTACTCAACTTTTCTTCTTGGGGTGCTACTTAATATCTCTCTATGCAGTTTATGGGGTTTTTTAATCTTATTCTTAGGTACCTAATTTACTCTGTGTACTGAACAAGGAAGTGGGGAGAGGGAAAATCAGGATTGCAAATATAGGTGGACTTCTGGACTACCTTAAGGCACCCAAAATAATGCTATTACTCAAAGTATCTTGCCTGGCACAGGTTACCTATTATATCAACTAACTGTGTATGGATGCCCCACAAGCCTAGGGATGTCTAAAATGATAGTAGATGCTTAAATCTAGACATGTGGATCCCACTGTGGAGGTTTGTCTCTCTGTTCTGGATTTCACTTCAGAGGTCTAAAGTTACTTACTGGGGGACCGGTGGGCAAGTCTGCATGCCTTTCTTGGATATAGCCTTTACTACTAAGGTACTGCTGCTAATAAGGGTAGCATATCCCTCAAGTTCATCAGGTATACTCCAGAGAAGCACCTATTGCTCAGAGTGATGAAATTTCTCATTTAATTACAATATCCAACTATCAGCCAAAAAAAAAAATAATCTGATTTAAATGTCTTGCCCTAGTGACTCCAGCAGCTACTTGTTTCATGATCTCATTTACATCTCTAGTTAAGTCTCCCCATTAGAACTATTTCTGTCATGAAGTTCTTGGAGAAAAAAGGTGGGTTTTTTTTTTCCCCATGGGGGTCCTTGACCCAAGAAGCACAGTGACTAGGCAAGGAAAAATATTCAATATGCTGGAGAAAGCAAACAGAGTTCATACAAACTTTGACGTCAACAGAAAATGAGAGGATGTGATTAAAGACTTTTTTTTATTACTTTTTCCATATGTATCACTGTGATTTATTTAAAAAATGTTTTAGGAAACAAATTCTCAGGGGTTGTGAATAACAACAAGTGAATTAGTGGGTTTTATTCAAGTGAATTTTTGTAGTGCTGCTTTATTGTGTAGATATTGCTGCATCTAAGCATTACTTTTCAATGTAATTTTAGTATAAATTAACTTATCTTCATGCAAGTGGCTTTAAAGCTAATAATCCTAAAAGAATTAAGATTAGAAAGTAATGCTATCAGTGACAAAGCTCATTAATGGCTTTTTATCACTGCAAACTGGTGAACTACAACAAGGGTAATTGGCGTAAATGGAATATACTGTTTCTTCAGCCAGGTATCCTTTACTCTGCTTTACATTAATTACTTCAAGGTTTTGTTCTGGTCAAATAAAATTTGGATGGCTTGTCCACCTCTTTTCTGAAAGGCTGAGCAAATGTCAGGTGTGCTGCTTTGAGAAGTCAGAAAGGGTAAATCTGCAGCAGGCAAGATAAGGACAGGCAGAGGAGGTAAATACAGAGACTGGAACAACTGCCGCTGCTGATCATTTTCAGCTGGCTGCAGGGAGATTCAGGCAGGATATTTCCACAGAAAAAGGAACTTGGCTTTCCAGAAGGAAAAGACGCTTGGGTTGGAAATTATACTCGTATTTTGCTAGTGGATCAGCTCAGGTTTGCTGGGGGAATAGGGATTTTTTTAAACCCTTTGTAAGAAGTATGATACTATTTTAAAGTTGTTTAAAGCCCAGTGAAGACTGGTCTGCTCCTTGCTTCTCTGAGAAAGCACCTGACCAAAACAGATGTTTTTTGATTGTGGACCTTAAAGTCCTTACCAGAGGGATAACCTTTTCTAGTAATTCCACACACAGAAATTAAAGTGTAACAGGTATCACCATGCTTTGATACCCTTATTAAAGCCCTTAAGAGCCCCTCTCAGGGGTCTGTAAGCACTAGATAAAGACCCCTGACCTAAAGAAGAAGGAGTATTCAAGTAAGAGATCTCTGGTGTCTCTCTGCCTGGAAATACTGGTCTATAACACTGGGCAGGCTGGAGGGACAAAGGCAGGTTTCTGAACTGCACCCCCTGTTTTCCTGCCAGCTCTTGCTGAAATTGCTCCGTTATATCTCAGAGTGCAGCAAACTTGCATCATGTAACAGCTGCTGCTTTGTCTTCCCTTTCCTTGCGTTATCCAGCTTCATGAAGCAAGAAGAGCTCATTTCTCTTGTCGGCTTAGTTGAAATATTGGTTGTTGGTGTCTGGAAAATGGGATGACATTCAAAAGAGAGCAAACCAAAGTATCAGGGCAACCTTTTCTTCCCTCCTCTGCCTCTCCAGTCTGGATTAGTTGAGGTGAGGGAAACTACTTGGCCATCATCTCGTCTGACTTTGTGCCCCAGTTGACAAGCAGGAAGAATGCTATGGGGTTTAGGTTTTGAAGGCATAAGAATAAATGGTCATATACTACCGCTCTATGGAAAAAAGTGGGAGAAAGGAGTTTTTAACTGTTTGAGAGGCTGGTATGATACCCTCTTATTTTTTCTTCCTTTTGACCCACTACAAAAAAGGAAAAATTAAGCTGGGTGGGGGGAAGGGGAAGTTCTGATAAACATGAGTGAGCACAAACTTTTCCTTTCTTCTGTTTTTTTTTTTCTTCCCCAGTTTATTTGGAAAAAAAGAAATGCTTGCAGGAGTTAGGGCATAGTACACTCATCCAAGTTCAGCCAGCTTTTACTTTGTATTCTTGTGGCATTTCTGATGGGCAGTAACTCAAAGGGTCTATTTCTTCCCTGTCCTGCACCTCGTTTACTGAGCAGCTCGTGCACCTGGCAGACAAATCAATTCTAAACCAACAGATTTCAGGGAGGTTTGGTGCTATGATCTATGCATTTTTCAGCAATTCAAATGGAAAGAGCTCCTTTACCCCTCCTAAATGTTTGCTGCATTAGTGCAGTACCTCAGTGAACACTCTGGGACTCAGGACATGTGCAACTAAATGGAATTAAATAGGTACTTAAAAGATTCATATAATGCATTAACCATTTTTGTAACTTAATTCAAGGCATGATATATACAGCTGACATCAAAAGCCTTTCATAGCTGTTCTTTAATTTCAGTTTCAGTAATGAATATAGATCCAATTAGAAGGGATCTGATACACGTTGAAAAGAATTAACAATACCCCTAATTTCCAAGTTGAAGTAATGGCTGCTATTACAGACTGCTTGATTTTAATCAGATATTCTCAAAAATGACAGTGGATGTGGATTCATAATGCTCAGCTGATGCTACAAGGGATCACACTCTCATGCTCTCTGTCTTTTAAAAAATAAATTAAATCTTACAAGCATAGAACAAAAGCTTCTTCCATGTGCTATGTATTTTTATGGCACAGTAACGTTTACCCAAGCAGCCAAGAAGCAGATCACAAGCAAGCGTGTCTGCTGGCTGGGGGGGTTTGCAGTAGCTGACCCTGAGCTCCAGCTATGTTATGCAAAAGTTTAGTCAGGCTTATTTTGAGCCTGTCTGATATGGTTTACAAGGGCTGGGTAGCACTATCTCCATATCTGAGGCTCTTGGTTCAAAGCATTTTGTCTTCATGGTATTGAAAGGAATGTTGGAGCGGTTGTCACAACTTAAACTGGATAAACCTTCATGACATTCACGTCACCAACTACAGTGACTGTGGGGAAAAATGCCCCTCTGACTTGGCTCTTTCAGTAGGTGGTAATGTACCTAGTTTCAGAAATATAGGGTAAATTAAACTGGATGAGAGCCTGACAGTGATGCAGGATTGCTTTGTGTCCTCTGCATAAGGCTGCATGCTAGAAATTTGCCTTCAGGGTTGCTCTAATTCCTATGGCTTGTGCCAGTTCAAGAGGGAAGAAAGAATTGTGTGTAGATGGAACACACACGGAATGAATCCACTTACACAGGTTTTCCTCCTCTCATCCATCTACCCTTATGGTAAAATCTGAGTATGCTGCTTCTGATATGTCTGTACGACTGTCCTTTACCTGTATCTTTGTATAGCCATTAGAATTTGGTATTGCAGGGAAGCGTATGCCACATGAATAATTGCATGTGAATAGGCTCACCTTTTTGATATGGGCAACATCTAAGGCTGTGATACGAGGTCTCTTCAGTTTGACTTGCTTTTCTGACGTTTTTGAGTTGGTCTGTACGCCAGCTTCAGTATGCGTGGGAGAAGGTACAGTATGTGGCCTCTCAGATAGAGACACTGGAGAATATTACATTTTCTGAAGCAATAAAGCCAGGCAGCTTAACTGGGCAAATAAACCTATTTAGAGAAATTGAAAGCGTACTGTTTTGTTGCCACTGAAGAAAAATTCCCCAAACAGTCTCACCTTTTAATAAGCACTTGACTGACGCACAAGCTTAAAATGAGAGCTATTGATAGTGTCTGGCTACAACATCTGTAATGCAATATGGGATAAATCTATCCGAATCTGTATTGGAGGATACCTTGCATGCAGCTGAGCTGTTAATCTAAAGCATATATTAGTCACAGAATTTTAATCAAGTAGCTTGAATTAGAAAATTTCATCAACAGGGATGCAATCCTTAAATTGAAAGTGATATTGCATGCTGCTGAATGGATGTACTTTTGTGTTCCGATTTGGCTCTATTTACAAATAGCTTTTAGATGTGCTGCATTTATTCTGGTTATGAAGCTTATGTGGGTTCTCTCTGGGATGTGCTTACTTTGTCTCGGCAGGTGTTGTATCCCATAATTAATGCTGCCTACCCCAGTGCAGGGAGTATTCTTGCTTCTTTCTCATACCATGTTGTTGTGGGAGAAACTAAGATAAAGAAGCCTTCATTTGTTATATGAGATGGTGGAGAGATGGCCTGGCTTGTGTCTTCGTCAAGAGCCAGCCCTGAAACTATATTAAATATGGGTAGAACAGAGGGTAGTGGATGTACATGGATATAGTGTCAGTAGGAAACAAAGCTGGGAAAGTGGCAGCTGCATTCTGCAGTAGTGTTGGGAAGGGAAGTATTGAAACTTTTTTTCCATTTAATAATACTAATGCATGATCCTATGTCTCTGTTTGGTACTTGGGAGCGATGATATTTCTATATGTAATATGTTTGCTGTACTAGACAGGTGTAACTTGATCATATCCAGTGTTGTATCAGACACGTGTGAGGAAAGAGAGAATATTAAGCTAAGTATTTTTTGAGCAGCTTTGTTGGGTTTTTTTCATACCAAGCAGTGTGAATATGCTTGAAAGCAAAATTTCTGAAGGAAGATAAATACTTGATATGGGCTGATATGAGCCTGTAATGGAAACTCTTAATTCCTTAATATGCTTCCTTCCTCTCTGTCCCTTATTTCATGCTGCATTGTGCACAGCATCAATTCAACTGTGTTTCAGTAAATTTCTACTTAACCATTTCTCAGCTCTTACAAATTCAAAACTTTTTCTTTCTTTCTTTCTTTCCAGGAGCTATTTTCCAGATCAAAACTGCTTCATTGTTACTTAAACCATTTACCTAGACTATATTAAAATGAAATCTGGGTGGGGTTTTTTTGCAAATCTTTGAAGAAGCAAGAACATTTGAGTGTTAATATCCTTGGGGTTTTCATTTGGCTTTCTGGCAAATTCTTTTAATTTGTATTCCTCTACCCTATTTAAAAATGTAAAAGTCAGTACTGGTTTGGAGATGCTTCTTTATGCTAAACAAATATTTGAAAAGAGTTAATAAATTATTAATTCATGTTTAGATGCATGAAGACTTAATCAATTGTTGCTATTAAAGGTTTGCATCTCAGTTCTTGTTTACAGCATGACTTAAATGTCTATTTACAATGTGCACCAATGATCTCCTGTCCCTCCTGATATTGTGACTGTAATGCGTGGGTAGATCATCTATTACAACTGTATCGACTATTTAAAAACATGCCCTACATATAAGGAGAGATTCTTTAGCCATCAAGCTTTGGTAGTTGTTCCTGTTCAACAATGGTCCTTCCATCCTCACCATATTAATATTTGCAGTAACCCAAGACTGCAGGAGGGAAAAAACCAGTCACAGATAAAAACCCCACAATCACAGATGAAAAAGCAGTATTAAAATCTTGGCTTATCCAGGCAGCCTGGGAAGACTGAAGAGAAAAGTCTGGCTGTGGATGTACCAAAATTGGCTCTGAGCAGAGAATTTAAGAACATTAACCTCTGTTGCTAATCCATTTCATACCTAACTTCCTCTTTTGGGCATCTCTGCTAGCATTCAGCTATTAGAGGCATTGCCTGTGCATCCCTTTTCATATTCACTGTATCTATCAAAATAGCACATCCAAAGTTTGCCAGACTCACCAGAGAGGAAACCTATACTTAGTAAAAGTCACAGTTTACAGCAAAATTCAAGGCCAGGCTTTCAAGGTTGGAAACAAAAGATAATAGGTAACATGGTGAATCTTCATTTTAGTCCAATTCTTCCCAACTGCATGCCTCTCTAGTTGCATAGCCTCTCAGGTTTCCTTTAGCTGGACTCGTGCTATGCAGCCACCTAAGAAACTCTGTTAATATTACCTTTGTGTTTTCACTATTAGGTGATGCATCTCTTCTGTCAGGTCTCTCTACCTAATGTGCATGTAAGAAAATAGCTGCAGTCATGTAAGATATTACCACTTCTTTTCTGTCTGCCTGTTCAGTGAGAGCACCCCTATGTCAGAGCCAGCAGAGGGGAACAAACTGCACCTCAGCCACTGCAATTCAGTCTGGTGTTTCAGACCAAACCCATCTTTGCTGGGGGTGTAAGCTGCTGTAGTGAACTGAATCGCTGTTCACGGGGGCAGAACGTGTGGCCCTTTCGGTAGCCCTCACTATGGGTCTTCTCCTCTCTGAGAGGCTGGCTGGGCCATAGACTACTGTAGATAGATTTGCCAAGCCTCCATCCAGGTCAAGACTCAGCCTTCCCAGATGAACCCAAGTGTATCATCTGAAGCTCCAGCAGATGTACAGGGTACATGGACAGAAGGATAATATTCAGCCTCTTCTTTGTATTCACTCAGGGCAAACTACTTGCTTGAAAAATTCCGCAGCAGGAATTTTTTCAAAAATCCTTATTTGGAGTGGGTGTAAGCAGAAAGAAATGTGAATGCACAGACTTAAATAGTTGCACTGGAAACCAGACTCTAGAAGCTGCAGGTGGCTGTCGTGTGTACACAAATACCTGGATTCAGGTTAACTTTAGGTGTTGAACTTCAGGACTCACGTAAGAAGGTTCACTGTCCTGGCCTCACTCCAGACAAGGAAAGGGAACTGCGACAAAAATTGGATGAGTCCAGGCCGACCAGATCTATTCTATCAATCTATGCCAACCTATTCAACTTTAAAATATCCTGATCACTAGACTGTTAATATTTGTGCAATTGATCTGATGATAATGTCTTCTCTTCCTCCTCAGCCAGCAAGAAAAGCAAGACCTTTGTCAGATAAGTTTTCTGATTATTTTTTTCTTCTTCTTTTCTCTCCTCTGCTCAGCAAATAGAGTGGAGACTATAGATGGTATTTGTTTCAGAACCGTGCCTTCGAAATAATGATACATGGTTTAATTTTACTGTTATGCAAAGTCTCATTGAATCCCAGGGAGATTACTCATGGTAGAGAAATGCAGGACAAGAAATGCTTGCAGGATCAGGGGCTGTCTTTGTTCTTTAGTCCGAAGTGTTGTCATTACATTGTCAGTTACTGATAATTGGTCTGCCTCAAAAGTTTTTCTCCTGCTTTTTATGTATTGTACTTCTGTGCAAGACCTAATTGCTGTGCTTTTCTCTGCTAATGCATGGGAGTCCTGGACATAAAGTCGTGCTGTATTAAATGCTGTAACCAAGCAAATCTGTATTCTGATGGTGTTGTGCAATAAGCAATTAAGCTTCGCTGCTGGGCCCAAGCAGGCGGCTCAATTCAAACCTAGCAGGCTCCATGCTTTCCTGGGTCCAGGGCTCCCTGCAAGTGCTCTAGTGCAAGTTCCCCTCCTATACCTGTTGGGCTAACTGTATTATTCATTAATTACTCTTGTCAGCTTTCTTGGTCTTTGGCATGTATTCTTTATCTACATGGTGTCCTATCTCACTCAGGCACTGTCACACAAAGTATCTTCAAGGTGGAAAGAGGATGTTTTTCCCAAGTGGAAACCTCTCTGCTCTTTCCTCAATAAAGAGAAATGAGGGTCAGCTTTAAATATGAGTATTAAAATGTGCTTTCTCAGGCTTAGTGCTGTGTTTAAAGGCAATGATGAAAGATACGATCTTTCATCAAGAGCTGGTCTCTAAAGAGGGGAAATGCTAAACTGCCAGTAGGCAAATTATGTCAAATGATGATAATCAACAGGCTGGGAGGTAAAAAGACTGATTTGTTTTGGGTGTAGTGATATTAGGCATTACAGCAGCAATAACAAGTTGGTTTTGTTTTGTCTTTTTTTTAAATGAGTAGTCATAGTCTTAAATTTATCCCCTCTCTAAATCAACTGTGTCTAGCTGCAGATCTACTGCTTCGGCTCAGATCATGGTAATGAGAATGCAGGTATACTGTTCTTCTTTATTTATGTGAACTTTTGAAGGGGCAAAATACTTTGGGCAACCAACTAGGTCAGAACTCTTGGATTTTGGTGACTTCCTGTAGAGATTTTTGTTTGGTGTAGGGTTTTTTTGTTTTGGATTTTTCTTTTTTTGGTAGATTAGCTTTGGAATATGCTTCCTCTACTGTTAGCGGTACTCTAACTATCAGATATATGGTACAATTATTGCAATGTCCTATAGATAAAACAGAATAATTTCACAGAGCCAAGAAAGCAGTAATTGCTCATGCAGACGACTTGCCAGCTAAGAAGAATTTCTTATGAGTATTTTCAATTTTTAATGTCGTGTAAATTATTCCTACACTAACATAAACAGGAAAGCAGGCTATGATTTTCAGACCCTTTTGAGTAACATTTGTTCACATTTCTTTCATTCATTCTGCATTTTTATTGTACCACCCAATAACAGTTTCCCTCCCTTTACCACCCCATTCATCCATTAACGCATAGATAATGACCTCATTGCGTTGCTGCGAAATACACTTATCACTGGGATTCATTATTCTGTCATGGCAAGACTATTTTTAGCCCCGACTCCAGCTGGCAACTGAGAAGAAATATAGGAAAGGAAATTGCCTCAGGTGCTATTAGTGCTATCTAGTTGCCTGTAGTGTCTACCACTTAATGTGAAGTGCCCTGGAGTGCATGGCTCCAAAATTTATTTTATTTTATTTTATTTCTTTACCCTAAGAAGCAATATGCCAGTCTGGGGAGAGAAAAAAAAAAAATCAAAATAAAAAATTAATACATGGCCCTGCTTTGACGGCAAGCACTTCAAAGCTGATCAATAAGGGCAGGTAGAAAATGTATAGCAGCCAGAGTTGTGATCAAATTTGTTCCCTTTGCATTATGCACCTTGAGCCTTAACTGTGCTGGGCATATGCTCACCTCAAGTTGGCATTGCCAGATGGTTGGGAGATGTTTATCTAGACACTTCTGCTTGGGAGTGCCAGATAAATTTTACATTTTGACTTTTGCACAGCACTCAAATTTAGTTTCTAAGGGCTCACCTGAAAAAGCTCCTCTGGAGGTTTTCCTGCTGATTTCATTGGCTTACTAATATTTTTAACGTTGTGTCCTACCTGTGGAAAATAATTTGGAGAAATTTTCCACCTTGTCTGACCTGTCTATCTAGGTGTAAGGTTTCAAATGGGTCCATTGCTTGTACTATTTCACTAACAAAAGATTTCAAGAGGTACTAACTCTTGGAGTAGAAAACTTGCAACTGTGACCTGCCTTTAGTTAGAAGAGAGTGAAACTAGCTTCCATGTGCGTGGCAGCCTTGCCTTGGGAAAAAGGAGTTTAAAGGCCACAATCCAGCTCACAGTGCACATATTTATGCATCAAAATTTACCAGTTCTGATAGAGAAGCTAAATGAGTGTGAAATATGAACTACACTGGAGAGATCTTGCTTGGATTTAGGCAAATATTTTGGAGTGTGGACAGTCTTTCATTGCTCCAGCATGTAGCCTGGCTCACCTCAGTCCAGGACTCCATTTCCTGAAGAAATGTGTGGGAGCGGACTTGCATGTTTAAGGTGCTCTAATTGAGAATTAAGGTTTTTATTCTGATTCCTTACATTGCTAAAAACATTAATAAAATTGAGTTTGAGACAAATTTAAAATCTCCATTAGAAGAAGTACCTAATCTTCCCCCATGCCAACCTGTGGTGTATAGTTTCTCTGTAGGATGCTCATTAAAACTCATTATTTTACTACAGTCCAAATACCCTTTTTGAAAGCAAGCTTTAAATGGAAAATATATATATGTTAGAAACACTTGTAGTAAGGCTATGCATATAAAAACTAATTCCACTTTTAACCTCAGTAGAGCCTGAGGGGGTGGGGGGAGGGCAGGGACTATATAACAGGAGAACAAGCTTGGACAAAACACCCATGTGCAAACCTGTCACCAGGACCTGCAAACCATGCCGATGCCAGCCAGGGACTGCAACTTGATAGTGGTCGTATCCTTGTTTCAGCTTCGGCATATCACAGCATGGGCTGACACAGCTATGCCTTGTGGCTGAGTCACAGCCTCACCCTGGTCTTCCTCAACACCAGCCTGAGGTGGTGAGAGCTCTTTCTCTTGAAAACCTGTAAAACTGCAGCGTGTCTTCATGGAAATTAGCTGGTTGATTCCTAGATGGAATTCCCCTCTAGATCTTCTTTATTCAGCATAAGTGGCTATCATGCTTCTGCGATCCACATGACTAACTTGATAGATGTGGCATACAACCTGCAATAGGAGTTACGTGCCTCTGGGAAGAAAACTTTATGCCAACATAAAATGATTTCAAGGTGTACTGTTTGTTAAGGGAGAAAGATAAGCTTTTACAAAACGCAACTTTATCCTGCTGAGAGGCATGGCACCCAAGAAATTTAAAAGTGCAGTTATCTGGGGGGGGGGGGGAATTGGAGGGAGGAGGAGGAGGGGCAAAGGGAACTACAAATTATTTCTGAAAATTGTGACAGCAATAGGGTCCATTTGTAAAAGCCATTGCCAACACTTGTATGTTGAGATGAGTTAAATAGAACTCCATGCTTTGCCTCAGGCATCATTACTTCCAAACTACTCTAAAATGACTATAATATTCTCCATTATATCCTTAATTAAGCATCACAGGACAAAGAACAAAGAAGCTTTGCAAACAAAGAATGTTTCTGTGTGAATTGTTGTGGAGGAGGGAGTTGTTGTGCATGGCATCTCTTCATTGTTCTGGTAAAGCATGATGGAAAAAAAACCTTTCAATATTTTTGTAATAAGTTTAATCAAATTATGTGTTATGAACCTGTGACTGGATAATGGCTTGACACTCACTGTTGAACACTAAGATGATTATGAAAAAACAAAGTTTAAGGAGATAAATGTAAAATGATCACTATATGTATAAATCCATTGTCATTATTCCAGGGATACTAAATAATCGGATTTAATCAATAAGCAGTAAAATACTGTTGAACCAACAGCCTGTTTCTGGATTTTTAAGCTACTAGAAATCTTATTTGGCAACAGTTGGAGAGGGGGACAAATGAATTTTAAAATTCAGAGCATTTAAGAGTGGCAAAATATTAACCCAGCAAAGAAAACATGAATTCAAGTGATGAATAGAAATAGTCCGACTGGCTTGGAAAAATAAATCTCTTTCTTTCAGACATTTGGAAACTAGTACATTCATTAAAAAAAAAAAAGCCAATTAAATTAAGCTAAAAATATGTTGGTTTCCAAGTAGCTAAAATGCCACTGTATTCTCTGTGCTCTTCAAAAGTTCTCCTCTAAATGAGACTGGTTGCACTTCTGCATCTGTGCGTGTTTGGGTGGCGTACGTGGCAGTAACACCTCCAGACACCAGCTGAGTTGGTGCCTCGGTGTGTCAGGCGAGAGGCTCGTGCCCTAGAAAAGAGGCAGCCTGTGCTGAAGAGCTCGAGGAGTAATGGGACTGGAGGGGCAGGGGACTGAGAAATGTATATGAATGTATGAGAAATTATAAAAGCAAAGGGGAAATAACAGGAGTTCCTTAACCTGGAGTAGATGAAACTCATCTGGAAATAGACAAACATCTTATTTTGCAACTGTGACTGTGTGGTCCAAAGGACCCCTGACGTAGGAGCTGCTAGGATATTTCTGGAATGACTCGGGAGCTAGCTAAAGAAATAGAAGCTGCTAAAAACCAGTGGAAACTCAGCAAACCCCAGAGCAATTCCTCCTTCATTTAGAGGTTCAAATATTTTTTAGAAATTTAAATACGAGGGAGAAAAACAGCTGCACAGTGCTTCAGGGATTATATGCTAGTCATTAAGAAAACATTCAGTGGCCTTTGCTAATTCAGAGCAGAGAGATATTATTGAAAAAGTGTGACCAAAAAAAAAAACCAACAATTGCAGCTAATAGACAGTTATGTTTAGCTATTAGATTTCAACTAGATGAGTGTCAAAATGAGATCAAACCCCAAAATTTCTCAGGAGTTTGTTTTTCTCAAAGAAGATTAGAGCTGCTTTACACTATTTCTTTGGGTTAAAGTGGATAAATTGAGGTATCTGAAGACTGTGTTGCATGTAAACACTTGAGGTGAAGGCTGTATGGCCTTGGGACACAGCTGGTGAGAAGGGCTGCGGCACACAGGGTACCTGGATTCATCCCAAGCTGCCATAAAGTGGTTGTTGAGAGAAGAAGAGGCAGAACGACTTTGGGGTTCTTCCAAGAGCTTATATGAGAGGAAAAACTAGCTGGTTTAATTCATGAAAACTGGGAACAGTTTAAGCTATACATATTGCAAAGTGTAGGCTGGTTGCAAATACCGAGATGAAATTAATGATACAAGATTAATTTTCACTGACTATAACTTCCTGTTTTGACCCAAGAATTAAGCTAGAAATGGCCGTAGCTCACTGATGGTTTTCTAGCTCATTTTAGCCTTGTTTTACAATAGCACTATTGGGCTTTTCTTGAACCTGTTTGCTAATTTTCCCTAACTTTAATAAACGCATGGATGTCTCAAAAATATAGATCCCTATCTATTGAGTGAAGCTTGATGGCAAGGGAGGAGAAAAGGTCTTATTAGTGCCTAATAAAGGGAAAAAACCCCTAAACTGTTATGCCTGCCACCCACACGCGAAGTCCAAATCTGGTCATAACATGATATATCGAAGTGTAATCGATAACTGAGGGATGTAGGAGAGATCTGGGGAACAACAGAGGGATTAGAGGACATGGAGGAGGGGAAGAAGGAATGGCACTGTAGCCCGGGAACAGGAGACACTGAAGACAAGTTACAACTATTAAGATAAGTATGGCAGCAGTACATGCAAATGTATGGCACAAACCCTTAAGAAAATGGGCATCGTTAATTCTGAGGCATGCAGAATAACTTGTTCTGCATCACATTTCTAGCGTTAGCAGCTGGTATCTTTATTACAAAGGAGATCTTTTGCACTGTGATGATCTGCAGTTTATATTATGTTGTTAGCTCTGACTGGACTTGTGTGTCACGTGATGATTTTTCTGTCTCAAATCAGATGAAAATAACTCCTTGACTGTCTGTGAGCTTGCCCCAGAATAAGCTTCCTGTGGTGCCTGCTTAAATGCATCCCAATTGAGTTTTCTCCAGTGTTTGTTTAAAATTATTAGCAAGCAGGTTTTCAGAATTAATATATTTGCTGGCATCGCTGAGAAAAATTAATGCAACATGCAGCTAGAATGAACTACCTCTCATTTCAGTGACTGTTCCATGCATACATATTTTCCAAATATTCAGAGTGCATAACGTACCTATTGTGCTTGTTTAATTTCATCACCTAGCAGTTTGTACTGTATGGTTGTGTTTCAGGAAACCAGTAACACAGGTCACAAAGAATAAATATAATTTTTTTTCCTCCTCCATTTTTCATTTTCCTCCAGTTGATTGAAAAGCTCCTGTATGTGAATGTCCCGGTTCTTCCCCATTGCAGCAAACATCAGATGAGCAAGTCATTGTCTGCTTTTCTTTCTGGCATTTCTAGTGTTTCCTTTCTTTCCCCTGTTCTGAACAATATCCTGAGGTGTTTTAATATCTAATGATTTCCTTTAGAAAGTTGTCCGCAACAACTTGTCTTGATTTGGAATTTATTTAGGGTATTATATTTGAGGGCAGGCTAGGACTGAAAGGTCAGAGTTGAGCAAAAGTCATGCTGCAGACAGATCTGCTCATTTCAAATCATTTCCAGTACACTTCAGTGTAGTTTAGAAGCCTTGTCCCCTTAATAGATCCTCTGCTTTTTTTTTTTGGTCTTACAATTGCTTTTCAAATTGCCTAAATCTGTCATGCTGAATTGAAATGGTGATGCAGCATTTACTGGAGGGGTGGGATTTTTTTGTTTTGGGGTTGGGTTTTTTTCATCAGGATTAAAATATTTGAAAGTACTACCAAAAATAAAAAAAGAAAAAAAATACCACCCCCATAATATTAAATTTTGCAAATCTTAGTGATGTGTGAGGTTACTTATTGTTGTGTGCAACTGTGGGATGAGGAGAACTGTCATATCAGTGCCTAATGTACTGAATAATGGGCCTTCTACATAAAGTGCATTTGCTTTGTTCCTATAGTGACAGATGCAAGGAATTAATTTCTCTTAGCAAGAAATGTTCATTGAAGATAAGGCCTGAAATAAACACCGACATGCAACTGTGAAACGCCCTGAAACTGTTTCTTGGTGACAAATTACTGCTGAGGTATATAGACCCTTCCACAAAAGTGACACTTATTGAATTTATTAGACAGATTCTATAGAGAGGACTGAATCATTTTTTGTCCTGTTTGTAGAGCTGACATTTACCAGCTTCTCCTAATGAATTGGATATAGGCTGCTGAAAACAAAAGTCAGGTGGTTATGAAATCCTTTGGACTAACCGCCATGGATCATGCAGCCACCAACAGCATTTGTGAAGTCGCATTTTTTCGTGTGGAGGTGCACAGGCCCTGAGTTTGAGGCTTAGGTCATTCATCTCAGTCACCGAGGTGAGCAGCTCCAGTGCTGGCACGATCTGCAGCAGAGCGCTCCAGCGCAGTGCACAAGGCGGGGGTTCCCGAACCGGGGGAACCTCGGGGGGAGCCAAGAGAGCTGCCAGGAGCCCGCAGCTCGCGCAACAGAGGCTGACGAGACCTGGGCAGGGCCAGGAGCAACGGGGACCAAGCACTCCCCACATATGAAAGAAGCCCTTAGGGAGCGCTAGCAGCAAGGGCGTGGTGCGTCAGCAAGGGCATGACACGTCAGCGAGGGCGTGGCGTGGCAGTTTGCGTTGAAGGACATGCAGGAAGGGTGCTGAAGCTCTGCCAGCTCAACCAGGGAGCAATGGTATCCACCCAGCAGAAAGTCACGGCCTGTGTAAGCTCTGCACCTACCATGACTGACACAGCTTCCCAGACAGAGCTCTGGTGGGAACACTCTGCCAGCCAGGTGTTGGGCTGCAGGGTGTGCCCTGCTCTCACGCCAGTATCGGACGGCAGCAGTGAGCCCAGTTCTGGGAGGTGTGCCCAGGTAGAGGAACTCCTCCGCTTCATGACAGAGCTCTGGGAGGAGGTGAGTAGGTTGACGAGTATCAGGGAGTGCGAGAGAGAGATGGACTACTGGAATTGCACCCTGCCTTCCCTGGGACAGGCCTAAGAGGCAGACAGGACGCATGATACAGAGGATTCCCTATCCTCGCTCCACCTGGCTGAACACAGTGACTTAAGGGATAGGGGGCAATGGCGATGAGTTCCTGCCCGGCGCAGAAGATGTGTCTCCTCTGTGACTACCCCACCTTCCCAGGTGCCCTTGCATAATACGCATGAGGCTCTGCAAGTGGAACCGAACAATGCAAGGACAATGGTTCATCTAGCTTGGAGGTGTCGCCAAGGTGAAGTCGGCCTGCGCTCTGCGTCAAACTGCTTCCATAAAGAAAAAAAAAATGGGTCGTTGTCATAGGAGGCTCCCTTCTGAAGGGAACAGAAGGCCCAATATGCCGACCGGACCCACTCCTTAGGGAAATCTGCTGCCTCCCTGGGGCCCGGGTTAAAGATGTGAAGAGAAAACTTCCTACCCTGGTACAGCCCTTGGATTATTATCCATTATTGATTTTTCAGGTAGGCAGCAATGAATCACAGAATCGTTTAGGTTGGAAAAGACCTTTAAGATCAAGTCCAACCGTAAACCTAACGCTACCAAGACCACTACTACACGATGTCCCTAAGCACCTCATCCAAACGTCTTTGAAATACCTCCAGGGATGGCGACTCAACTACTTCCCTGGGCAGCCTGTTCCAATGCTTGATAACCCTTTCAGTGAAGTAAAATTTCCTAATATCCAGTCTAAACCTCCCCTGGCGCAACTTGAGGCCATTCCCTCTTGTCCTATCATTTGTTACTTGGGAGAAGAGACCGACCCCCCACCTCTCTACAGCCTCCTTTCAGGTAGTTGTAGAGAGCGATAAGGTCTCCCCTCAGCCTCCTTTTCTCCAGGCTAAACAACCCCAGTTCCCTCAGCCGCTCCTCACAGGACTTCTGCTCTGGACCCTTCCCCAGCTTCATTGCCCTTCTCTGGACACGCTCCAGCACCTCAATGTCTCTCTTGTAGTGAGGGGCCCAAAACTGAACGCAGTATTCGAGGTGCGGCCTCACGAGTGCCGAGTACAGGAGCACGATCACTTCCCTACTCCTGCTGGCCACGCTATTTTTGATACAAGCCAGGACGCCATCGGCTTTCTTGGCCACCTGGGCACACTGCTGGCTCATATTCAGGCGGCTGTCAGCCAACACCCCCAGGTCCTTTTCTGCCAGGCAGCTTTCCAGCCACTCCAGCCATTCTTGTTGAAGTTGCAACAAGAATTCCGAGGGCAATCAAGAGAGACTGCAACTGGTTAAGGGGTCAGGAGCACAAGTAGTGTTCTCCCCTATCCTTCCAGTTGCAGGGAACGATGAGGGAAGAAACAGGAAGAGCCAGCAGATCAATGCCTGGCTCCAAGCCTCGTGTCACTGGCAGAATTTTAGGGCTTTTGATCATGGGTCATGGGCTTTTGATCATGGGTCAAAAGCCCCCCCCCACCCCCCCCCGAAAAAGGTGGCAGGATCAATAGCCCAACTGAAGTGCATCTACACCAATGCACGCAGCATAGGCAACAAACAGGAGGAGCTGGAAGCCATTGTGCAGCTGGAAAACTATTATATAGTTGCAATCACGGAAACATGGGATGACTCGCACAACTGGAGTGCTGCAATGGATGGCTATAAACTCTTCAGAAGGAATAGGCGAGGAAGGACAGGTGGTGGGGTAGCCCTGTATGTTAGGCAGTGTATGACTGTCTAGAGCTTCATGATGGTGATGATAGGGTTGAGTGTTTATGGGTAAGAATCAGGGAGAAGGCCAACAAGGCAGATATCATGGTGGGAATCTGTTATAGACCACCCAACCAGGATGAAGAGGCAGACGAAATATTCCATAAGCAGCAGGGAGAAGTGTCATGATCGCTAGCCCTTCTTCTGGTGGGGGACTTCAACTTCCCAGATGTCTACTGGAAGTACCATACAGCGGAGAGGAAACAGTCTAGGAGGTTCCTGGAGCATGTGGAAGATAACTTCCTGACATAGTTGGTGAGTGAGCCAACTAGAGAAGGCACCCCGCTGGACTTGGTTTTTGTGAACAGAGAAGGACTTGTGGGTGATGTGATGGTCGGAGGCTGTCTTGGGCACAGCAATCATGAAATGATAAGAATTTTCAATTCTCGGAGAAGTAAGGAGGGGGGTTAGCAGAAGTGCTGCCTTGGACTTCTGGAGGGCAGACTTTGGCCTGTTTAGGAGCCTGGTTGGCAGAGTCCCTTGGGAGGCAGTCCTGAAGGGCAAAGGAGTCCAGGAAGTCTGGACATTCTTCAAGAAGGAAATCTTAAAGGTGCAGGAACAGGCCGTCCCCATGTGCCGAAAGACAAGCCAGTGGGGAAGAAGACTGGCCTGGCTGAACAGAGAGCTTTGGCTGGAACTCAGGAAAAAAGGGAGACTTTGTGGCCTTTGGAAGAAGGGGCAGGCACCTCAGGAGGACTACAAAGATGTCATGAGGTTATGCAGGGAGAAAATTAGAAGGGCCAAAGCCCAACTAGAACTTAGGATGGCTACTGCTGTAAAAGGCAATAAGAAATGTTTCTATAAATACATTGGCAACAAAAGGAGGGCTAAAGAGAATCTCCATCCTTTATTGGATGTGGGGGGAAACATAGTGACAAAGGCTGAGGAAAAGGTTGAGGTACTTAATGCCTTCTTTGCCTCAGTCTTTAACAGTAAGACCAATTGTTCTTAGGGTACCCAGCCTCCTGATCTGGAAGGCAGGGATGGGGAGCAGAACAAAGCCCCCATAATCCAAGGGGAAATGGTTAGCGACCTGCGTACACCACTTAGATGTACACAAGTCTATGGGGCCAGATGGGATCTACCCAAGGGTACTGAGGGAGCTGGTGGAAGTGCTCACCAAGCCTCTTTCCATCATTTATCAGCAGTCCTGGCTAACTGGGGAGGTCCCAGTTGAGTGGAGGTTAGCAAATGTGGTGCCCATCTGCAAGAAGGGCTGGAAGGAGGATCTGGGGAACTACAGGCCTGTCAGTCTGCCCTTGGTGCCAGGGAAGGTTATGGAGCAGGTCATCTTGAGTGCCATCATGTGGCATGTACAGGACAACCAAGTGATCAAGCCCAGTCATCATGGGTTTATGAAAGGGAGGTCCTGCTTGACTAACCTGATCTCTTTCTATGACAAGGTGACCTGCTTAGTGGATGAGGGAAAGGCTGTGGCTGTTGTCTACCTAGACTTTAGTAAAGCCTTTGACACGGTTTCCCACAGCATTTTCCTGGAGAAACTGGCTGCTCATGGCTTGGATGGGTGTACTCTTTGCTGGGTAAGAAACTGGCTAGATGGCCAGGTCCAGAGAGTGGTGGTAAATGGAGTTAAATCCAGTTGGCAGCCGGTCACAAGTGGTGTTCCCCAGGGCTCAGTACTGGGGCCAGTTCTGTTTAATATTTTTATCAATGATCTGGATGAAGGGATTGAGTGCACCTTCAGTAAGTTTGCAGATGACACCAAGTGGTGCGGGAGCGTTGATCTGCTTGAGGGTAGGAAGGCTCTGCAGAGGGACCTGGACAGGCTGGATCGATGGGCTGGGGCCAACTGTATGAGGTTCAAGAAGGCTAAGTGCAAGGTCCTGCACTTGGGCCACAGCAACCCCATGCAACGCTACAGGCTTGGGGAAGAGTGGCTGGAAAGCTGCCTGGCAGAGAAGGACCTGGGGGTGTTGGTTGACAGCCGCCTGAATATGAGCCAGCAGTGTGCCCAGGTGGCCAAGAAAGCCAATGGTGTCCTGGCTTGTATCAGAAATAGTGTGGCCACAGGACTAGGGAAGTGATCGTGCCCCTGTACTCGGCACTGGTGAGGCTGCACCTTGAATACTGTGTTCAGTTTTGGGCCTCTCACTACAAGAGAGACATTGAGGTGCTGAAGCATGTCCAAAGAAAAGCAATGAAGCTGGTGGAGGGTCTAGAGCACAAGTCTTATGAGGAGCGGCTGAGGGAACTGGGGTTGTTTAGCCTGGAGAAAAGGAGGCTGAGGGGAGACCTTATTGCTCTCTACAACTACCTGAAAGGAGGTTGTAGCGAGGTGGGTGTCGGTCTCTTCTCCCAAAATAACAAGTGATAGGACAAGAGGAAATAGCCTCAAGTTGCACCAAGGGAAGTTTAGATGGGATATTAGGAAAGATTTCTTCACTGAAAGGGTTATCAAGCATTGGAACAGGCTGCCCAGGGAAGTGGTTGAGTCGCCATCCCTAGAAGTATTTGAAAGATGGGTAGATGTGGTGCTTAGGGATATGGTTTAGTGGTTGACTTGGCAGTGCTACGTTAACAGTTGGACTTGATGATCTTAAAGGTCTTTTCCAACCTAAACGATTCTATGATTCTATCTTTTCCTGGGAAATTGTGTGAGAGTTGCAATCACAGCAGTGAAGCCTCAGTGAATACAGGGAATCATGCAAACAGTTTGTACATTGCACAAGTTAAGGCTGGATGCGCTGACCGGGTTGCAGCAAAGGAGGAACCTGAAGGGTTGAAATTCATGCAGCAGAAGTAGTGGTAAAAATCAAATTTCCTAAGTGAAGGAGCCAATGCAGTCAGTGAAGTGTAAGCAAGCATTTCAAAGTCGGCTTTTTGTAGAGGAATATATGCTGCAATACATTTCTTTTGTAGGTGTTTATCTTTGGAGACTTTTGTTAAAACACTACCTTTGGTCACAAGTCAGCCTGAATGTGGGCTAATCTTAAATTCTGTCTCTTATTTACATATAGTCAGAAAAGATTTTATATGGCACTTCTTATCAGTACTTTGCAAATGAGATTAATATTATGAAGTCTAGTTTACAGAGAGGGAAGCTGAGATGCAGGAAAGTGACTGAGTTAGAGTAATTTCCCCCTTCCCCAACCTGCTGACAGAATCAGCAACAAAACCAGATCTGTTGATAACGACCCTGTATTGCTTTCTACAGTCCAGTTTATATAGCTACAGCTCACTTTGGTCCCTTAATCTTGTTATTTTGGAATTTGAGTCCAGGTTGCTGTGGCATGGGGAACAAAGGCTGTATCTCCTGTATCATCAGGTCACCAGTCACTCAAGAACGTGGCAGGCCGTGTGACTCGGTGTGCAAAGGCACCAGTTCACTGAGTTGGTATGGATTTAATCCTGTACTTAAAATGCAAGTGAGCAAGCTCCTAATTAAAAGGCTTCTTTATAATTTGCAAAAGCAGAAGCATAAAGAATTTCCCTGTTGCACCTCCATCCAAATTACTATCAATGATCTTTTAAAAGGTAAACACAGAAGTAATCCTCCCTCAAGGTATTCTGAAGGAGAGGAGAATTAAGTATCCTTCAGCAGCTTAGGATCAAAGCATCCATGAGACAGACAACTTCTGGTGAAGGCAGATTTGTGAAGGTATCTCTGCTCTATCTTCAACAACTTTGTGGGTTTTTTCCCTTGCTTCATATTCCCCTTTCCTACAACAACCCTGCTGTAAGAGGTATCATACTGACAGCCAGGCATGTATGCTACATGGAACAAACAACAAAAAAAGGCCCTGCTACTGAACATGTACTGTAGGTGAGCATTGCATGACATGGCTCATGGTAGTTGTTTCACAAGGGTTAAATTAACCCTTGCCCAGAATGCTGTATGAACCCAATGCACTGCTTTGATCCTGCTCTCCTCCCTGGTTTGTGGTTTGCCAATACACAGGTGACGTTGCCCCAAGGGTAGTCATGGAAGGAGATGCAGTGAATAAAACGTTACAAAGAAGTATTAAACAGCACTTTCTGTTTACCTAACACAGGGCCACCTCTGCAAATAAATAATCTGCTGACTTTGGTTCATCTTGCTAGCATGGAAAGCTTTATCTCACTTGCAGACTTCTTCACGATTTGTCCACAAAGGCGTAGATGGAGCAAATATATCTGAGTAGCGGATCCCAGAGGCTTTGGGTCTGTTTGGCCTGATGTATGTGAAGACAACCCAAGGCTATCCTGTTTCCACAGTGAAATGTTAAAAGAAGCTCTCCATCATGTTAGCCAAAAAAGAGGAAAACATAACTCTGATGCCTATTTTATTCCCCGCCAATCCTCCCTTCTCTAGCATCAGGGATCAGCTAGAATTTGACTCTCTCTGCCAATCCTTTCTCTCTTTTTGCCTACTCTGAAATATCACCTGCATCAAGGAGTGGCATAAACCTTTCTCCATTTGGCATAAAAACTTTCTGAACCCCAGACCTCTCTGCCTCAGAGGGACTATGGGGCTGCAGTGAATCTAACCGATGCAATCTGCACCGTTGCGCTTGTGCAAGATGGCGCACATACGATGCAATGTGGAAACAAAAATTTCAGCCTATCAATACCAAGCCCCTAAGTGCTCTGGATCTTGGAAAAGATCATTTTGATATTCTGCTGAATGTGTAATTTTAGTATTATTTTTTTTTTCCCCAGTGATTTAAATTAATTTGAATCAAATCATTAGGCCCCAGACTGGTACTGAACATAATGACTCATCCCTAAATTAATATTGTCTATCCTGAACTACTCCTGCCTAAATCACTGGAAGATTCATGCTCCTCACGAAGTCAGCTACATTCAAATGAGTTCTGCAACAGTTCATTAGGTAATGATGTAATTTATATGTCTGGGTCAGCAAATGTTTTCCTGCTCTGACTTAAAACGGGCAAAGTGTGGGTAACTAAACAGGTGTTCTGTAAGCTTTTGACATTCCCCTGAGTGGGGAAAAAAGGGGGGGGGGGAAGCAAGTAGAGCTTGAATCGGGACAAAACACAGTGTACAGTACTGCTGGAATTTCCAGTTCCAGCCTCGCTTCTTCCTCGTACAGTGTGGCATTATATAATAAACCTGCCTCTCTTTCAGCAAATTCTGTCTTATAAATGATGTGCTTGACATTAGCACTTGAAAGGGGCTATACTAAAGGGATCTGTTAGCATGAAGAATAAATGCACATAATTAGACTGAGTTCAGTGGTCTAGGTGAAACCTTTGTATAACTGAAGTCAGTCATTTTAGATGCTTGCTGTACATTGAACCTCTTGCATCCCTACATCACTGTGCCACGTGCTGTATTTCAATCACAGCTATATGAGAGGAGAGACTGGCAACAACACAGCAAGAGCGTCCTACAAATGCTTTTCTGTGGCTATAGAACCCACATGCTAAATGGTCTGCAAGCTATGCATGAGGCAATTTATCTTCTGAAGGTCTTAAATAGTATAGCCCCAATGAAACAAATGGAGAATTATTAACTTTTTATTGGCTGAGCATCAAATCTTTTTGGTTGGTTTTAACTGGGTTTTTTTCTGACTATCAACTTTGGACAGTGGCTATTTTTATGTATTACCAAGCCTGCCAGTAAATGAGCTTCTTTCCTGTACACCTGTGTTGACACGGTATGGCATTTCAGACTTAAGTAATCTTGGCCTCCTTAAGGGAAGAAGCTGTCAGTTGTTCCCTATAATGAATGGTAGGTTTATGGTATGAGGCACTGCCTGTAGTATTAAGCAGCAAAGAAAGCATGGCTGTCCTAGATTGTAAAGTGCTGGCTTCTGGTTATGGTAGCTGCAATAATGAATAACCGAATGATATGACTTGACAACTGCTCCGTTTTATAAAATATGACACTATTTTTGCTTAATTTCTGTGTTTCCATGAACAGCTAGAACTTCTTATCTTCCCTCCACAAATAAGACAGAAGAAGTGGTAATGGAAAAAGAAATAATATAATTATTTCCTTCTCTCTTCCCTTTGCTGGCATAAGGTGATTACCTAGCTATTGAATCCTTTAGTACAGGCCTCTTCCAAAGCAATCTCGTGGTGAATTTATATGACCAGCCTTGCTGGCATCAGTTACTTTTGTAACCTGAATACACTGGATGCAGCACATTTATTTCCTTGTGTCGTTCCGTTTGGAGGAAGTGAAGGAATAATGCTAAAAATGAGTGACTGAGCTGATGGAAGTGACATTCAAGGCAGCAGTTCAGAGGGGCTCGGAATAATTCAAGTATAATGAATGTGAATATACCCATATCAGCAGATTTGGTATCTGGAAGCCAGTTTACTGAAACTCTTATCGAGTTGTGTCTCTGTAGCTTCTGGGTTGTTGATGATTGCTTAGTCCCCAGGGCGTCTGGGGATGGGCTTATGGACCACTTTTCATCTAGCTGCTCTTCTCTAACTGCTCATCATCAGTGGCCCTATCTTGCTGCCATCCTTTTCAGGGTATTGAAGCATAGAAATTTCTTACCATACCAAGGCACAGTCCTGGGGCTATTAGTAACAGTTATTTTTATAATAGATGGAATCTGTAAGGATCCTAAATCATTCAAAAACATTCAAAGTACTTTTTACGCTTTTGATTCTACTTTTTCCTAAGGCTTCCTCCATTTCCTCCTTGTGCCTGGGCTGAAACACTGTATGGGATGTGTCTTGTGGGGTTTTTTTCCCAGATCAGATGTATTACAGAACTCAAAAAGATCAGAAAAAAGTTAAAAGAAGGTTTTAAAGCATTTGGTAAAAGGTTGCTTTGTGTATTAGGCCTAGAAAATGAGCAATGACTTTTTTTTCATTTGTTCTTTATTTAACAGGAATTTCTAAACTATATGTGGTTGGACAAATTGTTGGGTATATCAGAATAAACTCACCGATTAAATTTTTAAACAAAACACTAAACAAATTCATTAGTGAAATATTTTACTTTGATTCTATAAAAGCTGTTGTTCAATCATGTAATTTTCTCCTTTGGCAGATTTTCAAAGTTTTCAAAATATCGATTGTTCTGTAATTTTAGTCCCCACAGCTGTGGCATAGAGTTAATTTCCTTAGGAGTGAAGCCAATCTGCATAATCGAGATCTAAAACAATGGTATGTTTTCTGCTTTTCCTGCTGAACGTCTGCCTAAAGTAATTCTTGTCCTGTCACAAACTACTTGCAGGAATATAGAGCATAATGTGCAACAGAGAAGTTTCACATGAAAAATAATATAGTGAATGATTTAATGTTCCTGCAAACTGATTGTATGCATAAATGTATGTGCTTCTAGTGCCACTGGATGAATAGTTTCTAGCATTCCCATTTCCCAGAGCGCTGTTCTTTACACATAGACTTCTCTTCTGCTTGAATTCCCATGCACCCTTCATTTCCCACAGATGGCCCAAGGAATACTCCCACTTTCCCAGAGGTGAGGAAAGAATTATATTTATCCAGATGCCCATGTAAAGTCTCTCTTAGAATATGTCAAAAAAATGACAGGCAGAGAGCTGACAGGTGCATGCTGCAGTGAGCCTCTGCGAGGTCTCAAACACCTCAGCTGGTGAAAACAAAGTAGTAACCGGGCAAGAAAAAACAGTGACAATAAAAGAACTTGGATAATAAATATTCCTGCATGTGTAAGTTGTCGTGCAACATCAGTGGGAACCAGCAAGATGCAAAGGGATGAAAAAGGAAGAGCGAGTTTCTGGACTGCTGATGATTGCTGGGCAGCCTCTTTTGCAACAGAGGTCCAGAAATCAAATGGCTCCCCATGCTCAAGTCAACGGGTTTTGCTGACTTAAAGATTCCATGCCACGGCTGTCTTTCTATTGTGAGGACCTAATCACCTCCACCCAAGGAGCTCACCAGCAGTTCCATATAGGTTCCTTTTCAGGGTGAAGAGAGAAGATACTTTGCATATAGGCTTTTTGTCCACCATTTGCCCCGTGGTCAAAATTGAGATCTGTGCCTCTGTGAGAGGTGTTGAATTTAGGAACATTTTAAGACATCTCTCATGTCTTAAAAAATAGATGACTAAGCTTCCTCTCATTTATGTGTCTGTTTAGTGTCACACATCTAATGACATCTGCAAGGATGACTGGAGTTACTCAGCTGTATCCTCAACCACCACTTTGAACAGCTCCCCATACCCCTTTGTTTTATCTGTAAATACTGGCGGTATTTAATAGAAAAGATATTTGAGTTTCTCTTTCAGGCTGAGATTTGCCCAGCAGTATTTAGGACAGAATATGTTTGTTGTAGCCTGTGTGAGGGACCAGCTGCCCTGTGAGGGCCGTGTGCCCATCGTGCCTTTCATTGCTGCCCTGGGATGGATGGCTTGGTCTGTGAGAACCTGGCAGCCAGGTGGGTCCTGGTTTTTAAGATAGTCATGAATAGAGAGGTTCATCACAGGTCCCGTCTAGCTATGTTTTAAAGGACCTCTATGACCCATTCACCCTTTGCTGAATACGACTATTAAGAAATCTAGTTTAGACAACACATGAATGGTCATAGATATATATATATGCGTATATGTCTGTGTATGCATACACATATTCATATATACATGAAAGCCTTGACAGATGTGAGCAGTAGGTGTTATAGATGGTTGTAGCACATTGAAGAGATAGCATTACATGTTGTGATAAGCCACGTGGCTGATCTGCATTTCGATTCCACAAGCCGCAGCAGTCAAACCACTGTTTTCAAAGGTGTGGTTAAGAGGAGCAAACTGCATCTAATTCGCACCATACGTGGCAAGCTAAATCTCCAAAGCAGAAGAGGACCAAAGAGCTGGTTCCTATAAAGGAAAGTTACTGGCTCTTTCAGGGGAAAAAAAGAATTACTTGAAAAATATGAGTAATCTCTGCTTATGAAATACAAGTCAGAGGTAGCTTGCACTGTGGTTACCTGAGCAGAGGATGCTTGAAAACTGAATGTGAGCTCACACTGGCTTTTCAGAACCCAGTGCTACTCTTCCCACATGCCAACAGCTTCCACTTTGGCAAGCAGAAGCTATTTGGGTTCAGGAAGTTCTGAGCTTAACATTAAAATATGCATTCATAAGCCTGAGCACTTTACAGAATCAAAGTTTTAGCTTTCCTACTGTACAGCTGGGGAGACTGAGGCACAAAGAATATGCCCTGTTTACGGTCACACGAGGAGTCTCTGATAGAGCCAAGAGTAGAATTCAGCTCCTTCCTTATCGTGATGCTTTACACTCTGGATTATTACTTATTCCCAAAATACAATTGGTTCAGAGTCACCCTGACACCCTGGCCCAGTTTCTTCCGTTTGTTGTTAATTGTTGAATTATTTTAACTAATAAACAGCTATATTTTAATTTGTTTTTTCTTTCACAAAGATTGAGACATGCTTATTTAATTTAAGAAAACAAATAAAACAGCCTTCTAACTATTATTACCTTTTAAAACAGACATTAAATCCCAGGATCTCTTCTTAGTTTTCAATTGTGTATGTTTTTCTTAGTCTAACTTCCCTGCAGAATATTCTATGTACTTTTAGCAAAGTTTAGGCTTTTGCTTGATGAAGCTGTGCTGCTCCCTTTTCAAGTTATTTTAATATATTATTTTAATAGTCCTAAATAATTGAACTGTTTTGCACATAGAAATACCATTTCATTGTTTCATTTCTATGCAGATTTCTTTAAAATTTCTATCATAACTAAGATGCAGAAGCGACTAGATAAAACAATGTTAGTTACAGATGATAAAAGTTGAAGTCTGTCTCTTCTTTCCAAGCCTAATGCGCTTGCAGCACTACTCAATTAATTTCAGATTGCTGGTGAATTTAAATATTGAGTGTCATTATTTTATCTGTGTCTCCTGCTGCTCTCTGCTGTCCCACTTCTTGAGACAGCAACAGGAATCTGATAGTGCCGCCATCTTCAGGGACGTGATGTGTTCCGTTCAGTGACACACCTTAGCTGTTCCTGTGAAAAAACAAGCACACAAATGCAGCTAAAGGACTTGGGAATGACTTTGCCGCTCAGGAAAACATTCTCTACCCTGCTCACACTATTTTTTCCAAGGCTGTAACTCTAAATGGTCTTTCAAGGATCTCTTTCTCTTATCATCACTTTGTGATTATATTGACTGTATCTGTCACATTCACAGGTAACACTAAAGGGCTTAGCATCTCCTGAAAGGCCAGGAAACCTCTGGAGGCTTTACTTCTGATGGAGAATTGATGTCAAAATACAGTGCTTGGAAAAGAAAGCAAAGCCAGTTTTGTCGTAAAAGCAAGGAGGGGACTGCTGTCCATCCTCTTTCAGTAAGAAATGCCATTTGATGAGTTCATGTCAGGATTCCTGCCTGCTGTGCTAACCCTCCGACACAGGCATAGGAGTCATATGACAGTGTCTTTAACCTAATCTGCAGAAACCTGTGCCTTCACTGAATGTCTATATATCTCCTGGTCTTTATATGTGGTTTCTCAGCATTGAGTATACATGAGAAAAGGTTACTGGTATATATAGATACATTACATTAATACTTAAGGGTGAATTTTGGAAGCCTGAGTGTGTGTGTGTGTGGAAGACTGCATGGATGGAGAGGGACATGGACCCCTGCTGATGTCACGGAGAAGTCTTGGCATGTGGGGAAAGGAGGTGAACAGTGGTGGGACCCACTGGGTCAACCAGAAAAACTGAGCTTAGCTGTGATTCTTAAACTGATACTCATGAGTTTTAGATGCTAAACAGAGTTGCCACTGCATAGGCTATTGCTGATTTAAAAGAAGAGTATGGCAAAGCTTTAGACCTGTCTAGCTAAAGGTTGACCCTAAGCACTGTTTCTTGGCATCTATGAGCAAGCATGCTTTTTGGAAGTGATGTGTTCCAGACGTCACTGGTGTTTTTGCACATCTAGGAAGGAGAGTGCACCAGGGCTGGACATCTGCCCTGTCAGCCCTAGAGAAGGGTTTTTTCTTCAGAGTATAACCTCAAAGACTGTAGAGAATCTCAGGCTACAGAGATGGGTACAAAAACCTGTTAAATGAGGATTGCACAGTAGGTTGTGGTGCCATGTTCAGTTACCTAAACATGAGTCCCTGCATGCAGGTCCCCAGCTCAGGAGCTCGTTCCCTGTGGAAGAGCCTGCCCTAGGGCTCACCAAGTCACAGAACCTCCTCCTCCAGCTCCTCCTGGCCCTGCCCACGCTGGCCATCCATGGCACCAGAAGGAGGCAGCCTGAGAGGGAGACCCCAAGCACCCTGAGCCCTGCTTTCACTCCCTCCTTGCCCCATGTCCCTGGCACAGCACCACTGGGCAGGGTCCACCAGCTCCCTGGAGACCAGTGTGGGACATGCCAGGGTGCTCTCCTCACTGTCATCCACACGGGCCCTCTCCATCCATTTTTCAACCCTAGACACCGTCCCTTTCCTCATTAGTTCTCTAGTCTCTGTTTTCAGCTAGTCTTTTCTCATCCTATGAGGGCTTAGAGGTTGGTTAGGACGGATTGAGACCCTCAAAGGGCCATGGTAAAGGATCTGTGCAGGTTGCCAGAGTAAAGCCTTTGGTCTCATTAAAATCACAGCTAAATCACAAGTGTGCTTTCTGCGTGAGGATGAATTTTCCTTCTTTTCTCCTTTCCCAGCCCCTACCATGATATGGGATGCTCAACTCCTCTGCTTTTCAGTGCCGCTGTAGGACCATCAGGGCTTTTTATTATCCATAATCTTCCTCCTGCCCCACTCCGCACATCCTGGGGAGCCTCAGACCACTGCTATACCACTGCTGTTTCAAGTCGTGCTGTTTCCCTCATCCTCTGCTGCCTGGCCGGCTGCAGAGGCATATTAACAACTCCTGCAGTCTCCGAGTGCGGCAGGATGGGCAGAGCTACTGGCGGAGTTTGCTTTCAGCTCTCGGGGCTGAAGTGGTTGACAGATGTTTGGAGGATTTCTTGTCTCCGGACCAGCGCTTCGTCTGTTCTGAGTTATTCAAAACACAAACAGTGGGTTGGCAGGAGTGAAATATGCTCAGAACCAGGACGTCAAAACAGAAATATATTTTTAAAAAGACAAGTGTCAAAAAAAAAAAAAAGGTGTTCATGCAGTTTATATAGCAAGATGTATTTAAATAGTTGAGATTTTCTTGGTTTAACCCCTTGGGCTCCCACCTGACATGCTATTCCACTATATACATAGCAGTTTTCATGCTTAAATGTTATCAAGGGCATTTTGGGTCCTGGGTCCCTGCTCTGCTGACGGATGGATTGGCCACGTTTCCAAGGCGTTTGGAGTACTAGCTAACAACGTAATTTGGGACTATCCTGTCAAATGTACTGTTGTAAAATTGTAGTGAGATCCTGCAAATGCAGTGAGTGATACTGTTGAATGGAGTGGTGGAGGGGGCATTTAGTAAGAAATAAAAGGACTCAAAAAGACAGAGAGGAATGGGGGAGTGATAGGAGAGGATGGCAGAAGTAAAAGAAGGCTTGGATTTAGAGGAGAAGAGAGGCAGTTCTGCATATTTCAAAATTGTAATCAGTATAGGAAGAGGAGTTTCAGGGTGTTGTAGCAGATACAGCTTGCCTGCAGCCTCCTTTGGCTGTATGTGCATAGTAAGGCAGAGGTGGTAGCTGACACCAAAATGAATCAGCACCAGATCCCTCTGAAAAGGGTTGTGCTCCTTTGGCTGAGTTACTGCCAGCTGGCCGGGTGTTAGTAATTCCAGTTGCAGGTAGAAGAGTAAGTATCCCTCTGTGAGATCTTTGGAAAATAATCCTAATAAAATTCAAGAGAAAACATAGGAAGCAAGTGTTTAAATAAGCAATGGAAACAAAGTCCAAAAACAGAGGATAAAAGTGAAATTATTTCAATTATATTTATGCTTTCTCTTCTTTTTTGAGTGTGATGATTATTTGGAAAAAAGAAACCCAAACCAAAAAAACAACATTCCCAGAATGTTGAAAGTTTTTGTGTCCTATCCAAGTGTTATCTGGTCAGCATAAGAGTTGTTTCTATTAGAATAAGGGTAGCATAGCATAAGGATATAATCCCACTATTGCTCTGCACTAATGAATCAGCAGAGTGCTGCTTAGCTTTCACCAGTTGCAGAAATAATTCCTTCTTCAGCCATTGATGCTGTTCATGTGGGTATCATCCACATCATTTTCTGTTCTGATTATAATCCTTGTCATCAGGACAGAGTCACGCAGTAATGTTACCTGATCCATGATAGTCTTTGACCTGCAAATTAATCTGCTGCTATGCTTTATTTTGAGAACACTTTTGGTGACAGTGGATTCTTGCTGTGTTGTCACTGCTTATTGTCATGACAATGTGCTTGGTAGAAACACTTTTTTTGTTTTGGTTTGGTTTTTCAGAAGCTTTCTGTTCTCATGGCAAATAGTACTGATGCTCTGGCATTTTCCATTTTTGTTGAGATCTGATGTGAAACTGAAAGCTCCAAATGTACATGCATGGTGGATTTATGAATTCTAGTTTTGAGCTTGCAGCACTTTTATTACCTTTATAACAGTCTGGACTGTGACTGAGCGCCTGTTCCTTTTTCTTTCCAATAGATGGATGGCTGTGCGACCAGGGCCCAAGTTAAAAGCGATGGGACTGCTTTTCTTTTCACATTAGCGTAACTCAGCTGACTTCAGCCCAGATGAACTTGACTGATATTAATGCCAATGAAGAATCGAGCAAAATCTGCCTGCATTCAGTGGATGTTTCACATATTTCTTTTACATCCTCATTTTTTTATGTTAATGTAAGATTTTATGAATTCTTACCATCCATAAAGAGAGCATGTAGCCAGGGAAGATACTGCATCTTTTTTTCTGAAATGAAAGTGATGATATTTAACCATGTTAGATTCATAATGAACGTCAGTTTTGATCTGTTTGTGTGCATTTCGGTGTGGACAATACTTAAACATTCATACTTAAAGCATTAAAATGCTTTGCCAACTATTGTAGCCAAGGGCATAGCTATGCCTACCCAGCTAGCGTAAGAATCAGTGAGTGGGTGTGGAGAGGGAAAGGACAGAAAAAGATAAAAAAGCAAACCTGGGTGATCTGTATTTCACATAATTGGATCCAAACAAAGATATGCCTTTATTCTCGCTAACCCCCAGGTTTAAGGTGTAATTGCTTTCTGTCATTGGAGGCATTTTGGCTTGGTGTGTTGTAAACCTGATGGAGAGATGGTCTGTAACTGGCCATGTTGCCTGTCTGCTGGGTGATCCTATAAGCATCCTGCTGCCTCCAGGCATTCCCGGTTGTGTGGCTGGACAGTTTTTCAGGCAGACCCAGCAGGCTGAAGCCTTGATCTGAGTCCGAGTATGGAATATGAGCCCATAATGCTGGGCACAGACTTTTAACATGGGAAGTTAGAAGACATGTTGACTGTGAGAGGACACTTAGGAGAGCCCAGATATGTACCCCCTGCTCTGCCGTGGAGCTGGAAACTGGGGCTGCTTTTAATTTCTGTCTTGGTGGCCAGTAGTACCCAGCTGAAATGTCACAGGCCACACTTAAAGAGCATTCTGATTTTTTTGTTCCCTCTTCATTCATCTTTCTTTTAGGAACGCTTTCTTTTAAATTGATTTTGTTATTAGTGGATCTGCTTAGAGGCAGTGCACCTGTTACATATATTGAGAACCTGACTCCTGACTTTAGTGGGAGCAAGTGACAATGTTTTAAATTAAGCTGTCCTCCCTGCAACTATACTTCTCCCCACCCAGCCATAAATAACCAGGCAGCAGAAGGCAGGTAGTGTTATAAATTGTCAGGCTACACAGTTGCCTCATGTTCTGCATTCTGTTCTCTTTCCCCACTATCACCCATTTTAAACTAAAAGTTCATCCATTTGTGTCTCTGCCATGAGAGGATGTCAAATAAATTGATATTGTAGTGTTTAAAAAGTATTAAAGAATACAAATATATACCAATACATTGATAAGGCTCAGCAACCAAAAAACCTACTACTAACTGGACAGTAGTGCTTTAGTACTGTCATTTATAGACCAAGAGGAGTGAAGTATAATATGGGGAAGAGTGATTATCACTCATAGTCTCTCATTTAAAAATATGAGTGCTGGTTTCACTTGCCATAGTGGCCCATGATCTATTAGCCCTCTGTTTCCCTTATACAGTAGGTGTTGTTCTAATAAAGAGCTTGCTATTTACTTCTAAAATGTCAGTATATCATCCATCCCGGGTCTTCATGGTGGTTCTACCAAACGGTTGCAGGCAGGAATTGTAATGAGATATGGCCCTCTTGCTTTCCTAAACGCTCAGCGGAAATGCATGGCACAGTACCTGCCAGGCAGTCGAGGCGGCTGGCAGAGGCAGCATCCTTGGCCAGCCCCGTCTCGCTTTTGGGTTTGTGCTCCCTCTCCGTTTTCTATCATGGCATTTCAGACTGCCTCACTCTATTCCACTCCCCCTTGGCCGACGCTTTGCTGAATTTCCAGAGGTGCTATAACAAGCATAACCTGTTTTACATTGCAGTTACTTTCTTAAGCACGGCTTCGCTGTCATGTAATGTACATGGATTAGGTCTGAGTTGCAGAAATGTGTTCACGCTCTTATCTAGAGCTTGTTCCCTACACTGGGACTGTGAGGTGAGTGTGACCTCCCGGCAGCACTGCTCCCCACACCACTCCAGGCTGCCACATGCACATAAAAAAGACAATCCCAATTCCTCATGCCAACCCTGAGTTTCATCTTTATTTATTAAAAAATGTGAGGATGTGCTTCCGTTCAACTCACAGACTTCTTGAAAGAAAAAGACAGAACAACATCTATCCCTATCAGAAAACTTCCCACACTTTTACTGTCCAGACTATGACTGGCATCTTTCATTCATGTCTCAATAAGCATAAGAAGACAAAAAGGGGGTCAGAACCTGCTGTCAACTGTCCACTGTTTGTCCTAAACAGTCCCTCTCCCTCACACAGCAAATGCATGGGTGAGCCAGCTTGTAGGGGAAGGGGACTTAAGGGGAGAAGGTGGGTGGAGTTATTTGGAGGGGTTTTTGTTTGTTTTTCTTCAATCGCTAGCAGATTCTGAAATGTCTAATCATGCATTAGGAAACAAAAACTTCTTATCTGTGCTGCCAGTTTCCTTGTAGATTTGTCTGAGTGTTTCCCATTTTGGATAACCTTCAGGCATTACGCAGAACCCCACAGACCGCATCCTGCTCTCAGTTTTAGAGCTGAACTCCCCTCCCATTGCCACTGAAGTTTAGATGGAGGGGGGTGGTTTGCATAAAAAATGATGACACAATATGGTCCATGATCTTGTTTTAACACATCAGGCTGACTTGCCAATGGGTTTCTACTGTTGAGAGCAGACAATGCAACACTTGTGTCTGGTTTTCGGAACGCTGGGGATGGAGACCAAAAGCGCTGTCATGGAAAGTAGTCCAGCATCGGTCAACTTCCCTCCCCTTTTCACTCTTCTGAAAATCTTTGACAGTGAGCATTTTTGCATAAATATTTTGTTATGCAAACTTGAGAATTAAAAAAAAAGGGGAAAAATAAAAATCTACTTCTACATACTTGAACCAAGCTTTCAGGGTATCTTTCATGCCGTACTTTTTGTGCAGTGCCAATCTCAAAAAATTATACAGAGCTGTTGAGAAAACAAGCTGTAATACAGTGCTGCTGCTCTACAAACTAATGACACCTGAGAGAGAGCATGATCAGCTGGGCAGCATGACACTCTTTATGTTTCTCCTTTTTCTTATGATTTCAGTGGTTAAATCACAGCCTTCAGAAGTGACTTTCACAGAAATAGTCACTAATAAAACCAGCTTCAGCAGGTGGATGACAATAAACTTTATTATATTTGTGCTGCTAGCTTCCAGGAGAATACAGGACTATTTAAATAGATGGTCTGATTCCATGTAAGGAATCACTGGCCATGAGATATGAATACCAGAACGACAGCAATGATGTATTCCAGGCTGGAGACTAATCAGGAGATTAATATGTGTTTGTCCAGTTCAGTGTTAGTCTTGCTAGTTAAGCTGACTAGTGACAGATATAGATGGGGGTAGGGCAACGATTTGTTATCCGCTATAACAAAGCAATCTATAAATAAATATGTGACAGAATAAGCGCCATGAGTTGGGGAAACTGGTATTTTTAGAGAGACGAGGATGCCTTATTCTATCCAAAACTGGAGGCAGTCATGCTAATGAGTGGGAGATGATTGTGATAGATCAGAAACAGGGATTGGAGTTAGTAATAATCTTTGTTTGCTCTGTTTCTTGCTTGCAAGTAGGAAGCTTTCTAAGAGGGGAACTCAGTGGTAAAATGTGAGTTGGCCCTGGTAAGTGATGCTAAGGATGGATCTGGCAGCAGCATAGGATGAACCTCACACATAATTTGGGGGTGGAAGAGGAGCTGTGAGCGAAATATAATTATGGCTTGCCTGGCTGGTAATGCTGCCTTGAAGTTGCTCTCCTCCCTGTATTGTGAAGACATTTTCAGTGCAGCTGAAAATGCTGTTGCTAACCAACACGCGAATGTGAACGCTAAGAACATAAAACCACTGGCATTTTTAAAGAGAAAATGTAAAGGCTCTTCATCTGGAAGATATTTGCACTTGCTAATAGCTTCTGACAGTGATAAACTTGTGGGTAGTATCATTTCACAAATGAGAGGTTAAAAATTCCAAAAGATTCCTCCAAATATGAACCCAGGGTGTTTTTAAGGTTCCTGGCAGTGAGGAGGTCTAGCCCAGCCTGCCTTGCCATCCAAAGATGGACTTGTTCATTTCATTGCAGATCTTCCTTTTCTGCTGGTTAGGAATGAGGAGAAAAAAAATAAATTGGAAGTGGTTATATTTCAGGAAAATACATCTTGTTTATAAGTAGAGGAATTGCTGTACTAGCCATAATGATGCATCTAGTCAAGCATCCTTAATAAACTCCCGACGCTCTGCTTCATTTGTGCCAGACGGCAGCCCAACACAGGCATTGGAAATTAAAGTTGCCCTTCAAAGCTGGACCTCTGACGACTGGCATTTCACCTGCGTGTCCTGCCAAATGATCGTGCTGTGCAGGGGCCCATCTCTGCAGAGGAACTGACTTCTTGCTACCCTGCTAGTCTTCAGTGTCACCTCTCCCCTCATGACTTATGGAAACTCATTCTGTGTTACCAGAAGAGGAATGAAGGAGGAGACTGTTGCAGTATGTGGACATCTGAAGAGCAATTGAAGAGATACGTATTCCTTTTTTTAGTGTTGTTTTCAAGTCCACATTCTTTTAATAAGAGACAGAAAAGTCTCAAGGTTCCCCCAAATCATCCTTGAAACCATTCAAACATGATTTTCTGAGAGACTGAGAATTGACTAGGATTGAACTAGGTTTGGCTTGAAATATTTTTTAACTCGGTCAGAATAGCTTCTTTTTGCACATGTTCCTTTGTGTCAAGCAGAGCGACGTATGTGTAAAAGCAACCAGAACACAGATAAATGCACTCATATAACAATGATACAGTCCTGTTTCCTACCAAGCATATGTCAGATGCACCTTTCCTTCTTAATCTCTACTCGTTAGTGCCTCATCCTTTGATCCTTTGGCTTTGCTGGCAGCTTGTATTGGTCAAGTGTTGGGGCAAGCAGCTCGCATTGAGCTCCTGTGCCACACTTGTGCTTCCTACTCCCTCCGCTCGTCTCTGCTGCCCCTTCTCTTCAGCTGGTGCAATTCCACACACTTCCTCCTCCTCCTCCCTGCAGGCCTGCAGCGCTCACTAAATCCAGGTCTAAAAGGCAATCTGGGATAGCATCACGGCACCTGTAGTGAGTTAAACCAAGTGGTCTTTCCCAAAATCTCTGCCGTAGCAGCCTGCCTGCCTGTTTTCTGGGTGAGCTGCTTTGTGAACGGGCCACTACAGAGCAGGCAGACTGGATGGGAGTGCTCCTCGGGCTGCAGGGGCGCGTGGAATGGCCACTTAGGCACCTGCAAGGGGGCTACGTGTGCCCTGATCTCTGCTCATTAGGACTTCTTCATTCTCCCTCTTGCTTCAGCTAGGCTCATCATTCAAGGGCATTTTTAGGTACCTGTCTAATGCCAAGCTGCCATCTGATTATTTTTTTTATTGTTGATTTTTTCTTTTTGGGAGCAATCTTTTCTGTTTGGGGTGAAAACAAGCTGTGCTCAAGCACTGTTTCACGTCTCTAAAAATAAAAGTTGGCTTTCTAAGTACACAGCACACTCCCTCTCTTTCTGCCTCTCCTTCTCCCCCCACTTTCCTCTCTCTACTCGCTTCTTTCTGCTGGAGAGGCTGGGAGGGGGGCATTCTTGGCAACTACCGAAGATAGATCCTAAGTGGTGCACAAGCGCACACATAGCAATTTGGCACACAGCAGGGGCTGGGGGCGGGAGGCATTTTGGATTTGTCAGTTCATCGGCACAGCTAGGTTCTTGTCAAACAGCAGAAGTTGCACAAGTCCCTGGTGGCTGAGATGCAATCGGAGAAGCTGTGTTGGTCTGGAAAAGCAAAGATGTGAGGCCACAGGATCATTTCTCTCCCCATGCTGCATCACAATTTACAAATTGGGTCGCAATCTGGTGTTACCTCCTCAACACCCATTCTCTTTCTTGTCTTGTGTGCCCCAAATTTTATGTCAGTTTTGATATCTGTTCTCTGCCTGTGTATCTTCATTTCCCTGCCTTCACATATCAGCAATTCTGTTAATCGTGATTCTGTGATATTAATTGCTAGGAAATTTTAGAGGCCTTATTGTGGTCAGCACAAACTTGGGCCTGGGAAAGTTTTTGTCAAGCACAGGGATTTCCAAAAGGTGATACATGCACCATGGGAGTTACACGAGCTGCTGCAAAGCAGTACCAAATACAGGGCTGTACCAGGAGTTGCCTTTGCCAATAATGCTGCTGCCATTGACACAGCATTGGTAACCTGTCAAAAACTGTATAAAAATTGAAAGTGTATTGCGTTCCCTGTCTAGGATCTGAATATACTGTACATAGCATGATATGAATTTCCTCTCATGAGATGCCTTACACTTTCCTAAACTCCTTTTCTGACTTAAATTTTTTTTTTCACTTATTTTTGCATGACTCAGAGATGCCTTTTCTATTTGGGCTTGCAAGCAAAAAGCATTAGCGCTTTTTACCTCTGTGCTGTTTGGGAGATGTGCTTTCATCTGCAGGTAAAATATACAGTGTAGTTTTGAATATACTTGTCTTCCTTCCACGACTCTCTCAGTTGCTTCAATTCATGCTATATAATTTTCGTTAAGATTCTTAGTAACAGGCCCGTGTACCTGTGTGATTAGGTTCTTGCCTTGACCTCCGCTGTTGTAGGAGATGTTGAATCCTAATGAAGGGAGCATGAGGATGCTGACAGATTCCTGCTTTTGTGTGTTCACAGCTACTACCCCCGGTGCAGCACTGCACTCTGATCTAGTGAGGGGCTGCTTCTCTGAGAGTAGGTGCAGCACCTGAGGAGTTATTTTAGAAACCAGTAAGCCCATCTGTCACATAAGGCTTGGCCCGGAATTAATTTTGTGCTAACCTGATGATCAATCCAGCCTTCCCCAGAGTGGCAGAGATGGCATAATTACAGACTTCTGTAGGAATGGAGCTAGGACGTTCTGGAAATCTCGTTTCAGGACGCAAGCAGTTCAGAGGAGCTACTGCTCAGCCTTATCTCCCACAACACAGCCCTGCACATCACACACACCATTCTGCACACCAGATGAAGAACTGCATGTATTGCTATTTTTCAGATGAACTGATATACTTAAAAAACTGAAACAGAACAAAAACTTGATGATTGTTAGTAACCAAAGGTGAGAATATATCTGTGTGCGTTAAAACATTCAGATTTTTGTTTGGGTAATTAAAGGGTGGCTGACAGAGAGTTCAAAAATAAGCCTCTAGTCTAGTGATTGAGGCATTCTGCCAAGTTAAAGTCCTGTTGTGGAAATATGTGAATATTCCCTTGTATATACAGACTGGCTGGAAACTTGCATATTGCTTTTGTCTTATTCATAAGAATTTATTCTATCTATTCTACTAAAATAGCAACAGTTTGAAATTGCAGACATCTCCATCAGAGTGCTTTGCAGCTGTAGCTTGGTGGGTAGAGCCTTTTTTTGGGTTCAGTTCCCTTCAGACAGGGAAGGGAACCTAATTAATTTTTTTCATATACTGGGTGTCACAGATCTAACCACCAGGTATTTTTGAAAAAAAAAAAAAAAAAAAAAAAAGAGAGGAGAGATATAAGCTGTGACCTTGATTGGCCTAATCTTCAATATAAACTACAGTCCCAGCTGTTTAGTACTGCTGTGACGAAGTACAAGCGAGTACATCCAGTTACAGATATTTGGAACAGTTGTAGTGAAAACTGGAGGCACCTCCACAAGGCGGAAGCCAAGTGTGGCTTTTGAGTGTCCAACCCTTGTGGAACTGATCGTATCTGGTTTTGTCCTCTCATATCCTTGGGTGTACATTTCAAAGTACAGTGGTTGGAGGCACTGAACTAAAAAATGCTTTTCCTCTCATTATTATAATATTGATTCTTGGGATAGTGCATAGCAAGCTAGGTTGACAACATCATGGGAGACCATACACTCACTAGAAAAATCTGTGATAGCATTAAAAAAAAAATCAACATATACATGAGAAAACTCAATAGTGGGGTAAAATCTCTTGTGGGAGTTGCATGCAGGCACATCCAGGTTCAACACTAGCCTCATGCCAGAGTATGAGCAGCTTGTTTCATGTTGTAAGTGCTTGCGCAATATTGAGTGATGATACCAGCTGTGCTCAGGTTCTTGAATTACAGCTAGATGGTGGCCATAAGGGGACACACCGTGCCTGCAAGAATGGTTGGCTTGCTGCTAGACTGAAAAGCAGAGGGCTGGAGGCTGAGACTGCAAAATAAATAAGTAGTTTCCTGAATCTCTCTGTTGTTTATTATAACTCTCTTGGAGAATATGGCTTTGCATGTCAAATTTTTGTTCTGATATGCTTACCTTCTAATGGCATATGCTGGCATATTGTCCCATGTATATAATACGAGCTTAAAGCAGACAGCTAAATCCCAATACGCTCAGAGGTGAGATAGTCTCTTACCTGCACTCAAGCTTTGCAGCTAGATTTGATCTTCACTTGATCTTGAATTATTTGCGATGAGCAGTCTAGCTAAGGACACACATTTCCTGAAACAGATATGCAACCCATGCCTCAGCCACAAACATCCCTCACTAAACTGATATCTGGTGCTTTCCTCTTTTAAGGAAAGCTGTAATTTTCTTCCTTGGCAAGCTTAATGCCTTTGACAGAAACCAAACAAAGCAAAGAACAATTGAAGTTATTTGTTTATATAGGTGGCCGCACATGGTCACTTAACAGGTTGTATCACATCAGGACAAAGCAGGCTTCCTATGTTCCAATTTGGTATGTATTATAAGGGTTGGAAGAAGTGGATCTGAATCCACATTCCTTAAGAGAAATGTTCCTTTCTCTAGTGGTCTGGATTGCCTAGCTTTCATCACCTGACATCTTTTCTCTGAAAGGCTGTAAAATACAGGCAGAATTTTCTAAATCTACCCACAATGCTATTTGAAAGATTTAAATGTTAAATATTTGTTTTAAAGATTTAGTCTGAAGATAGATGTTCTGGCTAAAATGAAACATTTTTTTTAAACTGAATGACTCGAATGGTTAGTCAGGGAATGAGTAGAGAATATTTGGCTATTGCAGTCTGGCAAGCCCATCTTGATTTGGTCAGGTAAACAAACAATACAGCTAGTAGGGAAGGAGAGAACCTGCCCAGATCTTGGCCTGATCTATATATTACTATCAAAAGAGAGACTTGGCTGTGGAAATTAATCAAGTTTCTTTTCCTCAGGGGCCAAAGAGGTTACTCAGAGGATGCAAGGCGAATGTAGGGATTCAGCTGTGTCACATTTTCTCTCTAATGTAGCTGTCTAGGGAGCCTCCCACGTTTTGCAGAAGTGGAAACATCCAGTTTCATTTTATCTTTCTCAGACTGCAGTAGCTTTCTTCTTCAGAAGCCAAGGTCTCTCTATGTTTACTTTTGGTGTTTGTCCCTTTAATTCTCCTACAGTTTCACAAATGCTTCTGGTGTATTTTTAAATTTTAGCTTATAATCACATTTTTTTAAAAGGCACCATCTGGTTCCTGACATGGTTTAAAATAACAATCTAGCCAGCATGAAGCCAGCAGCGAGACTTTACACCTTTCACAACCCAGTATGAGAGTTTCCCCACCTATATTTCTCCACAAACACTGCCACCATCGGGTCCTGTTCCCTCCAGATAGGTCGTGTAGAAAGCAGGGCCTTGCAGCTCTTGCTTTCCATCCCTTTCATCTTGAACATAGTCGTTTTATGGAAACAAAATGGATGCATCAAAGAAGCTTACAGCTAGGACTGTGGAAGATCTGCTGTAAACTGCTCAGTCGGAGAATTTGGAGTTGGAGCTCACGTTCGTATTTGAGCTGCCCTCTGGTGCTTATCGCTGCTGCAGTGCATGCCTTCATCACGTCCACTGGTGCCTGGAGACCCCTGCAATATCCAGGGAGCAGAGGAAATCAAGTGCTGCAAAAATTCCTTAAAAAAAAAAAAAGTTGCCCAATTCTGTGGGTGTTTTATTTTAAGCAGGACATTAACATTCTATGTTATCATTGCAGGGTATGCTGGGCGGGAAGGTTTTCTTGATTGTGGTTTTTATGAGTCACTTACAGCACTTGCTTATTTTACCTTCTTGCTGTATGCAACAGCACTGTCTGTCATGGTGCTTTCCCAGTAGCCACAAATCAAAGCATGCCACTAAGTAGCGCGATCGTGCGACTGTCACCCTTGTCACGGCTGAGGCTCAGCCTGGTGTTTCTCTTCTGGCTGTTGGAGGACCTGAGGTTGTCGGTGCCAAGGTAGCAGAGACAGTAAATATGAATATATCCTTTCCTATTTGCGGCCAGCAATTTTGGAAGGACCAAAACCAGTGCTGTAGAGAAAAGCAGGCTAATGTGATGAACGGGAAAGAACCACGGGGGGCTCTGGGGCTTCCATGCAGGTTACCCATCCGGTGAGATACTCGCTCCTTTTTTTTGTTTTCCTTTTAACTAAAGGCCGAGCTGGACAACTATTTCCCTATGAGCTGTTCTGTGCCTGGATCATGCTCCCGTCCCTGCTGCACTTCCCTGGTGCAGGCGGCGCGGGTGGTTAATATTAGCCGCGCAGCTGATTGTCCCGGTTGGTGCCCTGCAACAGGTGCGGGACGGCCGCCGTACTGGAATCCCGCCCGGACCGATGCCGGTGCTGGCACCGGCCTTCCCATTATATCAGGAAGGGCCCCGTCCCGTTGCTGCGATGCCCCAGCCCCCCAGGCTGGCCCCAGCTGTCCGTGGGACGTGGAGCGGGGCGGCGGGCACCCAGGGAGGCTGCTGCGGGGAGAAGAAAGCTGTGACTCCTCTGGAGCGGAAAGACGGGAGGCTCCTGGATGGGACTACTCCTGCAGTGTGGATGGGGTAAGGAGAAGGTCTCAGCAGAGCCCTGGGCTGGTGGTTTTGCAGCGCTGCTCTTAAAGGAGGGAACCACCGAAAAAAAATTAAAAATCAAGTATCAGCACTGTGAAATTAGCAGATAAGGGTTGCATTTGCTCATCTGTTGGCCATGCTTTCTTTACAGCACAGCACTTTGGGTTTGCATTAATTTTAATAGGCGTTCTCTAATTTTAGAATGCTCCTGTGCAAAGTTACTTTCAATTCCAGTGGTGATTAGATGGTGATGACGTGTTTTAATAATAAACATGGGAGAGATATAGAAAAAGAAATAAAATGTGCTGACTGCACTTGTGGGGAGGGGAGAAGTGCTGTTGCTCTGCTCTAAAAGTATCTGATCTGTCTGCTCAGGGGTAGTATCTTAAGGTCTCCGATCTCCTTTCTTTTTTTTCTTTTTTCTTTTTTAAACCATAATAGCTTCTTTCGGTAAAAACAACAAAATATCTAGGTGGTGTTTACTTAGCACAGACGCTGCAGAAGAGGAAGGGGGAGCCGAAAGGCTTGTAATGCTTCACAGGATCATTTCTAGTGTCCTGTTCCCTTTACGTGACCCCTCTCAGTTGACTGTGTGAGGAGAGGCAGAGCCGTCAGGCAGATCAGAAGAGATCCGTGTGCTGCAGAGTGACTTCTGCTGGACAATGTGCGTGTGTGCCCGCGTGGTGCCTACATGCATGCTCACGGACGGAGCAAGGCAGCTTTGCTTAGGGAGTTGAGCAGGCTCTGTCTGCAGTGTGACAGTCTGCTGTGTGCTGGAAGCCAGATACTGCTGTTGCTTCTAAAATAAAGGAAAAAAGCAAAAATAAAAAAAGAAAGAGACTTTTCTCTGTAATTCAGCAATTTCTGCTCTGAATTGGAGCGCTACCAAGGGCAGAAGGTCAGCCCCAGCAGCGCTCCTGGAGAGTTAGATTGATGCAAAAGACACTAGAAATGAGTGGGAATCTATCCCTTGACTTTGGTAGGCTTTGGATCAGCGCTGTCCTCACTATTTCCATCTACAGGTAGCAGTGAAACAATTTTCTGGAAGTTGTGGAATAAATAAGCGCTATCTGGGCCAAATACATACAATATGGAACTGATGAGGAAGCTCCTACTTCACAAGTGTCAGGTGTCAACAAGTGTCAGGCACAGTCCAGGTCTAAATTTCTTTCCAGGAGAGGTTTTTGGTTGAGTCTGTTAAAATATGAACATGGTCTTGATGAGAAAGAGAGAAACTACCTTTTCTCAGTGCTACTTGTGACAATTGCATGTGGGGTCATGCCTCAAAGTGCACCGGAGGCTCTTTGCTGCAGGAACCAGAACGTCTTGAGGGGTTGCAAGATCCTTCCCGGGCCGGTACCTCTGACTGAGAACGCTGCTACTGTATCACTATTACTGTCCTGCTGCTCATGACCTCTCCGCTGCCAGCACTGCGCTGGGGACTTGACGTGGTTGTTTGGCAATGAGGACACTATGTAAACTATGATAATCCCATACATCTTGTAACACCCTGACTCATGCTTCCAGCCAAACCTTTCTCCAGCTTCCTCTCAGCTTCCCACCACCCACCCACCCCGGTTTCTGTTCTTCTTATTTTGATACATGAAACAGAATTTGCTGCACCTCAAACCAGTGCTTCAGCCATGCCTGAGCAGGAGCTCCCTCACAGGGATGGGCCAGCGCCGAGGGCTGGTGTTTTGCTGAAGGGAGATGTGCCAAGACACAGGGAAAATACATGGCCATCTCCCTTTGGAAGTTGTTTATTTGTGACTTTGAAAGTGCCTCTCTACACAGCTCACAGAGAAGCCATTTGCAAACTTCATGCAAGTTTTTAAATACAAGATGAAAGTGGATTTCACTGCCACTAAACTCGGCAGCTAAGGAGAGGTGCAGCAGTCTGCGTCCCTGGAGAGCCAGGTCTGTCGCCTTACAAAGGATCTTGCGTCCAGGTAGGAAAGCACAAAAGAGCATGTGGATCTCCCGCGGTTCTGGGGACACACTAGATTAGAAAATGCAGGAGACAGGACAGCACGTTAATAACAAGTTTTATTTATTTATTTAGCCATTATGAGAAAATTATCAGATTTACAAAAGTTTGAGAAGAATAAAATTTTTCTCCTACTTTGCACGCAAATCACTGATCTTGGATGGAAGTTAGAAGGCATATCCAAACAAGTTTTACAGTTGACCTTTCGTAACCAAGCAGGTCATGCAGTCATTGCTGTATCTGCACAATTCTTTTTTTTTTAATTAAAATTATGTACCAGTTACATAGGAAACTGACATTATGCTTTTATGGGCTCCTGTATTACATTATGTAGTACATCATACTCATAACTTACCCTCCCATCATTCTAGTAACTTCTTGGGCATTTAGCTTGTAATGTCACTGCAACATATTATGAGAAAATCCAGTTACATTTCTAAGCAGTATAGGAATCCCCTCTGTTACTGTAATCACGTTACCTGGTCAGAGTTATTTTAATTTGGTGATAAGGAAATAGAAGAATATACTCTAATGACATACACATCTAGCTAGTCAGGAAGACAATTGTTTTTGCTTCTTCAACTATTATAAACATCTGCCTTTTCCTATGCCCTAGGAGTATATATACATGTATGCATTTGAGAATATGATTTCTATAGCATACAAAAGCATGGGCTAGCTACTCATAAAATTGACCCTGTTAGGATCCTGACACCACTGCTGGTGAAGATGGTGATAGCTAAGCATGCAAGCAAGGTACCCCTCGGTCATACATTGACAATCCTGCACTTCTGTGAATTTGTAAAGGAATATTTCTTCCCCTTTCTGGCACGGAAAATCTGGTGATGGCCTGTCCCCTCCTCACCAAGGTCTAGAGATAAAGAGCAAGGGAGAGAGGCTGTTTGGCAGAGAGACTGGGAAGACAAGACCGGGACAGATTTTCTACCAGATGCTCCCCAGAGCAAAGGCAATTTCCAGACAAGTTTGTTTACAGCTACAGCTGTGTATTGTTTACAAACTCTCACCTCCTAAAAAAAAAAAGAGGGAGGAGAAACAATGGGAAACAGAAAAAGAATGCATGAACAATCTTACTGGAGGCATAGAGGTACTCAAGTGGACTATGTGACCCATCCATTGGGGAGATCTGAGGAGGACATACCCATGTGGAGCTGGGTCTGTTGCTGTCCAGGTGCCTCCTGTTCTTGCCTCACTTGTTACTGACAAACTTCACTGGCAAACTAGGGTAACATGAATATGTTCTCACTGGAAGTGATTACATTTAAATATCTTTGTCTTGAATCTAGATCTGTCTGAGATCTATCTAAAGCTGTGTTTCCTTGTTACTTTCCTGGCAAGTTCAGCCATCTCTCCCTTGCTGCTATGATGGCAACTGCACCTTTGCTTATATTCCCACCTCTTCCCTGCAGCAATTAAGAAAGGTTAGGTAAAAATCTAGGTATCCCAGTCTTCAGGCTAAAGGTGTGCATAGCTGTGTATGGAGGGGAGGGCAAGAAGGCAGCACAATTCTCAACAGGGAAGGAAACCTCCACCCATTTCTTCTTGAAGGAAGAAGGAGGTGAGGTGTTCCCAGGCAGGTTGGCATCTCTTCTATTAAGGGGATGTTAGTAGTGAAGGCTCATAAAGAAGGTGCCCCATTGAACTCTTAACAACACGTTGGCAGCTCCAGGCAAGCCAAGTGGTAATGGAAGAGGGACGAAATGGAAAACAGCAGCAGCCCAGGCCTCCGGCATCTGCACTGGCGGATCCTCGTGCAATACAAAAGCCCAGAGCAGGAGCAGGGTAGGTGACTACAGTGATGGATGATGTTGAGACCTCAGAGAGAAATGATATAATAAATGGTTGGTCTGACACAGAGGGAAATGTTTGCGTAGAAGTGACGGGTAATAAATAAGCTCATGTTGCTATAGATCCTCCAGGCAGTGCTGGAGCAAAAATATTTTCTGATTTTCTTCCTCTAAGGGAAAAAAGTATGGAGGCAGGGACTCTTATTTGTAATAGCCAGCCATGAATAAAACTGTGTTTGTTGCATACAGGCAGTGTAATCTAAGGCTGATCCAGACCCAAGTCAAGTACTGCTGCAGCTGTAGGTTCTCAGTTGTCATAGCTAAGGTTACAAACAACTTCCCTTGCGGCTTGTCTAATGTCACTGTCTGGAGCTGAGGCCCCATCACTGTATCCATGGTTAAAACACCGTCTTTTCTTGCACTTGTTGTCAGGGCTGCCATGAAGATGGGGACAATCAGACAGTTTGCCGCAGGCATTGACTCATTATATGTGATACATGGTAATACATAGAAGGGCACAGACTCAACTTCTGCCCTGGAGTTTCCAAGTGTTCCTGTTTATCATTTTCTATAGTATTTTACTTTTTTTTCCCCCATTTCTGTATTAATTTTCCTCTCTTGCTCATTTTTATTTGAATACCAGAAAACAGACCTCTGTTGCTGCTGCTGCAATAGTCAATTAGGTAAGCTCTCCATGCTAGTTTTTGCTGGGTAGATAAATATTACCTGGATGCAGCATTACAAAATTAATAAAGACTTTGATTAAGAAATTTATTAATTGATTTAGCAATCTGGAAGGCATTGTTCAAGAAACAGGTTAGCATCTCTTGTTTTTACAAAACAAAAAAAGGAGTGGGGAGAATACACTGGCTATATTTTCCACATTTTGAGGTAGTTTCAGAAGTCTTACCCACAGCCCCCCAAAATCACAGAAACAATGTCCCCTCCTTTTTATTTTCCTTATAAACACCTAAGCAATGCATGAGAAATTTCATACTAAAAAAAAAAAAAAATTTCAAATATGTGTCTGAGGGTTAGTGAGCAGCCAGCGAATGAGAGTACTAAAATTATCTGCCTAACCTCGAAGTTTAAGGTCTTGTACAATGCGTTTCAGAATACTTTCTGCAGGGTTTTTGTTGGTGGCTTTTTCCCCCCTCAAGAATACCACTTGATGTAATGACAGTTATCCAGCTATCCATGTTTAAAGGACAACTATGCTGCAGAAAAAAAACAACAAGAAAAAACCCCAAAACCAAACCTCTTATACAATTGAGCTCTAGTTTCCAAAGCTTGCACTGCTAAAACTGTGAGGTTTTGTGGGCTACTGGTAATTAGGATGGATGGTGTTAGTCAATAAGGAAGGCGCCAGAAGAGCATTTCATGTCCCCTCCCAAATGGGGTGCTGGTGTCTACAGTGGGACTACTAGGACTGTCCAAGAGAGTTAGTGTTTATAAAATCAGCATTGAAGTTAAATAGCATAGTACGTGTGTTTTCGTACATTTGTAATTTTAGAAGCTTTGTCATTTCAGTGTCTTATTGTGCAGCTGATTGCATATCTCCCATTTTCTCATCCATGATAAGGGTTTCTGGGACTTAAGACTTGGCAGGGAGGGAGGATTATTTTGGAATAGGCGTGTAGTGACCTATGATTTGACTTACAATATTAGGCAATGGCCCAACAGTTGCTGTATAGACCTACTGAGTACCAGCATTTGGAAAGTGAGGTCTGTAAAACAAAACAAAGCATTTTTTCCTGAACATGTCCCATAACTATGGTAGCTCAATGTGACTGGATAGATTCTTGCTATTTCCTGTGCTTCTGCAGTACGCTAAGCCTAAGCTAACTGGATTTTAGGATTACTTGCTGTTCAGTACAGCACTGGCATCATAGGATTATAATGCGGGACTTTCCAACCATGGGAATATACAATATTAAATCCTGCAATATAGTTTCCATAGTATTGCTTTACGTTCCCTCCTCATTAATCCATTGTTGCCTAAACCCTGTGTTTTTAATGATCAAATAATTGTTCTATTACAGATAACCCTACTAGGGCTAAATCTAGTTGGTAAGCAAGACTACTAAGTTTTACACAGAAGAAAAAATGGGGGTGGAGGAAATAAGTGTGTGGGGGGAGTAGATAATTATATACGACATATATCAGTTCCAGCATCATATTTATCTTAATTATAAGAATCTATTTGAGAGATAAAGAAAGTTTCCCTAGAAGACAGCTAACTGATAGCAGTGGGGTTATCTGGTTTGCTACTTTTCTTTTTATTTGTAGATTTTATATGCTTTACAGAGTGGTTGTGAATACGGTTATCCCTACACTACAGATGAGGGATCCAACTTCTTGAAGACCACAGAATAAGTTAGAGGGGAGCATCAGGTCTGCTGCCACCCATGCTATGTCCTCTTTGACTTTGCGAAGAACATTTTTACAGCCACCCATAACAGTGCTCCCCATTGCAGGCTCCCAACAGTGCACACGTATCTGAGGGTTGAATTTCAGCTCTACTGCTCTCCTTTGCCTGACAGCATAGTAATGAGCTGAAACAACAACACGCTATTCCCAGGGCTGCACGGACATTGCTAATGCCAATGAATAAGTAAAGCTTATTTGTCGTGACAAGGTGATACTTGTATATTATGCCAGATCTGATGCTGTTAAACAAGAAAAATCTCTACTGATTCTCATTTCACGTAGGAAAAATGTACTGAGGAGGAAAAAATCAATATTTTCAAACTGGGAATGTATGTTTATCAGGTTTCTGAGAGAGACTGGAGGCTAAATACAAAGCCTCACATAACAATTAAGTTTGAGGAATTTTGCTTTGAAATTAAAATCCTTTCCCTTTTCACACTTCTAGACACTGGGGGTATAAGAGCAGTGTCAAGCCAATAAGCTGGGGAAGGGGGGGAGCTGAGCTGGTTATTGCCCTCCAAACTGTTTGTCAGGCCCTCAACAACACCCGGAATTTAAAGCCCCATTGGTTGTGCAAGAAGACGACATGTGGAGAGGCAAGAGGAAGAGCAGTTGCTTTGGTTGGCACCAGTTATTTGTAATGGTGGTGACAGCAGGAGACAACACCAAGAGTTTCAGGCCCCATCTTGCTGAGATGAGTGAACAGACGTGAAGAGCATCATTGGCTTCAGCATGGCCCAGGAGATACAATCATAGTCCCAATGTCCTTTGGTAAGCCAGACTGCCAAAAGGTGGGAAGTGTAGCTGAGATGATTTTTTAGAGAACAATGTATCTGAGTAAGCTTGTACTAGAAGAAGTCTGTCAGGACAACTTAGGCTCGCTCTATGGGGGTTAGAGTTGTGTTTGGTTACAGGAGAGAGGAGCTCTTGGTGTGTTTGTGCTGTGTTGGGTTACAGGAGAGATGAGGTCTTGGTGTGGACCCTCCTTCTCCTTTGCTAGCCCGGGGGACGCAAGAAACTGCAATATTTCAACTATGTTCGGAGCCTGAACTGAAATCCCAGGATCGTATACCATATTTGGATTATTAATATTTCTATTACTATTTTTACTTTTGTAGAAGTATTTATATCAAGGGGGTCCATATGCTTGATAATTTGCAGAAGAGATTGGTATGTCCATTTTACAGGATGGGAAACAGGGAGGGTTCCTGCTTCCCCAGGCAGGCTGGTCACCAAGGCAGCCTGCTCAAAGTCGTGCTCTGACTCCTCCTCATAAAACCTTATTCTGCATTGCAAGGAGGCTTCAGTGACCATCACAGCTGAGATGGGGATGGTTTTGGGTGGCAGGTTATGGGACAAAATCTTCCAGCCAGAGCATGAGCAACACTAGCTGGAGGAGACATCCTCATGTCTGGCCTCTGGAAAGGGAGATAAATCAGTTTTAAATGAGGAATTTTATTGACAAATAACTAAGTCTGTGATGTGTGAAAGATCTGGTGCTTTTCACTGAGTGAAAACTGGTCTGTTCCATAGTAGCCAGATGATTTACCACACAGAAAAAATCAGACATCAGAAGATGCCTTGTGCCAACTGATCAAATGCAGCACAGGGCTGATCCCGTTGGTGTCCTGCATGTTTCCCTCCAGGTCATCAACGAGGGTCAGAGGCATCTCTGCACTGCTCACATTCGGAGCCATCCGCTCCACAGTTCATCCCAATTTTTCTGTTTGTTATGCAGAGTGAGGAGGTGGAAGACTACATGTTTGTCTAGCTTGGGATCCTGGGGAACAGCAGGGACTCTGAGAAAGAAATAGGGCATAAGTACAAAACACTCCTCTCCGTGCTACAGCTCCTCGCCTTCAGGCATTGAGAGGTTTAGGAGCAGCTTCCTGAATGGTGTAGCATCCCAACCATCCTGTTGGTTAGACACGTCCCTCATGAATTTGTCTAGTCCCCTTTTAGGCTTATTTTATACTTTTTGGCCTCTGCAGCATCCTGTGGCAGTGAGTCACAACTTAATTACACCTTGTGTGAATAGGTTCAATGCCGCACTGGAACCAGCAATTAGTACTTGCAGTGGCGATGCAAAGAGACATTTTCCGTGTGAAATGTACTTTTCATCAGCGCTACCCCATGAGGGGAGCTGCCTGTTGAAGCTTGCAGGAGATAACGGTTTCGAGAGGGGAAGGGGCCCGTGCCCGCCATCACATCACCGATGAGCAAGAGGAGATAGTTAGGTACTGTCAGCGTGGTGCCGCACACCTCGTGCTACCTGGCACTGGAACAATTAAAAAAGCCACGTTGCTCACAGAACCCCAACCGCTTATTTGGTTCACTGTGGCCATGGAAACACCTGACCTATTTACACCTTCAGCGGAGTGAGTGGCGGTCGGTGGAACCGAGGTGGGAAAGGGGGGGAATGCTTTGAATTTGGGTTTTGGAGACTTTTAATTAAGATGATGTATGTGAACGAGTGTGCGTGTGTGCTTGTGAGGGAGAGTCAGAGGAACATGGCCCAAGCAGGCCAAGGGTTCCTGCACCAGCGCAGCTCCGGCACTGGGAGCAAATAGGCTTTGCCCGGAGCCTGCGTTTTGCATACGTAAATAACATTTACCTTCTCGCCCACCATTTCCAAAGGTTTGTCCCTGGCTTTCCCAGGTCTTACGGGAATTCATTCTCCTGTCACTTTGAGAGCAAACTACTTCATGCTCTCTCTGCAGTGTTCATCCCTGAAAAGGCTCCTGTGCATGGGAGTCAGCTTGCTCTACCCAGGAAGGAAGGAAGGAAGAGGAGTCTCATTCTGCACAAGGGTTGCCTGTGCACCTTACGACTCTCATCTGCTCCTTGCCCATCTCTCAGTACAGCTGGGAGGATGAGAACGAGCAACATAAAGTCATTTGGCCACATCACATGGAGCCGGAGATTTCACTTAATTGCAGCTGGGGCTTTTACTTAGGCTTGCAGATTCCCGTGACAGGATAACGCTGTGTAAGTTGGTGGAGCATGGGCACAGCAGATGTCAGGCTGAGCTTCCAAATTCTGTTCTTCTGAAGGCACATATTAATATAAATGGGTAAATTAGGTTTTAGAATAGCAGTTACCTGAAATGGAGCCCTAGCTAAAAGGAGAGATCTGCTGGAGAGAGGAAGATATTAAACTCGGGGTGTAAAGGAGAACTCTGCAGATACAAGATAATCACGGTGTGTATTAAGAATGAAAGGAACTCCAAGACTTTAGAGATCTGTTGGGAAATACTGAGGAAGAAAGGACATTCACATTTGATATTAGTGAGAGAGAGTCTATAATATCTCCAAAGCATGTGATTAATAACCATAGCATCAGACCTCAGGAATGCAAATTTGGTAGCTCTTCAAGATGAAAGCTCCCCCTCCACACATTTTTTTTAATTTTTTTTTTTATTATTGCATGTTTCAAAACCATTCATGTTCTGGCAGGTAACAGTTTTTTATCCTGAAAGTAAGGGTTGACTGAGGAACAAACTGTGCAAATTCTGTTCTCAAACACGAAAATTAGAGAGAAAATACCATCTGTCTCCTCTCCAGCCTACTCTCCCTGGTCCCAGTAATGCCTTCTAGTGGAAAAACAGTCGTGCAGCTACTAACACGACACACAGCAATGCACCACAACACAATGGTTTGTGTGTGCGGAGGGACTACTGCTTCTCCCCAGAGGGGGCAGGTGGAAGCCCTGTTCCCGGCTGGATGGGGAAGACGTTTACGCTGCCCTGTGCTGCTGGGCCCCTGCCTGGGCTTGGTGGGACTCCTCTTCCATGGCAAAGGCTTTCAGGTGGCATTCCTGAGAGCTTTCTCCCCGCCCTCCGACAGCAATCAAATTGACAGATCTTTGACAGCAGCTGTGACTCATTTCAGGAAGAAATCCACTTGAGTGCTCATTATCACTTCAGCATCATTTACATTTTTCCTAGTCAGGGTGAATATTTTGTCGTGACAGGGCACAGGCTGTTTCCTTTGCCCTGGGAAGCCTGTGCAAATGGACTTTCTACCTGGAAGCTCCTGCCAGAAGCTTTGCAGCTGGCTGTCTTTTGTTTCTGACTTCTTTTTTTCTCTTTCTTGTCCTTAATGGCTGTCTGGGTTTTGGATACTAGTTACACAACACTGTTTTTTCCTTCCTGCAGCATCGCTGAGCAAATTTCAAGGCCATAGAGGAGGGGGAGGAGAGACTGATGCGATGAGCCACCTTTGCCCATCCACTTGTGACTGGGGTATAATAGGTACAGTTGATTTGAGACTGCCAAGAGTTTGCTGCCAAATTGAATTTTTCATAAACTGATTATTGCAAAGTGGTCTTGGCAGAGGAAAGTTTAACACCTTTCTAACAAGCTCAGCTCAGCCCAGCTAGTAAGAGGGATACTGTAATACTAATCCCCTTCTAGATCCTTGGCCAGGATTTTGGATTTACTGAGAAACTGTTTCCACCCCCATTCTCTCACCCATGAGTAAACCCACTTAAGGTTTTTTCATAGCTATTATTGGTGCAGGCATAGGAAGACTTCTTCTCTGCTGGTATAAAGCAGCCTACCTCCATTGATTTCAGTGCCCTGAGTTACTTTAGTACTGAGGGGGTGATCATATGATTCAGACACAGTTGATAAAGTTGATGGTAATCTATCCTCAATAACTTAATCTTAGCATTTTCCTCCAAAGGGAGCTATGTAGCCAGGAAAAGGAGCTGGCTGAACTACTCAAACAATTTATCTGACAATTTCTGTCTTGTGTTTTCTGCTTGCAAAATACTCATCCAAAAAGTTTTTGGTTGATAAGGCGTTTATTCTTCATTTTGTGTTAGTGGCTTATAAAATAGGTAGATAAATTTGGTTCCTCAAGATGCAACATTGTCCTTGTTGCCTGCTGACTGCCACCCTACAAGCAGAGAGGGACTACTGCTGAGGAAGCAGGACAACCACCTACCTACAGACGAGTACCTTTGCTCAGTCAGAGACTCATGCTAAGTGGCCAGAGTCCCCAGAATATACTTCACTTGCATGAGCGTTCAGGAAAGGAAACAGAAACCAGATTGCGGTTGAAGTAAAGCTGCTACTTGCAATTAGCCCAAATCATGTTTAAAGCTCAAAAAATACACACCAAGAGTATTATCTTGGCCAAACTACATTCCTTCAGTTTAGCTACTGGTGGCTGTGCCCACTCAGACACTGTGGAGGACCCGGTTCGTGGTGGTGCCTTGATGTGAATTCCAGCTGGATAGTCCAGGGTGTGGGCAGGCATCCCACAGAGCAAACACATCTGCTTGGAAAACCTGGCAGAACAGATGCCAGGTGTAAGCGATGCTTTAAAAAAATAATAATTCATCATTTTAAACCCCCCACCCCTTAGATCATCTTTCTAGCAGGCGCTCCTAGCTTAAAATAAATAGTACCTTAGCAATAGCAACAGGGGGAGAGCGTGTCCTTATTTATTATTCTATTTGCTTTGCCTTTCCTTAATATTTATACCAGTAAAACATGGCAGGGCTTCACACATGCCGGTGACATAGATGCAACAGAAAGCCCACACTGCTCTAAAGGGGAGACATTTATGGAAGCGCCAAGGAGCAGAACAAAGGCACAACGTGCCGCTGGGTCCACCACCAGCAAGCGCTTGTGAGGAATAATCCGTACGGTATACGGGACACACGCGGACAACACGGTCACAATTTAAAATGATGCCATCTGTTTAGGAAATCTGAACGTTTTTGATCTGCCCCTGAAACGAAAAAAGAAGTAGGAGTATTGGAGCTTTGATTCTCTTTGGTGGTGCAAACAAGCAAGACGTTTCCAAATGTCTGAGCAGACCCTCTTCTGCTTGGGAGAGGGCGGCTGTGCTGCTCCGCGGAGCAGGCAGAGGAACTGTTCTCACATTTACAAGAATTGTGAATTAATTAAGGCGGTGCTGATATTTATAATTCAAATATTTCCACTATAATTTTTTACAAAGATTGAACAACTTGAAAATTTTTGTGGACCAAAAATCTACGAAAGCCAGGGGGAAAAAATGGCCAAGTCAGGGATTCTTTTTGTTTTCATTTTACTCCAGGAAAATTTCTTTTTGCTGTCCATTAGCATCCATTTTAAAATGAAAAGTCATTTTGATTTGAAAAATAAACCTTTGCAATTAAAAGTGTATTTCAGTGAGACATTTTAAATTATGCGGGATGTTCAGTGAAAATGACCTAAAACCAATGCCAAATCTTCTCAAAAAATGCTTCATCGAGTACTTTCAGCCAGCTCTTCTCAGCATACAGACATTATCTATAGCAGTAGGAGTTCTGGTGTTAAAACAGAAAGCGCATATCATGAAAAACTGTCGTTTCAATCCGATAATTCATAAATATTAAGGATAGTTGTTTGACATGATAAATGATATTGAAAATCATTATGTGATAGGAGAGGAAAAATGGCAGCTGTGAATGTGCTATAGTTAAGTGGCCAAAGACTTTGACAATAAAAATTTACGTATTCATTGTTTTAACAAGAAAAACTGTTTTATTCTGGTTTTAACATTTCAGACATTTAATAATATGCCAGTAGTGAAGAGTTTTAAACAAGCAAGAAAGCCAGAATAATTAACCACTAATGTTTTTTGGTCGTTCCAAGGCCTAAAATATCAGCAAAGATGGGTGAATGTAGGTTTCCTCTTCTGGGGGATGGGAAATTTAAAAAAAAAATCAAAAGCAAGCAATGTAGGTTTTTTTACAAAAACATGAAAATAAGTCCATTTTATTCTGGAAGGAAGTTTTGGATTTTTTTTCTGATTTTCTCTTATAATCAACTAAGAAGAGGGAGAGAGAAGCTGCAGTTGCAAAGTTTGTCAGTTTCATTTAAAAAATAATTAAAAAACCTCTTTCATTTCTTCAAAAAATCTAAACTACCCCTAAACAGCAGTACATGAAGACGGCCCAGAATAACCAAGCCTTCTGTTGCTTCTTTGCAAAAACACTTGTATCTGCAATGTAGCTTTGGAGAGATGCGTCTGTGCATCTGCCTCTTTGAATCGGGAGTCTGTTTCTTTTGGTGAGAGCTGGGCAAGGAAGATTATGGCATGTTTCACTTCTTGTCATACCCCCCTCCTAACCCTTGCATGCATATATATATAAAATGCATTTTGAATTGGCCTCCAGAAGGAGGATGACTTTTAAGACGCAGATGTCAGGATCTGCCCTGCCTGGTACCTACACGCCATGCAGTTCTCGCATGGAAGGAGAGGGTGACATCAAAGACTAAGATGCTCTTTCTTTTCATCTGCAAACCTCCTTACAATGAGTGTACTGCTGGAGCAGAGAAAAACAAGTTTGTGAAAGGGAGTACGACTGCACTGGTTTCCATAACCTGTTTTTCATCCTCACTGCTTTCTCCAGCCTTCTCCCTGTCCCCTCACCATCCCCAGCAGGACTGGGGACACGGTGCCTGTCCAGAGTCACCTAGGCACACGTCAGGTGAAGCAGGGACCATAACATTTCGGGTTTTCCCACTCTGCCTCCACTAGGTCTGGGAGAGAAGAAAGAGGGGGATTTCGTTCTTCAGGTTCACTCTGGTCTTTTCCCCTTTGTTAACACACATACCAGATTTGAGAAAACAAATGCTCCACATTTATTTCAGGGAAAAAAGTTGAAGTGTTGTTTTCATTCTGAACTGGTAACAAAAATGCTCTTGACTTTCTCAAGGCACAGAATTCTAAAAATTCACTTAACGTCCTATTTTACTGGCTTTTCAGTTCTGAATTTATTTTCTGTATTCTTCTCTGGTACGTCAATAGCACACAGTGCTGGTTTTCGTCTTTCATTTGGTCTTTTTTGCAATAGCTGAAATACTTATTTTAATCGATTCTTTTTTTAAACCTTAAGAGCAGCTGTTACTTGGTGTTGACTAGCACATCTTAACATTGCTTGTAGATCACAGTTTCTTTTTTACAGTATAGCTGACAGTGTTTTCCACTTAGTTTAATCTTTTTTATAGGTATCTATTTAGATACTATTCATTTGGATTTATAAAAAAAAAAAGAAGCAGGCTCTCTATTTTAATTTGCGTGGCATTATTCTGTTAGACCATATAATCCAGCATCAAACATTTCTTTAGACACATGCCTTGCCTAGTTTCATTCAAAGCATTCCTCTGCTTGGAGGCATCAGGCAGACCCCTTGGGCAATTTGTTTCCAGTCGAGAGATATTAATGTTTCCGTGTGATAAAGTGGTGTTGTTTTCTTCAGTTTCACCTTTTTGTGGCATTAAGATTGTAAACGCAACAAGTGTTGATGAACGAGGTGCTTGCAGAGCCAAACAGCAAACCCACATGAGTGAAAACAGAGTGACATGATGTAGAGACAAGAGTCATCTTTTGATCCATTAATATATACTTTGTGTGTACATGTAGGTTGCTGTACAGAGCAGTCTCATTTACTAGCTGGCTATATGACAAATGTGGTGCCCGTGTCATCTCTGACCTGTGCCTATGGAAAATGAGCTTTTAAAGCCATAATCTTTTATATATACTGCCCAGTTTGCTGCCAGAGGATGTTGCATATATGTATGGTATCATCACCTGGTAAACAAATTGTTTTTGCAGTTTGGCCAGCATCATTAGTTAATTAGACCCTGGCTGTTTAGGCACCTGGAACAAGAAGTGGGAATTTAAATTCTTCTGATAAAAGGATTTATTTATAATGAGTCTCACCACATAATGAGTTCCAACCGGGGGAGACTGACCATTAGCAGATGACTCACAGCATTACTGTAAAGATCAGAGTCACATATTCAATTTTATAAGGCTTACATAGACTCAGTGAGAGCAGGGATTCTAGAAACAAATCTTTTGGCTCCAGTTTTTTCCACCGTGTTAAATTTGATACAGTCCTCCTATGCCTGAGAGTAAACAGGCAGGACACAGCAGACTATTTATTTTATTTCATTTTTTTATTGCTCTTCCTCTCTACAGTTTCAAGAGGAAAAGAAGCTGAGTTTTTAATATTGCGAGAATGCTCAGCCCTTTTCAGCTGGGAGATGTCAGAAGCAGCTGCAGACCTAAATGAAAGGAGCTCATCTCTGAAAATTTGCTATGCTGTAATAAATGCAGAGTTCTGCTGGTGAGCTGCTGATGGCCCTTTAATGTCTTTATACTTTAGCAGTACTCGGAGGCACTGCAGTGCCTCCCCCTCCCTCCCTGGCCCCAGCAGCTCCCTTCCCCCTCCCTGCCCACCCAGGCTCAGGATTTCATCATGGGAAGGCGAGAGCTCACCGCAACATTCAAGGACTACGCTGAGTTTGAAGACAAGGGCCGTGCCTGGTTTTATCACTCAGCCAGCAGCTTCCCTTCAGCTCGGATTGATGTTCTCCTTTACTGGCATATTTGCTTTAAACATTTGGTTCCGAGTCACGTTCGTATACTGCGCGTTGCTGGTATGCAACATGGGGGTTGTTATCTATTTATTTTATTTAAGTAGCATATGCTATGCAAGGAAGACTACATTTTCCCAGTATCTTTGTGACGTATGTTCCCAATTAGAGGTACACAGCACGTTCGGATGAAAACCAAGAACTACCTTCCAGCCTTCAGGTCTCTGCTCTTTTTGTGCTAATCTGTTAGTATCGGCATCTGCCAGTCTGGAGACTGGCAAAGTGTTAAGAGCTTGACAGATTCCAAAAAAACGCGTTTGCAGCTGGGGAGGTGAGGATAGCGTATGCAGAGCTCAGTAAAAGGATCTCAGAGTTTGAAGGAGGCTCTGGGAAACCGTCTGGATGCAGTGTAACTCGCAGTGTAGAAATGTTAGGAAGCCTTTTCTCTCTGAAGTTTGAGAGATGCTGAGTCTAGCCATGTTGTACCTCATGGGGTACATGAGGTGTAGTAATGTGGGCTGGTGGGTGAGACCCCAAGGAAAGGGGGGAGCGTGACTGACAGGTAAACCAAGCTCTGCCTGGAGCAGGTCTGGGTAACATGGAATAGCTTGGGCTGTCAGGCACTTGTAATGGCCAAGAGAATCACTTTGAGGCAAATGGGCATATGCAGACAGATGATAAAACCACAGGATAGTTTGGATCATTTGGAGGTTATCACAGCTGAAAGGCAAGAGTACTGTTCACTGCTGGATAGCAATGGGGCTAAACACAGCATAAACCCCAAAATGTCTCTGACAGAGGAGGAAAGAGACCAGTTGTTGGGATCCTTCTCAGCCTAACAGAATACAGGGACGTTTCTAGGCATCGATGAAAATATGGTTAGAAAAAGAGCTGTATGTGGTTTATGAGACTGTAACGAATGTGGCACTTGGAGCCCCGCGGGAGGCACTGAAGCTGGCAGGGCTGTGGTCATGAGCTGTCACCGTATTCACTAAAGCTCAGTGGTTAAAGGCAACAGTCCCAGTTGCAGCAGGATACTGGTCATTTGGAAAAGCCACGGTTTCAGGGACAGCAAAGGATATGGTACCAAAAGCAACGGTAGATTTACATCAGTCTTCATCAGTTGACCTGACTCAAGAGGGCATGAGTGAGAACGTGCGTGGTGAGAAGGAGTACCACACGAAGTCCCACAGGCTACAGTAAAAAGGAAGCATCAACCCCTTCCCCTAAGGCAAGTAATGCTCTGGTAACCTCTGACCCTGCAAGTCAGCCCATGCCTGCATGTGAGACCAAGCAACAACCGCGGAAGAAAGAGGGAGTCTCTGGAGTCTGGAGGAAAGGACATCAGTGGTGAGAAGACTGCCCATGTCCCATTGGTCAGCAAGTGTAAGGCAGTTGCTACCTCATGGAAAAAGATCTCCCGGTAGAAAGCTCATTTTGTTTTATAAACTCAGAGTCCTCACCTGAGCTTACCCAGCACTCAGCTGGCAGGTGTAGTGCTATAAAGAAAAGAATCGGCAATCATCATTATAATGAAACTTCAGTTTTCCCATAGCTTGGAATAGTGCAGTAAAATACCACCAAAAAGCAAATTGCTGTGACTGACGTGGTAAGTATTAACATGGGGAAATAATTTTCTGTCTTAATTTTCCCTCACTTTTTATTTCAGATGCTGGTTTTACATTAGTTTGATTTTTCAGACATAAATAGTCCTTTATATAAGACTTTAGCTGCCCATTTTCTTCTGAAGTTGCTCATTTGTTCTTCTTCTATTGTAGGAAACCTGTTTGTAGCTAGGATATGCCAAGAAAATGAAATGGTCCTTTTGCTCCTTTTTCCCAACATGCTACGCAGCTGTCCCAAAATTTCATTGCTCTTTAATACTGAAGACTTTAAGGCAGAGAGAGATAAATAGAAAGAGACTAAAAGTACCTTTATGTGGGGCAGTTTGCCATTTGGCACGAGCCTCAGTCTGACTCAGTGTTTAATTGTGTTTGCTGATCATAGTTCTGGCCTGGATATTTTAAAATAGATGTTATCTATTCAAAAAAAAGAAGAGGGGAAAAACAGAGGAAAATTCACAGTGTAAGGTGCCTGAATGGTTTTAAAATTTTATTTTTCCTTTTAAAATAAAGAGCCTGGGAAATTGAAAACATCCACATTATGTTAAATGCAAGTAGAGACTTTGGAGTGCCAGTTTACCAAATATGTGCAAAATCCAGATGTAATTCATCCCTGATGGTGCAGCCGAGATGAATTTATTCCAAGATCTATACAGAAACCTTTAATTCCCTGGTTTGACAAAGACTGGCAAACAGCCAGGTTGTATTAGATGTGCCAAGCATTGTAGGCTGTGGTTACTTTTTGCCTAAAGTGCTCTCAGTGACCTCACTGTTGTCAAGTATTTTCTATGGTATTGTATGCATGAGCAGCCAATGTAGTTCATTCAGCCTAAAATATCATAGCCATTACCTAATGGTGACATGTTTTGGGTTTTTGTTTTTCTGTTTCTTTTGGGGTCTTTTTGTACTTCCTTAGCCTGTGATCCTGCAATGGGCAATTCCCCTGCTAACCATGTTGTGAGAATGGGGTACACATCTGTAAATTGCAAGCTGAACTATAGAAAAAATAAATCTTTCTGGGGTCTCCATCTCTAGATGGCTTATTAAAGGAGTAATGCAGCATTACTCAACCTGTATGGAAGGCAGCCTGCGAGTGAAGAACCGCAGTGGAGTGCAGGAGAAGAGGCAGGCTTAGAGGCTGATACTCCCGCCTCCACACTGCCGGGAGAGCCGGCACAACTCTCCCGAAAGTTTGGCAGGCAAAGCGGGGCTCCCAGCAGCCTGAAGTTTCTTACTGGAGTGGTTCATCCGCTCCCCCGTCGGAGGTCCCATGCAGGTGTATCACACTTGAGCAGAACAAGAATCCAGCTCTTTGTGGCTAAACTGTTTCCAGGTGCAGGCAGCGAACTCCGCGTTTGGCTCCTCGTGATCTACCTTCCCCAAAGCAGCTTGCAGCAGCTGTGGCAACGCTGTCAAAAAATAATAATAACAGTTAAAAAAAAAAAAAAAAGCTGTCTGTTTTCCGTAGCTTGTTTTCTTTTAGAATTCATGACAGTTGTAAAAAAAAAAAACCCAAACAAAATGCCCCCCAAAAACCCACCCCAACCATCACTGGGAATTTGGTGTGGAGTTTGGCACGGTTGTGGGCAGGGAGGGGGGCAGAACATCAGGCTCCATATCGTGTGCATAGGTTTGATAGGACAGCTTTTCCCTGTGAGAGTGATTCCTGGCTTTGTTTTCTTATTTTCAAACTTAGCCTCCAAAGGAAGTATGAGAAATAGAATAGATCATGTATAAAATACCCAGGTGGAGTGTCGCTGGTTTAGGTCTTTCATCCTTAAATTGACAAGAACGTGAGTTTCATAAAACCTGAAGGATACATCTGTGTTCCTCCGGCAGCGCAATAATAAAATCAGCAAAGGCTGATGCTACTGCGCGGATGCATCGCTCACAATAAACATTTGAAAGGAATTACATCTCCACGGTAAATGAGGCTGTCAAAGAAGGCCACTTTCAACAAATCATACTAAATTATGGCATGTGAAAAGTATTGCAGATTACCTGCTCTTAGTTCATTCAGTGCTTAATGGCCGGTCTTGAATGGCAGGCAAGAAGAGGGAATCTGGTGGTATTCAGCGATGTATTAGCTATGTAAATACAGGGGAGATGTCGTGAACCCAATTCTGCTGCTGCCTGCCCTGCACCTTTGAAATGTAAGGGAGCTTCAGCACGTCTCCAAGGCGGTTGGCAGCAAGCGCTGGAGCCGCTCGCGGTGGCTGCGGCACATTGTGCCACTCGCTGCACTCCCTCTCTGTGGAGACAGGGTGAGCGTTTTCCTTTTCCCTGATCTCATTGAACCTATTCAGGCTGAAAATGTGTTTTGCTCTTTGTGTATCAGTGTGACAAGCAGCATAAATGTCTCCTCACTCTTGGCATTAGCAGCTGACTAGCAGCCATCCATCCCTGCCTGCGCTGCCGGCCTCTGCCACCTCCCTGCTCTGCCACCAGCTCTCCTTGCAGCCTTGGTCAAACCAGCTCCCTCTGTCTGCTTTCAGCACATACCAAATGGCATTCCCAACACCTAGTTCCATTTGTGTATGGATTGCTGGATGAAAACCTCAATAGAAGGGAATTATTAGTATTTATAGTGCCTCTGGCAAACTGCCTTTTTAAAGGAAGTGCTAATAATTAGTTATGGTGTTTTAATTAAAGAGCAATCTGTAATTAACAAAGGGATGCTGTATTTTATATCTGACTTTTGTTATTTTTATTAATCAGCAGTACTTCACAGATGTTATATTTTCAGTTATTTGTAATGCTCTTTTGCATATTTTTTCCATTTCAAGGCGGAATAATTGAGTGAAATATTTTTATCATGTTTTAAGACACAGTCAACCTGATGGGGAGACTCTGTTCATGTCACATTGGTGGTTGTGGCAGTGTTGTACAAGTTACTTTGGGTGCTCTTGAATGGAAGTAAAATTCAGTTCTTGTTCTTTAAGGTTTGATGCTTTGCTTCTTCTATGGCATAAGTCACCTGCTGAACTTAAAGCATATAGGCTATGTAGAAACTCATTTTACTATCCGATTTCTCCTCACATAAGTGGTTGTTTCTATTAACTGAGTGTTTAGACACCATTGTGCAATAATCAGTCTGTTCAAAATATCTCATGTGTAATTGACCACAGAAAAAATATTATTCTGTTGTTACTTTTCTTTCTTTTCAGATAAAAAAAGTATCACCTAAAATTTAGTTTTGTAACACTGGTGAACTCAGATATTCTTCATGATGGCAAAAGTATATCCCAAATGACCAGTTTGAATGTGAAATATATTTTGTTCTGGTAAATAGCTGTTCTTCATGTGGTTTTATATTAGGCTGGATAGCTTAAATTGATATTAAAACCTGGTAAGGACCCAGTGATGATACCTAAGCAAATTTCAAAGACCCTATATTTTTCTGTTTTCTGCTTTGGAGACGTATGTATTCAATTGCTAGTGTCTAGCTCAGAATGACCATGGACATTAATTTCCTACAAGATGTGCATGACCATTCAGCTGTTTGTGTGTACTTTAGAGACAGCAGGAGACAGAGTCTTGAGGATCGTATGCTCCTTAAATAGGTTGCTTTGCTGCAAAAGCTGGCAGAAAAATTCCTGAACCGCTTCACACTGTTGGCATTAGCAGTTAACACCCTTCTTGTATATGACAGGGCACGTGAAAGAGGTGTACGGCCAGCTAAGCTTACTGTGAAAAGCAGAGTAAAATGGTGCAGAGCTGTCAGTACTACAAGATTTATATTCGTTCCTTGCTGTCATGTCCTGCACGCATGGTGCAATCTCTAAGCCAATAGCCCCCAGATTTTAATTTTCAGGCTAAGTCCCTCGACGCTTTTGCAGTCCTCACAGCTTTGGTGGTAGAGCTGTTCCTGCAAAGTGTAGCCTGATGGAGAGGTTGTAGCTGCAGATTTAGTCTGAATGTTAATGGGATGTGGAATTGATATAGATGGGAAGGGGGAGGAAGATATTTTCTTTCCAACCAGAGATGCCTCTAGCCAGGTGAAATTGGTGTGATCCCACCAGTCTCCTGGTTAAAAGGCTCCTGCTGGGGCTGGCAGAAACAGTGACGTGGCCTCTGCCTCGGAGCGAAAGGCACACGTACACGCACTGTGTATCCATCCAGGCTTTGCAGTGGGGGCCAAAAAGTCTTTAGCTTTTTTCTCCTGTCTCTCCCTCCTCTTCTGCTTTTCCTCCCTCCCACATCTCTACATCTGGATGTAATTGCTATTGTTTGTTTTGAAATCATTTAGGAAACTCTTAAAACAAAAAAGAGGTTAGCATATCACTGTTTTGCATCAGCCTTAATTTCCTTATTTATCCTTAAAGATATATTTTGAAAGAGTAGCCAGGATTTAGGATGCCCACATCGACTATAAGCTGAACCTTCTTAGATAGCCTAGTCACCTTCCCTCCTACCTCCCCTCCTACCTAGTGATTCAAAATAAGAGATTCCTTCCTTGAGGGGAGTGCTTACCTGTGCTTAATTAGAGATTTAACTATAGCCTTAAATGCTTTCCCAAATAGGAATCATCAAGTGAATCACAGCCTTGTGAAAATCCCTGGCAGGGAAATGTTAGTTCTGAGGCTTCCAGATGGTTAATCATGCCCTTGTTTTGAGCTTCACTGAAGAGTGCATGAAAAGACTCACAGCTAGAAATACTAGCGCTTGCATTAATTTATTTATTTTATTTTGGCTATACTCCTGTGCACGCAGGTTCATGATTCTCTCGAAACAGGAGTTAGTGAATGTTGGCATTTACTAAAAAGGAAATGCTTTATTGCATCAATGTGTGTATAAGCTAATGCAGACTTCTAGGGTAGCAGAGAGAAGGTCCTGGAGGTCCCTCTTATTTATTGTTGCTGAAGGGAAGAACAGAAAGGTAGAGAGAAGAGAGCAACAGATAGAAAGGAAAAAAAAAAAAGAATTAAGAAGCTAATAACAGTGAAAGCTCACTGCCCAGGCTATGTCTCTTGCTGTGTTTGAATGATTTTTCTTTGTAGACAGCTTTGCATGGCACTATTTTTAGAATCTCTTTAATAATTGAGCTGTAGCAATTGTGCTCAGCAGTTAGAACAGGCAGGGAAAATAGCGTCTCAAAGAAACCATGCACCAGGGTAATAATTTAAATCAAACTGTATTATACTGTGCTCCCCTTTCCCCCCTCCCCCAGAAAGGTGAAATGCTGCAGAACACTGAACACAGGGGGAAAATGAAAATTGGGCAAGTTTACAGCATGTAATAAAATCCATCAAGAGAGTTTATGTTTTAGAGGTGGAGCACAGGAAGAGGACATCTGGTCAGCTGTTAATGAATTACTGTTACTAGGTGGTTTACGAGGAGAGCGCCTCAACTTCCCACCACTAGCAGGGAATTAGGAGAGAGCAGCCTGCCTCCACCTTGCAACGAGACAAATTGGCACAGAGGAAAAACGTTTGTCAAACCACGCCAAAACCAGCGCAAAGCAGCAGTCCAGCGAAGTACAGGAAGCTCCAGTGGTACTGTCACTGTTTGATGAGTTTGGCTGTTGCCTGGCTGTACGACCAAGCCCATGGCGGCCACCAGCACAGAGCTGAGTGCCCGCTCTGCTCCTACCAACTGCACCGTACAAGCAGGTTTGCCCATACCAATTGCAACGTATCGTCCTTAACATCTCTCCTTACAAGCAGCAAACTTGGGGCCCTCACAGGAAAATGACTGAAGTGTGCACAGTGAATCCAGGATAAATGAATCACTGGCTAACATCTCTTGAAAATACAGGGACAGCAGCTGCTGTGGCAATGTGTAGATTAAAATATTAGTATTAATATTAATATCAATTAATATTAATAATAATATTTAGATTTTTAGTGAACTCTATCCAGCCAAACACTTAACAGCATTTGAAAGGTTAACAGTTGTTGATATTTTCATATCTTAGTGCTATTAGCATATCATAATACTGTTATTTCAAACACAATTTGATAATACTTTTATTTTTCATTATATTTTAATAATATTTTTGTTACTGATATGGCCAGGCCTGATGGCACGGTTAAGTCCTCTTTAAGGATTTCAGGCATTGTCTTGTCTTATATTAACATGCTTCTTTACTATACAGACAGAAAATACTTTGAAACAGAGAAAGAATATACAGTGTTATGATTAGCACTAAGCAGTGGCTAGCTTTAAAGATATAAAAATAGGAAAATTTCAGTTATCATCTCATGATGTAATATTACAACATAGAAATAATTAAAATCCATTTCTGAACTAAACTGTGGGAACTTGTAACAAATTCAGAATTTCAAAAATGAAAATTTTACAAGCTTCTATTCTCTAGAATTTTCTTTTAACATAAAACTCTTTCTCTTAAGCAGAGTGAAATTAAGATATTGAGACATTTTTAGCAGTCTGAGTGTTCACTTGGTCTGCTCAGGATGCCTGAAAAATGGGTATAAGATTGAAAATGCACAATAGTCCACTGGATTTTGGGAGTAGGACCTTTATAGATGATGACTATAAAGAAGTTGTACTTGTCTCTTAGGAAGTTTGATTTTCCTGTCAGCACATGGAAGATTGCCCTCAGCATTCCTTTACTCAAACTTTTTACAGTTACTAAAATTTATTCTTTTAATATTTGACCTCATATTCTTGTCTCATAACACCTTCTTTTTCCACTTCTTTTTTGTATAAAATAATAATATTGACATTGTGATATGAGAAATATCCCTATGATAAGAAGCTGATGTCGAAGTTAATGGCTTCCCCTCAAGTTTCAACAACGTGGCTGTCAGAGTGAAAAGGCTCTTTTTCAAAAACAATTATAATAGCCTAAGTCATAAAGGTCCACTAAAATTATTAGACATATAATTATACAGCATTAGCCTTCTCTCCTGTTCTGACCTAATTGGGAAAGCAGTCCCTTCTTTGAAATTCAAGAAGAATATTAAAATGAATTAACTGCTATGTGTTGTCTTTGTTAGCTGGCTTTTATTTCCTTTTTTAAAGTAGTGTGCACTTTTTGCCTTGCTTGTAATAAGACTGATTTTGAAAGATATTCAGTTGCAACTAAATTTTAAGCTCCTGTTTTTTGACCAAATTGGAGTTGTTTTATCCTAGTTCATGAATTCTATGTTGACCTGGTTCCCAGAATATTTAGTTTAATTTGAGAGCTGTCAAGAAAAACAAAAAGGAATGAAGAATATGTCTCAGGATAAGTTGCTCCTCAGTAAACATGTAGATAGCATCCACATTGTTAGTGCTGAAGTGTTTATTGCCTGTCTGCAGGCAAACTAATTTCAAAATTAAAACCAAGAATGTGACATTCATAAATAATAAAGTAATCCTAGCAGGCTTATGGAAGGGGCTGTGTCAAGAACTGGTAGTTTGGAGACTAGGTTGAGACTGTGATTGCTGGATCCAACTAGTATAGGCTTGCCTGGGCTATTACAAGGCAGGAGGAGGCACTGAAGTAAGACCAATGTGTACTTGAAGACAGATTGCATATTTTTCAGATATCTGTAACTGTCTGGTTGCTTTGAGACTGCAATGTGACCGAAGGACTCTTTGTTAAGCCTGTGATCCATAGTTTTCTGACAGGTCATCATGGGAAGATTAGCCTGAGAAACCTTAAGTCCTGCACCCTGGCAGTTTCTGGAGGCTGAATGTGAACAAGATGAGGTGCAGAAAACATCTAGGATGTGTCTGCTGCAGTCTAGAGGATGCACACAGAGAAAGCACATAAGGGATGTGGGCTGTACTTGACAGATGTCCAAGAGGTCTAGACCCAGGGCTGAGACCTGTGATCGGCGACTGCGGACATGGTGGAACATCATGGGGGAAAGGCAGAAGTGCATGGGGCCAGTATTCTCATCTCCTTCCCAAGAAGACATCAGGGTTACACTATAGCACATCCTTCCCTTGCAAAATATGAACTAATTTCTATTTGTTTGGGGGTTTTTTATTATTTAAAAGTACTCTACGCTTTGCAACAGCACCTGTGCTAACTCAGAAATAGAAGGATTGAGCCTAAAGTGTTCAGTATTGCAGCAAATTCATTAGTGCCTGAAAGGCAGAATGGCTTTGCTCTGGATTTTTTCTTTTATCCTCTGGCTGCTTGCCTCACCCCTGAAGTGCCTTCTCTGTCCTCTCTGATGCTCCCAGCAGGTAAGGAAGAGATGTGCTTGGGGCTAGCTGGGAGCGTCACATGCACTGCTTGGCTGCTTGGCCACTACCTGAAAGAACGGACAACAGCTGGCTTTTACCTGTGTTTTCCTCAATATGAGCGGTGGCTTGGGCTCTACCTACCTGCCCTTGTCTATGAAACTTGTAGGACCCTAAAAGTTTGAGAGCTCTGTCGAAGTGGCCAGGAGGAATTTGTCTGTTCTGTGGGGAGCAGAAGGAAGAAAGGGAATGACACTAGGCAGCGTGCAGGCAATGCAATCGCATGATCAAACTGGTCTCAAAAGTACACTGAAAGATAAATTTGGCCTTCAGTTTTAAAAGAAACTTTTAAAACTTGTTAATGTCACATATAACAGAATATTTATAGCACTCTCTAAATGTTAAGCAGAGGGAAATATCATTGCTAGACAGTGGACTTTTATATCAATTTAAAAAAATGTTCAACTTCTCTTTGGAGACTTACCAGCTGATAAGGAAAAGTTACCAATGTAGTAACTGAGGGATAGAGGAATATGAATAGGCAATAAAAAATCAATTGTATTGTTTTCTTTTCAGCTTCGTATTTGATTTTATGCTTACTGAATGTTGGCTTCTATTTATTGTGGAGCATAAGTGCTGGAGTTATATGTAAATATAAAATATATATATTTTAAAAAACAGTAGCATTAATTCCTTGGCACAAAAAATTCATTGTTTATGGTTTACAGGTTGGCTGATATGCAAAGAATATGTGTGAGTAACATCTCTCTGCAGAAAAATAGAAATATACATATATCATTATATTTGCAGGCATTCAGCAGAATGGCAATTTTCAACTTCACAGACTTTCCTAAAGCTCAGCTGCATGAGCCAATTGGACCCATGAAATTGAAAATGAGCTCAGATTGGTTTGGAGGGATTAGAGCTACAAAGAGCATCCACAGAATGGTGAACTTGGCCTCTCCGAATTATCCGAATCCAACCTCAGAAATTCTAGTTGGAAACTTCATTTGATGGAATTTGCAGCGTGCTGGAGAGAGTCAAGTGGACCTGTGGTCTCAGAGACAGCTTTGTGGCTTAAATGTTGTGAGCTCTCAGCTCAAGTCTGACTCCTCTGAAGCTTGAACAGATCTATTTAGTATTTGGGGGTATTTAGGTGGATTATATGTCAGCTGGAAAGCCCATGAGTCCTAACTGCTCATGTAAGCTTGTAACTTTTCCTCTTAACCTTCCTTTTCTGAATTATGAGTGATGGGAATTAGTGTTTAATTTATTAATTTTGTTTTCAGTGGAGGGAGAAAAGGAGGAATTTAACATTTAATTTCTCTTAACTTTTTTTAAAAAAGAAAGAAACAGAGCTATTGGCTTTTTTAAAAAAGAAAGAAACAGAACTGTTAGTCAAACATCTGGAAAGTCTTCAGGTTTGACCTTGTTAGCATCTCCATTGTTCTCTGTATAAATACAAAGATAAATTCCACCATAGATATCTAAAATAATAACAGTAATTCCTGCTTTCGCTACATCCCAGTGTCCCAGCTTTATGGAAATTAAAGTGAGAAAATATCTTCAGTAAGAAATAAGGTGGCTGAAACACCTCTGTCTTGGTGACAGAAATAAGAGCTACCTGCTTTTGGGAAGGTACCCATTGCCTTTTACAGCAAATGCCATTCTCATCTCTTCAGTGTTGAGCCATTAAGGTGTCCTGAACTTCTTAATGTCCATTTGTTTATGGAGACAACTGACAGAGGGATCATTTAATCTGGTCTTCAGTGTATTTTTTCAAAAGTGAAAGCCTACCGCTCTTCCTGCTGAGATCTTTTCTTTGTGCAACTAGCAAAGGCTACCGTTCTAGAGAGAAAATGAGCCTTTACAGATTTTAGGATCACTTGATGCACTAGCTAGTTTTTAAATTGTGACTGTCAGCAATTGTATCAAAGCAGAACTCTAGTCACAACCTCATTGCACCATCTGTGCATTTGATAAAAGACATGTTCATTTGAGGATATGCTGAAAGGGAGATAGGTAAGAAATTACAGACTCCTATATTCATGGACACTAGACTGCAGTACAGTGCATGGTGTCTTTGTACCTAATTTCTACACTAAATCCTGTGGTTAGTTTTATTTTTATGACAAAGATTAAGAATTAACAATAAAATATATAATAATCTTTTTCACGTGTAGCCGAATATCTATTTCTGCAGAGGCTGATGCTTCCCCCCCGCCTCCCCCCAGAAGCTTGAGAGAAGCTCCTGTTTTGATAACAGCATCTTTCTGCCATTGTTTTTAATCAGACTGTCCTTAGCTAACATGCAATCATTATCCTCTCTCAAGATACCCATTACAAAATGACCACTGCTTTCTGTGTCAGTCTAGAGAGACTGAAATTATTGTTAGTCTGATTTTTAGTAGTCCCATATTGAAAAATAAACCTTTAGAAACGGAGAGTAATGGAAAGAAAATGACCATTTCATTCTAGCCAGGTAGACACAGCGGAAAGCATCTGAGTGTTAATTATATAGGAAATACAAAGTCTATTCATTGTTATATTATCAAAATCATTTGGAACAAGGCAACAGGTGATTGTGAGATGCTAAATTTACTGAAGGATTAATTTCAAATTATATTTTAATTTAGAAACTAATTAACAAATTTACTTGTAAACACATGGAAATATCGACTATGTTCTGAAAGTGTAAGTGCATCAATATCAGGAGCCGGAGCAATGTTCTTCATACACGGCAATGTAGTTAAATCTGGCTTGAAGTGCAAAAGTCAGTTCAAACTTATCAAGGGGACATACACGTAATCTATACATATAAATACATATTTGCAGAGTATATACAAATGGATATTCTGGTGCTTTATATGTTTTCACTCCTGTATTCTAAAATGTTTCTTTGAAATAAGAGGATTTTATCAGACTAGTAAGTAATTTAAGACTTTGTATTACATTTGGGCAAATATGTACTTCTGGCTAATTTATTTTCATTAGATACCTAGATGTATAAATGCACTTACAGCAAATTTTAAGGCTGACCCTAGATAACTGGTTAGGAAGGTTTTCTGCTATCACTGCACCATTCAAGGTAAAGTGCTAACCCGGCATTGTTACAGCTTCTGAAGTTAATCAGAGTTCCTGATAGGTCTTTGCAGTTATTTTACAGTTGTTATTCATTAATATGTAATTGTCAGATCTTGTATGCTGTACTAGCATTACTTCAAACAGGAACAAAAATAAGGGATTTAAGAGCACTATAAATATCCAGCGCTCACATATTACAGTGCTAATACACTGTGAGCCAAATTTTCAAAAATATTTGACGTTCAGGCTAAATTCTCAAATGAGGTAGTTCCCAGTTCTGCACTTCAGTCAGACAGCAAAGCTGCAGGGGAAAATCTAGCTCCAGTGACTATTTTGGGAAGAAAACCAAGTATGCTGCCCCAGCACAGTGACCAGTGGCATCACCTTCCAGGCTGGGAAGGAAGGAGGAACACACAACCATGTAGCACAAAGGCTGCTGATGTTTCTTCATTCTGCTCAGATTAGAAGTACTTGCTTACAACCTTCAAGGTTGGAGAGCAAGACTGGATTATTAAGTATTAAATATAATATTAAGTATTAAGGAGCAATTACTTCCTAATTCAGCAAATTCAGGAAGTTTGCAGAAATATGAGGCTTTAGACCTAACTGGCTTTAAGAAACAAATATATCTTTAGACAGTGCTTGAGATGGATCTGTATATAGATGCAGATAATTAATATGGCAGGATGGAAGCAAGGCTTGCAGAAAGATCTCTAGATTCCTACACTAGATTGTTGTCTATACACATATTCATGGAATATAAAGGGTGCACATGCTTATATTTACATCATCTTTATCTGATGCATCCTGGGAAGAGTATAGGGACGCTGCCCAATTGTGTAGGGATGGGGTCAGGAAGGCCAAGGCGCGGCTGGAGCTGAACTTGGCAAGGGATGCAAAGAATAATAAAGGCTTCTAGGGGTATGTCAGCCAGAAAAGGAAGGTCAAAGAAAGTGTACCGTCCCCATGAACAAGACTGGCAAACTGGTAACAACGGATGAGGAGAAGGCTGAGGTACTCAACAACTTTTTTGCCTCAGTCTTCACTGGCAACCGCTCTCCTCCCGAGACAATGGACAACATGTTGGGGACCAGGGGGGTAAAGCCCCTCCCACTGTAAGGGAAGATCAGGTTCGTGACCACCTGAGGAACCTGAACATACATAAGTCTATGGGACCTGAGGAGATGCATCCCAGAGTCCTGAGGGAATTGGCTGATGTAGTTGCCAAGCCACCCTCCATGATATTTGAAAAGTCATGGCAGTCAGGTGAAGTCCCTGGTGACTGGAAAAAGGGAAACATTGCACCCATTTTTAAAAAGGGTAGAAAGGATGACCCTGGGAACTACCAACCTGTCAGCCTCACCTCTGTGCCTGGGAAGATCATGGAACAGATCCTCCTAGAAGCTATGCTAAGGCACATGGAGGACAAGGAGGTGATTCAAGACAGCCAGCATGGCTTCACCAAGGGCAACTCCTGCCTGACCTACCTAGTGGCCTTCTGTGATGGAGTGACTACATCAGTGGACAAGGGAAGAGCTATAGATGTCACCTATCTGGACTTCTGTAAGGCCTTTGACACGGTCCCCCACAACATCCTTCTCTCTAAATTGGAGAGATATGGATTTGCTGGGTGGGCTGTTTGGTGGATGAGGAATTGGTTGGATGGTCGCATCCAGAGGGTAGTGGTCAATGGCTCAATGTCCAGATGGGGATCAGTGACGAGTGGTGTCCCTCAGGGGTCTGTATGGGGACCAGTACTGTTTAATATCTTCATCAATGACATAGACAGTGGGATCAAGTGCACCCTCAGCAGGTTTGCAGACAACACCAAGCTGAGTGGTGCAGTTGACATGCCTGAGGGATGGGATGCCATTCAGAGGGACCTGGACAAGCTGGAGAAGTGGGCCCATGTGAACCTCATGAGGTTCAACAAGGCTAAGTGCAAGGTCCTGCACCTGGGTCGGGGCAACCCCCAGTATCAATACAGGCTGGGGGACGAAGGGATTGAGAGCAGCCCTGTGGAGAAGGACTGGGGGATGAAAAACTGCGCGTGAGCTGGCAACGTGCGCTCACAGCCCAGAATGCCAACTGTATCCTGGGCTGCATCAAAAGAAGCGTGGCCAGCAGGTCAAGGGAGGTGACTGTCCCTCTACTCTGCCCTGGTGAGACCCCACCTGGAGTACTGCGTCCAGCTCTGGAGCCCTCAGAACAGGAAAGACATAAACCTATTGGAGCGGGTCCAGAGGAAGGCCACAAAAATGATCAGAGGGATGGAACAACCTCTCCTGTGAAGAAAGGCTGAAAGAGTTGGGGTTGTTCAGCGTGGAGAAGAGAAGGCTGTGGGGACACCTTATTGCAGCCTTTCAATACTTAAAGGGGGCTTATAAGAAAGATGGGGACAAACTTTTTAGCAGGGCCTGTTGTGATAGGACAAGGGGTAATGGTTTTAAACTAAAGGAGGATAGATTTAGACTAGATATAAGGAAGAAATTTTTTACGATGAGGGTGGTGAGGCACTGGGACAGGTTGCCCAGAGAGGTAGTGGATGTGCCATCCCTGGAAACATTCAAGGTCAGGTTGGATGGGGCTCTGAGCAACCTGATCTAGTTAAAGATGTCCCTGCTCATTGTGGGGGGGTTGGACTAGATGACCTTTAAAGGTCCCTTCCAACCCAACTATTCTATGATTCTATGATGACTAACAGAAAACAAAAGCAGAAATCAAACTTTTGACATCTGCAACACCTTCTCTAGCACAGCCCTCAAAATCCAGCGTAAAACTGTCACAGCATTTCTTCAGAAACTATATTTCTTGTACCATGAGGAAGACAACCCTGAAAGCTGATGCGCAGCCACTGTCATCCACTCAGATACTGCTGTAGGTGGAGCAGGTAGCACAGCTAGACACTACCCTTTAAAAAAACCCCACACTTAAATAATACCCTCTCTTATTTCAGTTATTAATAGATCTGCATAATTCTCTGCCATTCTCTGGATAGAAACCTTCCAAAGTGTATGCTTTGGGCTAAATTTCATTGAAATTTCATCCAATGGCATCCGGCTGTCTCTAAGATGAAAGCTAGGCAAAACACTGGCTGTTTTTCCCTTACTAAAACCATGCAAACAGAAGAACCACTCTGACAGACTTTCCTGAAAAGCCCCATTTCCCTGAAGACCTGAATCAGACCTTTGAAAATAGCAGTTGTTTTGGAGATGTTCATTTTTGCTCTTCCCATGAGCATCCACTAAAATTACAAGTTTTATAACTACTGCTCAGACACGTGCAGTAGAGATTTATTTTAATTCTAGTAGCTGATTTTCCTCATGTTTTCACAACATTTTGTAAACTAAATCCTCTAAATAATTTAACTGTACAAGGCTGCAGCTACACAGCGAGTTTAAGCAGCCAGTCTTGGCACTGCTGGCGATCTGTTAAGGAAATACCAATGGACTATTGATTTTCTGCCCCTCTCAGTCTTTGGGTCATGATATGCTGCACAGAGGTTTTGGCTCACACTGTTAATACTGAAACTATCTGACATGCACAGATCATATATGCCACATTTCTCATGAGGGTCTTTTACAAGTCATGGCTTTCTCAAGAACATGATATGTGTGTTTTATCAGGTCTTTAGCATGTGTTGCTGCCTATAACATGTTTAATTATCTGCCCAGATTTCTATTTGTTCTTCAGTTACTTGAAATGGTTGATCAGTCAAGTCACTGACAATCGAACAGCTGTGTTTACTTCTGTTGATACTGTGTTTGACCAATTTGCTTTGATCCCTCTAACAAAGAAAAAGCCATTTTGATTCTGTTTTTGGCTCATAAAAATTGAGTTTGGTGTATACAGGCCTCTATCCTAACTAGAGCTCCATCCTCCAGGCGTATTTCAAATGATGAGGAAGGTGGGTCTCAGTCCCCATCCCACTCAAAAAGGTGTTACAGGAGCTGAGAGAAACAATAGCAGTGGATCAATAGCAGTGACAGAAGGGGAGCCAGTGGGGGTACAGTCTGGGTGACTAGAAATCAGGCTGCAGGAAAAGCTGAAAAAGTGATCTGGAGAGAAAGGGAAAAGACCAGGAATAACTATATAAATGGCATTGGTCTGTGTACTCTAAGGGGTGTCAGGATAAGCTAGCTACACTTGGGATTTGATGGAGATTAGCATACTAAGGAAGAGGAATGGATCTGTGATAAGTCTCAGGTTTAGAGGCTGTGATTAGCTATGCAGGTAGAAGGATCAGGGGACGAGGAGTCCAGCTGGACGAGAAGCAAGTCAAGGTCACAATCAGGAGCTTTCAACAAAACATCACACTTGAATCCATGCAAATGCACTATTTCCAGAACCTGCAGTGGTTCTTCAAGGACGCAAGCTTTGCTTTTAGAAACTTCTGTGAAGTTCTCCCCACCCTAGCAAAGTATGTGTTTAATTTGCTTTTAGTGTTGTTGCACCTGAACACTAACCTACTAGACCTCCACTAGGAAATGACAGGATTAGTTTTGTCTGTGTCACTTTAATTAGCCCCTCCCTGCTCTGCGCATAAATAATTTACTCTTTGCAAAATAGACTTGAATTGCATGATCAAATTTTTCCCTCTGGATTCATGCTTCTTTCATTGCAAATAATAGATCTGATACAGTGACAAATACATACTGTAAGGCAAAGGATGCTGTTTGTCCACAGATTCCCTGCTTCATCTGTTGCAGAAATTAGGGATTATATAGAAGAGCTGAAAATGGAGAAAGAAAATTATCATTGTGAAATGCTTTCCTGAAGGCTTTTTTTCTTGCTTCTGCCATGTTGTTCTGATGCAATATTAATTAGAACAAGACAAAGGCAGAGAAGCTTTTACAAGTCCCATTTGAATAGTTCCACAAACTGTTGCCTTAAAATAGAAAATGTTGTCCCCTTAACTGAGATTCAGTCACTGACCATGTGAAAGCTACAGTACTGTTTCACTGGTTGCTTCTGTAATGGATCCAGTGAGTCTTTTCTACATTACACTGAATAGGAGACACAGTGCTCAGGTGGTCACCTACTCCTTCTCAGCTGAAGGCATAGTAACTTCCATGTAAACTGCAGTAACTCGGAGCTGAGAGGCAGTAACATCAGAAAGACTTTCAAATTCAACTGCAGCAGTACCTCACTGAAACCAGTCTTTCAACTGGGAGTGAAAGGTCTTCATTTTAACAAAAACCCAAGGGTCTCATCTCTATGAGCATTTGAGGACTTACAGCATCAAATGAAATCAGTGGGACATGTGCTTTCGACATAAAAGATGTCATTGAATGCTAAGTACACTTAAAGTCTCTAAGCAAGTTGAATGCCTCTTTAGCCTCTTTTTTTAAAAATCTGAGCCTCAATTCCTGTAATTTAAAATGGAGTTAGTACCACCTTTTAATCCCACAGACTTTTGAAAAGAAAAATTAGTATTTCCAAAACTGCTTGAATGCTATAGTGGTATGTGCCAAAGAAAAGTCTGTGAGCAAATTGTTATATTCAGAGCAAGGAGTAAAGTACAAAGCCAAACCATTAACACTGATGAGAAACAAAATGCTGAACAGCTTCTCATAAAGTGAGTACTATCCATCCAGTGTGTTGTATGGTGCAAGGAATCTGCAAAGCAGTAGTATGTGATCATGCGATTAAAACCTCTTTGATAATGCATTCTTATAAAGGGAGTAAATTGAAGTTGCACAGGCCATTTGAAGCTGCTCAAAAAAGCAGCGGGTTAGGAGTTGCCTTGAGAGTGAAATAATCAATAAGGTGGAGTTGAGCATGCTATTTATAATACTTCTCTGCATTTTATCACGTTTGTCATCACTGCACATGCAGACTTATATGTAATTGCAGAAAACTTTTCCTTAAGATCAAGTTTCTTTCCTTATAAAAATGACCGCAATCTGTCTTGTTTATTGGTTTTTGCTAATTGTGACTCTTCATGGAGAGTTTTTAATATGTGCTTCCTCTCAGCATCACTCAAAATAATTTTTCTAAATGAAATGCACTGTTATATTTGGAAAATAAAAAAGTAGTCCAAATTTACCCTTTACGCTAAGCATGAATACTAGAACCTGCTCCATCTCTGCAGTAGGCTATTTTGTAATAAACTGTTTTAATTACAAGTAGTCTTGCTGTCCATGAGAAAATATCATAATCATGCTGCATTGCGAGCTGTGACTGATATCTCTGTCTCTTTCTTTCCCTGACTTTTTCCTTCCCTGAACTGCACTTTTGGCAAACATTGTGTACTTGCACTTAGCGACTTGGGTGTGCTGAGCAGCTGGTGCTAATGATTAGAAATAGTGAAGTAGTTTATCCAGTGAGTGGGTTTGTTCATGTGATTTTGGAACTCAATTTGTGCGGTAACACAAAGGAACACGAGGCACATGATGGGAAAGAAAATCTCACAACATCAAATAAAAGCATAAAAAGGAGCAGATGTGCAAAAGTGGACATTCTCCCTTACCTCCTGCGTCAAGTCAGAGTTAAGGAGACAGTCTTTGAATGGTCTGTTACTGGCTGGAGCACAGCAGAAAAGATTAATAAATTTATGAAGTGCTTAAACTTGCCCCCCAGTCTAAGCTCAAAATTTTGTTTAGCTCCTTTGAACTAGGAAGGACCTTCTACTTTTATTAAACAACAGAAAGCATATTGGTACTCATAATGTTGAGTTCTTATAACCAGATGTGTCCAGATTACTCAATTTTATTGAGTAATCTGAAGTTTTTGGTTTTTCAAGGAAACAGTAATCCAAATACAACATAAACCAGCAAAATTATTCTGCATTCTTTCTGGAGCTTCTGAATCCTCTTTTCCTTTTACACAGCTCTAATTTATTTTGTGGGAATGTGTCAGAACTTAATAAAAAGGCTGGGAGCATTACAATTTTGTTTGTGTTCTAGGGAGACGAGCAAAGCAGGGGTTGATATGCCAGGAGTAATAATGGCCTATCCCTTTAAGTGAAAGAGCCTTGAGTAATATTGTCCTGCAAGTGAGATATAAGTTTGTTTTAATTTCCAGTCAGGATCACCTGAGTATTTTCTGCTACTGGGTCTAGTGATAACAAGGAAAAATAAACAAGGCAATGAGAAATAGGAGGCACTATATGGGTATCACCAGTAAGCCAAAGCTTCCTCTAGGTGTTTTTTTCCCCCTGATAACTGTCTTTTCTCATGATACAGAAAGCCATCTCTGGTCATATGAAGAATGTTTGAGAAGCCAAGTCAAAGAAAAGCAGAGCCAAGGTTTTACAATGAAATTTGTTGACAACTGAAAACACTTAAGAGAAAAAAGGGTCTTACAAGGAATATATAAAAATAGTACATATTTAAAATTAAATTGTTTTACTTTCAGTTAGGACCTCTTCTGATAAACTGTTTCTTTGCATAAGACTTAATACTGTAGAAGGCTTAGGTATCTGATGTGCTCTCTGATGGTCTCGTATTGCTCACAGTACAACTGTTCATTAATATGGTTGCATTTTAATTATGTTTTAAGAGTTCACTGTAATCACAGAATCATAGAATATCTTGTGTTGGAAGGAACCCATAAGGATCATAAAGTCCAACTCCCTGCTCCTTGCAGGAGTACCTAAAACTAAACCATATGACTAAGAGCATCATCCAGACACTCCTTGAACTCTGTACTACACATTTGCCTGGGTCTAAGGAAGAAAGCATGCAAAAGACTAGAAGTGACCATTTTACAAGATACACTGAACCTTCTTGATTTCTTTCTAGGGAATTTTTGTATCTTAATGATATTCAGATTAGTAAAGTAAAAAAAACCCAAACCCACAACCAAACAAATCACAGTTATTTTTCTGTTATAGTTAAATCTGTGAACAATTTAGACAACAAGACCTAGTTTCAGTTAGCCCGAATTGTTCAACATCATAATGGGATCCAGCATTTCTCTTCAGAGGGTTGTATACTTTCATAGGCAAGCCTAGTTTTAAAATGATCTTTCACCCCTTCTATGAGAGACTCTACAGGTGATGGAAGCAGTGCTGTTTAACAGTGGGAATGAGATAATGCAAAGGATGTAATAGTATTTGGATTTTCTGTTAAAGATCTTAAAAAACTGGCCTTTATCAATGAATCTTTACCACAACCTCAGGGTACTCTAGGATCTCTCGTTTCTCTGTCTTCACAGCTCCGGAGATTGCTATCAACAGCAGAACACAAAATTTGGCTCATTCTTGCTCCTTTTGAGTTGACAAACTCTTTTCAGTCAGACCCAGATTAGACTTCTGTATGGCAGTACTTAGGGACTCCACTGGAAAATCTATATACAACATAGCTTTGGTTTCACTAGTAGTGTGAGACAGAGCGAGCAATTAGGATCTATCACTGAGTTTCTATAGGGCTTCCTTGGAAACTGCAGATTGTATTTAGGTAGTCAATGGTGTTCTGCAATGCATGGGGCCATTTTAGATCCAGAAGTTAGGTGAAACCACCTTTTATCCTTTATTTTGTCACAATTCAGGTAATCTGTAACTTTCTTGGATGCCCTCTGTCACTTGGCAGTGTAATTAATGTGTAGCAGGCTTTTTTTCCCTCTTCTTTTCTGCTGGAACAGCATTCAGGAAGGCTGTTCTTCTTGACCAGAGCATCTCTAAGGCTTCCTGTCCACTGGTATCGATACTCCTTTCCCTTGGGGCTTATTTCTCTTGGCAAGACTGGTAAGCTACATCAAGTAACCTTCAGATCACCATTCAAGGCACATCGTTTGTTTCTGTCTTTTTCTTTGGGGTTTTGAAAACAGCATACATAATTCATGTAGCAGGTGCAATGTTTTGTTGTCATTGTGCTACAATATGGTGTGTAGTAGTAATCAGTAAATTAAAAAAAAACATTAGAAATTAAGAGGCCATGGTGGGAAGTCAAAATACATGGATGTTCTTAGTAGGTAAGCTGGAAATGAAATGCTGCAGTTGTATGCTACTACTGCCATTCATGGTGTTCTATCTACTTATTTTTCCTGTGTGTCATGTATTGAGGGCCACCTCCATCAATTAGGAGTTTAATTCGAACTGGAGGGATCATGTAATAGAGTTGCAAGCTTAAGTTAGCCACAAATGTAGAGACACTTGCTTAAAAGTAAAAACAAGAAAGTAAAAAAATGGATCACAGCTTAAGATGCTTTTCAGTTGCTCAGGGAGGCAAACTAGTTTTGCAGTATTAATTAACATTTTAGGGCATGCTATATCTAAATAGCAGGAGACTGTATGTGTGTATGTGTGTGGGAGGTGTCATTTCACCATAGAAAGATAGAAATAAATAAAAAAGCGGTCATTTTCTGAAAAGTAAGATTTTACTTGTGTGGTACAATAAAAAGGTGAAAAGCATGTTTTTACTACCCAAATTCTTCATTTGATATTTTGGCAAATGGCATTAGAAAAGTGCAGCACTAAAACAGTCGAGGAAGAACATGAGGTATATATGCATGTTGCTCTCTCCTGTTAATTGCCTCTCCACATCTCTGGCACTCAAGCTCTCCCTCCTCCATTTCATATGCAATGAAGATGCCAAGAAAAGTTGCCTGGCCCTTTCCCTCACTCCACAGATACAAACACTGAAGCCCATGGTGGGGCTCCTCCTCCAGCACAGCGAGTTTAGGATTCTCAATGAAGCCTCCCTCGCGCAGGTCTTTATCACCCTGTTCAATGCCGGTCTCTTTCACACATTGCTCCCTCGCATCCCAACCACATGGCTACCGATGCCAACCTCAGCCCCTCCGTGCTGAGATTCCTCTTTCCAGTGCCTCCCCCGACACGTGGCACCTACGTAACAGCGAGGTTCACACAACTGCTCCCCTCTTCCTGGTGTCTTGCTTCATAGGTCTCTTCTCGATGCAACATCTGTTTTCTGGAAAGGTTGTGGATAGATGAAGAAGTATATCAGTGATGGAAAAATAGCATGAAATCTTTAAAATACTTGATTACCACTTAATGTACAGTTACCATCTCGCCACATTTGTTTGCATGGATCTTTTTGTGTGTGTGCGCGCTTTTGAGCCCTAAACTTGCGTTTCACTATGCCGGGATAGTGATTTACAACATAAAAAGTATTTTGTAGGTGTTCCTAATGGAGAGGGTTGATATTTTAGCATCTGGCCATTGTAATGATCCCACTTAGGCAAATAAAAGGAATTTGCCATGAACTGAAAAAAAGCTGTGACTAAGAAAACATCAGTAACAATGAGCAATTGAAAGCAATGGATTATAAACACCGGGAAGGAAATTTGTCTTGCTGGAAAAAGAAAAAAAAAAGAAGCTAACTTTCCAAGGAGACTTTGGTAAATAATAAAACTAAATGGTGGACAGAATAAGTACTAAATAAAATGCCTGAAGAGAAATCTTAATATCAGCAGCAATTACACATTTTAATATGTTATTTGTAAGAGAACGGAGATTATTAGGACAGGTGTCTGATTATATATTGTTTATAATTAAGCCTTTATTTGATATCATTTTAAAACCAGACAATAACAGAAATTGAAGGACACAGCAGCAGTGTTTTTGTAGAAGTCTATTCTTTGTGAATCTCTGTGGCCAACTGTGTATCGATGGCTACAGTTTTGTTGTTAAAGGAATCATCCATCAGTCATTATGATACAACGCTGGATGTACTTCAGCCTTACATTCTTATATGTTATAGAAGTTAACTGACAATTCAGTAACTCAGCAGCCTCCTTGAATATAGCTTCTTTATATTGTCTTGCTCTCATGAAGCAAAATGGAAGGAGAAAAACGCAGCTGAGATGCACAGTTCCAGATAGCTTTCCTGCATTTTTCAGGAAATACCCCAGTGAAGTGTGTTAGGAAGTTAAATGATAGAAAATCTCATCAACTCATGGTCTTGGCTCTGCCATTGTTTGTGGCAGATTTGGGTATAAAATGAATTTTCCAGCTTCTTACAATTCTGGAAAAAAAAAAAAAAGAAATAAATACTTCTAATTTAATTGAAAATGTATGCATATAGCTATCTATTATATATCTCTGCATTGGACAGATCATGAAAAAATAGAAGTTTCAAGTCTGATTGCATGTTTTGAATTCAGACATCTGAACATATTTTAATTCTGAAAAATAAAAGAAATGTTTTCGAGCAAAGATTGTTTAAAGACAAAGCAGTTAATTTAAAGGATATAAAATTTGTTATAGTTATCTTTAACATGTCTGATGTGTTGGACTTCCTAAGACCGATGAAAGCTAAAGCTCTTGTGAAGTTTTCACAAATGGTGAATTTTTTCTTTAAAAGATAAATAATAAAAGAGGTGGCTATTAAAAAGCAGGTCCAGAGATACATCCCAACAGCATGACTCATGCTCCTAAAACTCATTCTGTGCCTGATATATCAACATTTGCTACTCTACGTAAGCCTGTAACTTGCTTTCTGTTGAAAGAGGAAATAAGACTTTTAAAGCACAAGATAGGAGACCAGACTTTTGCGACATGTATGACGACATCCAGCTGATAGCGTTAGCAAAGATTTACCGAGAGTTTAGGAGGACTGCTGCCTGCCTGTTAGCACTGCTAAGCACAGTGTGTTTCTTGCCTCAGAGATGACATTGCACAGCCATGTGTTAGAAGCACCAGCCATGAATAGTAATCCCGGTTCTGTGCTTACTGTGCTCAGGGATCCACAGAACCAGGGCTTCTTTCTGGATGGCAAAGATAAGGTAGGGAGGCAGCTGTGCTTGCCATGCAAAAATGTTTGCATGATGCCTGGGGTGATATGATTAAGCAAGAAAAGGAGGGGGAGTTTCCAACTTGTGTTTGTGCATGTGTTTGTGGGTACATATTCACATGTATAGGTATACATAAGCCTTTAAATGCACTCCTGCGCCAAAAGGTTTGAAAATCAGAAAGTAAATAAAGATGTATTCTTTTATCTAAAACATCACGAGGTTGTTTGAAATACTCTCGTTTTGGATCTCTGAACATCTCTTTAGGAGGCTGCAGCCTTCAGACATATCCACAACCACTCCACTGAGTTGCTACTTGTATTACTAACTGCCTTTGGTGAAGAGTATGTTTCACTAAATCATAAAAAGAATAAATTAAATCAGTATAGATCCACTCCAGTTTTTTTTCCTAAGCTGTTTCAACATGTTCTTCCAGCCTTAAATGAAGGTTACCTAATACATACAACACTATTATACACACGAGATTTCAAAATGTCATTTAGCAACAATTAGTTTTCATGGAACAATTGAAAGGTAGCGGAGTTTTCTCAATAACTCTCTCCGGAGACAATCAACTGCTTCACTAGAGCTCAGTCTTTGCTGTGAGTTCATTTTCCTTTCATCTTTTGCCTCACAGAATGAAACAAAAAATTGAAAAATACAGAAAACTGTAATGTGAAAAAGTTACAAAGTGAACACTTAGCATACAATCAGATTGTATGAAAGGGTATTGGCTTTATGTTAAGAATGTCACTGATTTCTCATTATCCAAAACAAACTGTTTTAAGAAAAGGCCATTTTAATTATTTCACTTAAAATTGTGCTTTGTATGAAGGTTAAACTCAAATCTTACTGCATTATCAACTTCCCTATATTCAATATTAATGTATATACATGAGTATATAGACAAAGAAAACATTTGTTCCAAATATTTGGGTTAAAATTACAATATATGCATAATAAAATAGTAGGAGGTCTGCGAAAGGATCTAAACAACTGTTCTTGAAATAGAAAACTGCATCTCAATTATCTGTTAGTCTTTGTCACGGAGGAGAGAGAAAGGAAGTTGGATGGCTTTGCTCGATTCAGGCTAAGATCCTCTGCAGCTGAGCTACTGGTGGCTTCATGGTCACTGGGAGACCGTGAAGAACCTAGGGAGAGCATTCAAGCTTTTGTGTGTGGTTTGTGCACACTTTCTCTCATGTTTCTTCCTTGAAATATTTGAGAGCCTTGTTTTGAAGTGGAATGTTGAAATCTTGGCAATCTTTCAAAAAATGTCTCTTGTTTACTAGCCGGCTCTTACAGGATTTTTGCATTAACAGTAGTAAGATGCAAAAATGGACATTAAAATGCAGGCTTATTGGCAATGTGCATTTGTGGCTAAAAATATTAATTAGGAATGTGATGAATTAGGAGTCATTACGAACGTGACTGGGAACAGTAAAGATAAATGTTGACATGTTATTACGTGACTCACTCATAAATACATTTTCACCTGGAGTAACCTGTATAGAACAGCTCACTTTTTGTCTTAAGAGAGGATTCTGTGGGGTTAGAGGGTATTTCAGAAAAGAATGACAATAATGAATAAAGGCATAGGAAAGCTCTCATATGAAGGGAAAAACTTGATTACCTTAGAAATAAGAGGACTCAGAGGTGACATAAAAGTACATAAAGCAGTGAATGGTCGCAAACAGGTAGATGAGGAGCCTCTGGATTGCAATGCTAGTGTAATCTATAAGTAGGGATGTTTAACATTAGAAAGAAATACTCTTCGCCATGACATCAACATTCTATGCGGTATTGTTAGCAAAATTCATCCACTTGAATCTTGGTCATTTATATGGATAAAGAAAAATATCTCAAGTTTAGTGCTAGGAAAGAGCTTGGGAGGAGTTATTTAAGTATTTCTTTAGTTCACTTCAGAATCAGAGGTAGGATTCTGGTAGGATCAGATCCACTATGGTGATTTCTATGTGTGTGTATGTGTGCACATCTCACAAATGCCCCTGCCTTTACAGGAAATATAAATGCAGTAAAAACAAAACAATATTTTTTCCCCCCTAACCCTAGCACAGTAGACCCCAGGAGACACCCTATTTTTGTAGGCTTTTACCTAGAGGGAGAAGAAATTTCTCAGTGGAAATTGTTCCTGAAACCAGGATATAGCATGCTATAGGGACTGATGTTATTTGTTGGCTGTAGAAGAGGCTGGACAAGAACACCAGTATAACTTACTTCACTTATGAAATCCTTTAATCCTCCTGAGTTGGTAGACCTTGGGAGTGTGACTGCATCTATGTAACACACAGAACTTGGCTTGAATCTTCACAGACCTTTTACGGCACCTCTGTGGCAGAGATGATGTACCTTTCCTTTCTTTCTTTTTTTTTTTTTTTTTTTGAGGTAGAATGGATTACCTGAAATGACTAAAATAACAAGAAGGCAAAGTCACAGCTAACCAGAGAGGTGATTTTATGGCTTGATGCTGTGTGTGTGCAGTGTGCCCTGGTGTGTGGCATGATGGTACGACAAGTTTGTGGAGCACAAGAGCAGCTGAGATAGTTTTGGAGCTTTTCACACTCAAATTCAGTGCAGTGTAGGTTCACGTTCTCTGGAGCAGGCATGAGCTCTGGCACGGATGCCGTAAAGGGAACCCATAGCTGGGTTTTGTCCTGGAGGGAAGCAGTTAATTCATTCCAGAATAAAGCCATCCTTTCTTCCAGCCCAGCAGAGAAGGCTCTCCTGGTTTTAGTGGTAGAAACAGAGTATGTTTCCTTCTATTTCACAGTCCCTTTGGACAGAACAATAGAGAGAAAAAAAAGAAGATGAAAGTTCATAGCAGGCCCTTTGCAAAAACAAATGGAGGGAAAACATTCTTATGGCAACTGATATCGAATAATAACAACAAACACTTTCAGGAAGGCCTGAGATGCATGAGGAAAATTAACTCGTTTGCCTTCTTAATGAAAATTTATAGTCTGTATTATATCCCATGAATATTATGACCTTCTTAGAATATGAGAAAGGGGAAGGTGAGACACAAGTAACTAAATGTTTTTTTTCTGCAGAATTACATGAAAAATGCTAGGATTTCCCACAAGATGCATACAACCAAAAAAATATATATATTTTTTTTCTTTGGTGCATTAATTGCATGGACTGTATATTGTATGCATGGCATTCCAGCACATTGCTCTTTTTTGTTCTCAAATTGGTTTATTTTCTCAGCAAAGCTTGGATTGTTAACAGTGACTTGTCATTCTAACTTCATGACTGATCTTGTCTGCCTTTGATTAAATTATATTTTAAAACATACTTTCATTTGGACTTCTGTAATTTTTCCAGCTGCCATTTCTCATCTCACCAGCTTGCTGAGGCTATTTCGAATGTTTTTACTGGAAAATAATTCTCTCAAGACAAATCATATAGCTAAAAAGCAAAACAAAAGATAATCTAGTTTACCTGAGGGAATAATCCTAGAAGAACACCTACTGCTGAGTATCAAATAATAGTTTAGTAGTACTCCAGAACAACAAATTAATGTATTCCTCTGTTCCTGGGACTCCTATGTGCAAGACATCACTGGGAGAGTCGGAACTTGAAGCTTCTGATGCCATCATCAACTGGGGTTTGTCTGCAAAACAGATAGTTCCTCTATTGGAAAAATAATATCACCTTCTGTTCCAGGTGCAATAAAAGCAGTTGAGTACTGACCTGAAAAAATTAGTTATTGTGCCTCCAAAGTAAGCTGCTATAAAAAAACATTTTTACCTCACAGTCTACCTTCATGGACATAGTGTTTTACTGTTGGAATGGAGCAATTGTTTTGGCCTCTAATCCATTGCTTTTCTTTCTTTTATTTTTCCTTCCAGCTCTCAAAGAGGCCAGCAGTAACATCTGTTAGAGTTAAGATACACTGCAATGACTTTTCTGATACTGGAGCCCTGTAGCATATTGGCTATGCAGAAGCAAGGAGATAGGCTTTTCTGTCTACATGATCTATAACACTATGCTGCTAATTCAAGAAGAGTGAACTATTTTTAGAGGTTACCAAATGACTCAGAATAAAGGAGCAATTGTATAACAGATGCAAAACCGAACATTCAGATTATGTGGCTGTTAAAAAACTGGAAGAAATCAACCTAATTTCAGTTCAGCTGGAGGGAGTAGGCTTCTTTAACAGCACCCCAAGTTAATTTAAAGCATGTTCCTGAATATAGAACCTTTGCTATCATAAGCTACAGATGCTTTAAAAACCAAACAACTCCTTTCCCCCCTTCTAATAACAAATATGAATTTTAGTGCAAGAGGTTTATGCCAAGGTTTGATGTTGACTGCATTGCACCTAGAGTTTTAAATCCCATTAGAAACTGCTTATCTTATTAAATGAGGAGTTTAATAGTATGCTTGGATAGTCGACAGCCAAAACAAGATCAGCAGTGTTTTCACAGAGTAGGAAAAATGATAAAAATGATTATGACTGAGTACGTACTAAGTGTCAGCTCTGTCAGGATCATGGGTTTGAGATTTAAGTTTTAATACAATATTTCTCAAACCTTATTGATTGTCACTACTTAAAATTCACAGGTTCCCCTCATAATGCTTCAGGAACATTGAAAATGTCACTACAAACTCAACACCTGGAAAGTTTTGCATTTGAGTTACAAAAATAAAAATGACTGCACTGTTTACTCTTAAAAACTGAGACAACCTAATAGCCCTAATATTTCAGCAGTTCTCTATGGCTGTTTATTAGGTGCACTGCATGAGGATAAGATAGAACTTTTTCGTTACATAACAGGAAATAAGCAATTTTTAAAACTTAGCCAATGTTGTATAACACTCCTGTAAAGATTGGTGGTAAAAATTAGGCTCAGGTGAAATCAGTGGCATGAATTCAGCAGGGCTTTGATTTCACCCCAGCTGCCAAAATCCTACTTTCTTCTACCAGACGCTGGCTTGAGAGAAAATATTGGTGGTGAAGCGGCTCATATTGTAAGATAGGGTAACCTGCTGTGAGCATGCTAAGGTGGAACCACAGGATGGAGTCAGCAGTGGTTACCTTTGCCTATTCAGCTTTGGGAAAAAAACCACACAGAATGAACTAGAAACACTGGCAGACTGAAGGAGGGCATACCCTATTTTGGCTGAGATGACGGCTGACAGCAAATTCGTGCTGGTTGAGTAGAGAGGTGGAAATTTTCCAGCTGTGTTGGATTTTTCAGGTTAATATGGCGGAGCTCCTTACTGCTTCTGTGCTAGAGGCTAGGTGTTAGAGAAGCTAAAGCTGATCTTGGTGTGTGTTTCTCGTATTTGTGATACCTAAGTACAGAGAAAACTCTGCTAGTGAAAGGGAAACAAATTCAGTTTCACTGCATTTTTTCTACTTGACTTTCCAACTCTAATGAATGAAAATTCATCTGGAGAAACACTAATTGGGTTTGACACCACAAACACAGCAGTAATGGAAGCAGGTTTCTCAGCTAGGGAATCTGATGATCTAACAAGCTGTCTCAATGAGATTAGCTAGTTTAAGGTCTTGTGACATTATTCATTAGTTTTCTAACACACTAATCTTTACAGTACACTTCCCAATTTGATGTTGTATCTCCTCTAGCTACAGGCTCTGTTCTTTTGTACCAAGGATAATGCTTCTTGTTAATTCATTGACAATCGGCAGCAAAAAAATAGCACTCCCTGGCACTTTACTCTTCTCACAATATCTCTGAGGATGTTCGTTTCATATCAATGTTATTTTATCGTCAATGGCAAGGTGACCAGATGACTTGAGCAAGAAGGCATCAGTAAGTATTTATGAATGGATATCTGGGAAATTTGTCAATGCTGAAATTAGTTTTATGCAAGAGAACTCATCGAGTGTTATTGTATTTTCAGGAATGGTCAAACTGCAGGAGTGTAACAGTTGATTGCCCAGAGGAAGTATCAAAATTCTGTGATTAGCAAGTTCTTTGTTCACACCAGCACAGGAATTTGAAAAAGGCAAAAGGGTCAGAATGTCTGCAATTCCATGCTATATACATGAGCGTGGCAAGAAAAGAATAACAGAACTCATGTATGTGTCTGTAAATAATACTGGACATGTTTAGGCATCATTAGGATTGCAGCAAAGCATCCTCTGTATGTTGTCAGACTTTAAAATCATCTACAATTCCCCTTGTGATTACTCTTACTGCTTTTTGTAATAATTCCTTATCAGTGTGAAAAACTCTTATTATTCAAAGTAAGTATGTTGCTTTCACATCAATCTAAAATAAAACTTAGTTGTTATAGAATAACTGCATTTAACTGAAAGGGCAAATATTAGCTTCACTTGCAGGGACACAGGAGTTGCAGAGAGAAAATGTGCTGTGCTACTCCTTTGCTCATCACAAAATTGTAATGCGGAAGAAAAAGTGTTTCATATGCATAAATAAAAATCAACAAACAAAATGCATCTAACAGTATTTGTTTGTCTTGGCAGTTTCACACATTTCTTTTATAATGAATCATAATATGAGTGTAAATATCAATTCCCATCTTTCAAGAATTAGAAAGTTTCAACCACTATTTTTTGTCATTCACTGTGCAAATGAACACTTTCATTATCATAGGAAAAGCTGTTCACAAATGGAGCATTTCTCAGTTTGGGAATACTTTGTCCTATACTGTTTTATTTAGGCTATACCTATAAATAGAAATCAGCTGCGAAGAAATGAGTTTACTGTGCTAAATCATACGGTTTTATTTTGCTACCCAGCTAATCCTGGTAAGGCTAAAAAATGGTTAATAGGCAATCTGGAAGATCTTATAAGATGACATTTGGAAATCCTGCAGTCATATTAGTCATTAGCCATGGCAATATTCTGCCATAAGGCAATGAGTCAGACGATTGATTAGAGAACCTCATCATGATATACCCTCTGGCATGAATATGGAGAGAGAGAAAAGGAAAAGGGGAAAGGAGAGTGCATGGGACGCAGGACAGGAACACGGAGGAATAGAAGGGCAAAGAAAGTCTGAAAGAGCTTATTTTTTAGAGGTAAAGGGTAATGGAGGTAATGGAGAAGAGGAAGACAGCATGAATCATGAATCTTGAGGACCAACAAGGTGTGCTACCCTCACACTTTGTGAGTGAAGTCCAATATCACTGGAAAATCTAATTTTTCTTGCACTCTTAGCATGGCATCTTGCTCTAGACATGAGGCAGCTGTCAGCCACCTTCCTCACAGGTGTTCAATAAAAGCTGTGGAGAAGACTGGCATTGAAACATTGTCTGTTTTTAATTCTGTCCATTTTCTCAAATGGATGTGTGGATATGTATGGCTTTACCAGCTATCATCATGTTCGCTGAGGAGCATCAGCAAAACAACCAAGAGTGCACAGAAGCTGACAAAAGGCCTACAGGGGACACTGGAGAAATGCTCACCCTTGAAAAAATTGCTGGGCACCGCAATTAAAAGGAAAGAGCTCTGCTATTTAGGGGGTTGTGATGCTTTTACTGGTGGCCATGCTATGACTCCCCTGCTGCTATTTTGGAAATAAGCACACCACTTTTGGCTGTGATGCTCAGGTATGCAAGGCTGGGTGCCTGCCCCATCCCTGCAGTCAATCTTAAAAGCTGCCAGCTCCTGGTAGGAGAAAGGCAGGACACAGAAAATACAAGTATTGTACAAATAGTAAGAATGATAGACACAAGAAGAAATCACTTGTACAGCAAAGATTTTACTGCAGCACCTATTTTTTTCAAAATTCATCTCCCTAATGTGTGCTTTTATCCATAGCTGGGTATGATGACTTAAGGACCTTATTTGCAGTATTTCCAAATGCCTGTGTCTATCTTAATTTGTCCTGAATCAAATTCATCTAGGTCCTCAAGTGATGCACAGTTCTATCAAAAATTGATGAGCTTTGTAATTTTACTCCTGCAGATTTAGTACCATTTGTCCAATATACTTGTATTATAAACAGTCAGAGGCACTTGTGCCTTTAATGCAGGGGAGATATTAGTAAGATATTCTCCCTGAAGGCACTGTCTTTTATGGGGTTCACTGGCTTTCTTGGTCTGCAAGGCTCATCTCTTTTCTTAGGCATTGCAGGAAAGAGGTTCCCAGTTTTGTTTATGTTTATAGGAAAGAGATTACAGTTATAATACAGGGAAAAGCTGATCTGTTGGGGGGGTTGGCTTATTTTCAAGTATTCTGGTTTGTATGAAAATACTCTGCCTGTGATAAACACTTACTATAACTACTTTACAAATCAAAATCAGTAATTTATTGTTTGTGCTTTTAAAAACTGTGATAATCAATACCAAACATTTCAACAGAATACATACAGATGATATTATTGGCAAACGTGATTGCTGCTGAGATCAATGTAAAATTCCCATCGTCTTTGTCCTGGTTTCAGCTGGGATAGAGTTAATTTTCTTCCTAGTAGCTGGTATAGTGCTGTGTTTTGGATTTAGTATGAGAATAATGTTGGTAACACACTGATGTTTTAGTTGTTGCTAAGCAGTGTTTATACTAAGTCAAGGACTTTTCAGCTTCCCATACTCTGCCAGCGAGGAGGTGCACAAGACGCTGGGAGGGAGCATAGCCAGGACAGCTGACCCAAACTGGCCAAAAGGCTATTCCATACCATATGATGTCATGCTCAGTATATAAACTGGGGGGAGTTGGCCGGGGGGAAGTAATTGCTACTCAGGGACTGGCTGGGCATCAGTCGGCGGGTGGTGAGCAGTTGCATCACTTGGTTTTCCTGGGTTTTGTTCCTCTCTCTATCTTTTGTTGTTTTCCTTTTCATTACTATTATTATTATTATTTTCTTATTATTTTCTTATTATTACTTTATTTCAATTATTAAACTGTTCTTATCTCAACCCACAAATTTTCTTACTTTTGCTCTTCCGATTCTCTCCCCCATCCCACTGGGGGGGAGGGTGAGCGAGCGGCTGTGTGGTGCTTGGTTGCCAACTGGAGTTAAACCATGACAGTCTTCAATGAGACTATTTTCAGACTGGGATGTAGGATGTTACATTTTTACAGACTGACATTATGTAAACTCATAATGATGGATAGTCCTTTCCCTAGAATTACAATAGCCACAAGACAGATCAGAAGAAACAGGTGTGAAGAATAAACAAAGGCACCGGGAGATGGGTTGAATTGCTCAAAGTTATCCATTAAATAAAAGGTAGAATCAGGATCAGAGCCCTGATATTTGAAGTCAAGACCTGGCTCCTGCTTAATGATGTTGCTTCACATGCAGCTTTCTCAGGTGATGCGTGGCTGATCTTTCTTGGGCTGTGGAGACCTCATATAGCGTGTAACAACAAAATCAATTGTAAGCACAAGCTTCAGCAGATTACTCCCCACCGCCACTAATTACTTTTCATAGTGGCGTCTCGCCTTTCTCTCTGCCCTATCCCCATGTGTATGAAGCACTTCCCCTCTCCGTCATTTACTTCTGCAAGCCATGAAGCTCTCCTGACATTGACAGAAAAGGCAAGATAGATAGAGAGAAGGCTTCATGCCTCACATGCTCATATAAGCAGTGGATCACAGGGCCATGTAACAGAGTTACAGATTTGAAACAAGGCTCCTGTTCACCATGCTTATCTCACTTTCAAATTGTTTAATAAATCTTTTCTTCTTCATAAGGAATCTCAGAGGGCCTGTGTCTAACTCCTTTGTCAGGGAATGTGGTGATAAAAACACATTTAATTATCTTAAACAACTAGAATTTCATAACATAAATATTACAATAAAGAAAATATTGTTGAAAGCTACATAGCATAAGCATAATGCCATATGTCATTAAAATACATTTATCTTTTAATTGTCATATTAATCAGTTGATCCTGTGGGCTGTAAACTTATCACAAGTTTGGGCTGCATTAGGAATGGGCACTACTAAAATTGTAACTGCAAATCTTCATGCCACTTACTAAACTGTGACTAATTTTACCTGTTCTGACATTATCAACCTTCTCCAGTTGTTTTAATATCTTTGTATAAAGATATGCTTGACTGTTTTATTATGTTTGTGTCTTGCTCTGTGATGTCTCATTTCTTTTGTGTAAGTGCTATTACTAATAGTCAAGTACATGAAGAAGTCCATGGACTACACCGTTTTCTTTAGGGTGCAATTATTCCTGGATAACATTGGAAAATGCATAGGCTTTCCAGATGAATGTGTCTAAACACAGAAACTATTTTACATGGAAACAATCACCAAGATTAATGGCTACTGTGGTTCATTATTCACTGTACTTTAAGGATGATTATCTGCAACATAAACCATCAACAAATAAAAGAGGTTAGGGTCATGGTCCAATCTTTTGAGAGCATATAGGATGTCTCTTACGCTGTTCAAAGGACTTTTTGTGTGCATGCATTCAATGGACTCTCAACAGGACTGTTCTGAAATTTCTTGATGGGCATGTAAATCTGACTGAGGACTATAATCTGGCCCCTTGTGAAAGCCCGACACTCTCTGCCCAAAATGTCAGGAGGCTTTGAACATAAACTTACATATCCTATAGATATCTTAGTCCAGTGCTGTTGACCCTAGAGTCAGCAACAAAAGATGAACAACCACAATAGCGACAGAAAGCAGATGAATCTTGAGAAAAACAGATTTCAAGAGCACTCTATCTATTTACACGGAGCAGTTATACAATATCTAAAGGAAAATGGCAAATCCCTGAATCACATGTTGATTAAAGCTGAAATAGCACAGAAGTTGCCAGTTGTTTTGAATGCCGAGAAAAGGAACTTTATTAGAACTAGAAAAGTAATGTTATTCTGAGAGCTACTCTTTTTCTGCATCCGTCTCTCTTCCATCTCTGCTATTTGTTAAATTTCTGCCAGGAGCCTGCCTGCTCTCTAAAGCCTGGCTTCTAGCTACAGATTTAAAGAAATAATAGAAGTGTTTTATACTTGTTGCTTCATAATGTACTCCTAATAACTTTTTGTAAGATACACAGCGTGCAAGACAAGATTAAAGAGAATGGAGGGACCGATTTTCGGTTCCTTCAAGTTGTGTTTTTTTTTTTAAACTACAGAACATTCTCTGATGTTAGGGAGTTTCATAATTCACATAACTGAAATGCTGATGAGTAGCAGCCTTGGAATGAGACCTTAACTGAAGATAGTAGGATGATCATATAGTTTACTCTGTGGGCTTTGGATCATGCCCTAAGAAAATTTTTTTTTAAGTTGCTTGCTCTGTAGGACCACATAGTTGCCATACTCATCAAGAGGTATTCAAAAGCAGACCAAAGTATGGTTATCATCATCTCTCAGGATTTTCACAAGGCTTCAGCTATGCTGTATCATCGTGTTGTACTGAACTTTCAAGGAATTACTTAATTTAATATGTCTCCGGGGTTTTCCGTGACACTGGAAACTGATTAGAAATTTAAAGCATATAGTATTAAGAAGAAAACAACCCAAATTTGAAAGAGAACAGGCCTTTCTCACCACAAAGCCAATTTCGTTATCTGTTCCACCAGCAGAACAGCAGTAGGAGTTAATATAAAGGCAACACATAGGTAAATGGCTCTGGCAAATGAATCTTCATCTTTCTAGGTGTCCCATGCTTTAAGTGAATATGTCATTCACAGCTGGCTATCCAGTGATTCAGTCACGACAGGATGTGCTTTTGTCCCATTTGGGACTATATCCCTATTTGGATTATGTATATATTTGGATAGATATTGGCTCCTGCTTTACTAACAGGGGAGAGGCATAGAAGGGAACTTCCCTTGGAACAGCAGAAAATATTTTTTTTATATGCACAGGTTCCCCGTACTCTTAAGGTCAAGTTTACTAGCCAGCAAATGGGGTAAGAGTAGCCATACCTTTTAATTAACCCATTTTTTTTCCCTGTGGCTGTCAGTAAATTTACATTTGGCTGCAAGAATCCAATTTCTGTTGGCAGCACAGGCATTGAGACATGTACAGCTCACGCAGATTGCAGCCTGTATGAGTGCTTAAATACTGAGCTCTGAATTTCATTGCTAGGCTGTTCAGTGCCCCCACAATGTCTTTCAAAGTCTTCTAGGTTTATTGTATTACCTTTGTCAGTGTGAAGTGCAGTAATTTATATTTGTCACAACTGCCCTTCATCTGGTGTGGTGCAACCTTGGGCTTTTTTGTCTTGTCTTTTTTATCAGTGGAGGAGTCCAGTATTTTGAATAATTAAAACCACATAAATAGTTGATCTTGGTGATACAGCATACAACACTAAGATGTCTTATGTAAAAGCCATGTGGTTTTACTTCTACTGTCTCATTTGCTTGAACTAGATTAAAAAATTGTTGTCATGAAAAATTAAAGATTATAATAATAGGCATTATTATCCTGTTTACTACATGCTGCTAATATAGAGACTTAGATTTCTCCTGAGGAATGGTTTGATGTATATTTGTTTTCAATTAAATTTGCATATGCCGCTTTAAAGAGAAAGATTCTCTATCTCTCTATTTTCTTTCACTGAGGAGGGAATAAAAGTTCCATACTTCTCCCCCTCTGCTGCATCACTGCAGGAGAGCCCTGTATTGTGTATCATAAAGAGATTGGGAAGCTGGGTAATTAATCATGAGCTTTTATGTAATAGAAAGTTTAAAATTCATTAGCTTTATATCAGAGTGAGTGTTATGAGGGAGAACATGTTGTGAATGAGAGGGAAAGCCTTATAATTAAGGAATTGTGTAAATAATAATGAAAGTCATTAGTGCCATTCAGTTTGTAAGAATGTCATAATGTAATTGGAGCATTAAAGTGAAATTTGCGATGACAAACATTAACGATACAAAAGAGAGAAAATGTGGTTATCTTTAGTTTGACAGATAATGTCAGCTTTCTTGCAAGGCCCAGATGGTGCACAGGAAAATGTTATGAACAGTTTTATTTTAATATTTTTATGATGTGATATTTGGGAATACAATGTCACAAACACACAAGGAGGTTTGCATTTGTGAACCAATAGTGCCTTGCAGAGTACAGAGTCCAATGCTGAGCGACTGAAGCAATAGACAGGGAAAGTCTTGTCATTGATGCAAGATCGTTACTGCAGTAAAGGTGAGATGTGGTGTAGCACGGTATTATGAGGCTGTTAAGTTTTCTGTCTGTCTCTCTCTCTGGATATTCACTTTGAATCTTTTTTTCCTTTAAAAAAAAAAAAAGAAGAAGAAGAGAGGGGGAGGGAGGAAAGGAAGAAAATGATTTAACAATTATCCGGGAAATTATATGATGCTAAAATTGTACCATGTTCTGCTCTTTCAATGAAGGGACTTTCTACAGTATTGCGCATTGCAAAGGCTATAATTTTAGGGCGTGAAAAAATGTAGATTCCAAACAAAGGAAAATTTAAATATGTCTAGTGGATAAGGCAAGGCGAAACAAAAAGAAGGCAGCTGGAGAAAATTTGGGGGAACTGTATTATTTTAAGGGCAGTGACTGAGAAATAACTATGCTTAAGACTCTAAGACCTGAAAGGTCCAAGACCTCAAAGTGCTGGAAGCTTAAGTATCTGTCTTTGCGTTCTGTCCGTGAAATACAGCATTATGGGGTTTCATACTGCCCCCATCACTTCGTGTTGAATGGACCTAATTTTTACATAAGCAGTCATTCATTCTTTACCGTCTCTTTTCTGCAGCCCACTAGCCAACACAGAAGTTGATTCCAAAGTGTTCAAGAGAAACACTGCAAATTGCTAAATTGATGCTAATCAAACTCATACTCTGCTAAGAGTCTTAGGAAATGAAGAGTGGCCCCAAATGAGTAACACTGGAGAGGTAAGGGTGTGCTGGAAAGCAGTATGTTCTGCTCACAGGTACAGGACGTGCTAAGGTTGTAATGGCAGTCAGACAGGGGAATAAAGATCCCATTGGGCCAGTGCAACATAGCAATCCACACGCCTTATCAAATTATTACCTCAGTAGGATCATAACCCATAGCTCCTTGAAAAACCTCTAAGACTCCCCGGTTGCATGACAAAGGCCACATTTTTCTAGTTTTATCACCACTGACAGAACTTGAGGGGGTTTTCAAATGATACATAGCAGGAATTATTCTCTGCTTACTGTGGGGCTGCTGCTACTGTTGGGGTTTTGGGGTAGGACAGTCTAAAGTAGAGTCACAGTGACTATGCTAAATTATGTCTGTGCCTTTTCTGGTCATTGTTACTGAGCATAAACAAAACTAACGTGATGATACATACACTGTAAAAAGAGGCTGTCAGATATACTGCCTCCAGTGGTTTGTAAAGGGCTGGTTTTGGAAAGCATGATTTAGCACAGGTTGGGGGTTTTGTTTTGGTTTGGTTTTTTTCAGGTTGCTCCTGTTCTTTGGCACATCTGCACACTGTTTTGCACATAAAGCATGATGTGGCCTTAAAGGGGGCAACTACTTCATCTCACATGGATTGTGAGGGCAACTGATCTGCCAGCAAATTCTGTCATGCACTTAACATCCTCTATTGTGGAGAGTTTCCTCATCTCCTCTTGAGCAGCGTTCATGACCAATGTTTGTTGTTTGCCACTTCTCTAACTGAACAGATTAATAAAGCTGGGGGTTGGGGGGGTAAGCACAGATGATCACAATTTTCCAGAATAAGAATTAGCCTTTCTTTTCTTTACCTTTAGTGCAATTCCAACCATTATACACCAATTCATGTATAGATTACAGATTTTGAGAATTAGTCTGTGATCTGGCAGGTTCATCCCTGTTTAGGTAAGATATTTTTGTAGACTTCTCTTTTAGTTACTCCCAGCCCAACAGTGTTTAAGATGTGACTATCCACAGTACTAGCGGCCATGTCTTGAAGCCATTATACTGTTTTTACCCTGTTTAGACTCAGACAATATCTCTATTAACTTGAGTGGGAGTGACCTTAGCAAAGATAAAGCTCAACCTTCTTCTACAAATAGACTTTGGATTGGGGATCCTAAAAGAGCAATAATTTCTGAGCCTCTTTATAGTGATGTACTGAATTCCATCACTTCATGTTTATGGTCCTGATTTACCAACCCCGCCTTGCAGTTGCATCCACAGGAGGTCTGAGGTGGGAGCAGCTATATAGAAGTCAAGGCCAGTGCCACTCTCTCTGGGAGGTCCCCATTGGCTTCCTCTATATTACAAACACAAGTCTACATTTAGGCATTGTGGGCAGCAGGAAAGCTTGAAGTCCCAGGCTTAATGTATGTCTGTGTTCTGCTCATTGGAGGCCAGTGCTGTGGCTTCCTGGCCAGTGTGAGCCTCAGAGCATACTGCAGTGAGGTAGGGTGGGCTGCAGGAAAGCAACACATCCAACTTACACAGATGCTGTGGCCAGGATCCCTTCTAGAGATTCTGATGGGAGAAGTTAAACATTATTCTTAAAAAAAATTAAAGGAAAATTGAAAAATGGTATCTGATTGAAGAATATCAACATACTAGTATGATATGAAGTTATTTGTGAAAAATACCTGCAAGGTAGATCCGGGCCTGATGTCAATGGGAGCCTTCTCTTAATCTGTTACATTCAAACCATGTATTTTAGAGAACAGTAGATGTTTCTAGAAGCAAAAGTTAAGAGGGCAACATGTTCAGGGAACTTCAAAGGGAGAAATTGGCAGTTGGTGAGTACTCTGGGTTACAGGGGCTGATGGCAAGTCTTCTTTTCTTCATCTCCAAATCATTTGCCAACTTCAGTCTCTAAGTTTTCATATAGTATCCGATCTACACAGTGGCACTGCTTAGTTAACAGGCAATGCATTGGGTTGCATCTATGTGCCCTGACCGAAACATAGAACGGAAATGTGCTGAACGTTACCAAGACCCAGACTCCTCACTATGGGAAATAAATAGCTGAATTGAAATACCTCACAGTCTGTATGATTCTTCTCTGTCTACTTACAGCTGGGATGATGGTCCTCTCTAAAATATACTGGTGTTGCTTTTGAGTGCTAAACCAAGCCTACAACTCCATAACAATGGTTTACTGCTGTTCTTAATATTGCTATGGCAGGATTTCTAGAAGGTAAATGGGGATTCCTCTTGAGACTGTTTTTTTCTTTTTTCCCCCTCTCTGTCATTTCCTAGACCCACTTGCTCACCCAAGAAGTGGACTAGTCCCCCAGCTTCCCTTCTGCCAGGATACCTCAAGGACAGATGTAGGTCTTGTGATGGTTTAGCAGAGAAAGAGGCACCACATACTTTTGAAAGGCTGTACTACCCACATGTTATTGTGGTAGCTGAAAATTGTCCCCAAAGCTTGTCTGCTCTCTAGGTGTGCTGGGAGGAAAGCTATGCTTTTACACTTTGCTTTAGATGAAGGGCTGCAATAAAGGCTTTTCTTGGTGAGATCTTGACAGGAAACTGCTTTGTGCTAGTGAAGTTGTTTGTGATTCTTATGAGGCTCCTATGCCAAGGACTGTAACTACCCTCCTGCAGATGCTGTGTTTGTCATATGTCTCCTTAGAGCCACTCATACTTGTTAGCCAAGCAGTTCCTGGGCTCTAAGGTGACCCTGAGCCGTTGGATTATTAAAGCTCATAAATCCTATTGAAAGACTTCGGAATTTCCTCAGCCTGATTTCTTCCCGACAGTACTCTAATATGTGTAGGTAGTGCACATTCCCCACAATGAATCACAGATCTCAAGATAACCAACTCATTGCATTCCCTGCCTGGGACTCTCCCTCCTCCTCTTTTTCTCACCATTTTCTCTCTGGCCCATCCTAACACCACAACTCACAACATTCTTGCTGACCCACTCTTCTTGCTGCTCTTTCTCTTACTCACCACTGCTTGTTTTGTCTCTTTGCCCTAAGGTGCATGCTGCACATCTGTGTTATAAAAAATACCGGAATGCAAAGTTCCTACATCAGAGATGTGCTTCTGTCCAGAGCAGCTGAGAGCTGCCCACTGCCTGATTTCTCAACCTTTCATAGCTCTTTGAATGTTGTCTGCAATATGACTGAGTCAGAAGGGTACTGGGATGAGCCCTCTGTGTGGCCTTTGGCTTACTTTGGATCATCCTTTTTGAGCTGCCAGCCACCCTTTAGCCCATGAAACACTCCAATGTCCCTCCAATGCTGTGACCTGAAGTCCCCCAGTCCTCCTGCCTATAAACATAAATTAAGGAAAAGGCTACAACAGGAGAGACCATTTGCACCAATGCTAGCTGTCAAAGCTAGAGTTCAAATCCCTGCTCATTTTCTTTTGAGAGTCACAGCTGAGCAGGAACTGCAGTTTCTGGTCTTAGGGGGGATCAGATGACTTTTTTTTGTGGGGTGAGGAACTCCACACTGGAATATCCTTTTCAAGATACACAGATATGGCACAACTAACACTTTGGGATTTCAGAAAGAAACTAAGAGGGGATTTGAAATGTCAAACACAAAGAAATTATGCTTTGCTTTTAGTGGGAAAAAAATACCTTCCTCAACCCCTCTAGCAATAGATTATATTTTTAAAGGGTTGTTCATTGATCTTCCTCCAAAGAGAGAGTCTTAGATTTAGGTACCTGATCTTAATCCTAATGAAGTCCATTGCAAAATTCTCGCTGACTTCAGTGGGAATAGCATAAAGCTTCATTTTTTAATCAAATCTGAGCTACCAGTACAAGCTGTACACAAATTGCTTGGTTAATTTTCATTTACTTGTGATGTTGTAGCTGGAATAAATATTTCAGCTCTTCCTGAGAAGTGTTTGAAACTAGAGCAATTTGGCTATATTTACATATTGTAAAGTGCCATTTTAAATAGAAGTGCAGTATTTTTAAGTCAATCTGCAAATTATGCATGATTAATTTTCTTGTAACACATAGGACATAAAAATGGAAAAAAGTTTAAAAATTAAAAAAAACCCTAAGACTGATCTCTTTTACAGAAGATTATGATAAAATACATCAACAGTTAGCTTATCGTACTGTTGTGCCTCAATCTGAATCATTCCATAACTCCAAAACACAATAGACTTTATATGCTAGCTTTGTTTCACTGAAAAATGACTAGAGGCAGAAGAAACGTGCAACCAGTCATGCAAGCTTTTACTAATGTATTAAGTAACACTGCGTGCCTTCTATTACAGGAATCTCCTGTGATTGCAGAACTGCATGAGGCTCTGTATGTTTGTCCGACATCACATAGTTCCAATCTGATGTCGGTTTTTGAAAGCCCACTAAGGTTTTCTTGATTTCTAAGTGAAATTGAAATAACATAGTTAGAAAGTGTGCTTGCAGTGAACAAGTAATATAATCTGTTGTCATGCTTTGCAAATACCTTGAGCTGAAGAGTTTGGTGTTGCCTGTTGGAATTTTGTGTACGTATAGCATGTATGCTTCACTGCTGAAGGGTGGTCCTATTGTGCAAGGGCACTTTGCAAGACCAGAGTCCTAGAAAGCACGCGCTGGGGGTTAATTAAATGCTTTATTCAATAAAGTATTTGGAGAAGTAGGTCTTGTGTCTTTTTTTTTTCCCCTGATTACTCCCTAAGTCTGGCTACGCAACAGACATAAAAAGGTGTCAGAGGTCTGAAGAGTTTATCAAATTCTGCCTCTGCTTAAACACACAGCTTCTGCTGACTTCCATGAGGCTTAAATGGACAGTTATCCCTGTGCGTGTTTACAAATCAGCACAGGCAGCAGCAAACCATTGCCGTGGTTCCCCACCTCTTAGATACTGTGATTGTGCAATGATTGTGATTTTTCTTTCTGTAAAGAAAGGTCCTGAAGAGGGGATGTGGGATGCATATTCCTTTAGATTCTGATCTGACAGAGAAGGTCTGAGGTCTCAACAAAGGGAGGTAATTTCACCTCTTTGCACATGCTGTGTTTGATGCTGCTCACCATTCTGAGCTGAAATACTAGCTTGCATGATACTGGGGTGATGCTGGGATTTTTTTCTGAGTATTTCCTTTGTTGTTGCTGTAGCTGGCATCTTTTAGCATTTGGTAACTTGCCCCAAGCACATGCTGCCACACGGGAGAGAGTGGAGTGAACTGCTAGGACGACGGCTTGGATGAATTTTTATCTACTTACAGATCTGACGTATAGCTTTGACGCTTCCCCCTTTGAAGACACTCCAGTATCCCAACGGTGGGAGGCAAGCTGTGGACACGTGGCTGTTTTACATGTTCATTGCGTCTAGTGACTGGAGTAAGGTTTTGAAACATTCACTCCCCTCACCCCCTTTCCTACTCAGGCAGGTGAGTTGCGAGCGGTCTAGTGAAGGCATGAGTGAGCCCTGCTTTAATGTTCTGATGCAGCCTGCAGTCTCTCCCTTCGCTGGGTAGCCTGCTTGGGAGGGAAGGGGTAATGTGCAGCAGCCAAGTGAGATCCGTGGCACTTCAGTGCGTGTTCAAAATAGTTTCGATAGCCATTTTGGAAAATGAACTTTGGTCCACAGTGGAGATGGCTGAAAGAAACATTTCAAAAGCAAAGAACCGGTCCTTCCCCTGTCGCCAGCTGTAGCACGCTTCAGTGTAGTGCCATTTATAGCTTTTCTGCCAGTCTTTTTGCTTTCAGATGCAACTTGTGGCACACAGTATGGGGATATGTTAAGTAATGAAATTAAAAGTAGATGGAGCCACGCATGACCGTCCTAGGAGTAAGCCACATCAGGAGGTGCATTAGCAGAACAGGTTTTGGTGTGCCTGACTGAATGCCTCTGATCACTTGAGGCGTGCACCAGGAGCCTGCTAATGCACACCCTGATGTGGTTCATTGCTCCCTGTATTCTTCCAGTCTGATTCCAGTCAGCGGTCCGTGGTAAAAGCAGGTGTTTGCTTCTGAGGGGAAAGAGGGATTCCAGGGGTGCCAGGATAATACCTACTAAAGCAAATGTTTCCCCCCCAGCCTTCTGTATATTTGTCCATGTTTGACTGGTACACGAGTTGTTCTATGTTCATTAATTGTGGCAAACTGTCTTTTGTAACAAGGACTTTCTGAAAGTACATAATGAAAGGAATGCATTTTTAACTGCATATTTTAAATAAGAATTGTCTGTCTGTGGGAGTTGGGTTATTTGTATCGCTGTAGACAGAAATGATCACTATATTTCACAGGACCTTGCTGCTTGGTACTTATGGACTGTTTATTTTTCATCTATAGGGTTACTAATTGCAGCTAGTACCAGACGCTTCTGTCTCCTTTCAGGTTATTGTAGTAGAGGGCATTGTACCAGATGCATGGTTATTCACAGAGCATGCATTTCCAGCAGCTGAATTGCTGGATCTGCTCTAAATGATCTATGGCAATTACATTTGGCGTTGTACAGCTATAATTTTACTGCATATTAATAGCCACCTAGCAAAGAGGTAAATGCCCTTTTCTCGGCTGGGTGCAGAATGAATGCCTGGATGTATTCAATTGGGTAAAACGAGGCTCCGTTTTTAAATGGATAGCAGGGGTTTTATGTATTGGAAATGCATGTTCTGGTGAAATGTCTGTTTCCTTCTGCCTTGATGGTGTGCAGCGAGGCTCCTGGAGAAATATCATCAAGCCAGATCCTAGATGGTGACATGCTGGGAAGGGGGAGGGGAGGGGGAAGGGGATCATGTGCTCCATTTTAAGTGGCTCATCTGCTACCACCCAAAATCTGCTGCAGTCTTTTTTTTTACCCCTTTCAGCAGCTCGGCTCATCGGTGTGGATGCCGTCAGGTTTCACCAGCAAAAATAATAATTAAAACCACCCTCCCCAGACCTTCCCTAAAGCTGTCCTCTGGAGTCAAGGGCCCATTTTCTACCCTCTTTTTTTTGGGGGGGTGGGGGCGATGGTGAGTGGGTGGACGCAAATAACAAGGAACCGGAGGAGATTAACGAGCTTTCTCCTTTTTAGCGCTGCTCGGGTGCTTTGTCTCTGCTCCTGGCTGGGGATGGGCTGACGGGGAGGGCTGGGGCGGGGGGGGAAGCAGTATGACTGGAGGGGCCGGCGTGCGGGAAGCCACCCACACGGACGGACAGACAGACATAGCCACCCCACGCACAGCCAGGCGCAGAGGCCGGCCGGGCAGCTCCGCGCCCCGGCCCGGCCGCGCAGCCAGCGGGCGGCGTGTGTCTGTGTGGGGTGGGGTAAGGGGGGGCGTTGGGCGCGCGCAATGGCGGCGGAGCCAACGGCTCCTGTGAGGCGGCCGTTGGCGCGGCCGAGTCAGCACGAGCCGGAGCGGCGGCGCTGAGCGCAGCGAGCGCGGAGCCGGCGAGGAGCGACACGAAACGCGCCGCTGTCTCCGGTCCGAGGCGCACCACGCTGCGTGGGCGGGGAGAGAGAGAAAGGGAGAGGGAGAGACTCACAGACAGACAGTACAGCCGGGGAGCGCGGCAGATAAAGGACAGAGGACAGGCAGAGAGAGAGGAGCGAGCGAGAGGAGATCCAGTCAGGCGCCGAGAGAGACCCAGGGAGAGCACAGGCAGCGCCAGAGGCAGGGCAGGCGACGGCAGCCCGGCGGCGGACCAGGGCGACGCGAGAGGAGCGGGGCGAGGCGAGGCGAGGCGAGGCGGCCCGAGGCGGGAGGCGGCCGGCGGGTCGGGCGGCGCCGCCGCGGCCACCGCGCCCGGCCACCACCGCGCCGCGGCGGATCTCCTCCCGCGGAGGAGGCGGAGGCGGAGGAAGAGACCATGTCTTTCAGGAAGACAGGCACTGTACTGTAACAGCAGCATATCTGCAGCAAAATAAACAAACCAGCCAACCAAAAATACCAAACAAACAAAAAAATAACCCAAGCCACCAAGACGCTGGGGGCAGATCCCGTTTTCAGGCAAGGTAAAAAAAAAAATGGAAAAAAAACCCCCAAAACCAAAACCCCAGAAAGCCGAAGCGGAGTCTGTAGACATTTGTGTGTCGTGGTGTTCGTTGTTGTTGCGATTTTTTTCTTTTTTTATTTTCTTTTTTTCCTTCCAGCATGTGTCTTCTGTCATTTCGTGGGAGTCATTCGCCCCCATCCCCCCCACCCCTCCCCGTGATCTTTTAATTTTTGAGGTCAGGGCAGCTTGAGCATGTGAAGCGGAGGGAGAGGGAAATAGGAGCTGTGCATGGAGCTTGTGTTTATTACATGCGATGTGCAATTATTTATAGCAACTGCAGGATTCCGACTCTAAGATGTGGTATTTACCAGCGGGGGAGGGAAAAAAAAAAAAAGGAAAAAAGGGTATCATTCATGGTCTAGTGGGGCAGGATGATATCGGTGCTGAAGCCGGAGCCTCGCACGGGATCTCGGAGCGGCAGGGCAGAGCTGGTGAAAGCCAGGTACGGCGTTGAGGGCTTGCCGCGGTTCTCGGCGTGGTCCGTGGGGCCGCCTGCCCCCGCGGAGGGCGGCGGCGGCGCCTTCGCAAAGTTTCCGCCGCCAGCCGGGGATTACCACCGGCGCTTCTGGGGGGAGCCTCGCCGCCTACCCCGGCTCTGAGCGCGGAGGGGCGGCGGTGGGTCGGGCTCGGACGCGGAGGCGAGGTGAGGCGGCCGGAGCTCGGTCTGCGGGTGACGGCGGTGCTCTCGCCTCGGAGCCGGTGTCCGGGAACCGGGCTGAGGCTGGGGAGGCGATCGCCAACGGCGGGGAAGCTGCGGGAGGAGATCGCCCTCCTCCCAACGGTCGTTTTAGCTAAAATGTATCAAACTGTAAAAAACCCCCAACTTTTACTCGCTGATTTGTGAACAACATCGAGGGATACGCTTTAAAAAGCCGTGCTTTGCTGGAGGGAAAGCCTGGGCTTGTTTGACTGGCATTGTTCTTAAGGGGGGCGATTTGAGGGTAACAGAGTTACTTGATGCTTCCTTAGCATGTCTTTTTTTTTTTGCATGCAATGAAGGAGGATCGCAGTCCAGGAGTTACAGTCATATTGTTAGGTATCCTAGCAGTCTGTTTTCATAAAAAATAGTTAATGTTACTTCGCTTAGTGTAATTCTGCTTACTTGTGCGTGCGTTTCAGCGATATCGCTTGTAGATCTAACCAAGACGTGCTCATCCAGTGCAGCCATTGCGCAGTCTTGTTTAATTGTTGTTATTTTTTTGCATTCATTTACCGTTTCAGCCAGCGGGGGGAACACACTCGAATTTCGGGTGCATTTTTCCGTGCTAGGTGTGTCTTTGCGCCTCCGCTCTCCCTCCCGTCTTTACGCTTCCAGGTGTGTGCGGTTTTGCTTAAATTCATCCCGCTGTCGTGCGACATTGCTGTAAATGTGCCGAGAGGGGAAACAAAGGCATTAAAGAGCAGCACAAGTGTTTGTTGATCACCTGTTTGACTTCTCTACCATTGCGCTGAGCTAGATGCATGCCCGGTGTGCATTCTTCTAAATGGCATATGTAAATTTTAGGCAAGTACAAAGCAATTGAAGCTGAGGGTGATGGGGAGGGGAAAAAAAAATACTGTAAACTGACCTGCAACTTTTCAGTCGCATAATTTAACTGCACGCTGATTTTTGTTTTAGCAGTCATCGTCACGGATCGAGGCAAGTTTGTGTGCACAATTAGGCTTGCAGATTGCTAATCTCGCACTGACTTTGCTTCTCAGTTCCCAGCTGGGCATGGTTACCTTGAGAGCTGTGGTATCAGCACTGTCAGAGCATGCTCCGGTGGGGAGATCGGGTGTGTTCTATTTTTAATACTATTTAATGAAGATGCTTCTCACTCTGCAATATACGAAGCATAATGGAAGAGCAGAGCGATGATTGGTTATGGATACTGGAAAAGCAAAAATACAAAGGTAAAAATGGAAATCCCTCAAATATTTTTATTAGATTAATGAAAGAAAATGCAGCTGTGCAGAAAGGTGATCGATTAGCTGGTTTTAAATCACACTGTTTTGTGGTGTCTAAGATGATTTAAAAAAAAAAAAATTAAAAAGTTGAATGAAACAAACTGTAGATAGGAAATGATTTTGTGCTGTTGATAAATATGATTGTATTTGGATATGCTTAAGTTGAAGAAGAATATTCAATTTAATTATTTTTTTAATGTTGAAATGTCTTACAATGGAATAGTGCTAAGGAATGTCTTAAAAATACTTATTTTTTTCTTGTGCTAACCAGTTTTAATGATTAATTATTTATGTTCTTAATGGTAGCCTCCTGAAGCAGGAGTTTTGAGTTTTTATTCCTTGCAGTTAAAAGTTAATTCAGTTGATATTAAAAATCATTGTTGCATGTAATGCTCGCAGAATGCAAGCAGCTGTAAACCTCGTGATATATGTGTAAAGGAAAATACCTATAGATAACTGCAGTGTATGCTGTTATGCAAGATACGTGTAGATACTTTTGAAAAACTGCCTTGTTTAGTTCACATATCTGTAGTCAGAAATGCATTTATTAGCTATTTGCAACAGTCCATGCACTCAGAATCATATAGAGAAACTCGCCTTGATTAAAGATACCTCCTATAAAACAACTGTATTTCCTCTCTATTGCCTACAGTTTTACAGGATGGTGGTCTAAGAAATGGCTGAGTACCTCTCCTGCAAAATCCTTTTTCAGGCAATTATTTTTCTGCTATATGCTAGTCCTTTTGACTGCCCTAGGGCTAAGTGTGCAAGTGAGGGTTGCTCAGGCGAGTGTTGCACTGCATCGTATCCTTGGAGGAAAAATTACATAAGGAATGTAGAAGGATGATAGGGAAAACATAATGAGATTTTTTAATGCAGGTGTAATGATAAATCTCAGAGAGAGACAAGAACAGTGCAACAGTCACTTTGAAACTTCATCCTGCTGGAGTAAAACTGTGGGCCAAATCATGTTTTCCTGGTGGTGCTGCTTTTCCTGTGGGTTTTACTGGGGTTATTTGCATGGTTACAGTAAACTGGACTTGGCCTGATAAATCACTGTGATTAAACAGAATTTCTGGGAATACATAAAAGAAACCTAAAGAAGTTTTAAAATCCGCTGTGCTCTTGGCTTCCTCCCAGGTTATGGTTTTAACAACTAACTTTAAACTTGGAATGAATGGGGGGGGAAAAGTGCACTAATTCTAGGATGGCTTACTTATAGTCTGCCTTTCCTCCTGTAGACATCGCTCTCACTGCTGTCAATGGGAGCTTTAAATTTGGAAGTGCATCCAGGGTTTGGTTCAATGGTTTTATCGGTGCTAAAGACAGACACAGGGACAAATTTTCAGCAGCTGTAAATTGATGTAGTTCCATTGGTTTTAAGAACAGTATAGATTTACACCAGCTGATGATATGCCCCTCTGCTTGTAACATACAGGATCTGTAACTTGCATTGAGTGGTATTATCAATTTTGGTGGCATTCATTTCAGAGTAGGAAAACGATTTTGGCAGATTGGCAAATCCTTGTTTATAGGGACTACTTGCAAATTAGTGCCTTGATCCAGTGAGTGCTCCCAGCTCAATTTATTTGCTCAGTTGTAAAGAGAATTTGTAACTTACATGATTATTTAAAGGAAATGATATTTGTGTTAAGTAATCTATTTTCAAAAATATCATTAAAGATTGGCCAGTTGAGAAGTAATGTAACTACAGTGCAATAAACTTGCAAAATCCATTTGTCCCCTACTCATTCATTTATTAGATTTGAAGTTCTGTATTAATGTTCTCAGCAGGTAGTAAGTCAAGCAAATGGGTCACTTTTTCTTCTAGAAGATTGAAACGTTCAGCAAACAAGTAATACATGTCAAAGACTCTGTACATTCCAGTGGAGAGCATTTGATTCTGAAGACTTGAAGGTACTGTGTATGAACATCTTTGTATCTGTATGGTAACATGCATTTCTAGGGCGCGTTCTGTTTTGATGGCAAACTGCAATTCAGGTAAGTAGGATTTTCCCCATTTTGAGGCTGGGTAAATTGAATTGCAGATAAAGTATGCAAACCATGTGAGGTCACGCATCTGGTTTTTGACAGCCATCAAATGAGACCTATTCCAGTCTTACACGGGTCACTCCGGGATGATAAGGCTCCCTGACTAATTACTGGTTTTTGTTTTGTTTTCTAATTTTTCCGCTTCATACGTGTAAAGGTGACTTTCATGTAGATGTGAATAAATTTACATGTTTGTTTATAACTATTACAAATACTTCATTTTTACATAATAACTTAATGATAAACCCTTCTAGCAAGGAAATACCTTCAGAACAAGTGCAAGGAATGACTCATGTCTGGTCCTGGTGTGTGGTGGGTTTGTGGGGTTTTGTTTTTTTTTTCACTATATTAAACATGCCTATAAATTCAGGTATATATACTGGTTACTGTTTGTGCACAAGGATATGTTTTTTCTTGGGTCCTTGTTTAAGAAGGAGACTTAAACCCAAATCATAACAACAGCCACTATGGTTTTCGTGAGTATGCCAGTGTGCGTGCACACGCAATTTATTAGAAAAATAAAAAAGACATTACACTATAAAACTACAATACTTTCTGTTTTAATTAAGACTCATTTTTTGATCAGTAACATCTGCAGTAGGTTCTTGCCAAGCAAGTCCCCATTTGTCAGTGAAGGTCTGAACCACTTAGTTACAGGACTTAAGAGCTCAACTGCTCATCTTTTTCTTAGATGTTTGAAGTAACTCCAGTTTTAGACTCCACATGATCTCATATGGTTATTTTACAGTTGGTAAACTTGATGATGCATTGCCAATGACCCTATGTAAGAGTGTTCCCTATATAGAGGTCTCTTATGTTTTTCCTTAGTTTATCTTAATTTATAAGAATACATAAATAATCTATATTAAAACTTAATGCATGGCATATGCAATCCAAAGTTACGAATTGCATTAATTCCAGGGGAAGAGTACCGGAGCTCTGTGTCAGCTTTAGGGAAAAAGCCCTGAGGAAACACTTCCATAATATCCTACCGCAATTGCCCTCTTCTACCTGTTAATAATGTTGCCAATATTTACTACTGCATCCTTTTTCACTGTTGTGGCTTCCAGGCTTTCAGGTAATCTGTCGTCAGTACCCTTCTTTATGGTTCTTTGGAAAAAGGAGTTGTGGAAAAGGTCTCCTTTCATTCAAATGTATCGATTTTTAATCATACGGTGAGATCTTTAAACCATTTTAGATCATTCCAGATTCCTAAATAAGTAATAAGCTGGTATACAAGAATGTTATAAGTCTTTTTTTTTTTTCTTTTCCCCCTCTTACACATAAATTCCCTGTTACTGAGAGGAAGAAGCAGACTAAATATGGGGAGAAATACAGAGAAACAAGGAGTAAACAAAATGACATATTTTACAGGAGTGAGTTTGTAAGGGATATTTAGATGAAGTGATTGCTACTGTAATAAATGTGGTGAAAAATACTAAATACTAGACAGCCCACAGGTTTTTCTGTTAATGTTGAAGCTATGAAGTGTGAGAGAGTGATAATGTCATGCAGCATGACTTAGCTGAAATGCAGGAGGCATAGTTAGGCAGTGACAGCTGGGAATTTGAAATTTATGATTTGGCTATCCAATGACTTTCTGTAGCAGGGGGGTTAGAGTATTTTCTAGTCACTGGCAATATATGGAGGCAGTAACCATGTAAGACTGTTCTCAGGGCAGACATGTTCACATAGCATATGTTGAAGTATGTAAGGTGAGAAGTGCATTTTTATAAGTGAAAGAAAATGTTGTTCGCAGAGAAACTGGGACGCTTTTATGCTTCTGTCTCCAAATCAGATGTCTGCTCTTGATCTTTTCAGGCCAAGAGTCACAGTTAACCAGAGTACCATGAGAAAGCAAAGTCCTATGAAAAGTATTCTTGTAATTTAATGCTTTCTAGTAAGTTTCTCATTTAGTCTTACGCAATACAATGATTTATTTATGAGCTGTTTATACAGCATCCGTGTTAAAATTATAGCAGCTTAGTAACATCTTCCAACCGATAAAGCTGCCTTTTTTCCTAAGTTGGATGCCTTGAAGCTTTTGAGTCAAAGGAAAGCTTAAATAGTCAGCAGGACAGTGTTAAAAAATAGTCAGCAATAAAAAAAAAACAACACAACAAACCAAACAAAAACCTCCATGTGCCTTCCCCCACTGTTAAATACTCTGGGTTTTTTATTTCTCAAAGTTTTTGTCTTCTGTTTGAAATCTATGCTAAAACATAAAAATCAAATATATATGAATCGACTACTTTCAGGCTTCTGTTTCATCCCAGTTTTTATGGCTACACAGCAGTGATTTTTACTGGATTCATAAAATCATCAGAGCTAGTTTTATATTCTAGGAATTGAATTCTGTCATCAAAAGCATGCCTGAACAGCTAATAATTTTGTCATTAATTAATCCTGTTGCAGTATTTGTATTTTTATTGCCTCATGAGTTGAAGTCTCCCTGTGCCTTCAATACAGAAAACATTTTGTAAATTTTTATTATATCATTAAATATGAGACTCAGATTGCCGTGCTTTTCTTCACAGGGAGTGCATGCATCTTGGTTTTGGTGACTTGCAGAGCTTCTCATGGTGTAATGCTTTATTTACTGTGAAGAAAGTTATCACAATTTGTTCCTGAGTAAAAAGGGATGGCAAGGCTTTTTGCTTGAATGAAGCTAATGCAGATAAACTGCGGTGATTAGAAGCATGTTATAAATACAATTAAATTGTTGTACAGTTAAATGCTCCACGCTAATTAATATTGAATTCAATGGGAAATTTTACTGGAGAGCAGACTTTGGTGTTGATGCTCTCATGTAAAATAGGTATAGCATGATATGCTTCTGGAGAATATGCCCACTTTGTGCTTTTTTGGGTGTTTGTGCCATCGAACTTAATTTGAAATGTTTTGCCTTCAGTTGCACAAAAATAAATAGTAAATTGCGGTGGTTCAAACTAAACTTTAGGGGTTTTCCATTTTCAAGTGACTATTCCATTTCTAAATACATTGCCATTGGCATAACATTTAGAATCCTTTGAGCTTGCTTAATGTATTATAAAGTATTTGTCACAGAGTCAGAAATGTTTATGGTGTCATAAAAGCTTTAGGAGAAACACATCAAATAAATTGGTCCACTCTAAAGGCTCACTACAGATTTTAATGTAAGCCCAGGAAATGTCTGATGGCTTTAATTTATGTACTTTATAAACCATGGAATCTGAAATGAGGAGGTCTGACTTTCATGCTTTTGTTTTTGTTCCTTTAAGAGAAATTCAGACCTTTCTTCTACCAACAAAAAAAAAGGAAAATTGTGAACATAGATCTAAAAGGAAAGCATAATGAGTAACTTAGGGCATCTTAAAGTGCTGTATTTCGTAACACATACTACCATGAAGAAAATGATAATAAAACCATTTTTGATTCAGGTATAATGTCTGGGGAAGCTTTAATTCATAGAAAACAAGTTAACTAAATTGGAAAATGTATTCCATTTACCAGCTTTACGTATCTCAATATGCTTTTCCACTACAGTATAGCAATCTGTTCTGCATCTGAGCAGCTCAATGGAGTGGTCTCTAGTGACAAGAACTGTGGCAAGCAGCGTAAGAATCCTGTTAGATACTGAAGACAATGAATTATTACTGATGGATAATGTAACTTTTGTTTAATCTGTGTACTGATGAAAATGACAGCATTTGAAAGAAGTCCTTGAATGACCCGCTTCTTGAAGTAATCATCTCAAAATCAGAGGCTGAGATAAAGGAGTGGTGGGGTAAGGGGCGTAATGGAGGATTAGCAGCAGTAGTACTGCTTGTAATGGGAAATCAGGTTATGGGGCATCAGAATTAGAAGGACAGCAAAGGAAAGGAGGACTTTCAGGAGATACTCCCTGAAGATGAAGTAATTGGAGTTTTGGATCACCCAGAGAAAATGTATAGATGTATGGCCTCTTTTCAGTATCACTTATTTTCTGATTTAAAAATAATAATAATAAAAAAAATCCTTTTACATGCAATGTGTCTTTGCATGGAGGATCAGGACAAAGTGAGTACTCCACTGCAATCACACTGGATCTCCTCAAATCTGAGGTTATAGGAATTGTAAATGATCTACGACTTCTGAATTTTGCTGTTGCTGAATTGCTCCTCTCTGCCACCTACCTGGCAGAACAGGAAGGTAGATAACTAAATTGTTGCCGAGGTCTGAGGGCAGCTACACGGAAGCATGCACTAGGATGGTGGTGCTTAGCCTGGCTTGCTGTCAGTGCATGAAGCCGGTGGGTGAGTCCTGGGGAGGCATGCAAGATCGTGGTCTCTGTAGCATGTAGCCAGTTCTTCTATGCGAATGAATTGGTTTCTGTCTTAATAGCTCTTGTCTCAGTGTGCCAGTAACCTCATAAATTAGTCAGGTATTTACTGAAATAGCATAATGTGCCCTGTGACTACATAAATTCACACCTGTCTGTAAAGGGCTTTGTATTAATGGAGAAGGATTGGTAGAAGAGAGCAGATTGAAACACAAATCTTGATGCAGCATATTGGCTGCCTGTGGTTATGCTACCGGTGGTTAGCCGTAGCGTGGGGCTGTGGTTTCTGCAAACACCCTGTCCACTTGTTCTTTCGTCATGATCATTTCCGCAATGCGGGAGGAAGATGTGGCAAGGACCTACCTCTTTCAAAGCCCACATATTTCTTTGATGTGTTTGTTACTCCTCAGGGTTTTTTTCAGGAAGGAGAACAGAGAACATAATTTGTACTCACAAAGGCTAATTATAACTTCTCCTCTACAGATAATTTCTTAGAGAGCTGTATGTTCAAAGAATTGCTGCTCTTTTCTACATTACAGTTATGTTCAATGTCCAGGCAATGAAAGTCAAAATGTAGATTCTGTTGGCACCTATTCCTGTTTGTGTTTAATAATATACACTTGTGTCACGTCTTTATTAACGTTGTCAGGCACTTCAAAGCCATCTGTAATAAAACTGTATCAGTATAAGAGTGTGTCAGAAAACAAGACAGTAGAATATTGGCACTTCTTAACAAAACATTTTATTGATTAAACAGCACAATTTCTATATGTAGAAAAATGAAATCAGTTCTGATTACTTCAGTACTTTGAGAGCAACTGCAGTAATACCTGGTTCTTTGACTTGCCTAAAAAAATCACAGCAGACTGAGCAATTCATTTGTGTATTACGAGCGAATTCTGTGTCATGGGAGTGTGCTTGCTAGATTTGCATTGACTCGAGATCATAACAAAGGAGGAGCATAAGTGACCCAAATACTTCTGATGCATAGTTAAATGTTCCCCTGGAATGTATCATTTATTACCTATACTCGGTAGTTGGAATGAGGCTGGCAGATGATGGTGTAACATACCAGTGCTCCTCAGAACATCAGCTGCATGTACAAGCAGTTTCAATGTCTAGTCACTGCCAGACAGATGACTCTAATAAAAGGAATTCAGAGCCTCCATTTTTGACCTCTGATGGTTTATTTTGGGGCCAGTAACTTGAGGTGCTGTTGTTATTAAGCATTGTAAAATTGGAGAATGGAGATAATTTCAAGTAGCCTTACAACTTCAGCAGAGAAAATAAACAACGTGGTGGGGAGCTAATGTTATATTCTTCTGGCAATAGCAGAGTGTGTGAAGTAAAGCGCACTGAAGTTAGGAGACTTACTGCATCCTTAGGTGTAACATACAAACAAGGGATCTTCCTTAAAACCAGTCCGTAGCCCTGACTTAAAGGTTGCTGAAAGTGCAGGAAGTTAAATATTAGAGGAATTCACTGCAGTCCTAATATAAACTCTTTTCTTGTTTTGTTTCTTGTTGTATATATTTCAAGCAGTCTGTAGCATTTATGTCTCTGCCTCTTTCCTGGTGGTTTCCACGCATGCATCAATTGTCTCTGTTCTGCTCCTTACATCATCTGACCATTCATTCTTCATACTGGGCCTTCGCTTTTGTAACTGGTGCCCCTTGTGTGAACTTCCCTTTGTTAAACTGACCCTTCTGACTTTTCTTGGTTTTTCATCATTTGCTCACATTTCCCAGCTTTTGTTTGTTGCCTTTGGCTACATCAGTTCCTTGCCCATGTTTGAAATGGCTGAAAACTTTGATTTATTCATCACATAATAGTGCACTTTTAAAAATAATGTAATTGTGTAGCTATTTGGACAGTCAGTTTATAATAAAACATGTTTTATAAAGCATACTATCATCATTCAAAATATACCAATTTCCAGATCTTTTGGCCTTTGTTTTGGTATCTCTTAAGGAGGGAGTGCCAAAACAGCTTTGATCGCATCTGTGAAACAAAAGGCTTTGTGGTGGAATCTAGAAGACCTTGTGCTTTTGAACTTCTTCATGTATGCAGCTTATGTCAGTGTACCTGGGTCCCTTTGGGGCCTCCATTCACATTCAATAGCTCCATAGAATTGTGTGCACGTCTGATGCTCCTGGAAAATGTTGTGTCCTGAACTCTCTGTCTGTTTATGTAGATTACTTTTTTCTTGGATTAGTAATATTTTCAATAAATTTCATGTTTGTCAGTTGCTTAGAAAATAAAGCATAATGGAAATGACATAAAATTAAATGCCTTTGACAGTTTGTTTGTTGTCAGAGACTTTTTACATGTTGCCTCTCTGACCTCTCAGAGGGACCGCTGACTGTGGTGCGAGCAGGAGATCCCAACACCTAGCGTAGCTCCTAATGAGTTACATTGGATGCAGTTTGCTATGTTACTGGGTTCTGCAAAGAACAGAGGAGAAATGAATGGAGTTCTTATATGGAGAATTATTTCATATTCATGTCTGTACACTTGTTGAATAAGCTTGGAAACTGCACCAAAAGCTGAAGCTTACATATTCTTCTCACAACTGTGATTATAATGATCGTGTAGCCACAGATCCTGGTCAAAAGTGGAGGAGACTGATTGGTTGTAAAGATAGTTACTAAGACATCTAGCTGTCTACATTTTGAGGACCTGTCCTAAATACATAATCCATTGTTGTGAAATGCATATATAGAAGCTCCTTGTAAAGACATGGGAGTAAAGGAACTGTTGACTGAAATTTCTCACTGAAGTGGAAGACTGTTTGAAGGACCATGGTTTGCTGCCATCATCTGAAAGTTGAAATTTATTTTTCCTGGAAATCTAATATTTTTTTTTCTACATTTTGTTTGGTTTTTTTTACCTCTTTTCATTGTTGCTGAGATATAGCAGGAGAAGCACCTGTATTCATCTGCCAATTATGGATTTAATTCAGTTATTTGTTTTTCAGTAATCTGATTGCCATTAGTGCCTAGTTCACTAATTGCCCACTGTACTCTGTCAGTTTATTATGGAAGTAACATTCCGAGTATTCCGAAACCTAATAAAGAAATGATGGCAGCAGTTTGAACAGATGATGTGTAGTAGTTAGGAACTGATGGACAGTCAGTTCGCTTATCTCTTAAGCAGCATCGAATTGAAGAAATCGCTCTCCAGTTAAAGGCAAAATTCTGTGTTGTGTGGAGTCTTTCCATGTTTTAGAGGGATGTCACACTAACAAGTTGTTTATTCCACAAATGATGGTGCCAATACTCTCCTCAGTGTACTCGGTGATAATTGAATTCTTGAGTTCAGTTGTTTGCTACGGAGATGATTTGTGATTTTTAAAAGCATGCATGTAAATGTCTGTAGTAGCACAGACTTGGAACGCAGTAAGATGGGCTTGTTTTTTCACGTAGCCTAGGCTTAAGTTGACTGAAGGGAAGCTCTTGCTTTTATTGATTTAATTCTCTATCCTTAATCCTTGCGAATAAAGGCATGAAAATGTTAGTCCATATAACGCTATTGCTGCAACTCAGAGAAATATGCAACTGGATTCTGTTTCTGTAGCAGGAAGCTGGTATAGCTAGAAGATCCTTCGAAAATGTGTATCCATTTTGTGGTCTCTTTAGTTTAAGATACGACATTTGTATTTCTGAGTAAAACTAAGTTGACATGTTTTCCAAATGACTCTCTTACCAGTCTGCTGTTAAACTGCCTTTCCAATGCAGTGGGAAGGAAAACAACTAGATTGCATTTGGAAGATAGACAGGCAAAATACTTGTTTTCAGCTTTCTGCTAAATTTGGGCATTAGAACAGGTGAACTCTTGTTATGTGGTAAGGGAAGCTGCTATAAAATTAACACTGCTTTGTGTTCTTCAGCCCACCAAAATGACTGTAGATGCAAAATGCAGGCTTGAGAATCCCTACTCTTGTGCATACTGATGTCGGCTAAATGAAAAGAAACTTTATTGTTGAAAACTTTTTTTTTTTTTTTTTCCCCCTGGCATTCCAGTAAAGACAAGATGTGGGTAAAAAACCAACTGACCAAACAAACAAACAAAAAAAGCTTAAGGTGAGGAGGATGACACTGGGTTAATACCATTACCATGAATGAGAGTACATGGCTCTGTAGGAGAGCTTCTTCCACTGATGCCTAGCTGTGAAGTATGCGTATGGGGAAAAAGTCTGGCAGTGGTAATGGGCCAGTGGAGACCTGTTCCCTTCTGCCCTGCAGAGGCTATAGGAGATGGGTGTGATAGTCATAAAATGCCTGTTTACTTCAGAAAACAAAAGGAGACCCTTTTATAAATTTTCTAACTAGTCTGGCAAGAGAGAGGATGCGTTCACTGAGTCACTAGCAGAAAAACAGGGCTACTGCCTTTAAAAGAGTATTTTGTGGTGCAGACAGTGAAATACCATGACAGGTTTTTTTCAGGAAGAGGACAGACTTTCAGTAATTCCAAATGCCTGTCTGAGGTTATTTGGATAACTTTGGGTTATTCTTTTCCAGTGAAGGCTTTTGAAAATATTTATGACTTAAAAGGGGGCATTTCTGATAGTGGGAATAGCTACAAATTCAAATGCTACAGATAGTATCAGTTGGCAAGCTGTATGTCATACCAATATCCTCACAAAAAACAGCTTTCCCAAAAAATGCATTTTCCAAAAAGCAAAAACAGATAAATGGGTGTGTTGTGAGTGAGTAACGTGAAACAGTTTTAAGGGGGGAATGGTCTACCATGAGGCAGTACCTCAGAGAAAGATATTCGAGCAATAGGAATCCCTAGTGTTCAATTGTTTTAAATTTTTTTTTTTCTTCCTAACATTCTCTAGCACTGACTTTCCCTTCCTCACGCTCAGCTTCAAGAAGCGTGGATGTCCCCCGGGAAGGAGAACAGGCAGCCAGCCATCTCTCATTAGTGTGAAACTTTTAAACAAAGATTCATTTGGGGAGTGAATAGAGGAAGAAAACAAAACAAAAAGAATTGTTTTTAAACAAAAAAAAAAGGCGCACTTTCAGCATCATTTGCACTCCCCAATGAAAAGTAAGCTGTCCAACCACTAACTCTGGTGATCCGAAGTATGTCTGTACAGTATGTTGGCTGTTGTACTACGTGGTAGACAGTGAGGATAAAACCCGCGGTATAAATGCATGTTCCCGGCAAGGCTTTGAAAAGCGCCCAGAGCGAATTCTAACTGGGGTAATGAAAGCAGACTTGGAAGTGAAATGGAGCTGATTGTCCTTACTGATTGCCTTGTTCAGTTTGCACTGATACTCTGTAGCATACTTTAATGGGTGTACAGCTGATGTACTCAAGCCTCAAGATACCCCAGAGAAATATTACTCCTGTGTGAGTGAAATATGAAAAGACTGCTTGAGAAGTGTGGGCACTGCTAATCGGGCTACTAGAAGAAATATGAAGAATAGCAGTCCACTTTCAATACTGTGTTTGTTGTAAATAACTAAAATGCCATCACTTTAGTATTTAGATGCTGATATGACTATCTGTTTTTATCCATGTTTATTGTCTGTGTTGTGATGCACGCTGCTTATTTCTTAGTTCATTTCTCTCAGGAAATGAATCTGAGCCATTATTATAAATTACTTGTAAGTGCTATTTCAATCTGATTAGATTTATAACAAAATGGATCCTGTAGACAGAATTTTGCATAAATAAAAGCATTTCTTTCATTCTTTCACTTTCCTACCTACTGTCTTGTAGTAGTAGTAGTTCCTAAAGCAGTTTGATCCAGAGGCTACAGTTAATTGTAATGTGCTTCAGGAGGTCATACAAAAGAAGCATGGAAGGTTTTTCCTGATTATTATTACTATTGTAAAAAATGCTGAACTTACAGGTTTCTTGTTACATTCCCTATATCTTCATGTATAGACAAAAAATATTTTTAAATACGCTTACAGTTTTATTAGCGGCTCCTTTTCATACACACACGTTCAGTACCTGCCACAAAAGTGTCTGGTTTTAAAGGGGGCTCTGGAGAATGGAAGACACTGGAGAATGATGGCCGTGTACCTGGGGAGGGGGAAGCTGGTTACCCTTCTAGCTCTCGTTTTGACCAACTTCATTACTTATTTAACCTCTGTATTCCTCAGTGTCCTCATCTGGAAGGAAAGACTCATTTTTTTTTGTACTTGCATTCCCTGAATGTGTGTGTTTTCTCCTTAATTAGAGATTACAGCATTTTAGAGTTTTATAATAAAGAGGCACTATAGGAGTATGCACCCTGCCTCTGTGGTGCTAATATTGGCAGATACAATGAAGTTATGGTACCTTCACAAGCTAGTCAGCTCAGTCACAGTTACCATTTGTGTGTAGTCCTTCAATCCACAGCAAATACAAGAGACCTTCACTTTCTTGTTGCTGCTGTTACTCTCTGCTGTCAGTGTTGGGTATTACTGCCTTTATTTAGTGATTCTGTTCCAGACAAAGCATGCAATAACATGTTTCTGGTAGTTCTAGCAGGTGGTAATGTTGAAGAATTTGAACAGGTACAAGATAAATAGAATTTGAAAAATAAAGTCACCATATGTTAAAAGTCACAACCGTGTTAAATTTTAAGGATTTTAGTACCTGAGGCAAAGCTTGAAAGAATTGATAGGTTTCTTTCAGCTGGTTTATTTTATATTCTAAGTCTAAAAATATGTGCTTATGTGTAGCGCATGTTCAGGGTAAGCCCTTGCTGGGATAGTTTTTCAAACAATGTTTTTTTGTTTTTTAAACCTGATGATATGTACAAGTAAAAAGAATGCAACTACACATGCCAGTTTTAAGTGTTGCACATAGCTTTCACTTAAGTAGGTAGATTTTTATTCTGCAGGTCAAAGTTTAATACACAAAACATTTTGAGGGGGAAGCTTTTGAAAAAGTTACAACGTAGACTTGACCTGTTTTGTTGTAGCCACGTGAATTCCCCTCTTGTGCCCTTATCTTCACTTTGTGTAGAGTGTTTATAAAAGGTCATCCCCCTTTAATAAACAACAATTATTTATAATTCCCTGTGCTAAGTTCCATTCAATATTTCAAAAATACTAGTTTTCCTGAGACAGATGTGATTCTAAAATAATTACTACTTACAATGAATCCTTTTCTTATCTATGTGTGTTATTAGAATGTAAATATTTTTCTAAACAGCTTTTTAATGTGTATCATGAAAATGTATGATATTGTAATGATTGTGTAGGTATACATAAGAATTTAATCGCCTTTTACATCTGTGTTTGGACTTTGTAACTTCTATCTTGAGACTCTTACTTTTGTGTTAGAATCTGTTATTTCTCACTTGACAGGGTTTTTCTGGAGGCTGGCATACAGAAGTGACTTAAAACCAGACATTGTCTGGTTTGTTGGGCTGTCTACGTGTGAGAGGTCCTGGCTTTTACCTTTAAAGCTTCCACTGACTTCTGTGGCATCACAGCTTCACTCTTGGATGTGACCTGGACATCACTGAAGTTTGTGTACAGAAATAACCAGTTCTCTGTGTCAGTGGCTTATACGCATAGGTGCTGCTTAAATCAGTGGCTTTTGGATAAAAATATGGTTTTGCTTTCTTCTTATTAAAGCACTTACTAGTTCTTATAGAAGTGCTCCATGCCATTAGTTTTAGGCTTTTTTACAGTCTTTCTCAGTGCTGCTGTAGGTTCCTTTTGGGGAGTAGTTTTGACTGCTGTGCAGCAGGTACACTCCTTTGTGCTAGAGTTTGCGTTCCCTGTTTCCCTGCTTAACCAAGGAGGTACCAACCATGGATGAGCAGCTGGGACAAGTGTCTTAATTTCTCTTCCAATTTTGTTTTCAACATAAAAGAAGGGTTTAATTTAAAACAGGAGTTATCCTTTTTCTTTTCCAGCTGCCCTGGAGCATTGTGCCTCTCCTGGTCTCCAAGTTTTCTCTTACTGCTGGAAACTTTACAGTTTTCTACTTCCTGCAGCTAGCTCCAGCCAGTCTTTCTCTTTTTGTTTTTAGTAACACCCTGTTTCTCTGGCCTTGAGTTCCTTTGAATTTTCTGGTATTTCTCATATCATGAGAGTACCCATTTCGCACACCTCTGTGAACCAGGGGACACCCCTATGCCTGTTCTGTCTTCCCTGTCTGTGCAAGAGCAGCTTCCCTGTTACACAGAGTTCTTTGTTCGCTTCTTTAATAGTTTCTCATGTTGTTGAAAATGTGTAATGCATTTTAAATTTTGCAAAAAACAGATGGCCAGAGGCATAAAGTCCAAAGCCACATTTGGTAATAAAATAAGCCTGTGGCAGCAGTAAAAAACATTAATGTATTTAACATTAATTTTCTCTTTGAAAGGTAAGATTGCCTGATAAAACCTTTTATATCAGCCAGTAGAGTCGAAAGACAATGTTTTCCTACTATGGTGAAGTATAGATTGAGTTACAGACTGTTGTGTTGGTTTTCTGATTGTCTGATGAGAACGTATATCCATTGTCTCAGCAATTAAAAGTACCCTTGCATTCAGTAAATTTATATGTAGAGTGAGTGAGTCAGAAGCATAAATTGTCTTCCATGTGTGTCGCTATCTAGTCTGCATGTGTGTTTCTTTAGGACTTAATGCTGCAAAAACCTAAGGTCTGATCTGCTAAAACAGTTGTGAATGTTTTAGTGTTAAATTACGTATGTGTGTCAGTGGTTACAGGACATCACTACCCATTTGTCCCCAGCAGAATAATACTCAGCTGGCATTAGCTTCCACAGAACCATGTGAAAATAGATATGACTGCAGTCATTGTTCAGTGACTTGTTTTGCCTTGTTTTACTCATGCCCAGATTGCTTGTATATATACACACATATGTATATACAATGCTCAGCTGTACTTCACTGCAACTAAATTTTTGCATTCACTGTGGTCATGAGTAAAATAGAGCTAAGATAGAAGGATGGAATAAAAATTAGTAGGTTAAATTTAACCAGGTAAACGAATGGCATTTCTGGTTCTTAAAAATCGTATACATGTGCCAGTTACTTGCACATGTAATATGGTGTTTGGGGGGGGGGGGGGGAAGAGAGAGAGAGAGAAAGTAAGTATGTATCAGTATTGTAATAGCTCTTTTCATTAAAAAAGAAGGGCCCTGGTCAGGTTCTTTTGTTTCTTTGTTTTCTAAAGATAGTCAAAGCCTCTGAAGTATCACATAAATATTTGGTGATTTCACCAAACTGGGGCAGTAAGAAGTGTCCACAAACATGCATTTCAGGAGAGAAAGAGGTCTGTAAGTTTTATGGTACATCCTTGAGAGGAGAATTCCCCAAGAGACAGTCTGTATATGAAAAGTAAATTGACTCCTTTAGGAGATTCTGTAGGAACTGAAGGGACCAAAAACCTGAAAATATAGTAGTTGTAAGGCTTTTTACCATTCCCAGTTCACATCTGGAACCAATAATCTATAATATTGGGAGCAAACCCAGAAACAATGAAAGAAAGCTCCAACCTGAGATACTCTCCTGGGAGGTAATTTCGAGTTTGGAACATAGTCAGAGAAGTGCTTGGCAGAGAAAACAAAGACCATTGAAAGAAGTTTTATGTTGTGTCTCTTGAAACAGAAATAAATTTAATGTACTTAAATTATCCCTTCAGACCTCAGGCTCTGTATTTTCTTTTTCTTTCTTTCTTTCCTGCCCTGCCCGCCCCCCCCCCCCCGCCCCCCCGGTCTGAATTGCCAGAGATTCTAACTACGTATATGAAGTTCATTCTTGTACAGTACTGGTTCACATACTTAGATTGATGTAAATATTTAACAGATTAAGTCAATAAGACTTTTTCATAAGAGATTATAAAAAGTGAGGTAGTGGATGTAAAATAAAATTATGTGGACACTTTTACTTTCAGAGACTTTGAAAAAGTCATTTAAATGCTTTGTCATATTCTGGTTAGGTTATATCCACAGTTTTGTCACAGTGTTTGCTTACGCAAACTGTTTAATGTTTTGACTTAAATGAGAAGAGCTTTGATTTCAGTAGAAGGCGGCAGAGTATCTTCATTATAGAAGGAGGTAAGCTGATCTCGAGGCCCCTAATATGGTGTATAATACATGGGTGGAATTACTGCCAGCAGCCATACAGGACTGTGGTGCGGGAGGGTTGGAACAGTAGCTTTGCCAGTCCCAGGTTCAGTTAAAATACTGCTAATCCTGCTGTGGCAAGGAGTCAGTGCAGTCTGATATTTGAATCAATTGTTACAAGATATTAAATGTTCGCATATTGAGAAAATTACTTCCACTGAAATTGAAACAGGCTTATCCTATTGCGTCTGAACCCTTGGCAACCCAAATAACATGACTATCCAGAAGTTAAACACTTGTGAGATCTTTCTTACAGTACAGGAGGATAACAGTAAGGCATCTGATAACAAAGGGAAGGGAAAGAATATCCTCTAGAGGAGGTCTAGTAGTGTGTGCACTACCAGTGGTATGCAAGCCGTCTTACAATGCGGTATGAATGATGCTTGGACACCCAAGTGTTTTCTTCTTCTCCAGGGAGTAGCCTATTAGTTATTATGATACCAGTGGTGGTACCCACCAAAAATAGGGGAACTGCCTCTCTGAATTATCCCTGCTCTGAGACTTCATGCTTCAGAAGGTTTTGTGTTGGGAAGCCCTTTGAGGAGGAGAAAAGTCTTACAAATTGTTTTAAAAGACTGATTCTAGCCTCCCTAATTGAATATCTGTAAGAGTTATATTTTGCAGTTGTGCCTAGAGTTTACAGACAAGATCAAAGCCTTATTAAACTCTTCCCTCTTTAGTCCTACACACTGAAAAAAGGATCCTTTGCATTGAACAGGCATAGGTGGGAGGCAGATGGAGAAATAGAGGCAGAGATCCATGTTCATGCAGCCAAACAGAGCATGGGAGGCAGATGCATTTGTAGCATCAGGGTTTTTTTCATGAAGGTAAGTCACATTCTTCCTTAACAGTGAGTGAGAAAGCATTTCCCAATGAATGTATGTCTTCAAATTCATACCTTTATTATGATATTGATGAACCTAAACTTAGTTAATTGATTTGTAGAAAGTTACAGGAGTAAGAACACATTTGAAACTCTTGTTTTACTTTTGTGTTCTCTTTCCTGGTAAGGTTTCTAATAATGCCCAGTATTCTTGTCAATAATCTTAGTTCTGTATATCATAAGATGACAGGAGTATTTTTAGGCCGCCATGTAAATTGTAAACTAACATCTCCCACTTATGCATGTGAAATGTACTGAAATGTCAGATGCTTCATTTCTTAGGCTGTCCCAAGTATATAAATGACTATATGTCAGAACCTCCAGAAAGATAATATTCTTGTCAGGCTCTGACTGTAGCCAGAACATGAGAGATGCAAGATTTTGGTAGAAGACAAGATAGCCAAGGATTGGGCAGTAGCTGATGAGATGAATATAGATGTGGCATAGACTGAATCAGAATTTCTGTGTGGACAGGAAATCTTCAGCTCTTCTCCTCCTGGTAAGTTTGAAAACTTCTCGTTGTGGCACTCTGGTCTTGCCAGCTTCAAGCAGTGTGGATCAGAATCAGACGTGGTAGCATACTTACAAGTGTTGGGCTTTTCTTTCACTGTTAGTTTTAAATCCATCATCGAAAAGAAACAGGTGCCTCTCTTCTGCCATGGCTATCCTTTCTCTGATTTTTATAAAATTGGTGACAAGCCACTTGCAGTGAAAGGAGCTTGATTCTGTAAATGTTTGCGGATAAGTAGGTAAATATTTTGGGACATGTTGGTTTTCTAAAAGTGGAAGTTTTATGGGTCAAAGCAAGTATGTTTGAGAGAGATGTTCGTTTTGCTAGACTAGTATGACTAGAACAGGTTTCATTTAGTTGGTACTCAGAGTCCTGCCTTGTTGTTTCATTCTGAGTCATCAAGCAACCAGTATGGATGCTGGAGGCTGGTTAGTCTGTCTCAGTATTTTTCTACTCTGTCAGTGCCTTGGTATTTTGAGTTTGTGAGGTCTAAAAAGGTTTCCAAGAAAGGAGAAAGACCCTTTGTTGAACCTGATGTTGAAATTTGGGCAGTTCTATCAGATGATATCTTTTAGGAGACCATTAATCTTTCAAATTCTAACCTTTGGTTGAATAACAAAAAATGTAATGTTAGGCATAAATTAACATGCCAGCAGTTACATTTGGCAGTCTTTGCACCTGTCTTTGGCCACAGTCATATACAAACATAAAGAGCCTCAGACCTTTTATTCTTAGATCTCCAGTCAGACTAGAAGCAGGCTAAAACTTGTCTGGATTTAAGATGGTAATGATGCGGATGAAGATTGGGAAAAGTCAGATGAAGAAAGAAAAATTAAAAAGAGCAGTAAACTCCCTCTCTATTCCTTGTTCTTCAAAGGCACTTCTGAAAGAAAATCAGATCTTTCTTAGCCTTTTGTGGCTTTGAAATTTGACGCTCCAGAAGGCAATAGTGGGTTTGGATTGTTTTGTAGGAGAAAACAGACAAGGGAAGTCTCTTCCTGTGGCTAGAATTTTCTGCTCTTTAATAATTGCTGTGCGTGTAAATGGGTGGGAAACTCGGGGTTGGGGGGGGAAACTGCAAAACTTTATATATAAAGGCAAAGTTCTTTGAGCAAGAGATGGTGGGGGTTTTGAGGGGTTTGTTTGGTTTGGTGTTTTATTGTGTGGTTTTTTGTTTGTTGGTGGGTTGTTTTGTTTTTGGTTTGTTTTTTTTTTTTTCAAGAATAATCTGCAAAGCTAGAAATGATAACAATTAGTATTCAGAATTGTTGTAGTAGTACTTAAAGGGTTGGTCAGGTCCCAGTGGTTTAACTATTGTGCAGTCTCACAGGCTTTGTACTGAGAAGGTGAAAAGGGAATGGGAAAGTAATAAACATGCAGATTGAATAAACAACATATAGCAGTAAATGTTGTAAGAGTTACAAGATAACGTCTTTTCATATGGCTTATGAGGATAGGTTAGGCCATAGACCCCGTATCTCTCTCCCGGGCATAAGGAAAGAGCAATGTTCCCACTGCTTCCCTTTAGATTGAATTTGTCTGTCTTCAGAACTCGTTGGCACTTAGTATTATTTTTGGTATCATATTGTTGTAGACTGAAGAATTTCCCTTCAGCCAGAGATCTTACTATGACCTGTTAATGGAAAATGTAAGGTATTTAAGTTGACTGAGAGACATAGGTCTTTTCTTGGCTGGCTGCATCATAACTGGGAACATGATAAAGAGGATCTAACTATGTTGGTGTTAATGCACATTGGACTTGCCATAGCAAAGTAATATATACAAGAGATAGTGGATTTGCCTGCATGGTGTTTTAAAAGTGTATTAGTGTAAGTACCGGTTTTCCTATTACTTGGCGCTCTCAACTCTTTTTAAATACCAAATTCACCATGGACTTAAATAATTAGAACACATAGACATGATAATATTCCTCCTCCTTTTTCTTGCCCTATTTCCCTGTATCTTTCCTTTCTTTTCCTCCCTCATTTTTGAAACAAACAAGGAGATTAAGTACCAAAACTCCATTAGTACAACATTGCAGCTGAGAATGAAATTGTCAGGATGGCTGCTTATGGTTCCCACAACAATCATAACTAGGGTAAATTGCACATATGTATTAAGACATAAAACATAAATATAGCAATATGGAATATTCCTTATAACACATTATGCATGCTGTGGGAGCCATCACTTTGAAAATCTTGACTTCTGTGTTTTTAAAATATCTTTTGAAATGTAACATTAATGTATTTTTTTTTTTCCTTTCGCATGTAAATTTTTTTCTGTGCCCACTGGTGATAAAAATCAGGTCATGAATGCCATCTTGGTATCCATGTGAACTCTGCATAGCAACCAGTCCTTCTCCTTCATTTAATGTTTTTGCAATGAAAACTGATACAAGAAGAAATAAATAACAGCATGCAGTGAAATGAAAAGTGTAAAAACAGTGAGCTCCCATTACGGCCACATTACATCTCAGTAAGTTCCAAATGATCTCTGATAAATGTTTTTAGAAAAACAGATTGAAATATTACTTTCTTGGCTTACAGCCACGTGTAAAGGGATACTTAAATTACATTTCTGTTCTGCTGACTGGTAAGTGTGATACCATTTTGCAATCTAGCCGACCTTTGATTCTTGTACTGTCGTACAATTGACAGTTCCTGTGCCAAGGCTACACCATGTAAATGTCAGGAGGTTACTAAAACCCCAGTTTACTTACTGGGCAGAAGTAAACGCAGTGATGGCTGAAGCTAACATCACCAAGCTGCTATGGCAGCATAACAAGCCTTGCTGTGTTCACTAGTCCAGTGGTGGGACTCCTGGGCTGTCGTCATCTCCTTTTAGCCTGCTTCCAGTCTCATCCTTCCTTGATCCTGTTTGATTTGGTTCTGATGTTTGAATGTTTTAGCTGTCAGCCAAATGAAGACTTTCATATGTAACTTACAGGGCCAGGAAGATTGACCTGAAACTAGTCATGCAAGGGTCTGATTATTTCTGCTCATTTGAAGAAGATAGCTCCACTCTCTATGTCAGTGCTTCAGGCTTTCTACCATCATCCTCTTCTTACGACTCTCACTGAAATCAAGAGGAGTTTGCATGGAGCAGCAGGATAGTTTGTAATCAACAGCAGGGTAGTACATTTACAATGATTTTGTTTAATTTACTATAATTGGAGTTGAAGTGCAAAAATCCTGTTTAGTTGTATCTTATTATGATAAGAAGTTGGAATTTTCATAAGGGTCTGTGATATTTTGGTGTCCAGCTTTCCTTGGAGGTTAATGAATATTTAAGAGTCTTTATTGTCCTACATTTTGAGCAACTGCAGTTTAATGTTGATTAACAAAATGCTGATAGGACTTTTACAGTTTTAATAGAGATTTGGTTTTGCCCTTAAACATACATAGCACATTCTTGTCTCATTTTGGCTGGTGACTTGTTTCCTGTATTATGGTAGCTCTAAGCAGCTCCTGTCAAAATGTGGAGGATGCTGGATAAACACAGATTAAAAAGTGTTTCCCTCATCAAACAGGACGCAATCCACTTCATTTTGTAATTCTAGTTAAAATGACAAATTAGACTTTAAAATCATGGTGTTACCTGAAATATTTGAAAAACAGCTACACCTTTTCATGGTTTCACAGGTGTTATCTTTGCAGCTGCTGATAATCTTGCATTGGTGTTGGAAGATGTCCTGTGAGACAGTAGCTCTGACAGCCACAACTTCAAGACTCCTTGCTTATAGGTCAAGATGAGGTTGACTGTTAATAAAACCAAATATTTTTATGGTCATATACTAGCAGGGAGGTCCTAACTTGTATGTTTGTTTTCCATGAGCTGACTGTCTAACTTAGCAGCTCTCTTCAGGAGAACCAAAATTCAGAAGAGGGGTAGAAAGAAGAGAGAAATATTACTGTTCTTTGGAGTTTTATCTATTTAGTTGTTCTCTGACACAAAAAGTATCCCTTGGATATAACACTTACTGAGATCATAGGCTTGAGGTGGGTTCAGATCTCCATGCATGCCGGAGTTCCTGAGATCAGGGCTTTTCTGGCACAAGTCTCAACTTGAGACAAACCTAGCTTTGGTGGTGGTGTTTAGTTGAGCCTTTAATATATTGGACTGCATGGTGTATTTATATGAGTTGCTGGTGGGCCTGTTCTTGGTCCTTCCTAAATTATGGAAATTTCCTAAAGATAAGTTATTTAGATATTTAGAGGACAACCTTTACTGTGCCCGCAAGTTTTCTGATTCATTACAACTATGGACCTACTTCAGAATAAATTACAGCACTGAACTTACTGCTAGATACTTTATTTTTTGAGGTATGCAACAGTTTTATTAACTTTCTTTTCTGTTGCACTTTTAGGGGAAGAAAATGAAACTTGTCAGGTTATTCTGTATGTATTGTACATGCATATAAAAGCCAATGCTCATCTGTAAGAGCTGTGAAAATCACCTATGCAATGTAGAAACCTAGGCAATAGCAAAAGGAAAAAACTTCAGCCCAGTTAATCCTGTTCAGCAAAAAGAAATACAGCCGACATTCTGGAAGTCTGAATTTTAAGAAGATGGAGAACATTGCTCAGAGATACAACTATTTTAATTGAAGTATTTTTGGAAAATAAGTAAACTCTTTAAGGCAGCTGAAGCTAATTGCAAATAGATTTTGTTATAAAATTATTCTTTCAAGTCCTCCCTTAAGTTTGCTTTAAGATATTGCCATAACCTTTATACTGTCAGGTGATTACTCATTTAGTCACAAAGAGAAATTCCTTATGGTAAGAAAAGTTTTGGTATTTTAGACTGGGATTTTTTTCATTTCTATAATGGGGTGAAAGATTTCACTCCATCATACAGATTTGTTTGAGAGTCATGCGTTATTGAAAGTCCAGTGATTCTCCAGCAGAGTTGCTAGTGTGTGATTATTTAAACTTGCTCGTGCTGGTATCTGCTAAAACTTGGAGTATCTGTAAGCTTGCTTATAGTCGGCACCTATATATAATAAGTCCCTGGGTGTTTTAACCACATTTTGAAATGGAGCATATTTACTAGGGATTTTGTGGTTTGGGGTTTTTTGGTTTGTTTTAATTAATACTTATAAACCAATTTGCATAATTGTTTTGTGTGATTTTGAGATATTGTAGCACTTATAATAGTGTTTGTGGAATAGTTCCTTTGCTTTATTCTTCTGTATGAAACTGCAATTTTCCCCTCTTTCCCTGTTTTCAGTGTTTCAAATTGTACAGCAGATACAGGTTTTTAACGAATATTCAGTCAGAAGATTTGTTTTGCTATAGAGTATGTCATAAATTAAACAAAACATACAGTAAGCTAGGTTTACTTCTTTTATTGTCTTTTGCAGAAAGTTCTCAGGCAGATAATTTTTAGTGTCAGAAGAAAAGACAAGGGCATAAATTCTTGCCATTGCACTTTGACATGTTACAATAAAACATGCAAAGGATAAGGTCTTTTTTTATTAGGAACAGTGATTTGCAAGAAGGATCGTAGTTCCTCAGAGCTGGACTTACAGTGACAGGAATGGTATTGACTTGCCCTTTCTTGTAGTTGTGTCATGTTTCATCAGCCTTTGAAATTCTTGAAGGTATCAAAATAAATCCTGAGGCTCAAATACCACAGCATTACATATTAAGAAATATTGTCCAAACAGATTTTGTTTCACACAAAATGATGGTTTCAATTCTTGCAAGGGGAGGGTCAGCCTAGACTCAAAATATGATTAAACAGGTGAAAAATACTTCATTCACAGGTGGACTTTTTTAAATGTGTAGAGGGGGGGAAAAAAATCACTGGATTACGTGGCTGAATACTACTAAAACATTCATAACCAGCCAATATGAAATTTTAGTTAAAGAATTTAAGGCAACTGAAGTTCCAAAGTACTCATTAAATTCTGAAATCTTAGAGGTACCTTCTTGAATTTTTATGAAAGCCTTTTGGTTTTTCCAAAGACTATTAAATGAAGGTCCCACTGAACAGTCTTGTTTAAGGTTCAAGCTGGGACCCAAGCCTGGAAATACATCTTTGCTTTAAAGAATCTGTAGCGTAGAGCTGTCTTTGATATATATCAGTTTGTCGTAGTTGGTTAAGTCCTACTGCCTCCATTTTTCTTCTTCAAATTTCATAAAATATATTCTCTACCATTTCAGTGTTGTGCTTTATAATCATATTTTTGTTTACTCTATGATACTGAGCAAAGCAATGAAAAAAATGTGATGATATGGCCATTCTGCAGTGGAAATTGAGGATATTACAGACGATGGAACATCGGTCCTGCACTTCTCTCCTGTAATTTAAATCTCAGTATTTTTAGATTGTTGATGTAGTTAGTGGTTTCTAGTGCCAAGTAAGACAGATTGTTTCACAGCAGGTAAACACAATTTTGGATATTATAAAAGTTTTCTTAAAATCATATTTGAACTTGTGGAGACTTCAATTTGTATAACAAGATTTAAAGTATTCAAGAAAACCCTCACTGTTTTTCTGATTGTTTTTTGAATGTCCTTTTTGATTAAATATATATATATTTTTCTACTTTAAATTTAATAGGACATATTCCTTGGAGACATTGGCTTGAATATTTGATTTCTGCTGTGTATTCATTGCTCTCTTTTATTAGTTCACGTGTTATGAAGCTTTCTGGCTAGGCATATGTGGAGTGGCCAATTACATTTTTAACAAAACTGCTTAGCGCACTCTCATACATATGTCATAATTTCTTCCCTGAAAACCACAAACAGACATCAAAACACTTTTTTCTGCCTTTTCTTTTGTTCATAATGTCACATGGAGCCTGGAATTACCCACTGGAAAAGGCAAACACAATGCAGAAACCACAGGGTTTCTGGCAAGATACTTTCAGAAGCCAAAGCTGCAAATCTATGAACTGGCACTGCTGGTTCTGTAAACCTGGGTTTCTGCCTTTTCTCTCTTGACTGTTGTAACTGCTTTTGAAGAGGATTTCTTCCTCTTGCTGGCTATTAGGGCAATAGTATAAAATACATGATTGGTATTTTATAGTTGGATTTTTTTGTTTGTTTCTTCAGGAATTGATTGCAATGTCTAGTATATTTTACTGGTGCTGCTCATGAGGAAATGTGATATGTATCAGTACATATCTGAAGATGAGTTTTAACATAGAGGGGGAATCTCTAACAATATTTATAGAGATGGCAAGGGAATTTACAAAAGATCTAAACATTGATTTATTTGTTATTTCTACAAGTGAGCATAAGCTGAGGATATTTGGCACTTAAGTGCTTGGAGCATTGCACAGAAATATGTAATGGTTTCATTCGCTCTTATAGCATGCATTTAATAATGAGCCATTTTAACTTCTAATTTATATTTATAATTGGCATTTTTCTTTTTTCTTTTGAAACCATGGCAATATACAACACTGAATACAATCCATAGCATGCTTAAGGCTTCTTTTTGTAATGTGTGGTATTTACTACTAAACTGCATTGCCTGAGACCAGCCAAAATGGGACCAACAAAATGGGATTAACGTATTTACACAAAATACAAATATGCATATATTAAAATGAAAAAATATATAAAATGTATTATTTTTATATAACTATATAGTCATATCTCTTATATGTGTTTATAATTTCTCTGTCATATTAGGACAGTAAGATAACGTCTCTGCCTTAATTTTCTTTTTCTTCAGAAGGGCTTCAAACAACGAGAAAACAGGGGGATGTGGATCTAACAAGAAAAAGTAGTCATTCTCAGGAGATTCAAAGATTTAAAAACATATGTCCAGATTTGATTGCAAATTGCAGAAATCCTGTCTATATCTCTTGCAAGATTTTAGACAGAATAGTGGTGTCTAGCAGAATAAGCCTGCTTGATGAGATTTTTGTCTACGTAAACTGTTCTCGCTGGACGTTGCTCTCCTAAGTCTATTAATATGCAAAAGAAGCCATCAACTAAGCATTTGTGTTCCAATACATTTTCTCATAAACACAATCAAGAAGAAATTTTAAGAGTGTTCCTATGTTGATGAAGATAAATTAATAAAATAATATATTAAAAATCATAAAATAATCTTGTACTGGGAACCCTCAAAGGGTCTAGCTTTTGTTGCCTTTGGTAGAGGAGACGAGCTATAACTATACAAGTTGGTTGGAATATGAGCTTGGAAAACTTACTCTGTATTAAAACAAACTTGATACCAATTGTCTTTGAATATGGAGAGTATAATTGCACAATTTCTGAGCAGTAAAGTTAAATGGGGGGAAATATCTCATAATGTTGTGGGGTTTTTTGTTGTTTTTTTAAACCTTATATACATTTATAGCTTGCTGCCTTTTTTTTTTCTCTGGAAAGAAGAATTTTTCTTTAGCTGCAGGCTAGTTTTGTTTCAGAAAATGGTATTAGGACAAATAGGAATAGCTACTATGTTTAATTCCAGTAATCAAAAGAGACTTTTAGAGGGAAATAATGTGGTGGTTTGGTGTGTGTGGTTTGTTGTGTTTTTTTTTTTTCTTTCAGTTCTTATGTGAAAGCTTTTTGCTGTTTTGCAGATGATGTTTGTCCACTAAGGCAATTCTAGTGGTTAGGCGCAGGTCTGTTTCATCAGCATAATGCCGCTTGCTGTTAGCAATTATTTTCTTTCAGGGTTTGCCAATTAAGCTAGCGCTAGTGAAAATGCACCTAATTTGTCAAGAAATGGCAGGATGAAATATAGGCGCCATTATATAAATTGGGAAGGAAAAAATTGGGAAAAGCATATGTGAGACTCAGTGATGCTTGGTCCATTCCTGCAGCATTTTCTTCTGGTTATACCTCCATCCACCGGTGATATTGGAAGAAATGTAAAGCAATTGGTCGTAAGTTATGGGCCGTCCCATGTCCTGAGTATTATGTATTTAAAAAAAAAAAAAATTTCTTTGGGAGAAGCTGCCTAGAAAGTTTTGTGCAAAGAATATGTTAGTAGTGTACAAAATTGTTTTCTTTGTTTTGTTTAGGTTTTTTGGGTGTGGGGTTTTTTTGTTTGTTTGTGGTTTTTTTGTGGGGGTGGTTGGTGTTTGTGGGGTTTTTTTGTTTGTTTTTTTTTTGTCCTCCTTGGACTCAGCTTGTTCGTGTTTGGCACAATTGGTTATTAGTGAATGAGGCATGATGGCTTAGCTGGCCACTTGTTTATTACCTGCAGTGTGCTTAGACTGAATTCTTCAAAGGCATTTATGCTTAAAATGCAGACTCGTGGTGCTTGGGTCTTCTAGTAAAGACCTTAAGCTTTAGGAGGAACTGAGTAAAGAAATAGGTTAAGTTGAGCTTATAGTTCCTATGTGTAAAGCAAAATGGACTTAATCTGTGGTTACCTGAGAGGATAGAAATGTCAAAGAGAAGGCATTGAAGGATAGCTTGATTTAGAGAAACAAAACAATGTTTCAAGAACTCCTGCATTAAACTAAAAAATACATATATATTTTGTTCAAACTAAAAGGAATGTAAGCTATATATTATTTCAGATTCCATTATCTATAACAGTGTATCACTGTGTACCACAAACGGCTTGTATTTTCTCACACAGACTGTGCTGGATACCTGTATTACCACCACTTCAGTCTATGGCAACTCCCAGACTCTGCAGTAGCTCTGATTGCCCTCAGCGCTGCTGAGACCCCTCTGTGGGGAACCCAGGCTCATTTATGCTGTGTTGTTGATCAGTGTTTCATACTGAAAAGATAGTATTCCTTCTGGGATATCCTTATGATGTTCACTGTCTTTAAACTGGTTTTAGTGTTTGTGAAAACAGAGCTCCTCTAGTGCATTCACCACTGTGCATCAATGGGTGAAGGAACGTCTGTCTGCACAGAGTGCAGTCCAGGTGGAGGAAGAGGGTGAGAGAGATGTAAGGAAATGTTGAAGCAGACTGTCAATGATAAAAATTAGACTAGATGTAGATAGTAATGGAAATGGTGTACACCTGTTTAACTGGTGATTAAAAGGAATTGCCTTCTTTATGTCTCCTCATTATTTGCTGTTAGGTTTACAAATATTTACCATGGGAAGAGAGAACTACCAAGAAATCAGGAAAACTATTTAAAATGAGGAACAACTATTGGCACAAGAAGAAAAATATACAAAGTATTTGATGTCCTGCCAAGGCAGTGAGGTTCTTGAACATCCTTACAGTAAGACTACTAGAGCATCCTCCCTAGATCCCCTCTAATTCTAAAACAACGCTGTCGGTCTTTAAAGAGGACTTTGTGATACAATTATCTTTGATAGCTGAGAAATAGACCTGATTATCTGGGAAGATCAGTTTCAGTCCCCCTTTCTGTTTGAATTGTGTATTTGCCTATGTTGGCTACTCTTGTCATCACAGGATTTGAGGAAAATTTCTTTTGTATATTGCAAGGAGACTTGTGTGCGTTGAAAGGATGGCTGGGAACCACTGTGTCTCTGTGTTTGGAGTCGCAGGAGCTGTGCTGTTTTCTGCCACTTAACAGACAGACCAGTGAGTTTAATGACTTTGATTTTAGGTAAATTTGTCAGGTTTATGTCTGGGAATGAGATACAAATTGGCATGTTTGAAATGCACAAGGCTGTGTTGAAGGCTGGGCTAAAGCAAACAACTCATTGCAAGGGTGCCAATTTGTACACCTGATTAGCTTGTTAAAAGTTTGGGTGTTACTCTGTTGCTAGTAAACTTGTGTGATTGACATTTATTAGCCAGATCACTCAAAGCCTCATATCTTTTCATGCTGATCCTGGAAGACTTCAAATGGTCATCATGACAGATAAAAGAGCATTTTTTTTGAGCCTTTTCTTAAGTATTAAAATAAAACAGGCTCTCCCTATAGGCCATATATATTTCTCTTCCCGGGTAAAGCTTCTAGCTTTGCAGAAATACAACAAGCTGGAGGGAACATCATCGTTATTACTTGGCTGAAGATGGTGACATTGACATGAGGTCTTCTGACGGGGGATTAAAGTGGAAAATATTGGTGGCAATCCGTTAGGAACAAGAGGATCCCTTTGAAAAAAGGAATCGGGTGTAAACCACAAAAAATTGCTTTGTTTCTTTTTTGTTTGTTTGTTGTTGTTGTTAGACTGTTCTCATCCCTGCTGTAATTTGTAAATACTGGATTTCACATGCAGATTGGGAGGAAAGCTAGTGCTATTCCAAGATAGAGGCTTCAGCTGGGATGCTGCTCCTCATGTCATCTAGTTGCCTCTTTTAAAAGACAACTGGTTGTTACATAGGATCTGAAATCTGATCCAATGTATTTCAGTCCATCCTGTTTTCATCAAATTTGAGCACTATTGCCGCTGGTTGTTGTTTGCTGGCCTGCTTAAGGTGGGTCAGTGACCTCTGTGCTGCTGCTTGTACACAGATGCTCATGTTTCTACAACTCCTGGAAAAAAAAAAAATTGCATCTGCTGACAGTCTCTGTTAAAGTGCCAACAGTAAATGAGTCTAAAGAACCTTTTACAACCTTTTACCTGCAAAGGTCTGTGGCATGTAGGAGCAGAAAATGTAGGCAATCACTATGTCTATTTTTGTAGTGATGATGGAGAGGGGACAAAGTGAAGACAAGAGGAGGTGGGAAATAAAATAAGGCTTCAAACATTTCCTTTAAAAATATTTTTTGCCCTTGTTTTTTAAGGTTTAGTCTTCAGTCTTTTAACAACCAGTGAACTTGTAGGATTTCACAGCCTTAATTTTTATTTTATTTTAAATTTTTTTTTTTCATACTAACGCATTTTGGTGTGAGAGCTGGCATGGATTTTACCCTGCTATGCTAATACGCAGCAGCAAACTTGGCTTCCAAGTGCAAACGTGTATTTTGGTGGGAAATGTGGGAAAACAGTGAGAAGAAGCACACAGTACCACCTGTCAAATGGTGTAAGTCCTGGAGACTAGGACTGGCAACTGAGTAGTAGTGTATTCAAACTAAAACTCTAGGGTTTATTTTACTTGCCTTTTTTTGGGTTTGGTGGTGGTAGGTTTTTTTTTTGTTGGTTGGATTTTTTTGTTTGTTTGGTTTTTTTGTTTTGGAACAGTAGGTTTTATATCCTGAAGATTTTCTTTGAAGCCACCACAGAGAGTTGAAGCTTTTATTTTCAGTGTGAAACCTGAGATTTTCATAGATTTGCTTGATGGTAGGAACTGGAATTTTTAAGTAAATGTCAAATAACAGGAAGTTTATGCTTTAAGCCACCAGAGTTTGGCAACATTAAGGGCTGTGTGTACTGATAATATTAAGGTAATGCCATAGTCCACTTCCAATGGTTTCCAGTAATCTGATGAGTTAGTTAGCAATAATGAGTCAAAGCTATCTTTATACGTATGGGTGAAGTATATATCACATAGTGGAAATCATGACTGACATCTCTACTTCCAGCTCATGGGCTCGTACCTGCGAGCCATTCACGTGAGTGGAGAATCGCTATGGGATGAGAAGGATCCTGATGTGTAGGTACTGCCAACATCAGCCAATTTGCAGTTATGGGAGTCATTCAAATGATTTTACCTCTATGCCTAACAGCTTTATTTGGAGAAAAAAAACTTGGGTTTCACTCTGGCAGGCTTCAATCCTGCCTGCTGCTGCTGCCTGCTCTTGGTTAAGAGTATGCTATTTGGCCTTAAAGCCTGCTCATCTTCTCTTCTGAGAGAGGACATGTTGATACTTACTGGGAGCATAAGGATCTCAAAATTCCTGCTTTGATGGTCCTTTGAGACCATCAAAACATTTCCTGATACATAATACAGAAAGGGCTTACTCTCCTGTGGTAGGCTCTTAGGGTTTTGTCAGATGTGTCTCTGTTTAATTTCAGTTGATGATCAGCTATCAGATGTTCATTAAGGAGGGCTTTCTAATGTCTTTGCTCATTTTTCTGTTCTGTGTTTTTTTGACAGCTCTTCTTCTGGGTATAGTTTTTAAACTTTTGCATTAAATTAAGTGTATTCCTTACCACAGACTTTTATTGGAATCTACGTGGTGTGTGTTGTATGAACGTATGAGACCATACGCGCCTTCTTCCATCCCTTTCTCTTTGAGCTCTGGCAGTAGCTGCTCAAGCTCAGTAGTACCCTCAGCTTCTAAACTGAAAATCCTGTTAATGAAGAAAGCGATTTAAGGAAAAAAAAAAAAAAAGCACTTCCATCCCACAGTGTATGCTGATCAGCTGGTGCTTATAAATTCTGTACAAACATTATATTTCCATTAAAGTGGTTCTATAAATGGCTTGGTGGGCACTTGTATTTCCTGTTGCATTGCGGTGTGCGATACTCAAGTTGCTTTAAGGAATTAGAGGCTGAAATTTTGCCGCAAGCTCCTGTAGACCGCTTCTAAGATCCCGACACCCCTATGAAATTTTGCTCGCTTGCAAATAAAGAAGGTGGGTTTTGCCTAGCAACAAGCTTTGCGGTTTCTACCTGAGGATCAAAACCACAAGTGCGTTTGCTCAGCCTTTTGCGTCACTTTGGTACTGAAGGTTTTGACAGTCAAATCATCGCTGACATTTCTGTTGATGTGCAAGAAAGAGAATAATCCAGTATGTTTTTCCATAGCGGTGCTGTCACTGCAGGACTGACAATAGTAGAAAGTGCATTCATCACTGAGTAACCAGATATCCTGGAAACATGTGAGAAAGAGACGTATTTTTCAATCAAAATGTCTCACCCTTAATGGCTATTTTCTGACTGATTCCTTTTTGCTATTTATACTCCCCCCTGAAGTATTATACAGAAACCTGAGTCCCTTTGAAAACCCACCCAAACAACCAGAAGTGTATTTTACGTATTGTAGTATGTAAATGATTAGTCATCACTTGTAAATTGCCTGATGGAGGAGGAGGAAATTTATATTGAGGGAAGCTGAAGAGCTCGATTGTGACTGCTATATGTCTCAGTTCTTCCTGACTTTTTCCCCCCCAAGAGGATAATTAAGAAGGATTTAAAAAAAAAAAAATCATCCCAAGAAACATTGTCATTGCGGGTTTGAAAAATGGTAGCTGCACACTGTAAGCTTATTTTCCACTTGCTTGTATTTTCTTGGGGAAATTTATGGGTGGTTTTTGTTGTTTTAATTTAAGAATCTGTGGTCTTTTCGTACATTGCCAATGAAAAAATGTTGTTGGCATCAGAGATTTTAAGTGTAACAATATGGGGAACTTAGTTTATGAAGAAATATGTCTTTGGTAAAGCATGATAAGATTATGTTGAGCATCTATGGCACAAGACCAGAAATGCTGTTTACTGGAGTCTTGGCAGGTCTCTTCACTTGCTGGATGATACCCTTTGTTTGGTTGGTTTGTTGTCTGGTTTTTGTTTTGCTGTGTTTTGTTTGTCTTATGAATAGTTAATTCACAACACATGGAAACACAGAAGAATCCTGAAATAATTTTTTTGTGTCCTGATTTTGGTATAGATATCTATTTCTCAGTTAGTTTTGGAGGGTTTTGATTGCAATGGTCTATCCCCTGGCTGGCTTTTTTCCAGGTGAAACTGTAATGCACTATATTTCCTTGGGGTTTTTTTGGTTTGTGGTTGGTTTTGGTTGAATCCACCTCCCCCCCCCCGCCCCTTTCGGAATTGTGAGGGAAAGGGTTAATGGAAGATGGTTATGAGGAAAGGTTTTTCAGTCAGTGGTTTATTCACTCTTTTCTCTCTGAGTATTGGCTCCATGAAATACATTTGCATGTGGTTGAGTGCTTAAGCATAATTTTCCATATTGTTCCTCCACTCCCATCACAATCCTGTAAGTATGTTTGCCAATGAGATAAAATTTCTGAAAATGTCTTGCAAGAAATACCAAAAAGCGAGTGGGAAGACTTACTTTGTACAGCCGTACTTTGTATTGCTCTGTACAAATTAAGTGGTTTGAGGAAAAGAAATATTTTTATGTATATAAATTTGCAGCTTGGCAGTGGTCGTTTATAGAACTGCCTGCTGGTCTCCTCTGTGTGCCTGAGCTCCCGGAGAGAGCAGGACTTGATTTTTGTGAAAGGCTAAATTCCATTTCTGGTGCTTGAAATTCAGCTCTTTTAATGTGGTGAGTTCCAGTGTGCTGCCACATACTGTACAGCAATTGTAACCATGTGCCTCAGAAACAAGGAGTCTGATATGAGTGAGATAATTTTCAGCCCCCCCCCAAGTAGCAAGATACATGTTTCCTCCTGTTTTGCTGGTTTTGTGTATCTGGAATAATTGCTTCAACCATGATTCATGTGCAAGCCTTGAGAAAGAGGTGCCTGTTATATCAAGACAGTTCGGCACATGGCCATGGCTTGTAAATCAGTCCGACTCATCCCAATATGCTCCTTTTCTGTCAGATCAGCTATTCAGCTGGCAAAGACAATCCTGATGAAAAGCATAAATTGCATCGCTGAGGCAACTTTTTCTTCAGGTTTATTTTCCAAACCGTAACCTGGAGATCTCCTTTTTTTTCCTCACACAGTGCCTCAAAAGAAAGTTGTTTGTTTTTTTTTTCTGGTGGCCGTTGTTCGGGGAATAGGATTTCTTCCTTCTCCTCCTCCCATTCTTGATCATTTCAACTTTTATTTGGCTTATTATATGAACATCTCGATTCACTACCCTGGCAAAGGAGAGGTCCCTTTCTAAAAGCACCCACCTAGCTTCTTTTTCAGTAGTGTTTGACTATTGAAATTTTAATTGGAGCAGAAGCCGTAGTTAAAAAGCAGGCAAGTCCTTTTTCCTCATACCCTCATTGATTTCTGTTGAAGCAAACAGATGAGCTTATATATAAATATGTATATATGCTTTTTTTTAATGAAAAGTGCTGGAATTCACTAAAAAAGGTTAAAATTGAAGTGACTAATCTTCAGTGCATAATGCAATTGTTAATTTTAGCTCCTTGCGTAGGAGCTGTTATGACTTGAACAGCCGGCTCTAGCCTTCATTAGAGAAGAAGCAGGCAGTTTTGAGACAGGTGGAGCTGGATCAAGCTGTGAAAGTGATTTGCTTGAAGCTGGTCATTAGTGTTAGAAATCTGGTCCTATCTATTGCATCCTTAACTTGTGCCATGATCATTACCGTTGTTATTATTTACTTTTCATCTTTTTCCAGGTTGACTATGATCCGTCAAACCCTCTGAAGGACCAGCATGGAGATTGGCACTCTGAACTGCTAATGGGGACATGGGACTCACGTTGTCGTTGATCATTTGTGTGGACTTAACCAGCGAAGAGCAACAGAAGACGTTAGAAAGACAGTGGGAATTATAGCAGTTTTTCAGGTAAATGGCTTCTTTGGTGCAGCTGATAAACTATGAGTGTAATTGCTTTTGTGAATACTGTATAATCACGTAGATGAGCTGCGGGGGTAATATGCCTGTGAAGAACTTGTGGATGCATGTGCGTTTCTTGATGTAAATCCTTAACAAATTAAGGGTTGTTTAACAGACCAGTTTCAGGTCTTGCCATTCATCGTGTTTTGAATTTTTAGCAAAGCGCTTCAAGTTTCAGTTGTAACTGCAGAATAGCCAATACATGGGACTTCCTGGGGAGGGCGGTGGGAGGAAGGAGAACAGCTTGAAGCTTGACTTGGCTTACTGTGAGCTAATTTGTGAGCTTCGTATTCCAGTCGGTTTATTTATGAACTGTGTAGCTTCATTTCTCGTGAAATCCACAATCCTTCTCAAATGGGAAGATGATGTAAGTAAGGTTTTATTTTATTTGCTTACAATGTCAAAACAAAAGCAAAAATTCGAAGTAGTAAGCTTTTAAAACTCAGTAGGTCTTATTTTTTCACTTAAAACATAGCTTAAAAAACATGAAGGTAAGTGCTATCAGATCTGTTGAATGTTAAGTACAAGCTGTAAAAAGAAACATGGCAAAGCGTGGTTTTGCTTAATAGCCACTGTGTCATTGCTGAGAGGTGGCAAGGTATTGCAAAATACCCTTTCTGAAATAACTCCCTTTCTCAACTGCAGTTGTTTTTCCTGAAGATACTTCTTAAGCCAAATGGATGGGGAAAGAAAAGTTAAATTATTCATGAGTCTCATTTGACAATTGATCAGTGGGGGAGGCTTCAAGAGGGAGCGGGGGGAGGGGGGGGGAGAGAGAGAAAATAATAATAGGCTTTAACTTTGAAAAGCCTTTAAAGCTTCTGTACAACAACCCATTGTGAGCTGAGAGTAAATGCAGTTCAGTTAAGATATCTTTATTAGAAATACCTGCCAAGGGCTTCCTGTAGGATTTTCATAGTGCTGGAGAGTGACATGGGGTTTGGGAAGAGGCTTATGATTTTAATAATAGAGCTGTCAGTTTGATGCCTGAAAACGTTGACCCTGAGAGTTTTATTGCCAAATTTAGATTTCATAGTTATATTGAATTATTGCCTCTTCGAATATATATGTATTTTTTTAAACTGGTAGTGGGCACTATGGGCTTCTGCTATGTACAAAAACCACGGTTGGGTGCCAAAACCAGTGTTGTTGCTCATGCTTGGTTTTTATTTCTTTTTTTGTTTTGTTTGGCTATTCTTTTATTAAAAAAAAAAAAAAAAGGGGGGGGGGGGGCGGGAATCTAGAGGAGGGGAGCACTGAGGTGCTAGAGACCTGCAAGTCTGGATGGGTCCTTCCTGACTGGTGCTGCTGAGCTCTGTAGCAGAGAGTCCCTCACCATCCCTGCCTGCACCTCTGCACTCCCGCGGCTGGGCTGGGAGAGACAGGGCTGGGGAGTCGCAGCACCTTAACTTAAATCAGCTCTCCAGCAAGACTGTGTAGATCGGAGCTCTGCTTGTTTAACCTGACACAGTTCTTCTGTTATCCAATATTGTCAGTTCAGTACATCTCTTCAGCTGGGACATACATAGCTTTCCACTCCTGAGCTGCATATTTTGGTTTGTTTATCAAAGGAAATTAAATTACTTGGGAATTAAAAATAAATAAATAAAAATTCACCCCCAGTGTTTTTTTTGTGTGTGTGTTTGTGTCGTGATATCTTGACCTTTCAGGTCACCAAATCTTGTTATTTTAATTTCTGTCTGGAAGAATGTCTGAGCAAGGTAAATTGAGCCAGGAGACAGCAGAGGAAGCTGCGAAAGAGCAGGAGACTGCCATCTCCGAAGCAAACCCAGACAACTGTATCCTTAATAAATCTGAAAGCTTGGAAGTAGAGGAGAAGGAAGAGAAGCTCAGCGATGCCAAGACAGAGCTGCAGGTAAGATGGGAATAGTGAATGGGCATGTTAAATATCAATGTGTTACCATTGCCTTTCCATTTCTATGATCTCTTTCATTGCCTATGCTTCTCCTGTTTTTTCTCTCGTAATTTTGAGACTGTTTCTGTTTTGTTTTGTTTTTAATTTTTTTTATTTATTTTGGGTCCTTTTATCTCCCTATAAAATAAATGCTGTTATTTGTTATACCTTTCAAGCTCTTTAGGCTGCTGTCCATGTTATTAATTTTTCTGAGAAGTTAATTCCTAGACGTCTGTGTTAAAGCTGGGTGAAATATTTGACTGTTTTCCCTCTTTGGGGATTTAGAAAACTACCTTGATCTCATGAATTTACAGGTAATACTAATGAATAATTACTTAATGTGTGGTTTGGTTTGTAGGTGTTACTGCCAACAAAAAGTTGTTATGCAAAGCCTAAGAAGGTAATTTGATAAGAAGACTTTATCGGATGAGGGGGTTTTAATCCTTTTTGCTCAATCGAATATAAAAATAAAGGGGGAGACTACAATTTAAGAGGAATTTGGAGAGGGGGAGCATTTACTTAAGTATGCCTTTTCTTACATTTTTATTATGTGCAAAATTACAGAACACTGTGCAGTGTGTTTTTGTTGTTTATACCTGTTCTTAAAATGAATAAAGTGAGCAGAGATGATTCATGGTTTTCCCTGCTTTCCAGACTGGGTTTGGGGAAGTTGTTTTTGCAGTCAGCAACTGACTAAAATATAATTTAGAAGTGATTTAGTCTATTTATTGGTAATGCTCTTGTCATGCATATTTTCCACTGAAGTGATAACTGCTTCTCTTTTTTTGCTATACCTAGAAACGAGGTGCAAATCAGAACCAGCAGAAAAAGAGATCCAAGGTAAAGGTCCATCTCTGTTTGGAATTGCATGCCATGGTAGGATAAATAATTTCAATCAAATGTCTGTCTGCAATTGAAATGATGGCCTTTCATCACTTGTGTGGTGGTTGGGGTTTTTTTTGTTTGTGTGGGGTGGTTTCCTCCTCCTTACCCCATAATCTTGTTGCACAAAGGCAGAGGACTTCCTCTAGATGAAATGTGTCAGGCTTCCCTTTATTTATCCATCATACTTTTATGCTGCTGGGCTCTCTGTGTGCTTGTGTGTGCCACTGGGGAAGGAAAAAGCTCATTCCTTTTGCTTTAGTAATTAACGTTTTTGTTTTAATTTTATTTTAATGGACTAATCTTGACATAAAGAAGCAGAGACTGACTAGCTCCCTAAGGGGGGGGGGGGGGGTAAAGGAGCTTCTAGGAACAAAAAAAACCCCCAAACCCTTTTTTTTAACTTTCCAAGTGCAGATCCATAAAACTTGCACGTTTTGTTGTCTGTGTTCCTTGGATATAATATTACTAGAAGAACGTGGGGGGGGCAACCCAAACAAACCAGCCAACCCCAAAAACAAATGGCAGAAGGAACCTTTGAGGTTAACGTTATGTTAAATTACCTTCGCTATTGGGTTATCTATTCTTTGCTGTTATGATTTTTGGTGGAAGTGAGTGAAATGTAGCAGAAATGATTTAAAAGCAAAAAACCTACCACCTCCCCTGTGTGGCAAATGGCTCGTTGCTTAGAATCCTTTTCTGTCTGCATCACAGGCAGATACAGTTTTGCTGGCTGGGTGGGTAGTAGTTATTTGGAATATTTAGGGACAGCCCATGTGTGCAGCTTATGTGACTTGGGGTCAGTAGTAGTGTTCTCTGTTCTGTTTTCTCTCTGTCTTATTCAGTCAGGAGCTAAAGGAAAACTCGTCCGGAGTCTTGCTGTGTGTGAAGAGTCATCCCCTCGCCCGGGAGCGGAAAATATTCATGATAATCAGGTACACTTGCAATCATTGCTGTTAGCTGCATGGTTGACCTCCATGTTCAGTTGCATGATTATGTTACTTAACTGGGCATTTAACAATGTCTTTCTTGGGGGGGAAAAATTACATCTGACAATGAACACGTTTTTATGAAGTTATCTGGTTTAGCGTGAACTTTATTTTGAAATATTAGTTTTACACTATATCACAGGGTGTTGTTTGCTTTTTTTTCCAGACGCCCTGAAAATTTCAGCAAATGGAAAAGAATTCAAAAGAATTCAGATTTTAAAATTAAAAAAAATAGTAACGATCAAAAAGAATATTAATATGTTCTTTTCTCTAAGGCTATCTCTTTCGAGGCTGCACCAGATACAGTTATGAATATGCTCTGGTTTCTGGTTCCTCTGAGACTCCAGTTCATATCAGTGTCCCCCTTCACATAAAATTCACAGGTCCTTTGCTCTCTAAAATACCTGAGTAGAGCCAAGGATGCCTCCTACTGAATGGCATTCGTTTTCTAAACTCTTGGTGTAGATTTTCCAGCATCGAAAAGCGTGTATCTTAGTTTATCTGTACTGGTAGTGTTGTATTCCCAGCAGCTGGTAGAGTTCTGTCCCCTGCACTGCTTGCCTCTGACAATAACACTGGTGGCAGTCTTTGTAGACTAACTTCAAAAAATACCCCAAAAAGCAAAAGTAAAAACCTTAAATACTCTTCTTTGCTTGCCTGGTAAGAGCAAGGCTTAAAAAAAAAAAAACCAAAATATCATGAGCACTGCCTATAATTTGTGAGAAGTTTATGTGCAAATGAGATCAGCAATCGAGAGAGCTTGAGCAAGTGACTTCTTGTGAGCCTAGCACAAAAACAAAAAAATCACATTTAAGTGTACTTTCTCACCATTTCCTCTATTGACTTGAAATGAAACAAATCCAGCTCTCCTCCTAGCTCATAAGTATGGAGAGGTTTTTCTATTTTTTTTTTTAATGTTTTGTTTTGGTTTTTGTTTTTTGTTTTTGTTTTTTTGAAGACCAAAAACCAGGTTGTTTAGCAGGGGGACGTCTACATGTTCTACTGCTCTACAATGATGCTTTATGCAGTAGATGGGCAGGTTATTTTATCAGTTGTTCTGTTGTAGGTATATGCTTTCTGCTTAACTTGCCTTACTCAAGATGCGTGGCTTTTGTTCTGCTTTCATTTGTATTTTCTATTGTTTAATGGAGAATGAAAAGGAGAATAATATAAAGAGATTGTATTAAGCATCGCATGGTAGTTTATAATGTACTGCACAGGACCTGTATTAAACATCCGAGAGGCTGGCAGGTGTTGAGGTAAAATCTCTGTCCCGATTGCACCCTGACGCCAGGCAGAGGAGAGGTTCCTGTTACACATAGCCTCTGGTCTTAACTGACTTTGACCAGCCACGGCAAAGATTTCTTTGACCATATTGAAACATTTATGGGAGATAAAATGCCTCCCTGGACCCCAGCATCCATTTCCTAAAGACACAATTGGCTTGGTGTATTAATTAGATAGGAGTTGCACTTCTGTTGTCGCTGACCTTTTCCTAATGAATGCAGCTCAGCTTTGCCATGGAAAGCTGGACCTGCAGGTTCCTCCTTGGACTGGCTGAAGGATACAGGAAGTTTTGTGCCAACCAAATTGCCTTGCTTTCACTTTAGAGGAGAAAAAGCTTACTTTCGGTTTGGATTTTTTTTTTTCTTTAAATTATTATTTTGTCTTAATGGTTTACAAAGCACAGGGAATTAATTACCAGAGAATGTATGGTACATTGCCAGAACTACTGAGTATGGATTGTACTGCAGACTTGATGTTTGTATTTATATTTGAATACTTGCCTTCATTTTCCTGTATAGGGAAAAAACTTGTTTACCTGTATTACTTGATCTTGAACGCTTACCTGATGGTTCACTATGTCCTTACTTAAAAGGAATGTTGCCTTTAATGTTATACTATTGACCAAGAAGTGTATTATTGCAATTTAAACTTTTATTTTGTTGTTCACTATATTTACCTTGTATCAATGTATTTATTAACATTGTATTTTATTATTGAGAAAAAATCAATAAAAATCTAAGAAAATATACAGTAGCTTGCTTTCACGACTCTACAGCCCTTTTGTGTGTTTCTTCTAGTGCAAATATATAAGTATTATGTTACATGTAACACACTATCTACTGTATGTTCATATCTGTGCTTATGTGTAAAGTCTGTTGCTTTTCATAAGCGCATTTTAACAACCACTGTGAAGGTTAGGGTTAATATCCTGGGAACAGCATGGCCAGTTACATTTTTCTCCTGTTTTGAAAAGCTAGTGGCAGAGCGCAGCTCTGGGCAGTGCAGGGAATCGGTTACCCTTCGGGGTCTTTGGATCCAAAGTTTGTTGTTTGAATGAGAAATTGAACTGCCATTTGAAGTGAAAGAAAGCCGCATAACGTTAGTCCTCCGAGTGAAACTGAGCAGGTTAGCAAACAGTTTTCTATGTATCCTTACCTCAAATGACCAGGAGTTCCCACTCTTTCCCTCTGTATGCTCAGTTTTTGGCTAATACTGTCAGCCAAAACTAACAGAAGTAGGGATTACGGATGGTAGTTCAGGTTAGATTTTGGCTCTAGGGCTTTGTTTCTCTTTTACAGTGCTCTTCATCTCAAGTCTTTTGTGCCACATTTGAACTTCACAAAAAGTCGATAATGATAAAGCTGAGAAATTACCCAATTTCTGTCTTACTGTGGCATGTTTATGCTGATATCTTGTTCTGTTAGGACCTTGTCTTACATGTGTTGTGGCGGCTGATTTGTAGTTCTTTAAAAAATTCAGAAACCTAAAATTTGTAATAATTATTGAAAGCATCTTTTGAATTCATAATGGTCTGGTTACTTAAAAAAAAAAAACACCACCCCTTACTTTAAAGTTTTGTATTGATCTTTTGGTATGCTAGTATTCTTTTGAAAAATTGTGAAGGAAGGGAATTTCCTAGCATTCAAGAAACTCTGATTCTCCAGTATTGGTGAATTTGGTTTTCATTAACATGATGCCAAAAAATTATCAGGCCTGCAGGACTCTCTTTTATTAAAGAAAACTGCATTACCAGCGAGTTTTGTGACAGCTGAGTTCAAATGTGCATTTTTACACTACTTAAGCACATAGTATTATTTTGGCCTTTTTTTCTTCAGAAGAATATGAACACAGAAGTATGCTTCCTTCAGTTTTGCCCAACCAGATTGGTATTTCTTGAAATATATAAATTATGCCATGGTAACTTCAAAAGAAAACGCTTTGTGTTTTGTTAAAACAAAGCCAATATAAAGTAATGTTGTAAGTGGAAAATAACAAGTTCTTTAAAGCAAATCAGAAAATGCAAACCAGCTTGAATTCTCAGTTTTAATTAAGTTTTTAAAGCTGAAGCATGCTTTCAAAGGGACTCATAGTCTCTGAAATACTGAATTTTTGAGGATAAAACTTGAGATGCCCTGGAGAAGTTCACTTACCACAACTTGTTTGAAAATCGCAGTGCACATTTTGCCCCTTTTGCGAAAGACATGTTTGCATATGTCTTTAAATATGAAGTACCTGATAAGTTAGTAAGCCCTCTTGTATACCACTAAGTTTATAATTTGCTGGTACTCTTCTACTGTCAGAGCCTGAAAGTTCAGTCTAGCTGATACTGCGCTTACATGTGCAAAACAGTTCATATGAACCTGCAGGATTTTTTAGTGAGGGGGAAAAAAGTTACATTTTTTCAGACATCTATCCATTGATCATCACTTAACATGTGTAGTATTGATGAAATTATAGAATTACTTAAAGCCCATATAATGTATTTCACTGTTCTAATAAATCTTAAGTGAGAATTACCAAAGTGTAGAATAATACAGTGCCTTTAATATAGGTAGACTAAAACTTTACAGTATTCAAATATTAGGGAAGAAATACACTTACCACTAGAATTTGGCCTCTAAGATGTCATTATTCTCCTGGAAAAAAATCATTTTTCAAATAGGAAAGAAATGTATCTGGCTTCAGCTTTTCTAGCTACACATAGTTTAACACAAATCTCTGCAGATTGGAAGTCATGGGAAGCTTACTGAATCTGGCTCTAAATTTATCTTTCTCTTTTTCCCAACAGGAATCAATCCAACTACAGCTTTCAAGTTTTCCTAGCTTGCAAGAAGAAGATAAATCTAGTAAAGATGACTCCGAGAAAGAAAAAGAGAAGGATAAAAATAAAGAAAAAGATAAAAACAGTGAAAAAACCAAGATCAGAATGTTATCTAAAGGTGAACTTAAAAATATTTAAATTGCTATAATTACTGTTATACAAAGCATTGTATGTTTTTATAAGCATGCATTTCTTTATTTGTGTATAAATACACAATAGAAGTGTTTTCATACATTGAGAAAATTCAGAACCTGAAATGTGTATGCATGAGAGGGTTATTTATACAAACATCGGGCTTTGAAAGTGAAGAAACCTTCCAAACTGAGGTTTGGTATTAGAGGTTATTAATTTTCTTTAATGTAAAATCACTCTTCTGAATACTTAACCATTGTTGGTATAAACACATACATATGTAAAAATATGTGTGATTATATAATAAGGTAACTGTAAGACTCTAACACACTTTTTTCTCCATTAATGATAATATATTGGCATGTCACTGTGCAATGTAGGCAGTAGAGAGTAATCCTCTTCACTATTGCTCCTGTCTCATGGAGAATTTCTCTTAAATGCTCTAAGGAAATCCATCCATGACCTTTAACCTGCATTGCAATCTACTATTATCACCTACGAAGACTTCTTCAGAAAAGATCTTTTATCTAAATTTGGTATTTTAAAAAAAATATTTTTATTAATCCATGGTATAAAGTTGCAGTGTAATCTCTCAAAAATAATCATTGCCTACCTGCGTGTGGATCCGCAGCTGGTGTGAATTGTCAGATGGCTTCAATGGAGCTCTCACAGTTCACGCCAGCTTGAGGATCTGTGTGTACTTTTGAGTCAGGCGATATAGCAATGCTGAAAAACTAATTCTGACTACTGTCACGCATCCCTGTTACCCGCCCACTCTTGGGCGTCACTGGATTTCAGTCTGTTAATGCAAATAGAATTCCCACTGGCACGATGCCTCATTTGCTCTGTGTACAGTGTATATTAAGTGATGCAAAGAGACATTGATGAATAAAACTTTTTTTTTCCCATTTTTAAAAATTTTATTTAGTAGTTTAAAGGAAGAACTTGGCAGGGTCTTGAATGGCATTGAATGTTTCCTATGATTTTTCAAATGGCCAGCAGTTTCTGTCAGTGTCTAGTTTTGGTGCTACGTTCTCAGTGGAACTGTGAACGTCCACCCAATGCTTCCGAGCATAGATCTTTCCTGGCTGGACTCCAAATGAACATTTTCTTTCAGATTGTTGCTGGAAAATGGATTTTGATTTATAGCATAGCTTAATTGTAACTGTTGAAATGAAACAGATGATTGGGGGGGGTATTTGTTTTTATTTTTCAGATTGCAGTCAAGAGTATACAGACTCAACAGGCATAGATTTGCATGAGTTTCTCATTAACACATTAAAGAATAACCCCAGGTAGGTATTTTTTGCATTAGAGCTGGCAGTCCTGAAATTAAAGCTGGCGGTCTTCGATTTCCTGTAACTGTACACTGTGTTTTATTAGTTCTGGAGATGGTTATGAAGGAAAATGTAAAGGAGGTAGGCTGTTAACTGAGGAAAAAGCTATAAAAAGTCATCAACTTCTACTCCCTTGTCCAGTCACCCATTGCTTAATTTTCACTTTCAGCAACATCTGGTCTTTGTCCTTACCTTGTTGCATATAGCTCTACATGGTGTTAGCAGTAATATATTATAACCATTGTAGTTGGAGATTTATATATTAATATAAAGTAGCTTTCTTTTGGCAATGCTGTACACAATTAAAATCCTGTGCACAGTGCCACATTCTGCTCTCTGTATTCCCATAGTTTTCATTGGGAGCAACAAGCTCATCTCATCCTTAAATTTGCCTCTAAATGTCTAAGGAAGCATCTGTAACGTTTTTATATGTTGTGATTTTCAACATTAGTTTCAATTGAATCTGTTAAATAGGTACCATGTAATCCTGCAGTTATAGGAGAACTATGAATAATGGGTACCTAACAGCTTGCATAACCTCTTGTATAGATGATGGAAGGTCCTTGAATTGTTTTATCTGCACAAAATGAGAATGTTCAAAAGAACTAAGGAGTGATGGACTCTGTCAAGCTTAGAAAAAAATGTGTGTGTGGAAATATGCTGGGGAAATTTCTGAGTATTTTTGGCAGGAGGGAGTGGGGGGAAGGAACATCTGAGACCTTCCAGTTGAAACCAGAGCATTTTGACTGAGAAATGGTGCAGCATTGCCTCCTGGGAGCCATAGTTCAAAGGCATTGTTCTCCATTGTGCTCTCTAACTAGATGAGATGTGCCCAGTCTTCTCGCCTGCAGATCAATGCCTCATGGAAGATATGTCTCAGACAAAACGTTGAAAATTTCTGTGGGCAGCATCTCTTCTCATGAAAGAGCTAGGTTAGCTTGAAATCTAATTTTCCATCAAAAAAAGGGTGAAAAAGGACCAAAGCTATCCATAGCAGTCAGAGTCTTTCAATGCAAGGCGTTGATCACAGCCTGGTGTGGCTGGAAGCACTCTCAGACCACAGTTGAGCTCAACGAAGAGCTAAATCTATCACGTATGTCAGCGAAAGTGCAGCAAAGCAGGCTGCAATCTTCTCCAGATGCGCCAGGGCAAAGCACGTTTCATTTTTAATCAAGATGGCTAACAATGCTTGCACAGTTGCCTTACAAACATTGATATATTCATTTTTTTCATCTGAAATGTCTGTTGGTAGTTGATGCTACAAATCCTTGCATTTCTTTTTGACAGGGACAGAATGATACTCTTGAAAATGGAGCAGGAAATTATTGATTTTATTAGTGACAACAAGTAAGTCGGGTTCCACACTTGGTTATTAAGTCACGTGTGTGTGTAGCAATGTGAGCTGTGTGAGGGGTCTGCTTATACGGACCACAGTGCTCCTGAGCAGTGTTACTGGCACACCACAAGATCAGGCTTTTATTTCCTGACACATGGTGGTACTGCTTAAAATACAGTAAATGTAAATGAAAACCTTTTGCTTTTTGTTGCATCATAATTGCACTGGCTCTGCTCATTTAGGTCCAAAAATATAATTAAAGCTTTCAGTGCAGAGGATGATCAAATATGCTACCTCATGGGTCTTCCTGTATGCTATGTTATTCTAATGCATTGGAAAAGAAAACTGAACTTGTGTGTGGGATTCTTGCTACCACGTGCTCTTTATAATAAAATGTTTCTGCAGCTTTAAAAAATAGAGAGTCAGAATAGCAGCAGAGGAAGAAATTATGCTAATGGGAAATAAGCATTTTGTCAGTAAGAGAGAAAAAAGGAGTATTTGACAAACTAGATCTTTTCCAGCATCGCCCTGCATCTGACCTTTGGGAGAAAGGCAGAAAGCTCTTGCCAGTACCTCAGCAAATCTGCAGGATTGTTTGTGCAGGGAGCGTGAGTGTGTGTGCGGGATCGGGGGACAAGTTCTTCCCAATGTACAGAATACTCAGTAGATGCCATTAAGTGTGAGCTTTGTTTGTCCCAATGTAGCACATGGAAATGTGCTTGTTAGAAACTCTAAAAGAAATTCCTTTCTTTTTTCTGCCTTCTTGTAGCAAACATTTATATGTAAATGCACAAAGGAAAAGCTTTCAGTTAAATTTCTGTCCACTGAATTATCAAATGTATTGCTATTTTCATTTAATTATAGCTTAGAGGGCAATGTAATTATCAATGCAATTTTGTTTTCTTTTTTTTCCAGTAATCACTATAAAAAGTTCCCTCAGATGTCGTCGTATCAGAGGATGTTAGTGCACAGAGTGGCAGCTTACTTTGGAATGGATCACAATGTGGATCAGACTGGAAAATCTGTAATTATCAACAAGACCAGCAATACAAGAATGTAAGTAACAACACTGTTGTGCTTTTCCTTGTTCCCTTTCACAAGAGCTGGTTTGTACCATGACTGCGTGGTATACTTTTTTTTAAATTTTTTTAATTTTATTTTTTGTAGCAAGAGTGAGTGCTGTTTATCGCTTTCTAGGGTGGGGGGGAGGACAGGGCTCGCATCGTGAGGTTATTTAAGGATATAAAGATGCATAAGGAGAAATCAACCCAATTTGTCTCTTGCAAGAAACTTAACACAGTATCTTGGAATGTTACTTTCCCTGACTCCTTAGTGCCACCACTTTGCTACAGAAATGAGCTCGTTGCTTTACATGTCACCTGATATCATATGGCTATATTCCTAAATAACCCAAATGTTATTTGGAAGATTGCCTCTTCCCTTGTTCTGGCTCTCCCTGCTTCAAGAGTCATTTTCTGCCCAACCTGATTATTTAGGATTTGGTTCCCCTCCACCACCTGCCACCATTCATTCCCTTTTCCTTCTCTTCTCCCTCCTGGTTCCACTTTCTTTTCTCTTCAAATCTCATCGTTTGACCACAGAGTTTTTGTGGGTTATAAATTCCTTCTGATTCTTCAAATGCATTGCAAAATTCCTGGTAGGTTAAACTTGTGCTGGCATGCTTTATGCTCTCCTCCATGAACCTGTATAAAGCTAGCAAAAGCTCGATTTGAAGTTCCTTGGCTAATTCAGCAAAGATGCAGTCATGTGTCCTTGCCTAATCAGCAGCACTTGTGCTGCCCAGTGCCACATGTGTACTAACCATCATGGAAGAGTAGCCTTCTTCCCCCTCTTTACCTGTAAACTACATAATGAAGAGGAAGTAATTACAACTAGGTAATGAAGTTTTGGTATCTGGTATTGGAACAAGAAGGCCCCATTTGAAAATTGTGTACTTCCTGCATTCAGTGTCTAAATTCAATTAGTAGGAGAAATAAAAGCATTTATTTCATTTACATATCCAGTAGTTAGGTGATTTACTTAGATGCAGTTGCAGAGAGTATTTTTTTTAATGTTATTAGCTTCTCCTCTAAAAGGCTAAAGGGACTACCGAATTTTGCAAGATCAAAACCTGAGCCAAACACATTGGTATTTGTTATTTCACTGAGCCCTAAAAATCTTCTGTATGTGAAGTAAATTTAAGATCACAGACAATTTATTTTAGATGCTTTTCATGGGCTATCCCTGAGATACTCGGGCATCTGTCAAACAACGCTTAGACATTAATGTTTTTAAAGGTTTGAATAAAGCATGCACTAACAGTCTGATTTTCAGAAGTCAAGAGAATTACAGTAGCTTGATAAAACTAACACTCAGGCTGCTACGGCTTAGCCTAAGGGTCTGGTAATACCTGCCCCTGTGCAAGGGCTATGTTTGGGTATGAATAAGAAAAAGCTGGGTATGCAGCAAACTGGTGTTCTTTTTGAGCTGTAAATGAGAAAAAAAAATTAGTCTCCTCTTAAACAAAACACAATCAATCATATTTGAATGCTTTTTAGGCACTCCTCTCTCTTTACAGTTCTCCCTTTTCCCTTAGCATCTGTGTCACCTCTGTAGTGCACCGTTACCGATCTTTCCTCACAGCATTGCCTTCTCCTGGTTGACTTGATAATGTGAGAATATCACATTAATACCTGGTAATGCCTTGCTTGGTTGTGTGGCTGTACTTCGTAGAGCTGGGTAGCACTGGAAGCACTGCTGGAAATGCTTGCACAGTGCTTCTGGAGGGGACACTGAAGTTGTCTTCAACAGTCAAAACTCTATCCGAGTGCTCTGGTGAAGCTGTGGCTTCTTGCATGGTGGGAATGAGCAAGAAAGGCTGTTTACCAGGCATGGACTGGCATCCTTGTGGGCAAGCTCAGCGGGCAGGACATTGCAGGGGTATAATGGATTGAATGACCCTTTCAGCTGTGGTCTTGCAAGCTGGAGGTGAGGCACAGAGCCAGACAAATTGGTTCTGACACCATTCCTGTGTACATCTTCCAGAAATAAACACAGGGCTTTGCCCCTCTGTTGACTGTGAGTACAGCTGTTTTGTAAGCACCACACAAACTGCAGGTTTTTTCCCTTCTGCAGTGATTTGATGGTAGGTAACTGGATTATATGAAGCTCATATGGCATCATGGTGCTTCCAGTGTGTTATTTACATTATTTTGATACTGCTGTAAAATAAAGCTTTGTAGAAGTAGCTCGCTCTTTTCATAATAACTGGAGGAGATGGCATGTTTTTTTTAAAATGTCCCTGGCTCTGACAGAAAATAGATTGTTATTATCCAGCTTGAATAAGGGCAGATGAGATTTTATTATTCACAGCAAATATTGTGTAAGTTCCACATCTGAAAGTGTCCGATGTGATTTCATGTGTTCTGCATTTCAGTACTCTCAGAGGAGACAATTTTGTGCAGTTCAGAATCAACACTAAATACTGGGAATGTGTTGACTCTATTAATTACTACTTGGACAGCATCCAGAATACCGGAGAATCTGGAAAGCGGCTGAAACACTATTCAACGTGGTTATGCTGTGCTGTAAGCCTGAGCCTTGATAGTTTTATGTGAATTTATGGAGAGGCCCCATAGACAGATATTCTGAAGATTTGCATTTTAACAATAAATTTTCTCTTTATGGCATATGGTTTCCAAAGTACTTTAGCTGCATATTATGGAGAGGGAAGAATGTTCTTGCATACTCAAGAATTCATAGATTCTGCACTGGCTGTTACTTCTGTGTGTCTGTGTGCGCGCCTGTTTGGGAAGAGCATGTGACTCTGCGGAGTTGCCATGTGGGCTTGAATAAGCACTGTGTGGCTTGTTTCTCTGGCTGAGTGAGGGTTCGTGTCACATCTCTGCTCACACTTGCAGGCGATGAGTTGTTCCCTGGCTCTGGGCAATGAAGTGCATTTACTCTGTTCAGCAGAGACCTCTCATTCTCACTGCCCGCAGGTGCTTGGAGGCACAAGTGTCAGGAGAGTTAATGGCTTTCAGATGAATGGGCTGGTTGGGAAAATCTGGCAACAATGCTACCTTAGAGGTGCCGTGGTATGGAGTAGGGTCTGTCAAACAAGGAACGAGGGTATGAATGGAGTGGATGAGGGCATTTAGTTTCTTTCACCAATTGGCCATCTTAAGGCAACATATATCCACTTCTGCATACCTGTGCCTATAAAAAATAGCTGCTTTTTGAGGGCTTGGAATTTGAGAAAGTGCTTATTGAAGAGGTTGCAGCTGGAAGGAGGGCTGTGGCTTGTCTGGTCAACTGTGCTGCTGTACGGAGAGGGGAAGATGATGGTAAAAATGCACTAGGACTTGAATCTCTCTGAGATTGCAATCCTGGAGCTTTAGTGAAGTCTCAGTGAAGTCTCTCTTAAAAATACAGTCAGACCATAATGACAGTTTTGCAATCTGAAGACTATTTATGATGAGGAGCGTAATCTGAGGTGCTTTTTTTCTTTAATTTTATTGGAATTTGAACAAGTCATAGTGTTCTTGAACCTTTTATATGAAATGAAATTTTAAAATACAGAGAGATGACCTCAGCTACCCAAATGTTTGTTAACCTTCATAAAGTTAAGTCTCTGTACTCTAGCTCTCATTACAGAATAATGGATTTTAAAGACAAATTATCTTCGAAAAATAAATATCATTTTTAATGGTCTCATAGCTTACAAAGTCCTGCCTAACTAAATTGTCCAACTTTTAAAATCTTATTCTTAGCAGTATACATGAGAAAAGCTGATCAGAAAATGAGGGAGGGTTTTTTGTTGTTGTATTGTTTTTATAGTCAAAGAGCTCAAATACTACTTAAAATGGGACGTCTGCTTTGTTCAGTATGAAACTGCTCTTGTGTCACCATTTTAATGTATATTTGTCTGTCATCTGTGTCTGCCTGTCATCTATCTAAAGATATACTGAAATGTACAGGGAACTTAAGACAGTGAAATATGATATAAACAGAAGTTTGGAATTGAGGCAATATGTTAGATAGGGCATCCCAAACTGGAGCAAAAAAAAATGCGTATGTGCCACCTTCTATTCTGTGTATTTCTCATAATTCCTATCAAACAACTGGACATACTTAAGAGCTTTTTGCAGAACTGTTCATATTATTACACATATCAGTTCAATCAGATTCATTCATTTGATTATCTGTAGATAGGTGGAGAAATGTAGGGGAAGTGTGTTTGGTGTGCTTGGTAAATGAAAAGGGTTTTCATTTGGTTGAGATCATCACCCGTGTGACAAGTATGTCTGTACAACAGCCCACACATGCATTAATGTACATTTTTATTTAAGTGTGAGTGGCAGGGCTCATCAGAATTGAGAAGGTGGAGTGCTTATGATATATAATGGTTGTATTTAGACACTTTCATACATTCTGAGGGTGTAATATACCTATTACGAACTTTATACCAATACTCACATCTTCAGTTATGACTAATCTTTTTTCAAGAGCATCATGAGTTATGATCCTTGTAATCTTTGGTTTTCTTCTTACTCTGTTAGTATGTAAATGCTAATATAATATTGGCCCAGTTGGAAGGTTTTTTGGTGCCTCTGAGATGCATCGAAAACTTTGGGCAATAATAAGATGTTATGTGTATTACAGGGGTTCCTTATAATGTAGGGTTGAACTGTATGAGCAGGAGACATACTGTACAGTATATACTTTGAATAACCTACAAGACCTTCATAGTTATGACGTACAATCTCTGTTATTCTGTCTCCTCTGTGTAAGGGTGGTTTGAGTCACATAGAGAAGAAAAATTCTCGTTAGGTTTCTGTTGTGTATACACCGAGTGATCTCGTTGTAGATAACATCTATGGTAGTAGAGGTGCACTGTGCCCATTTCACCATCGTAAGATAAGAATCTGAACTTTGGTACAGGATCTTACAGACTTGTCAGTAAAGTGGCATTCACTGAACATTGGCAATTTCAATGAGGAATAGTTTCTAGAAATTTTTTTTTACCCTAGGCTGAAGTGCCAAGAAGACTTCCTTGAGATGCCAAATGTTACAGCCTTTCGAGCATGCAGAAAAGTATGCCTTTCCCCTTGACTGAATAAGGTATTCATGGTTGCTCAGTGGAAATGACTTCAATTTCTTTGAGCAGTTGTTTGCTGATGGGAAAGATGGAACGTATTCCACATGCAATTGGTAACAGCTCTTTTTTAATTAGGTATATGGTAGAAGTTACAACTGTGTACCTGAATGCTGCTTTTTTTTTTGTAGAATCTCAATCAAAGCAATTCAATGTTTGCCAGAGAGTTTGAAGCACAGTTTTGGGTTCTACCCCCCTCCGCCCCCATCATAATATAGAATAGTTACCTGGCAAATGGTTTGCTGTATGGTATTACATCTGCTTTTAAGCACCTTATGCTGTCCTTGATTATCATATATGTACACAGAGTAATGATCTCATGAGAGCAGAATCACTTTTATGAGCCATATGATGTAGGAAAACATATGTGAACACCATTATTTCTGGGTTTATTTCTTTTTCCTTGGAGTCTTGCATTACTTTTCTTCAAGGGACTATGGAGTCCGCTCTATTCCTCTGTTTCCTATTGTAGTTACCTCTTTCCTGTCTTCACTACAGAATAGTTGCTCCTTGACTACCAAGAAATAAGCAGAAACTGAGGATATCTATAGTTTCCCTCTGGTTTACAATTGCTGTTGCCCAATCAGTTTACCAGTGTCATATGTTACAAATGTGTAGAGAAATACAAGGACGTGTAGGAGATGTATGCAACTAAAACGGAAAAAAACCTGTATAACTGAGAAATAACGCTGTAATTGTCTGAGACGTTTTGTTCTAGTTTAAGCTGAACTAATACATTATGCAACTAAGGATTTAGTAAGAACATAATAAAGCAATAATGTATAATAATAACTATGAGCGTATGTAGCTACATAAACATATGTAGCTTTGAAGTAACAAATTATGTTGGTTTTCATGGATTTTATTTCTTGAGTTTTTCGTACAAAAATAATCTGTTTATTTCGGTCTGGGGTTAAATTAGGAACGTGATTAGAAAAAACTTTTTTCAGTGCAACAGTAATCCTGTTTAGGATGCAAGAGCCCAGTGTCCCAGTAGTCATTGCTGCAATGCTTAGGTTTTAGCCTTTAGCTTCTTTCTTGCCTTTCCTGCTGCAGCCCAGAGCTGGGCAGCAGATCCCTGCATGCCGAGCAGGGGAAGGCCTTCACATCTGAGAAGGATGGAACTTCCTAAGAAACGCTTCTGAAAAGCATTAAGGGGAATTAGATGTTTTGTGTTGAGGTTCAGGAAATGTCTGCCTCCAGCAGTGGCCTGAGCCTCCTCGTGAACTGCAATGCCGCGGCTTTTTATCGCAGGAGAAAGCCACCTGATGTGGAGGAATTGCCTTTCTTTTATCCAGTCACGTGGTGACTGGAGAAGTAATTCAGGGTGTACATATGTTAATAACTGCTAGGGATTTTAGCAATATCTTAATATTATGCTACAGGCATTTGTTTCAGACATAAAGTTGCCACTGTTCCACTAAATGCGTTATTTGAGGTTATACATGCTCATAATTTCACTGCTTGATGCTCACCTGGAAGAGATTGAGCGTTTTTTCCCCCAGTCTCTATTAAAAAAAAAAAAAAAAATTCTTTATTTTAATGATACTTGAATTAGGACAGCCTTTTTTCTGAGCAAGCATTCTCTCATTTTAGTCACATGCCTGTTTTTTGCATGAAAGATACAAAAGAAAAAAATAAAATACTTGGTACACTTAAAGTTGAGCTGAATTTGACCCTTAAATACTGGCTTCATTCTTACTTCAATCAGTATAAGCCATATACTGGACCCATGGAAATTACTCTGTAAATGAGATGTTAGGGTTAATGAAACAATTCTAATAGCTTCAATATTAAATTTTCATCTAATGTAATTTATCAAAACTAAATTGTTTATAATTAAGGTGGACATGTACTTTACAGCTGTTCTATACTGTAATGAAATATTAGTTAAGCATTAATCAGAAGACATCTATGGGGGTTTTTTTGGTTTTTTTTTTTTTTTTTTTTAATCCTTACAATCACACCACTTAATAGTGTAAGTTTTGATAAACCTAGAAGGTTATAATCACCTGCTCTGTGTGGGGAGATGGGAGGTTACCCAGGAAGAGTGTGCTATGGAATAGCAAGTAGGTAACTTGGTTGAGAGAAGCTCTTCCTTGCATGAGTCATTAACCCATGTCTTTATGTGCTTGTCCAAACTGTAGCAGGAAGGTGCCCATTAATCAAGCTGCTGTTTGGTCATTTATACTTTCAAATCACTGGAGGCAGATCTGGAAATCTGAAATGGCCCCTGTGCTTTCCTCAGAGGTGACTGTGCATCAGCAGTAGGTGAAATAATGTCTTTAAATCTGGGCATTTCAGAAATGAGGTGCTGATATATAAGCAAGTGAATTTTAGAGGTTGTCCAAATTGTTTTTTAGTAATTGCCTTTTACACTTCTGTTGCCTGCCTCGTGTTTAATGTAGGAAATATGACACGATCACTAGAAATTAAAAAAGTATCATGAGTTTTGAGAAACCTTTGTCTTTATAGTTGTTGGGAGCCTTGCGAGGCTCTCTCTGATAGGTTACTATAAACAGGCGCTCTTTTTCAGGCCAGTGATTGTTTAGGGGATGTCTTCTGATCCATGAGTCTTTCTGCTGGAGATGGGGAAAATATTCATGGCCTGAAGTAAAGTAAGCACAAGAATTTTTTATGGTATTAATTTGTGCACATGGGGCATTTCAAGAGGACTAATAGTTTCTTCATTAGCCCATTGGCTTTTGGGGAACCATCTTGCCTTCATTGGTAGTCTTCTAATCTTGAATTTGCTTCCTTTTTTCTCTCTCTTCCTTGTTAATTTTTGAACTTCTAAGATAGAAAAATGTAATTTTAAATAGATCACAGCAGTTATGCAACACTGTAATTTTGAGCCACTTAGAGTATGCCACATCCTTAAAATCAAATATTAATGAATTCCATAATAAACTATGCTACCACTTATGAGCCTCTACTAGCTGGAAATAAATTGATGCTGTGCAAAATGTTCAGTCTCGATAGACATTCTGAATATTAAGAACTAAATCCAGCCCAGGGGAGTGGGAGCAGAAGAAGCAGGTCCTTCAGGTACAGAAATAATCTTAGTTTGATCACAGGAGGACAGCAAAGCATTTTGAAGCTCCTAAAAAGCCCTCCTGTCTGAGAGAGGGCTTTGCGCTTCAGACCTGTGTGGCAGAAGAGCTGGTCTCTTCAGCACACCTTTGGCCTGCCAGCATCTCCTGTGAGTTCAGAGCTGGGTTCCCATGTTCTAGCCCCAAAATACTAGGCCAAATGTTGAAGCCTGTAATCAGGCACACTCTCAAGGAATCAAGGTGTGCTACGATTTTTGCATCCGTAGATTAAAACCGGATGATTTGCTGGAATTAAACTTTAGGAAAGCCTGTGAGGGTCATGAGTTGTGCTATGATACCTCAACATTAGATTAGGTTCTTTTAAATACCATATACTCTGAAAGCCTTCAGGATCTGGCCCTCTGCTTGGTCCTCACACAGAATAACTTGACATGGAAGAGATTCCGCATACATCATCTCCATCCATTCTGCAGCCTTCACCTTTGCCATCGTTTTCATAATGGGAAACGCTACTGGTGCCAGCCCCACTGACATGGTGCCACTGAGCATCTTGAAGGGGTGGGCGAGAATGACAGAATGAACCTCGCTCCCTCTCAATGAAAAACCCAGGGGGACATCACTTCCATGTAGTGTTACTGGCTCTTCCTTTCAGTCCTGCCAGAGCTTTCTGCAACCCAAATTAGAGGGAGAGAATGCTTGTCAAAACAACTTGTGACTTTTCACATCCTTGTTGTTTAGTAATAAATACAGAACATGTTTAGAGTCCAGATGCTGTTCTGAAAAAAATGTTAAAGAATTACAGTCTTTAACCAGGAAAAATGTAGCATTTGGTATTTGAGGGTTTTTTCCCTTGTGCTACAGAGAAGGTAGCACCTTTAAGGAGCTGTCTCGTACAGGGTTGATTTTTTTTTTGATGGCTTTCAGTGTGCTTTTGTGATCATCACAGAAGTTCTTAGTGACTCATACTATAAAAGCAGCAATCTGTTAATGAGGCATTTACCTTCAAATGCTTGAAAGGTGGTTTTAAGTATTGTGATAATATAACTGCACTGTACTTTAACAATTATCTGTATTTAAATTCTCACTCTGACTTTTTGAAACTGTGTTTTAGCATCCATCAGCCCCTAAATACGTGAAACCTATTTGAAGGCTGAAATTCTGGGCCTTCCTTCTTGAAAAATGTTATTCTGAGAGAATTTCGTCAAATAATTTAACCTCTAGGGCTGGAATTCTGCATTTCATCATTTAGTTGGGGCCTTTTGACAATGATGATATTTGCTTCCAAGTTCTGTAAATTCTCGAACTCTCAGAATATGTTCCCATGCCTCCATGATCAAAACAGTCATTTGTACTGCAGATAATAGAGTTTTGGCCTGCCAGGTAAAGCAAAGAAACAGTAATGCTTACGTAGTTTTACTGTGGCGATAATGCAGAGCTGTAGGAGAGCCTCCAGCATAAAACCAAAAAAGCACAGCATGCAGCTGTAGTAGATGTTCACAAACTAGCAAAGCAAGAAAGGCCACCATACTGTGTCACAGCATGACTTCAAAATAGAGGCCAACATGATGTTGGACTGAGCAGTCGGTTTAATTAAAGACAAGTGCAAATAACAAGAAAACACTGTTAAACCATCAGAACACCTGCATAAGAGTGCCCTAAATCTTCACAACTTCTCTAAATCCTGTCAGCAGCAGTGCTTCAGCCCCAGTCTTCCCATCCCATTGCTCTCCTGATGGCATCCTTGTGTAAGAACATCTTGTTGGTTATTCATTTTGTTTGCCAGATGATGATCCTGCGAGTACCCAGGGGTGGTGTTTTGCCTGTTCCTAGCCCCATTACCCTACCTATCTTTTGCTTTGTGTTGCCGTTCGTTCAAGAGAGGAATATTAACATGCTGTCCCCCATTACGTAGATTAAATGAACATTGCATTGCAAATGTAAAGTTCATTTTTTTAGACTCTTGCACACCGCAGCGATCTCCACTTTTGAACTTGCTTTCCTATATTGCCTTTCTTCAAACAGCTGCTTCACTATTACCTGTGAGACTTTTGCAGATGACACGCGCTACAGCACTTGCTAGATTTTTTAGCTACATCAGGCACTGTACTGGCAAACCCATCTCTTCCACACACCGTGAGGTTGTTGCTTCTTTCGAAAGGCATCTTGCAACAGCCTGTGTGCTGTGGTGCTGTCGGAACCATATGCCTCATAATAAAGATTTAAGTGCTGTATATATGTCAGCCCTGACAATCCCAGACTGTTTGTGTGCTCTGCTAATACAGTGACTAAGTCTTCAGAATCGTAACGTTCAAAGCTCATGCTTGTCTCTTTCCATTTGTCCTCTTGGTGTGGTATCTGTGTTTCCTGTTTCTTAGCCAGTTATTTCAGAGCTAATTAACTTATTTTAAATGAGTGCAGATTTTTTTCCCCCAGCATTTAATTTCTTACCTCCCATGCAAATAGAGGTCTATGAAACTGCATTAGTTTGCTTCTAAACATGGCAGATGCAACAAATGCCCTGTGACTTCCTCAGTCCATGTATCCTGATAGCTGTTACCACTCTGCAATATGTTTTTAAAATCTGTAATTTGATTAAATAGTGAATACTTGGTTAAGGTACTTAGGCTTTGGGGGTTTTTTTCGTTGCTACTTACAGTGGTTGACTCAGAATCAAAAGCATTAAATGAGCACATAATGGGGAATTCTCCTTAAAGAGCCCATGTAAAAAAAAATGCCTGAGGGGTGAACTCTATTTTCTGTCATACAGAGATAAATTGAGAGGAACACTACTGAAGTGAATGGAAGTAGCTCACATTAAAATCACCATAATGATAGTAAAAAAAAAATTTTTTAGAATGGATGTTGCTATGAAAATCTTTCCTTTCTGACACACAGAAAAGCTAAAAAAAAAAAGTTTTGCTGCTTATTCCAGCTTTACCATTTCCAAAATATGGGCTTAATTTTAAGGAATAAGTCCAGAAAAGTGTCTTTGTTGGGGCCTTGCTTAAGTAAGGACTGCAGATGGCTTTTAAGTAACTATAAAATGAGAAAGGTAAATGATAATGGCCAACTTGCAAAAGAAAAAGCAGACACAAAAAAACATCTAAAAGAGGTAGTGATGGAGTTTTGTTCTGCTATAGATTTGTTACTATATATCTGAATCGCTGTTTCACAACATGACAGCATGGTTGAGGTTGGAAGGGACGTCTGGAGGTCAGCTTGCCTGACCCACCCCTGCTCAAGCAGGGCTACCTAGAGCTAGTTGCCCAGGACCATCCCAAGGATGGAGACTCCACCACCTTTCTGGGCAACCTGTGCCAGTGCTCAGTCACCCTCCCAGGGAAAGCATTCCAAGCACAGAAACAAGAAACTTGACCCATATCTTGAAGTGACCATCATAATGATCTCCCAACACAAAAATGAGGCTGAAAGACTTGAAATGATCATTGGCTGCATGAGAAGGAGCACAGCCACAAGAAATGGGAAAGCAATATTGCCCTGAGATTTTTGTCTGAATACTCCAAGTCTGGACCTGATACTGAGGTGAAGTATGCAGAAGTGCTCCTGAACCAGGGAAAAAAACTGGATAGGAGGCTTAATGATGGCTGTTGCATACTGTGTCTGGCAATTGGGGAAACTGATCACTCACCAAAAAGTTATTTTATAATCCATCCTCTTCCTCTTTTCACTGTGAAAGAAAATGGATTAGGAAAAGATTTCCAAAGATTTTGAGTGATGGGAGCAGACTTTGCAGAAGTCCACAGATGCTCAGAGGGTTTTGGAAAGCTTTTCAAGGTGAAAGGTTTGGGTGCTGCAGGACACCTACCGAAGTTGGTTCCCTGTAGGTATCCTGCTGGCACCTACCTGAATAGCATGGTGCTACCTTGCTAGGCAGGATGGAGAAGAGAGGCCGTCTCGGCTGCTGAAAGGGCCCATGCTTTCTGGCGGAACTGGGGGTGAAAAAGGGGCTGTGCAGCTGCCTGAGGATGTGTGTCAAAGAGCCCTAACTTATTCTGAGATCCAGTTTCTCTTAAACATTCGTAGCACCTGATCAAAAGCTTTACAGGGAAGGAGGAAACATGCTGTGTGTTTTGTTCTGAAACACGTTGCCAGAAAGATGACTGAGCTACCTGACAACTTTAGGAAATATTAAATGAGTTCTTATGCAATTGTGTTTTTGTGAAGTTGCATTTTTAGGACACAGATGTCTTGCTTCCACCCATACTGTCAAGCAATAAAAATTTGGATGATCAAAAGGTTATATTAAATAAATTAAAAAAAACCCCACCAAATAAAAAGCCACCCCAAAGTTTACTTTTTTTTTTTAATAGCCTGTGTGATTTACCCCTCCCTGTGTGTTGGTTTCTGAGTCTTGAAGGTATAATTGGGTCATACTTTCGGGTTTTCTCAGGACAGTCCCCAAATTGCAAAAATCCTGTTGACTTACAAGAGAATTGGTATTTTCTCCAAAAGATTTTTTTGGAGCAGTGGGGTTTGAGGTTCTCAGGTGATTCACTGATCGAAGACATGGGGTCTAAATGAAATACTGAATGTCATACGGGTGGGCAGCACTTGTTGTAAGCATACGTTTGTGTCTCTGTTTTCTTGCACATGATCGTTAGCATGAAGGTGGGTGTACTGTGGGGCCAGAGTCAACCCACCAATATGGGATAGGTATTGTAGATTGTTTTGTTTGGGTTTTTTGCAGAAGATCCCTAAATAGTTAGAGTACTCGAGTTAGCAATAGGGTCTTCAGAAGTACTCAGTGTCTCTTCAAAAAGGCTATGCAAATCCCATTTTTACCACTTTACCACTTAAAATTACACTGAGGTGTGGTTAGGATTTGAAGGTGTGAATTAGGTAACCAGTGTGGTAATGGTGAATAAGTTCCTGGTTTTACATGGGTTTGTACTAATAATTGTAAACCATGTTTTGACTTGAGTAAGATCTTAATTTATGTCAGTACTGAAAATAAGCTTGAGAAGTTCACTCCCTTAGGTGCATGAACACAACTTGGTATATTGTGCAGACTCTATTACTGATAGTATCAGGGCTAAAAAAGCTTAGAAGAGAAGTAAATGTGATTGTTATTAATTTAGGACTCGCATAAGATGAATTCACTGTATCTGCTGTGTTACTGTAATTATATACTGTATTAGTATATTGATAGTATACTGCATCTTACTCAAAATTACATATTATTTTCTTCCATTTTCAAGCAGTTGATTCACCTGCAAATTCATAAACTAATGCAACAGACTTCCCCAGAATAACCATAATGTCTCTGCTTCGTTTTAGCAAATGCATTATACGGTTACAGGGAAATTTAAAGTTGTGAATGTGGAACTTGCACTGACTCCTGTCAGAGGACCAGACCCAAATCTTTGCAGAGTCAACCTCTTCTCTACCCAAATTATTGGGGCATTTGGTTCCACTCATTGCTTTTAAACATTGTTTGCCCTCTGCATCCTACTAATAATACATTTTTGCAATAGATGTTAAAAAAGAAAGTGCAGTAAACGGTATTGAAGAAAAAAACCACAAATGTGTAAATAACACTGGACTCTGATATCTTCTTTAAAATAGTTAGTTTACATTTCTTTCAACTAAATGACTTTTTCTGATTTTTAATGTTTGAGGGAGGCCTGCAGGTTGGCATGCCTGAAGATACTTCTTGTTGTGGTATTCTGTTTCTCACTTGACAGTCTTCCCTCAGGCTTTGCATCCTTACTGAGCTGGTCATGGTGTTTGTAACCTCACTGGTAATGGTGACCCAGAGTTGCAGTGACAACTGGGAGGGAAGGACCTTCTCATGGCGCTGGTAGTACTGCGGCGCTCCATAATGCTCTGCACGTTTGCAGAGTCTCTCTGCCCAAGCAAACTTCTTTTCACAACTGGAGATTAATCGCCTACTGGGCTTGTAGATTAACTTTATTAACAGGCACGTACCAGATCATTAGTTTAGGCTCGTGGCTTGATCTCACGCTTTTCCTAGTCTCTTCTGACAAGTGGAAACATTTTATAAATAGTAAATGAAGTGAAAATGGGATTAAAAAATAAAAATAATGCTATGAAGTATGAAAACCATGTTGTTGTCTAAATAAATTAGTGGTTGGAGGAGACATTTTCCCAAATTGCTTTTTCAAGCTTGTTTTTCTCTCTAATTTTCAATTACTTTTTTTTTCCTCTGCAATGTAAAATTCTAGTTATTTATTATGCTTGGTATATAGTTTATTAGATGCTCAGTAGATAGTTTACAAGTATAAATTTTACACTGATAGAACAATTGCAGAAATTTTGTTTGTGCTTTAGGATGTACAAACAGAAAAATAACATTCCTCAGCTGGTCCTGTCAAAGCAGAATATTTGAGGGAATGAATCTTCATTTTTGGCTGTGCAGGTACAGTGCTCATGAATGGGAGCAAAGGCAGAGCAACGCACCTAGCAATCCATTAACAGGGCTTTGTAGCCTTTCTGTTTATGAGGAAACATCACTAATGACCCCTTAGGTTAGAAAACTATGCAGAGAGCCATGCTCCTCTGGCCTTTCCCAATCAGAAGGCTAATAGGGCATCCGGAGAGTCTGCTGACTTTCAGCTGTTGGGCCCTATATCTGTTAGTGCTAGCACAGATGATGGACAAAGGCTTCTTGAATTCTCAAAATCTGTGGAAATTGGGCTGGTACGTTTTGTTGCTTTGTCACAAAAATGCAAGTTGTGAGCAGAAGTGGGAGTCCTTCAAATTCATACAGAAAGAGAGGCAGGAGAGCTGCTGTCTCTTAATATTGTATTTCTAACAGTTCATTACAAATGTTTCCTGCACATCTGACAATGAATTGTAATGGACTGTAATTATGGCATGAATATGTGCTGTATTTTGATTTAAAAATCATTGCTAATTAGTAAAGTGCAAATCTGAATGCTATAACAACCAAATGGTGGCCAATTTACACATCTGGTTTAAGTTTCCATTCTGAAATAAGATGAAGCTGAGGTTTTTATTTTAAAGTTTGTAGAGGACTTTAAACAAAGGCACTGACTTCTGTAAATTCTACCTTTTGATTTCTTCACAATTGGTCCAATAATGTCAATGGAAGCTTTGTGTCTTGTTTAGATGGGTCTCTAGACATGAGCATCTCCTACCAGTACTGCTGTTAGCAGCGCCTTCAGCACAGAGTGTAAGGTTTGTGTTCCTTGATAGAAACCTCACGGTGTGACACAGTGTATTACTGCTTTTACAAACCAGCTTGCGCGTTAGCAGCGCCTCAGTTGGGTGACAGCAGCCTATGAATCCCAGCTCAGTTCTCGAGGCCATTGGTCACCCTATCAACACCGGTGGTGCTTAAAACATTACAGGTTTGGGTCTGGGAGTGGTGCAGGCTGGAGTGTTATTTATTGACAGCTATGAGGCGTTGGCAGTGACATGAGATGCTTCTTAAAATTTGCTTTTTGCGCAAGGTGAGGTGACATGAGATGCTGCTTTTTTGCGCAAGGTGAGAACACAGAACAACATCCTCCAAGCTTACGAACTTGAAATGTTGAGCTTTTAACCTGTGGGGTTTGGCTTGTAAAAATAAATAAACGTCTGGATGGGTTTAAATCGATGAACTAATTGGTACTCTATGATTGTTCTGGAGTATTTTCCCCGCTTAATGGTGATGAGGTAATATTTTGTTTAAGCAAAACACCACTAGCCCCTCCCATTACTGGTTTTCTGTATTAGGAGTGAGGAAACTCTTGGTTTTATTTTTAAGATTTCTATCAGTTTTTCCTTACTCTTAAAGGTGGATAGGCTTCACTAAGTGGCAGTGTTGCCGGAGGTCACAGCTACTGAAGGAAGCAAATTAATATACAGTATGTTAATTTGTTTTCCCTGTCCTTCAGTCACAGTGAGGAGAGTCTAAATATTTCAGTGACTGCGACTTTGGATTCCCGCTCCTTGCTACACAACAACAACAAAAGCTATTTATAGCAATAACAGTTAGCAGCGATACAGCAGCCTCAGACAGCTATAGGCAGTGTCTCACCATGACCACAAATGTTAACTGCTTTTGCACTGAATGCCTCTGTGAAAACAAAGAGCACTGAGAAATAAAGATCAAAGCAAAACCAAAAGAAAGATTTTTTTATTGCTATGTTTTACTTTGCTGGCAGACCAGAGCAAAGGTTTTCTGAACATTTAAAAGATGAAAAAGGTGAAGAATCCCAGAAGCGATTTATCTTGAAGCGAGATAACTCTAGTATTGATAAAGAAGACAATCAGGTTGGTTCTCGGTTCGAGAGTTGCTGAAATTTGTTCTGTTTTTGAAGGTGGGCTGACTGATGTTATTGTTGTTCTTTTGTTGTTGCTCTCCTCCTCCTCCCCTGCCCTCCTGCCCCCTTCCCGCCTCCTCTGGCGTCCGTACCACTGTGGGTAGCATTGAGCCCCGGCGTGGCCGCTTCAGCCGTGGCAGTGTGTGGGTTTGCATGGGTGGTTTGCTTGGCGCAGGACTTGCTGCATGCCCACGGGAGGGGGAATGCCGGTGGCTCCGGGCTGCGTGGAAGGCTGTGTCAGTCGCATTTCTCAATGTCTCGCCTAACTATGGTAGTTGTTCCACTCCCTACAGCTTTCTCCTTCTGTTGTACCCATTCAGAGTTGGATTTCAGTATGTACCAGTGATAAACTGATGTAGCCCAAAAAGGAAAGAGGAAAAAAACCCCATAAATAATAATAATAATAATAAAAAAATGTCCCAAACATGTGATGGTGAGGCCAGGTTGATTTTTTTTTTAACCAACCTAAATTAAAGTTTGACAAAAATAAATCAGTTTCATCTTTTAGTTCCCTCCCTCCTCCTGTGCCCTCACCACCTTTTACTGTCTGTGTAACTTACTTGCTTGTCGTGCATGTACTGTGGCAGACGTTCCCCCTCTGTGTTGCCTGTGCCATAACACTACCTTACCTTAGGTGAGCCCGATGAATAGGGGAGCGCCAGGGAAATGTGTGTGTTTGTGCTGCCTTTAAAAGCGGGTGTTGTGCTGTTTCAATCCAGTGCAAGCTGTGTATGTGGAACATATTAACAAAAAAAAAAAAATCAAAAAGGGTTCTGACGTGAATTGCTTTTATGAGAAAATTCTCACAGGTAAGACAGCGTATGCTTTCTTTGCTTAGGTTGTATTTGTGGAGGGACCTGCCAGTGAGTCTCTCATTGCCACTCTCCTTCATGTTTTCAGTAAAGGACTGATATTTCCTTTCTTTTTTCTCTTTTTTTTTTTTCCCCTTTTTTTCCTTGACTTTCAGTTGTACATAGCAGCCTTGCCAGTTATGCTGCATCCGAGTTGGCTTCGAAAACAAACCCCAAATATTTTCAGGGTGTGGTGAACATGGGGATCAGCCGAAGGAAAGCAGCATGACCTATCTCACCGGGTGCTGGAGTGCAGGGGGAGAAGGAGCAGTACTTGAAACCCAATTGCCAATGAAGCATTTCTTGCTGGGGGTCCTCCTCTTCTCCCCTCCTCCCCCCCTATGGCATAGCCATTTCCTGCACTGCGGTTTACCGAGAGGCACAAATGGCCCTTCTTTTCCCAGCGAAACTGAAGTCGAGGGTTCCTTATGGTGTGGAAATGGTTAAAACTGTCGTGCCCGATATTTGGGACTTCTTCTCCTTGTACACATAGACTTTGGTGGGTTTCTTCTAGGGTTTGCAGTTCAGCTCTTGCAGCCTAGTTTCCCTCTTTTCTTCCTCGATGTCGTCGGTAGCGCAGCGCTGCCTGCCCTCCTGCTTCTCGCAGCTGGTAGGAGAGTCGAGAAATCTTAGCAGTTGAGAGCAAGGGCACTTAGGCTTGGGGTGAGAACACCCGGTTTTAGGACAGAGGGCCCACAAAAGCCGTGCAGAAAGCCTCGTTTTGGCCACTCGCTCTATGAACCCGCGTGCAGTATCTAACTGGAAACCCGCAGGTGCCCAGCCTCGCTGGGCGCTTCGGGCAGGAATGACAGCTATCGTTTTCATGCTTCATTTGTTTAAGTGAACATTTATTATTCTCAGCTGACAGTTACTTAACGGCAGTTTTTAACAGCTCAACTTATATAACCCTCCTGGTTTTCTTTCTGCTCAGCAAAACAGAATTCTTCCATTTAGAGATGACAGACGAAGTAAATCAATTGAAGAGAGAGAAGAGGAGTATCAGAGAGTGAGGGAGAGAATATTTGCACAAGATGTGAGTAGTTGTTTTAATTGCCTCTTTAGTGCCATACCTTCGCCGGTAGTCAGACAGCCTTGCTCCCCTCCGACACGAACACCGCAGCTGGACTTGCCCTGTGGAGCTGGAGGCGACAAGGAAGGGTGATTGGCGCAGAGGGTCCGAGAGGAGCTCGAGAGGTGCGGAGGTTGGCTTCTGGAGAAGGAGGTGATGAGAGTTGCAGGGAGAAGGGTAGAGGAGAGATCAGGCCCAGCATGTTGTCTGGAGAGTGCTTATCCCGTTTCTTTGAACGTTCCTGTGGTCTAGGTTTCCTTCTTTTTTCCTTTCTCTTTTGCCAGCCAAAGAGCAGTGATTTAAATGGACACTCTCAATAATTTCAACTAGCTGTGTTATTTCATATTTGTTTCAAGCTGGATCAAATTTTGTAAGTGTCCTTCTGCAGAGCCTCCTCCTGGTTTTGTTTCTTTGGACCAGTGCTGTAGCACTAAGATGCTAAGAACAAAGAAAAGCCAGAGGTTAAACATGGAGTTGCACAGGTTTTTTGAAATGAGTGATTAAGGAACTGTATTTCTGCCATCAGGAGGAGCTGGTCGCGTTGTTGATGATTTTATTCTGAAAGGAATAAAATGAAATAGGCATTATAATTCCTGCCTTAGCAAAAAATCAGAACTTGCACAACAAGCTACATTGCTAGAGGAAAACATTTAAATACGAAACATCTGGGAGCAATACCTCATGTTCCTGAAAAAGGAAGAAAATCCTAATTTGCTATAATACTGTAATGACAGGGTCCTAAAAGGAAAAAAAGAAAAAAAAAAATCAACATTTTATTGTTTTATCTTGCATCTCAGTGGGAGCTCTGCTGCTTAGAGGAAGATGGGAGTAAACCCAATTAAAACTATTACTGAAAATCATATTTGGCAGTGTCCTTTTAAATTAAAACTGTTCATATGTTGCAGGGCTAATAGTATTATTTTAGGTGTCCTTTTATTTTGCTCTGGTTTTGGAGTTGCACACATCCAAGTTATTTTTCTTTTTTTAGCAGAATACATTGTATAGTTTTAAGGTGTGTGTTGTCTCATTTGTGATAAGTAATTTTGCTTGTTTATAAGTAGCTTGCCGCATCTAAATGTTTTTAGCCTGGCTTTTCCTTTCTCGACTGAGACAATTCCAGTAAAAGCAGAGGCCCTTTGGTTTACGTTTTGCTTTCAGCATGTGGGTCTGATGTAAATACTGTCACAGTGTATACGGCAGAGTTACAGAGTTGTTCAAGGGCTGCAAAAGCCTCTTTGCAACCTGTCTCCTGTATGAAAGTTGCTGTTTCTGGCTTATTACAAAGGAGCGTGTACAAAACAAAAAAAAATCTTTGGGTTTTGAAGCAGACTTCAAATGAGGCAAAATGTTGTTTAAAAATACCATATGGAAAGTTGTTGCCAAACTAATGCAGTTTCTATCACAAGCAGCAGCAGCTAGAAATGCCATGCTGGGAAACAGAGGTGGCTGGAAAAGTGTGCTGAAACTCGCTCCACAATGTGCTGCTTTTTTTATCTCTAGATACTTGCGTTTTAAAGACAGGCAGGCGGTGAGCATTTTAATTGCTTGCAGGAGGTTGTTGTGGTCCATTGTGTTAGCATCTCCGAGCGGCAAGACCTAAGTAACAGTGTGGTTTGTGGCAGGCATTTTAAATGGATTGGGAGTGAGCATTTTTAAAGATCAGCAATGTTAGATATCTCTCCCTCTCTCTCTCATATCCACTCATTTGCTCTCTCTCTCTGCTATTGCAGGTGTTAATGAGCATCATAGTGCAGTGAATTTCAGCAAGCTGTACTAATAATATTAACTGGAATATATGTCTTAGCTGAGCTTTTTTGAGTGGAGCACTCCTCATACATATGAGGTGTTTTTAGGATGATGTTAGTGGTTGTCATGGTGGACAATGTAATTTTTTCAATTTTACGGAAGAGAGCAATGGCTTCCAATTATAGGTAGTCACTTAGTGCATGTAAGACTTCATAGTTTTAAAGCCCTCTGCAATCATTAATTAATCCAATTCTCCCCAGGTTTCTCTGAGGTAGGTACCCGAGCCTTGTCATCCTGCAAACCATAGATGTACAAAGAGAGACAGGGAGGAATTAATCATGTGGTATTTTTATTATCTTATACTGTTTACACTGCTGTAGTCAAGCCTTTATCAGTGCCTTGCTTATGAACCTTAGCAAATGGATTATAGATACTTCACTTTTACTTAGAGTATGCATGAAGAGAGCTTGCATGAGAGGTCTCCAAAGGGCAGCCATGAAGGTCAAGAGTACTGCCATAACTCGTTGCACCTAGCAGCCCTCTCTAAACATGTTTGAGGTACCCAAAACTCTTTGGATAACATATCAGCCCAAGAGTCAGAACTTTGAACAAAATACAGGAGGAAAAGGCAGTCTGGTTACAGGGGCAAAAAATTCTGTGCATGTTTCAAATGCTGTGAAAAATGTCTTAACCTGGACCCAACATACCAGCCAACAGAAAGTATGCTTGCCCTTCCTTTGATTTTGCAGCACGGTAGTGCACCAGATACCTTCATTTCTAAGTGGGAAGGTTTTAACAAAATAAGTATGTTCATGAATAATGCCATCATTATGATAGTCCTTATGATGATTAGTCTGATATTAGTTTAAATTATACTTTCTGGCAAGTTTTCCATCTGCTGTGTTGGCTATCATAAATTTTGACAAGGGGAGCTGGAGGTTTTAATGACTCCTGTCATATGTAGAGTCATAGCAAGCGGCAGGGGTTGAGAAGAATGTTAATGTGATATCTTAAAAGGATTGGTGAAGAAACAAATAGTTAATAAACGTGATCATTCAGGCTCACTGCAGTAAGTACTACAAAGTGCACCTCAAACTTTTCAGGCTGCTAACAGTAAAACAGCGCTGCATGAGCTCTGTTATGCTCAAAGGTATATTCAAGGTTATTTTTTGTAGACAAAGGTTATTTTTTTGTAGGCAAGGTTATTTTTTGTAGGCAAAGCCTACAACCTTCCTTTTTAAAACATGTTTTTATTGGAAACTTAGTTTTACAACAATTTGTGAATCTTACACCCAAGTGCACTGGAGCAGAGGACCTGGAGTATCTGGGTCTTGCAAAGAAGTTTCTTGTCTGAACTGCTTTAGTTGCTTTTAGCAGGTTGAAAAGTAATTGTCCAAGAAAGACGAAGAACAATCTAAAAGAATAAAAAAAAAAAGTATATGTTGTTCTTTCCCTGTGTGTTAATTCAAATTGTAGATTTAACTGAGAATCCCAAATGCGTGCCTAAATGGTACACTACGTTTAGCTTTTAAGCATGCAGAAAATTGATTGTAAAGACTAGCAATCAAATTACATAAGGGAAATTTCATTCTTCGAGGTTAATGCAATGTATAACCTCATGAGCCAGAATTACATAAGGACCATCCATTGTTCATAAATGTATTCTCTAGTAACCATTGTGTATTCACTGAAAAATGTAGATGTTTTATTACTTACACAAATGCTAGAATTGTCCATGGTACACATGGAACTTATTAAAGGAAATATGCATGCTTTTTATTTTTTATTGTTAATTGTAATGGCTATTTTTGACTAAGGAGTGTATTCTGAAGAGCCAGATCCTTTAGATAAAGTAAGTCATGATCCCTCTACTTAAGAAAACACTGAGGATCTTTATCACTCTCTGACTAAAGAGAGTTGTGAAAGAAATATTTGAAAAGGTGGCTTCAGCATGTTCTATCCTTCTACTAGGAAAAGATTAGGAAGAAGAGGGTTTAAAATTAATAAAAACAAAGCAAAGACACACCTCGTGTTGGCTACCATAAACACATAGGTACTAAAACTCCTGTACTGCTGTACAAAGCCTTTGTTTGTGGCTGCAGATCAAGCAATAAGCATTAGCTGGAAGTCTGACATCTATCATGTCTTGTTAACTGACATGAAAATGATTACCTGATGGTATCCACTGCAGGATATTGCTGCATGTTAATAGTTATCTATGTTGGCTAATGTAATTAAAAACAAGAGCAGCAACCCCCCAGTATACCTAGTGCACTGACAGAGCTGATGCACGTTTTCCAGTTGAGGCTTTAAAAGGTTCTGGGAAATTGGAAGAGTGAAATACTCGTTTCATAAATGACAATTAGTCATACAGAGCACCCTAATGGAAATCTTGCATGCAGAGGTCTCTGAGGAGGCGAATTTTTAGGTAATCTTGCATAACTTTTTTTTCTTTTGTAGATTTGTTGTTAGTGTCTTTTGATAAGTATACAAGAGCCAAGTGTTTTAAGAATGTTTCTGACAACAGCTGTGCTGTGTGCTTAAGCTTTCCTGGTGCTTTAAATTGAGCATTATTGATGCTATATATCAGGAAATTGAGTCCTGACCTTGTAGTAGCTAAATTGCTATTCAGAGCTGCTTAGCCATCTGATTTTTAACAGTAAGAATAACATAAGAAGAAAGTGCCTGTCTTCTCTGCCTCTCAGCCTCACACCTCTACTGAAGAATAGTTTCCAGGGATTGCGTGGCCCTGTGCCAGCATTGTCAGCCAGGAAGACAAATGGAGTTATTACAGACTCTGTCTTTAAGTCTGATATACAGTTGATAGTGGTTCCCATTAAGACACTGAAAAGGGAGCAGACCTCTCCAGTTGCTTGATAAAATATAAATCCCAGATATTTATTCTGCTTTATGCCCCAGTCTCTTTAAAAACTTGAAAAAATACAATTAAGTTAAAAATATTCCAGACAGGTACATGCCCCTTTGCTTTTGTAACTTTGTGGGGACACAGACCAGTACTCTGGTCTAAGCAAAGGTTTTTACTTGCTTGTTCTGGAAGAGTAGCTATAACGCTGCATTGGAAATGTGACTGCAGTGAAGTCAATGCACAAATGCCTATCATGAACCTCAAAGTGAAGACACAGCCTCACAGTTGAGGTTGTACAGCCCATAGGGTGATTTCACTATGCTCGTAGGTAGTTAGACTATGCTGAACTCTGAACAGCCACATTTGTTAATGAAACCTTGTAAGTAGGGTACATAAAATGAGAGAAGAGGCAGTGTTGTAGTTGTACAAAGGATCTGAGTGGTTTTAGGTGGAACAGTTTGTGTCTCCTCTTGGCCTGGGGTGAAACCCTAGGTCTGCTGTAGCTGGGGGGGAATTTGGTCCCTGGCAATGGAGAACTTGCTCCTGATATCCTGAGGCTTTGTGCTAAGGAGAGATGCACTTGCCACTGATGCAGCCCAGAGCTTTGCATGTTTAGTCGGAGTGCAGGGTGGGAGCTTGCCTGGGAAGCCCACGGAGCTGTCAGATGTTCCCTGATATGGATGCTGGGTGGGCAAATTGCAGCTTTAATGAGAAACCACATTGCCTTCTCAGAGCTAAATTATTTCCTTGTGTAAATTGATGGGATGGCACTGGCTGCGGTGCCAAGGGAAAACTTTGCCCATGCATCTACTGGAGCACTGGGAATGAGGAGGGTGTTGCTTCTGGTGTTGGCCAGCGCTCTTTGAGTAGGTCACTAGCTCACCCTTTTCAAAACGGAAACATCACAAATCCGTGAATATCCCATGCCATTAAAATTTGACACAGCTAATGATGGCATTGCATTATTCTTTGAGCTGAGTCCAGTTGTTACAGAAGTGATGGGCATGATCTCTGGTGCCCTCCTCCCTTTGCCTGCCTGTTGTTTAAATTCAGTGCAAGTACTGACTGTCCTTTCTTCTGTACCTCATGGAGATATAATCCAGTGACAGCTACGAGGCACTTTGTGTAGTGAACGTGAAATAGGAGGGAAATGAAAAAATCAAAGAGGGAGAATTATTCATGGGAAATTGAGCACAGCTTCATTTCTCTGCATAAAAAAATTAAGTAATGCTAAAAGAATTATACACTTGCCCATAGGATTTATTTCTTCCAAGCCCTTCACATTTCTTGGGATCTAAGTCCTCCAGCAGAGAACCTTTTTGCAATAGACTAATATTGTTGTTAATATTATTATTAAGATGATTATCATCATTTTATATCTCAATGTGGGTATGACTCTTTCCTCTCTAACCGTAAAATGTGAAATCACATAGTATTGCTAAGTACTGCAGTATCTTCTCTCCCTTTGATGAACTTTGTCAATTCTGCATGCTTTCCTCCTGTTTGTCCTTCCTACCTGCACCTCTGTGCTATTCTGCAATCTTATTTTGAGGTGATAGGGCAGACCAGTGGAACCTTATATTATGTAGGAAAAATGTTTTTCCCCTTCGATCTGCCAGTATTTTGCACATAACGCCGCCTTCTGATCTCAGGACTGAGAACTTTCAGTTTGTTTCCAACCTGAGACCCCCTCGTTGGCAATGTGTTGTAATGCATGGAATTTATTTTACTGGCCTGACCTTATTCTTGACCTTTTTTCCCTCTTGTCTTCTGCAAATGCAAATGATGCATGAATTGAAATCCCCTTAAGCCTGAACAGGGGAGATAATTCTAAAATCAAGGAAGGAATTGGAACAGCAGAGCATATCTAGAACGTCTGATACAATGCCTTTTTTATTTTTCAGTCAGTTTGCTCCCAGGAAAACCTTTTTGTGGAAAACAGGTAAAAAATAGCTTTTTTTTTTTTGTGTTAAACTTAGCTGTTTCTCGCTTATTATTTTGTCTACCTGTAGTTCTATAGTTGTTTATCCTAATGCGAAGGCTGTTGAGCAAATTTGTAATCCATATTACCCGTGGTGTTTTTTCTCTTTAAGAGGGGGGACAAGAGATTGCCTTGCAGTATTGTATCTGAGCAGATAAGGTGTTACTGCTGCTTTCCCAAGACTTTGCATTTCAGTTTAAAAAGCAGACTGGGGTGCGGGGGAGAACCCACCTAATGTTTCATTTAACATACTCAACCTGTCTCTGGAGTGCCTTTAGAATTTAACTTATTGATCTTTAAAAAGCACTCCAGCAGTGGCTGGATGATGGTATTTATGAAACACTACACTTGTGTTTCTGTTGTTTAACCTGCTCTCCTGTGGGGCTGAGCAGCAGCACTGACTTCACTTGTTGCTTGGGAACGCTCACAAGTCCCCTGGACCAGACCTGCTTTACTGCTGCATTGTAGTAATGAAGTGGTGACACCTGAGCCAACTGTTACTTTGCATTACTCTGTGATAGTTCTTACGGATGTTCATTTTATCATAATAAATCCATTTAAAGCAAAGGGAAGAAGAAACTGTGCTTAACTAAGATCTACAAAATACCAAGTGTTAGCTCCATAGCAGCCATAAATTAGCTTAGCTGTGTTGAAGATCTTAGAAATTGTGCACCTTTATGACAGATAAGGATTTTAACCAAAATGTTGAGAATTTCACTGGTGAGTGTTTGAGCAATGCTAGCCCAAGTCTGTCCTGTGCAGGTTTTAAAACTGTTTATCATCCCCTTGAAGAAGGGGACATTGTCTTTCACAGTATTTCTATCTCTGTCCATCTTTACATCTGTCAGATGCATTTATGGGTAAGGCCATTCCCATAGAAAATGACTCCAGAGTACTGGTACAAACCAGCTTTTCCAATGGACAGTCCTGAAAGTGGAATGAGGGAAGTACCTCAGGAGGTAATGGCCACTGTCACCTAACCACCTTGTATTCTGAGAGCCAAGGATATTTCCTCAGCTGCTGCTTCTGTATCATGACTGTGGAGATATGTTTTATTTAAAAAAAAAAAAAAAGGCAACAGAGGAACTCAAAAAGCAAAAAGAAGATGCTCCCATAAACCTACTTTTCCCTCTCTGGAGAGAATGGGACAATAAACATGACATAGTTGTTCACGTTCCCAAGTCAGTATGGAAAGTGCTCAGACACTGCGCTGCTGAGGGTAGGGTGGGAACCTTTATGGGATAAACCATGAACTTCATAGCCAGGCCTCCATTGGTTTATGCATTCAATCCCACACCTGCATGCAGAAGTATGTGGCCAGTTCTGGTGTTAGCACTTGGTTCACTTTGCTCAAACCCGTGAGCTGGCTGACCAGCTTTCCCAGTGTGAGGATGCATACCTAAGTGGAGACCAGTAAAAGGCCAGGCTGGAAATTGGGCTTCTGTTACTGCCTGCACTGTTGTTGTCAGGAGGGAGACTTCAGCTTCGTTCCTCAGAACACTGCTTTCTCTTGCTGCATGCCTTACAGCCTTTGATCAGGAGAAGCACTTAAACTCGTACTTAGCTCCGTGCCCATGAGCAACCTTGCTGATTTGCTGTGTTGAAAGTTAGGTATGTGTTTAAGTGCTTTGCCTTGCTTTTTCATCGGAGAACCTGAGCCTTTCTCTGAGCTGCAGAGGTTTCCAAGTGACTTAGCAAGTGCTTAAAATTATATATGCAGTATTTTGCTGGCTTGCATTTTTAATGTTCTTATTAGGTGATATTTTTATGAATTTTCTTTTGGATGTAGATGTATAGTTCCTTGGCTTCTGAGAATTACCTTGATCAGTAGCAGGAAATGTTAAATGGCCTTCAGCCTGCCTGGCTGACATTTCTTACGTTCAGTTGACTGTGCACAGTTGGGGGGGGGGGGGGCGGGCAATTTTAGCCTTGTTTTCTTAAACTATGAATCTAGCACAAGTTGAAGATGTTGCTAGAAATTAAATATAGCTTTACAGATAAGATAAGTTTGAATTACCATGTCTGTTACCATAATCTTTCTTTTCATTTTTCAGTAGGCTGTTGGAAGACAGTAGTATATGCAATGATACCCATAAGAAAAGACAGCTGTTTAGGTTTGTATGACTTTATTTAATATTAATTTCCCAGTAACTCTCACTCGTGATTCTATCCATGTCCTCGCCGAGGGAGACCTTGAAGGGTGTGGGTATGTCATTTTTCTGTTTGGAAAGGAGCATGGAGAACAGAGTTCTTACCCCGCTCATCCCACGCTCTCTGAATGGGGAGGTCACAATGGGACCCTTTCCTTTGGTTTTAGGGATCATTGGCTCAGGAACCATATCAGATTTTCAGCTGCACAGCTGCTTGGACTGCCACAATTTGGGGGTGACTGTGACTGGTGGAAGTTCATTATGCTCTAGTACATATGACAGGCACGTTTCACAGACTAGTACCCAGACTGACCTTTTTTCCTTGCGTTAGTTTATTAAATGTTGAAGTAAAAGTATGATGAGGTGAAACTGATTGAAGTTCCCTTATCTAAAGCAGCAATGCTTTGAAACTTTTTCTCTGTGACCTTTGTCTTCCAACCTCCAATTCCCTCTGCCCAGAGAACATTCAGATGTATCCTGTATCCCAAATTGCATCCCGAGCCACAGGGAATTGGTAGGAGTCAGTCCGTATTTTCATGGAGAACTTTTTTATCGGTTGACACACTGGATCAGTGGAAAACCCAACCTGGTGGTGACAGCATTCCTCTGAGAGGCTTAGAAAGGCTCTCTTCCTGCACCATGAGCTCCCACAGGTTCAGTTCAAATTAATCAAGAGTTGAGCATACCAAGCTGCTTTTAAAGTCAATCAGCTGCCACAAGTCTTAAGCAGAGCAGGCAGAAGTAATGGACGCTTTCAGAAGCGTGCCCTTCAATCAGTAAGGCACGTGAGTAGCTAGGCAGAAGTAGGGTGATCACTAGACGTCTGCATGCATTCAGGTTTGCATACGTAGCAGTGACAATTTGTGTCACTTCAAACCCGTATCATCTGTATTACATAATTTTTCATTGTGAGGAGAAAATGATGCGGGATTATTTGACGTGTGGTTGCTGACTGCGGGTGTCGGCACAGTAGCCATGGAGGAGATGGTGAGACTGCACCAGATAAGGAGCAGTGCTGGAGCATCTAGAAATGCATCCCATGGCCACAAGCACCAGGCAGAAAAACTTTCCTTCATGTCTTGGGCTAGCCTTGATGATCTGAGAGTCTTAGATTGGGCATGCAGGAGTAAGGAGGCATCTTACACGCAGAGACTTAATAACTAATGTCTGTTCAAGTTAGGGGAACAAAAAAGAATTTTGCATAACCCAAAACCATGGATAACTGGGATACAAAAGCATTCTGTTTCTCTCCCTCTTTTCCACTAGAATGTAAATATAAGAGAATTGTTAATTTCTAAGCACAAGAATGCAAAAGAATTTGTAAATAATATACTTTGGTTTTCTCTTTCCAATTAAATCGTAAGGACAATTTCTTTTAAAAATATTTTTCCTTTTTTTATGTTGTTGCTTCTGTGCTGTTTCTCTTCATGCTTTCCCAGTGTCTGGGTCTAGCAAAGGTCAACAGGTTAATACTGCTGATCACATCTGTGAGAGGCTCTGATCACAGGCAAGGAACGCACCAGCCTCATCCCGTCTTTGACACGCTGCTCCTTCACGTCCCGAGTGGCACAGCTCAGCAGGTTCTCCAAATAAAAAGCAGGAGCCACGTTCACAAGGAGAAAGGGGACCAAAAAAAAAAAAAAAGATACAGTCCCATCCTTTTGATTTGTAGAAAGCTCTTTGAGCCTGCAAGGTATTATACTGTAAAATAAGACAGAAGGGTGGCAAATGTCTTCTAAAAGCCTTCTAAAAGCCAGTGTTATTAGCATCACTTCGGATAATGGTCATGGTGTGCTAAGCTGTAGTAGGCATGCTGGTTTTGTCATTTTAGCAGCACATTGTAAGCTGTTCACCATAAATAAGCCAAATTCTCCTCCAAATTCTGCTCACAGTTTACTGTGGTGTCACTCAGAATACACTGGGTGCTCTGCAGCTGTCCAAGGGCAGGCAGTCTCTACCCAGAGATGTTTGCAATTAGTGTATGCAGAGGGAAAAAACCAAACAAACCCCAGCTGGTGGGTCCCTAAGTGGAGCATTAGCACTGAAGAGTTTGGGGTCACGCTGGGAGGATGCATGTTTAGGGGAAAGCTTTGGGTGACACTGCAGTGCAGATGAAGTGGCAGATGAGTGGGGAGAAGGTGCAACAGGACTAAGGAGGATGGATATGAAGACAAAGGTAGAAGGTGAAGTTAGTGAGAAAAACCTTACAGGTGATGGACAGCAAAGGGAGAAGTAGCGAGGGGTTTGCTGAGGGAAGAGACCGGTCAACAGGCAACAGAAATGCTACGTCAGTGCTGCGTAATATTGCTGCGTCAGCCCCGTCCAGTGAAGTGCTCTTAGGATATATGCGAAAGGGGAGCAGTGGTAAGTGCTGTGCATGTAAAAGGGTATAGCAGTGTTTACTTGCTGAAGCCAGATGAGTATTGGGGTCAAATCCCCTGTTTCAGGCATGCTTTCGTAAATGCAGAATATTTCCTTTTTCTCTGTTAGGCTCGCTGCAGGGTACCCAAAGATAGACTCTGCCCTGACATGGTCTTGTTTGTGTATAAATCTTTGTTTCCTGATGTCCGTAGGGGTAACAGAGACAGCACGGGGAAGGCATCTGGCAGTCGGCAGAGCAGTACAGAGAACGAATTGAAGTGGACAGACCACCAGAGGCCATGGAGCAGCACAGACTCGGACAGCTCAAATCGAAATTTGAAGCCAGCCATAACAAAGACAGCCAGTTTTGGTGGGATAACAGTCCTCACAAGAGGAGATAGCTCGTCAAGTAACAGAAGTACCGGCAAACTGTCTAAAACAGGTAGCTAGTACTGTATTGGGTTTACAGTACTTCTTGTTGTGCAGTGATAAACGGCTGTACTTGTACTTGCCTGAGTATGGTATATCACAGAATGGTTTGGATTGGAAGAGACCTTCAGAGATCATCTAGTCCATCCCCCATGGTTGGACTATATGGTGAATTACAGGAACAGTTGTATTTGCTGTGCATAGCAGATGTGCATGTCCATCTACATATGCTAGTATCTGGGTACCTGGTATTGAGTCTCTAGGAACTGAGAAGAAAACCTGGTGCCTGAGGTTTGCAAATCGTATGTGAGATAGGCTTTTCCTGGACTAGAGTACGTGCACGTCCTGTTTGAACACAGCACTTCTTGTAGCCTGAAAAGGTGGTAGTCCTTTCGGACAAAGCACAGATTTTACCTTTCTATTAATCTTACTCTTCTTGAATCGAGAAGAATTAAATGTCACGTATCTGAAGAGAAATCCAAGCACATTTTGTTGTCGTTGCTAAAATGTAGACCATCTGTATACTGGAGTGCAGCCTCTCCCTTGCTGCTGGCAGATGAGGCAGTGTGCTGTGGTGGAAGCAGTCAGCAGTGCTGGATTCACAGAGGTCCCACAGTCTCTCAATTTTCTTGTTTAGTTCCCATTAAATGAAAGTATCATTTAAGGGGACTATGAACCTGGTGGGAAATCTGCATTTATTTGCATTAACTTCACGGGTACATTAACATGTGAGTGAGTCATAGGGTCTGGATCTAAGTAAATTCAAGCTATGCCATTAAGCTACTCTATTATATTTTTGTGTAAAAGTGCATAATAAATAATAAGCCCATCAGATTCCATCAGTTTGGTTCATTTGATAAATATAGTACAGGACAAGTGGTAATCAATACTTAGCACTTAGTGCTTTTTCAGCTTGCGAGTGTTTTATGGACTGTACTTAATTTAAACCCAGTTTATCAAACCTGGGTTGGTCAGATTTCACTCTTATTCCCAAAATTGTACGGTGCCGTGATTCAGATTGCTGGGGAATAGAGTTTTCAGAGTAAATGGAGGAAACTTTTGACTTTAACTGTGTTCTGGACCTCTGGATCTTGAACATAATTACTTTTTTTTTTTTTTTAATATTTCACAGCTGTAAAGGCACTAGGCTGGTTGGAAAGCCACTTGTTCAAACCCTCCTGGTCATAAAGCTGCTGGGAGCTTTTGGAATATCCTGCTTTTTTTTTCTTAATGCTTCTGCTTTATGTTTCTTTTGAGACCCTAGACAAATATTGGGTTTATTGTCTTAAGATTCATAGAAACACAGAATATCTCAAGTTGGAAGGGAACCATAAGGATCTGTTCCTAAGATAAGATTCTCCTTCAATTTTACTCCAGCCTTATGTATGTAAAATTCTATGGAATTAAGATATGAACTTGACTTTGAAAATTAGTACAGTGCAGTTGTTTAACCTCCAGCTTGTTCCTGAGCAAGAGCATATGCAACATAGCAAAACCAGTGCGTGTGTAGTTTTGAAACTACGCTCTGGTATTTTTTATTTGTATAAAGGCTGAATAGGCTATACAGTGGGGCCTGAAGTATGCAGTAGACAACGTTTTTGCCTCCAGATTTGTTTGCCTCCTGCGAATCTTTCTGTTGCATCAGAATTCAATTTGATATGTATGAATTAGGGAAGAGGCATAGGTTCCTGGTACACTTTTGTCATATCATTCACCTTCAGTAGAGTGCAGGTAAATGTGTTTCTCTGCAGTATTGTATTGCAGAGGTGCAGAGCATTTAAAATGGTGTCAGGGAAATCCAGTTTGGAGGGTTGAGACATAATTGCAAGCGAGTCATACTTTTAAGTAGCCATTTTAGTGTTAAAATCAAGCATATTAAAGGGTGCACTTAGAAAATGTATTAAAGGAGAGATCTCTGAAGCATGCCAATACTTGTAAATGCATCTGCACTCCATATGCACCAAACTCAAAATTGCTTTCAAATGAAAGCTCTTATAATACGTTTTTAAAACATCAGTGATATTAAAATTCCATGTTCTTTGCAGAGCAATTACATATTGTAAGTGCTTGGACTTTTTTTAAGCAAAGTGTTTAAATTTGAAAGCTAAATTTGAGCAGAGAAAGGGTAAAAAAGAAACAAAAGGAAGAGGTGGGGAAAAAGAGCAAGGCTGGATGTCAGAACAAACCTACACCTTCAAAGCCAGGACACAGAGTCAAACTGTCAGTCAGCCTGAGGAAAGTCAGAGGAAATAATACCTGAATCGCTATTTCTATCCTTTTCTCCGAAATGTTATTGAATGGCATTAAAGCAGAAAAGAATGATTGTTCAAAAAATAATGGGGAAATATGCCTTGGTAAAGTGTTCTCACTTCACCAAAAAATGCTGAGTGCATTCATACAGCTGTCAGAGCCAACACATGCTATTTGCATATGTTTTCTAAGGTACGTTAGCTACAAAGCGACACTTGATTGTGCAATTTTTTGCATTAGATCTTCATCGTTCTGTACTCCAGTCATAGGCAGTGCTGGGTGTTCCGTAGCTCTGTACACATTTAAAGCTTGATCATGTTTTTGTTTTGGGGGATTTTGTTTATTTTCTGTGGTCTTTACTACAGTGATTGAAATGGGATTGCAGAGATATAGCTACAAACATTAGGCACGCTGCCCTGTTAGTGTGGCAGAGCCTGGTAGGCACCAATTCTGTCCCGGTTCTCCTCTGCAGAAAGTACTTGTCTGTTCTCTGAGGTACTTCATGATTCACGGGAATAAATTAAAAACATTTTTGTTTTGCATATAGTAGGTATGAAATCAGTCTGAAGTCATTAGTTGGTCAAAATGTTCTTCATTGGCTAAATGGTGGAAAATGTTTGTGACCATTTTAAATGTGAAAATTATTCTACATATATGACAGTCATCCAGAAACATTGTCAAACACGCTTCTTGAGCATGGGAATATTAAAACTTTCAGGATTTTCACAGATGGCTCACAGCTGCCTTTGAGTGTATATATAGTGATGCAGTATTAGCATTGTAGCCTTTCTGGATCATTTTTAATAGTGTCTCCAAAATTAAATGTTCTGCCCTTAACCTTAACTTCTGATAAGTCAGTAATTAATGGTACATAACAGACAAACAGAAACTGAAGCACAGAAAGATGTTAGCCTCCCCTTAGGCAAAGACAGATCATAGAACGTGCTGTTCTCCGCAATAGAGTCCAGTAGTGTCAATTAGTCTTATACTTTAATTGCATTCAGCTGCATGGGAATTAGAGCTTAGCAAAGGAATTATGTTACTTCATTGCAAACTTCACAAAAGGGGCTGTTTGAAACACATTACGTGGTTATCTGACTGGTTCTGATTATTATTTTCATGCACCTGTTGATTGTTTAGAAAGCCCTGTTCCACTGAAAAGGACAGATTGTATATTGCAGATAACATTTTCTGCTCTGTTATTTTGAAGCTTAGTAGATATATAGAGATGCATTAAGTTATAATTCAGTATTGAGGGGGGAGTTAATAATTTAACAAATTGCAATCAGATTGCATTCCTACAACTTAGGGCATCATACAAAACCTTGGTTAGTTTAGATTTCCAGTAATATAGTGGACTTTCCAGGACTGACTAAACATGTATAGTTGTAAGTGAAACAGATGTCCCTCTAGGCATCAGAGATGTACCTGTTCAGTCTCTAACCACACCTATGAAGAGAAAATCTAGCTCACAAACTCCCATGTTATTTTCAGTGACACATTACAACAGGTTTTAACATATGTTTATTAGGAGGGAAGACGTGGTTCACAGAAAAGTCCTCTGTGTGTGTCTCTACATAGCTATTTAAATAATTCTTGGAAGACTTAAAAGATGTAACTGTTGCATATTTAGCTTCTCTGAATGCATTTTCCATTCAGTGGAATGCACATCTGTTGGAGCGTATTTCTTTCCCCCTGCCCCGTTTACGAAAAGCCGGCTGCATTGGGGTATCAGCTGTGTTGATACAGATCTGGAGGGATCGTTAACTTCCTTGGCAGGGCTCCAAGTAATCAGAGCCACAATCTAATCTCTCCTGTTAGGTGTTCATTGCTACTCCTGTTGGGCAAAGACGATTATACTGCAGGCATTTCAATACATTAACCTCTTTTTTTTTTTTTGGTGATAAAGTATCCTGTAAATTATAATTTTGTCTCTGAGTTTTGGAACTGGATTTCTGCTTCTTTTTCTTAATTGGGCATTAGCCTGATGGATCTTGTGAGTCCAAGAGAAACTGTAGGAATGTTAATGTATGGGCAATAAATCATGAGCCAACTGCTTCCAGTCATACGCTTCCCACTGACCAACTGTGCTGAAACATCAGTCTTATTTTTAGAAGTGCAACTTGCAGAGGAATAATTGTGTTCACGTGAGCAAGTACCATTATTATAAAAAAAACCCCTAAATACATTGTAATATACAGAAATGCAAGTGACTTATAAAAGTAGCAAAGAAATATTCCTAAGCCAAGAAACTTTATCCAAGACAAAAATACTTCTAGAGGTGATCAGGACTGTACTGATCCTAAAAAACTGACCATCTGGAGCAAGTAGTGGGTAGATCTTGAGAGTCCAGTTGATAAGAAAGGAAAAATTCACCTTGGACTTGGAAGGTGGGATGAACAGAGATGTTCAAAGTCATCAGATACTGAATGCTGACCCAAAGAAAATAGAGCAAGATGGGTTGCATCGCTCACTAGCACTCAGGATATTGGAAAATTAATGGTACCTCCATGCTCTCCCTCCGCAAACCCCCAAAGCTATTAAGACTTTGTGGTGATTTTTCTGTCTCTCTTTCTTTTACCACTCTTTGAACTGCTGTATCTCAGAATACTTTAAAAATATATTAATGGAAAGTGATGAGAAAATGAAGGTTATTATTATGTCAACTGTGAAGCAGCAAGAAAATTGTAGAAGAATCTAGAAGAAGTAGCCATCATTACATACTGAAAAAAGAGGTTGGATTGTGTAATGGGGGCAAAAATCTCATTTAGTCAAAGTTCCTTTCAGAAGTCTTTAGCAAGACATCTCTTAATGTGAATCTGAATAAAGTCAGATAGTTCTTTTTTTTTTTTTTTTTCATTTGCAACAGTACTGAATTCATTATGTGGTGATTTTTTATTCCAAATTTAGACACCGTGAAAACAGCTAATCAGAGCTACAAAGACAAGATTAATTAGTGTTAATTTCCAAACATTAGTGTTGGAATTTACTTGGCTTAATATGTCTAGACTTAAAATGATAGGAAATAAGTTGCAGTGATGGAAAAAATTAAAATAGATCATTCCTATACAGGATAAATGGAGGCAAAATTGGTTAAGTCATCATTTCTGGGATTTTTTTTTTTAAATATTCAGAAAATTGCTGACACGGTTTTACGTCTTATTTGCGTTCTTTCAAAATCACCAGCTTGTTCTACTGATGTAGAAGAGCAGATCTCTGATCTTTTAAGGCAGACATTTCAAAGTTATCATCTTGGCCAATGTGTGGTGATAGCTCCAGAGGTTGTTGCAGTGCTTCTGCCTACCATTTGATGAGTACATCTGAATTCATTGCAGTCCTTTGGCTTTTAACATTCAGAAGCTGGTAAAGATCAATCCATGATTCTGTTATAAAAACAGCTGAAAGGGGGAAAAGAAAAAAAACAATTGAAGGTCAGAGCCGCAATCTTCTTTTACGCTAACGGCATTTCTTCAGAATAGCACAAAATGGGGAGAGAGAAGTCTGAACTCAGGCTTTGATACTACTTACATGCTTAGAAATAATGGGAGGTTTATGAAATCTCATCACCACTCCTGCATCTCCAGGTAGCTTTCGAACCTGTTGAATTCAATAGGTGATGGAAAAGAGAAAGTAAAGCAAGAACTCAAAGAAACAGCATGAAGTGCATGTAGAAGGGCCAGGGAAACACTGGAAAGGCCCTGGTAACTGCGATAGAAGGAAAATTAAACTTCTGCGGTTGCGTTTACATTTGCGAGGAAGATGCCAAACACTGCTTGCAGCTTGGTGAGGATGACCTCCAGGAATACCTCCGGCAATTTGTAGAAACACTGAAATCTGAAATGATCCAATAAATAAAACTATCCCTGCAGGAACAATCTTTCTGAATTTCCAACCTCAGCCTACAAAGAGGGGAAAAAATATAGCAACTAATACAACTTTGAAGTGTATTTATAGAAATTAAAAATTCCTTATGAAATCTCTAGTACTTTCTTGATTAGATACTGGATAAGCAGATTTAGGGTCCTGCTGGTGGCAAATAGTGCACAGCTCATAAAGAGGACTGTCTCTGTAGCAGGTGCTGCATGAATATGAAGTTTGAAGAAGATGGGTAAAAATGTGTTTTACGCAGCAATTGGCAGTAACCTCTGGAAGGACCCTCTGTTAAGTAACAGGATGCTGGTGTGATTGCTTCAGAGGAAACCTGTTTTGCTCTAATTATGAGGAAATAAATTAATTCCAGTATGGGTTTGAGAATGAATCCAAGGCTCTAAGCAGTCTACTGCTGGGTCCTCCTGTAGTATCCCAAATATGAAAGGATGTAAATTGCCCTCTAAGAGAGAAGTTTGCTAAAAGCTAAGTTTGAGTTCTGTCTTTTCTTTTAATCTATACCTGCAGGAGGGCACTAAGGTGGTTAGTAAGTAATGCAAATGCGTAGACAGTGCACAGAAGTAAAATAAAAGAAGTGGCAATTAAAATATACTTTACTTTTGGGAGGAAGCATCCATACAGACATTTGCTTTCACACCTCCCTTGTATTTGCCTTAACATCCTGCTTTAAGGAAGCTGTTCATCTGAGCCTTACACTCTCAGAGATTCTTGTCATTTTTACGTGAAGCAAATTGCAATCTAATCAAGTAAAATCTCTGAAGTTTGGAAATTGTATTTGGTTTTTAAAATCATGTGTCTCCCTATCCTTCCAGGCACAAATGTGTTTTAGCACATTTGATTTATCTTGATTGATCAATTTTAATAAGCTAGGTGCTGAAAAAATCAAAGTGGCAAAAGTCTTAGGTAGCTTTAAGTTAATACACATGGCACAGCTACCTTGTTACTTGACTGACAACTCAGTTGCTGGTTTGGTTTTTTTTCTTACAGAAAATGTTTGGTGGGGTGGTTTTTTCCCCTTTTTTATTTACAAACCCCATGTTTAGTTTTTATACCTTATGAACCGATACTTTGGCATTATAAACATATGCTGAGCATTTTGTGTTCTGTTTGATAAAGCTATTTACTGGAAGGAGGGAAGCAGGTGTTGCAAGAGGAAAGTGGTCTTTTGAATTGTAGAAATACCACTGGATACTGAGCTCAGCAGGGAGTGGAAACCCCACTCCTACTAGCTGGGCATGGACTAGTGCTCGCCTTGGCAGTCTGTGAAGGCTGTCCTCACATACCCACCACGTCTGGTGGGGACTGGGGTCCCTGGTAACCCCCCCTCTGCGGTTGTGTCTCTCTGTTAGGCTCAGAGTCTTCCAGCAGCGCTGGCTCCTCAGGATCCCTGTCACGAATACATCAGCCTCTCCAAAGTGCATCTCTTGTCCCCGGGGTGACGGCCAGCTCTTCAGGCAACGTGTCCTACCCTGAGAACGGGATGAGTGGCCAGGTGGCCCCCAGCAACACCAGCTATATCATTCTTCCACTTGAAGCTGCAGGGATACCGCCTGGCAGTATCCTTCTCAACCCGCACACAGGTCAGTACGATGCTCTCCTGCCTGGTGCTGCCCTTCAGTGTTTCCAATGCCATCTGGGGAACTGGCAAATTTCATGTTTCTAGAGATATTTTCCTTGAGGCACTTTATGAGGAAGCAAGCAGCAAATATACGTAGAAATGACATTTGGCAGGTTGTTTTTTCAAATCTGCAGGCAAAGCTGGATTGGCTTTCTGAGGCTGTTGTGGCATAGTCGGTGGGAAGTGATGCAAAAGACACTGATGTGGTCCCAAACGGGATATTCGTCTTGTAAAGTCCTGGCGCTCCCTGGCTGTGAATCCTCTGAGATCCCTTTAGCTTCAGTGAGGACAGATGCTCTTCCGTATCAAGCGTGCTGAGATACGGTGCAACTGAAATACAATGCTCAAAGTTTTAGGGATTGTGCTTAACAGCAGAGGAATTTCAGAATGCTTAGAGGCTGCATTTGAATTAGCACTTCAGAGCTAATTTCCTTATGTGATTAGCGATTGTATTTAAATTGGAAGTTCTGTGATAAGAGAAAGTCATAATCTCTTCAATTCTGCATCGTGGCCCTGGTAGTTAGCAGCACTGTGGCACTTGAACGAGGCATTCGCGGTCACCCAAGCACGGTGGACACTTCAGAAACCACTCAGCTTGAACTTGAGTGGTTGCTGAAAGTTTAAGGCAATTTGTTACCTTCTTGGTCCAGATGAAGTCCAGAAAATGTTACACTAGTACTCCCCACAGTATTGTACTGATAGCATTAAAAAGGTTCAGGGAGGTTGAGACTGTGATGCTTCTTCAGTGACTTGGACTATTTCAGCGACCATGACTAGCTGTGTCGTCAACCTTAGCTGCGTTATGCTGGGTTTAAGATAACAAAGCCTATAGTGCAATGTGTTTTCCATTATACTGGGAGCTGAGAGCTGAACTCCAAAATATTTTTTCCGAAGTCCTTAATAGAGCATTCAGGAGCTCTTTATTTGGGGATTTTTATTTATAACCAGTATTTTATGTATATTACACCCCTGTGTTCCAGTATTTTAGTGCAAATGTGTAAAGCTTATTTGTGAGTCTGCTGACTAAAAATACTTTTTTAGTCAGAATGCAGTCAAGAAAAACTGAAAGTTGCAGCGTTTAAGAAAAACACAGCCTTGACAAACTATTAAACCAAACTTTCCACAGACATTTAGAGATAGTAGTATCTGGGGCTGATCAATGTATATCAGCGTGTATAAAATCAGGGAGGAGTTCCTGTTTGTTTAGATTCAAATGTGATAAGTTCTTTCAGAGAAATGACTTAGAAAAGTACATGTTTGTGCAAGTTACTAAAGCCTTTACTACTTATGTGTACTTTTTTTCTCAAACTATTACAGTATTGACATGAGAGCCTAATACTGTCAGCATAAATGGGGGTTTTAGTCATTTCTTAAAATGACTCGGGGAGAGGACAGAATGGGAGGTGGGCATGAGACAAACCCCATCATTATTAATTAACTCATTTCTGTTGTTCTGGTAGTTGACGGTTCTGTCTGTAACACTGGAATTTCTTGGTCAATACAGAAGGCGGCATTTTGTGTGCTACGTGGTCCACTCCCATACAAAACTCCACAGGCCTAGGCAGAAGTCCATCCATAATTCAGGTGATAGAACTGAGAGAAACAGATGAAAGGAATCGCTGCTGCTTTGAGCCCACCAACAGCTGAGAGGTTGTGCTTGTTCCTGGCCACGGCAGGGACAGAGGCTGCAGCTCACCACACTTGCAAGCCAGAAGAGCTGTTTAAGAGGAACATCTCCTACATCTGTTTAGTCAATTTAGCGATTTGCAGCAGCTAGCTCATCTTTTCCCCTGGTACCTAGGGAGTCTTTCTCTGCCGTAGGTATAATGCCTTTCAATAGACCAGAGTACCTGGTCTTCCCTCCTAGTGTGCCTTATTGTCTGCAGAGGCATAATCGAGAGCTCCATGTGTGTTAGTATGTTTAATATTCAGGGAGCAAGTGTTTTTGTGTACATATAATTTTGTGTTTCTTTCAAACCGCATGTTTTGTTTCTGTAGCTCCCTTGTAAATACATACATAGTAAAGAAAATGGAGGGAGCAGATTCTTCTAAAGACTGAAATTCTTGTCTCGGATGTATAGTTTCACGCTGCTACCTGTGCTGGAAGTCAGGCTATACTGTAGCTTCTACTGTGTTTTTAACGTGCAGCAAAATACATGCTGCAAATTTGCCACTCTTTGGGCTCAGAATCTTTGCATCTTATTAGGGTAATGTTACAAAAGAAGCTCTGTAGGAAGGAGACTTAGATTGCTGGATGCTGTGATCGGCTATCAAAGTGATGGATGCTGTCAGAAACATAGATGAAGAGAAGACAGTTTAAAGAAAAGGAAAAAGGAGCTTTGTTTCCCCTAATGAATAGATTTTCTCTCCCTATGTAACACCATTCTTTAGCTCGCTCTTCTCCTCTTGCAGAGTGGCTACTTCCAATCTTTTTCTCTCTTTTGATCATAAAACCGTGTCCTTTAAAGATCTTTGCTTCCTTTCACACTACATAGTCACTGACTGTGCAAGCCTCTAATGACATCCACAGATGCTGTCAGTATCTCCCTGCTCTGATTATACCTCTCAGCTCCTTCTCAGGTGTTGACACTCCACACTTTCTTTTCCATATCTGCAGTTTCCTTTGTTTCTTCTCCTTCCCAAGATACAGAAGCTTCCTGCTTGCTTTGGGAAAAGACCATTTATGTGGCTATGCTGTTTTACTCTCCATTTCACCTGCTTCACCAATCTGTTTTACCCTTTAAAGGATTCCTCTTGACAAGTTCTCTGACTTAACCCCTTTGAAAATTTAAGAGCATTTACGTTTCATTCTTACTCCTTTAAATGATGTCGCAATTTTTGCCCTTCTGTATCAGGGCCACAGCTCATAACTTGCAAATGTCTTCCCTGTTACCATCTGATCTCTCCTTTTCATTTCTTATTTCAAGATTTCTTCATGAAAGGTCTTTTTTTTTTCATCTTAAAAAGCATTGCTGGACCTTTTCTTTTTCAGTTCTGTCATCCTTCGCTGAGCCATGGGAAATGCTCTTTACAGCCTCCCTTGAGCATCTGGCGCAGGCTTCAGGACCCCTTGTCCCGCTCACCCAGTCTGATTGCCCCAGTCTCCTAAAGTACTTCTGGAGCCTGAGGCTCCCAAATCTAGGGAGTCCACGCCATTGTCACCGAGTGTGTTCACAGCAAGAAGCAGGAAATCAGCTAGTGGACAGAACTGCCCCGTGCTGCTCTTCCACTCACTCTAGTCATGACCTTTCTCACTGAGAGCGTGAGCGTGAGACATGCCCAGTAAAATGTGGCAACTTCATCCAGAAAGTCTTCATGCTTTAGAGAGAGAAGGCAAGGTTTCTTTATCTGGTGCTCCTCGTGCATTTCTGACCATGATTAATAAGAGGGAGGAACTGAAAGGCTGAGGAGTAGATAGAACAGGTAGAGACGCTTGTGGTATACAAATCAGAAGTTCATTATTTCACTATTGCTCTCAGTCACCAAATTCCTCCAGATGTCCCTTTTTATCTCAGATATTCATACTTTAGTTACCTACTTTAAACGTTATCACTTCATTGCTAAAATTCTTTTTTTTGCATGGAAACATCTGTAATTCCTTTGCTTTATGAATTTATGATGGAAGTGAAAAGAGAACTGAGGTCATGGAAAACATTTTCCTTTCACAGAAATACCATTTCTTTTTTGTTTGTAAGACAATGACTTGGGTAAACTTTAAAAAATACCCAAAAAAACAAAAAAACCCAACAACAAACAAAAACCCAAACAAACAAACAAACATTGCTTTTGCAAGGTTACTTCCCCCAGCTAAAATATCTGAAGCAAAAAGAGATTCAGCAACAACTTTGGACAGAATTTGTCCTGTATATAAGAGATTTTCAAAGACATCTTAAGTATTTCTTCCTTGATAACTTCCAGTGCTACCTCCTCTAATTACTGCTGCTGTAATTGCGAGTCTTATACTGGAGGCTGTGTTTTTATACTGTATTTTTGTACCACTTTTTGAGAAGTATTGGTAAAGAGTTTGCTTTTTTTATATATATAATAACTTTTGAGGGCACAGCTCTCAAAAGTACAGCACTATGTTGTTAGAACGTGTAAATAAATTAGTAACAAGGGTGGGTTTGGTTTTTTCCTTTCCATACGAACTACACTGTGTCAGGAGTAGTTGTGTACATTTCACTGCTATTGCATAGCAATAAAACGTACATGAATATCCTCTACCTCTAGTGTTTGCTCCAGAGTTCAATTTTAGTACTAATTGATTCATCATTGAATGACTTCAAGTAACCATAGCACCTGAGTCATCTCATAGCCATGGTAACCTTCCACCCATTCCTTGGAAAGTCATACTGCCAAACCAAGTACCTGCTGTCTGCCTTGCCTGCAAAAAAAAAAAAAAAAAGATGGCTGATACTGTAATGAGGCATTGAGAGTGACGAGCATTTTACTGTTGTAGCCGGTCAGCTAAAGAGTGATCAGTTAAAGCAAGGTTGTATGATTTCATACAGAAAACAGTACGTTCTTAAGCGTTCACCAAAGGCAGGGTATTTTGTTTCAGGTCAACCGTTTGTAAATCCTGATGGGACACCGGCAATATACAATCCTCCCAGTGGCCAGCAGACGATGAGGAGCCAGATGGTGGGACAGTCTCAGCAGCAGCCTTCATCCCAGCAGCCTCAGCAGGTTCAACAGCCACAGCAGCAAATGGCAAGTCACCTTGTCACACAGGTAGGTGCGGTGGCCACTGGAAAAATAGAAGAAGCTCTTGGGGATATGAAGGATAACCTAAAGGGTAGGAGGGAAGGATGCAACTAGACAAAATATCAGGATGTTCTTTTTTTCTTTTGAAACAAATGGGGCCCATGATCTGTATTTCCAATGTGGATGAAACAGATGGAGAGGGGAGATTCCTTTCTCAATTCCATCTAAAAGGATGGCTTCATTTTGAAAAGGAGTGTTAAGCAAGTTAGTGTATGTCTACACAAATCTATTTTGCAAAAACCACCTGTAAGTGAAAGCTGAAGCATTCATTCTCAAACTAGTGCAGTTTGTAATTATTTTGAAAGAGCTGGGGACCTTTCCCTGTCCCTTTTGGCAGCAGTGGGGTTGAGTCAAAGAATCAAGCACAACGCAGGGCTCTACAAACTCTTCCATGTCTGGTTATATCAGGCCCAAGCTGCGGGTAGCCCGCTGTCCGAGCACCCCTGCCCCAGACCGTGGGTCTTCTGCCTGTGCCTCGTGTTACGGCCATGATCCTGCTCTGAGCTAGAAGCTCTGGAGCCATAGCAGGAGAGGGGAAGAGCAGCGTAGTTTGGGCACAGTGCCACAGTATGTTGACTCTCTGGCCCCTGGGCTGGCTGTGGCATGCAGCCAGACGTGGCTGAGCATGGGCAGCAGGGTTTGGGTCTGGTTCAAACTTAATTTTGTGGATTGTGTGCCTGCTCTCCCAGAGCAGAGCAGGCAGAGGAAACTACTCAAGCAAGAATCCTACATGCTGTTTACTCGCAGAGCAGCCAAGATCTGCTGTGGCTCTTGTGTGGCTTTATAATTTGCCACAGTTTCATCCCAGGTTACCCAGAAATACAATGTTTAAATTCAGTGAAGTTGCTTTGATTTTACTGGGACTTATGTGTTTGTGGCTCTTATTTCTTGATTCGGTCTTAGCAGATTTAGAAGACGGAGGTAGTACCAAACCTGTGTAAGATTCAGGTTAAATGAGAGATTAAAACGAAAGGAATAGTAAAGCTATTCTAAGGTAATAGTGCTGTAGAAAGTTGTTCTTTCACTTAGATAAGCATCTGCTCCAAGCTGACAGGCCTGTCTCTCTTGTTAATTTGCAGCCTGTTCTTTGTCAATTTTCTTTTAGCTATTGTGTTCTGCCAAAGCAGCTTTAAAATCATTATTCCTTTGCCTATGACACACTTGGAGTTAAATCAGTCATTATCAGCAAAATTCAAATATACACTTACATTGTGCTGCTCTTCCATTTTATTTCTGTAAATTAAATGTAGAATCACAATTTGGCTGTGCCTCATATCAGTAATAAGAAGGCGTAGCTGTGGCTTTATTTAATCTAACAGCCATCAAATATATGAAAATAGGCAGAAAAATCTGTAATACAGAATTGTTTGGTATAAGGCTAAAATGAAGACTAAAATCACAGTACCTGACCTCTTGTATTTGGGCTGGCGATGAGTCACCTGCATTTTCAGAGCTGTATTTGTGATCTTTGTTCTCAGTAACAGAATTCGCTGTTGTTGTTATCTAAGTAGGTTGTATTTATTGTCTTTCACTGTGTTTATTTTGCAGCCTGTTCAGGCAATGCAGCCGTCTTCTCAGTCAGTCCAATATCCAGCAGTTTCTTATCCTCCCCAGCATCTCCTGCCAGTCTCTCCAACGCAGCAGTTTTCTGTGGTACTAAAGATTTTTTTTTTTCCTCCCCCCCCCGAAGTTGGGTGTGTGAGAATGAGTATGGCCAAGAGTGTCTGGGGAGCACTGCAAGTGGTGTCCCATGTGAGAGCCCCATCTAAATCCCCCTTTGCCTTAACACTTTTGGTACTGACAAGCATTTTGTAAGAGCACTTGCACTGATTGTGGTTATCTAACCTGGAGGATGATATTAGGAGCAGGGCTCTCTACCTCATTAGCAGAGCTTCCGGAAAAATGTTTTGTTGTGCCTGTGATAGGAGCTTTGTGTCTCCCTGCTTTATGTCAAGGGAGCTTAAATTGCTAACTTGGACATCTGAGATTTGGGTTATCCCCCTTTTATGTCCACAAAAACTGGAGAAGACACCTCTAGAAATAATTAATTTTTATTTTATATTATTTTATCATTATGCTAAATCCACTGCCTGGATTTATTCCCTGATGATACCAGAGCACTTCAAAAACAGTAGCGGTGAACCAGCTGCAGAAGGTGTGGTATGCTATGCATCATGACAAAGCATCAATGGACATGTATAATAAAAATAAATAGAGTGCTCTTCTGGAGTCTGAATCTGGCTTGGTGCTTACAGGGCTATGATTATACTGTTGTAAAATGAAGCTGACTTTTTAAGAGGCACTACAAGATTTTTTTTCTGTTATTTTTCTCCCTTGCTCTGGTAATCTTGTTTATGACTGATTTTTTTTTTTTTTTTTTTCCCCCAAGGTAGAGATGTCATGTAGTTGTAGTAAGAGATGGAAACAAAGCTGAACAGATCCTTGCAGCTCAAATAATGTTATTAATGTCTGGTAGATGAGCGGTATCATTTAAAGGACAATAAAAAATGTTCCGTGCTGAACAGAAGTTGCATATCTCAGTGCTAATTCTCTTGAAAAGTGTCTTGCAGGCATCTCAGGTTGTTCTAGTGATAATCATAGGAAGGCTGATATTTTTAGTGGCTAATTTAATAGTAAAACTTCACCTGAATTAATGTCTTCAATGTACATTACGTTACACACACAATGTATAAATTACAGGGTTTTGAAGCTCTTGGTCTCTATTGTGCAAATCCAGAGACATTCTGGGCTCAGTGAAGTTTCTTGTAGAATCTGTTTGCAGTCATTTGCCATCCAGGTAACAAATATCCTAGGTTTCTAAAGGCACAACTTCAGACAGATTAGTTAATTAATGTGTTAACTAATTAATGTGCCTGAATATGGGTGTAGGATGATGGTAAAGTTAATAGCATGACTTTCTTACACCACCTGAAGATCTGCCAGGAATGTTTAAAATGTTGGCCCATGGTATTTGCTCTCAAGAGTGGGAGGGTGAGTCTCTGTGCAGTCTCTGGCAGTGCTTTACACAAAAAAACTTTTTAATTTATTTTTTTTTAATTTTGAAGTTTCCTGCCAATAAATACATTGTGCAGGATGGTTTTGGAGAATGAACACCACAGGGATGCGAACAAAATCGAAGAGACTTCTTTTAAAAAATAGCATGGATGTTCTAAGTGAAAAGCATTTTTACAGTGCTTATTCCCCATCGGTAAGGGAGTATAAGGAAGGGACCGTAATCTGCATATTAGCACATGATGGAGTTTTATGCTGGATTTATTACTGTTTAGAGTACGTTTTAATGTCGAGTATTTAAAAGTCTTATGATAGGGGCACAAATGAAGATGCATAGAACCACATTTGTAAATCTTCGACCTTCACAGAATAAACTTGAGTGTTGATTAGTATGGATCTTTTTGTAAGACTGAACCGATACTGTATAGAATCCTTGTCTCACTACCAGCATGTAATGAGACTTAGCTCCATTGACTTTATTTGGTACATTCATCCTACCACAGATTCTGACACACACACGCCTCCTCCCCCCACTCCCCCCCCCCCCCCCCCCCAATAAGGTACTTGTTTCTTTCCAACACTGAATAAAAAGCCTTGAAATAGTAACTGAAGGCTTAGGGTTTTTTTACCTTCTCTATGTTTACAACCTTGGATTTTCAAAACAGTCCAAAAAGGAAAAGGTCTGCACCTGAATCCTGCTGAATTCCTCTTGGGATCATTTTGAAACACAGGTGAAATTACCAGCATGTATTTGGCTGAGGAATTCTGTGTTTGGGGGAAGAGGTATTCATAATGTTATCTTCCTGCCCTTTATATTTAAAATGTCTTCTTTTGAACACTGTAAAGTTCACTTGTCATTTTGGAATTAAAGGGGGGGGGGGGCAGGGTAAAAGCCAAAATAATTGGCTTTTGTGCCAAGCGATGCCATTCACCTTGCAGCGGGGAAGTCTTTGTCAAAGCATTTATAGTGATTTTCATTTTAATTGCCTCTGTTTTTGTAGATACCCATGCAAAGTTTGGCATGTATTTGAGCTGAGTGATTCCTTTCCCCCTCATGCTCTGTTTGAACCTATTTTGTTTTGCTAATTTGCGTGTCTACTGTGGACATCATGTCTACATCATTTTCTACTGCCTTTTGCCCTGCAGCGAGATGACATGACAACACAGTTTAACCAGATGAGCTTAAGTCGTCAATCATCAGGAGACAACCCCGAATCGCCTTCTGGTCCTGTCTACCCGTCGCCTATCTTGCAGCAGCCTGCCCAGCAGACGGGTTACATTATGGCTTCCCCAAGTCAGCAGCTTCCCCCAGGAGGCTTTACAGGTTCGGGTCCACCAGTATCCCAGCAAGTGCTGCAGCCGCCGCCCCAGGGCTTTGTGCAACAACCACCGCCACCTGCTCAGGTAGGCAAAACCTTTCCTGCCAGTTTGGCATGGTGCTCGTTATAACATCAGGAAGAGAATATTAAAAAATTATCCAGATTCTAGATAATTTATTTTTTTTCCCCTGGTAAAAGCTGAGCAGATCTTTAGGCAGCAGGAAACGTGCAAAGCCTCTATCGTTTCCTGGGTTTCAGTGATTCCTTCCCTATCCTCAAACCATTTTCTGAACATACGTTCGTAGTCCAGGACACATCTGCACATGAATATGAAGGAGGAGGGTGAGTAAATATCCGTAGTCCTTTTTCCCTGTATGTATACCAAAAGAGCAATATGCACATCAGCCCAGGTAGTCGTTAATCATATTTAATTGACTTGAACATGTGAGATGTCACAGATCAGTAATTTTAACTGTCTTCCTGAAGACTGATTATGTTTTACTGTTCACTACCAAACATCTCTACTTGTCTCCTGGGTACCTTTACAGAATATTGAAAGTGATTACTGTCAAGAAGTAAAATGCACAGATGACTTTCTGGCCCATTTTCAAGGCATACACTTTAAAAAGCCAGATTTCTTTATCCAATTATAGATAACTTCATTTAAACTCTACTTTAAAATGGTATTAATACTATTTCTCCTGTTTTCATTTTATCCTTTGGAAGAAAATATATAAAAAAAATTAAGTAAAAAACTTAATTTCTCTTAATGTAAAAGTAGTGTAAACCCTCCTGGATTTTTGTTTGCCACTTCTTACTGAAAATCTCCAGTTGTGTTTGTTAATGGGATTCTGTATTGCCACAGTAATGAAGAATTTATACTGTTATAATGTTTTAAGTGGGCTAGAGATCTAGTTAATTAGATCACTAATTAACAATAAAAGAAATCTGAAGACTACTGGATGCTCACATCCCATAGAAGACTGTGACATCCATAGTTACTAAAAACTTTTGGGAAGAAAAAATGACCTGAAGAGCAGAATCCCCTGATGAATCCTCGTCTCCTCCTCTAGACTGTGTCTCCTAAGTAAGTAGAGACCGTCCAGGCTTCTCTCCTCATGTACAACCATCCGGTGCCCTCAGTGGTTTCAAGCATCATTTAATCAAACCTCACAACACTTCTAGTGAACCAGATAAATGCGAGCAGCTCCATTTTACAAGCTGTCACCGCAGCAGGCGAAGCGATGCGTTTCCCAGCCCTGCTGGCTGAGGTTTGCTGCGGGAGCTAAGGGGGCTGCAGCATCGTGCTGCCTGCCGTGGCGAGGGACCCCGTGCCGCCTCCTCTCCCTCTTCGGGTGAGACCAGGTTTGCAGCCCGCCCTGGGGTCTCTGCTTAGACCCCCCTTGGTTGACTTTGCAGAGGCTGGTTCTGTGGGTTTGCCCGCAGCTCTTGCCTGTGTGTGGCTGAGCCTTCATCACCTGGGGGGGGGAGCATATGCAAGCTTTCACCCTTGTGTATGCAGCAGGGTGCAGAGTTTTCACTCAGTCTGGCATAGTGTTACTCTGTGAAGCTGTTTTCCCTCATTAATACTTACTCTGGTGCTACTGGAGAGGCAGATGAACTTCTTCAGAGGACAAGTGATGAGGAGGTGCCTTTTCATACAGAGGCTGCTGTAGGACCAGAACCATACTGGTGTGTCTAATGGCCACTGTGTCTCTGTCCCTACCCAAAATACGGTATGTACAGGCACTTTCCTCCTACGTTCTAACACAGTGGAAGGTTACTGAGGGCAGAAAAATATCTTTTGGGTTTGCAGCAACTTCAGTTATTTCACTGGGGAATGGTTTGTCCTCGGAGGGTGTAGAAAGGTGAGAAATACAGTGCCGTCAGCTTCCTCTGCATCCACTGCACCACATGCACCATTCATGTCCAGCTTGTCGCTATTCAAAAAAATCCTTGTCTTGTCCAGATACCTGTGTGGAAGAGGGTGCAAGGAGGGGTCAGTCCCTGCTGCCCGTGTGCCTATACCGTGAAAGCGCAGTGGCCTTGGTCTGCCAGGAGGGAGAGGGGGCAGCAGCTCTTTGCATCCGCATGCGCAGATGGCAACTTCTGATCGACATTTCAAGTTTTAATTCATTCCCTTCAGCCCTAGAATATGGCAAGGTAGCTTGCATACTACCTGTAGCACGCATACAGCAAATAGGGGATGCCTCTTATAGAAAGATGAGTGAAGCCTTGGGAAGTAGTAGTTCCTCTGCACTAACAGCTCAGCTTTCTGCGCAGGGCAGCTAGACCCTGGCTTCCTGTCCTGCCGGTGGCAAAACTTCACTGCAGCAGTGGCTATTGTCAATCTGCATCCCCTGTTACTCTTCTGGGCTTAGATGCAATAGTAAGGCTGCTCTCAGATGCCAAAGCAGGCGGTCTGAGGCAGGCTTAAAAAAAAAAACAGGCAATAAAAATGGTAATGCATGCAAAAACATTATGTGATGCATTAATCAATGCAATGCAATCAATGTAAAAGCACTTTCATATCTTAAATGTTGCTATTGAATTCATACCAGTAAAAAAGAGGCTTGACTCTAATGGCTAATTAGTTCCTGTAAATGCATTGCTGATGAGGTTCTAGCGGGTTGGCTGTGGGGCCCTGTATGCTGTTGGAAAATATCAGAGCAAGGAGAACTTGGGTGGAAGTCCTGTGAGTATGATAATTTCCTTTGGGAAAGGAGGAGAAAGAAATGCTCTCCAAACCCGAAGGTACTGCATTAAAATTATTAGCTTTTATATTAAAGTTCAATTAGATGTGGCTCTACAGCTGCTCTCCAAGATTCTCTCTTCCAGTCTATATCAAAGCAGAAGCAGACTGAGTTTGAAATGACATGCCTAAGAGGTGGTGAGAGGACTCTTTGCATTTCTTTTGCTGCTTCTTTCATCACAGCTGTTCCCCAGCTTGACAATAGAGTCATGATTTAATAACCTGAAAATAATGATCTGTCTTCGTTCAGCCAATTGGGGGAAAAAAACAAAAACAAAACCAGAAACCAACTATTACTCTGGGTTTGCTGAAAGGGACTTTTATCAGCAAATTTCTGTTTGCTCTCTGTATCACAGACAGCAAACATACATCTTTACTTTCTCCATTTTCTTCTATTGTCAATTTTCTTCTCTTTCTGATGGTTCTTCTACAGCACTTATGGGCCCAGGCACTTCAACAAGGGTCCACATTCGGTTTTTGCAGCACACTCTCATTGGTGCTTGTCATTGCTCTGCCTCTGCAAATGAAGAAATGGGAAAACTGCAAGTACTATGCCAATGGGAAAGCATATACTTCCTTTAAAGTTATTTTTGTCTCAGAATCACTCTTTGTGGAAGCTGTACTGGAAAAATTATGTCCAAAAATGAGATGGAATGAATTCTTGGAGAGTCTGGGAGAAGTAATACACATGTTGAGGCATTTTTCACCGGAATTAATTTTTGTCGTCTCTGATTTTTAGCTGTCTCTTTGCAGAAGCCCCTTCCTAGAGAGTCCATAGCTACCCTAAGACAAAATCTTTATTCATAGCATGTCTCCTCTAGGAAATTTGTTATGAAAAAGGCTGAGGAGTCACTGCAAGTGAGTGAGTCTTTCCTTGATGATCTCAGAAGGTGATATTGGAGGACATGCCTGTAGTTGCACACGGGCCATTATTTTTTGTTGCTGTGATTGTAATTATTATGGAGGATGGGAGGTAGGGGGAGGGGAAATAATCTTGAACAATGACTGATCCCAGTCAGTTAGGTATTGGGAAGAAATGGTACCTCCATGTGTCCATACATCACTGTGGTTTCTGTTGTCTTCACACCCATTTATGCAACTGTATCTGCCATTAGCAACAGTGTCAGCGTCACTAATCATCTGAATGAAGGTGTTAATCCAAACCGAACTGGGTGTCAGTGATGTTAAGAGAAGGTGGAATACCTGTCTGATGGCAGAATCAAGCTGTAAGTCACTAGGGAGATAGGTTAGGAAAATAAAGGCTTTCAGGCTGATACCTGAAAGATGTATGGAATCCTATTTCTACCATGAGGAGATAAACAACATACCTGTGAATTTAAGGGGTTCTGTTAGAGAGCAGTCCAAGGGAGACCTGGTCTGGTAATGGGTTTCAAACTGTACATGGACAGAACAAAGCAGAAAGCCAATGCTGTATTGAGTCTCTGCCCATCATCTAGAGAAAAAGCACATTAGGAGGAGGAAAAAGTAATGCCTGTTAGTGCCATTTCATGAGTGTCTCTGAAGTGATGTGCCTAGTTCTGTTACAGTTTAAGTTAAATAAAGAAAATTATGTATATGAGAGAAAAAATAGAGATACGTTGGAATGGTCAGCCTACAAACAAGGAGAGCATTCACCTTCAAAATAAGGATAGCCAAGGGGGTAAGGATCATCTGTCAACTATTTCCATGGTAATTATTAAAGGGGGGGATTTTTCACAGTGTCAAAGATTAAGATCAAGAAACTATGCTTTTAGATTAAAGAACACAGTGTTTACTTAGGTTATGGTCTTAGGGGGGCATATTTATTTATTTATTTATTAGGGTAACCATATAACTGTGTTGGCATGCTCGTTAGTGTAGTGGAAACTTCCTGGTTCTGTAAATGAAATATGTTACACAAGCAAAAGGTCCAAGCTTAGACTGGGCATTCACATGGGAAAGAAATTCAAGTATAATTTGGCATGTCAGTAGGCTGCTACAGAAATGTAATGTTTTTTATTGAAGAGCACATAAGCAGAGGTGTTAGTAACACTGATGTAATGAGAAACTAAAAAATTCAAGAGGGTCAGAGTAGATGATGTAAGCGATACTTGTTATCTCTGATCCCTCTAATTCCACTGTTCACTAAAGTAATATCAGAAGGACAAATAACATGTTTCATCTAACTGATGCAGAGATGTACTCAAGATAAATGAAAATGGATCCTTCTAAACCCCTCAACCACAAAAGACCTAGTTTATCCGTGTCTATATTTTACACCAAGCCCTTCTTTTAATGTCTGATCTCTTAAAAAAGAAAAAAAAAAAAACCAAAACCAGACAAGAAGCCAAACAAACAAACAAAACAAAAACCAAAACCAAACCTCTTCTGTGCAAGTCATGTATGTATGATTACTAGCAAATTCATCTATTAATCTAAATGAAATGATTTTTTTTTACCCAGTGCTCCTACTACTAACATTTTTCAGGCTGATAGATTGCACTCTGATAAGCTTCTAAATGGGGTATATAACAAACGTATTCCAATGAACTGAGAATATGAGAGAAAGGGAGATAAACCCTTTGACTAACTCTGAGGTGTTATCTGTACGGTCAAAATAAATACCTGTTTCCAAATTACTCTGAATGCTTCAGTGTATGTATATGTTTTTGTGTTAAGCATGTTCAGCTATAAACCTTACTTCGAAACCTATACTCATCAGGCTATGTTTTAAAGTTAATACCTACAGAATCTTTCCACAAGAGATAATTCACATTGTCCTCATGATGTGCTTGTGTATTCTCAAATGTCTAGGGGCTTGTCTGCACAAGGAAAATGAGGAAGTTGAGGGTAAATCAAATAAATTTAAATCCTTCAAGTGAGATTAAGCTGCAGCCAGGAGAAGTCAGAGTATTTCCACAGGGCTTTAATATTCTTTAATTTGTAGAATACGGTAATAGAAAATAAAGACTATTTGAGATGATGTCTTCTCTGTTCCCCTGCTCCGAGGCAGGATCAACTATTTGCATTGACTTTACTTAGGCTGAGTCATCTCACGTCTTTCAAGTCCCCTACTGTAGAGGTTTCCACAAGATGAGTTTATCATGCTAAACTTGCCTGATCCCTTATTTACACTGCTATGATGTTTAAAGAGTGATTTTTGCACCTGAAATGTGTGGGTCAACTTTCCTATACCTTGTAGTTTTTCTTTGCAGAGAAACAAATTCATCATGGTTTTGTCCATTTTACAAAGGTATTTTGCTTTTACTACTTTAGTCTCTAACAAAACAAATGACTTGAAGGCAGGCTGTAGCCATTGGGTGTCACTTGGTATTGCCTGGGGGGAGGATAGCTTACAATATTTTTCCAATTGAAACGTTCTTGTCTTCCTGGTATTGGTTTGAATCTGGCTGATAATATTGGGGGAGGAGGGAAGAAAAAACAAAAAAGCTATGTGATTTCCATTGATTCAAGAGAAAATGAATAGACCTTGAAGAATGAATGGGTATTCAATCTCTTGATTGACAGGTGATATTGACTGTTAGTTGGTGTGGGGGTTTCACTTCACCAACATCGCAGAGTCCAGTTCTGTTGATCCTGATACTTTTCCCATGACAGTTACCTATTCAGTAGTCTTCTACTTGCCAAATTAGCCATCCATACCCTCTTCTTGGCTAGTCTTTTGTATCTATGCCTGTTCTCTCTCATTGACATAATCTCTAGAAAAATTTCTGATCTCTCTTATGATGTTCTACCAGTATACAAAAGGATGCAGTTACCTTTACTCTGCTAATACTTTACTTTATGGGTAGTCAAGTTGAATGAGCTGTTCCAGGAACATTTCCTCCATGCAAATAAAAGTGGCAAAAATAATTCTTATTTTTGTATGAAAAAAACAAAAAGCATTTGGTATCTCTGTGCATGTGTCTGAGCAGGATAAATGCTACACACAAATTAAAAAAAAAATATTGTATGATTTATAAGGACATGCTGACAGATGTGGCAGAAGTCAAGAGAGGAGCAATGTTCTCCCAAGACTGTGCCCTCTGCAGTTTGTTGATACCATACGCTGCTGAACTCTGTCACGTACCTACAGAATCCACTGCAGCTGAAAATGAAAAATTTTGAGTGCTTTGAACTTGCCAAGGGTCAGTTGAAAACTGTTTAGCTCAAATGTCTCAGTAATGGTGGCACAGGATGTATAGGAAAAACCTTTAGCTCCAGTCACCCTTAAACTTCCATGTTCAGCTATGTGATAAGGTGATGTAGTACACGTTGCTCTATAATGACAATAATAATAGCAAAAAGAAGCCCACCTGGCAGAACTTGCTGACTCAATGCCTACCCTCAGCTCCTGCAAGAAAACAACTATGATTGTTTTTTGAGCTGTAATTGTATTCACACCAAGTACGAGAGAAGCTTTACAAGGAAACGTTCATGTAAGGAAGGATGTAGCTGTTAAACAAAAGTGTGAATTTAATAATCGTTTCTTACAAGTGTTAAGGGCACACACACTCCATCTTTCCCTGTATCTCGCTTCTATATATTTTTACTCCAGGCCATTCTTTACTTCGAATTGACCATTTTCTCCAGAGTTCACTTAATGGTTTAACATGCTGTCTATATGTATTATGTTGATATGGAAGGTGTTGTTTGCATCCATTTTTATGCAGCATTTGATATTTTACTGTGATTTCCTTGGTGTATGCATGTACCTTTTAATGCGTCCTGTATGTTTTTGTCTCTTTCAATTAAAATTATTTTTATTCTGTTTCTTAAAGTATCTGAGAAGAAATTTGGGCACTGATACACCTTTTCTTAGTGAAGCTGAAAGCAAGCAGCAGCTCTTGAAGAGACACAATGCAAACCTCTCCTCTTGATTACTGTTACCACTAACATGCTTGACTTGAACTCTTGTTCCCCTACCAGTTTTGTTTTATTTTGTGAATGTTTGAGTTTTAGAGTATGCAGTTATCCGCTGTTCTCTCTTTCTCTGCAGATGCCAGTGTATTATTATCCATCTGGTCAGTACCCTACCTCAACAACTCAGCAGTACAGACCCATTGCCTCAGTTCAGTACAATGCACAGCGAAGTCAACAGATCCCACAGACTGCACAGCAAGCAGGTATTTACATCTGTTACTCATTTCTTCAGCTGCTCGTAGTGCCGTTGCTGGTGAAACCTATTGGTTGCATTTTAATTTTGAATTTGAACAACGGAGGAGAAAGCTGGTCACTGTTCTGTTTGAAAATATGGTGAGAATTACAAATTGAGAAACCCTTTGCTTGGAGATACTGAGCAATGGAAGAGCAGAGGTTGTGTTCACCACCACTGCTGTCCTGCATGCAGTGCCGTGTCCTCAGTGTCCATGCTCTACGTGATGGGGCACAGAGAGCGCTGGGAGGGAACTGGTGTGAGCAGTCACGTTGCATGTTCAAGCCAACCGTTGTGGTTTGTCCTTCATCATGCAAACTCCCCAAACATTTGTAAGACTCTACATGGTGGATAGGTTTGCAGTAATGCAGAAGGGGCCAGTTGTGCTCCACCACCTTCTGCTCTCCCTGCACCCGAGAAGCGGCGAGGTGGTCCATGTGGTTGGTGCCCATTGGGACCAGCTCCCCGCAGCGATGTGCGGCTGGAAGGGGGGCCGTTACACTGTAAGAGAGTGAGTAGCAGGTCTCACAGTGAACCGGTCTCTTTTCCTGCTGTCATGCCTCTCCTGATGACACCAGAGTAAGAGGGATATAGGCAGAATTGGGCTGGTGCGTGTTGGGGAAGGGCAGGGGTTGTGCTCATGAAAGGGTCCTCGCATTTCAAGGGAATAAACAGTTCTTCTGGTTTTGGAGTGTGTCTTGTTTTTGTTTTGTTTTTTTTAAGTTGTTGACTGTGTGTTTCTTTAGTGCACACCTCCCCTTGTAGGGTGTCTCAAACCTAGGTGTGTGTGGTGTGTTGTTTTCCCAGCAGGACTTACAATTACAGACGTGCCAGGTAGGACAAAGCATTTCTCTTTCCATCTGGGTTTGGCAGAAACCCTTCTGAATGGCAAGGCGAGTTCCCTGCAAAGGCATTGATATGAAATTCTTTTTAGATGCAAGTCGAGAGCCCAGACATGAGAAGTGAACAAGACTTATGGGGTCATCCAGCCCGTCAACCTGTCTCTGTAATGCAGCTGCTGGCAATTTTGTTCACGCTCTGTCAGGCGCTCAGGGAAACAAAGACACAGCAAACACAGCTATAGCTAAGCAATTGATTACTTTCTTTTTTTTTCTTTTTTTTTTTTTCCCCCTAAGCTGTTCTATGCTCTAATCAAATGAGTGTTGTTTTGGTCAGTGTCGCAGTGGCTGACTGTGTCTGTTTGCATAACTTTGTATTTATACATTCCTGAGAGAGAAAGGGGTGAGATATTGCACAAATGTCATCTGTCTCTTCTGACTTCTCCTGCCTGATAGTCTGGTACCATACTTATTATCTCTATATAGTGGGTCTTTGAACCTAAGTGCAAATCAACTTAGATGACATTATCTGGGTCTACTGTGTTGTTATAAAACCGTATTTATCAGTTTAATGCTACATCTATAGCACAGTGGAAATTATGGTAAATGAAGCGCACAAGAGATGGTCTGAAGCACTTGAGTGATGTTCTGGAGAAGATCCAGCTATTTTGATCTTGAGGAAATCCTAGTTTTAAAGATATATTGTAGCACAGGAGCTGTTATGTTTGAGTACAGACAATGCAGAGATGCAAATGCTAATTTTGTTTCTGTGTTTACTGCATCATTTTCCTTACGTGTTTGGAAAACATGAGTCAAGGAGTTTGTGTAAAATCTCTAGCGCATCAGTCTTTTCCTGCAATTCGCTCTTTCAGCTGCCTGCTCAGTTGGAAACATTATTCTTATCTGTTGTTTAAAAATGAAAACATTGTGACTACGGTTTAGACTCCCTGCTGTGGGGATGATTTTAAGCGTTTAGCTATTCTCAGATCTCGAGACTTGGCTGAGAAGAGATTCCTCAAGCTGGTTGATTCCTTTGGGCTCAGATACATCCTTTCCCATAGTCATTGTCTGAGCATGTGATAGGCATGCCAGGAAGCAGCTTGCAGTTTCCTACAGATCTTTTCTTGGGGATGGCATAAGGATCATTCAAATTTATGTTCCACTGCATCCCTTGGCATTTGGAAAATAACTAGCTTTCCAAAATGTCACATAATTTGTACTAAAATAAAAGAGAAATTAAAGTATAGGAAAGTATATTATTTATGCTACAGATTTATTGCAGGAGATTCACTGTAAGCACTGCGACACCAAAAAACCAAGTGCTTCAGTGATGGTTTCAGGTGGTTTCATGCCCGGTGTCACTGCATGTGCTTTTCTTCCCATCAGCCTGCCCTCACATATACATTTTGCTCCTCGTGTGCCCTGTGGCCGCAGGCCACCTGCAAAATCCTCATCTCTTTTGGCTCCTCTTCAATGCCAGAAGCTTCTTGCTGAGGAGGAGACAGTGTTATGGCACTGCAGCAGATTGACTGGTGGCACCTAAACAGAGCGAGTGACAGCTGACTGGTAATGCAGCCTTTTGACGGTAGGGAAGGTGAGCTGGGGCACGCCTCTACTCTTTCAAGCCACTGATTTTTATGAAACTTTAGTGATGTCATGTCTTTGCAGCTTCCATCTCTGTGTCAAACGTGATAGAAATTAGATGACGAGCTCAAAAAGTTACTCTGAGGGTTATTTGAGGGAAAAATAGCAGAGTAATCACACTCATTTTTCCTTCAGAAACCAGTTTTTTAAAAAAACAAAATACAAAACCACCAAAAAATGCTATAAATCATCCTAGAAACTTGTACCTGACTGGAAAATAACAGTCAATGAGCGAGCGTTTCAGACTGCAGTTTCCCTTCAGATCAGCACGTGAGCAGGTTGTGCAGGAGCTGGGGATAACTAGGGGCAGGAAAATGAAGATGTGAAGGAGAATACCGCTGGTGAAACAGAGCGCAGGTCGGGAATATTGGGGACGGGAAGAGGGGGACAGATGGGAAAGAGACAGAGGGAACTATGATTTCTGAAACAGTTTCCCCAAAGACCTCACAACACTTGCTGCCGCTTTGGAGAGCGGACGGCTGCAGTGCAGGCAGGCCTGTGGGAGCCCGGGCTGTCTGCCTGTACCTGCTGGCTGGCTCATTCGGCAGCGTCAACAGGGAGACAGCCTCAGCCTGGCAGCTCAGAAAATGCTGTATTAAAATAAAAAAGTTTGCCTGCTTGGAGGAGCTTTTGGAAGCTTTCAAAGCAGCAGCAAGGAGTTCAGATCTTACTTTCCCCACTTTGGGCTGCAGAGGTGAAAGTTTGATCTAATGCCAGCAATTTGTGTTCATTTTTCTTAGAAAAGGTCTCTTCAGGAGCAGAGTGATATTGATGACTTTTACAGCAAACAGCTGAAGTAAAATGTCAGCACAGCATCTGTGGTGGCAAAGGGAGCCTGTACACTCTCGTGGCTCTGGAAGGAGAGCAATATTAAGTTAAAATGGCTCCAGGGCAGAAAAAAAGATGAGCTCACCTAAAATTAGATTAGAGCTCTGGCAGCAATAAATCATTTGGAGAGAAGGATGAGAATTTTTCTGTGTGTTTATTTACCATTTTTATTTTTATTTTTTTTTCTTAAGTGCTGGTTTGTATGAGAACATACGTGACCCATTTTTCGCAGAAGCCTGGTGCAAAGAGAGTTGGCCATGAAGATTTTATAAAAACCTCTGCCATTTGAATTGCATTCATTTCTGTTCAAGCCAGAATGTGGTATCTGACGGCGAGGTAGCATGGTCTGTAAACAGAAATACTTTTTTTTCCACTCAGATACACACCATCGTTGCTCTTCTTCATTATGCTTCTTCTGCACCATTCTTGTGTCCAGTCCTGCGCAATGCAAAGTTTTTCAAAGTGTTGCCATTGAGTGGGGCCAGGGTCAAGCCAGCGTCTGTCACACTGTGGCAGGCATAGGACATCGTAGGTGGATTCTTAGGACATGTGCAGGCAGCCGTTCTCAAAAACAGCATGCTCATTTTTCAAACTGTTTGAGTATGTTGCTATTACTCATTTCTGCACTCTATAACAGATGATACTTAAGGTACTGTGAAATGCCCAGTTCTGTAACTACACAGAAGAAAATATTATTTCTGTATTCCCATCTAGCAGCACTCTATAAATTGCACGTTTGGCATCATCAGTATTTCATTCTTCAGTAATTATCTCTATATAGATAGTTTTGAAAGCTTTTAATCCTAGTTATTGTGTTTGAATAGAAAAATAGAGATATATTGATGATAAATTAGTAAGGATTTGTATTTTGTCATGATAGAAGAAATCAGCAATGTCTTACTTTATATCTGTGTCTCTGTTTTCTTTCATTATAGCAAGTGCTGTGCACTTCGAGGATTTTTCATCTTTAAAGTGCTTCATAAACACAAGCTGGATAAGTACAGGAGTATTACTTTGGGATATGTACTGCTCTTACTGCTGTTCACAAATGAACAAGCTGCAACAAATTACATGATTATTTTCCTACTTTGGTTCATTGTTGTATGTCTGCTTTATGTGTTCCAGATAATTTCATAGCGCAACAGAAATTTTATGGATAAAATAATATTTAGATTCTCGTTTGGGCCACAGTTCTAAAAGGCAGTTAGCTTGGTTGATCACACAGTTGTAAGGTAAAAATCTGTGGCATGTGTTTTGCGTCAGTAATGAAGATCATCTTTTGAGGAGATTAAAGCTAAGATCTATAGTATTTGCTTGAAAAATCTTCCAGTCAAAAGTTTACACTATAATATTTCCAGAGAAAATAAGATGGTATTTGGCATAATTGGATGGTGTTTAATTCCTGCAATTAATGTAATGATTTTAGGATTTCTCATACATTTGAGAATCAACAAATGTTGCCATTATAACTTGTTTCAGTGCCCAGATAGCATAGGAAAGGCTCAGATTGCATAGGAAATCTCTGCTTTTTCCTAAAAGCAGAATAGTCGGGTTTGTACAGTAGCACCATGGAAGTTGCTATGTGAGGAAAGTATATATCTGAACACTGCCTGGATGTAGAGTCCTTTCTTAATAAGTATCCATGGATCTTCTGTAGACAGCAAATGTTTGTCTTGAAGGAAAGGTAATATTTCTGATGGAGTACTGTATTATTAGCCTTTACAGCTTCCAATAAGGAAAAAGAGGTAATTGTCTCTTTAATGCACCTCTGAAACAAAATTTAAGGGAAGATAAAACGTACCTTAACAGAGTCCCTAAATTTGTTTAGGTAGAAATCAGAGTCAAATTGACAATGAAATACTGAATTTTTGTTTAATTCAATCATTTAGGTGTCAACATAATTGAAGAGTGTTATCTTCAAGTCTCTGTCATCCTCTTTGTCTTCTGAAAGCACTTGTCACTATAAACTGATACTGAGAGGGAAAAAAACAAGGGGGGGAAGGGAAATGTGCAGCACTAAAAAAAAATTGGTTTGTTATGGTCATTAGAGAACCTTATAAAGAAAGATTGCAGCTTTCTACCTTCATTAGCAACCTGACAGGAGCTCATGGTCCATGAGAGATTTGTTTGCATAATTCCATCTATAATTTCTGTGCTTATATAAACATAAACAACTTCAATTTTTAAGTATCTAATTATCTGAAGAAACTATTTCTCCAACAGTAATTGCTTACTGCACTATTGAAACAGATTTGTACTGAAGGTGTCCATCTGTGTTTAATGCTATATTTTTTTACAGCAGATACTGCTTCTCCTGAAAAACATTGCGGGGGGGTGTGTCTCATTTTTACAAGGGCTTGATGGGAACGGGAGGGACAGAGCCCTACTGTTTTAGATACTTAAGCATAGTGCTGCGTTCATTAATGTTGATGTAAGGCTTTGAAATTTAAAAGCATTTTATGCAATGGTAGGGCCAGATCAAGGAGGAGTTTGCAGCAATTACAATATGAGGACTAAGTTCAAAATTGTGATCTTGAAGTGATCCACACCAATATTATTAGTTTCTGTCCAAATATTTTGTTTAAGTTGCCCAGAAACTTAAAGCTTTACCTACAAGTGCTTCCATTTTGACAGTACTGAGTGTCTCTGGCCAAAAGCATCTGCAAAGCAGAGCTAAGCACTCCTCCTGCCAGCTGCCTTAGAGACTTCTTCTGGTGGGTGTGCCATGGAAGTGCCCCTGTAGCAAACCTAGGGGACTGCTCTTCAGGCTTGGGGGGTTTTTTGTGTGGTTTTTGGGGGTTTTGTTGTTGTTTTTTTCCTGAATCACATCTGGAGGAGGAGTCATCCTTTTTTTTTTTTTTTTTTTTTAATTTGATTTTATGATCTGCTTCCAACTTTAGGCATTCCCATGGTATGAGAAACCTGGATGCCTTGGCTTGAGAGGTTTTTAACCCATGTTGTGCACTGCAGGGGAAATGCTCACCAGGATCTCTACTGTTCAGGGACGTTCCCCATCTTTCTTACAGTGCTTTCTTTAAAGGTGTGAAGGAACAGAGAATTAAGCGCATAAAAAAGAAGGACATAAAGGAAGAAACTCACTTAGTTCTGATTACATATTTTATGTTCTTTTTTTGCAAGTTTAAGGTCTTGCTTTTATAGTATTTCACTATATTGTATATGGTGTGTGGTTAAGATTAGCTCCAACACCCATACACCTCCTCAATGTTTCCTATTAGCTACCCATAGGGAGTTTCCTACCTAGAGTTTTGCACCCGGGATTTCATTCCCTTACTGCTGTGGGAGGATTCTGTGACTGAAAATTGCATTCAAGACTTTTCAGAAGCTTGCTGGGAGAGCCAGGACTGGGGCTTAAAAGTTTTTAAATTTCTAGTCTTAGAAACACTAAATCCTGTTGTTCTTCTGACATTAAGCAATAGTGCTGCACCAGTACTGAACCAGCATTCAGCTTTACAGAATATCTGTAATTTAAATTAATAGCAGAATTAATACTATCACGTTCCCTGCAGTGTACTTGATTCTGAAAATTAAAAGGCAAAATCACTTTTGTCAAAAAGCTTTGTTCTTCCTCAAATGACTTGTTTAATTATTCAGCATTCACACCAAGAGAGAGCAAATATTGAGGGAAGAGAACACTGGTAGGCTCGACAGCCGTAAGAGTCTTAAGACAGGCATTTATTTGTGGTTTTCTTTCAAGGCTTCTCAGGTTTTGTCCAACTTCTCTAGCACTAATTAAAATCTAAGCCATTTCTGACAGTGTTCCTAGGGTTTCACACTAAAATACAGATTTTTTTTTAGTTGGTTTTGGGGGGGTTTTTTGGTGGGTTGGTTTTTCTTTTAGAGAATTAGTATGTGTTAATCTCATGTCAGTTAATGTAGAGGAGGAAGCAGAGAGAGAAAATATTTCTAACAGCATTGTGCAGTGGATAGGACTTCAAAATAGCCTCTGTTAAAACTGCAGAGGCCACACGAAGATGTAGGGAACGCTCTGAGGTATTCAACAATGTCTACAAAGAATCTTTGTATTTCTGTCTTTTCTTTGCCAAAAAGAGTCATACATCATCTCTATTGCTAATTCTGTGTTGGATCAATGCACAGTGTTCCCACTTCTTGAGATGGAATTTTCCAGCACTGAATAATTGAGAGGTTTATATTGTAGTCCTTGAGAGCAAAGACAGATTTCTTTTTTTTTTTTTTTTTTAATTTTTTCTTTTCTGATACCATCCTGCTACTGCTAGAACTAGTGGAGCCCCACCACCAACAGAAATGCTAGAAGGCCTCTGGAGGGGCAGAGGCCATCTCCAGCTCTGCTTCAGGCATGCTGCTCACAGTAGGTCCATAGGCTTTGGGCTCTGTTTTCTGTAACTTTCCTGCAGAAAGCTTGCAACGGAATGGAGGAGTGCAGGAAGGCTTTTGGGTCTAAGCTAATAATTGAAGAAATACTCTGAATATACACCAAGATCTGCATGGGGGTGGGGGGCTTTTGCCTTACAGTTGTTACTGATTGAGGATTTCGGAGTCGAAGCACGCTTTGCAGTTGTAAAACTTAATAGTACAGGACACTTATTTAGATTGGGATGTGGCAGAAGAAATGCGTGTGAGTATGAGCTGCCTGGAAGAAGGGCCACAGTGTGTCTTCAGTGTTAGGGCAGAGGAACTCAAGAACGATGTCCCAGTAACTGAAGCGACGTTCTGCTGACCAGCCCTGATATGTAAAAAGGTCCCAGTGCCTTTACCTGAATTTTGTTCAACCTTTGTTACAGTCAGTTATTGTTTGCCTACACCCATCCACAAGAACAGCATCCCTCTGCAATTGCAAGGACATCTTCATTTTGACTCACCAATGTTGGCTATATAGAAAGTATGCATTTATATAGCAAGTGAGCAATTGTCTTAATTTCTCTTTTGTTTGTTTGCAAGTGAAATAAGGCTGATAGTGTGGGTACGTGAAGGAGGCAGCCCTTGAGTCTTCCCAAAGAAAGGAGCTGGTTGCCTTAGCAACAGGCAAGGATACATGATACCTCTCCAAATAGTTCTTCACCTCTTCCCCAGGTCCTGCTCTCTATTGCAGCTTGTTCATTATGTGCTGGAGCAGATAGCATTCCTGCAGCATGAGCTAATTGTAATGCCTGATGGCTGGTAGCTGTCACTGGTATTGGACAGAAAATAAAAAAAAATTGAATTTGCTGTCTGAGTGTCTGGTTCCAACAACAGCTTGATTATTTCTGTTATTACTAGTGATACATAGCCCCTGCTGAGGTTTCACTTCCAGTGGGTATCGCTGGCATTTATCATTATGAACGATAAGGATAAACACAGGTTTTCTTGCTGCAGACTCTGGTGAGGGTTCCCTCGTGGCTGATAGGATGTAGATTGAGAAGGGAAAGAGGTGATTCTTTACTCAGCCTTTGCTGCCAGTCTAAAGACCTAGCTGTAAATGTGAGTCGTTTTACGTTAATTCACTCCAGAACTGACAAATAGAGGTTGGTTAATACTATTCAGAGCTTCTGTTTCTGCTTCTGTTTACATACTGCTCGCAAAACGTGACTATCTCCTCATCAGGAATGTTATTTTCAGGATGGAGAGACAAATAAGCACACTACTCAATACGTTGAACTGAAATTCATTTTTACAAAATGCTCTTTTTAACCTAGAGATTTCCACGATGTAGAAGTTTGAATCCCTAAGCCAACCATACCTGAATAATGGGAAGTGAGATAAGCTTTTACCCCAGTATATCTGGAAGGAGATGAGATAAGAAGGACTTTACCACAGATTTTCCTTCTGTATTTTATTTTTATTTTCAATGCAATGCTCAGTATCCTAGTGTCTTAGCAACAAATACGGTCTTTTGACTACTATCGTACAAGCACTTAAGAACAAGGAAAGGAAGACAGGCCAATCTGTGCGAAAATTATTATTGTACCATAGTCATGCCAAGGAGCTAGAGCTGGCCTTGAGAGCCCTCTGTGCTAAAAACTGTATATATAAACGTGAAGAGATTTTCTTTTTCACCCCTGAGATGCAGCAAAGAGCTTGCATCCAGGGCTAAAGGAATATTAATGTAGGCACCTTAGTGGCTATCCAATTCAGGGCTATTGTCTGTCTCTAAGTTCCTTAGACAGCTTAGTAAATAAGGAGAGAAAAAGCTTTTACTGCGGCAGCTGTTTGTTCATTCATTACCTGTAAAATGTTGGGCGCTCAAAGTTCCCACTGAGTGCTGAAAACAGTAAGTAGCTTTTGGGATTATACGTGTAGGATCTTTGTGTGCTCACCTAAATGCTACTGTTTGGAATAATTCATGTTTTTGTAAGTGTTTGAATTTCTCATCTTCTTCAGTCTTGGTGCTCCTTATATTTGCTTATACAATGAAAACCCACAACCATAATGAGAAGTGAGTGGACTTTGTCTGTACATAAGAGCAGTCTTTTGCACGTTGCTTATCATTTCTCTCCAAAAGACCTTAGCCCTGTGGCATTACTTAAAGAAAAAAAAAAAAAGAAAAAAAAAAAACCCCAGCCATTTCTGAGCCAGCAAATATTTAGGCTATATAGATGAATCCTTGCTCTTTTTGTCAGCCTGTGTTATCAAAACAATTTATTATATGCTTCAGCACTGTCCTCAGGGCTTCCAAGTAGCATGCTGGTAAAACAGAACATCTTCAATAGCATCTGCTCAACAATGCTGCATTTCCAGTTTGCTCTTTGTTGAGAGCTACCTTTCATCAGGTACGGAGTCTGCAGGAGTGCAAAGGACTGGATTTTTACAGGTCCTACAAAGGAACCTCCACAAATTAAATTTTTAAGGTTGCCAAGTACCACTTTATAGAATAAGCAAAAGAGGGGAAATGTATTAAATTATAAGAAGCAATGTGCTGCTTCAAAATGATTGCTGCATTAATAGTTTGTATCAAATGGCAATTTTAATTCTGTCTCTATTGGAGAAATAGAAAGCAATTTATCTCTCGTAGCACATTGTGAAAAATAAGGGCTTAAACAGGATCTCAGTGAGGCTGTTCCTTCACTTAACCTTGAGCTGGGCAATAAATAATTATAAATGCAGCTACATTGCACGGCAAAAGTAATTTGGTGAAATAGAATTATCATATAACAGGAATTAGAAATCTGAATTAGGTTTCCTGATGTTCTTTGTTCCAGAAAAGTATGAATTTGCCTGTGATTTGTGTGTAAAAGAGTGGAGCCAGGTTTTACAAAGCACATTTTGTACCCAAAGCTATCACCAAATTATTTGTATTGCAGTGCTGGCATAGGCAAATGCTCTTGTGCTCTCAGCTATAACTCACCTAGAGCCTCTGATGATAGGACTTCTTTTATGGAGGGAGAAGGTGATGTCCAAGGTGCATGAGTGTAGTAACATCTTGTGAATAATTTCCTGCTCTTTACTCAGGGCACCATATCATCATTGCTGCCTTCCATGAAATTTTCAGTGGTACCACATCATATAAAGTTTCTGCTCCATTGTGGTGAGCTGCTGAGGAGACTAAAGGTAAAAGTCAGAGCTGCTTTACCCTGAGCCTCTCTCTCCTGCCCGTGCAGCTTCAGGGAGACGCCTTTCCCCTCAGTGCTACACTGCTGTTCCTTACAGCTCCCGTGCATGCCTTGTAGATCCCAAAGCAGCGTCACCGAGGGGCTTTTCAGCCAACTCGGTGGAAGCTGGTCAGTGAAAGGATCAATAAAGCAGATATTATATGGGTCATCAGTTCTTATCATGGAGCTGTGTGTAGGATGCTCTGATAAGGAGAGGCAAAGGATGTGAAAAAAAAATATGCAGGAGGAAGTGAAAGAGCTGTATTTTTCTGCTCCGGAAATGTGCTTTGACATACTGGCCCACTGGAGCAATAGGTGGGAGCCATTCAAGCCCTTGGCTAGGTCTGTAAAAATGGGAAGCCGTGAGTTTGTTATATCAGGGTCATGTTAAGGAAGAAAACTTTCCTAAGTAAAATAATACAAATATTATTCTTCTTTTCTTCGAATCACTCATCTCTGTCTCCCAGAAATATGGCCCTGCAATATAAGGAGCAAGAAACGTTGCTAGGAAACATAGCTAGCAGTAGCAGTGGGTTTGTAGGGCATCGTCCAAAGTCCTGTTGAGTCTGCACACTGGTCCGACTAATTTCGGGGAGGTACCATGTCTGCAGTGAACCATATTTATACTTCTGTGGTGGAAACTTCACAGTGATAAAGACTCATCTGCTTTTAGCCGTTTTGTCCATATGTCGATAGCGAGCTATGGAGTGTTTACAAACTAAACTGAGGAGATTTCTTAGTTCTATAAAATGTAAAAAATAACTGTAATGTGTAGTTGCGCACGTGCTCCTTGTTTCTTCTACGCAAATTTGGGACTAACCAAATGGCTACAAAGGCTGACATGGTATGCTTCCATTTGACAGAAGTTAATAAAAGGAAGTGTAGCTTGTACTTTTTTTTCCCCTTTTTCCCCCCCTTTGATGTATTTACTTGTTACGTTATAAGGAACAAAGTGGAAGTGCAGAGCTATTCATATTTATTAAGAGTTGTAGTCAGGTGAGCAGTGTGTGGTAGGACTGAGTCTTTTTAGTCCTCAAACCAGTTTTCTGACCAATTTGAAGCCTGGAGGAGGGCACAGTTAGTCCAATTTCTGTCCGCTCATTCTACTCGCTTCTGATTAGTATGTTACATGAGTTTACAGTGGTGTTTGAAATACATCAGGCAGCTTATTTGTGCTATAATATGGCCCATTGTGTAAATATAGAATGATATGACTTATTGGAGAAACAGGTGTGGGCACGTGGAAATACAGTTTGCCTTAGAGAGTTGTTTCTAATTGACTAGTAAAATGCTGTTTCCGAGTAGGCTATAATTAATCAGCAAGAACTTTTTCCTGAGTTTCCTCCTGTAAATGAACAGACTCAGCACATCCATCAAGTAGAAACTAATAAAACAGGAGGGGAAAACAGCCTGAGTCTCCAGTGAGCAAAGTGGTTGTGTTGCTGTGAAGCAATCCCATCAGGGTGTTTTGCTGAGTGATCGCAACATTGACTTTGAAAAGAAATCCTGAATTTCTCATTTCTCGTAGGTGTGTTAAAGTTTTAATATACTTGCAGTGGCTACTGCGTACCAAGAAGGCGGCTGAGATGGGTCAAGAAGAATGATGGCACAAAAAATGGGCTGGTAAACCAAAATGTTTCTCTGGTACCTCCTAAAGTGGTCTCACACATTCTCTCTCATCTTCTTTTCATTATGTTATGGTGTGCAAGTACATTGGTAGTTACTGTAATAGCTCTAATAGTGCTGAGCTCACTAAGCACAAAAGTGAATGTCAAAAACTTATATCAAATATCCATTTTACAGCAGCATTGTTACAGTGTTTTCAAAACCTTTATGTCTGGAGATGTTTAGTCTGGAAGTGAAACAAGTGATAACGCAGTTTTTATAATATATTGTAGTCATTTGAAAATCTGAGTATGTTTTGAGCACCAGAAGTGTGATCTAGCTTGATTTTTGTGTGTATTGTGTTGGTGACAGACCTGTCATGCTGAGAAGGTAGGACTTCGCCGTGCACCCTATGCTGATGATGGAACAGGGTGGATGTTGGTAGATCTGCTGTGCAGGTGGTTGATTTCAGACTATGCTTTAGTAGATTCAAGAATATCTCATTTATCTTCTTGTTCAACAATTTGGGAATGAGATTTATTTTTTAATACCTGGAAGTCAAAAGACTCCCATTGTTTAGTGCAAGGTCCATAGAGCTCACTGGTTAGAGAAGGATATTTGCAAGGAAGGCAGGGCTTCTTGGATGTGGAAAAGAGGGGAATGTTTGGGTGCCCATTACAGGAATCAGCCCTCAGAAAACCATCTGCTTAATTTGCAAGAGTTGACTTCTCTTCAAAAATCTTAAGAACTAGATTGTTGGAGTGAAACCCAGAAGCCCAACAGTTAGATGGGGTTGTGTGTATAATTTCATAGTTGGGTTGTGCTGTAAATGAGCAAAAGCTGAAATGTTCCAAATTGTTGTTCAGTTCCTTAGGTCAAGGTCATGTGTCATGTCTTTCCGGTGGTTTTGAAACGCGGGACAATTTTAAATTCATTTTCTAAGAATGTCCATGAGTTGCTTAAGAAACTGCCTTCGTCTTGCTGCACAGCGAAGGTACTAAAAGCACTCCTTCAGGATTCAGTATATCAGATGAATTTTTACCTTTGCTTAAAAAGTGGCTGTCCAAGCATTATCTATTGCTTTCTACTGTCTAAAGAAGGATAGAACTAAGGGGAAGATACTGAATCTGTCCTTTTTAAAAACTTGTTTTTCTAAACACCTGCAATTTCTACAACTCACTGTATGTATCATACTAGAAGCACAGCCTGTGGGCTACTGGCATCCTTGGGAAGAATTGTGTTGGCCCCGAGAGCTGCCCCTTGTTGCGTGAACGTTGGGGACTTCATAGTATGAGCAAGTCAATCTTGTTTAAAAAGTACTTAAGATTTATTTTTTTCTTGGAAACAATTTTGTGAGATTAAGAGCAGTCACTGTATGTTAGAAGGAAAGGTGAAATAGGCAAGGCTTATTGAAATAGTTCCCCCAATTTGGCTGCTTTCATGTGAAAACCAGCTGTCTCCTTTGACTTGTCCTTTTTTCCCCCTGCAGTGGAGCTGTGAGCCACTGAAGTGCATACTTACATCCATTCCTGTTCAGGTAATCATTTCAGGGATATGAGCCCCATCTTGCTCAGTAGGAGTTGCTTACGTGTTTAAAATGCTTTCCTGTTATAAGGATTACTTTTTTCCTTATCTGAGGCAAAAGCATGAGCAGAACTGAGCACTACTGCTTCCTAAGGGACAGCTGATTCTGTTCTGATCCTAATTGACCAGCAATCGATTTCTTAACATCTTCAACACCCATGCTTTGGGACGACCTCAAGACCAGATAAGTTTGTGTGGAGCTTTTTTGCCTGTTTATTTTTCAGTATGCTTGGCGTCAATCTGTTTCTTTCCAAGATGAACATCCTTTATACAATTAAGAAAAGCCCCACATGTGTGATTTCTGAGTATGAGGAGAACGTGCATAGGCAGGTACATTCTTCCTCCTATGATTAAACAAGGAGGAAAGAAAACTTGTGGTTTCAAGCACCAACTCTCCTCAGGGCAGGAAGTTAACATTTGACAAGAATGCCCTTTTGAGGTGTCCCAGCAAAAGCAGATGCAGATTTCATCAAGGCCTGATCTTTTGAAATTCACTTTGCCTACTCAGCGTACTTCTCATGGGATTTTTCCCACAGCTTATAAATGTCTACACCTGTGTAAGAGCTGAGGTGAAGTCTTTATAAGCTGTCAAGCTCAAAACCATTTTGAAGTCCTCCTGTGGTTCACAACATTGGAAATATGAAGATTAGAAATTCTGCTGGGAGGCACTTCAGCAATTTATAGGGCAAATTCTGTTGCAGTATATATGATTATTATGTAATTAAATACTGCATCTCATTCATACGTGCCTAAGTCACTGGAATTAAGGTTGTAGGGGCTACTTTTGCATTGCCTTTTCCTGATTTCTGAATATTAACTGTGCCACCCCAGTACTCTCTGAGGCCATATGGACACAAATACATTGACCTGTGTTCCAGTTTTAAAAACCTGGAATGTGTGACCCCTTAAGGCAATGCAGCTGTAGCCAAGCAATGACAAATTTCTCACAGTTTTCAGCGCTTGACTTTCATTTTGGGGGCCTGCTTGTCTCTGTACAGATGTCTATGTGTGGTTTGCTCCAGATTTATTTCTCAAGCTTTTTCTTACAGGTCATGCATCCCTAGCTTTAGGAATAACTGCAGCTCCCTGCTGAAGGGTCCTTCGGTAGTGAAACTGCTGTGATCATACTGTGGAAGAGTGGGGCTGGTGTGAAAGGAGCCTTAGGGGCAGAGGTATGGGACTTATCTTTACTTTAGACCTTAACCTTCTGCTAGTGTGAGCTGACATTTGGGACAGGTGCATTTGCACAGACCATCCTGCACCATCAGATTTCTTATTTGTGTGCAGGGCTTGGGAGAGAACAGCGCTGCATGACTAAAGGGTCTGTAGGTTTTTCATCCTGGCCACTTCAGGAATAGTCTGAAAAGCTGATTGTTATCTACTGAGTTAGAATTGTATTTGTATTTTGGCAGCACATGAAAATAGAGCCTTAACAAAGAGATACCAGTTGTCCTTGCTTGAGCAATAATATTGATCCCAAGAAGATGGAGAAGCTTTTGTCTTCTTGTTACAAAAGATTGCTATCTTGACATAACAGAAACTGAAAAATTGAACGTAATAGAGGGGGGGAATTTTCCTTTCATTTGAAGGGCAACACTGGAAAAAGATGCTTTATAGTTAGTAGGCTGTAAAAGCAGGTGGTAAAATACTCTCAGCTTTTATACGGTATTTACCTTTTATGGCAGCTTTCCAGAACCACTGTCTTAGGCCTGGGAATCCTGCTACTATTTTCCTCAGAGACCTAAGGAACCTGACATACACGGAGCATTTCCATTTTTCATGTTAACTTGTTGTTTGTGTTTCCATAGTTGCTAGAGCCCTTGAGTAGAGCCATGGCTAGGTATTCTTGAACACCTAGTAAAAAGGAAGGGGGGTGGGAGGGACTATGTGCAAGTTTCTGAGCAGTATGGAGAAAATGGGGAAAGTGAGACAGCAAGGAGCAGATGGCAAGAGCAGAGACCACCTTATGTCCTTTCCTTTTGATGGTGCTCTCTGTTTAGTCTTTTTCTTGCAAAGAGAGTCATGAAATCATAAGGCCATCACACTCACTGTTACAAGATGCCAGGCTTTATTCTGTAGTGAGATCTTGAAGGCCCAGGAGACTATCCTTGTTTTCCCTTTGGAAGAATAATGAACTTCCACTGCAGCAGCTAGGCTGGGTGCTGTGGCTGGAGAACCTGTGTAGCGTGGAGAACCTGGGAAGCTGTCAGAGGAGATGGAGCCATAGTTTTCCAGTAAATTGGGCTCTTCAGACAAAGTAACATTTGTGCCCACACGGAGAAGTTAGCCTTCCAAGGGAAATGTCCCAAAAGACATTTTGAAGACTGCAACATAGAAATGGGTATTTGGGAAGGGGGGAGATTTGGAACCTATTTAAGAGTGAAATTTTCCAGGGAACAGGGGATAAAGTGAATGTTTTCTGGACTAGAGGATGTGGGAGGAATAGAAATAAACGTTTTCTTGTCACTTTTACTGCCCCAATTATTGGAATGCTCTGAGGGTTATTTCATTGCTTCAGGATGACAAGTGCAGGCAGGTGATGGGGTAGGGAAGGGTATTCTTATTTCATCTGTCATGGAAACCAAGTCAAGGGCTATGGCGGTTGCTACTGCCTCCTGCCCAGTTTGCAGTAGAGAGGGGAGAATGCTTCCCCTGCTCAGAGGTGAAGTTTAGCAGAATATTTCTGGTCTTTTGGTAAGGTAGAATTTGAGGGATGCTGTACCCTCCTTTATTTAAGTAGCAAATGTAAATCTGAAGGGTATAGACAAGAAAAAAAAAAGGGGAGGAGTGACTTCCTTGTTACAGCTTTGATATTCAAGTTGTTGTTACTGAAGAAATAAAAATGCTCCCGTTCTTCTCCCTTGCTTGAAGAAATCTATTTCTGCCTTGTACTTCTATTAAGTGTTATAAAAAAAGTCATAATTACAGTGTACTAAACTAATTCTTTTACACTGCATTGAGCTTAAAATAATGTTGAATCCATATTTCCATTAGCTAGCAATGAAAAAACTATTAAGAAGAACACTTAACATACAATCAGTTCAATTCCTGCAAATGTTTCTAAAGAAGAATGGTGCTGCAGAGCCGTAAATAAATGGAAGCGATAGCCTGCACTGTGCTGTAATATCTGTACTACCCAGAATTTCAATTCAAGGAAAAAATATTCTTTCTTCTAATCATTAGATTAGAGCTGCAAAAATAGATAAAGGAGCAGGTTCAAAAAGGTGCTAAGCTCTTCTTTCCCATATGCTTTAGAGAAATTAGGAAAATAACTACGAAGTTTTGCCATTTTTGCATCGTCTCCAAGCCTCCATCTGTAGGGAAGGTGTTTAGCTAGCTTACTTTTAAAGTATCAATCTGTATATAGGTGTGTTATACCATTTCAGTTACAGTGGCACTGGGGCATTTTTCATACAAAGACTGTAAATACAGAAACATGATTCTCTCAGGCATTTACTGGCATAAACTCAAGAAATGGCCAACTTCCTCTAAAAAGTTACACAAACTCATTCTGTAAGTATGCAGTATGTCTGAGGTCCTCAGGTTATATGGTAATGGGTATCATAGAAATAGATAGATATTCATTATCACTTCCCAAGGGAGTGTTTTGGATTAAATAGAAGTTTAAAATGCCCACCAGAAACAAATGCTTTGTTAAATGTGCTTTATCTTTTGGATATGAGCCAATTACAGTATGATTGCTGATAAACTTCTTTCGTTCCACAGCAAGATGCAACTGCTTTGACCAAGTCATTAATTTCTCTTGTTGCTCTTGATTTAGGAGCTGTAAAGACACAAAGATGTGCTTCCTAATGTGTCAAAATGGGAGGACTGTAATCATTTGAGGGAGATACAATTTGTTAAACTTTCCCTGGTAATAGGAGGAGAAGAGTCTGCTGCATGGCTCTCCATGGCACTGTCCAGGGACACGTTCTCTTCAAAGGACACCCTTTGAAGTTCAGGTTGACTGTGAAGTCAGTCTTGGTCTATGCTAGTACGTCAGAGGGTAGAATTACCCCGAAGTGTCTTAAAATAAAACAAATTTTCAATGTTTTTACAGTAGTAAAACCCTGCTGTGGGAAGAGACTTTGGCATCATGCTTTTTCTATGCTCCTTTTCCAGTGCTACTCTGAGCCATGGGAAGAGCCTGGCTTTTACTGCAGGTTTGAACTGGTGTGACCAGTGAACAAGTGTGCCCAGTAACTTGCTTCCTTCACAGCAGTGATGATATGATACAGGTGTCAGCATCGCCACAGTGACTGCCATATGGCCAAGTCCCCATCACATTCTGGATATTAGCACAGCTAAACCATGGCAGCACTTGGGTCACTTTACCAGTCCTGTCGAAGCTGTGCAGCAGGCAGGTGCAGGCAAGGTCTATGGTAGGTTTACAGCCTGTAGGTCTGCAGCCCGTGGCTTGCTTCAGTACCTAAAACCTGGCAGCAAGCAGCAGTCATTTTCCAGGTTCCACCTAAAAGGTAGCATCTAAACTGTGACCTTCTGTGCCAAACTTTGTTCTAGAGCCAATTTGGAAACACTTTGTATGTCAACTTTAGCTGGGAAGTCCCGGCCACTCTCACCATCATAACAACATTATCTCCCAAAAAGCCAATGAAAATACAGCTTTGATGTGTTTCTCTAGGTGTTCAGATGCCATTGCATGTGAAGTATTATCATGAAAACCACATTATCACGGTAATTCAGGGCCTTCGGGCATCTGATGTTGCCAATTGCCTTCACTTCTTGCTGGTATGTAATTTATCACTGACGTGGCCTACCCTGCTAAAATGCGCCCTTTGTGGGCAGAGGCGAAGCTAATATACTTTCAAAGTGTATTTGAATTGCTTCAATAAATCACTGCTGTCACTGTGAGCAGTTTTATCACTTGCCAGAACAATATGTTATCTTCATGCTTTATAGTCTTGATACTATTCTGGACTTTTATTTGTGTAAATTCTAATGCATCATAACTTATTTTATCAAATGAATTTGAGCAGCCCTGATTTTCTACTTTATTTTTTTTTAAATGGAAACTTTGCCTTGATCTATAAAGAGGACAGCACTTTCATGGGATGTCTTTCATAGTAGTAATTATTATTTTTATTATTAATTAGCTCTAGGAACACTTGCACTTTGTTTTCAATTTGTTAATTTTCATTCTTTTAAGCAGTTCCTGAAGCTGGGGTAGCTTTGTTTTGTAGCTCATTTCCTCTCCTGCTGTGCTGTGGAGCAGGAAGAGCATCTACAAGGCCATCCAGGACCGTGGAGTCTCTGCAGCAAGTAGGACAGTGGGGAGATGCAGGAGCCTCCCTGCCTCAAAGAGGTTATTTGCTATCTGTGCAGAATATCCACCAAAGTAATCAGTTGTGTGGCTTTAAAACAAAAAACCTCCTCAAATCCGGAAAGCAGTGGCAGACAAGCCTTCCTACCTGAGACCTGCAGGATAGTATAACAGGGAAGTCATAACTAGTTAATTGTGCCTAAGGCATAATTAATTCCTTCATCTGGGATTCCTTCCCCTGAATCATAGAAAACAGCTGGAAGCATGAGTGGCATGAGGACTGTCAGAGCTGCGATGTGGAGGCCAGGCTGAGGCATGGGCTGGGGAGAGGGAAAGTTGTGTCGCAGCAGCCAGACCCACTCTCCTGGGCAAGGGCCAACTTTGCTCACACTGTCTGCCTGCTCTCTCCCTGTCCCAGGTGTGTTGGGTGGGACTGCTCTCATCCGCCAGCTCAGCCGCCCCGCCAGGCAGGTTCCTGGTAACGTCACTGTAAGCTCTAGATAGACACAAGCTCATCCATCATGTTTTTCTTCTCCTGACACAGTGGTAGATCTGTTTATGAATGTGACCTATGGACGCTTCAGGGCCTTCCTGTTACTTGGAGGGTCCTTGCAACAAGAGCCTCTCCTCAGCTTTCCTTTCTCAGGGATGCTCTGACGTTAAATGCGCTGTTTCCAGGAAAGCCAGTAAAATGTCTCCTTTTTATGGCCATGCCTAAAATACCAGTGAATATTTATAAACCAATTTGCCATGGCTTCTCCTATGATGGGAAAAAAGTGCTTTTCTTTTAATTGATGCAATAGATCATTCCAGAATATGAGAACAAGGTCTATAAAGTAGTCAGTTTTTATAATTAGAAAATTATTTATTTGCAGCACATATGTTTGCAAAAATGTGAAGATTGTATTCATCTGGTTTTTTTAGTTTGAAGAAGTTATGCTAATTGTTTAAAATTGAACAATGGCTCTACTGTAAGGAAAATTTATAGGTGTAGATTGAATTCCTTGTTGTGAGGAGTAGTCTAAAGGTATGACTTACATTTGTCCTTTTTCAGTTACAGAAGTTAGTGTTTATTCTCAAGGTTTCTACTCAGAATGAGCAGTAGTTGCTAAAGAACATTTTGCAGATGTGTTTGCAGATCCTGTGATTTTCTCTTTTCAAAAAATTTTAGCTACACAGACATTTTCGGCAGATTGGCTAGGCACATCAGCTACCACTTCAGAAATGCGTGTTGTAAATTTTACATGGAGAGACGTTTCTGGCAGCTGCTTTGGGGTTTGACTTTGAGCAGCCCCGGAAGTAGTATATGAAATCAGTTACCCCATCCAGACTATGTAAGCAAGAAACAAGTATTTTAGCCTAAGGTTGACTTGGATGATAGTGCTGCATTAAATTCAGTGATTGCATGTATAGGAAACCATACATACCCCTGCCCACGTGCATAGATCATTTCATAGGATAAGAGGAGCTAAGGGTGGAGAATACTTGTGTTTCTGTGAAAAATCATGAAGAAACCTGCTCTTCCCACAGAAGACATCTCTCCCACCTCAGCTGAGCCTGGGGAGCTGGCCTTTTAGCAAGCACTGCAAAGCCTTTGCAGACCCTTCCAGGTTCATTTCAAAATGCCCATTCATATTGGTTTGTTGGCAAATCTCTGATGTGCAGAGACCTGTAGTTATGACTTGTGCTCTGGCAAATGACTCTTGCTATGCCCTCTTCCTCACCTTCCTGCCAGTATTGGCAGACTTCGGGCTCTGGGAATCCGGCCCTACCCTTGCAGGTGCTGACAGGAAAAAAAAAACCAACCACCAGCTTTTTTGGATCAAAGTAGGCTTCTTCATCCAACTGAAAATTTTGCAAAGCTCTGTATGTAACTCTTAGCAAATTCAGCACTCAAAGGTCTCCTCATGTTATATATTATATTGGAGATCAGTTGCTTTTCCATTGACTTTATCCGTTGAGTATATAGCACTTCTCAGCACTACTGGATTTCAAAATGTCTCATGAAGAAGTCACCGTTCAAAACCTTATTTTACAGATGAGAAAACTAATATGCAGAAAGGAGAAGTTATGCACTCAGGGCATACTACATCCTAGGCAAGCAAAAAGCTATCAATATTTATGATGTATGCAAGGAAAAAGTTCTGCTGCTGCTCTCAAATCTGCCTTGACCACAGACCCAGGCTGATCTTCAGTATTAATGCTGAGTTGAAGACTCCATGTGTTTATGGTCTTTATTGTGCATTTTCCATAGCTCTGAATGCTTAGCTAGCATTGCTCACGAGTTCAGACTTTACAAATACCTTTGGCCATGAAGATTGTAAACGCAGCTTTGCTGGGGTTGCAGACTATTAAAAGTGTGCCGTGTGGCAGCAAATGCTCCATGGCAGCTCTACCCCAGTGATTCCTGAGAGCAGACATCGCCCTGAAAGCAGACAGCAGACAAAGCACAAATGTTCAGGAGCCTTTCCTACATTTAAATTAGTGCTATGCATCGTTTTTTTGCTAATGAAAGTAACTTTTGCATCATTTACAATTGCACAGTTGCAGATATCTTGAGGGGAGATGATGAGGTCAGGACTGATCCTATGGGTTTCGCAGTGCAAGTCTGCGTACAATGCTTTTGCGTGACGGATCAGCCTTCTCAGGCTGTTGCACTAGTTGGGTAAACCAAAATGTCCTTGTGCAGTGATAACACTGGACCAGCTACAGCGAGAGTTTTCCAACTGACTAACTTGCTCTGCAGTGAAAGCTGGGGATGAGCAAGGGCAAAGAGAGGTTTATTTCCATGTAGTTAGATTAAACCATGCTCTGGCTGAACATTTTGACATCTGTTGACCACAGGCCTGATTCCAGGCTTGTTCGAGCCCACACAAAAACTGCTGTTAGCACGAGCGAGGCAGGAACTGGCGGAGTGATGTCTGCCTGTGCCCCAAGCATCACTGTCAGCCTGTTGGCCAACTTGGCAGAAAGACTTGGGAATCAACGTAGAAACCAAGCAGTCTCTTCTGAAGCCACCTCCATCCTCCCTCTCCCTTTCCTCTTTCTCCTGCTCTCTTTGGGCCAAGATTTCTTGGTGCAGCTGTGCAGAAAAGCTTGCCGCTTGCTGCTGACAGTGTCATATCTATTCATTTCTTTTGTGAATACGCAAGGAACTTGTGTCTCCAGGTGTTAATCCTCACATTTTCAAAAGTGCCACTAAACCTTTTTTAGAAAAGGCAAAGGTGGAAGTTTACATCCACTGTGCATTCCCCTTTTTTCTTTTTTTTAATAAATGTAGTTCATATTATTCTGCCCACCCAGTGCAAGAGTTGAAAATATGTTTGCCTGTGATATGCAGATAGGCATGCTTTGCAGATTTAGCTGCCTGATTTATCAAAAGAGTTTATAAAACTGTATGAATGAGTTATTTTGCAGATTCCTTGGCCAATTAAAACAAAAAAATTCTCAAATTCCTTTGAAATGAGATGATTCCACACACACCCCCCAAGGCAACCCAAAAGATGAAACAAAAGCTTTAAATTGCCTATGGATAATTAAACTGTTTCATTTAATTTAAAATATTTTTTAAATGTAAATCAAACACAATTTTTGAAGTCTTAGAAATTGGTAGTGTTCTATTTGGAATGTCAAAAGGGAATGGTTTTACTTTTTCAGACATTTTTGGCTGTTACTCACTTATTTGTAAGATGTAAGATGAATAATTTGGCCACAGGTGAAGCTCACCAGGCACTGGAGTGACTACCTCTGTAGATTTTGCTGTTCAACTCCTTCCAAGAAAAAGGTTTAGCTGGAAGATACAGCCAGTTTTAGTGCAGTAATCTGATGTATGGCTTTTGTACGTATGCCAGAATTGCAATTGGTGTTTGCATTTCTGCAGTGATACAAAATGGAGTGGATGCCTAGAACAGAGACTGATACAAAGTACATGTAGGTACTTTACATGTCTTTTGCCTTGTACTTCAAGGGGTAATGGGAATGGAGGGTCTTAATGATAACAATTCCTTTAGTAGCAGAAAAGGCCTAACCCAATTTCCTTAACAGCTCTTTTTAATTAAGACAGACAAGAGAAGTAAACTAGGGTCCACTAGTAAACTAGAAGGGTTTAATTGCAAGATAAACATGACTGGGAGCGCTCCGTGCCTCTGCCACAGAAGTGAAGTAGGTTAGACTCATCCCTGGTTGCCGTTTGGTTTATTATTTGCCAGTATCTCTTGGTACATAACCAATGCTTAGTCTAATGGCACTTTCATATGTATATATATATGTGCGTTAGGCCACGTGTGAATGCAGGCTCAGTCCCATCTTGCCCCACTTTCCAGCTTGTGGATTCAGCAGTGGCTGTGCAAAAGGAGAGCTGATAAATGATTTGATTTCATATATTGCAGAACTGAATTTTATGGGAATGGAGCCTCTTTTTCCTTAGGTTAATTGCTACCTGCCTGGTCAAGATGCTCAGAAGCCTTTTAAAGGATGCTAAGAATAAATATGAATAAATGGGTCAGTATCTCTCCCATTGGAGAATCCTTCCTTCAGGGGGCTTACTTCCCTGGCCTCAGTCCAGAATTGCACTCAAGCCTGTATATCATTGCTCTGAAATCAAGAAATTGGCTCATATGCTTGAAAGTTAAGCAAATGCTTAAGGGCTCTGCTGTATAGGGGCGAGAGTAATCACTATGTCATAGGCTAGTGCTCCTAATATGGTGTAAAGCCGGCTAAAGTTGATTGCTAACCCCAATAGTCTTTGGATTATGTTCTGCATGGGCGCACTTGGAAAGATGAGATTTTTGCAGTTGGACCCATATGGGCAGACATATGCTCCATCAAAGTCCTGTTGGCTTCAGTATCATCCTTGCGTCCGTTTGCATCTAGCTGGGGGATGTAGCCCATAACTTGCTGTGCCCTTATGTTATAGGTAAATAAACAAGCACAAGTCCTTTTGCTCAGTGATTTGACGCGTTAACCTATAGGTGTAAGCAGAAGCAGTGGGGAGGAAGAGTGCCATCAGGCAGTGGCCGTGCCGTTGTTGCAGATGGTATTTACAGTTGGTGTCGTGTTTATGAAAACTCTCCTTGAGATTGAGCCACAAAACAAAGCCCAGCTTGCGAGGGTGAAAATCAGAAATTGTGAGTGAGAATTTATGGTGCTAGCAGTTATTTACCCCGTTCTGCCCTCGGTAAAATGCAACACAGTATGGTGAGCCGAGCATCGCCAGCACACTGCAGCCTTCCTCCACGAAATAGGATGTGGGCAGGAGCCTGTACCTGAAGCTGTGTGGAAGCAAACAGTGTGGCAGAAGCAGTGAGAGCACTTGGACCATCATCTCTGTGACTGTGCTGGTGAGCAGCAGCCTGCCCGAGCACTCCCTGTTCAGGATGGGGCTCTAAGCACTAGTGCTCTCTGAGGCAGCACACAGAGATTTTGGTGTATTTTCTGGAAAAGTTTTGTGCAGTTCTGCTGTTTTTCTCTGGGCAAGTTATTTCTCCTGGGTGCTTATTTTTCCATCTCCAGCTATCTTGTCTATTCACGAATGGGCCATATTCAGTGCAGGGACTGCAGCTATTCCTTGAAGTTTGCAGGGTAGCTGGCATGGTGGAAGTTCACCCTGGGCTTGTGCTTGTAGATATTTCAGCAATACTAAGAGCTAAGTTATAGATCAATACATGGGGGATTAACAGTTTGTTTGCTCAGACCTGTTGTTGTTTATTTGGGGGCAATCCAGAAAATCAAACCAGTGTAATGTAGAGATGAACCTGCTGAAATTCAGTGAATCTGTGGGTTCGCAGCTTGCATGGAAAATCTGATCCTGCTAGTTTTGTGTTTGTTCATTTTTGGGATCACACTTAATTTTGCTTGGGTGGCTAGCTGTCCCATTGCACACAGTTCTTATGGATTTGCTAACAAAAACAGTGGATATTGCAAATAATTGTTATACTATGGCCAGGAACTGTTTTATATAACAGAATGCAAACACAGACGCAGGTACATATAGGGAGTATTACACAGGGTACTGTTCATCTAATGAGCTACATTGACTTGACCATATGTGCTTCCAGCCTGCTCTATACACAAAGGCTTAACCCACCTCCTGCTTTGCTTTGCATTCAGCACTGAGCAGTTGTGCACAGTCAATTTGCGTAGGCCAGCTGATGATCAGCAACTTGGACATTTATTGTTATCCTCCTGTATCTTGAGCCCTGTCACTCATGTCTGCAGGTACTTTTGGCTGGAAGCAGCTATGAGTCTACTGCCCTTGGAAAGGCCAGGCTCGTTATACTCAGTGGGGAAAATGATCATATTGCCGCCTGACTCGGGTGAAGAAGTCATTCCGATGCAATCACAAAGAAAAATCTCTCTAGTGGACTACCTTGAGTTGATGTTACTTGACTGTTTTCACTATTTATAGGAACTCTCCTGGGCAGCCCTGTGCTGGACCGCTGCATCGCACAATCTGGAGCTGTCACATGCCCCGCATCCCACCGTTAAAGCGGGTGGTTAGGTTAGAGCTCAGTGGTTGCAACGAACGGGCTACTATTTAACTTTTTTAGCTCTCTATTTTATCTGATATTTGTTTCCACTGATACAAATACATGTGTATGTGTATGCATACTAAGGGTTAAGTTAGTGCCATTTTTTTTTAATAAGGGTTTGAATTTATACCAAGTGTAAGTTTGTACCAGCTACAGTATTGATATTCCTGCCCTGAACTACAGGAAGTTACCATTTCGCATGAAAAATATTCCCATGTGAAAATGAATACATTTGTAAAAAAGGTTACATTTTGCAGTTCTGCAAAGTACAGTTTTCTGGGTAGAGAGATGAGAAAAGAGCAGTTTGTTCTTGCAGTCTTCAGCTAAAGCTATTGTTTTGGGCTTTTCTCTGAAAATAATAGTAATACAATAGTTAATCATATGCTTCATTTCTTCACAGTTCACTGTAAATCTTACCTTTAAAGACAATTCAGTTTTTATGCAAGAATGCATGGACACTTTGTCTCTGAATTCAGCAGAATCCTGAACATAGTGTTATGTAGTCGTTCTAAATGAAGACCCTCTATAATGTTTTGCTGCATCTCTCTAGATGCCGCTTTTCAATATGAGGCAAGACCTAGAGCACGTCATATGCCAAAGGAATCTTACTATCAACACTAATGAGTTTTTACATCAGTGTCTTAGTTGTATATTAGCTATTCAAAAATCCAATAAAGAGAAATTGCAGCAGACTACAGCAGTATAAAGGCCTATAGCCATAGTAAGGGATATGACTAGATTTGCATCTGTTTTGGTCTTTAAGCAGTAAAGCTCTTTTAAGAGCAACCCACAAATTCTCCAGAATGATCTATTGGCCTGCCCATGGGTCTGCGTTAACTCTCGTTAGTGTCAGTGGGACTGCTGAGCAGGGGCTGAGAGCAGAAGGTTTGTACTTGGATTTTCCCTAGCGCTATTCAGGACTCCCTGAGGTCACGAGAACCGCACACCAGCTCGCAATGCGTGCCTTCAGTGGCTTAGCTCTGTGGGGATGAGAAAGCTTCACCTCTCTCAGAATGTTTTCCAGGTCCTGCAGTACCCTCCCTGCAGGCACCTCAGCTGGCTTTGGGCATCTACACCGCTTCAGTGTAAACCCTTGCTCATCGTGCTGGCCAAAGGGAAACGCTTTCCAAAGCCCATCTCCCTAGTGCTGTCGAGCCTGTTCACGTGACTCCATGGATTAACTTAGTTCAAAAGCATAAATACTTTCCTCCTCTCTCTCTCTCACCTGTGTCATTTGCTGGCTGAGTGATGACTTCTTTTTTTTTTTTTTTTTTTTTTGGTCTCCAATAAAATGCAGAAGCCTCAGATTACCAAAACAGCTGCACATGCTTTGTCTGGGTTAATGCATTTAAGTCAGGCTCCAGGGTCTGGGTAAGTGCCAAGATCCTGGATCAGCTGCTTTACCGGAATTATGCTGCTGTAATGGAGCCCTGCATTATTGTGTTGCAATTATTTTGGCTTGCAGCTGGCTGTTCCCTCTATATTTTTACTGAAGTGAGATAAAAGGATTTTGTCTTAAAAATAGAATTTTCTTTTCTCAATCTTACAGAAGCTTTGAGTTACATACGGTGTCTGTAAGAGGTACCCCTCCTTTTATCTTCAGATTTATATTCAAGGAGAAGAACAAATAATTTTTGTAATAGTTTTTGAAGAACAGGAACAGTGCTAAACGGTTTCAAAACATAAAATAAAAGTATATTGAAAAGAGAATAAAATAAGTGATTAAAGTGTCGTGTAATAACATGGGTTTAGGTTCTCAGCAAGAACAGGTTTATTTCCAGCATCAAGCCACTTACCAGTAGCAAGTTGTTCTTAAAGCTGTCCCTATAATTTGGAAATCCTTTGTATAGACAAGTAAAAGAATAGATCCAGATTTTAAACTGAAGAAAAACTGAAGAAACCTTGAATCTCCTATATTTGTATCTATTCAAGCTCTTTCTGATGCCTATTTATACACATTTCTTGTCAAATAACGGCGCTCTCAGGTTCTCCAGTTGATAGCAAAAAGTAAACTGAATGCAATCATTTATCTTTGAACTGTTCAACTGTGCCCTTCTTCATGTTCTTGTTAATAATGCCAGGTCTCCCAGGAGCGCTCTCATGCAATTTTATCACATAAGCTTTTTGTTTGACCTTACCTGCTGTTCCCCTGGAACATAGAGGGGGGAAAAAAGAAGCCAAAATGTCATCCTGCCTTAATTAAAATTTTAGTCTCAGAAGGTGTTACAGTATGTGATTTCATTAGGTATATAATGAAAGTATTTAATCATAGTGCTTATTTGTCTGGGCCTTCTTACTTGGTAGTGAGGTCACTGAGTTCTAAAACAACTCTTTTAAGGTGTGGAAAAGTAACTGAGGGGTGGGGGTGGATCTTAAAGTGATTCATAAATTCATTGTATCCATGATTTTGCATGTTTGGATGATGAGGTAGAAGGCTCTAAATAACAGTTCAGTGCTCTTTGCGAAAACCTTTTTTCCCCACGGGACAGTGAGCATGCATATAAATGGTTTTTTAAAACATAATGCTATGTTTTTGCTGGAGACAGTGCCGTGTCTCCAGCAGTTGGAACTTGGTATCATAGAGAAAGGGTTAAAGAAAATGCAATGGGTGTTTCTTTGGTGCTGACGGGTAAGAAGCTCTAAATCTCATGTGTGATATGCAGTGTTACTTTCATCATTTCTTATCGGCATAATCTAAACCACCATAACAGGAGGCTTTCTACCACCCAGATGAGGCCATTTGTTTTATGCAGTGACTATTCTTGAGGAAAAGCCTGTGCACAAAGCACACTCTCTTAGCTTTTGTAAAGATGTACCTTATTCCAGCTTATATAGGACAAGCAGGTTAAAAAATAGATTTGTGAGGCCCTGATCCTGCACGTCTTTTGAACTGGGAGGGTCTGCATTGCTAGGGGAGTTGTGTTATTCCCCTGATTTTTTTCCATTTTGTTAGCAGTCGAGAAGTGCCCCCAGTCGGCCGTGTTGTCTTGAGTAGCACACGAAACCATCCATGCTTTGGACACTCTGTGCCTTGGGTTTCTTCCAGCCCCTGGGGTTGCAAAACAAGTAAAACCAGGATTTCCTATAGCTTTCTGAGAAAGAATAAATGAAGAGGACAAGGAGGGGCAGTTCAGCTAGATAAGGCAGATCCTGCTCTAGCAGTTGGACAGAACTAGCCACATGGGGGATTTCAGAGCTGTTAATCCACAAAAAATTTTCTTGTGTATCAGGGTATTTTCATCAGCAGTTTTTACCAAATCCAACAAATAGGTCGCTCTGAAATAATGCAAAATTGCAGTAAATTTCCAAATTTGATTTCTTCTTCTTCTGAAGCTGGACTAAGATGGTTTGCACTATTTATTTTGTGGGATTTGTAGCTTTGTAAAGCAGAGAGAGAAAGGGGGAGGGGAAGACAGACAAGCTGTCTTCTAATCAGTATTTTTCTTCTTTCTTTTGTGGTAATAAATCTTACTGGCTCATATCTCTGATGCGTATACCTCTTGCTGAGTTTCTTAATGCAGCTGAATAGGGCTCTTTCTCTGTGGGTCTGCCAACAAATGTGGCTGTTGATCTGTTACCAGGTTTGGGAAGCATGAATCTGCTCTCAGCAAAGCTACGGCTAATTTAGGGACCAGGCAGCTACGATTCTGGCAGCAATTATGTGTTGAAACTCTAAGTTCAAAATCCTGCAGTTTTATAACCCCAGCTCTGCAGAGAATTATTCGAGTCACTGTCACTGTAATCAGTTTAGGAATATATTTAATGTGCTGTGTGTTTTCAGTGAATGTAACTGGAGTGCCATTAGCTAAAAATTGTTTTGATCTCGCACAACTTGAAAGAATCGATGTCATTAGTGTTAAATTTTGGAAACAAAACTAGCGTGATACCCCATGCTTTCCCCTGCAAGCTGTACTGCTGGAGTGGGATGTGCTTTTACCTGAAATGAAAGAAGCTAAACTGTAAGTCACTTATGTGAAAAGGCTTCTCTTGGTTTTGAGGGTCCAAGCCTGCGGAGTGCCGTGGGGAGAGGAGTCCGTGCTGCTGTGGTTATTGGCACATGTGCTGTTTTATGTGTGTTATAAGCCATCTCATACCTCCAAGTTATCTGTCCATTCTTAAGACTCCTTTATTTCAGGCATAGGTATTCTTGTTCTTTCCTTTGTATGTGTGTGAAAACTAAATAATTGCATGGTCTTATGTTTTGAGGGGAAAGGGATGGATTTGTAGCATTAAGTTATTATGTATTTGTCCTTCTAGCTCACATGGTATCCAGTTCACACCCATAAATTATCCGTGATGTCTTCAAGTGAAACACAAAGCCCAAATATCTTCCTAGGTCAAGACATTTTAATGTGTATTGCAGAGAGAAAGCAGACACAGTAGGAGTGGATTGATCAACTGCAGCAGATTTGGTTTGCAGCATGCCTTGGATTTTAGATCCAAGCTGAAACTACAAAGTTGTTTACGAAGTGTTTTGGATTCCAGCTGCACAAGATGCAGTTTAAATCTTCAGACTCGCACAGAAAATGACACACCAGCAGGGAGACATTAATTAGTGTGTCTTCTGTGGGAGTCTTCCAAACTGCAGACACTTTGGGGTAAGGCTAAAATCAAAATCAGCTTAAATTTATAGCTTAATTTTATGTTTTCCATGAGAAATTTAGTCCATCATTTGCGGTGAAACTGGCCAGGTAATGACCAACGGCATAATGAAAAAAAAAAACAAAAAAAAACAAAAAAAAAAACCACAAAACCAAAACAATTTCCTCAGCAGCCACCCAAATCTAACATGTAACACCTGGACATGAGAAGCCAGTCTGAGCAAAATGCCTTGGAGCAGCACTCCTCTAGAGCGAGCAGTATATGAGGAGATTCTGTAGCTGGTAATTACGATGTTCATGGAGGAGGTGAAACATCTGGTTGCAATCCAGTACTTGAGTATCTCGCATGAAGTAAGGACCATCGGCAGGAGGGACTGACAGACCCCTGTAGCAGGGAGGGCTTTGTACTGACTGCTAGAAACCCCTTGCCTCGAATTCCTGCTCTGTTGTGCTGGGAAGGGATTTCAGTATGCACCTCCCACAGCTTGGCCAACTGTCCTAAACACAAGATTCCCCAACCTTACTTCCTTTCTTCATATTTTACAGATAACATTTAGGGTCTGTTTGAGAATCAAAAGGTTCTTTGTGTCAAGACAAAGTGTTTGATCTTGCCGAACTGCTTGCTTCATTTTTTTTCTTCCTTCCAGTTTTGCAAGTACTTTGGGATGGACCAACTCAGAGCTTTTGGCAAATAAGTGAGTTGCCAAAAACTTTACCAAACTTACTGATGTGTGCATGACTGAATTACAGTTTTACAATTACATTTTTTCTTCTCTGATTAGTAACTTATGGGCATTGTAAGTTTCTATAATCATAGAGTAAAAGCTACATCCAGCCACTTTAATACTTTACCCATAGCTTATTTTAAAAAGTAAAGGAAAACGTAGCCTAGCAAAATTGTGGGAATAGATACTGAGCATATTCTTCAGCCTACAAAATCTACTGAGCGCTACTCCAGCCAGGGCAAAGTAAACTAAAATAGGCCAGAAATAGCCCTTAGAATATCCACTATATAGAGGTGAACTCTCTGCTTGTGGAGTGAATTGGGTGGCATTACCAGTATGTGGTCAAAGGAAGCAGACTGGGAAGAGGATCCTGTCTCACATGCAAAAGATTAGTCATTTCCTTGGAAGATAGGAAAAGTGTTAAGAGCTAGCTGGCTAACATCTTCATAAGTATTTCAAGTCTGGAACCTGTAATTTAATGCTGTGAATAATACTGGACACAGAGCACACACAAATCATATCTTTATTCCCAGAACTTCTTATTAAACTGATGAATATCTTCTAGCAAGCTGTCCATCCTTGTTTTAGAGATTTTGGGTGATAGCAAATGTGCTTCCTCTCTGGGTAAATTGCCCCCTTAATAAGTACAGGGTCTGCTGAAACTTTGAAATTTATTTCTAATCTGAACAGTTCTAGGTTTATCTTCCAACTGTGTAATTTTATTATACCATTTTCTATTCTGTTCAAGAATTATCTACCAGCAGATACCTCTTCATCTTTTGAATAAATTGAGCAGAGTGAGCTCATTAGGTCTCCCAGGAAGAGGTGCACTTTCTGACCTCAGATCATTTTTGTAGCGCTCTCCTCTGCCCTTTCCAGTTTTAGGGAATCTTCTGCAGGTAAGCCCCTGCGGCAAGTACAGCACACGGGACTGGGTGCAGAATCTGCTGTTACGCTATTTTGAGTACATCGCAGGGTATTCCCTTGTGTCTGCACCCAGAGGGGGGGCTTGCTCCCCTTGGCTTTTCCCTGGGAGCTCAAATTCAGCCTTCTCCCCCATGGCAGTTGCAGTGGAGGCTGAGCAGGTCCATACCGGTCCCGTAGGGCAGAGGTGCCGGGCTGAGAAAGGCACTGCAGTAGTTGTGGAGCAGGCAGGAGTGTGGCCAGAGCTGCACAGCCTTGCACACAGCCCAGTTAGCCCTGCTGAGGTTTCCCTTTTGGATTTCCTTTGGGCTTTGCTTGCCTGAGCTGCTGCAGTGTGTTGCCAAGGTCGGCTTGGCTTCTCCCAGCACTACACTGAGTGAAGCGGGAAGGGAGCAGATCAGTTCTCGAATCATGTCATATCAAAACCACTGTGAATTTATACATTTCCATTGGATGGGCTTAGATGCGAGGACGCTGTTTAAGTGGTGAGAGTACAATAAGATTTGCAGTTCAGGGACTCGTGCCAGACTGCTGCACTCGTCAGCCGAAGTGCTGATTACTCTTTACCCAGAGTGCTGATACACATTTTACAAAGCTATCTTCCTAATATATGCTTCAAATCTAAAATGAGCAATGAAACAGTCCCTCCAAACATGGATGTGCCATTCATGAAGGATCTATGCTGAGGCCAGTAGAGCAACAGATAGGCTTTAATTACAGCTCTGGGTGACGTTACTGGCAGAGGTGTAAGACCACTGCCTTTTATCTTTATATTTATCCATAGCCTCATCAAGAAATTAAAACATTTGTGGGTCTTCCATGCTGTCTTTCTCGCCCTGGGGTGTTTAAGTTAGCTGACTATCAGCATGGTGATGCAGGCTGTAAAGGTTCAGAGAATTACCTTGATGGTATGACAGCCTCTTTCATTTTGACTGCAGTCCAAGGCTCATTTTTCTTCTGAGGCATTTACTGAAATTCTGTGCACGATTTGTTCCTCTGGTTGTTTAACAATGTCTCTCATGTTTGCCCTGATTTAAAAAATCCTCCTTTGTAGCAGAGATAACATAGAGCAGGATGATATAATTGCAGTAAAGAGGCCCCGGAGCTTGCAGTAATAGGATGGTTCATCTGATGTGTACTGCCATTAGAAAATAACCCACGTATGTATGTTCTCAGGGGACAGTAAAGAGGCTTTTAAGGATTACACTTTATGTAGTATGAAAGCTAATGAGCAAAAGAGCAAGTATGAAGAAAACTATTGCTGCAGAAAGCATGGTGCCTCTTCCTGTTCTCACTCGTTTCCTGACACCTGTGTAGCTCCAAAACATCCATCTCTGCCCAGCCATGCATGGCTTTTCGTGCACTGCAGTCGGTTCCCAAGCCTCTTGAGAACACTGTATTATTTTCTTTTCACTGAAGAATAGATAGCACGTCGAAAGCATGCCAGAGCTGAGTTGAGGATTGAAACTGCTGTGTGTGTACAAAATAAACAGGTTTGGGGCAATAGTGATCTCTGATAGTCTGTGCCCTCAAAAAAAAAAAAAGATTTGCTACAATGATATAGTTTCATGAACGTTGCTGAAAGGTTGATGTACTAAGACTATCAGTTATACAGAGTCTCCATTCTCCCGTCTCCATTCTTTTCCTGGCCAGTGTGCAAAAACATATGAAGACATCCACGCACAGTAAACACTGAAGGATCTGTTTCAAATGTTGCGTGGCATGCAGAGTCAGAGTTGCAAAGTTTGGGCTGTGGAGGTGGAAAATTCAGAACAGTTGGTTTCTGATATTAACAACTTCTTGTTCAAATGGATTGCCATGTAGAGTGCCAATTCCTTCCCCTTGCATTTGTGCAGAAACAGAAGCCATCTAGCAGAACGGACTTGGGCTTCTTTGTTTTTTTCACAGCATTTTCCTCTTGCTTATAGAGCTTGTTGTAGATAAAGAAATGAATTCACCTTTTCATAGTCTGTACCCTCTCTGCACTATTGTAGTATATTTTTGTACCTTGTCAGGTTTTTATGTTCAATGGAATGGATGAACTTGCATCTTTTTTCATACAGTTAGCATAGTAAAGGGTCAGACTTTGCTGTCAGGTAAAGGGAAGTGGCTTCACTTGAGTTGCAGAGCCTTGGAGAGGAAGCTGGATTTTGACCAAATGCTCTACTGGAGTTCTGCAGCAAGGTCTGACATCCATAACTTCATTATATTCCAAAGGGTGCTAACAATAATTAAAAAGAAGTCCAGTCACATTAAGTGAGGAAGAGATGACAGCCAAGCACCTTTGCAAGGATACAAGCAGGCCAGTAACCTTCTTAAACATCCCTGTTTCCACCCACAAGTCAAAGGAGCTAGTGCTCAAGGCTGCAGTACCTCTTTCTGGGCTAAAGAAATGACTTGATTTCCCGTAATGGCAAAGAAGGTTCAGGAGACAACATGATCCGATTGCTACCTTAATACCTCTTTGCTCCCATCTAATCACATTGAAAGTGTGTTAGAGTGCACGTGAAGTTATTTTTTCTGCTTGTATTGAGGCCCCTCTGTGTGGTCAGAGCATTGTAAAGGGCTTGCAGAGGGAGTAGGAAAGAGGTCTTCTCCTGACTCCCAGGGGTGTAAGCAGGACTCTACATGTTGGGACAGGGATGAGGGGTGCGCATGCCCTATGGGCAGGAGAAATTGCTGAAGTCCTTGAAGAGTAATAAGATTGTTAAAATAATAATCCATAACCTAGTGGACCTCAGTTCTTAACTCTTCCCTCTTTTCTATTCCTGCACCTAAAACATGGAGTGATTGTGCCATGTACTAAGCAGTGTTTGCTAATATAGAGGAGATTTTCAGGGCAGAGGTACATGTTATTGTAATACCCCCATGAGATGATGCCTACATGTTCAGCATAAGGGTAGATACTTAGTCATTTCCATAATTTTTTTGTTTCAGTTTGATAGTCATGTCTGTATTGGGGAATAAGTTTGTCGTAGTTGGAGAATGTGGAACACAAAACTGAGGTGAAGAGACAGCTGTATGTTCAAACATACAACAGAGTATCAGCAGTAATCTGACTAAAGTAATGGTAATGCAATTACATTTACTAGAGATAACAGAAGGGCTTCTCTCGACCCCAGTGGTGTCTTGTCTGTCTGTCTGCAGAGCAGACGTGCATCAGTGTGCCAGTGCATCACGGTCCAAATCTGTGAGCCCAGATCTGATGTTTGATTGCGTTCCCCAACTTAGTGTCACTTGATCCACCATCAATCTATCGTTCATTACAACATCTAGGACTTACTTTGACAACTGCAAGTGACATGAGATGAATTATCTGTTGCTGCTTTTGCTGTCAGTTGACTCCTCTCTGCTTAAACTTCTAGTCTTGCAAATACCAGAATAGTAGTGCTAAATTTTTTATTTCTGTCCTTTCTCACCCTCCTCCCCCCCCCCCCCCCCCCCAATTGGTATACAGGAGCAGAAGAGGACTTGCAATTTTATTATTGCTGTATAAGCCTTCCGTAAACTCAGTTATAGCACTTCTGATGTTGGTAATTTTTGTGACTAAAAAATATGCTGACACTGTGTTTGTGCATAGGAAAAGAGCAAATTTGAATGTATAATAATCTGCTGCATTTGGGAGATGTTTAATGCTATCTCCCAGCCAAGTTAATCAGTCATGGAATTAATTTTTTATTTTATTTTGCTCAGTTGACTGGAGACATTAATCTCATATCTGTGGAAGGCATCTTTAATGCCAAAAAATTGATCAGAGATATCTGACATTTCTCTGGCATCAGAAAAGATTTTGAAGGAAAGTTATCAGTTGACAATAGGCTGGCAGAAACAGAGGCATTGGTTACTTTATTTTTCTTATATAATGAAGAAATACCCAGGTGATGATTTCCAATTCGTGAAGTATATTGAACCGTGTACTGTATTCATGAATATAAATTGAGCAGACGTGACACACATTTTTTCATATAAAAATAACACAGTATTGCTCTTTCTGATAATTCTTCTTTGCCTGAAATATGCTTATTCTGAGAACATCACTACAGAGTTAACAGTGCACTGCATAACTGCATGTTAAAAAATACGAGTGCTAAAGGACAGGGAATGTCTTAAGGAGAAATTATTCATAGATTTATAATGACTGTGGCTGGCTGCATTTTTCAAGGACAGGATCTTTCAGCATCTTCGTTTCCTTTCCCACTTTTTCTGCAAAATCCTTCATCTCTAAATAGTAGCATCACCCAGCCAGCCTGCTTCCATCTGGCGAGACTAGTTCTCAGGCTGGATCGTGTTGCTGACAAGCAGCGCACCGCTTGCGCTGCACTTCCCATCCACGCTTCTACCTCATTAGCGCCTTTGCCCTCCAGATCATCCAGACTTTGCCCATTTCTCAATTGGTCCTAGAGGAGCCGTCCCAGCAGAAAACCTGCAATGTTGTGGTGACTTTGAACACAGAGCCAATCGCAGGTTGAAACAGAAGCATCAACTTCTCATCCCTGGGCAGTCACTTGTGTGTCAGCAGTGTTCACACTGAGCAATGGGGAGGACCAGACGCTCCCTAATTTATGATTTTCCTCTTTTGCCAAACACGAAACTAGTAGGGTGGAATATGACCCTTAATATGCTCTAATCATATAAAAAGCCTTGCAAGGAGGAGACAGTGTGTATACAGATGTTCTTCTTGATTAAATAAAGCCTCCTCTGTTTACACCATGCTAGGGAGCTGCACTACAAGAAAGGTAAGAGGGTAAGATGAGAAACGTGACCTGAAAGAAAACTACCAGATTAGACTGTGAAGGCCAAATGCTGATGTCCTTGAAGCCAGTGGGAGTTTTGCCTCTGAGGAAGTAGCCAGAAGCCAGTAGCACCCTGTGTCGGTTCCGGGCTTTACAATCCTGCGCCATTCAGGCATCCCTCAAGGTGGTCTCTGCAACAGGGTTGAAGAGGATGAGGAAAGTGTGCTGCCTGCTCATGTTAGCCTGCCAGGGCTGTCAGCTCACAGGCTTTGTTTATTCCCCTTCGATTTTCACTTCTAGTAATGTTTCTCTAGAAATAGAGCAACTTTTCAACGAATGCGGGGAGAAATTACGGGATAATTTGCTGTTCCTTAGAACAGTTTTGATTTTGCCCTTACAAGCGACAGGGTATTTGAAGATGGCTTTCTTCTTCCAGGTTACCAGCCTGTCCTGCCGAACCAGCAGCAGGGGTTCCAGAGTCTCATGGGAATGCAGCAGCCGCCCCAAAGCCAGAACCTGATGAATAATCAACAGGGAAATCAGGTGCAAGGCATGATGGTGCAGTATCCAGCCATGTCGTCTTATCAGGTACTTGGAAGCCATAAAGAAAGACGGATTTTCTTGGAGAGTGCTTAATTGAATGAGGTTTTCCTATCACAGAATGGTCTTTATTACTTCATTAGGACAGTGTGTGGCAGGAGGCCTCCTGATAAATACGCTTCTAAGTCAAATTGGTTTCTTTGCTTCCTGTTTACGTATTCTTAGTACTCCCGATTTTCATTCTGAATTGGGAATACTCTAAATGAACTATTTATTACAGCCTGCAGTGCAGGTAAAATGTCACAAAGGATGAAGGAATTACACTTCTTCCTGTGAAGAAAACAAATTAAAAAAAAATAAAAGACAGAACATTGTTCATTTTTTTTGCTAATGCAATATTGTTTCCTGTAATGAAGTTGAGGGCTTTGCCTGATCCAGTTAAAAATACTCATCTGTGGAGACGCCTGCCAAGGTTCTCACCATGTCTTCTCTAACAAGCTGTAGCCAGATAAATTTTTGTTTATTGCGTTTTGGGGAGAGGGAAGTGGCTTGATTTTTACCAAGTCCCTAAATTACTCATACATATTTCCCCAGCTTTGTGCCTGGATTCTGTGAGATACACCAAGAGCCTGTGAGAGCCTACGGGGTGGCCTGTGGTTGTTTCCTCCTGGTCCCTCTGGAAAGTTAAGAAACTAAATGACATCCAATTCATTTTAATAGTTTGGACTGACTGAGCAGCCATTCATCTTTTCCCTTGGCTTCTCTCAAAACACTACAGCAACTAAGATTGAAATGGTGCAATTGCTTGTGGGTAAAATTTTCCCCTTACATCTTCAGAATTACTATACCGATGATGTGTTTTAAAGGATAATGATCAGGTTAAAGGTTTAGACATTTTAGATGGCCTAGGTATACCAGGGTTGAGTCTTCTGTTTGCACTGATCCTGGAAATTCACATTCAACTAGATCATGACAGAGCCACTTACTAGACCCAGGAGCTGAGAGATTTCTCTTTAACCCTTCTCCAACAGAAGAAGATCTTCAGGGATGAGAACAGTCCTGAGCAGCAGAGAACGACACATTTTGGCAGAACATGTTGTATACTCAAATTCAGCTAGAAGGAAGATAGGAATGCTTGGGACCTACTTTAATTTGTTAACTAATTACTATTTTTTTCCGACGTATTTCTGTATTCCTACCTAGGTGCCAATGACCCAGGGTTCTCAAGGATTGCCGCAACAATCATATCAACAACCAATCATGCTACCTAATCAATCAGGTCAAGGAACACTTACAGCCACTGGAATGCCTGTCTACTGTAATGTCATACCTCCTGCCCCACAGAACAACCTACGGTTGATTGCCCCACACTGCCCCTCCAATAACGTTCCAGTTATTTCCGCCAGCTGCAGGACAAACTGTGCGAGCATTAACAATGCAGGGTGGCAGGTCAAGTACTGATACTGTGGCTTAGTGTGGATATATGAGGATAGCGGTGCATTATTTGACAAATAACTCATGGCCTTCAAATGAAGAGGAACACAACAGGAGAATCAGTTGAGGACATAAGAACTGACTATGCTCAAGTGATTTGCTGCTGGAAAAATCTGTAAAAAAAAATAAAAATAAAATAAATTTTGAAAAAAAAAGTTTGCTGGTTAATGGTGCATATTTTTGTCATGTCTGCTAGGTATGCCTTTATAGCTTAGCTAGTGACATGAATTCACTGAGGTAAGATTTTTTCCTACCACTGAACACCACTGTGTAGATTGTAATATCCCTGATTCGGATTAGTTTTGTACTTTGTGTTGAGTTTGTGAAGCTAAAAGTATTTAAAAATATAATAAAATCACATTGTACCAAAGCTGTAATGGAAATGAAAAAAATGAAAACAAAAAAGAATTACTGAATGGAAGGAATAATTTATATACACTATAGAGTTTTTTTATGGATATATACTGTATTGTAGTGCTTAATCACAATAAAGCTATTTGACCTCATGGAGAAAGGTCATGTTTCTACCACCTGCTTGGTCTCCTCTCTGTTTCTGAGTGAGTGAACTTCCCTTTGGTTCTGCGTTGCCTTGTTTCAGGTGAAGCTAAGTGGGGAATGATGCTTAATGGGCTTATGGGAGTTTGATGAGAAGGCAACATACCTGTGTCGTAGCATGCAGTACCATAACAGCTAAGACCACTTAGAAATTGTAGCATAGACACCCAGTAAGTTTTCAATGAATGATGTACCAGATCATCTTAAAATAAGTTTGTGCTTTTCCAATCCCTAGGACCAGTAACGTTACAAACACAATTCGCCACTGCTATAAGCCTCTACTCAGTCATACCTCTTCAAGAGGCCATACAACAGTTGTATGTAAGAAGACATATATGTCCCACGATATCCCATCCACTGGCTGGAAGATCAGTTGCTACTGATGTAGCAACCATGGTACCCAGCAATTCTTCTGCTACATAAAGATACTTTACCCAATTATATCCAGCTATAAAGCCATTTTGCAACAAAAAGATGACAACCCAAGAATCTAGTCCATCATGTTCAAGTAGTGGGGATGAACAATATATTTGGGGGTTTGGCTCTTAAAACATGCAGCACAATGGTTTGCCAGAAATTTTTAGAACTTTTTTTTAATTCTTGTAATGTTTCCCATTATGTCCCCGTTCACACAAATTCCTAGCTTGTTCTGATAAATTATTCTTCATTCATAAATGCTGCATGGAGTTCCTCATTCTGCTTCAATGGTGACAACGTTTGAGTCACAAATGTGTTTACCAGACAAAAGCCTGTGTAATTTTTCTCTTAAGCTGTATTTTTGATCAGTTTTGAACACCTTTAAAATAGGTAGGAGTTGTGCACTCCAGAATTATGCATATGCATCATGAAAAGGCCTGAGATCCTTCTGTGGGTAAAATCTGTATGTGTCATAGTACAATTTTAAGTACACCCAAGATGACAGCAGCCTACAAGGCCCTTGACCATTGTTAATCTGGATGTGAAACAGCTTTTATTTTACCTTGAAGATGGGTGGCCTTTCCTTTACACACTTCAGCTGTGGAAGCAGGAACTGGAAGGGCTACAACCCATATTTAAAACAAATGGTTTTCTTTTCTATACGATGAACAGGTATCTTTCAGAGTTCAGTCCTTTTTTTTACATGTGTCTTAAAGTGTGGAATCCAGTCCTATGGGATCATAAGAAAGCCAAACACTGAATTTTATGTAATGTAATCACAATTTGTTTGCTGAGAGACAGTCAAGAACATGAGCAGGTAAGTAAACATAATTCATGCTTCAATTAGAGGTGAAATGCCTTGGGAGAACATACTGATTGATTTCTTTTTTTTCCTTTTTTAAATCAAGATACTGCATTTGAATTTTGCCTGTGACCCTGAGCTCTCATTTCAGATGCCCTGCGTTGTATGGCTTATTTCCTTTTAATGTTTTACATACTATAAAGGTTTCTCTCCTAGCATTACTATAATTGCACATAATTGGGTTTACTGCTGTTGAATGACTGACGGCTGAATGAATGGCTGTCCTTCTCTGTCAAGGCTCCAGAGTCCAGCAGGAAGGAGCTGCAGGTGACCTTGCACAGGACAGGTTGTGTGTAGCCAGGCTGAACGAGCAGGGAGGGGGGACAAATCTCTGTGTACGCGGTGTCTGGAGTGACGAGACCCTTTGGGTAATCACTATATTTAAGTCCTGTTTCTTCTCCTCTCTGAAGGACTACTGTTACCTTATTGAGCTTCCTTCTTGTCAGAGAACTATGAATTAATTGTCTGGTGAAAAATATCTGCCCTCGGTATCATAGATCGATGGCAAACTGGGATGTAGATGCTCTCAGTAGCGATGGGGAAGGGAGTCAAAAAGCAAAGCCTAGGAATCTTGCTTCTGTAAAGATACAATTTCCTCGTGTCCTTGTGCCTCTTTTTGTCATATCCCCTTGGCAAACAGCATATCCCATGATTGACCATGGCCATGAATTCTCGTGATTTACCTGTCTCTGCCCATTCAATGACCAGCTCATGTAAAACATGCAAATAGCTGTGGGAGCAGCTGACTGACTTCTCCCAGCCTTGTGGCAGCAGCACCTACCTGCACATTCGTGCACCTTCCTGCTGGAATGAGACACTAACTTTTTATGTAAAATTGAGCAGTTTCATGAGAAGGTCACAGCCACCCACTCCAAAATGGCCTACATCCTCTGATTGTCTCACTCTCCAAAGAGTTTGAATCTCCTTAGGCATAAAAGGAAACGGAATCTGATCTCCCTCGGCTTTGGAGAATGCCCTAATTATTAAGGTATCATATACATGAGGGAGACATCTCACGTGGTGGTGCACATACTTGCTCTACGCTGGAAGAATTTATATTTGAAGACAATTAAGTAATTCTGTTTCTATATCAAGTGAAGCACAAAAATTATTCTCTAATTTTTTTTTTTTAATCATGCAATATTTTTAAGTCTTTCTCCTAAACTTTTTGTTCATTAAAAATATTCTGAGCTGGATTGCTTAGCAGCCTTGTGAAGGTTAATTATGCACAAGCAATGCTTTTGTGCTAAGAGTTGTTTGCTTTAGTTGATAATAATTGAAATATTTTTCTTCAAGTGGCTTTTGGTATATAATCTGTTATTTCATGTCAAAAGTCCTGGCTTTTCTGAGCATCAGGTGTAGTTGCTACCAAGAGTGTTGTTTATAGTATTTTGTCACTGACTTAAGAGATGCTAATTGATGTAGGAATTACAGGAATAAACTGCAAGAGAGCACCTGAGATTAGCTTTCAAGCTGAAGAATAACAGGTGTTCTGGGTAAAGTTATGGATGGCTTGTTGAAAAGCAGTATTGAATTTTTCTCTGGTTTTCATTTGGAGAGATCAGCTGCAAACCTGCACATGCTTAATGGAGCACTACATCTCAGTTCATCCTTGTGTTTTTAAGGAATAATTTTGGAGGCTGCAGATTTAGGAAACTAAGTAAAAAAAAACTTTGCCTTTTATGTCGTGGGTACTGTTTTACAAAAGACAGTTGTAAAGAGGAAATGTAAGTAGAAGATAATGTTATAGCAAAGATATATGCTCCCCAGTACAGAAATTATCTCCATTGAACTCTACTAAATATATCCCTAGAGAAATGCTTTAAAAAGGTCCCCTCAAAGAGTGCTGTGTATATTGAGATAAAAAGCAGACTTCACAGTTCCCAAGGCTACATGGGGTTTTTTAACCCTAAGGGTGAATTATATGGGTGTGAATCAAGGCTCTTGCCATACCCAGGTTTTACTTGCAAATCTATGCCAGATCATCTCCACCATAATGAAAAACTGCTTTTATCTGCATGGAAAACAGATGCACGTTAAATCCTTCGGTAATTTTTTTTTTTAGGTATGGCCACTGGGCCACTGAGTGTGATAGGAAGACCAAGTGAATTGATAGCAGACAAGACTGGAAATTTTCTACTTAACTCCCATTAACTTTGATCTCACCAGGATCAAATCTTATGCCAGGTGGAGCTTGTGGGGGAAAAGGGCTTCTGTGCATGTGTATCTCAGTAAAAATTTTTGTGACAGAGAAAAAAGAATTTGGGGTTTTTTCTAAAGCCTTTCAATTAAAAGCAAAGGTTTTACAAAATTTCTCATGAACCATGCTCCTGTTTTCCAAGCTAAGTGTTGCTGATTCACTGAGGGCACCATTTAGTCATGGGACACGATGTCAGGAGGTGGGTGGTCACAGTACAATCCTTTGATGTGCAAAATTTCATGCAGTTATTTGCACAACAAATGATCTTATCTAAGAACCAAGGAGGGAAAAAATTGACATTGAGATCAAACCTTAAATGGTAAATCTGGACAAATTCTGCCTGTGAGATGAAGACTTCTCAAATACATTAGAGAATATGTCCACAGGGAAAAAAAAAGAAATTACTTTCAACACCTCAGACTGTGCCACCCTTTGTAAAGGCCAGGAGATCAGACCTTAAAGTGAAGTGCTGGATATTTGTAAGCTTCCTATAAATAACAGTTTAGAGCAATTCACATGTACACTCCAAGTTAATCACATTAACAGTATGTAAAATGGAGGCCAACCAGCATCCAGAATCTCCCTGACCCAAATTTTCAGTGGGGGTCAAGTCTTGACTACACTTAAGCTTGAGGTGAGGTTTCTGTCATGCGGAGCAAGCAGGAATGCATTTGCACGAAGCTCTCATGTGGCACTTGAACCAAGCTCCTGTGTGCCTTAATGACCACTCTTTCATTTTGTTTCATCTGTACAGATGAAACACTGAGACATACAGAGTGCTGTAATTCAGAACTGCTTCAGGCATCCACAGTCCTGCTTCCTACTGGGTGCATAAGCCTGTTGGGCAACATATTCCCATGACTAAGGGTTATGCACAGCTTGATGCTTCTTTTATTGGCATGGATATCAGAAAACCACATGTCATGGGGCTCACTGCCATCTTCCACTAGGCTGAAATTGTCAGGGACTGTTTCAGAAACTACAAAGGGGTCCAAATTATATGGAAGCACTCGGGTAAATCTGGATGCTTGGATAAATCTGGATCCTTCCTGCTGTCCTGGGGATGGAGAGGAGGAAAAAAAGGTCTGCTTTAAGTATTGCTTGAACAGATTTTATCTTCCCAGTCCACTGGGACTTGAAGATTATATGTAGTTGGCATGTGGTGGAAGGAGTTAACTGCTGATGTGCGAATAAAGATATTGCAGACATCAGAGCTGTCACACAGCAGTGGAATGAGCTCTGGACATGAAGCATTCATACAGCATAGGAAAAATTTTGATCTGAGAGTTGTTCTATTATTTATGCATGTGCTTCTATGCTCCCGTGGACTGGGGCTGTATTTTTTAGAAAGCTGCCTTGCTCTAGAGCAGATGTTCTGTGGTACAGAACTAGAAACACTGCTGCTCTTTGCTTAAGAAATAATTGGGTTTTGGATCAAATTTTTCTTTGAGTGGGAAGGCTAATTGTCTGAACAGATGTATGTATCTGTTTAGCAAAAATGTCTGTTAGTGAGAGTAAGTAACATTATCCAAGTACAAATGTGTAAAGGGAAGCTTCAATTTTTTCAAACCACTCATCCAACATAGGACCCTTCTGGTATAACTGTAATTTATGACCATTCTTCTCATCAATAAAGCATGGGTTTTTTAAAAACAAGGGGTGAGGTTTAACTACTAAGGTACCAGTGGCTCTTCTAAAACATTTTTGTGCAAAGAAAAACGCCTTTTTTGTGAGAACTGAAAATTTATTCTGCATTCAAAAGCAGCAGAAATACCTGAGAGCAAGCTGCAGTGGCAAGGCCTTTTTGCTCAGCTCTGCTGTGGTGAGCTCTGTGGATGCTGCGAGACAGGTACAAGTGACTAAATGGGAAATTTTACTGCAATTTTTCCCTTCTCCCTTCTTCTTTGTGCTGCCCGGTTTTGTTCCATGTAAATAAGCCTGAACTGCTGGGAGCTGGGGCTAAAGAGGCTCTGAAACAGCGTACGCAGAACACAAATGGCTTGCAGATTCAGTGAGAGAGGTGTGATGGCAGCTAGTTTTTGGGAGCACGCAAGGAGGTTCAGAGCAGATAACGTGCTGCTGTATGCTTCGGGCATGTGTGCTGAGCCCCTGGAGATGAGCGTGGCAACGTCTCTGAAGCTGCTGGCTAAAGTGAGAAGCCTGCTCTCGTGCTGGCTTGTGAAGGCACGCCAGCACCAGCGTGAGAGATGTGTGTGACCTGATACCGATGTGGCTTGCAAATGAAGTCAGACCCTGGCTGCCGCCTTCTCTGTGCCTATTATGGACAGTGGTGTAGTGCTCTTTGTACAGCGGAAGCATGAAAAAGCTAGCTGTGGCCTTACACAAGGTGCCAGGGAGGGCATTTCTAATATCAGCAATATGTATAAGATCAGTAGAAAACGGATGCTCTGGCACCCTTGAGATCCAGAAGGGAGATGAAACAGATGCTAATAACCACACTATGGGACTGGTTCTGTGGGAGAGGACCGATCTTTTGAGCTCACACAGAAACACAGGCAGAAAAGGCACCATTAGAGATTCTCAGCCTGTGCTACCGACAAAGAATATTTCCCTTTGCTGCTGCTGCTGCTTTCATTAGAAGAAGAGCTATTATCCTCAGTTTTTCATGATAAAGACATATCCTTTACAGAGATCTGTGAGGATGCAATATTCTAGGGTGGAATGAATCACTCTCTGCAAGTCCCCGTTCCTCTCTCTATTGACAATAGAGCCGAGATAATTAGTGCAGCTTGACGTCTAACTTCTAGACGGCAAGAAGTGGGATAAATGATACCCAGGGCACAGAAATCATTCCAGGTAGACCAATGATAACTACTGGATTGCCAACGCCCTGTGCCGACTATCATTAAAACATACAACCCCACCCCCCAATATTTTACCAAAGTGGAGCACAGCCTTTTTAAAATGAATCAGTGCGGTGTGTCTCATGGGTAGTAGTTGGAGAAAAGGCCTGAAGGTCTGGGATGCTCTCTCACAGAATTACTTATTTCTTCGGAATTAGTAAAATCTTGAGCTGTGGGAAGACAAAGGGGAAGTGCTGGGATGTGATCTTTGCCGCTGACAGATAACAGAGCAAGGGCTTTCAAATCAGTGCACTGTGTCTGTGAATCCCAGAAAACCAAGGGTCACAACCATTCTGTTTTTCAGCCTATTACCCACTGTATTTCTTCTCAACAGTCCTTTATCTGTGTCTGGCTTCTCAGCTGGTCTGTTTCAGAGTGAAATGGTGGCTGGCAGCTTGTAAGAGAATCTGGGTCCCACGCCAGCCTACACAGGAGTTAAGACCCTGACAGCAGAGACCCCCGTTGTTGGTGGCTTTCAGATAGCAACGAATGTCATCTGCGGGCCCAACTGCCTCAACAGATGCACATTCCTGTCAGTCAGCTTTGGTTCACATCCACACTTAGCTTGCAAATAGTGCCTAATGCTGATGGCCCTAGACATGCAGCTATGTGACCTTCTGGTCACTTCTGTGGACCGAGCCATCCTGGCATCTGTGAAGCTCAGACTTACGATAAAGCAGGCATCCCACTCAATAATCTGCTGCGACACTTAATCCTGCATTTGTTTCTTGCTTACTTATAGCAGCCAAACCAGGCATTAAGAGCCCCCCATGCCTGCAGCGCTGGAATCTGGAGCTGCGCTTCAGCAGGCGGCATTGCCTCCTCCCAGCCAGCACCGATAACTGCTTGGCAAAGCCCAGCGCAGAAGTAAGCTGATACGACCAGTATAAATATTGTACACACTTGGCTTTTAGAAGAAGCAGAGCCCTCTAGAGAATGGACAGAACAACTCTGCCAGTGTTATTTTTCCAATCTCCGTCAGAGTAGACACGTTCTCCCCAAAGATGTGTGCTCTCCTGCAAACCGGAGCGGTGTCTTGATGGGTCCAGCTCAGCCAGTGGAGCGATGGCAAGGCAGGCCTGAGAGGCTCCTGCACAGGCATGCTGATGGGCTCTGGTCATGCCTCTCTTTGCTTTTAAACATAAGCTCGCTCCACTGTTCAGAGAGCCCTAACTTTAGGTCCCCTCAGAAATGTTAGACTGCAAGCTAGGAGTGTGAGAGCGGCACTGGGACATAGTTGTGTTTAATGCATTGGATGCTACTATATAAGGTAGCAGCATTTTTTTGACCCTTATCATGTCCATCATAGTTCTATAGAAAGAGGTAGGACACATAGAGTTGTTTTACACTGGTATTGAGTCCTTCTGAAAACCTAGCTGATTAAAATTGTGTTGTGTTCCAGTTTTGTTATGTCTCTGCTATCGGTGCACATAAGATAGTGGCAAACACCAAAACCAACAAGGACAAGAGTAAATAATTAGCTAATTTAGTGTTGTACTTGAATGCTTTTTATTTATACACTCATTTTTATTTCTTCCTTCTTATGTGTGCTTTCTCAGCTGTGCATTTTTCTTAAAATGCTATTGACCATTGAACATCAATTAAAAGAGAAGAGGTATTTTTCAAGCACTGTCACCGTCTCTGAATTTCTCCCTGATTTTTGTAGATTTTAAATACACAATTTCCTAAACTTAAAATGTTTTGGCTTTTTTTTTTCTTTAAAACAATCTTCATAGCTACAAAATGCTCTTGGAAACAGAATGTGGTATTAAAAGTATAAAAACAGCCGATACACTGGAAAATATATTTTCCTCCTAACATAAGTTATCTTACATGCTGTTGGCACTCAAGCTAGCTAACACGCTTTTGGCTAAAATATACGAGACACCAAATGTGACTTTAATTGGCATGTCTCTTCGAAAGAGCATTCTGGTCGAATGCATGCGGTAGAGCTGTCCATTGCAAAACATAGATGGGCAGGAAAAGTGCCATCTCAGGGACTAGATTTACAAAGTCCTTACAGTTCCCTGTTTTACACAATGCGAAGCTACTCTGAGCTAGAGCCGTGAACTTGCATTAAGGCGTCACTGGTTTGCACATCTCTGGCCATCTTCGTGCACAGATTCAACTTCTAGTGTGTGTGCGGGTACCTAGAAATAGCAGTAGTGGTACTGACATACAGGAAACTGAGGACAGTTTTGGATGTGGATGATGATGAGCTTCGTGACTGAAATCTGCTTTTTCCTGCTAATTCCTGTTCTCTTTTACTAAAAGTCTTAAAATGTCTACCCTCTTTCAGGGGAACTGCTGATTATATAGGAAACCCTCTCCAATAGCACCAAACTCCTGATATTAATTTTCCACAGAATTTTCATTGTATGCTCCCTGTGTAAGGAGGCTAGCCTCATCATTTCTTAGCATATGGAGCCACTTGGGTGAAGGAGTTCAACCAAGATCATGCAGCAGGTTAGCAGGCAACAAAAAAACACAGAAAACAAAAAAGTGCAAGAGAAATACAAAGTTCCTCCATGTAGCTGATGTTAAAACTAGGAGACATCAGCATGGTAATGCTCAAGGCTGTAATGAATTCCTCATCCCCAGTGTTGCAAAGGGGGGTGCAGGATGAATCCCAGAGGTAGGATTCATGCCTTGCTCATTCAGAGCAGCTTAACTTCAAAGGCAAGAAGCAAAACATGTGTGGTTCTACCCCTGCCTTCTCTTACTGTACTTTCTTGCTCAATTCATTTTTTCTCCTAAGAGGTGGATAAAGGTTGTTGATATATTTGCAACAGCAGAAATCCAACTCAGGCAGCTTATAGAACCTGACTTTTCCAGATGTCAGGTTTGTATATACATATATATAAAAATATATATATACTTGTTCTTTTGGTTATCACTGAAATAAAGTTGTCCAAAGTTTGGAGTGTAGTAGGGCCTGAGAGAGCTGAGAAAGCTCAAAAAAGATGGACAGATGTGATTTTTTTTTTTAACTACCACAGCTCTAGTGAAACAAATCAAATACAGCTTTAAAACTTCCCTGCTTGAACTTCTCTTCCCTTTCACTCTCCCTGGGGTTTCTGTTTTAGAGCTCTTGAACTGATTTGTTGAGACAGATCAAAGTATAAAGTATTTCTCAGCTGGTCTTATTTCTCTCACTGGATTTTAGTGGCAGGAGACAGGCAGCTCATTACAACTGGGAGAGCACTCCTGTGAAACCAACTTCATTACAGCTGGTAAGAAAAATAAGATTCTGCTGGAGCCATAGTTCAGTCTCGCCATCACAGAAGTAAATTATTTTAGAATGAATAAATAATGTCATACTGCTTCTCATGCTGCTTCTCATGAGGCTGAGTATTAACATGATGTTAAATACATCTGAACTGTACTGTTTCTGTCTGGTACTGTGAAGCCTTTGAAGTACATCTTGGATTTGTCCAATTTCAAGCATGTTTCCCCTGTGCTTGTTCCTTTTCTTCCCTCTTCAACAGTGCTTCAGTGAACAGAGAGGATGGGGAGGGGGTTATGCACCTCAACAGCTTGTGAGCCTTCTCCAGGTGCCGACTGTATTTTCTAAGTCACCAGAAAGTGTTGGGTCTGGGTATGTTTTCAAGATGCACAAACACAGTTATCTCAACCCAGCTGTGGCTCCTTATTCTTTCCAAGAGTGCATCATGGAGGCATAGTATAAAGCAGGAAACTCAGGACCAGGTGGAGTCCAGGCCTGTTGGCTGTGAGCTCCAGTTTGAGAGCAGCTCAGAGCAGGCAGATTGCTTCTTGCTGCAGACCATGTGTGTGAGCCCTCTTTTCACAAGCTCCTGTCAGACTATGGGCAGGACAATCTTTCTGCCTTTGCCTCCTGCCCTTGTCCTTCCCCCAGCACAAGCCCTTAGCAGTCCCAAAACAGAAAAAAACCCCACATTGTTTTAACCAGGGTCAATGCCGCAGTTTGCTCACAGCTATGCAGCAAGAATGATGGCTCCATTCAGCAGCAGAGCTTGTCTGTGAAATTATCCCCTGAAAGAGCAAGTCATTGAAAGAATTTTAATCTCAAAAAAGTGGAAAGAGGAGAAGACAAAGAAGGGAAATGACCCAACTAAGGCCACAGTTCAGTGGCAGGGACAGGAACAGATTTAAGGTCTCCTGACTCCCATGAAATCATGCCCAATTCTGAAATATGTTTGAGGTGCACATGGCTTTACAGGTAAATTGAGACACAGCATGTAGGAAGCAGAATGGAATTGCCTTTAATTGGAAATGGACTCTCCTCCTGAGGGTTTGTACTTATGTTTCTGCTTAAATCCAGCATGATACATGTTGTGGGCTCATTTCCTCTCTTTTTCCTTCACATGAGACAGAAGAGAGCCAGAGAAAGATATGTCCCTGTAGGGAAATGTAACTATATTACATGTCAGCTGGTGATAATTTTTTGGGTGGCAGGACTCGGCATTTTGAACAGGTATGGTTAGAGCACAGGAAATACCTTGGGCAATGAGACAAGAAGTACTGATGCTGGCAGAGGAGCTAATCTGGCCTAGGTGGGCATGTGGCTCCATTTGAAACCAGTGCAGCTGTCGCGTCTACCCAAATGCTAAACTTTGCTCAGGCTCTGCTGCAAGCTCCCTCACAGAGTAAGTCAAGATGTGGGATGGAGGTAAGGGCAGATCCAGAGTTCATCTGCTAAAGGAAAAGGTTGAGTGTGGACAAGAGAAGGTAAAGGGCTGAGACAGATTTCCAAAGCTGGGCTTTCTGTCCCTTTTATTGCTGCCAGGGAACGGGGCGCAGAAGTGCTAGTGGAGCCAAGTCCATCATGCAATAACTTTTTTCTGTATGCCCCAGTGTTCATCTCGGCAGCAGCAGCCTGGTTTCCTAGACTTGTGGTGTAGAAAAGGCAGTCAGTCACTTACGGGATGGAAAATGAACCATGGCTTTCTGCTTTACCTATGCCATCCTGCATGCTGAGACCTTTAATAAGTGTACCACATAAAATGGGGCATTTTTTGGCCAGGTTCTTGCAAGACAGAGCAAAATAAGTCTGTGTCTTGTGAGCCCAGATGTACTGGACTCCTAGGTCCTCTGGAACGGAAGGACCAACAATGTGGTGTGATGTGATGTGAATGTACACTCCTGAAGAAGGGCTGAAAAATGTTAGGTTCCCTCCCCACCACCGTCTCAGCAGGCTTACTGTGAAATTAAATTTCCCCAACAAGACAAGGTTTGAAGAACATAAAGCTGTATTTGAAAATTGTGTCCTCAGTTTGCTGTAGTTTAACAGCATAAGAGTGGGCTCATTGGGATTTCCTGTACACTAATGTCACTCTCCAATAGCTCATTCATCTCACCTTTCCAGGATCCTCCCACATGGACACATACATCAGGGGCCTCTGTGGGGCCTGTGACCAAAGTTAATACCCTTGTGAGCACATTTTAAGCACGTGGAATAGCTAAGCAGAAATAAAAGCATCATGAAGGTCAGTGGGGTTTTGTGTAAATACAAACCTAAGCATGGAAACAGAGAAATATAGCCTGAAAGAGACTCCTGTGTCAAGGAATCCTGTCCAAGGTACTGTGTCATCCTCTTACTTTCATCCATGGATGACTATAAAACCATATAGACATTTTGTCCCCCTGCGCCCGTGTGCATGGTTTGGAGCCATACCCATACAGTGCTTTGAGACCTCCTGATCTCCAAACATCTAGCACAGAGAGATTTGAGCTGGTATTAAACACAGATGGTGGGGCCTTTGTAGCATCAGGGGTGGATCTAAATCTCTGTTTCCTGACTGTGTTTCATAGTAGGTGTTCAGCTACCTCAAGGACACGATTTTAAGTAATTGAGTTGAGGAGTTTGAGGCTTGAAAAGCTATGTCAGGAGCCTGTACTCACATTATGCATTTTTGTTTATCCACAACCACTTTCCCAAGCTGAGGATTGACCTGTATGCAGCACCCTCTTGTTTCCTGCGCGGTTCCTGCTCCACAGGCACTTCTACAAGGGGCTGAGGAAGGGAACAAAGATTTAACTAGCAGCAAATGTGTCAGTGTCCCTACACACTGCTGCTCCAGTCTTACAGGAATGCTCCAAAATCAGAAAGAGATGGACAAACATCTTACTCTATTGTCATGCTTTTGCTCATGAACTAAAACTTTGATCAGATATACCTCACAGATGAACTCTTAAGAAGCACAGACAAAGTCTCTATTCCACAAACATCCTTAAGAGTTTTGCTATTATTTCAAGGGGACTTGGGCTTGATACTCTCTGGTTAAGTCTTGGCTTTGTTAGGCAGCAGCCTAACAAAGGATTGTGGATTGCTTACAGCCATTGGTGGTGGTGATGGGGCAGCTGTGTATAATTGATCTTCCTGAGAGTCTGTATTCCTTCCTCTGGAAGGAAGAAAAAGGGTGGGCTGAGCAGAGTGCTGGAAGCCAGGCCTGGTGAGTACTAATTCTAGTTGCTACTCTATTGTGTAATTCTGGTCTCGGAGATGTTGTGATTGTTTTGAATTGGTTTCCATGTTGACACAACAGAGATAAGCTTTTCTTGCTGTAGTGAACAGGGATACTGTATCAATTGGTTGGTTAATATTGTGAAATGCTTCGAAGGGTATAACATGCATGCTGGGGAGATCAAACTGTAAGCACTGGTACAGAGTTCCTGCATATTCCAAAGCTCTTCCCTGCATCTCCCCAAAGTTGGTTCCTTGCCTTTTTCTTCTAGTTCCCCAGTCCTCCTATTACATCTCTTAGGAACCCTCAATACAGAGTATTGCTCTAACCCTACTACTGTATAGCCTGTCAGGTCAACCCCATTTCCTTAGTTCTTGCGCTATTATGCACTGAAGTTCCTGCTTCATACAGACCCCACCTGCTTGCTCCCATTTCTTTTGCCTCAGTCCAGCTGCTGGGCAGAGCAACCAGCTGTGGAGGGTTGCTGATGTCTGCATAGATGGTAAATACACTGCGGCTGTGATGGACTGGTGGGCTTGGCCACACAGAAGACAAAGTCTCTATTCCACAAACATCCTTAAGAGTTTTGCTATTATTTCAAGGGGACTTGGGCTTGATACTCTCTGGTTAAGTCTTGTCTGTGCAGGTATTTCTGTAGGATGGGTGCTAAATAGGACCCACCACTATGTCAGCCAATATACATACTTAACATGAACATGCAAGTTGCCATTTCTAGAAAGGTTTTTGTAACGGTGACCAGTAAAAAACTGGTATGATCTCTTTTGTGAGCAATATTTACTGCTTACTAGCAGTGCTCTGAAGTTCCTTCTGCTTGCTGGCTCCCCCCAGAGCTACATGGGATTTTTGTTTCTTTGTTTGCCTTTTTTTTTTTTTTTAACCTTCTGAATGCTGGGTATCCTAAGCTTTTCACAATAGGGAATGGCCAAAGTAGAAGCAGAGCTTTCACTTTTAAGTACATGTAGTTTTGACTCTTCCTGTGATTTTTACTTGCTGCTAGCAGAGAGGAGATTAGCAAAGGATATAAAAAGAACTTTAATGCTGGCTTTTTTTTTTTTTTAAACCTATAACAGTAGATATGACTATGCTCTCACAAAGCTGCATTATTTTTGTTCTTCATTAGGATGTGTCAGACTGTACTGAAAACAAAAGGGGCTCAAAAATGCCACCACCTAGTACCAGAAACATCCTCCAGGTTATCAGACTGAGACAGTATTTTCCAAACTTCCTTCTTTTTTGAGATTTAGGAAGGTGCAGCATCCTGTTCCCATATCATGCAAGCACTAGTGGGTGCTCAATTATCCCATCAAAAAAGCGTGCTAAGTTCCATAGTTCAGGATGACTAAGAGCTAACTGATGTGTGTTGGAGGCTAAGGTGGAGGGTGGTAATATTACAGCTTGCTTGTTTTCTAGAAAGGAAAAAGTGGGCGTGAGATGTCTGAGAAGTTACATTGCTTCCCTTAAGAGCAGCACGGGAAAGAAGCAATCCATTCCTTGAAGTGTAGCAAAGTATAGCTGTGGTGCTTTAGCTCTGTTGCTAGAGATGGCTAGGAAAGCGTTGCCCTGAGAAGTGCCGAGGTAACTACAGGATATGTTGGTGCTTACCATGCTTTGTGAGTGCCACGGTGCCACAGTGTAGTACAACCTGCATGTGACAGTCTGACAGGAGAACATTGGAAAGATTGTCAGGGTCAAATAAGCCTTGTGGTTTTGTTTTCTATCTTCAGTGTCATCCATGACCAAACACTTTGCTTCCACTGGAAAGTAGGACCTTCTTCATCAGCCCCACCTCCTGCCACTGATAAAGACCTCGCAGTATTGATGCTCTTTGGTGTACCAAGTACCATCCTGTCCCCTGTGCCCTGCTAGCTCATGTGCCTTTGCTTTTGGAGAATTTCAGCTTTTTCTGATAGGTCAAAACTTCTGTACTCCAGCAGTGCAAAGCTAATGTCAAAAATGACAACTCATCCAGAAAGAGCAGAAATAGTGCTGCTTGAGACAACTGGCTGCTTCCTGTGTACATTAGTTTGCGTGAATGATTACAGAATTGAGACCGCAAATCTATATTCACTGATTTCTTGCACACGTACTATAGAGGCATGGGCTTGTATGTTTTGCTGCCATGTACTTATGGATTATACAAGTCCTACGTGTTTCACTGTACCTTACAGGCAACCTGAACTATCAAGAACCAATAAATAGGAGGTATTCTGGCAATGTTTCAGTTAATATTGTCTTTTCTTTCTAATGTTGCAGCTAGTAATTTCTTTATACAGCGTAGTTAGCCCAACTGAAGTGCATCTACACCAATGCATGCAGCATAGGCAACAAACAGGAGGAGCTGGAAGCCGTTGCATGGCGGGGAAACTATGATATCGTTGCCATCACGGAAACGTGGTGGGATGACTCGCACAACTGGAGTGCTGCAATGGATGGCTATAAACTCTTCAGAAGGGATAAGCAAGGAAGGAGAGGTGGTGGGGTAGCCCTGTATGTTAGGCAGTGTATGAGTTATGTCTATGTCTAGAGCTTCATGATGGTGATGATAGGGTTGAGTGTTTATGGGTAAGAATCAGGGAGAAGGCCAACAAGGCAGATATCATGGTGGGAATCTGTTATAGACCACCCAACCAGGATGAAGAGGCAGACAAAATATTCCATAAGCATCAGGGAGAAGTGTCATGATCGCTAGCCCTTCTTCTGGTGGGGGACTTCAACTTACCAGATGTCTACTGGAAGTACCATACAGCGGAGAGGAAACAGTCTAGGAGGTTCCTGGAGCATGTGGAAGATAACTTCCTGACATAGTTGGTGAGTGAGCCAACTAGAGAAGGCACCCCGCTGGACTTGGTTTTTGTGAACAGAGAAGGACTTGTGGGTGATGTGATGGTCAGAGGCTGTCTTGGGCATAGCAATCACGAAATGATAAGAATTTTCAATTCTCGGAGAAGTAAGGAGGGGGGTTAGCAGAAGTGCTGCCTTGGACTTCTGGAGGGCAGACTTTGGCCTGTTTAGGAGCCTGGTTGGCAGAGTCCCTTGGGAGGCAGTCCTGAAGGGCAAAGGAGTCCAGGAAGTCTGGACATTCTTCAAGAAGGAAATCTTAAAGGTGCAGGAACAGGCCGTCCCCATGTGCCGAAAGACGAGGTGGTGGGGAAGAAGACTGGCCTGGCTGAACAGAGAGCTTTGGCTGGAACTCAGGAGAAAAAAGAGACTTTGTGGCCTTTGGAAGAAGGGGCAGGCACCTCAGGAGGACTACAAAGATGTCATGAGGTTATGCAGGGAGAAAATTAGAAGGGCCAAAGCCCAACTAGAACTTAGGATGGCTACTGCTGTAAAAGGCAATAAGAAATGTTTCTATAAATACATTGGCAACAAAAGGAGGGCTAAAGAGAATCTCCATCCTTTATTGGATGTGGGGGGAAACATAGTGACAAAGGCTGAGGAAAAGGTTGAGGTACTTAATGCCTTCTTTGCCTCAGTCTTTAACAGTAAGACCAATTGTTCTTAGGGTACCCAGCCTCCTGATCTGGAAGGCAGGGATGGGGAGCAGAACAAAGCCCCCATAATCCAAGGGGAAATGGTTAGCGACCTGCGTACACCACTTAGATGTACACAAGTCTATGGGGCCAGATGGGATCTACCCAAGGGTACTGAGGGAGCTGGTGGAAGTGCTCACCAAGCCTCTTTCCATCATTTATCAGCAGTCCTGGCTAACTGGGGAGGTCCCAGTTGAGTGGAGGTTAGCAAATGTGGTGCCCATCTGCAAGAAGGGCTGGAAGGAGGATCTGGGGAACTACAGGCCTGTCAGTCTGCCCTTGGTGCCAGGGAAGGTTATGGAGCAGGTCATCTTGGGTGCCATCATGTGGCATGTACAGGACAACCAGGTGATCAGGCCAGTCATCATGGGTTTATGAAAGGGAGGTCCTGCTTGACTAACCTGATCTCTTTCTATGACAAGGTGACCTGCTTAGTGGATGAGGGAAAGGCTGTGGCTGTTGTCTACCTAGACTTTAGTAAAGCCTTTGACACGGTTTCCCACAGCATTTTCCTGGAGAAACTGGCTGCTCATGGCTTGGATGGGTGTACTCTTTGCTGGGTAAGAAACTGGCTAGATGGCCAGGTCCAGAGAGTGGTGGTAAATGGAGTTAAATCCAGTTGGCAGCCGGTCACAAGTGGTGTTCCCCAGGGCTCAGTACTGGGGCCAGTTCTGTTTAATATGTTTATCAATGATCTGGATGAAGGGATCGAGTGCACCTTCAGTAAGTTTGCAGATGACACCAAGTTGTGCGGGAGCGTTGATCTGCTTGAGGGTAGGAAGGCTCTGCAGAGGGACCTGGACAGGCTGGATCGATGGGCTGGGGCCAATGGTATGAGGTTCAAGAAGGCTAAGTGCAAGGTCCTGCACTTGGGCCACAGCAACCCCATGCAACGCTACAGGCTTGGGGAAGAGTGGCTGGAAAGCTGCCTGGCAGAGAAGGACCTGGGGGTGTTGGTTGACAGCCGCCTGAATATGAGCCAGCAGTGTGCCCAGGTGGCCAAGAAAGCCAATGGTGTCCTGGCTTGTATCAGAAATAGTGTGGCCACAGGACTAGAGAAGTGATCGTGCCCCTGTACTCGGCACTGGTGAGGCCGCACCTTGAATACTGTGTTCAGTTTTGGGCCTCTCACTACAAGAGAGACATTGAGGTGCTGGAGCGTGTCTAGAGAAGGGCAACGAAGCTGGTGAAGGGTCTAGAGCACAAGTCTTGTGAGGAGCAGCTGAGGGAACTGGGGTTGTTTAGTCTGGAGGAAAGGAGGCTCAGGAGAGATCTTATTGTGCTCTACAACTACCTGAAAGAAGGTTGTAGTGGGGTGGGTGTCGGTCTCTTCTCCCAAGTAACAAGTGATAGGACAAGAGGAAATGGCCTCAAGCTGCACCAGGGGAGGTTTAGATGGGATATTAGGAAAGATTTCTTCACTGAAAGGGTCGTCAAGCACTGGAACAGGCTGCCCAGGGAAGTGGTTGAGTCGCCATCCCTGGAAGTATTTAAAAGACGTGTAGATGTGGTGCTTAGGGACATGGTTTAGTGGTGGACTTGGCAGTGCTAGGCAGTTGGACTTGATGATCCTAAGGGTCTTCTCCAACCTAAATGATTCTATAGGTCTATAAAATTCTGTAGCTCCAGTGGGAGGTTGATAGTATGCGGTTTCCTGTCTAGGAATAATTTTTGGAGGCTCCTTCCTTGTTTATTTCTGTTTTAGTCCAGAAGGCTTTTTTTTTTTTAAATCATATGAAGTGAAACTGTGGGATTCTTTGCCACATGCTGCTGTTGATAACCACAATTTATAGACAAACTTCTGGAAGAAAAATTTGATAGTATTTAGACAAAGGCATTGTCTCTGGTTTGAAAAGTCCCTGAGCCTTAGATCCTGAGAGGCTGGAAGAATATTGTGGGGAAGGAGCAGGATGTGTTTTCCTAGTCTTATACTCTTCCTAAAGTGTTTCCTGTCAGGCTCAGAGACAGAATTAAGTGCTGAATTGACTTTGCTCTGATTCAGTACAGCCTGTTTTCTCCTTTGGTCTCTGCAGGTACCAGGTTATTGTTTAACTGGCAGCAAGATCTTTGTTCTAGGTGAGATAACATGATATGAATCTTGATACGTACTCCTTTTTGCTAATGTATAATATTAAGACTTTATTAATGTCATCTTCTGTGCCTGTAGGGCACTGAGTGAGAAATATATGAAACCCCATTTCTGACTAGGCCCTTTCAAAAATAGTTATTTACAAGTTCATGAATCTGAAAATGATTCTCCCAATAATACAGAATATCTTGTTTAGATAAAATAGCCATATGGATGGTTAATAGCTTCACACATCCAGACTGATTAAGGTGGCAGCTGATAAAACAGGACTTGACCTATTTCAGACCTCATTGTATTTTTGCCCTGGGTAGCAAGCAAAAGTAACTTAGTTTAAATCCTATTGCTTTTTTCAACTTTGCTCCTAGCCCTTGTGTTCTACCCAAATCAATAAGAGGAAGAGTCTCTAAACAAGATCCTGTTAAAACAGTGACCTTACACTTCAGCGCTATTCAGGTGGGTTCAATAATTCAAACAATTGTTTCTCTGAGGTGTTTTGCCCCTGTGCAGACAACAGGCAGATGTAGTTAGCATTGGGTTCCAAGACTTTTCTCAGCTACCAGTAGCAACCTAAGGAATCACCTTTACACAAATTTGTACTGGATGAAACTAATATGCAGGAACTTTGTCATTTTGCAGACTTATTTTAAAGCACTCAGAAAGTGATTTATGTCAGGTTATCTAAAGTAATATTGAACTTCTGCTGTGTGAGGGCCTGAAGTATATCCAGTCCCTGATTTCCCAACAGACTGTTCTCTCATTCAAAAGTACTAATTCATCAGAGGTTGAAAGTTCTAAAGAAAGAAGATTGAAAGAAGTTCTAAAAAAAAAAAAACCCAAACGAAAAACCCCCCAACAATAAAAACTCCAAAACAAACAAAAATACCAACCCCAAAACCTGAACAGAGCCCTCTGAAAACAGAGGAATACAGAACACACTTTGAATTTTGTCTTCAGATACATTTAGCCTAGAATTTTCAAATTGCGGGTTATAATGAGGAAGTTGAAATTACAATGTTGTACTTTGTTATTTTGAACTGAAGAGTTAGGTCTGGACTTTTTATGAGGGGGTTGTTGTTATTTTGGGTCATTCCTCACTTTATGGCTTTTTTGGTTTTGCTACTAGTGTTATGGTTTCTTCTTTTTTTATAATTTGAATCAGAGGGGGTTTGTGGAGCAGAGACAATATGGAGATCCTGGAGTTCCTTGTGTAAAGCAGAACTGTATTTCTGCCCAGGTAAGAGGGATAGCTATCTAGGACATCCAAAAGAGGATGTCACCAAAATGATGCATGAAGGGCCTTCAGCTGGCCCTTCTCTAGGGGGAAGCTTCCCTTGTGCAAGAGAAGCAGTGAAGGTGAAGCAGGGACAGACATAGCTCCTGTGGGAGTGGAGAAGGGGGAGTATGTAGCTGTGCAGGACGTGATTGTACCCCAACCTCCTTTCTTACCCAGAAAATCTGCACCTGGGTGATGCAATTCAACAACTCATCTGGTTGTGGTGATTTTTGTAAAACAAGACTCACTTTTGGTGTTTTTCCTTCACAAAGCTACCTGGGGTCCTCCTGGTTGTACCTTTGTGTGCCAGGTGAAAACCAGGGCTCCTTGTCATACATCTGTCCTATGAGAACTATTGATTTCTGTAAATCATCCATGTTATGACCTTAGGTATTCTATATAGTAGTCATAAAGCAGAAAATTATAATCTATTTCTTATCCAACTGTCTTCCTTATAGAAAATGAGTGTGTCTGTAATTGGGCATGAAGTATTTTAAATTGGGCCATCAAACAGACTGCATCTGTTGTTCTCATTATTATTATTCATTACACATCACAGACACTGATGTTGTGTTTTCATTAATTTTTCTATTAACTTTTCCCCATCAATGTGATTAAAGATTCATTAATCTGAAGCAGAGTAAAACAACCTGCCACCACCCTCCAAACCTGAGATCAGATCAAAACCATCCTGCATATAACATTAGGCAAAAACTAATTCAGCCTATAACATTAGGCAAAAACTGATTCAGCCTTATAAAAATGAGAGATCTCTGAAAACAGATATGTTAGCAAAGGATTAGCTGTTCAAATGGTCAAGTCAAACAAGACATAATCAGGGCTAACTTTGCACCTCCTCCTCATTTCACTTCTCCCATCCGCGATTTCACAACCCTTTAGATGGGAGTTTAACTTAGCACCAATTATCTTGTACCAATTATCTGTGTATTTAATTTGGCCATATAATTTGCAGACATTTCCAACTTGGCTAATTTTTTATATGCTAGGTATTTAATGTAGCTGAAGGATTTTTTAATTCCCTCTTGTTATGGTCTTTTAAGAAATATGTGTGAGCTCTCCTGCCTTCTCTCTCTTTCTGGCTGTTGTAAGAAATGTTGCCTTTAAAAGTTTGCAAAGTACGGTTTCTAGCAGCCTGTAAAGAATAGGAAAATGATAGCAATAAAAGTCAGAATGCCTGTAGACATGGTGCATTCACATGGATTTAGCAAATGTAAATTTTAGGAACCTATTGGTGACTGTAGTTTCATCAGTATTATTCTGTTATATAAAAAACACAGGCATGACTGTTTCCTCAATATAAGCCCTTTTTTTTTTCCCATAAACTGCTAGTGACTACCCTAATGTTAAGCCACTCTGACACAAGGGAATACAGAGTAATCAGGCATGGCAATAGTCTCATGTTTAAACCTGCCTTTCCCAAAATCTTCCACATTTTCTGTCAAGCTAATTTCAACTTAGCAATTTTAGGGAATAGGTGAAAGGGTTCAGATGTGCTCATGTGCTTTCACTGAGAGCCTTCTGGTGCTTGCTGGGTTCCTCCTGTGTTTCTAGAACTGTCTGCCAGTCTCTGCTCAGTTACATGCTCACTCTCTTTGGCAGCAAAGCTTACAAACGAAGGTAGTGCTGATCGTAACTTCCCCAATGTGAATTAATTTTCTTCACAGTAACCAGTATTCAAGTTTTGATTTAACAAAGCACTCAGGCTTGCCCTGGAAAACCAATGTTACTTCATTTGGTTTTGTGTGCCTTACCTAATGGAGATGGATTAAACTGTGTGCATTGGAAATTGGATCACAGTCCAATTTCCCAGCTTTGCTTCGCAGCTGGGAAGAACTAAAGAAACTGCTGTCCATAGAGGAATTTGGGCAGGGATGCTAAAGACACTTGGCCCAAAGGCTGCTGGCAACGCCCTACCTGTTTTATGTGCTTTACCAAAATGTGAATGTGTTAATTAAATGACTTATTTCACCCTGTACAGATCATGGGGTGTGTATGTGGGTTGTCTTTCTGTCTGGGACCTGTGAGAGTGCAATACTTCTTATCATTCACTTCTCCTGGGAAGCACGTCAGAAATGAGGCCTTACACATAATGCATCAACCTGAAATGGCAATGAAGTGGGGAGAAGAAAGTCTATGTTTGGGCCACAGCTGCATAAGAAAGCCAAAAGGAAGAAACTGCCTCAAGGCTGTACTGAATCAGTGAATTAGTCCATCTAGGTGCTGTGTAGCACCTGTGCCCTAGCTTTGAGCTTTGCTCTACACACATACAAAGTATTTGGGGGATGGTAACTGACAGGCTTTCAGAAAAAAAAAAAGCTAGCCAGATCTTATGGCAGATGTGCTTCTCTTAGAGCTTCCTGACTTTTTGCAGAATCCATTTCTGAAGCCAAGATTTTCAAAGGGTCCTGAATTCAATAGAGTTGCTTATAGGACTCTCATAGTCTGCTGCTACCATTAATGACCTCGCTAATACCACCCTCCCATACCAATTTCCAGACAGCTCAGTGCACAAATTAATGCCAAGTGGTCAGCAACAAATGCTAAGTGATCAGTGAATGAGCCATGGGGTGCCCTTGATGCCTCTGAAGCATCTGTGAATGGTGACTTCAGTCTTTGTATGGACTGCCCTTCCTGGGAGCAGGGACCTCGAGGTCCTGTGGTTGGTACCAGCCTATTTGAAACAACATTTTAATACATCAACATCGTGGTTAACTAGAGAATTTACTGTAAGGCAAAATTGACAAACCTTAGGTCTACAGGCAGAAACAAGTGAGACAAAAGCAGGCTTTATAGCAACATTCTGCAAGTTATATTTAGTTTCACCTGTCTAAAAAGCTCTGTGGCTGGGATCCATGTCTCTTGCAAAACTTCAGATTTTTTTTTAGATATTGTTTTCATCAACCAGATTTGGGGAGAATTCTCTTCTGTTTTCTCCTTGGAGAGGCCTTCAGCTTTCAGAGTTTGTAATTCATAAAGACAATATTTAATTAAGGCATCAGGAGGAGGTAAGTGAGGGAACTTCTTGTTTCTTGTGCTTATTGTCCCTGCTTAATTTTGAAAGAAGAAAAATGCTATTGTCCTCTGGACATGGCTGTATAGGGCCATCTTCTGGTCAGGCAATAAATAAAACTCTTTACTGAGTGCTAATGCAGCCTGATGACTGTCTGGGCAGTAACTTGGCAGTAAACACTGTTTTATACAGATAAACAAATGAGACCAGTGCATGCTCTGTGTTCCTCTCTCTTAATAGAGGATACGTATGATGGTGGTACCACAGCTTTGAGGTGACAAGTTCTGCATGGGAAAATTCTTTAGGGGGAGTGATTTTTAGCAGTTCTGACATTTTTGGAGGCAGACTTGTCTGAATATCAAATAAACCAGGCCATACAAAATAACCTCAGCACTAGTGAAAACTTTTGAGACTTGGATATTTGAGAAGCTGTTAGAACCAAGAGTTTTAAAGCAATGTTGACTGAGATTGTATTCTGTTCACTTTGTTGTATGTTTTAAAAATGCTACTCTCTTTCTTAAGATCACCTTCACATATACTTTAAGTGAAGTCCAGGATTGTGTTTTTATACATGCATTTTTCATTCCAATTTTTTAGGAAAAGCATGAGACATGTACTGGGAGTACTCAACTGAAATTTACTTAGTCTGCTTGAGACAGTTAAGCATAGCAGACTTGGAGGAAAGATAAATAGTTTTATCTGAATTTACACTGTACTACTAATGGTGACGGAGGAGAATTGTCTGGAAACTTCTTAATTTCATCATAATTGAGTACTGCAGGAAAGGCTATGTGGACTAGCTCTGGCTAAGTGGAAATGCCAGAGAAATTGATTTTTTTTATTATTATTATGTATATTCAACGTTTTAGTTGATCTGATGCCTGTGGGTACATTTGGCACACAAGCAGAGCACTTTAAAGTGATGTGTTGTTAAACTGGAAAGAACAACAGTTTAAGATAGAATTGAAGAGATGAGATGCAAGCAAAATTGTTTACAACTCTGAGGAAACATCTAACACTTGGATGATGAAAAGTGAAATCACAAATTTTAGGAGGAAATATTGCAGTCAATAGAGGTATTGGTTCCCCCGGAGACAAATCAGTATGCGTTATCTTTATTGCCCTTCAGAGATTATGTCTTTTTAGTCTGTCTTGGTCTTTGAGGAAAATGCACTGTCTGAAAATCACATGTCCAACTGTGACCCTTTTAACAAGACTACTTGCCAGAAATGATGTGCTGTCTAAACCCTGGCTGGACCATTTAAGTCTCACACTGCTCAATATTCTAACTATGTAAATGCTATGTGGTACAAGATGGCTGCATCAGAGTTTAATAAACAGCTGTACAGGGAAGGAGTCCACCTCATGGAGCAAAGAGGCAAGTAGAGCAGCCCAGTCCGTTGTGAGAGGCATGTCAATGAGGGGTACAGTGTATGGTGAAGCCTGCAAGTTCACACTGACTAGAAATTATCTCATCTTCAAATTAAAGGGCTTTGAAGTCAGTATCCAATTGTTGGTGTGCATAACTTTGCTTGGATTGATTGCTTTTCTATATGGATCTGCAAATGAAAAAAATGCTGGTATCTGACTTACTGCAGTGTTTAACAGATAGTGAAAGTTGACCTGGAAAATACTGCATCTTTTATGTCCATAAACTCACCTCTGCTCCCCCATGCTTATCCATCCCCCTTCTTAGGGTTTTAGCAATCCAATACCTAACCAATTATGTAACTCATATATACAGCATAAATTATCTATTTTACAGCTTATAAGGCGGAGCACAAAAGGACTCATGAATCCACAAAGATTATTTTTGTAATTTCATCAATTGAAAGCAAATTGATGAAACAGTTTATCCAACTCATTAAGTGAACTGACCCCTGAAGGTTAATGTAGAGTTTCTGAAAGTGCCAGAGCAATGAAGGATCAGAGTGACTATGGCATGTACAACTTACTGCCTCCATGCAGAGAGGGCTGTGGGGTGGGATTCAGTGGAATGACTTCTTTGTTTTTCTAGCACTTCCTGAATACCAGAATAGCTTTTGCTCCAAAATATATGTCTGGTGGCAGTAAGCAGGTTCTCTTACCTATTCTCCAAAGAGCCATAGAACGGAAACCTGAGGAGTGATACTCATTACAGGGAAATGCATCATTCAGTGAACATGGAAGAAAAAAACACACCAAATGTGAAATAGTAGCTTTTAACTACATGTGGTTAAGAGGTTAATGGCAGCATACAATGAGTCTTTCTCCTCCTAGCTATATCATTTTTACAGTGGTGCAATTTTACCATCTGCATAAACTTAACTGATTTATCTGAATAAGAGGAGTAGTGAGCCAATGCCACTAATGGCATGTGCCACATGGTCGAAATTTCATGACATGCCCAACAAAATATCTTTCTATGCAGTAGATATTTCATTCAATTTGAAGTTGTCTGACTCATCTGACATAAGATAACAATGATCATCTGCCATTCACCTGGGAAGCCCCTTGGCAGAGAAGAGGTACCCTACCCACTTGTTCCTCTAGCCCTGTTATCCCTAAAATTACTTCTGGATCTTCCATATTGCAGAAGCGAAGAGGTAGAGAAAGTGTTAACTGTTCAGATGTAGCACCTGCTTGAAAGGTTGCTGCCTCAATTCAGTTTGCAGAGAGCAGGGGGTGGTGTGGGAGCAGAGAGGAGCAGCCAGGAGCAGGAAGGAGGCAATGTCTCCAGCTGTTTGAAGAATTCCTGCCATCAAGCATATACCTGAGGTCTGAAGATAGGCTTGGTAAAGTGCACTTCATGATGATCTCTCTTTCACTCAGGCTGATGTTCAATGCTGACAACAAGCTGTTCTGTAGTAGCTCTTGTTATTTTCCCAGACAGCACCCTTAGGACTGTATAAATGGCAGCAACAGGAAAAAAAATATTGAGAACATCATTATTCTCTAAGTGAGTTTCTGTTGTTACAGAACTTGGAGAGTCAGAAGCACTGGGACTCATAAAAGTGTCTTTGATTATTAGTTCTTATGATTTCATCTTTTTTTGCTATGTTGGAAATGAGCTGGGATCCTGAATGAAACATGCATTTAAGATGATGGTATTTCCTGGAGTTTACGGAACACATGCTACAACATGATGAATTGGTATAATATGTTTATCTTGAGTGTTCATAAGATAGAAATACTCACTTATTCCACACTTACATAAATAAAATTAGAGGTAGTTTAGAACCAAATCTAATTCCTAGACAAAATCTTACAGGGCTCAAAGTAAGGAAAAATATTGAAGAAAGGCGCCTTCCCCCCCCCCCCCCCTCCCCCAAGCACTGGAAAAACATGGCACTCTGTTTCTTTTATCCCTCTCAGATTTAGAAATATACTAACATTCTCTTCCATGCAAAATCCAAATGTAAAAAGTACTTGTTAATACATCTACCTGCTTATGTTTCCAAATGTCACAGCTTTAGTTTAAGCTAGCTTTTGATGATGTAGTTATTGGCCAATATTGCTGATAGCATCAGCATAACTGGCTTGAGAATTTTATTTTCTGCTTGCAAAGGATTTAGGTAAGGCTTATAATGCTGAGCAAGCCAACAAATCTGTTCCTGAAGACAGAGAGCTATTTTTTAACTTAATTGCGTGGAGATAGAGCAAGTTCTAAGGAGTGAAGGAGCTGTCCTGTGTGGTGTGGGAATGGTCCTGCTCATGGGCACCTCACACTGTCCATAATGCCTCAAGATACCAGATGACATCTGGGCTCTGACTAAACATTCAATGAGTACAGCACGAGTTATAACTGGACTGCAATGTTCTGTACATGAACTCCTGGTCACGAGGAAATATGAGGTAATTTACTGTTGCCTAATTTACAAAGGAAGAGTATATAGTTGGGCTGTGTTACCTTGCTTCTCCTGTGGGCTAACAGTGCTAAGGAAGCTTATCAGATCTTGGTAAGAAACAGATTTTTCACTTCTTAAGACTTATCCAGGCCCTTTTTAATGCAAAACATGGAAAATGTGTCTTGAGATTTTCCTGTCCTCCTCACAGGTCTTACAGCACCCTGTTATCTGATTGTGTTTTTACAGGTTCATTGATGTCATACTTAGGGATGTAGTTAAATAATTACACAAACTCTTCCTGAGGCAAAAGAACAGACTTGTCAGGTCTGACAGATGCTCTTAGGCTCTTCCTCCACAAGGAGTTTTGGGCAGGCAAATCTTTTGCTGCATGTTATTCCCATGTCAAATGAGGCTCTGTATGTGCTGCTGTCCCTTTCGTGGGGCCTTGCACAGAAGGGGCCCCAGATCTAGAGCAATGGGCATGCTATTGTAGTCTAATCATGTGAACTGCCAGCTCATTTTTGTCATGTGGGCAAGTGACTTGACTGACAGCATCAAGACTGATGGATGTGAAACCAAAACTGGCATAAGTACACCCCTAACAGGCAGTTAATTGTCTAGGGCACAGAAATAGTCTGCTGTGCTTCTGAGATGCATATGACTGTCTGCAAAGCAGTGGTCAGGCTTGTGAGAGCCAGCCTCGAGAGCTTTTGTGGTGTGTTACAGACATATATGTAAAGGCAGTTCCAGTTCCCCATCAGAGGAACAAATTGCTGGACAAAAGTTAAATCTGAAGAAATATTATTGCTGCAATTTGGGGTTTTACTGGAAGTTACCTTCCCCATAAATTTAGTGTAAAGCTGTAAAACTTAGTTGCTGTCTGTCACCATGGCCAAAATGGCTCTGTTTTCCTTTAGGATGACTGCATAAAGAGTACTGATTGAGCAAGACCTTCTCAAGCTGTGGGTTTACTTGTGGCCTATATATCTTAGGCTTATGTAGTCCTTGCAATATTTACTTGGAAACAAGCTCTGAATGGTCAGCAGTGAGTTATTGCAGGAGGGGTTCAGAACCAAGTCAGCAGAACCCTTAGCTCCATGCTGTAAGTGTAATGGATGTTGCAATGAGTCCCATGTTTCAGTGAGATACTCAGCAGAATGAAAGCTATTGACATACAGTACTGGTGAATGTTAATCATGATGACATAGGAAAAGTGGCCAACTGATTGCAAATCTCATTGCAAAGTATGGTAATTGCCATTTCTGTAGGTGTATAGAAGGCGTCTGAAGTGCTGTGACTAGTCTACATGCTGTTAAGTACTCCATGTTTAAATGGACATATAAGAGAGGGGACTTGTATTTTTTTTATTACTTTCCATGGTCAAAACCATCATCTTGTCTACAGCAAAGAAAGTGGGTGGATAAGGTATTGCAGAGGCTGTGCAGGAGTTGTCTTTTATGTGAGGTGTCAACTGAAGGTCAAGGCAATATTTCTGCAGGAGCTAATTAGATAAAGTGTTTAGTAAGATGATGCTTCTTCAAGAAATTCCTCTAGCTGAGAAAGGTCAGTTGATAGGGGAGTGATACAGTGGATACACTTGGTTGTATATGTTTGAAAGGAGAAACAACACAGATTTGTTGTTTGTCAGAATTTGTCAGAAAAAGGAAACTAGAACATTAAAGGAAATAGCATTAAAGAAATGAGTGAGCCAGACTCTGGTGTCTGCTACAGGTTTGGTCCAAGAGGAAGTCTCAAGGGTGCTAAGAAAATCACTGTTAAGCCCTGGGGTGCAAAGCAACCTTTCTTGACAGACAAGTACAAACCTGAAAATAGCAAATATTTTGGGAAATGGTGCTGTAGGGCCTCAGACAATTGTCCCACTTGGTTCAGGGTAACAAGGTGGCTGCTGTGGCAAGGTCCCTCTGAATGGCTGCCCTCTTGACTTAGTGCCATTAAGCTGTAGTATAAGAATTAGATCATGCCACCAATGAAGAGGCAGGGTGAGATGCTGCAAGGTGGTGCCAGCTAGGCTTCAAGCTCAGAGTGGAGAAGCACTGTTGTGGTATTTCCACCTGGAAACCCCAGGGAGGACATGAGGTGCTAGACCAGAGGAAATATAGCCGAGGCAGCTCCCTTCCTTGCAGGGGATTAATATGACTGCCAGTGCTTGGTGAGCATGGTTGATGTTTGTAGCCCACCGCAGAAAAGCCAGTCACAGGTGATGACAGAGAAGGCTTTGTGCAGTCTTTCAGTGCCATCTTTGAGTGCCCAGCTCCTGCTTGACCTCGTGGAGACATGGCCCAGTGTAATCCAAGTGTTTGTTCGCTGTGCTTTAGGTGCTGTTCTGCAGCCTTGGTGGGTGGGAATCGGACTCTGCTAAGGTGCCAAACATTTTTTTGAAGTGGTTCTGCATGAAAAGCCTTTTCTTGCAGCTTATCAAAAGTATAGCGAATCATTCCTAAATGGAAAGTTGCAACTTTCCATTGAAGAGAAAGGAAATGAGTTGGGTTCTGTGAAAGCCTTTTCCTTCTTCTGGATTTTTAAAAGATTTTATTTTCTTCAAGCCACGAAGAAGCATGTGGACAGAGTAGATTACCCATGTCTGTTTCCTTCTTTTTCTCATTAGGAAGATGCAAGATCAGAGATCTGATCAGTAATTCTTCTTTGTCTTATCAACATTTTTGTTTTGCATTGACTATGATTACAACATGAGGATTTCCCACTGCACTCCAGAAAAAATGAGCTGTCTGCTGCAAGCTTGGGAAAGCTGAGTTCTTTCAGTACTGACCACAAGCCCAAGCTGTTCTTGTAACTCACTGTTATGAAGAAAGCCTGGAGTTGTCTGGTTACTTCATTGTTCTGCTGTGAAATGAAAGATAGTTAACCGTTTTCTGTTTAAAGGGGCAACATCCTTCATAGACTTTTTGTTTGCTTTTCAAAGACTGGGTCTCATCTCTCTTCACCCTGATACATTAAGATAGTAACGGCAGCTCAGCAAGTTACTAACAGAGGGGGAAAAGGGCTGCCTCTTTCTTGGCTGTGATTGTCTGCAAAGTGGTATATGTCACTTCCAATTTTACACCAGCTGAAATTCTTTGGTGTTTTTTGTCTTCCAGTTAATTCCCAGAGAGGGAATCCTTGTTCCCACATATTTACATCTTGATTGGTAGAGGGAGGGGTTGGCTTGCTTTGTTGCTGGTGAGCAAATGAGGGTAAGTATGCAATCATTACTAAACAAGGCCCAACACCTTCCCTTCCAGGCCTTTTGATATGCTTGTTTCCTCACATTAGGATTCCTACACTTGCCCACATTAACTGTTTTGGTTTTTTTTAACCTGGTGACTGATTTATTGACATTACAATCAAATAATCACCAGGAGAATCAATGTAGTGTACTTCAGTAGAAACAGTATTTAATATGTCAGTTTTTATTAAGCAAGACTGATTATGTAGTTAAATACTTGAGTAAAGCATTCCATGTAGGACTGAGGCCAGTGTGTTTTCACAGAAAGCGTGTTAGTACCTCAATGAATAGATTTAAAAGGTTAAAGTGAATTTAAAAAATTGGGAACAGCCTCATGCTGCCAAAGAGGAAGAAGAGAACAATTCAACTTGGGAGGTACTGAGGGCTTCCCACAAACAAGTCTCCTTGGTCACCTATAAAGTAAAACTCCTGCCATGCATGGGCTGGGTGCTGGCTCTGTGCACAGGCTGGAATTTCATGAACGATGTGAAATTCCTACCAAGAGCAGTGCCCAAGGAGGCATTATAAAACATGTGGGAATGAGCAATGACAGCATTCTTGGAAATAAAATAAAAGGTTTAATGGGATAACATCCAACAAAACTAACAAAATAAGTCACACAGTTTAGCTAAATTGGGCTCCAGCTCTGAATCAACGTTTGGAGGAGTCTCTCAGTCTCCACTCATGATAGTGGGAACCTAGGGAGCCTAGGCGGCCAGAATAGTGGTTTTTAAATTTATTTTTTTCTTTTTCCCCTGCCCCACTGGGAAGACTTACAAGAAGGTGTGACTGGGATTACCCCATCACAATAAAAACACTGAAGGATATTACCACTTGGAGCACACTAAAAAAAAAAAGACATTTTTAATGTCTGGATACAACTATGGAATCAAACTAACATTTCTTCTCTAGCAGGCTCCATGCTTGCTGGATTTCTGCATCTCCATGGAAGTACACTGAGGTTCAGATGTGTCTTTATGCTATGCCTCCTTCTGTTGCATCTGCTATGGGATAAATACCATCAAAAGGCAGACTTACAGTCACTGAAGGGTCAAGAGCTTTGTATGGTCAGGCCCAGAAGACTCAAACAGTCTGATTCGTCAAGCCACTGGATCGTACTCTGGCTCAGAGCAAAGCTCTCTTCTAATTTTCATAGCAATGGTAGTATATTATATTTTTAAAACACTGAAGAAAATCCTGAAACACCCAAGTTTTGTACCACCACTTTTGAGTTCATAGATAGTCAAGATGCAGGAAGTCTTTAATCACCTACTAAAGCCAAATCCTCTCTTTGAAGATAGCCAAAGAAAGCTAGGGTTCAGCATTTCACGTTTTACTAAAAATAGGAATGATGATCATCTTTGAGATCTCCTTGACTAAGAAACCAGGCTCCCATTTCTGGGATGGATGGTAAGATCCAGTGGTTCTGTGTACGGTAAGCAATGCTGAACTGGTGTTCTTTCAGCATCACTTCTGGGAATCCCACAGCTGCTACAACAACAACTCCAGCTATCGAACCAGTCTCTTAGGTAATCAGCCTCTCGCTTATATCATGTGCTGGGTTTCTTTTTAATTAGAAAAAAATGCTGTTTCTTACAAGCAAGAGGCTTCTGTCATTAGCACTGTGTGTCTGTCTTTGGGCATTTGGTCCCAGATTAATTTAGAAGCTGAAGCAGAAGCAGTCTCATGAGCAAATTGAGGTTTCTCCCCTGTCATCATGAGAGATCAGTACTGCTCTAAAACACTTTCAGGAAGGTCCCACTTTGAAATGGCCTTTAATACCAGTGATTTCTAATGGGATGCTGAAATATGACAGCAGGAATGTGTGCAATGAGTTCCGAAAGTCTAATGACAGTTTAACATTTATCTTTTGTGTTGATAATCTCTTCTGCTGCCAGGAGATTAGTTTTCAATATGTTGAAATAAAAGCTCATTCACCCTTTCAGGTCCAAATACTATACAATTGGAACGTAGGTTATGCTTGCTCTTTCCCTCTCTGGGTACTTTAAGCTGAACCTTACTATGTTTCTTGCTTTCTGTGCTGTTTTTCTGCCCCCTTAGTTCCCCTGCTCTCTCTTTCACACAGCAGATTGCTGTGGATCCACCTCAACTTGCCGCCTCCCAGTTTCCAGCTTGTTTTGATGTTTCCTGTTTACACCTGCCTCTATTTCTGTATGGTCCTACCTTTCTATGGCAAAATCTACCCCACCTCCCAGCTCTTGTCCCATGCTGATCACCAGCAGAGACTCCCTAAGCAGCACATTTTGCCCAGGACCCACTGCAGCTCCAAATATTGCATCAGTGTATCTGAGAAATGTGGCTTTTTGCTCCCTGCTCCTCTGACCGTGCTTGTGCCTTCCTGCCTCTCAGGGAATTCAAGTGGAAAGAGGTTAAGCTGCAGCTACAGTGGGATTATAGCCAGTCTTGCACAAGGTTGGGTCTGCAAACCTATGTTATGCCATGATTAAAATGACAGTACTACTTGGTTGAGGAGACTAACAACAATATGCTTTGCATGCAGTTCAGATTCTTTGACATGTTCTCCATTTAGATTTCTCCTGCAATATTTTCTTCAGATGTTTGCTTTCATTTGTGTCACTTGGCATAGATTAATGACACTGCAGCTCTGAATAATTTTATTACCTACTACTGTGTATTGATGTTAATGAATTATGTTATTTCTGCACCATTATGTGTTATGTTATCGTTCTTCAGTACAATTGAGACACAATGTATTGGTACTTGAAAGACATCCTGCCACTTCTTATGACTTGAACTGTATTTTATTTCCATGGTTTTAGATCTTAAACTTTCCTTGATTTATATGGCTCATCTGATGGTACATTTTTAAGTCCCTGAGTGACTGCCTAGGAACTCTTTCTTTCAGAAAAAATACAGATTATGAAACATTTAAGACACTGTCCAGACTTCCCCAATGTATTTCTATCAACTCAGTGATGAAGAAATGCACTCATTCTCAGAAATGGTTTTTGGAATCATTCACTAGATATATTTGGAGATGTATACTAGAGCTGGTGTGCAAGGGTATGTGCTTTAGGCACTATGAAGCCAATTGAATGATCCAACAGAAAGATCTTAAGGGATCATCTAGATACTTAAAAAACTGAGAATTAGCCAAGTTATTTCACCTCAAGTGTGACCTTGTTTTTCAATTTAGATGTCCTGTACTTTCTCTTGCTGTTTATTATGGAATATGCTAACAGCTTTTTGCTTGTTCAGTAAACTGGAACTAAAGTTAAACATCAGTTATCTGGCACCTTTTGTCACGTATGACCTCTCTTATACTGTGGACCACATTCTGTTCATGGTCTGTATTTATAACAAAAGGCCTTTATTCTGCATTTACATTGGTATGAAGAAATGGAATTAATCCATGGGCATATAAAATTACTTAACATCTGCAGTCATACTGGTCTGTAACAAAAATAATCTTATTTTTACTGGGGGGAGTGGGTGGGGAGAATAGTAAATAAATTACACTGCTGCTTTAGTAACTGTCTTGATTTGTTTTGTTGTTGTTTAGTGTCCTTCAGAACTATATCATTTGAGCAATATTGCTAGTAAGAAATCAATGTGCTCAGACAATTACCAAAATAGGGCAGTCCCATAAGATTTGTTGTGTTGGTAGTCATAAATAGAATGAAACACTATCTGTAAAGGCAATAAAACACTACCATGAAAAGCCTGGCTAATTATGTTTCCCTACAATTTCAGTTGATAACACCGCCTCAATAGGTATTAGACTTCAGAATGAGTAAAGTAATTTGGGCAAGGGAGATGAAGTCAACAGAATTTACTAGGTTATGAGGTCATGTAGGGCGTGTATTAATTTTTGGTAAGGTCTGCTGTTGCATGGAGTATCAGCCAATATAGAAGGGGTTTCCTTAGATGGATGTAAATGATCTTGTTCAACTTGACAAAATATTTATTTAAGAAAGTGAACCAGGTAAATCACTAGCTCAACTATCAAGCTTCCATTAATGCATCCCTACCTGTGATCCTAGACTCTGTACTAGTAATAAGGTTTGATTTTTAGGACAGGTGATCTTTTATTCTAGGTGTTTGCAGTATAACTTGAAGTGGTAGCTTTCTTTCCGCAACCAAAGCAAATATGGTAGTGTTAGGTACTGGGGCAGGGATCTGGGAGATAAGTTGTAAACTGCCTCTTAGCTGCCTGCTCTGTCCCAGCTGGGGTCTGCAAGGGGCTTCTCCTCAGAACTTGGCATTTGCAGCATCAAACTTCCCTGCAAATTTGCAGCTTATTACGATGCACGTCCTAATTCCTGACACTTTCAAACTCGCCTGAACTTGCAGGAGTAGTGTATCCACATGCTATTTCTACCAGCCTCCTTATCTCTGAGGAAGTATCAGGCAGCTTTACCTAAACTCCTGTAGTTCTTAAGAACACTGCAAGATCCTTTTATTAAAGCTAATGTACTTCTGAGTACAGAGCTGGAAACAAAGTTATGAAAGAAATTAAAAAAAAAAAACAACCAAACAAACAACAAACCACAAAAATTCTTAATATTCTATGACAATAGTTAACAGTAGTTATTCTCGGCTGTGCCAGCATCCTAACTTTCTCATTTGGGATCTTGAAGAAATAATTAACCTGTTAAGCAAGACTTCTCTTTGTTCTCTTAGCCACTATCTGTCTGAAACTTCCCAGAAGTCAGCCTAAACTAACTGAAATCTAGCACCCCTGGCTAATCAGAGCAGCTACCTTCTGAACTCCATACTTTTTCAAGACAGCTCAGTTTGTCTTCCCTTTGTTTACTTATTTGTTTACTTATTTGCTTCCTGGTGCTTTCATCCAACAAAGTATAATTTTATTGACTTTATAAACTGATTATGATGACTTTTCTTTTCCTTCTTTTCCCAGGAGTAGAATTTTCTTGGTTTCTTGCCCTGGTGCCAGTTGGTTTGTTTCTGGATATGCTACAGGATTTTTTTTAAATGATTGCACGATTTAAATTATTGGTGAAGATTTTCAACAGGATTATAATGACCTCAGGAAATGAGCTGATGCATCTGGAATATTCACTGCAGTGTGTATATGTTTGTCTTTCTTTGAACATGTTACTCCCTTTGTGATATATCTTCCCAACACCTAGATATGCTTAACTTAGTCTTCCGTGAGAATTTCTCTCCTTTCCAAGAAACCCTTGAAAGGCTGAAGGAGGTGCAAAGTGAAAAGAATGGTTTTAAAAAGTTATTTGTTCTAGTGCAACAGAAACTTGGTGCTTTATGCCCCAGCTGTACATCAATGCAATGATTAAAACATTTGTCAGCACCTGACAAGGTGTACTTGTCCAACCATTTGATCATATCTACTTATCCTTCTAGCTGCACCTCTACTGGTTTTCAGGAGAGAAAGTTACACTGGCTTCACACAGCAGCATGATTCTTTAAAACTTACATTGCATTCCTGTGTAGCCTGCTGTGAAATGGAGAGAGGAGGTATAAACATATTATCCCCTTGGCCTTTTGTATGCTTCTATAATCCGTGATGATCACAATATATTATAGCAATCTCTAAAACAGTTTTACTACTGAAATGCCATGATGTTAAAATGGGGGTAAATGGGAGTTATATTCACAGCTGTGAGCTCATGTTGGTTTTTTTTAAAATTCTCTGAAAGCATCAAGCAAACTGTATACTAGAACAGATTTAGTGAACTTCTAATTTTGTACTGGAAATGGTTATTACATAGCTTAATCCTAAATGCAAGATTAAGGAAATCTGCAGTGAATTACTTAGTGTCAGGACTACATAAATCAATAGAATACTGCAGCACTTAAATAACTGCACTTAGTTGTACTCTTTTTTGTTCTTCTCCTAGCCAGAGTCTGCTTTGGTTTCTAAGGGAATGTATCCAAATGTGCATGGAGTACACTGAATTTCCTATTTCCAGGGACATTAGATGTTCATTCTCATTCCTATCCCTTTTCAGTTGTCAGCATTATGTGCCTCCTTGATTTTTATCTTTTTCTGTCCTGTCTTCTAAGCACAACAGCAATGAAGGTAAAGTTTGAATTTAAATAGGAAAAATACTTACTCTACTTCCAGTGTCTGAAGTTTCAGTATGATTCCTTTGAATGTACTCTTATATGTAGCTGTCAGGGAAAAGTTTTGTTGACAGGGTGGTATCTGCTTGTTTTTGAGCATTGTCTGTTCAGTTTCAGCAGGAAAAAGAAACAGACATGATTTTAAATCTACAAATACAAGGAATGAGAAAGCAGGGAGGGTGGATTAATTACATACACAAGGGAAATGCTATTAAGAGAACTTCTAGGGTATATATCAGAAATAGCTTCCTGTCGGAAAGAGTTGTAGATATAAAATAGAGAGGTGGTTAAAAAAATCATTATAATGGGATGTCTAGATACAAACACATTATCAAAATGTGGTTTTAAAAGCCTTGTCTGGGATAATGCTGCACGGATCTGGACAGATGGATCATTGAGGTAGCTAGAGGGTTAGATATTTCTAGCCTTTATTTAAAAGGTTTTGTACTCTGCTACTACTAAAAGCAATAGGAGAGCCTACAGGGATGTCTTACATGTGCGTAAGGGTGGCTGACTCTGGGAGAGAGCAAAATTCAGGGTGTGACATAGTTTTGCCAATTGCAAGCGCTTGTATGGCAGTTCCCTATCCCCTCAGCTGTGCTGATACCACTGTTTGTGGGGTCATGCTGTGAATCAGGTGATGAAATTGATGTCTTGCCTGCATCACTTTGGCTGTTAGGTTCCTAGACCAGTGATAGACACAGCTGCAGGGCAAAAAATTGCAACATGGGAGGTAGAAAAAGCAGCAGGGAAAGATGGGAATTGTGAAAGTTGGCTCTATCGTCAAAGGCAGCCACAGTCAATGAAGTGGAAAAATGGAAGGAGTGGGGAGAGAAAAGATGCATTTAGAGGGGGTGAGATGCATGGGTGGATGGGTGTTTAAGAAGACAAAGATAAGAAGATAACTGGAAAGATTTTTTTTTTTTTAAAGGAACTTGGAGATCACAGCAAGTGGACATGAAGGAGGTGAATGGATATAAGAATGTCCATGGACCTAGGAGAAAGCTGGTCAGAGCTAAAATGGAACAGCAAAATCAAATTACAACAGGGATTCTGGAAGTGGTTAGAGTAAGTTATACATTATATATGTGTGTGTGTATTTGCACTAGTACATATATTACATGTACTACTAGTTATGAACATGAAAGTGTTAAAAGTCCTTTCTCATCTAACTGGTGCCTCTATTACCAAAGGCTGTATTTGAGGAGGAGATTCTGAATCCCTCTTTCCCTTCTGATTAGCTCTTTGAGACTATCTATTCTTTGTTCTGCTCCAAGTCTGTCTTAGCATTAAATCCTACTCTTAGCCCTAAATCCTCTTCATTTCATGTGGTCATCTGTGAAGTTCTGACTTGTGGCTTTAAGGTTTTCATATCCAGCTATTTTATGAAAGACATTCTCCCTATATATCAAATCTATCAACGCTTCTAGGAAATTCTGCAGTCTAATGTTTGTAACCACTTACTGGTGGAAAAAGTACTGTCTAGACCTTCCCTTTCCATGTATTTGGTATCTACTTCTCCCTGGTGAATTTCATCCTTAGGAATGTCTATGGGTAAAGTATCGCAACTGTCCAGGCAAAAGGGAGATTATATTGAAGCAGCCATAATACACTGGCTGTGTTGGCTTGAGTGCTGTAATCAGGAAATTGAATCAGTATGTGACCTCTTGCTCACCACAAAAATCTCATTGCAAATGCAGTAGCAGAAATGCCAAACAGGTTGGAATATGCTCGCATACACAACTTGTTAAGTAACTTGGAATACTAATATCTTCAAATTGGAAGCGTGTGCGTCATCCAGAACAAAAAAGCAAAGGTTACTGAATTAAAGGTTCTGTGACTTTGTCACTTAAGTAATACATGTGTCAGCTGTGGCTTCAGCACTAACATTGCTGCTGTCATCAGGAGGAGGTCTTGTATCCTTTAGTGATCTAGCTCATGGAGGTTTCCTTATGCTGCAGAGTTCACAGGCTTACAGATCTAGAAAGATGCCAAAACTGCTTGAAGCAATGCCTGGTTCCTCCTATATGTCCAAAAATAATAAAGGGAAGGTGTGGGACAAACTTGGAAATCTGGCTATAGCATGCTAATTACAAGAAAAGGGTGGAAGGAGGTTAACTCTGGAAGGTTGTGTGGTGAAAGAGCAGAGGCTGAACTTGGCCACTTTGACTTCTCTGTATGTCTTCCTACTCTCCAAGGCCACACACAATCAACTTGTACCCAAAGCAAGCCTACTAACCATCCCAACAGCTGCACAGACTGAACGCGCATCCCAAATAATGTGGATTTTGGAGAATGGCTCTTTGCTTCATAGAGAGTAATGCTGGAAAGGGCCTTGAGGTTTTTTCTTCTAGCATATCATTTAGGACTAGAGAGGAACAATGCATTCTTTATTAAAAGGCTGACCTCAATCTCAGGTAAAGCATGGCATCATTTTTCTAGCTGTACTTGGTTTTGTGTATACAGGATTTCCTTATTTTTCCTCTTTTTTCCTTTGTAGGCATCCTCTTCCTTCAACATCTTCCTGTCCTTACAATTTATTTTCACTGTAAACATACACATTTATAGTAATAGCAACTTCCAGTGTGCTTTTTAGGTTTCAAATAACTTTGAGATGGTGTCTGTTTTTCACGAGTACCAAGAAGTTTGAGTACCTCAGGTACTGGGAGCTTTGGGAAGTTTGGGGTTTTTGTTGTGGTGTTTTGGTTTGGTTTTTTTTTAGAGATGATAGTATCAGCCAGTCCATGCGGCTTTGATAGACACTGAGGATGAACATAAAGATGCTGTCAAAGTACTGGCATCACAGATTTAATGGCCACCTGTGAAAATCTATACACTTACAAAATCTGCCCCTTGATTAAAAACTTCCTCTCAGACCAGACTCCAAATCTTTTCTGTGACCACCATCTTCAGGCACCCATTGCAGAGTCTGGAGACTTCTTGTGTCAAGTGCCTCCAGCATTCTCTGTATATTCAAGCCTGTGTTGGTCAGGTGACAAGTCATCAGCAAGCTCAGGGCCTGGAGCACCTCCTCCAGGCTCGCAGGGCTGCTTCTCTCGCTCCTTTCCCCTCACTCTGCCAGGCAGGGTTTTGCCCTTTTTAAAACATGTTTTCCCTCAGGCACCACCCTCTTGGCTGAGAGGCTCAGCCATGCCCTGCAGTGGGCCTGCTGGATCCGGATGGAACCGGCCGTGTCTGGCATGGGGCAGCCCCGGCCTCTCCTCACAGAGGCCCCTGCAGCCCCCACTGCCAGTGCCTCACCACCAACACCCAATACGGGACTCAAAAAATGTCTTGTACTGATCTCCTCTTGTAATAATTACTTTGTGCTGTGGTACACTGGCCTGTGTCAGCTGCAATCTGTACAACACCGTGAGAGACTAAAGAAAATAATCAGCAAGATGGGTGTTTCCAGCCCAGGTGAGAAGCCTGCTACTGTCTCTTCCTTGTCCTCTTGTTCTCGCTTCTCCTTGTTTGTCTATCTTTTCTCCTCTCCATGCTCTGGCAGTGCTGCTGAATGGCAGCAACACAGCTGGCCAGATAAAAGTAAAAGGAGGAGTACCTGCACCACCTCCTCATTTTTTTGGGGGAGTAGTTTTTAAGTGACCTGCCTCACGAGTTTCTTTGCCTTCCTCACTTTAATAAATTAATGTTGTGATAGTGGCTGTAAGTTATTTGTAATTCGTCTGTTTGATAGCATTGAATGTTATTTTTAATCTTAACAAAGGTTGCTCAAAACATGTAGAAGAGTTCCTGTGTCACATAGCATAGAAAATCAACATAAATATAGGTTCTTGCATACTCAGTATTAAGGCAACTTAGTTTTTGTAAAATGGATTTTCCAAGCACATATATAATTCCATAGTTAACATTAAATTGAAAGGATTTAAAATAGAAATAAAAAGAAGTCAGCCTAATGCACTTTAAATCAAATGGCGCCAAAAGGTCATTTGACCTAGTGACACTTGTGTGTTTAACAGCAAGGCTGGTCTGGGCCGTTTAGCTATCTGCTTGCCCCTGGCAGCTGAGGAAAAGACCAGGCTGAACAGCCCCTTAATTAGTGTGACTACACTGCTGGATATTGTGCTATGACATGGCTGTGATTGGGGCTTGTCAGCTGAAACAGCTCCACAAAACTATTGCTCTTTATCTGGGCTGAGCAATCAACTTGGCAGGTGAACTGAATGTCATTAATATTTTTTGTCATTACTGTTATGATAGAGGGTTGTAGAGTAAATTTTATGCTTGGCCTGATGCGTTTTCATGACAGTTTTGCAAGGTTAATTTAGGCCTGTAGCTGCAATGAATGAAGCAGCACTGGAAATGAGCCTTCTCTCTCTGAAGCTTCTCTTCTGTTGGGTTGTCTTGTTATCTCTGCCAGCAGGTCATTGTTGTCTCTGATGTAGCACAACTTTGACAGCTGAATCCTTGACCACAGAATGCCTCCCCAGAACAGCTGTGGCTTTCCTAGCAAAGGCATAATAGAAGTGGTCAGTTTCTTTTGTACAAAATATAAGTGTAAAATAGCTGCAATAGCATTTGCTTCTTCAATAGACTGAATCCTGGTTTCTTAAAGAGACGTAGTAAATGCTCTGCCAATATAAAGTATTACATTTTTATAATCTAGATGTAGTTGTGGTGTTGCAGCAGATGCCCATACTTGGAGTTCCACTTGACTCCATCTGTGATATGAAATATATTATTTGAATCTCAGAAGATCGTTTCCTCCTGCCTCAGGAGTTTAAAATCCAAGAACTGTCTTAGATTAACCAATCAGAATGAAATACCTTGAATGCCCTCACAATTATATCGTATTAAGAATGTGTACACATGCAGTAGGGCAATGCAGGATTAGCCATCAGCTACTCCATGTTTATAAAGCAATAGTAGGCAGCTTTCTGTCAGTGAAAGAGGGCTTGGTTTCCTTGTTTTTACTGCAACCATGTTGTTGTGCTAACCTCACTGCTGGGAGTGCAGGTAGGAAAGCACAGAGACCCCGCCATGAAGGGGATCGTGCATCACACGAGGCAGTACCAGCAAAAGCCCCTCTCCTTCCCAGCTGTGAACATAGGAGGTCAACTCAGATTCAGGGCTGTCACGGATTGGGGTAAATATGGTAGTTTTAACAAGTGCTGTGTACAGCACTGAGAGCAGTGGTATTCGTGGGCTAGACTTCACCAAAAACATGGCCAGCAAATATCACCTAGCTCATTTTCTTGTACATAGCTGCAGGAATAAATCACCAGACCGTGTGCTATAGCCCTTGTCCAAGCAGCAGAATTTGGATAAATTGATTATCTGGGCACAGCAGCATTACCCTGTCTTTCATTGGCGTCTTTCTTAGGTGTACACAGTGGCAGATGTAGCTGAATTTTGCTCTGTGCAGCTATATATACATTGAAAGGGTTAGTGGGCAGATGCTTACCTGGTATAAATTGATGTGGCTTCATTAACTTCAGTGAGACCATGCTGATTTAGAGCCGCAGAGGAGCTGGCTCTGTGAGGCAGTCAAATTTATAAATGACTGCATAATCTACTAGAAAGTCAAGTCAGGCCAACCTCTGTGCTATGACATTTCCTCTGAAACTCACTTTAATAAGGTAATATTTTCTTCCAGTTCCATAAATGCAAATCAGCTGAACTGCACTTCACATACTTTCTCGTTTAATTAGAAACTCTTAGTTCAACTATACTGCAACTGCAGGTGAAAATGAATTATTCTAACAATTTTTCATTTTAATTATCTTGATTATCTTTTCCTTCTTTGCGATTTTATTGTATCTCATTTCAGAAATGTCCTTTAATTTAAGACAATAAATAAACTTTTATTTAGCAAGCTGGGGAAACTAGAGGATATGATGCAAAGAAGATTCAACTCATTAAGCATTAATGTTACTAATATTCTTACACTAATTATTCATTAAGTTGATTGTCTTAGCAGAAAAGTAGGCTTGGCTTCTCTTGTGGATCGTCACATTTTATTTGCGTATGCCACAAAAAAGATAGCATTAACTTTGGTAAGCTTTGCTATTTCTAAAATACTTCAGAGGACATAATGCACTTAATGAATTTCTCACCACTAAGTGTATTTAAGGGCTCCCATTTGGTTTTTAGCTGGAAAACTCCAGATACATCCTTTCACACACTTTTAGAGGAAGTGTTGTCTATTCCTTCAAAGTTTTTTTTCTGACAATAAAAGGCATCTACAAAGGGAGGAAAAAGTCACCAAAAAAATACATGCAACTTCCCCTCCCAGCCTCCTGAAAATCCTATCATAAACAGAATTTCTAATATCTGGGGGGAAAAAAAAAGCTGGAGGATGTTCCTATGTCCACTAAGGATTTTGTTGCTATGTATTTTACAGGGGCAGTAGCGTGTCTCTGTTTTCCCAGTACATCCATATATTTGAAATTTTCAAAGACAGCTGCAAGAATGGGGCAGAGGAAAGAAGATTAAACCTGAAGTCAGCCTGTTTATGTAATCCAGGAGGAAAGTTAAGGAGTGACTTGATCATGGAGCCTATAAAGTATCCAGCTAAAATGCCTGATACAGGATTGATGTGGAATTCAGATCTCTGTAGCTAAACCTGCACTCTTATAAAATCACCTTTTAGCTGCTGTAGTGCCTGGAGATGCCTGTATGTCAGATACTTTCCCTGTTTGGCTTCAAAGCTCTCCACAGGACTGCAGACCAGAATTGTGTCTCTCTTGGCAAGAGAACAGTGCCTAGCCTGTGTCTTGGCCTAACTAACATCCTCAACATCTGATCTCCCCTGTATTTGTGCCCCAGGGATGTCTTCAACAAGAACCATAAGAATGACTGATGAAAGTGCTTGGCATTGGGCTCCATGTTAAATGCAGGGAGGTTCATGTTAGTGTAATGGGCAACTTGGTTGTGCACGTGCCTGGGAAGTACAGGACTGAAGTTCACTGTGATCTCATTTCCTAGGGCAGTGCTGTAACTATAAGGCTATCTTGAGAGATTTCTGGTCATGAGTAGCACACTTCACCCAGTTCCCAAAATTGTGCCACTCTGAACCATTCAAGAATTGAGAGGCCAGGGAGTGAGAAAAGACAATGGAATACAGGTCTCCATATATACCAGTGTTGGGCACATTTTTTGAAAAAGAAAATTGTGATATGAATGTGAACTTCCTCTGTTCTCTGATCCGAGGACAGACTTAAACTTGAGTTTTCAGATTCCCATGCAAGTGGTCTGTCAATGAATTCATTTAAAAGGCAGTCACCACCACTCTTGCATACATTTTGAAAGAAGGCTGAATCCTCCATAGCACTTCCACAGAAAAGAGGCTGACCTTTACCTTTGGGGGGATGACTTTGTCCTGGTGTGTGTGGGGTGACGGATCCTCAAAAGCCAGGGGTGACTAATTCCCAGCTATCAGAGATGCAGATGTGGCTCTGTTCTAGATATTTCCTCCTGACTAAGCTTCTACTGCATACCAGCAGTTTGTATCATTTTGGGACAAGAGTCTACCCCTACCTATTGTGTAGGGAGGCTAATGCATCTTACTCCCAGTTACGGATTTCACGCTGGGAAGGATCGAGTTTTGCAACCTTTTTGTGGTTTGACCCACAACAGATTAAATAAGGAAGAGTTTTCTGAAAGATTGGCCAAAGACTGAAATCTGAAATTATCAATTATCAGTAGCAAATAATGGCACAATGGTTTCTGTGAGAACATGTAACAGCTGGAGCAATTTGTGATGCTATAGTGGGATGTCTGTGATAGAATGTCTTTAAATTAAGCATTGGGAGTCTTCCTAGATGATCTATCTATCTGCAATGATATGCTGTGTGTGACAAGTTCTTGGCCTCTGGTAAAACCTCATATCAGAACTGCTATGGATGTGTTTATTGGTTTCTGCACAATTTTGTGCTGTCAGGCTTTTGAAATTGAGGTTCCTGGCCCTCAATAGACAAAGGGCGAATCAGAATTGTACTCTCATGCAGTATTGTGTAAGGTCCTATTTACTCACGTGGTGCTGCTTATTGTGTCAGGGAAACAGCTGAAATCAAATAACAAAGACTACAATCTACTCTTTGAATCTGTTTTCCATTCTTGGTCAGTAGCACTGGACTCTTTTAGGACTTCAGACTTGTTCCCTGAATTACAATACAAAGTCTGGATTATCTGGCAAAAGTTTCAAAACTCTAATTTAGCTATGGCAGGTGTGCATAAGAGACCCTTGTCCCATTCTAGGGACAGAGTGTGAGATGGTCAAGATGCAGAAGGAGAACCTGACCCAGACTACCTTGGAGGAATATCTCTAGAAGAGTTGTTCTTCAAGACAAGGAGAGACTCTAAAAACCATCTTGGTAAGAAAAAGGGTGTTTGGCTCAGTTTGAGACTGGAAAAGAGATGCACTAATATTCATAGGAGTGGAGTTTCTGTTCAGTAGCTGATGTTTGAGTCACTTTTAGCTTTGACTCAGCATGACTTTGTCCACAATGCCACAGATCCTGTACATGTCTGAAACCCACATTTCTAAAAATGCTTTTCATTAATTTTCTATTTTTATAAAACAAGGTAAAGTGCAAATTTAATAATTAATGAAACTTACACTCTGACACACAATTTTCAAACAGTAAAAATTACATTTGCATTCCATACCAAATCTTTCAACCCTTCTGAGCATCCCATACTCATGAAATCCTACAACGAATTGATGAAATGGAGCCAATTTTAGAAAGAAGCATGCCAGTCTTTTACCTTTTCTCCCAGCTTCTGCTACTTGCCACTGCTGGAAACAATCCCAGGCTACTAGTTAGGCTTCTCTTTGGTCTCTGTGAGACTATTTGTTTTCTCAGCTGCTGTTGGAACTAACACACACAAAGTCACTCAATGTTTCTAATGCTTGGCCTGTGTGATTGATATAAAAGGTACATGGGACCAAGCTGGCAACTAGTCTTTGTTCTTTGAATAATGATTTATTGAGTAAAACAAGTTTTCACAGTGACAATATTTTTGTGCTAGTAGTCTATCAATATTCACTTCAACCCAAAGCTCATAAGACAAGTTTGAGTTGAGCTGTTAAGAATCCATGATGACAGGTAGTCTTCTGTTGTTTTTCCACAAAACTTCACACTCTCAAACAGAAGTCTTGAGACCACAAAGTATAAACACAGCTGAAGAGGAGATAAGATCTCAAAGGGATAGCAATATAAGAAATGGTGAAAATGAGATAAGCTAATGTACACTAGTGTGAGCAGAAAATAATCTCTACTGCAATTCATTTTTCTCGTGTCTTAGAATAAGAATAAATGAAATCCTCTAAGGAAAAGTTGACTTCCAGTGTCATTGAAGGTGGTAGGAAAGTTTTTAAGAGGTTCTTGTAGAGGATAGCACTGACCCCACTAGGAGCTCTGGGTGTGGCTGGCCCTGCCCTCTGAGGAGGTGGCCTAAAGGCATCCATTGTAGAGATGGGTTAACTAAAGTCCTGAGCAGGAGGCACATTTCCCTGAGAGCAGCTTTCTGGGCAGAGGGGAATCTCTCTTGGGTGGAGGAGGGTTCTCTCCTTGGTCCTTAGGTGTTTGAAGAGCGCTGATGCCTTACCTGTGTTAGGCTACTAGCTTCTGGAATCACATGGCCTGTGGCCCATGTTGCTTTTGTCTTTGAGTTCAAATAATGCATGTCTGAGAGAGCTTTTAAAAACCCAAATGGCCTTGGTTTCTGTGGAAGGATGGAGAGAACAGCTGACAGTCCTATTTAGAAATATTAATTACTGGCTTGTATAGTTTTAGGGTCTGTGTTTGTCTTTGCCTTTTAGTCCTCTCCCTTTTGACCTTGCTACTGATTTCTTTTCTTCAACCACCTCCTTTACAGCCTTCATCACTGCAGTGAGAAGGTGGCTGGAAAGACTGCGTCTGGACCATTTTTGCTACACATGCCTGCCTGTGGAAAAGGACTGGCAGGCCCATCTTTTCTTTGATCCTCTTCACCCTCATCAGTTCTTGTTTAGAAACAATTGGCTACTGAGAAGATGAGATCAGGGCTCAGGAGAACTGCATTTCTCACACAAATTTGTTCATTGAGAGGTAGCTCTCTTCTCATTTTCATATTTGACCTGGTTTTATATCATGAATTATTTCTGGAGCCATGAGGCAGCTGTTTCAGCTGGTTACAGTCACCAAGGATCCCACTACACTAGGTGTCTTAACAGTAATTTATTTAGTGTTAAATTTCACTTAAATACCTGCTATATTAATTTCTCAGAAACGTCTTAAGTGTAGGTTTTACTGCCTTGTATTCCTTATGGTTTCCTAAGACTCTTCTTTTAAGGGTTGTGTTAAACCTAGGCTGTAGGTTTCTTCAAGAAAAGACCAGAAATATCTATGTGTCATGGGTATGTTTAGCTCTACCTGTGCAGGGAAGCTCTCTTCCGTGGTTGCTGTGGGCTTAGTTCTGTGTTGGGGCATCTCAGCCTGGCATTAACTTTTTACTGACTGGAAAGAAAACTTTAGCTCCAGACATACTCTTGCTTTTGGGAAGACCATATCTGACAGGTTAGATCCATCTAGCTATAAACACTAATAGCTGCCAAATGTCAGGTTTAGAGTTGTGCTGTGGAGCTGGCCAAGGCAGCAATTACTTGTATTTTAGCTAGTGCTGCACATTGACTGTGGATACATTAGCTTTAGTGGAGATTATTTAGAGGCTCAGTAGCTTAAAAGCAGAAATCACTTACATTCATATTGGATACTATTACAGATTCAGGAGAGTTGGCCATAAAAACACTTAGCTTCCTGTAACAAAAGGACTCCTAGCCAAGCAAGTAAAATGTTAATGAGACAGCAAGCACTCATTTTCGTGTCTGTAGCCTTTCTCTCCAAGGTTTTGCTGCTTCATACTGAGGTTCATTAGAGTGGAAATGGTTGACTTTAAAAAAGAAACACCAGCTAAATTGCTAGGGTGTAGAATTTCCTTTCAGATCATAATTATAGGTGATCAACGGAGTGTGTAATTAGTAAGTTGGGTGAAGGATATTTCCAGAACAATCAGCAGCAATTTCCTCCCTGCTGTTCCTTTCTCTGTTCTGAGGACCTTTGGCCTGCTTTGGTAGGTTTGGCTTTTTTTAAGCCTGGAAAACACAAATATAAAAACTGATGTCAGATAAGAGTGACACAATAAATAATAATAAAATACACCCCACCCCCACCCCCCCCCCTCGCGCCAGGATATTCTATCTTTACTGTAATAGGCCTTACTGATTTTTCACTATTTTTCCAGCACTTGAGCACACATAGGTGTCCAGAGGAAAACAGACAGGCTCATTTCTGGCATCCCTTGACAAACCTGTGAGACCCTTGGTGGAGCCTGGATTTGCAATTGCACAGCAAAAAATGTGAGAAGCTGTCATTGTCTTCAAATATCATAGGAATGCCCAGGCTGTTTCTTGATGCTATGAATAATTCATTGAATAATTCAATGAATCTGTCCAGCATGGCTAAAAATAGCTGGGTAAACTGAGTGCTTTTGACCTTAAGAAACAAAATCTGTCTCAAATTTAAAAGAAATAAATGAAAAGCCATAGAAAAATCCTGTGGAAGCAAAGATGTCAGTCTGTAAAGATATGTTTGGTATTGTATCCTGGAATGAAATATGGCTCATCTTTTACCCTCTTAAAAAGAGACTTTCATCTATCTTGTTCCCACAGTAGTTTGATTAGAAGAATGAACATTTCTCTTAATTAGGATGGGTCAAGGCTTTTGGTCATCTTTCTCTGTCCCTGCAGTTAACAGGCATACTGACAGGGCATGGCTTTGCTGTGTCCCTGACTAACAGCTGTCTCCCTCTCCATTGTTGATCCTCAGCGGATGAGTGCTGCAGAGTGATGGTTGTGAAAAGGTCAGGGATGCCATCCAGCGCAAAGACCTCAGCTGCGGCCTGAGCAGTTCCTGCGCACAACGTGGAGCACAAGGCCCTTAGTGCTGCTGTCTGGGGTCAGGACTGTGGATGCATCCAACCTGCCTTCCCACTTCTGACAGCAACCCCTGTGCGTTGTACGCAGGGCAACTCTAGTGATCCTTCTGCTGTCAGAGATGTCCTGCCACTAATGCACTGAGGGTTTTTCCTCATTCACTTCCACTGGTGGTATTTTAAATGCCATGGATGGGCCTGTTCCTCATGGATTTATTTTGTCCCCCAGCCTGTTTTGGCACTCTCCATAGTATGTGACAAGACCACAAATTAACTTGGTATTGTGGTAATAATAATAATAGCACTTCATTTTGTTAAGCTTTTAGTCATTCTATCTGGTGACTTCACTAGATGGCCTTTCATGGCACCTGCTATTATTTTTGTAGTATGGGAATATCTTCCCCTGACAGAAAGAGCTGGGCCTGTATTTGGATGTTGTGTTCTGTCTGTCTGCCTTCTGATCAGAATATATCCTGAGCTGCTATTTAGTGTTGCCAGACTCCCAAAACAAACCCTCGCAAACCCTGCGGTTTGTGGAAACTGAATACTGGGGTCCTAACTAATCTGGCTTGTGTAGTGCACAGAACCAGACAGCCAGTTTGAAAAACTGCCCTGGACTTGCAGTAGGAGGGACAGACACTGGTCTCCGGAACTAAACGGTGTGACATCTTTGGTGCAAAATAGCTGGTTTTAAACTCTGTTTACGGGGGGAAATCTCAGCCTTAATTATGAGGTCGTTAATGTCCTCTAGAAAAGAATACATCCCCTTAAAAATATTTTCCTGTCTATTTTAAATATGGACATGATTCTTGGAAAGAGTTCTTTATAAAGTTCTTTGCTGTTCCAATCAATGCTGAATGGTAACTCATGGTAGAAAGTCAGATTGAAGAGGAAGACTCTAAGTTTTGCATTTCTGTATTGATACAATGGTCAAATTAAGCTTTAGCACCAGCTGATAAAGGGAGCGGAACAAAATCCCATATCTGATTCTGCAGATGTGTCAGGGTACTTGCATGGGCCCTTGTATGGGTTACAGGAAAACAGCTGGTACTTTCCTGCTTCTATCTGTTTCCCTCCCACCATGTACTGAGTACACAGTGCTGAGATCAACAACTGGTTATGAACAACCATAATGATGGGTTTCTTCTAATGTATTGAAATAGCAGGAAAGGAAGCGGTTTGGGCATGGCTGCCATACTATGCAACCGGACTGTCCAGCTGCAAATGTGAACACACTGTACTGGGAGAGCACCCTTCGTCTGGCAGAGATAGTCAGTATTTTTCTCTTCAAACACTTGTTCAATAAAAATAAAATTCCATAGAAAATGCATGCTTTTTCCTTACAAAAGCATTTATTGGGCTTTCATTGAAAACCTAGATTCAACAAAATCTGAAAGTGTAGACTTGACTGGGGGGAGAATCATGCTTTCTGTGTAGATGCTTGGTTTCAACATTGGAAGTTTTCAGCACACTTTTAATCTTCTGAAGAAAACATGAATAAATGATAATTTCTATTGGCATGGTAACTCTTTGGCAAGGGGAAGATGGGGCAGGGAGGGAGTAGATGTACTTGGGTCACCTGCTCTAATCTTTGTACTTTGACACAAGTTTTTTTAGTGCGAGGCAAACAGATAAGTAGAGCTGCGTGTTCACCCTATGGGGCTTCCAAGGGAGAGATGTTGAATATGTTTTTAAATAAATGGTACCTTCATTATTTATTAATAACTAGTATGCTAACTGAAAAATGAAAACAGTTACGCTAGTTATTTCAACAAAACTTTGGCTGATTTCAAATACAACTCCTGTCAGTACAAAATAGGACCTAGTATTTTGACCACCTCAAAGCTTTATCTAAATGATCTGTTTACTCAGTGACTGGTATTGTTGCTAGATATGGGTGTTTTGTTTTCATGCCTTTTTTAAAAATTTGCATTAATAGTTAAAACTTCAAATTTGGGACATGGCTGACTCAGCAGCATAAATTATATATGTAGCAGCTACTGATCTCTTTAAGCAGCATGGGATCATGAGTTGTGTTTTCCTGTTCTGAGCTCACTGTGAGCCTCAGTCCCTCTGCCACTTTGAATCAAAACTTCTTCTTTTCCAGGGAGTATGTGTTTACCTGTTTCCCTTGAGCTAGAACTTGAGCACCTGACAGTGACAGGACTTGACTGCGTTTGTGGCTACTTTCTGGAGCTCACATGGAAGACATTAATGTTACTGAAACTGAGACCCGGACTGTGTCACTTAATGTTTTCCTGAACATCAGGGCTGAGGGGCTAACATGAACTGATGTGAAAGATTTTTGGAGGGATCTGCCACTCGGGTTCAGTCTCTTTAGGTCAGAAATTGCCCCAGGGAGACTTGGGCCACACAAATTCTCTGAAATACGGCCTGTGCTTTGTGCAGGAAATGTTTGATTATCCTGTCGGCTCAGAGATTAAGGTCTTGGACAGAGTCCCTGTGGATGTGGTGTTATGGCATTAGTGCCAGGGACTCTGGATATGTAGGTTTTGTTTCTGGTGGTGTCCTGAGCTTACTTTGTGGCCTTGGACAAGGCACATAATCTCCACAGCCCTGGGATCCTTTATGTAATGAAGATAAAGACTCCCCTCTCAAATAGGGCCTGTCCAATACCCCCATTTTCATGCACTGAACTTTTAGGTTGACTCTGGCTTACCTTTACGTGGTGGATGAGGGAGTACACACTCCCCTTCTGCACTCATAGGGTTGTGCTTTCCTGCTCCTTAGCCCCAGGTGCGTCTTAGAGATGATAGCTTGATCTGCAGCGCAGCAGGCAGTTGCACTGGTGTCAGAGTGCCTCAAAACAGAGGGGCTGCAGGAGATCTACTGCCTGGCTTTATTGCCCTTCCTCTGTTTTTTTGCATCAACACCAGACACAACTTCTCGCACATGACCTGATGCTACTTTTGTCTCCAGACCAGGATATTAAACACTTGAGAGGCTTTCTTCAAGGTGGCCTATGTGTCAAAAACTATGGCATGAACAGACAAGTCCTATCTCCTCCTTCCTTCATAAGCCCTAAAGACTTTCAGGATGCAGAGTGTACTTTCCCTGATTCCATCCTAATGGAATTTGGAGTCTAATGCTTGGGTTCCCCACAGGGGGCCCAACTGGATTCAAGATAGAGGTGATCGGCTAGAGCAATGTGGGTTTACCATAGTCCACAGATTACAATCTGCCTGGTGCTCTGAGCAGTTGTGTTGCCTCAGGCCAGGTAGCATGCAGAGCCTTCTTAATGGGCTCAAAAGCTAGAAGGAGGGGAGAAGAAAGAGCCTCTGTGTCCCACAGTGGAAGACTGTTACTCCAGCAGAGCTCAAAGTCTGCTTAGAGGGCTGGTGTATTTTTTTTGAATGGTTCTTCTGTGAATGCATGCCTCGTGTAAAAACAGTTCTGCATTTCAACCTGAAAAAATCTTCATCATTTAACAAAGGAGAAGTGGTGTCTGTTTAAACTGCCTGATGCCACCATTAGACCTCTTGCCTCTTTTGCTTCTGGTAAAGTAGTACACGTAAAATGTGTTGCCCCCTAGAAATAAAATTGCTGCCTCTTGCTGAGCAGAGAGCTGAGAACCTGCGGAGTGTCACGCTGTGCTTGCAACGGGCCAGGGCTGCGGACAGAATGGAGGATTGACGCCCTCTATTGTTGGGAAGGAAAAAAAAAATATCTGCAGCACAGCTAATGGTGTTCTTTCTCTGTCCTTTCTTTGATATTTTTTCTTTTTTTTTTCCCCCCTCCGTTTTAATTTTTACCTTTTCATGCAGTGACTGGCTACAGCCTCGCACCTAACAGATGGCTGGTTTCATCTGGCCACCTGAGGATCTCTGTCGCCAAGTAAATTCTTGTCACAAGTGGTCAGCAGGGCAAGGCTGCTCGTCTCTACTGTCCTCGCCAAAGCATGAAGCAGAAAATCAGCCATGCAAGTCTTTGTGCATTTTATTTCCAGCATGAGTGCGTGCTGACGGAGTTCCAGATGGCTGAGGCACACGTCCTCTGGCTTGCCAGTATCTAAAGGGCAGCATTGCCACCTGCTCTGAGAAACACAGGTTGGCCCATAAAGTCTGGTTTGCAGAGATTACCCTTTATGCAATGTATAGTATGATAATGACCTTGTACATTCCTCTCTCAGCAAATGTTTTGTAGTAGTTATTTACTGGTTTCATTGTAGTTGGTGGCAGTTAATGTCTTTTTCTTTTCCCCACCTGCAGCTTATTTGCAGAAAGCTCTTTTGCAGCTTCAAGTCATGAAGCCTCACCTGCTCCTGCTTTTATTCTGAACACAAAGCCTTGCTCTTCATCAGTATTAACTGATCCTGATGCATCCCAGACAATGAAACGATAGCTGTTGGGGCTATTAGGAGAAGCCTCCCTGGGCTGCTAGATGCAGAATTTATAGAGTCTGTCTTTAACCTTTTGGAAAATGGAGAAATGTCTCATTATCTAAAATGATAGCCTTGTACACTGGAGAGTTTAGCTATTTGAACTACTTAACCAACTCTACTTCTAAGATTTTTTTTTTATATATTTAAAAACCCAAAGCTGCAAGAATTGTTATTCCTGTAGGTGAGAACATTTTCACGACACTTACAGGAGAAGACTATACCCATGTGTATTCCGGACTGTCATTCAAAGTGATCTGCTCTCCTGCTGTGTTGCATACACCTTCTCTTAATAGCAGCTCTTTCAAAATCTCACCTGCATAAGAATAACCTTTAGATATTGTAGGTTTCACCTCATGGAATTGAATGATCTATCTTCTACCCAGGAAGAGGCATAGATAATCAACAAGGGTATTATATGAGCTTGTTACAGGATTGATCTAAGGAGCACACTGTCACTTTGAGGGGGTTTCGTGGACTGTCAGTTTGGTACTGTGCATGCTCCAAGGCAGCAGCAGTCACAGAGATCAGGTCTGCATGCTGCTTGGCCAGCTTTTGGGCAGAGAATGAAAGTGACAATAATAGCAATAGAGGATTAAATCAAAGCCACGAAGTGATTTACCCAAATTCTCACAGGGAGCATGTGAGCTAGGAATTATAGCTCAAGCTGTTGAATCTTAGGTCAGTGTCTCAGACAAAAGCCAATCATTTCTCTGAGAACAGTAAAATACATTGCAGTACGATCAACATGGGAGAGGTGGTGTGAGTCCCTGGGACCAGACCCTGAGTCCAGCATGCTCTGGAGACACTAGAGAAAAGCTAATTTGACCTCAGGTGCAGTGATGTCAGAGTGAGGTGCTCAGCTTGACATCTGCCTTTTCTGCCTTGACAGACGCTGTACCACACAGGACACAGGCCCCCTTCTCCTGTAGAACACAAGTTGGCAATGCAGCTCTATATGCTGCTCTGGGAAATGCTAATAAGCAGTGCAACTGCAGCCCCTTTCTTTCCCACCTCCCTGGATTTATCCTTGACTGGCCTTTGTACAGCCTTGCTGTCTTCAAAGAGGGGCATAAAAATTGTGTGAAAACCCAGTGCCTCAACAGAAAGGTGTCCAGGCAGACCATACTGCTATTGTAAACAGGCTTAATTTTATATATTCTTTTGCTTTATGTGCTGCAATGATTTTTGCTTTGAGGGAATTCTCATACAGCTGTTTGTTTTATTGTAGCACTTATTCTTGGAGGAAGCTGTTAGGTGCTGCAAAACCATCTTCCTTTTCCTTTAATCCACTATAAAGCCAGCCCTTGAAACTGATTTGCTCCCAGAGACCTTGGGTGGTGGTATTTGGGTTGAGACTGGCTCCCATTTCGAAGCCATCCTGCTAGCCCTGTAACATCTGAAATGGCACAGGAGAAGGTAGGCAACGCATATCAAGATCCTCCTTCACAGGCCTACAAGAATAGGTAATTGCTCATAAATTGCTGTTGTGCTGCTTTGATTTCCTTGCTGAGGAGCTCTTAGCTGAGAAGACTCGTACTTAAAGTGAAAAGAAAGAGAGGAGTGATGTTACTTTCTGCAGTGGAATATATACCAATACTGCAGTTTTACAGGTGGGTGGTCAAAACTGCTGGGTTTTCATACATTTTCAGAGGGCACCTACTTGACAAATGCTCCCTACAGATCCACCAGCCTCTTGCTGTCTCCTGGGCATTCAGAAGTAGATGATAGTGTTCTTTACCTTCCCAGGCTATGAAATAAATAGCATAACTATTTTCAGTGTCAAAGTCTGACTGCACTGTGTGACATATCAGAATTACAAACCTCCCAGCTCTGCAGAGCTGAATTTTTATCATGCTAACTCCTCTGATGTAAAATAATAGCCCGGCAACCACACTGAAGTCCAGTTGTTGTAACAAGCAGGTACAGAACAGGCTCATGTTGCATCCAATGTATACATGAGCCCACACTACATACAGAACTTTAGTATGAGTGCTGTAAGGGTACGAGCAGGATTTCAGCCCACATTACTCCCAGAAGCAGTTGGGAAGTCTGGCTCTTGTCCAGCAAGCAGATACACTTCCTCAAGAGGGTATGATCTCCCAGCAGGGTGGTACTTGGTTTCCAGCATGCAAGTGCAAGTAGTGCACCATTTGCTCCTCTTGAAAGATTTAAGATGCTCAGCATAAGTTATCTTGCCTTTGCCAGCAGGCTGATGGAGTGTTATAGAATGACTGGCATGCCTCCATCTCCATTGCAATTTATGGACAAATAAATTAAGCCTTTAGGATCCTTCTTCTTTCTGCCAACCTCTGTAGTACTCAAACTGCTCCCATTCATAAGTCAGATGCCTTCTATTTGAATGCTATGTGACAGATGTTATTCTGGTATAGGTTAAATGCTGATATAAAGGCATCTGGGGAGGCTGTAAAGGGCACATGATAAAGGTAGTTGGTACATAACTAGCAAAGGAAGCTACTCAACGGCTATGAAACCTTTCACTGTGATCCTGTAAGTCAAACATCTGCTGGGGTTTGTACTCCTGTGTGGGTAGGTGTGTACTGGAGGAAGCCCTAGGCTTAGTCCCACACACTTGGAGGAAGTTGTATTTACTCTTACATTTGTTCAATAACCAGACAAAAAAGTGGTGAGGTATGGACACAAAATAGCTGTTTCTTATGAATAGACTTTAATGAAATCCTATTTGTGTAAATTTACTTTTGTCAATGTTTGAAACATAGGTCTTGGTTGTTATCTAATGCTCTGAAAGTATAGCTATTTTACAAGCACCAGAGGAGTGCAGAGGTCATACTGAATGGTAACGGGAGTCACAATTCCATGCAAGGCCCTGCATTACAGAGCATGAGGAATCTGATGGCTTCACAGAACAGATAGGAACTTGGGGAAGCTGGAGTTTTCTGTCTCCTTTTGCATTTGCATAGCAGCCACACAGGCCAACAAACTGCCCTGATCAGGTGGAAGGGTGCAGCTTTAAAATTTCTTGATGGGTTTGAAAGGGATTGCCTGAATCCTTTTATTGCTCAGTTGATGTGCCATTCTGTAATACAGACTTGAATCCCTTTGTTCCTTTAGCACAACCTCACTTTCCTATTAGTGACTTGAATTCTGCAGTTGGTTTAGCTCTCACCTTCCCACTAATGGAAGTAGACTGTCCATTAGCCTTGCCCACAAATGCTTACTGTATCTTCCCTGCCAGAGCTGTGCATAGAAGCTCCTTTCTGCCATCCTGAATGTGCAGAAGGAGGACTTCTCCACTGCTCTCCCTGAGACAAGTCCTCTCATGCAGCTGAATTGGTAGAAGAATGCAATTATGCTGTGCTGTGTGGCTTCTGTATCCATCTTGTCACTAACTGATATAACACAGGATGCTTGATGGGCAACAGAGCTGTCCCTACTTGCTACTTTAAAAGGATGTATCCTGCAATCTGATTAAATCAGATGCCACAGCTGATTTTAACCTGGTTTTATGCCTTGATAGTCTCACAGGTGGTTGCAGTCTTCCGTAATGATTCACAAGAAGTTGTGTAGTGTCTGTCTGCAGAAGGTACATCCTTTCAAAGACATATCTCCCATGCAGTTTTTTTCAGTTTGTGTTAGGGTGTGCAGTGCAGCAGAAGATGGAATGAGAACATGTCTTTCTGTTGGGAAAAGTAAGAGTATTGCACCCTAGTTTCCTAACTCTTTTTGCTTGGCTGCAAGGGAAAAGTTTGTCATAAAATTCATGACAAACCCCCTATTGATGTCATCTAAGTATTCAGTGGGATAACTGTGTCACTGGAGAGACTGGAAAAGCACCCAAGATTTGGCATATTATGGAGTAAAAGCTTTAAAGCACTCTCTAAAATGGTGAGCAAAGCCCTGCAGCACAGGATGTAGGACAGGTTTATGTTCCAACCGTATGAGAATTTTTTTAGGGGGGAGCTGAGAGCATCCCACACCATCATTTCAGATGATGGTTTGATAAATAGGAACGTCTTTCTCTTAGCACCTACTTGAATTTTTTTTCTAATGCTCCATCCCAGCAAGATAAAAGGGGTATTTAAATGTGTGCATAAGAGGATTTAATTTTGTAGACATAAGCTTGAATTTTATTTTCTGTTTGCAGAGACTCTAAAACAGCAGCTGTGGAGTGGGTTTCTTTTTTTAAATGAGGATTTTGAGAACTTCTGTGTGCAGAACAGGAGATGGAGCTATTTCCTAGCATGAAACGTATTTTGCTGTTTAGTTAAGCTCTAGCAATAGTTGCATGTCGTCCTTGATCCAGTTCTTATGTTATCATGATTGCAGTCCCCCTCTAATCCGTCTCTACCCCTGCAAATAGCCTCTTCTTTTAAAGCTCAGTAGTAGTTGTCAGCACATCAGGATGACATTTTATTCACAATCTGGGTTTGTGATTAATGGAATCAATAACCATCAATCCTTTGCTTATGTCGCTGGGGTAAGCAGCTCTGAGAGGTGACAGCTGCTTGTTTTGAGGTGAAAGAAAGGTTATTTGTAAGGCCCACAGCTGTGTGTCCATTTCAGGCACCAGGAAAAACATGAATTACTCTTGCAATCCTTTTCTGTTCTGTTTCTAGTCTCCCCTTCCATGAGTTCATGTATTTATTCTCAGGTATCTAAATTAAATGTAGCTATTTCCTTGTTTGGTTTCCTAAGGAAATGAGGCTTTTGGAGTCACGTTCCATGTGTATGTCTGTCAGACTATTGCAATTAACTTCTGAACCACTGGTCAATCCTAGTGGCATTTGGCAGAGGGGCAGAGGTCTTAAAAACAATTACATTCCTGCAAATGGCACAGAAATTGACATCTGGGTGATGGAGAAAAACCCTGTTAACGCTCTTATAGAGGGGAAACCGTCAGCGTTCATCTGTTACTGAACATGAGAAAATCCACTTAGAAGTACACATCCCTTGGAATACTGACTTCATTGGTTTTGCTGCTCCTGGAATGCTTTTTGTTGGTTTATTTTCACTCAAGGGGTGTTAAAAAAAAAAAGAAGTATATATATTTTATTTTTATGCTAAGAGTTGTAAGGCTGTTCTGGGAGAAAAAGCTGAAACAGAATCAATGGTTAGTTTGGGGTTTTTTTGTTAGTTTGCTTGGAAGATGTGCCAAACAAAGAAATCATGCTCTTCACTTCCTGGTTCTGGCAGGAAATAGAAACAGAACAGGATAAAGAGAAAATGTCATTTCCAGGCTGCCTAGAAGCAGGAATACCTAAGAAGTAAGAGCATCTGTTCACGTATAGCTATCCTATCCCATCTCTGTTATTCCTGGGAACAGACACACAAACCCTGATATGATTTCGTAGGTTATCTCTCTCCCTTCTTCCAAAGCACCTGTGGGCTACCTGATCTATGAACAAAAGAGCAGCAATGTCTAGCACAGGTTTATTTTCCTTTTCTTGGTGTCATTGTGCTGTACTGCAGGGTACTCATTCTTCTCTTCAGACATGGAGATGTCTCTTGGCATCGCTATCGTCATTGTAACTGCTATCCCAAGTCATGCTGCACATAGCGTGATAGTGGTGCCTGCCCTGAGCACGCTTTTGCTCAGTAATGCAAAGACCTGTAGGTTTGTGGAATTTGAGATATGCCCAGAGGAAGGGCTCCAGATAGGCAGATTTCTCCATCTGCTAGGAAAGATCAGCCTTGTTAGGCAAGGGAGAGTCCTGCCTCCCCTCGCTGGAGAGCTGAGCTAGGAGATCAGAAAGGAGGTATTAGTGTACTTCATAGGGATGCGTGGTAGAATAGAAAGCAGAAAATGCCCAGCAGTTCAATCTAATTAATCTTTTTTCCATTGTGAAATATATTGTTTGGTTGTTCTTTTTTGTGCTTTCCATGTGGTTGGCTCATCTATGAGGTTAGGAAATGTTGTGTTTCTTTGGAGGTGTCTTTCCTCCTTGCCTATTAACACAGAGCCATGTCCCAGCCCTTGATATTTCACACAGACTGCCTGACCCACCATTGTGTCTGTTCAGCACCATTCTCAAATCTATTTTCTGCCATTAACTGATCCTGGCTACAATACTCCAAACATTTTGACAAATGCAACAAGAGTAGTTCACATCTCATCTAGTGTAATAAGAAGTGGTCTTTTCATATCCTGTAAACTTCAGTGTCATTAAATTAAAGACCAGTCTACAAATATTACTAGATGCTTTCTTACTCAATTTGTGGCAGGGGCAAATGGGATATTTTTTTATGGAGTTTGGCACTTTGCAGGCTTTTTCTAAAATACTGACATAATATAACTAGACCAATGGTTGTTTATCCTGAGCCCAAATAACTACCTTTTCAAATGTCTGGTTCATATCCATTCAAATTGAATTTAACCAAAAATGACCATATGCATAAAGAACAGCTAGAGGGAAAGGATAGACCAGGAAAAACATTGATGGGCTTGAAGAAATCTTGGTTTGTAGTCCAAATTGCCATCAGATTTTGGGACGTCCTTTCACTAATGTCCTCTGTTGCTTATATCGTATATTTATATAACAAATTTTCTTGTGGAGGGACTGTGTCTAAATTGTCTGTTTTATAAAGGAACTGGCCTTACTTGCTGTCCTGTTTCTAAACTGTAAGTGCTACCATGTTTCAGGTGAATTACTATGGAGTTGCGCTTGCTTACAGGAATTCACTGTTCAAACAGAGTGTGTAGAGGTTGCTAACCCACCCTCACACATTACTGAAACGCAAGACAGTGTGGCTGGACCTGAATCATAGAATCATAGAATCGTTTAGGTTGGAAAAGACCTTTAAGATCATCAAGTCCAACTGTTAACCTAGCACTGCCAAGTCCACCACTAAACCATGTCCCTAAGCACCACATCTACACGCCCTTTAAATACCTCCAGGGGTATACCTCCAGGGGTATATATACTCAACCACTTTCCTGGGCAGCCTGTTGCAACACTTGACAAACCTTTCAGGCTCTTTTGGCCCCAGCCGACCTGGCTGCAACAGGGCTCGTCTAAGCTGATGAGTGTGGTGCAGGCTTACTGCCCAAGATTACTACTAGCTCCAGATTCATGGCACTTTTAAGGCTGTATTTTCTCACAGATCAGCTAAATGTAGTGTATGAAATCTATGCAGCTATGGATCTTGTGTTTACCATGGGTTTGGGGGGTTGTTGTTTTGTTGGGGTTTTTATGCCTTGAGTTAATGAGGCATTAACTTGGGAAGCAGTCCTCAAAATGTGGATCGTTAAAAAAAAAAAAAAAAGCCACCCGAAATCTATTTGAGTAGCAGAGCATGCACAGTTTCAGCATTATTCATTAGAGTTAGTTCAGTTAACTGAAGAATTTTTGAAGAGATGATGAATATATGTTTTCTTGTGAACTCAGTGGTTATTACATAATAAGAACAAACAGCAAAGAGAATACAAGCCATATTTTTCTCCCAGAGAAGTATTTTCAGTCCTTGCTTCCACCAGTAAAGATGCTGGTAAATGCACTTATTTTTTTGGAAATATTCGCCAGGTATTTTGACATACTCTGACACATGAAATCCTCACAAGTGATTATCATATAGTAAGAGACAGAGCATGTACGTTCAGGATATTTTGAGGTCAGCTGCTCCTATTTCCAGATTGTAGGGGGAAAGACTATCTCAGCTAACCAGAATAGCTAAGACCTTGTTGATCATCCACGTTAGCAAGAGTGAAAGTCTCTAACTTTCTTGCCTGTTCCGTGATTGTAAGAAAATGTCTGTTTAAGAACAGAGCTCTTTCCTGCTGCTACCATACTGTGTAAGAGCAGTTATATGGTAGAAACAGTCTGAACTCCTATGAATGGGCACAGGAAAGAAGGAGAGGGTAGGTGTTCACATGTGTTCTGGAAGCAGAGGACAGAAAATGCTGCCAGGGTGATTGTATTGTAGCTGGAGGAGGAAGTCCAGCTTTCGGCTGGCAGATGTAGAAACTGTCAACTTTGGCTGTTCTGTCTTAATCCAATTTTTTCTTAGCTGGATGCTCTCTTTGGTCAGAGATTTTTGTTTTGGCAAATACTTTGTTTCTCAAGATAGCTGAACTGTGTGACACAGGGATTGATGATAGACAGAGGTCTACTTGTGCTAAGGAAGTAATAGGCCCTGCCTAAAATAAGAGAGATTATAGCTCTCCAAGAGGCTGCCTGTCTTCCCTGAGGTAAATTCGTTTCCCTGAATCTTAGAGTTGTCTGGCTAAAGCACAGAAGCTTGATGTTTTATTAGAGTTATGGTCTTAATGTGGACACAAGAGTATGAGTGAGATGATGCAGATTCCCTTGCTTCATGCTCTCAGCCTAGTTTCCCACAAAAGCTTGGTTCTGGTATGTTTTCTTGATTCTTTAAAGCAGAATAACTTGTCTTCCAGTGTGATGGTAAATCTGCCACCATGCCAGACATGTAGCCTTCAATCAGTGACCTAGCCACAGCCAAAAATGAAAATTGGTTTGAGTCATTTCTGAAATCAAACTGATATTTTAGGTCTTGAACTCAAATGGGACCAAAATATTAAAACTTCACAGCTGTGCTGTAACTGAAGTAAAAATGCATGAGGTTGTCTCCCTGACTGAAATGTTCAGTTGCCCTGGCTGCTGGGGGACTGTGTGGTCTTTCAAGCTTCAATGTACCTAGCTCTAGCATACAGCAAATTTAATTTTCTTATTTTCTCATCAACAAGGTCAGCAAGTCCCCTGCCATTAAATGTTTTCAGCATGTGAAAGCACTGGCACACAGTGATCAAATTATTTCTCAGTCTTCACTTTGATAAACTGACTAGATTAAGCTTCTTAATCAACACAATAGCACTTCTACAGTCCTCTCCTGCTCTCTTTCACATTTCTACCATCTTCTCCAGTGTGGACACCAAACCAAAATAATCTGGTGCTGTGTACAGAAGCCAACCCACTTCCTTTTTTGATAGCGTGAAATAGAGTAAGATACCAGAATATGGTATTGGATTTCAGTTTGTATATTTGAGTCACGCTATTTGGGATAAATGTAGCTTGTTTAAAAACCAAGCTATATGAAAATGAAATTCACTGGATGAATGTGTTCCTCAAAAACAGGTCAGAGCAAAGATACAGCAAAGGAGGAACAACAAATGCAACCAACAGGTTTAAATGCAAATTTCATTTTTAATAACAAAATTGGTAGCTATAAAAAGTTCAAGTATGTTCCCTGGTGGCCTCTTAGAATGGCAGTGGTGCTGTATGGGGTTTATTATTGCCTCTGTACTCAAATAATCAATAGTAGGCAATGTTATTTTATTTAGGATCTGTGGATTCTGATTCTTAAAATAAATGTTGCGTTACTTAGTCCTTATTTCAAAAGCATTTACTGTGAGTTGATGTTTCTTTCCTCGAAGGGAGATCAACAGAGCTTTTTACTGCATGCTTCAAACAAATTCATAGTTTATTATAGTGTTTTTTGCTATTTCACTGTATTTGCTAGACACCCTAGTAGAGTAGTATTTAGTTCTGCCAAGCAGTGTATATAAGCTTGAGCTAATATCTATTTTCATGTCTTCTGATAGAATGTTTCAGATTATTTTTCCTGAAGTGTCACAGTGAAGGAAGAGGCTACTGTTTGTTTCTAATTAATAACTCCATATTCAAATATTCAAGTCTCTGTCACTTGAATCAAACTACTTCCTCAGCAGATTTCTGTACTACTTCCACCTACTCACAAACTAAATTAGGCTGTGCTTCCTCTTTTTATTAATTAAACTTCCTCTCCTTTTCAGATGAACTGTCTTTTATGCTCATCATCATGTTCAGGTTCCTACCCCCAAAATTTTTCATAACATCTGTTTTAGAATTACTGTCTCATTTGGTAGTAAAATAGCTGTTAGTATAAGTAGCACTATTCCCTGGCTGATAGTTATCTTCATGGCTTTTCCTGTTATCTGTCACAGCCACAATGTTTCATTAGTTAGTGGTTTCCTCTCTCCCCCCCAATTATATAGGAACTGTCAGTCACACAGCAAATGAATGCTGCAGGAAATCCACACTGCCTTCTCATATAATTCAGCACTATAATTTCCTCATCTAAATCTAGTACTGTTAAAAAAACAAACACAATCTAGTGTTCTCAAGCCTGTGTTTTATTCTTGTGACTAGCCTGAGAGGGCTTTTCACTGTAGGATGATTTACTGCCTGGTGCTATGATTTAATCTGAGTGGCTTTCACAGGGAGAGGCTTTGTGGCTCGGTGACTTAAACAAAGTTGAAAGTCCACAAAAAAGGCTCTGGGAGGATGCAGAAAAGGCTATGTGACATCCTTTGTCTTGGCATATGTTGAGAAATGAGAAGGAGAGGTTTTGCAGAATGCAAGGGTCTAATTTGCAGAATGCAGTGTCTAATTTGAAGGTAGCTGAGTCAGGAGGGAGTCTTTTGAGGTTTTCTGTTGAGTGAAAGATGAACCCACCCAATATTTGAAAGATTTCTTCATATACTGAGTCAATATGCCTCCAGAAAGGAAATGGGCTATAGTCAGCTGGCTAGTTTTTTTTCTGTTGCACATCAGCATGTCAAAGCCAGTTAACAGTAATCAGCTTTGAATTTAAAGGTCGTCACTTCCAGTGTGGATGTGGTGTGTAACAGTTCTTTCCTTCCTTAGTAGGGGCTGTCATCTGAGTATTGTAGCACACCATCCTTGCATGGATGTCCTGTAGGGAGGTGAGCTTTCTTCCAAATAAAGAGTTGCTTTCCTCTAACACTGCAGAAAATCAGTTTAGTTGAAGTGAAACATGAGAGGATGCTCTCTTGCTCTTGAAAGATGTTGGTAGTGAAAGCAGACAGACTGACATGTTCAGAGGAGAGCTACATGGATGTGCAGGAGAGGAAGGAGCTGCACTGCCCAATGAAAATTACTCAGGCTTCACATTCAGCTTAGTAATCTTTCCTCTTTCCCACTCAAGTGAGAGTTTTGGGGATTAGTAACCACAATAAGTACCTGGGACATGAAACGTTGTGATATTAGCCTGTTAAGTAGCAATGTGCGTTGTGTGGTAGGTGAGGGAAGAGACTCCTGCTTTGGTCTCTGTCCAGTTCTCCAACAAAGTGCCAGACATGTAGTTGACTTGATGCTCTTCTTGCTATACCTGCAGACACAGAGCAAAGGGAAACACTGTAGGATTTGTCCTACAGAAGAACAAGTTTGCAACACCTTCAGGCTGTAAGTTGTTATGTTTCCTCATTTCCTTAGATTAAGCTATTGCTAATAAAGACCAAGTCTATCCCTAATTACATGGGAAGAAACAAATCCTAACTGCTTTGGTAATGAACACAACTGAATCATGTTATGTCTTAAAGAACTTGCGCTGTCACCAGACGTATCTCTGTCACAATTATTCTAACTGGAATTATCCTAATAGCAGATTGGCTGTCTCATTAAGTTGCTAATTAGTACATATTTATGTTAAAAGGACATATTAGTGTTGCTTTCTGTGTTTTCCCATGTTCTTAAGGCTTGAATGATAATCTTAATACCTTTTCTATAAAAAGATCCTTAATTAGGTTACACTGAGAGTGCTAATTAGTAAAGATTTGAAAGTAAGTTCCCAGAGTATTCCTTGCACTGCTAGCATTCTCACAATTGAAGTAGGCAACGATAGTCACACATTTGTATCATGTGGGCACCAAGTAGCAGACGACATATTGGGGTTTGAACAGTAGCTCATTTCCTTTTTGTAATTCCTGATAGGTCTTTGCTAACAGTATGAGGTTAGATCTATTTCTTTGGTCAGCTTCTTATAGCTGTAGATAACATGTTTCCACCTGAGAGGTAATCCTTGTGGTGAAACAGCTGATGTTTTCTCTCAGAGCTGTTAATGAAACAAACCTGATCCCCAGACTACCTGAAGGCTAATGGTGCTCTGGGAAGCAGCATACTCCAGATCCTGGTCAAGGGTGAGGGTCTGACTGTGACTATGTATTTCACACAAAAATAATGCACAAACCACTCCCCTCTCCCCCCCCCCCAATGTTTCAGACAATAAGTGGAGACATTTTGTGTAGTGGAATTACTTGAGTGTGTACAAGTGCCATATGGATATGAAACCTGGTATTCACATGCAGAATAATGATCTCTGTCCACCATCACCTTGAGTGAAGCATGGTATTTAGCAAAAACAAAGTTCCAGAGTTGCAGTTTTATTGTTCAGAGGTTTGACTTCTCCCCCACACCCCTCCCAACAGGGCAACTCTACCAGGGATCATTGGTATAGCTGTGACATTGGTGTAGCCCAAATACTTGTGGTAGTCCTTAAAAACACAACTCTTAGCTGGATGGTAGCTTATGGTGTTAAGGGAGAGGCTGGAACCATTACGCAGAAGTTAAAATATATATGTGTACATACACAAAAAAGTATTATTGTTAGGGCTGTATTCAACAGTCAGTTGAAATCACCTAGGGGTAATTGTTATTACCTTTACTCTTTCCACTGAATTTATTTTATGCTAGCATTGGTCAGTCCTGTGACATTTATGGTAGAAAAAAGTAATGGGGAACTGTGATATCACATGCTGTAGCTCGTGTTTTGTATGGGAGGGCTTTTTTCCCTTCAAAAACAACGCTGCTCCTCACAGTAACTTGGATGGGCTTTTTGAGGAGAAAATGTTCTTTGTTCTCTTTCTTTCCTGCCTCTTTCCCTTCAGTAGCACTCAAATCAAAGCCAGAGGCAGGAGTGTGGAAAAAAAGCTGCTACTGAAAAAAACAGTGTGATTAGTGTGCCGGATGCTTTCCTGTCAGCGTGGAGTGAGAAACAAACTTGTTAGCAGAGCTCAGGCTTTCGGGCCAACCGCCTGCTATCTATCCTGGGTATTCATAGGCAGAAGACGAGGATGCATGTTGCCTTCCAAAAACAAGCAAACATCAGCTTCCGTTTGTAACTTCCAGGTTATAAATCTTAACTAAAACAAGAAAACTTGTCACTAAAATTAAGTAGTTCACATTATTTAACTGAACTAGCAAAATTTGTAATAACTAACAGTGAAATACTATCTGTGTTGAAATCAACAAAGTAAGCAAATTAATTTCAGTGCTTGATTAGTTAAATCACCATGCTAATACTACAGAATAATCAATCCTTGCTGTCCATTGGGTATAAATCTCACTAGGGAACCTTATTACAGTCAGTCAAACCTCTAATTGGAATCTAGCGAAGTATCCTCTTCCATCTTCAAAGGAGCTGGCATGATCTTGTCAGGATCAGATATCTTAAATTATGTTATAGTCTTAGAAAAAAATCCAATTTAAGATAACTATAAAACATCTAAAAATTTACTGGCATAATCAAAACACTTGTTCAATATTCATTCCTCTTCAAACTGTAAAAACCTTCAGACTGTGATACGTGTTAGCTATTCTGCTGTGTACTAAAGACAATGTTCCTACTGATTTTGGCAAGCAAGGCAATTAAGAATAGTATATTTTTAAACAGTAAGACAGCTTTAAATCTTGATAGAGAACATTTTTCTATTAAACAAGGCAAGATTAAACCAATAAGCACTAAAAAATGTTCAATTTTGTAGATTTGTATACTACCTAAGTATTTTCCTCACACCAGTTTGTTTACAATTGTAAAATATGTTGTCATTTTCTTTTGGCTTTTTAGAAAAATAATATCTAGGTACTTAGTGTCTCACTATGTCTTGTATTCCTGGCAAACCAGGACTTTTATTTTTCCTTCTCAGACCCTTCCTTTAACAGGGGAAATTAAAATACTATATTCCATTGTCTAAAATTATATATGTATGTTAAATAGTAATTATGAAACACTACCTTTAAAATTATAATATCTGTTGGACAATTCAAAAGAAGAAACCCATTCATACAACCTTCAATAGGAGGTTCAAATGCTTTTCCTTAAGTATGACATGAAACAGCAGTTTTAATGTGGAGAACCTGCATACTAAGTATTAGTTGTTCTTTGCATTTTGGGGGAGGGCTCCTATGAAATAAGTGCTCATATCACAGTATATTATTATGCTATAACTGTAGCTATGAATTAGATCCAAGTTAGCTAAGCAATGAGTGCCAACACCTGGCAAATGTGTTGAGAACTAACTGGTCATGTATTGAACATGTAGTGATAAACATATTACTGTACTACAGACTTCTTCAGTGATATGAAGGTTTTTGGACAGGTAAAGTTTTACTGTTTCTCAAAAGCAAGTAGAATGGCTGGACCTCCATTTTATGCAGGCAAGAGCTGTCAGGGGAATTATTGCTGGTTCAGCAGGGGGTTATAGTCAAGACAATCCTAATGAAGCCTGGGGTCTCCAAATTAATTGAATTAGATATTTGATTCATCCTATATTTACCCCTTCCCTCTGTGAGCAGTGCAATCATTTGCAATTTTGAAAATTGGGTGTAAAATACGTAAGAGAAGAATTCTATTTTGAGGGCGTTTTGCACACACTTGGTCACAAGTGTAATCCCAGAGAAGTTCTGGGCTGCCGAATTGCAGCAGCAAGCAGAATGAAAAAACACGTCTTCCTGTTTCCTCCAAAACACCATGTGTGAGAAATCACAGTGGAGGAAAAATAGCTGCAACAAAATGTTACAATATTTTTGTCAGACATACTGCGTTTGTACTGCGTGTATTCTCTGATTTTAAAATTATGCAAAGTGCATGTGTGACAACATTATTTCCTGCTTAGCATGAAGAATTTGGTAAAGACTAGGTATTTCTTGTATCTTACAGCTGGAGGCACAAAGATATCAGAAGTGACTGCTAGACATCAGTCATAATGGACTAGGGACGGAACCCCTGTTCCTTAATTTCTGTTTTCGTAGAAGGACTGGAATGTATTTAATTTCAGAATTTAAAACGAACCCCAAAGTTAGTTTCATATGGAAACTTTACTTTAAATAATACTGAGGAATTGTCATACTTTGATCAACGGGAGTGAAGCATTATTTGGATTTTGACTTTTCATCATATTCCATTACAGGAATATACTGTGTAAGTTTTGGTTTAGTTTTCCAGACATTTTGAATTTACTGATAATTTTGGAGGTTGTGGGTAGAAGTGGAGGACTTTTGATAAGGAATTTCTGATAATATCTAACCTTATTTTTTTCCTCTCTCTGTTGATTTCAAATTCATGTTTCTTCTAGTACAACCCTGATGCTCTCCCCTGTCAAAGGGGTATGAGGAGTGAATTCAAATTAAATGAGTGATGTGCACCAAGAGGAGCAGACCCCTCTGTGGCTGGAGTCAGTGTTGGCACTCAGGTAGGTGTAACGCACCTCTTTTACTTTCTATGCACCTGTATGTGCTGACCCACAATTACATCCTGATGTGCCTGACTAGCCTTTGAAAGTGATAGATAATTTAGGAAGGCAGTAGGAGAAGGAGGAGGAGGACAGTCCCTCAACTGGCATAAACCTGTATTAACTCATTCATCATAACTCATTGATTTCACTACCATGACATCAATTTATCTAGTTGAGGACCTAAGCCTTTCTTAAAAAGATTACGCTGGCTTTAGCAAAGCTGTGATGATTTATGCCTACTTCAGATCTGCCCTCTGCAACAATGCATGCCTAATCTTATCTTAATATACACACAGAAACTTGTCTGAAAAGGAGTTAGAGCTGTTGCTATACACTTGATGTGTGTCAAGCAACTGCAGAAAAGTGACAAATAGCAAGTAAGCCACAACCCAGTATCTCAATACGTAACATCTTCTCTCTACCCATAAATGCATTTTTCTCAACTACAGCTCTGACAGTACACCTCTGTCTCGATTCAGCCCTCTTTTACACAAAAATTGTGTCAGATTTTCTCCTTTCCTCACAATCAATACTAGTTGTGGATGATTAGAATAATAACTGATTGTGTTGGCCCAGTGTGAAGAACAGCATTGAAGGTGGTGTATAGAGATTGTGTGACTGGATTTTTATAGGTGTGGAGGGCTGACCAGACCTCATTCAGCCCTGGTTCACTCAGTACAGCCCTACCTTTCCTCTCTGTCTCCCTCCACCGTTAATGAGGCCTGAGTATGCCTGCTCTTGACTTACTAGTTGTACTGGTGTGGACTGGAACCAGACAGTCGTGAAGTGGAAGTGTATTTATCCTTCACCAACATTCATGCCTTAAACATGCAGAGCTTGATTTCAGTTCTCTCTTGAGTCACAGTTAATAACATTGTAAGCCCAATTGTTTAAAAATAGTGCACATGGTAACTGGGTATAAAGCTTCCTATTGTAAAACTACTGCAAACAGGCTATAACCTTGGACAGTTCTGGTGTGCCCTTGTCTGGAAATGTGGTCTTAAAGGAGGAATGTTTAACATGGGAGCCAACTCTCAGGGTTACAATGCTTTCTACCTCTATAGTCTTCTATTATGTTGTAATTTGGAGAAGTTAAAAGAAACCATCAAATTATTGATGCCTTTCAGAAAGTCTAGGATTGCTGAATGTGTTTGCTTGACTGTTTAGATAGACAATATAGATTTGTGGTCAATATTTTTTTTTCCTGGTATAAGTAATGATGCTAAGCAAATGATGTGTATTATTTTCTGTCAAAAATGGGTTTTTTTCCTCTTCTAGTATTTTTTTCCAATGTAATTTGTAATCATTTGTTTGGAAATACAGCATTGCACTGGTATCTTGTCTTACCTCTTTTCAACTGTTTGTTCAAGAACAATTGGTTTTAAGCTATATTTATTATTTTTCAGCATGTTTGTAAACTCTCGCTGTACTCCTTCAAGTCTGAAAATGCCCTAAAGCTTCCTTTGTACCTCAGAAGTTAACTGGAATGTCTCTCATTCATCCAGTGATAGAAGCAGCAATATAAATTAAGACTACGCATAGGCTGAATGTTACTTATCAAGTGTCACTTTTCTTCTCAGAATAAGCTTAATGCTGACGTAGTTTGCATAATGATATCACATTTCACTTCTCTGAGAGTGAGGGTTTGTATTAAGTTAGACATACAAAGTTGGGCACAAGATACATGTAAAATCTGAATACACAGAAGAAGCAGATTCTTCTGTGACTTTGAGATCTAACTGAAATCCTCCATCAGAATGGAGAAACTCTTGGTTTAACTGTTTGTATTTGGTGTTTAACTGCTGAAATATAGAAATTATTCCCTACTGCTCATGAACAAGCAGGCAGAGCTGTTTTCACTAGGTCTCTCAACTGTGCATATAGGCAAACATAGGTGGGTGTTCTTCAGATGACTCCTTTTCTTGTGGTAAGCAAGGGAACAACAACTCTGGAAAAAAGTTTAAAGAACTGAAGCTTGAGATATGAACTCAGTTCCTCACTGATTATACTGCACTACAGAGGCTGTATTTTACGACCCTCCATTGCAGCCCCTGATGGATTTATAGACACACATGCATCATCTTTTGAGTCATACAAGCTTTCCTTATCAAAACAGCCTCAGCAACAAATACTTGTGTTGGATATAGCTTTAGTAGGGAGAAACAGATCCATTTAGTCAAGGAGGGAATGGGCTTGTCAGTGTTCAAAAATCACTAAAGATGAGCTTCTGTGGGGTGTAGCCCCCCCTTCATGTCAAGGTGAAGTGGCTAAGCATTTCTCAGGCCCAGGGCTATAGTCATCAGTTTTATCAGCTTTCAGTGATAATCAGCTGTATGAAAGCTAAATGCAGATGATCTCTTTTTTATAAAGCCTAGACAATTTTTTTCATAACAGTTGTATTCTCTTCCACAGTGAAACATAATCAACATACATTTACATATTTCATGTAATCAGGACAAGTGGAGGTGCATGCTAAAAGCGGGATATTATGGTCAGAGTGTACAGCTTCATCTTGGTATAATGCAACCATTTACAAAACCCAACTGCAAAAATTTACAAAAAGCTTAACCCGTGCACCCTTGTTTATTCAAATCTGTAAGAGTACTCTTATATCACAGTCCTTCTAGAAACAGCGACTTTGGAAAAATAGCAAATTCTTGCTGGAAAGACAAGCTCTCACAATGCATTGTCAGCTCTGCCAGCTCTAGTAATGAAAATAATGCTTACTGATTTTTACTTTGTTCAGCTTTATGGAACAGTTCATACAAGAGACTAAGCTGAATTCTACTTCATGTCATGAATTATCATCTAAGCACTTAATAAATTTCAATTAATAATTTATTTTTTTTTAATACTTTTGAAGAAGATGTGCTAGGACAGATGCTGTCCAGGACGTAACTAGAATATAACAGGATTGCATGGCTGTAACTGATGATTTAGTTTACCTTCTAGGAACTATTCTACCACTGAGAAATATGAAAGGGAAAGAACACATCTGGCTTTCTCAAAGGGACTTCAAAAAAACCCACATAAATAATCCAGGTGTCTAACTCCTGACAGCTCTCAAATTGATGAACACAACAATCCATTTCAGAGATTTGAGAGAAACACAGGGTTTCTAATAGAAAAATACATATGAGGAGAACTCTTGTACCCCTCTGGATGCTTGCTATGCGAAGCTGTTTATTTAACTAGAAAAATGTATTGGGCCAGAGGAAGCTATGATTTTTTTTTTCCTTCTGACAGCTAGCTTTCCTGTGCTTTGAAAGTGTACTATTCAAGGGGCAAGTAGAAAAATTATTATATATATATAAGTATATGGGCATATATATTTTATACATATATATGTAGTATAGTGTGTTTTATAAATATGTATATATTTATATAAAATATATAGACAGATATATCTCAGAAAATGAAAACCAGTATGCAAAGGTTAGCACAGTTCACAAAATCTCATTAGGCTTGAGCAGCCTGTCCTGTTCTGAAGTCCATAATGTACATCCTGACATCTGGGTAAGTATATCTGGTCTGGGCGCTATGGGGGTAGATTTCTTCAGTGGACTAATAAATTCACCACCACCACCCCTTTTTTTTTAAGTACCTAACTCTTCTCTTTCTTTTCTTTTACTGCCAGCAGAAGGAATGCTCCATCTTCTCAGCCCTGGTGTCTGTGAGCACGACTCAGCTAGAGCTCCTGCTCCTTCCTGTCCAGATGATGTGGCTAGGGCTTGTTTCATGGGTAGGAGCATGCCAGGGCCCTCCACATTCACTTTGCAAATGCACGTCAGCAATCTGAATCTGCTCTCCCAGTCCCCACACAGGAACAGCTCAGCTTGTTACCATTTCTAGCACATCTTCATCTGTTGCTTGATTTACTGCAGCTATAAAGCAGCAATTTCCTTCTATTTCTGGGAGGCAAAAAAGGAGGCATCATTATAATTTTAAAAGTCACCAGAAGTTATTCACATCAGCATTATGCTATGTTTTTCCCTTCCCCATTTATCTAATTGTCAAAGCAGAATGCTTTCCAATGTAGAAAGAGCCAGTGGGGCACAGCACTGTGCTACAGCACTGTTTTCCAGTAATTACAAGCAAAGAGTTTATTAGCTCACTTTATAAATTCTCTCATGAACAGTGGAATTATGGAAGTAGCATCCTACAGACTGTGTCCCAAAGCTCATTGAATTGAGGTGTCAATCAAGAAGGTAGAAGCTCAGACTGAAGTTTTTCCCATGGTTAAAATACATATGAGGGTGCCCTAACGATTCCCTGCTGCCTAATGAGGTGTACTCTCATACTCCAATAATTTCCTTGACTGCAGCACTAGAATAGTAACTTTTCAATCTACCTGTTTGTTTGCATGAAAAATGGAAGAATTCAGTATGGTTTAGTTATTTTCCTTAGTCAAATTTGCTTGAATTTTGTCAGTAGTTTCAAAAGTTGATAACCAAATAAGAGACAGGTGAAGTAAAAAGAAAAGATGGAGACAGAGTTTAAAAAAAAAAAAAGGAAAGAAAAAAAAAATCAAGTCTTTTCCAGGAGTTAGCAGCTTTCATTTGTGCTTGCTGTGCTTAATGTCACAGGATGTGTAATGCCTTGTGGAAGCCATGAGAGTAATTGAGAATTGTTACCACTAGTGGCAATACTTGTAACAAAGCTCTTCATTATGTAAACATGGCAAAAATATCCTTTAAAGAAGGCCTTAAAAATTGAAGCTATTACAAAGATCAGAACTGGCCAAAATTATTCTACCCAATTATATGATCGGAAAGTGTGACCCCAATGAAAACAAAATGTTTCATTGTGAGGGGTGGAGTGATCCCAAAAGAAATCTGAGTTTTCTAGCGCAGGAAAAAAATATGTTTTCATTGTATTAGCCGAAATGATATGGTTTAAATGAGGCATTTCAATTGGTTCTTACAAAAAATTGTCAATTAAATAAATCTCTTCCTACAGCACAGCTCAGTGTCACCGAATCAGCATTTTCCTATGAAAAAGTAATTTATTAGAAAACGTCCAGTTTTGATCTTTATAATACTTTCCATCAGGCTAAGAAGTTATTGTTTCTGAGAAGGGTGGTCCGAGTTTCTTTTTATAAACACTTCTTGTTTTAAGTTGGCAATGCTGTCATGAAGGAAGGATAGAAGTTAGTAAATCTAGTGGTCTTAAATGCATTGAGGCAGGCATTGTCAAAATGCTCTCATAGCCGTATTCTGTCCCTCTCCACTTTCTATTGTTTCCACAGAAAGAGAATGTTTTTCTTCATACTCAGAGAGGTCTGTCGCACTTCATTGTTATGAAATAATGAATCCGCCTGCTTTGTTTTTAACTTGTTTTTTCAGTTTGTTTTTTTCCCCACTTACTAGTTAGTCTCCCTTATGAGAAGTATGTATACTGAGAACTGTAGGTTGAGGGATTGTTTTGATTCTTATCTAGCATTAATGGATTTTCCTTCAAAATAAAATTAAATGTTAAATGAAGGGTAGAAGGTGGGCAGTCATTTTAAATAGTTATTAACACTAATTGCAATCTGTGGTTCAATTAATGTTTTGTTAGGGGAAAAAAATAAATCCAGAAAACATTGACCAACAGGGAACAGCAGGTACTCGTTAGAAGTGTTAAACTGAACATTAATAATACTGTCGTGTGTTTGGAAACCATGGCAACAGTAGGGAGTGGCAATAAAGATAATTTTCTAATGTCTAAATATATTAATTAAAAACTGTGCCCACCTCTACTCTTGATCCCAATGGCAGATAACTCCCCTAAAATAATGTTTATGGCATGTGGATGTGAAAGGGAAAAATGCCATAGAATATGTGGTGAAAAAAGAAGCATGAAGCCAAGGTGAGGCGTTTAATTTTTTTCCCCAACTTTCTGTCTAAGCTGAAGATAAAAATACTTGGAAATTTTTGGTCATAATGGAGGTACGAACGTCTCAGCCAGCTGACCTCAGGTTCAGTAGTCCCTAAAATCTTCTAATAGTAAATCTCAGGCACAGTTTACCTGAGAAGACCCTTCTTCACTGGGAATTTTTAAGAACAAGTTGCATAAACATCTGTCAGGAATAAAATAGAATTTATTCTGGTTTAGGATGAAGGAATAAACTAGATGGTCTGTTGGTTCCAGCAGCATTTTTTGGCTATGCGGAGTCACAGAGCAAGAGCTGCTAAGGGTGTGCCCATGCTGGGTCTTATGAGTGTTAGCACTTGGTATGGAGCAGAGTCCTTCATCTCACAGGATGCCAGCTGAATACAGACAAATAGTGAATTCAAACTCTATGTTGCTTCTCATTACTGGTGCTTTCTGGCTCAGGTAACTCTTTACTGGACCATGCAGTTACTGTGCATAGATGATAATCTCACATGGGGTTTTTAACACTTTAAGTGAGGTTTTTCTTCCCAGACCGTCTAATGGTCTCTATTCCCAACTGGCCAGGTGCATATCTTGCTATACATCACAGGAAAACACAAGGGGCAGTGAAATGTTGGGGTTTTCTCTTTTCCTTTGCACAGTGCTTACCAATTCCTGGACAGACACAGCTGCCTTAGCAGTGTGGACCTGTAGAGCAAACAGGTCTAACCTGCATGTAATATGGGAAGAGGGTACTCCCTGAAGGGAGGGGGATGTGAGGTCTTGACGGCTAGCTGAGTAAGTGAAAAGGCAGTTAAGTCTGCCTGAATTTCCCACATAAGTGGAAGCTGATGGATACCTGAATGTGCTACTGACATCCAGAAATTAGTTCCAATGGATACCATGCAATTTGATCAAAAGTCTGGAAAATAAGCTTTTTGCCTACTGGGGAGCAACCAATTCAATCCAAGGTGTTGACATTGGCTGGAAAAGGGACTTCTCTGCTGAGGACAGCAGTGATTTTCTTGCTTCCCAAATCTGGGTGGAGCATCTTCTTAAAAGCACATACCAATAGCTGCAACCTGCATGCAATTCACAGACACAGCATTTCTTCAGTGTGCCTGTCTCAAGTAGCCACCAAAGGAACAGGTTTGTACCAAATTTAGGTGTATGTAGTAGAACATGAAGGGAGAATTCATCTTTTCATGTTATAGACAGCTGGTATATGGGAAGAGAAACAAGAAAATGGAAACGTATTTGCTTCAAAAAATATATCTTGGTTGCCATGTGAGCTGCCATATGGAGAGAGAGAGAGAGGGTTGGCTATGGAGAGTCTTTTTTTCTCTTACTTCATGGCATAGGCCAGGAGGATAGCTACTGGGCAAAGTCATGAACAACTTTTATTGAACACATAATCTGGACCTCCGCTGCTGTCAGTGGAGCTTGGCACTAAACAAATAAGCACTTGTGAGGTGAAAGTCACCTTAATACCAAATGTGACCAAAGCTGATGACTCCAGTGGCATGAGTATTAGACTTCCTTAAACTCATTGTTATAAATAACTGATGACAAATGACAGACACCTTAATTTAAAAAATGTTGATTTATAAAACTAAATATCCGTTTATGTGTTTGTTCAGCTAATAATACCATGAATTACTGAAATGGAAGCATACACTAAGTGTAAAACTTGTACCTAGGGGAACGATGAGACGCTAACCAGCCTCTGCAGAGTGCAGTGGCTCATTCTGTACTACACAGTGCTTTCTCTCCTGCAGCATTTCTATCTCTACTTTTTGAGGAAATCCTAAGTATTCTGACTTGGGGTTTTCCTCTGGTCATGAATCTCAGAAGAAATTAAACTTCTGTCAATGATACTGTAGATAAACTACAAGTCTGGCTTGCATTTAGTTTGGTTTGGATTGCCAATTGAGTGGACAATTCCTAATCTTTTTTTGAATGCTAATTGTTGTTACTAAAGAAATTTCCAGATATTGAGGATATAAAAGTGGAATAATGGCACCTGTATTCAGTCCCTGGTTTGTTATTTTTAGACTTACACCCCCTCCCCACCTGCCTTAGAAAAGATACATCTTTCTGTATGTGGGCAGGCCAGTCTTCACCTGATGTAAAACAGCATAGTCCTAATGATTTTGTGGCAGTTAACTCTTTTACACTGTTTGAGAATTCAGCTGGGTAAAACACCACCTGAAATCTAGTGAGCTGGTAAACCTCTCTCTACCCTTTTTGGACCCTCGTGTTATTTTTTTCTTCAAAAACAATGCATTATCTAGTTAATATTAGAGCAGGCTGAGTGCACTGGCAGAACGTATCACCCCCCCAGTAATCACATTATCTTTTTCAGTAACAACTGTTTTTGAATACTCCCTTTTCCCAGCTGCAGTTTGAATGCCACTGTTACAGGGTGTGATAAAAAAGAGAAATTATTGTTTCTCCTGACTGCAACCTCTTCAATGAAATTGAGGACTATACTATGATTCCAGGAAAAAAAAAAAGAAAAAGACAGGAAATGCATATGCAACAAACAGATATGTGGTAAAGTGCTAAAGCTGTTGTTTAACACATAATAAGTCTAATAAGCAGATATTAGTTGCTGCCAGGTGACTTTCAGGATATCTTGCTGGGTACTGCTTTTCCAAAGAATGGAATTATTATAAAACAAGCTAACTTTCTCTGACTGGGTACAATTGATTATTACATAGCAGAAGGCTGTCTCACAGCTTCAAGGTAAAAATGCTTTGTCCTATTTTGCCTTTAAAACCTGAAAGCTAACTACATGAGCAGGGAAGAGGTGCCTCCATTGAGGGCCCATTTGTGCACAAGGGAAGAGTGAGCTTTGCTCTCACCTGCAGCTGAGAAAGCCAGGATGAAGGACAGGAGAGGCAGGGGGAACTTATTGCCCTGCTTGAATGAGTAAGGTGCAGCAAACCTCCTAAGGAAAAGCCTAGGAATACAGCTTTTTGGCCTCAAAAATTTCAAACTCCCAAGTACTACCATTATGGAGTTTGACTCAGAATTGAGAAGACATGTTGGGGAGAAGGTTATTTGTTACACTAATAGATCTGCCTTTTGACCAATCCTATCCTTTTCCCCTAGCTTCAGTTAGTACAAAGACAACTATCACTAGGTAAAGGCTAATGGTCGCAGGTGTCTAGACCTAAACGCAAGAGCATTGGAGAGCATAGTATCAATCATGGCCTGACTGCATGGTACTTCTTGCTTTTATACATTCCCAATCAATTATTTCTGTGTTTTCCGTGAAGCAAAGCAATTTGTCAAGAGTGTGTCAAACCCAAACAGCAGTTCTGGCCTTTAACTGAGCATCTGCTTCAGGTTCCTCAGCCATGGCCCCACTTCTTTGTCAGCTGCACAACACTGTCCCTTGTGATAGTACCCATCAGGGAGTCATAGGCACCCTTTCTTCCTGACCCCCAGCTAGGTGCTGCAGGCCTACAGGGATGGGAGCAATGGGAAGCACTGTCCCACCATTCATCCAAAGGAAAAGATTAGGAGAATAGCAGTCTCTGTATCTGTTCTCACTCCAGGAACAAAAAGTTTTGCTTAAGTGGATGTGGTTACTTTCTCTTCTCTAGGAGGCAGACAAACAGGGAAGGTTGCTGTTTGTTAATTCTTTTTTACTGCCAAAGGATTGAATATCATATTGGAGAGTGGCTCTTTTGGTAACAAGCTAAAATTGACACTTCTGATGCAAAAGCTGTAGCTCCGCATCAGCCTGCAGAAGTAGGCAATATTATAGAAGCCTTCTTTATGCATTACGTGCAGTTAAACATGCTGCATGCAGTTAAAGATGCAGTTTTAGTTGTTAGTCTTAGATCTGTAGCTAAATAGACATTTAGACAGCCTAAGTGCTCTACTTTGCTTTATGTTCTTTTGGACATCCTATAATGCCTTTTCCATTAATTCTTTATTTTCTCTGCTCTCAAATTACACAAGAAGTCTTGAATTCTTACTGAGGTTTCCATGTAGGTGTGTCAGCAGGCTTTGCTCTCATTCACTGTAGCTAAAAGCACCTCCTCTGTCAGTGCCTCCCATTTCCTATTTCTGTCAATTTCTTTTGGGTGATATATGCCAGTCAAGTTCAGTTCATTTTCACATCAGCTAAGCAGATTGTATGTTTCACTAGCCTGATTATACCGCTATTAACTTTGCAGGGATGTTTTGATGAGTTCATTCTGAAATACTTAATCTGGCAAAAAATATTCAGATATTAACCATGCAAGTGTTTCCCTAGGCTACTATCAGTGATTTCAAACACTGGGAATTCTACTGGAAGGCTGTGAACTGCTAAAAAAACTGCATGCTGCTCTAAGACAAAACGTAATTCACCCAGATAGATAGAAAGTTCATATTCAGGAGAAAATTGTCTTAGCAGTGATTGGCATGACAATCTGGTTTGTAATGCAGTTCAAGGTAGACCCAACAGTGACAAAGAGTGCATCTAAAGTAGAGGGTTTGTCAATGTAATCTTGTTTGCTCTGGAAGGTGAATGCCATTAGTCACAAAACTGTAACATCATGAGTGCTCAGTTTGGAGATTAGATACTTTTGCAAATAATTATAAGCCATGTGGCAAAATAATCAGGATCCTGAAGCCATAGGAAAAAGACCTAAATGGTGTGTCAGTCTTTCTGATGATCTGGAGATAATCAGAGATTTGAAGATCATTTAACTGCTTCGTGGTAGGGACCCGTCTTCTAAACCAAGTCTCTGCCTACACCTCCTATGCATTATGGATCTCCTGGAGAAATTCTTTGAATGTTGGACAGAGATACATAATTGAGCATCCTAAAGAAGCTCTTTCAGCACTTGTGGCTGAAAAAATAGGAGGTGCAAGAGGGGCTATGAGACACCACTGGGTCTATCCTTGCTAGCAGAGCTGCAACTGCATTTGTTGACAGATGCCTGGGAAAAAAAGAATGGCACCTGTAGGATGCCTTCATCGTGTTTCTAATTTCTTCTGCACTGGGGCAGTGCTAACCCATGTGCTGAGGAGGCATTGCCTCCTGCCTGAGCTGCTCTCCCAGGACAGACTCTGACAGGAGATGGCCCATCTAGGCTGGAAAGCAGTTGACTGGATTGGTAGCAAAAGAAATCTCTGGTACTGTTGTAACTAGCCTGTATTAAACTGCCTAGGTTTAGCGTTCAGTGTGCAGACTTACTAGAATTTGATTCTCTTTCTTCTTTTAAAGTGTCCTCTCAAATTCTGTCTGGTCCTCAGTTGATATAAATCACTATTGTTCCTCTGAGGACAATACACTACCACTGTTTTTCCCAGCTGGGGATTTGTTCCTGCATGTTGAAACCAAAGATGTTGAAGAAATAAAATATTCATTGCAAGAAGCTGGAAAAAGCTTCTAATTTGCTGCTTCTGATCCTTGCTGTTAACTGCCTTTGGCTCCACAGTGGCTGGCACAATCACATCAGAAAATGGGTGTGCAGAGAACTGGGAAACATCAACATTGTTTGGATGACTGTGAGGCATGCCACTGCGTGGGTTTTTATAAAGGGTTATGTGCAAATGAGATAGATTGACAGGGAGTTTCTAGCAGGAGGACAGGAAAACCAAAACGGTTGTTCAAATCCCTTCTAATAGCCAGGTTTATCGCTGTAGGAGAGAATTCTGCTCCCCCAGGGTGATGACAGGAGTGTTGTGCCAGAGAAAGAGATCAAAAGGCACTGATCCGCTAGACCGTCACAGTGAGAACTGGAGAAAAACCAAAAAACCTCTTGCTGGCTGAATTGGAGTTTGTCCCCAGAGCCATAATGAAGGTCTTGAAAGGAAGGCTAATTACAGCTATGAGCACACTCGGGCACTGTCACTTCAGAGGTGTTTCTGGAGTGCCAGCCAGCCACACAGTTTTGGAAAAGCATTTCCTGTGTCGCTGCATCCTGACAGTGCTTGCAGGAGAGCTCCTGATGGTGCCGGGCAGTTGGGTTTGTGTGCTGTCGCAGTTGGCAGTGGCAGGGTTGTCACCCGGGGAATCGGTGGCACAGAAATGGAGGGGGCAGCAAGTGGTAATGCTTAGGAGAGCAGTGCTCCTGGGCTCTGAGCTCTCAAGAAGGGCTGTTTAGTCTAGCGCTCTGGCAGAGGTTGAGATGTCGGAAGATGAGGGAAAAGCCAAATATAACAAGGATGGTGTTCAAGAGTCCAAAGGAAACCTTTCCTTTCTACCTGTCAGCAATTTTCAAAATTAATATAAACCTTGCCCAAACCCATGCATGACATTTGCGTCTTTCTACTGCACAGTCACTGACTTTGGTCAGTGATAAGTCAGTGCTGAAGGGTGCAGAGCTGCAGTCTGCTGATAGGACTGGGTGAATGCAGCGGGGAAGTACTGGGAGTTCATCCCCATCCCTGGAGGTAGGAATATTATCTACATTGTCCTTGACAGATGATTCCCAAATTCATGGTCCAGCAACAGAGAATCATAAACTCCCAGCAACAGAGAATCAGTGACCATAAACCCCCTTTGGCTGACTGTCTCCATGATTCATTATCCTACTACTAGGCCCTTTTCCCAATATCTATGCTAAATCTCCTTTTTTTTTTCTTCTTAAATTCTCTACTTCTTTTTCTGCCTTTAATGAATGTGGAAAAATATTTAGCCTTTTCTCATTAGAGTTACATCTCAAGTATTGAGGAATATTATCATATCTTTCCTAAGTTGTCCCTTCTCTAAACTAAATAACCTGAATTCTTCAGCTCTTCCTTATAGGATATTTTTTCCAGGTGTCTAAAAATTCTCTTTAGTGTCTTTCAGAATCCCTTTAACTGGACTGTATCCTTCCTGAATTATATTAACTGTATGCCAGCTTAGGCCTTACTGATAAAGCAAAACTGCTTCATCTCACAGCCAATACTCCTGCTACATTCCCATATGGAATTTTTAAACAAATCTTAGTCTCATGTATAGCTTGTGATTGACAATGATGTCTTTGTTCTTTATTGCAGTATCAATGCTAGTCATTCCCTATATGGTGCTTAAACAGATGATTATCCCTGCCTACGTGTAGAGCTTTGTATTTCCCTTATTGAATTACAGTCCTCTTACCCCAGGCCAATTCTTCCATTTTCAAGATAGTTTTGAAATTTCTTCCTCGTCTGCAGTATGCTTGCCACCCCTCTTGCTGAATTTGCAGACTAAATGAGCACTCCTTGCTCATCCTCTCCGAACCATTGATGTAAATCTGACAAGCCTCAGGCCCAGAGCAGACCTGAATCCTCTTGATGTAACCCACTAGTCTGAGTGTCAGTCATTGATAGTTACTTCCTAAATGCAATTTACCACCTATTTTTATGCACCTGACTGGTCATTCTATTATCTTTCATTTGGTAATTTCATAGACATACAGAGCAACCAATAATATTTCACCTGAGTTCCCATGTGACCAAATCGAGCATTTGCAGTCTCTCCTTGCAAAACAGACTTGTCATTTTTCTGAATTTCTGGTTGCCCTTCTCTGCTCCAGTGTTAATGCACTTTTTTTTTTCTTAAATATGAATGGCCCAAATTCCACTTGTTATGCCAGATGTCTCAGATGCTGGCTAATCTTTCTCTCTTTCAGCTGGAAATACCTTTCCAGTTACATCAAGGATCATATCTGTCTTTTTCCACACTAAATCCAATCACAGGCTCATAGTCATCCTGTGATTGATAACAGGTTCTTCTCCTTCTTTAGTATTCTCTTAGGAATCATTTGTTTACTAAGCTGTAATTCTCCTTTCCTGGTCTGGGAAAGAGGGGTTAAAATAATTTACTTACGTGATTGGATTTTGACAGTAGCATCCCACAGAATGGATTGTACTGCTTTGATGTGTGAGTAATGATCTGAATGCCCCTAGTCTATATTTTTACTGTGTGCTCTCTCTTCAAATTGAGGACACTGTAAACACTGAAAAATAAAAACACACAGTTGAGTGATACATTGTTACTGTACAAAAAAACCCGTAAGAGACAATGGGAACAACTTTAAATGCCCAGGTGACATCTTTAAACTCTTTGTTGGAGTAACAAACACATATGAGAGAACTTTTATATCCTGTAGCTAAAATTAAATATTCCTTGTTTAATAATGACAGTCTATTAGAAAGAAGTAACAAGTTGTCAGCATACATACCATGTTCGATGCTGTAACCCTGTTAAGGTATGATTTAAATTACTCTAAGGTTACTTTCTCTTTCCTTGAGTCACCTTAGAAAGTTAAATTAGTAATTATTCTTACAGATGTTTGAAATTTGCTGAACTTATTGGAAGTGGCCTTTTCTTCTGAAAATTTTTGTTACTTTTCTTTCACAATAATTTTCCTAATATTTGGTAATTAAATTGTAAAAACAATGAAAACAATGTTTTGGCGCTTTCTAACAGGATGTTTCTTTTGTTTTTAATCTTTCCTGTTTTACCTCTTTCTTCTTTCTCCCAATACGTTTTTCCCTCCTTCCATTTCTCTATGCACTGCTAAGCGTATGAGACCCAAAGTTTTGTTGGTTTTTAAAATAAACTCAATTTGCAACATAGATGAAAGGTGTGATTAAAGATATACAGCTCACAGAGCTCAGACAAGATAAGGTGAGCAGCCTGCCCACAGGGGCAGTTTGGCCCGAGTGCCAGGGACCTGACCTGACTGTTGGTCTGAAGAGCCCAGCCTAGACTGCGTTTTCTTTTTCTAGCAAATGAGAGGCCTCTCTGGTAGGAGGGTCAGCACATCCATGGTCCAGCAGGATCAGTTGCTCCCTTCCTGCACAGTGACCTGGGCAGGCTGTCAGGTTAGTCTCTAACCTGTTTAGTGCCCTGACCCTCATCAAAGCAGCTCATTTGGTCCCTGTCTTCTGAGGACATGTTTACAAGGTCACGTTTTAGAGACCAGGTAAAGGTACCAGGGCTGCTGTCAAAGACCTTTGATAAGGAGCAGTCTTATGTTTCCAAAGGATGACTCATGCCTGGGGTTAATCCAAGCTGTTGCTGCCATTCTGGCAGGGGAAGGAAGGGCAAGGCATTGCCTTCCCTTGAGGTAAAGCAGAGTAGCCCTCATCCCCACACACGTCCATGGAGGCACAGACCCCTTCACAGGCTGAGCAAGTTGGAGGAAGGTCCTGGCAACCCAGAGTCAGAGGCAGAGAGGGGAAAGATGTGCTGAGGCACAAAACTTTGGGGAAATCCTGGGGGTAGCATATGTAACTCCAGCACTGAATCCTATCTGAATAGGTCAGCAATGAGACAGATGCTACGAAACCTTGCTTTGGCCTCTGAAACTCATCTCCTTCCTGCTAGTTTTAGCACTAACTTGTTTTACACAGGTTGCTCACAGATGGCACTGGGCTTTCTCTTCTGCCAACTCTATCATCAGTCCTCCTCCCCTCATCAGGATGAACGACAATAAAGAAATGACAATTCCCTCCCCCAGAGCAGTCTAGGCTGTGGAGTAGTGTGCTGTGGCTTAAATTTGTCCAGTCTGAGAGTCAGGTCTTCTTCACAGACAGCAAGCAAAAACTTTATGCAGTAAGGTATCATGGACACCAACTTCTGTGTGTAGTGTTTGTATGTATTGGACCAGGCCCTCTGTAACTTTTTTTCCAAGGCTTTTACATGTTTTTCTTCTTTCAGACAAGTTACAAACAAACCTGGAAGGTCTCTGCTTTTTTGAGAGCTGTATTTCATTTTTCTTGGGTAAATTGTCATCTTCATTTTTCAGACTCTTAACATTTTTCTATTGGCAATTCAGGCCCCAGCGTAAGAGATACATGCCTGGTTTTGTCAATTATTTTCCCTTACAAGTTACCAGCAAACACCCAGCAGTCCTCCACAGATCCCCATTTCCACACTACTCAGTGAGGATGCAAAATATCGCAAACTTAGCCTTCTATGAAATGTGGCTGTGATGGTGTCTCTCTAATTGAAGAAAAGCTTTTGTTTTTATACTTTTGTTACTAAAGTAATAGAATAGAGAGCACTGGCAAGCATTTTTCTCTCCTGAGATGTGTTTGAGATTAGTGAGGCTGCCATCTGGAACAGCAGACATTCACATTTTGTGTGTAATAGCTAATCAATATGACTGTTGTATTATTAAATGCCTTATTTGCAGAAGAGGTACAACCTGGTCAACTAAGAATCAGGAAATCTGACTCTGCCATCAACTTACTATGTGATTTCGAGCCAGATCATTTGAACTCTCAGTGTTTAAGCTCGTTCATATGTAAAATAGGAATAATAAAGCTTTTGAGCCAGCAGATAGTGCTTTGAAATCTACAAATGAAACAGTTATGGAAATAAAATTGGCTGACTTACTCTCTGGCATTTAGAGCATTTGAAACATAGGGACATGAGGAAGATATGAAGCCCATATATTTACATGAGATGGTACAAGTTCATTGAAAAAAAAAGAGTCTATTAACTGGAAATGAAACTTTCATAGTAATGATACTAGTTCTTTAGTAGATTAAATTGTGGGATTAAGCTTGGCTGTTTAAGAATTAAATTACCTTTATCATTGAACAATGTTAATGATATAATTCAGGGCCCAGCTCTCCATTCCTTATTCGTTGCCTTTTCCAGAGATGTGCATGGGAGTACTCTTCTCTTTAACATAAAACATGGCTTTTTTTCCCCACAAAGTTTGTACTGCATTCAGTCATTGTAGACTTGTACCATTTTTACTGCTGCCTGAGTCATTTGCCTGCACATCCCAGTACAGCTCCTTGCAACTGCCTTGAGGAGGATTTCAGAGTGCTTCCAGGAAGACCAAAAGGACTAGAGGAAATGTGGAGGGATTTAAGAGTTTGTGGGTGAAAGTGGTGGAGTTTGGGGAGAACTGGGCAGGGACTTCTGGTGGCAGATTCAGAGCAGCTTGGAGATTTTGGCACCAAGAACAGCTTTGCATCTCCCACAGCCTCTGAAATGATATTTATCTTCTTTCTTTCATTGGCTTGCTGCAGATGCTGTTCTGATTTTCTAGCAACTTTGTTTCAGTGTTTGTTGGATCTTCAGTAAGAATTTTCCTAGAGCTCAAAATTTCTAATGACCATCACCAAGATTTTCACCCAGCTAATTTTTGGGATCTGTGAGAACTGCTTCAGCTTCCCGTAAGTTCCATCAGCACACAGGAAGGAGCTGTCATTTCATTTGACCTGCCTTCCTGGCCAGCCTTTGGAACAGTGCTTGGGACCTCCTCCCATCACAGGAAGCTGCAAACTCCGAGGCAGTAGTTGAGCAGTCAGAACTAGAGGAGTAGTGCTGGATAGTACTATTTTCAGAAATATATGTGGTTGCCACAGGTTGCTACTTTGTTTAAATGTTATGACTCTATTTTGCCTGAGTATCTACAGTTAGTGGCATATTTAATTTTCTGTTAGTTTTATGGTTCCCTTCTTCTATGAGCAATGAATAAATTCACCAAGAAAAAAGTGTGGCAAGAAGGAAGAGACTTTCATGGTTTTAGAAGTGATGCTAATATATTTAGGTCTATATTTTGCTTTGAGCTTAGAATATATAGAGATAAATCCTGCAGTCCCTGTTTTACCCTGAAGAAAATTAGAATGTGTTTTGTATCCATAAAATAAGATCTGTGGTTTACGTTCTAATAATCCTGTATCTTGGGAATGAATGACATGTTTTTTGTAATATACAGTAGGGAATATCTTCTCACAGCTACATAGTGGAGTACTATATTTCCCATATTTGCTAATCTTTACCAAGGCCAATAACTTGTAAAATATCTTTTACTTTCCGTAAGAAGTGGCTGCTGGGTCCAAATCAAATTGCCAAACAGTTGTCTGGGACTGAAGAGGAAGGATGAAAAGAACAAGCAAATTGACATATGTTAATTTACTGGGATTTAGTCCAAAAAAGAGTCCTGGATTTTCTGGTCTGCAGGGGCAAAAAAGAATTATGGAAACCTTGATGGAGAACAGAGGTTTGCAAAAAGGGAAGTATTTCCAAAATGCACTGGAGTTTTAAAAGAAGAATGAACAAGGCTTTTTATCACTGGAAAGCAACCTATTTCAAAATTGTCACTAGAAAGGTGGCTGTAATATGGACAGTGGCTACATTTTGCTAGAACATTTCTACTGATGGACATTACACAGAATATAGGAAACTGAGAAAAAGGGGTACAATGTGAGACAGTTTATTTTTTGACTCACATAAACTCAGAAATATACCAATATCAATCAAACCTCTGTTTGACATTTGCCTAGTGTACCCCGATGGCAGACAATTTTAAGGAGTAAAAGCTTGTAGTGTAGAGCTGGCCTTTGTGTAACTTTCCAGAAAGACAGTAGTACCGCTGAGAGAGCGGTTGCTGTGTAGTAATTCCTCTTTATGTAAGTAGTCATCAATGAGTTCACGTAATCTCCCTCCGCCCCCGCTGTTCTTCCACTCAGCAGCACTCTGCCAATCACCCACACAGTGACTCACCCGGAGAGCCCTTTCTACTATATACTTACGGAAAGGTTAGAAACATTAAGCTGTTCCTTTCCTGTTCTCCCTCTCCCCACCCCACTTCCTAAAATCACTTCAGACAACTTTTTGGCAGAGCTCTCCCCCAGTTTTCCCTTAGAAAACTTCATCTTCTTATAAAGATAAATACTTTTGAAAGTTTTGCTTTGAAATAGTGAGATGGCTGGCATTGCTAGAATTCAAGAGCAACCATTTTTGCCTTGTTTTTAACAAACCGATCCTTTAATGATCATGAAAATTTATATTCAAGTAAAAGTTCCTTCTGGCCCTAATAATGGATGGCCATAGCCTGATGATTTTGTTATGAAGCTGCTAATTCCTTGTCTTAATTTTTAATGGAGTGTGATGAAGAATGCAAGACTACACTAATGAAATGTGTAGTCCTCCCCTCTTCCTTGGCCTCTTGGAGATAAATTCCTAGCAGTGGAATTTATCTCTTTTTTTTCTGTGTTGTGCATACTGATCTTAGTGGGGCAAATCCTTCTTCCTTTCTCCCCCAAAATCTCTCAACATAACAGAAGGAGGATTCAAATAGCTCATTCAGTCCCACAGAGTCTGCTGTTTCCAGTGCTCTTAGACAGTAAAGAGTTAATATTGAACAAACTACCTGGTAATAAAGAAAGGTCGAAGATGAGAAATAGTCATTTTGCTCCTCCAGGCAATCAGCTGTTCCTCCATGGGTCTTACTCTAGAAGGACTTGAAGGTGGAATGAAATGAGAATTAGTTGCTTATTCCTGGTTGCCAGCTCCTTATTTATTAATTCATAAATCTATGCAATAGTTCCTGTGAAAATGTTTCAGCTGGATTTGTATCCAATTGCTTGTTTTGTTGTTGTGTTCTTACTTCTTAAATATTAATTTTGTGTTTAGTTACAAATTAAACATTAAACAAAATGATGGGGTGGGCAGACAGACAGAAACGAGATTTATGCAGATGTAAAGCTTCTCATCCATGAGTACTATAAACTTTTCTCTTCTGAACAGCATGAAAGGTATCTCCTAAGACCCCAGTGCTCATGTAAGTTCTCTTAACAAGGAGAAACAACATGGAGGCATAAAGGAAGGGAAAGTATTTTCCAGAAATGGCTCTTGATGTAAAGTCCTGACCTGGGCATACTTATTACTGAATAATGGATCTGTGGGATATTAATAGGAGATACTGATATGTGCTTTTGTATGCAATCATTTACAGCAAGTCAAAATCCAATTCTGTTCTGAAGGAACATTTGTGAAATGAAAGGAAATCAGTATGTTGGGCAGATATAAAGTTTGATTCCAGGAATAGCCTGACCCAGACTACTTCACATATCTCTTCAGTTTGCAGTGACATTGCAGTTCAGAGAATATGTTCTGCAACATATCTTTATTTTCATTTATTTTGATGAAATGTCTAAAAAATGCACACAGGTAAATTTCAAGCACATCACCCTCTGCCTAAAGAGGTGAAAATGAAGAAGCTGAGTTTTAAGCTGTGTCTACAGCATGATCCCATGGGTGTTTCATTGCTTACAGGGACAGACAACATGTCTCTGGCTGTGAGAACTCTTCACAGTACAGCCTGGCTGCTCAGTCCAGGAGCTCTCAGTAAGATTTTGTATTTAAAGCCTTTATGGATCAGCAGTGTGTGGTGTGAGCAGAATCTCCTTCTCAATGGTGTTTAAGCTCGGAGCTCTTCGCATTCTGCAGCTATTGTAGCTTGGAGACCTGCCTCCTCTGCTCTGCTCAATCCCAGAATAGCTTTGCTTTTCCTTCTCTCTCTTCAGGAGTTTCAGGGCAATAGGGAGGGCTCCCTCCTCTTCACCTTCACTTTGTGTTGTTTGCTGCTTTCTCCAGTCTGCCATTTTCCTAGTTATGGTAAATTAAATATTGATCTTTGGGAAGCTCCTGTAGGAAAACAAGGCCTTACCCTTTACGTGGACAACTTTCTTTGCAAGTCCTATATACTTAATATACTGCTGCACTAGGAAAAGAATGATGGCCTACCGGGATACATTTAATAAAGGCAAAAGTACAAAGCAAGTCAGCATTTCTTCTCTAAGGACAACAGAAATTAAAATATAAATTAGCATAAATAAATAACACAAATCAGCAGGAACTTCACAGGTTATATCGATAGTATTCATTAGTTAATGTGGCCCAGTTGTGCCCGGAGGCCCAGAAGTGCTCCCAAATCTAGGCTCTGTGCATCTCCATTTGCTCTCTATAGATCTCGCCTGCCCTTGCAGGAATGATCATCTGCTATCTTGTTTGATGAGCAATGACTACCAGGGCAGTGGGAACATAGGGTGGCCAAGATAGGCACTTCATGTATTTCTTCATGCATGGGCTGAATCAGAGGGCTCTCTGCTGTCCCACAGGCCACTCTTCTCTGAAACCCTGTGCTGGCTAGTAAGAAATAGGTAGTTGGCAGGTTTTATTTGAAGGCTGCTTTGTAGACATAGCTACGTTTTACTAGCTGGGTCACCTTGCTGTTGGCTGGGACTGGAGATGCTGTCCTCCCTGCTGTAGCAGGTGACGCAGGTGCAAATGATGGGTGCTTGCTATGCCATTTCAGCCAAGATATTACCCCAGTGCATGCAAAGAGATACTCCCTTGCAGGGTGCCTGGTGGTGGTGGCCAAGGCCACCTGCATGATCTTGCTGCTCTCCATTTGCCAGGAGCAGGAGGGATCAGGAGCACAGTCCTCACCAGATGCTCAGCAGCAGCCTGAGCTAACCAAGCCAACATCTCCAGAAGTCTCCTTAATCCCTTCTGCTTTCTTTTCTGGGGGGTAGCAAATAGCTGGGGGGACAAAGGGGAGAGGAGCAGATCTGCTGACCAGCTCAGCTGGCTAATTTCTTTCTGAATAGGGTCTCTGCTGCAGCCTGCAATGATCACCTTGAACCTTGATCAGTTCATATGCATAGCAGCAACTGATTGTTGGATAAGGCCCTGAATGCTACTGCCATTTTGCAATAATAATAAAAATAATTTTAAAAACCCCTAATAATAACACCAGCTCATAAAAAGATAGAGAGGTATTAAAGGATGTTCATTTTCCCTGAGTAATAAGACCTGGGGAGCAGAAAAAACATCACAAACAAATGTGGGATGACAATCTACTAAATCCAAGGCCATTTGACAGGTCAGGAATGATTTAAACTAAGATATTGATCAAGTTCAGATGTGTAATATGTTGTATAAAAAAGGAAGTAGCAAGGAGGAAAAAGATGTGATGAGCTGAATGGAATGAGTGATATTTTCTGAAGCTCTTTATTGTAATGTGAATTATAACTGAATTTAGGTAGGTTTAAAAATTCACTAAAGAACGGATGCTTGTTGCTTTATACACAAAGCAACCCTGTTAAAACGTTAATGGATGCCTATTGCTTTAGATATAGGGTTAAACTACCTGAACAAATCACCTGCGAGAGCTATGAGATGAGAAATGAAGAAATGACTAAAATGGGGGGCTTCATATTCTTTTTTTAAAATGAAATATTGTCCCCTTTTATAATCTACTTTTTTCAGTATGTTGATAAGACTTTCAAGGTGATAAAGTATTTCTAAAGAGGAAACCCTCATCGTGTTTTTTCCTCATAATGCTCTTATGGAAATTATTTTCATATTTATTCTCCATTAACATGTTATTTCAAGGTAGAAATCATCCTGCTCTGGATGCTGTATTTTTTAATTTTGAACTAATGCACCGCTCGTGTAATGGAGCAGACTGACAAGTCTGAGGCTAAGATGTTCCCCGTTTATTTACAGGTTATACAGACAGCGCAAACCCTGCTCTGCAGGGTTCCCTCTGCTCCTTTGCCAGTGTTTCCCGCTAGCACCCAGGGTGGGCAGTACCTTCAGGAGCGAAAGGATGGGGTGGTGTCTGTGCACATTTGTTAGTGCTGGACACTGGTATACAGAGGTTTATCTGGATCAACTATTTCTTTCTCTCTTTTTAAAAATCTATAAGCCAGTAATACAAATGCATCACCGCAATTTTAATCAGGTGATTAAAGTCCAGTTGTCACCACAGAAATTTCTAAAAGAGAATCTTACTGATGCACTAGAGGAAAATCTGCATGTTTGAGTAAATCACATTTGCTTGGCAGTTCTGGAGCTCACAAGATGTGTATTTTCACCTGAGAATAACTTTTCAGGAGTTGAATCCCAGCTTGCTTCTCAACGGACACATTTTTCTTCAGTGTTCTCTAAATGTATACTTTCCGTCTTCTTTCACACTAATCGTTTAGTGGTGCCTGAATCTGCTCCTGCACATAATGGCAAGAGCTCCAGTCTGTTGTGGTTGTTTTTCTAAACATCAGAGTGTGCTCATGAATTTGTGCTCTGCAGAGCTACTTTGGGAGTTAGTCTGAGTATCTTTGGACTTAGATTGTGAAGTAAATATATATACGCATGTTTGAATAGAGCCTTATGATCACATGGGAGGTTTCAAATCCAAACGACAGCTGGGAGCCCAGCTCCTGACTATACTTTAATGCAATCTGAATCCTTTATGGTCGTGCAGGCCTTTGGAGAATCTCCTGACATTTCATGGAAATAGCATTTTTGTTCTAACCCTGGGTTTCAGTCTGTCAAACTCGTATTCTAATATTTTCTGCAGTATGTGGAAAGAAGGTAATGCATTTCCCTTTCAGTTTCTGTGCAGCTTTGCTAGTTGTTACATTTACTCAGATGAATGCTAAAAAATAGGTAGTCACGCATGCCCCTTTCAATATGGTAGAATAAAATAAAGCCAGAAAAATGTGAGACACAGATTTGCTACAGGGGGAAATACTGCTTTCTTTACTTAACCTTTTTTGCTGCTTTTCTACTCATTAATTTTTACACTCCTTTCCTCCACCCCATTTCTGAGAAATGTGTACAGTAGGGCTTTTTCTCCCTTAGAGCTACCTTTTTGAACTTGTAGCCACAAGACAGCATCTCTTCTGCTTTTTATTCTCTCCTGTGCTATCCCTCAGCACAGCCAGCAGACTGACGGTACCTCTTTTTGGAAAGGGTCTCATTTCCCAGGGTTTTACCAGCTTTGCAGGCTGTTCCTCCAGTGCCGTTGCTGTTTTTCTCAGTGTCAGAAGCCAAGGGGGTTTCTTTCTTCTTCCCATTCCCACCCCCCCTTATTTTTTAATCTTCAACCAGGTCTATTTGAGAGGGCTTGAACATGAAATAAATACTTGCTGTTGTACGTTTCCTAATTCTAAGGTCTAGGCCATCGATAAGGGAAGAAGTCTTAAAAACTATCAAGAAGTAAGAAAAACTTATACATTGGCAAAGACAAATTCTGTTATGAACTTGGAGAAATGGGAGTTCTGTTAATTGAGATTAAGTGTTTTCACCTTGGAGGTTGGTTAATGTCAGTTCTTGTACTTTCCTGCAATGGATGTGAGCTTTGACATTAAACAGGCAACTTGCTCCTGACTGCACGCAACTGGCTCTTGTGCCTTTACACTCAAAAGCTTACAGAAAAAAATGGAAAGGATTAAATAGAGAAGCTGTAAGAATGATTTCTTGCTTGTGTAACCGTGAAGGATCCCATGAGCTCGAGCTGCTTAGCTTATCAAAAATGGTTAAGAAGCTACTGGTCAAAAATTTTTAGGCACCTATGCAGGATGACAATATTTAATATTAGAAGTTTTTTCAATCTCTCTTGCTTACTTATCCTTGTCTTTTCAAAACTGTGTATAAATATTTCTAAGGGTATACTTCGGATATGAGTACGTCTTTTCACTGAAAACAGCCTCTTTAACTAAACAGAATTTTCTTTGGAATGCCCCTTTGTTCTAAAAGAGTCCATGTTTTTGATGAAAAACTGAAAACTAAGTTTGGTTTTAGAACACTTAAACTGAACATTTCTCTGTTTTCCAGCAGATAAAAAACATGAACTTTTAATTAATTTTGTAATGTGGGGTTTTTTGGCATTTGTCATGTGATACACTAGCTTCTGTCCAGCTTGGATTTTACCACCACATGAAGTCCATAATTAATGGAATTTGAAGGACTGTTATTTATAGACAGCTGTAGTAGCTGAATTTGAAGTGTAGTGATTAATTTGAGACTGGGATTAGCAGCCATCATGTGACATGACTGAGGTTAGCAAATGAATGTTTGTACATATGGCTCTTGAGGCTTCTGCTTCTCTTTATGCCCATATAACACAATGGGGCTTTTCACACTCAGTTGCTGTAATTATCTTCATCTTCTGCTAGACTTGTGATGTGTTCTCTCCCTTTTTTTAAAGCATGAAAATACATGTATTCACACACTCACTGTGATTCAAGTATTGTTCACTTGCATTTTTAAATTTTATCCTTCATTAAAAGAGCCCTCTGAGTTGCTTGGTTTTTTCCTGCTATCACTCATACTTTTGTATCTTTTATTTTTACCTGAAAATCATTAATGACTCATCATTTTTCAATACTAGCAACTCAACTGTGTATGGCGTTAATTTACCTTGCAACAATCTGTTCTCTCTGCATACAGCTGGAATGCTCTAGCATCACTTGCTAAGAGCATTAGTCTTCAAATCTTCAGCTGTTTGGATGGAGTAATATTAATTTAGGCCCTCTTTTTCATTAAATTCCTTCCTGAGCTTTTTATTTACTGGAAAGCCAGCTTTCCACTGCTTCTGACTACGACCCAGGAAGGTCTGTCATTAATTTAAAATGAAATGCTTTTATTTAGTTATTTGTTTATGTCTTGACAAATGCTAATTTTTGTTTTCACTTCAAGCGTCTCTATTCATTAACTAGTTAATTGTTGGAAGTAAGTAAAATACTCTGACACTCAGTTTTATGATTCTGTAGAATTATCTTTTCTGCAGTCAAAATTGGCTCCTGATGAATTTCTTGGTCATTGATATATAAAATATCTGCACCAGCATACCAGATGTTGATGAGGTAGGGCAAGGGGAGGAATGCTGTCTGTGTGATTTTGTGTTTTGCCTCTTGGGCAGGAAATGGGGGGCAGTATGCCCTACTCCAGGATACACTGATATATCAAGTTAAGTCCTGTGGAAATTATAAACCCTGGCATTCGCTCCAGCTTTGTATATCCAGGCCAGGAGGAAAGCCCCAGAAATGACCTCCGGTTTTAGGGTGTATTTCCATGCCTACATATTAGTTAATCCTCTGCTTTTGAGCTTGTGTTGAGCTACTTGTCTTATGCTCTGTTAGAAACAGGTCCTTCTTCAACCAATGCTGTGCAGTTCCTGGTATTGCCTTCCTGAGAAAAAGTTACAGAATCTAATTTCAAGGGAGGAGTTTTATCTTGCTCTGCCCTTTATTACAACCTGGGGGTAATTTCAGAATCTCTATTAGCTTGATGCATTACTTACTGTGTCTTTTTTCCAGCACACAGATTTAGGTTCTGTGGCAGGAGTGAGGAATCTTTTCTGTGTAGTTGAATGTTCAACAATCAGTAATACAGTGCACTGTTAACGAGCATGGATATTTTCCTAACAACTCCTAGATAAAAAGAAGTACTTAACATTCCTTGACAGATCTATAAAATGTTTTCCCGAATGGAAATGCTACATAAGTCTTTGTAATGCTCTTTACAGCATACTTTTATTACCTAGTCTAATCATATGTGAGATTTCTAGTGTCAGGAAAACAAACACCACACTGAAATATATTCCAGGTTCCAAGAATTTTTTTCTCCAACTTCCGATAATTCCATTATTCCAAAGAAAAGTAGAGTTGACCCCTATCTCTTCTACTGGTCCTGCTCCACTAACTTGTTGAATATTTTAAAGAGAATTTTCTAAATTCTTACTTCATTTCTCATTAGTGCTGACAGAAAATTCAAAGCTATTTTCACTGGAAAATGTTAAAACTTCCACTTTTTTTTCTTTGCAAGGTAAGAAATGTAGGTGACTTTCCTATTCAAAATATATTTTTCATATTGTTTTTCACAGAAATATCTTGGTGTTATTTTTAACCAAAACAGTTGAAGGAAATTTTCATTCTTCCAAAGTGAAATTTCTAACATGAATTAAAAAATTATAGCCGTTTGGAACAGTTCTTCAAAATGTTGTATCCTACTGCTTTTTTAAAAGCTTGATTCCTTAGACAGGTGTTAGCTGATTTTTATCGATCTAGGCCCTTTGTTTCATCCTAGTCTTTTACTGCTTATTAAGGAATAACACTACTAGCTGTCCACGGGTTTTATTTATTTGGAAAGCTTGGGTTTGGACACACAGAATGTGATGAAGAAGCTTTACATTATCCCTATGGGCAGAAAAAAGCACAGGTCCATATTTGAAATATTTTCTTGCTAAAAATATGAAATTACTTTTTTCTAGAGATAGCAGGATTGTGAAAAAATGTTTTTCTCCACTTTAATGACTTGTGGGACAAGGACAGGACAGGAAATGGGAGACATTTAACCAGGACACTCTCAGAGTAACATTGGAAAGCTGCTAATGTGTAGGCTGTACACCTGGACCTACCTGGGCACACTTTAAAGGAAAAGGTGGGAATAAGGGAAAAGTTCATCTGGAATCTGTGGGATTTCAACCTCTGCACTCTTTCTTGCACTGAATACATTTTAAGCAAATGCATTTAAACTTTTTATCCATGCCAGCTAATGACAATGTCTCAACTGGTAGCCTGAAAACTAAGTAAGGACTGCAGAATCAGGCTTCCAGGGTCTCATCTTGTCCCATATTGTTCATGCTGTGGGAAGGAATTATGTAGCTTTAGAACAGCAGTATAATGTAATCACTGTGTGTAAGTATGGTACCAACATATCAGAGATGTAATATGCTTTATCCTCTTGTTGCATTAACTCTATACAGATCATAAAGACACTGGCAATTCAGTCTTTTTTGTCCAGATGATGACTGTTATAGGGTCCAATTAACATGTCTGGGTTGAAAAAACCCACTCACGGGTACAGGCAAGGAACTGATGGGCTAAAAAACCTGCTGAAAAGAATCTGTGTGTTACAGTGGATGCCCAGTTGGACAGGAGCAGCACTGTGCTCTCATCATGAGCAAGGCAAGCCGTACACTTGGCTGCATTTGGAGGAGCATGGGCATGAGAACAAGAGGACTTATCAACCCTACCTTCTCAGTGATGGTGAGGCCACCCCTGGATTACTGTGTCCTGTTTTGAGGCTCCCCATTTCAGGATGGCTGCTGAGAAACTGGAGTGGATCCAGCAGAGAGCTGCCAGGATAAAAGCACCGAGGGAGAGAATGAGGGAGGGAGCTGGGCTGGTTTAGTCTGGCAAAGAGGAGGGTAAGGAGTGGTCTCATAGCAGCCACAACTGCTGATGGGGAATTAAAAAATGACAGAGCCGAACAGTAGTGGAAGATGGTGTAGCATGAGGCAATAGCTGCAAATTAAAGCTTGGCAAGTTCAGACTGCATATTAGGAAAAGCTTTCTACTAGGAGTCTGGCACAATGTAGGAACCTGTTACTCAGATGTAGTGAAATCTCCATCCTTGCAGGTTTTCATGACTTGGCTAGGAAAAGCCACAGCTGACCTGGTTGGGTGTTGGCAGCAGTCCCACTTAAAGTAGGAGGCCAGACTAGATAGTCACCAGAGGTCCCCTCCAAACAACCTATCTGTTGTTCTGTGCGAGGCATTCATGTTTCTGGCCAGACTCAATATAAGGAAATTTGCATTGCTTCAAATCCAAAGCTTTGCAAAGCCAATTAAAAGTTTGGTTGAAATGTTTAACTTATTTTCATTTTCTTCCTAATGAGCGGGGTCCTGATCCTGCGTTTAAGTAACAAACTTCCTTCTTGATATGAACCTCTACAGGACCTCAAAATGGTGCATCTGAGAGATTGCAGTTGTAGAACGGGGGCCTGGAGTCTCCATCTGGTAGAGAGAATACTGTCTGGGACTCTTCTGAAAAAGTTGCTTTTTTCATATGTTGGTGCTGATTTGTAGGATAAGAAACTTTTTCTTCTGAGAACGTGTCAGTTTAATTGAGATATTTAAGGAGATTGTCTCAGTTTGGGGGAAAAAGATAGCTTTCTAAAGCAAAGCCTAGAACCTGATCCCTGAATAGGTGAAACATGAAACAGAACAATTTCTGAAATCTCAATATATCTTATGGGAGAGGAAAGAGGAAAGTATTTGCCTTCCAGATACAAAACTGAAACATGTTCTTGTAGACTTGGGGAAAATACAACCGATGATTATGGAATTGTATTTACTACAGTGAGTTTTTTGTTGGATCTATGTATCAAGTTTTTACTGTCAAATAAGCCTGTTATGCATATTAATTAGCTATAATAGCATTAAATAATTTTGGCAATGCAGTGATTCATTCAATGATAAACAAATTTAACTTGGACAGCATATTAAGGATTCCAGGGAAATCAGATATACTTTCTCCTGTTACTTGCTTTCTTAGGGGAAATCAGTATCTCATTGCTAGTAAATTTATTTAGAATATTTATTTAACACTTTATTGAAGTCTCACAGCTCCTGTGATTTGATTCTTGAGAAAAAGGTGAATTACTCATGACTGCAAATACTTCTTTTTCAACCAGACTGGACATATTTGTGGATTTCATTTTTTTCCAGTTTCTGGGACTCAGCACAATACTTTGAACTTTGGTTAAATGAATTATGAAATCCTCTCTTTCCATTGAAGTGTGGTGTGTCCTTTCTTTTCCTTATTTTAAAACCTGTGCTTCACTAATTACTTCCCTATTGCAAATGGATTCAATAAGTGTCTTCTTTTTCTTGTCATATCTCTGAATCGAGTAGCTAATTTCATCTTTTTCTTTTGTTTATACTAAATGTAATTAGATTAAAGATACACTTAGTTTTCCTACTGCTCATAGGTGGCATGAACCAAGTCAGCAGAGATAGCAGAATCGCTTCTGATGTTTTCTCTTTGTTAACAATTAGAATTTGAAAACCACTTCCCTCAGGCTTTTGAAAAGCTGTTATTATAATTCTGTTTTCACAATTTAATAGACCACTGCAGATTTGTATAATAACACTGCCCTTTTACATTGTTGTTAAAATTTTCAAATAAGAGTTGACAAATGTTTATATCTGGTCAACAAAGTGACTGTGTCATCACATGAGCTTTAGCCTTCTTCATCTTTTGGCCGTGTCTCCATATGAGCATGCTGAGCTGTTTTTTAACTTGGTATTTCTAAGTTACTGGAATTTCAAGCCAGCCAAAGTAAGAGATGAATGAGACCTATTATTGTTTCATTGACTTTGAAGCACTCTGCATTTCCATTCCTCTTCATGGAAAAGGTCACTTCAATCAGTGGTGAATACTTCAGAGTTGATAGCACAAAATAATCTTAATAGGTTATTTGAATAGCAATTGGTTCAGATGAAATTCCCTTAATTGGAAGAACATGCATTTGCAGCAAACTGCAACATATACTGGAGAGCTCCAAGAGGAGAGCCCTGTTTTCTAGTCTGACAATCAAGAACTGATTGACAGAACTAGGATTGCTTCTTCCAAAGGAAAAAGGATTAAAGAAACATGCGACAGCACTCCTTAAACATGTACAAGGGTGTTGCAAAAGAGAAGAGAATACAGTATTCAGATGATCAAAGAGATGAGAAGTAAATTTCAGTAAGCAAGATTCAGATTTGACAGTATGAAAATCTTCCTAGCATTGAAGTTAATGAGTGAAGCATGGGGATAGCTTGCCTAGGGGGACTATGGGAATTTCAATACTGAAGGTGTTAAAAGCAGAACCAGTGTGTCTGACAAGCACGACCTAGGTTTTAAGACAGGACATGGTCCTCTTCTGAAGCAAAAGATGGATTAGATGTCCTCTCAAGGACCCTTCCAGCCTTATTTTCTATGCTTCCCTTTGTTCTTATATTTCAGACTTGGTCATGTCAATGTGTGTGTCCAGAAAATGTAATTTAGTAAGAAGGCTGGAGTGAGGTTTCTCTTTATTTTCACACAGCAATAACTTAATTTCTAAAACAGTTTGCTTTTCAGGAAGGTTTGTTTTTCGGCTTTTAAAATCACTCAGGCTTTCAGAGTCTCCTTGTTGCTCAGGTCTTGCCTGCCAGTTTTGGGCTCCTAAATTGAACCTAAAATTTGTGATGCCTTCTGCGACAGTCCTCTTCAGTGAGGTTCATCTCAATTTTAGACAACTAAGAGCTAGGTATCTAACTTAATATGGTCATACAGGCACATGCTATAGTCTATGGAGAGGGGAGAGATGCTGTTAGAGGACTTATCCTGTACCCAAAGTGTTGCTTAAAAAGATAAGCATCACTTCTCAGGCAAAATATACTTTTCCATGCAGAAACCTGTGTTTCCTATGTATGAGAAAGTTGAGGTTGTTCAGCCTGGAGAAGAGAAGGCTCCAGGGAGACCTTATTGCAGCCTTTCAATACTTAAAGGGGGCTAATAAGAAAGATGGGGACAGGCTTTTTAGTAGGGCCTGTAGCGATAGGCCAAGGGGTAATGGTTTTAAATGAAAAGAGTGTAGATTCAGACTAGATATAAGGAAGAAATTTTTTATGATGAGGGTAATGAAACACTGGAACATGTTGCCCAGAAAAGGTAGGAGATGCCCCATCCCTGGAAACATTCAAGGTCAGGTTGGATGGTGCTCTGAGCAACCTGATCTAGTTAAAGATGTCCCTGCTCATTGCAGGGGGGGCTTGGACTAGATGACCTTTAAAGGTCCCTTCCAACCCAAACTATTCTATGACTTTATGATTCTAAGTTCATTGAACTCATTTCATTACTTTTAACTTCATTCAGGGAAAGTGTACTGAAAAGTCACACAATAATACAAGTCATACACAGTCTGTGATACCACTCACTGCTTCAGTATATGCCTCCACTTCTCCTGATTACATGAAATATGTAAATGTGCAAATTTGACTTTTTTCATAATTGTTACATTTTCATTCACTGTGAAATAAAATCAGGATCATTCAATTTTATACGGAATCTAATCACAGAAAGTTGCTTTGATAAGTATGAAACTGATACTGAAAGATGCTCAGCTCCCCTACCAGAATAGACTTTTCTGGGACTGGTAGAGCTTTCTAGGTCTTTCTGAGTTACGTTCTCTTTAAAGTATTGACACTGATATCCTACCCTCAATAAGAAGGATCTGTCTCTATTAGAACTATTTCCAAAGCAAGTGTTTGTTGCTGTGGCTGTTCAATGAGGAAAGCTTATATGGCTGTATGGTTGCTACATCTGTGGCAATAAATCCACCAGGGGCTGTGATGGAGGATCATAAAACACAGCCTCTGTAGAGCAGTATGATCGGATCCGTATCCAATGTGAGGAGTTCAGCTCATATCTCAAGCTCTGATTCCTTGAACTTTTTTCCAGAGTTGTTCCTTCCTCTCTTACTGCAAAAAAGGAATTATGTAAAGAGCACCCATCTCTTTCAGAGCATGTTTGCGTTTTTGAGAGGCATTCTGGAATTGCTCCTGCCCACTGTCCAGGCATGATTTCCATATTTGGACAGTCAAACACCAAATATAAACAACTAAACCAAGAGTTGCTCCATGCTGATGAAGAATTTCACTCAGATCTCAAAGTCACAGAGGAATCGACTTCTGTAGTGTTTCCAGGTTTTACCAGCATCTCACACTCATATCTATAGTTCTTGTTCAGTCCAAATTCACAGTGAAGTCAAAGGGGATTTAATAAATCAGTTCTTTTCCTGGGAGAAAAAAGTATCACTAGTTAATAAGATTCAGTATATTAGAGTTTTGCAGGAAAGCTCAGGGGATTTCCTCCTGACTAGAAATTAGTAACAGCGAAGAAAAACTTTAAGAAAAGTGGCATATATAGTGGAAGGTAATAAAAACACCTTAAAATACATTGCTCTTGAACAGACAGATATGAAATGCAGTAAGAAAGTGTTTCTGTGCAGAAAAGCATCTTTGACAATTTTTTTTTTGTACTGGACCATGAGAAATTATAATGGGGAAAAAATACTAGGGCAGAGAGAAAACAGAATTTAATACATTTGTCTTCCTAAGCATCATTCCATATATTACAAATAAAAAAGTACAGACTGCATATCTAAAAAACAGTCTGCAATAATCAACTGACAGTGAACAAATGCTATCTTTTCTGTTCTTCTCAAAAGAATCTGATTTCATAGCACCATCTAGCATCTAGTAATATCTTCTAATTGAAGTAAACCAATTATACAGTAGATGTACTGCACTATTAAGACAGGGCTTCATCCATTGAACTTATTATTTTGTTCTCCATAGCTGCACCAGGATCTTGCTACTACTGGGCAAGACCAGCTTCTCTTGCAAATATCTTTCCAATTTTCTCTTTAAGCCTGTGGCTCCCTAGGGTGCACCTCAGGCTCATTTAGGAAATGGGATTGAATTTCTGTCTGTGGCCAGGTTTTTCAGTGGTAGCTATTCTTCAGGATCTAAGCAGCTGGTTTTGTGTGCTGTAGGGAAGAGCTAAGTACTTGTATACACAGTTGTTCTGATGGCTCCTGTAATATAAAAAGCATAGCTGTATCTGCTCCACTGAAGGAAGGAGGGCCACAGATAAATCCCTGGCTCCAAAATCATGTGAATTGACTGGATCACGTCTGCAGAATTTAAAGCTAGCTCTTTCTGTAGTGGATTAGTTTTGGAGGAAGGTGACTAGAGCAGTTCAGGACAGAGCCGGTGAGTGAGCTAGCAGTAAAGCAGTGCAGACAATTAGGGGCTAGTTTTTAAATGTGATCCTTGACCCTCTTTTCTGGATACTTATCAAGATAATTGTGCCCTTCGGCTATGTCTGTACTAAAAAAAATATACAATGCTGTGTTCCCAGGTACAACCCACTCTTTAGTTGAACTGTTGGAATGGCCCTCATATGATTTCATCCTGGGTCAACTGGTATTTCTCCAAAAAGGTCCAGTGCATTGTTTTTGGAGGTCACATGGTCTGGACACCATCCTTAATAAGCGGTCTGTATGTAGCTACCTTATTCTAAAGGTTAAGAAAATTTTATAGCATGGACCCGAGCCATTTCTTGATTATTGGCATGAATCCCAAAGAACAGTCCAGGGCAAATTTAATTTCCTAGTATGTAGCATATATACTAGCACACATCAAAGCCCATGCAGGTCCTTCTCCAACAGAACGCTCTGCCATGCCCAGCTGCTGGTCATTTCCAACTGCTGAGATGGCACAACCTTGTTTTCTGTGTTTGTGTTTAAGTATTTGTGCGAGTACTCCCTTAATTCACTTCAGGCAAAAACACCTATTTAAACTGGGTAAACTAACCTTTCTGACTTTATCAGCAGTGAATGAGGGAGCTAAAGGGGAGGCAATATACTGTCCTATAGTGCTTCATGATTTCAAATCTAAGTAATTTTTGCCCAAAACTCTTTCCTTATTCTTTTTTTTCCACTCTGAGTTTTCACTAGGCTATGTGTAGACCAACATTGTAACTGTTTCCATAGTAACAAAGACTTCAAAAGATGAAATGAGCTGGAGAATTAAAAAAAAAAATCAAGTTGTAAACAAAATAAAAATGAGTGGCAGAGACACACTATCTGATGCTAAAGTCTAAAGGTTGTGTGGCGCCTTTGCAATGACCCAGGCTAAAGTGAGAGTGATGCTATGTGTTCATCTCAAATTCACTAAAATACGCTCTTCCTAGCAGTCTATATTACCATAGCATTTGTATTCACTGACTCTTTTCCTCTGGCTCTGTTTCTTTAAACACACATGCTGGGTCAGATCCTTAGATGGAGTGTCAACTTGGGTGTCATCCTTCCAGTACTGCCCCTAAAAGCAGTATAATCCAAATGAGGGATCTGCAGGAAGAACTGGTGTTGCTCATTTCAAGGATACTGATTTATGCCAGCTACGAATTATTTAGTCTGATCTTTAACCAGATGCACACCCCTGGGTTGTTTGGGGTTTTTTTACACTAAATATGCCAGGAATGGTTATCAGGAAACCTGCATTCTGTTTTTGAATCTGCTACTGGCATATATTGTGTATTTTATATTGCGTACCTATTCGTGCCTTGGCTTCCCTACATGTACAAAGGGAAGTGTAATGCTTCTCCATTGTATACTGGTTTTGAGAGAAGGATGTTTCAAGATGAACAGTGCTGGCAATCTTTTACCTTGTTCGAGTCTGTTTTGCATCAAAATTATATATAGTTAGCTGCAATATGCCTGATGCCTAAATATTGTAACATTCTGCAGCAGATTTTTTTTTAGTTCTGTGAACTCTCATACTTGTTTTGAAATATTTCAGGAGAAATGCTTAGCATTTTGCCTAAACTTGATGCTAGAAATATCTAAACTAAGAAGCATTCTGTCTACATAATACATGTCAGAATGTTACTGCAAATGATTTTTGGCTGTGTAGAGTGCGATACTGCCTAACATTAGTAGAGATTCTTTAAAATATAATGCACTACATGTCAAAGGCCAGTTGTGAAGACCAAATTGTTTTATATTTGTGGGCCCAGAACTCCCTGGAGAGTATAACAGCCCCACGCAAGGGGGTGGAAGCTCTTGTGCCAGGAATCCAGCCACATTTCAGAGGAAATGAACTGAGGAAGGTTTGGCCCGCTGTTTCTGGTAATTGCTCCTGCAGTCAATCCATCAGTCAGCTTCAGAAGCTGTGGGAACTCCCATATTTGAAGAGCTCGTTGGACTCTCCAGCTGAGACCTCCCAGGCACATGCATTCACATCTCAGAGTTAAAATATAATTTGCTTTGGCTAAACAGCCTCTAAATCTTTTCTTCCTCCAGATGGTAGCATTTGTGTAATTAAGCATTTGGCAATGTTGGCATAAGTAACCATGTCCCTTTTGGAATATTTTCAAAACAAATACACAGTAAATGTGGATAGGGTGATCCAAAGTCATTGTTTTTTCGGGAAAGGGTTGTTTGTTTTCTGGGGGTTTTGTTTTGTTTTGTTTTGTTTTCAGGGTCCGTGCTCCTTTAATGTATAAAAACACAGCCCTCTGTGGCAGTTTCAATAAAGCCTGGCATTGGGGTTGATGAAGGATGCTCACGTTATCTATCTTCTATATAGGGATGGCGAACTTTAGCAAAGGGAAAGATAATAAAAGAGCCTGGGTTGAGAAAGTTGTATCTAAATTTAACCTGGCTAATCCAGTTCTTCAGAGATCACCCAGCCAAGGCCAGGAGATTGAGTTATATTTGTTGACTTGTCACGATAGGTAGGCTGTATTTAGGCTATGTACAGTGGGAGTGAAACACAACTGATAATGGGATTTTCTCATACTCCCAAGGGCTAGCATTTCATGCCCATTGGTATAAATGACAGCAGAAGTGAGTCGGAGACCTCCAAGTTATATTACTTTAGCAAAAAAAGTGCTGTGAAGACCTGACTCCAATTTTATATTGCTAAAGATTTATCAATATAAAGTTGGAGTCAGATCTTCACAGATGCCAAAAGAAAAGAATAGTCAGATAATAGGTACCTTATGGATTTCATGAACTCTGAAACATAAGTAAAGTTGTTGACGCTGGATGTCTAGCATATCTCAGCCCACACTAGACAGAACCAGTTATTTCCTATGTCTCTTAAAATGAGAAAACTGTACAATATCAAGGCCTTCTGTGTAATGATTGTTGGCATGTTGCGACTTCCAAATGACTATTACTGTAATTTAGTTATTAGATTATTTTAAATGTATTCTGAGATGGGCTGTCTGATTAGGGTAAAGTTAGATGTCTTACAGACCAGAATCCACACTGGCTTTAAATATATTTTGTAGGAAGGCAGGGAGGGCCAGCAGAAATGTGTCAGCATAAAGAGCAGGAGGGAGAAATTTGATAACTGAGTTTCACAGAACATTCAGCTTCACGTGGTTTTGAATGCTGGTGATCTCTCTTAGGAATGGTGTTCACCATCTCTTAATCAGGAATGCATAGGGTTTGTTTGAGGAAAAAATTTTTGTGCTCCAGTTTTTTGTCCTTTGTCTGAACAGAGCCTAGATTCCTGATGTCCAATTTGGATTGAAAAGCTCATTTTTTCTTCACGCCACTAAACTACTTCTGAGTGTTTTCCAAAGCAGTGCTTTGGGTTTTTTATGTGTGTTTCTGTTTTGCCACTGATGATATTTTTTTTCACTTACATCAGAACTCAGTCACCTCACTGCCTAGCAAGCTTCTGTTGGATCTGAAGGCCTCCAGCCTGCCCTCACAGAAATATGAGGTTCAGGGACTTGTATAGAAGCTGAGCCTGCTTAATCAAACTCTATAAACACTCAAACTTCAGTGTGTTTGGTATTTTACTCCAGCTTTGAGGGTTGTAGTTTTATCTTGCTTTAACATGAATCAGCTTTGAAGTTACATGAGACTTCAGTCTTTTAGGTTCAAAAACCATCAAATCGATTTTGGTTTGATTTTTATTGTTCCAGAGTCCTAAGTTTGTATTGAGCCCTAAATGAATAGAGGGAGGAAAGGAAACAATAAAACAGTAGTTGCTGTGTCTTTTGACCCAAACAGTGAAATAACTGATCCGAGGAAAATTTTAGTTCAGCTCCTTGGACAAAGATGGTTAGATAAACTGAAGATAGAAAGACAGTCTGAACTGAGTCTGCAAAGCTTTTCAGTCTTCTTTTCATCTTAATTAACTTCTTATTAAAGTCTCACAAGCCTCATGAATTTTCCCTCACATAAAATGGAAAAAGGATAAATGAGACAAAACCTCTGGCTTTGAAGTTTGTGAAGGAGACAGTATAGTTGGAAAGTTGGAGAAATTAGGTTAGTTTGGGCCAAATATTTTTCCATTACCCCATAACTGCAATCACTTTTTCATGAGGGTTGTTACCTGTACAGCTCTCTGTCAAGGGCAGGAAGGTAGCTGTACATATCCTTTCTACTTACTTTCTCCTCCTTCCTGGGGGCTTTATTTTGCAGGAGGAGAGCGTTGAGGCAAATGTACAGTGTGTCTGACATAAATCATAGTCTATTTGACACTGAGTTTGATATGTGAAGTATAAAAGCCATTTGCAGGAAATAATGGCAGTTTCTGCATTTCTGGTTAGTGGAAACAATTAACTTCATGCCTCTGAACATATCATTAGGTGGATCTCATTTTAAAGGGCTAAATATTGTGAATATTTACAGGGTTTATTTACAGATCAACCATTAACCTCAGTGCTTGTGTCTGCTTTGAAAAAAAAATCCCATTATGTCACCCTAGAGTGAAATAAACAAGAATGCACCAAATCTTTTATGCATTATGTAGCATGAGAAGTATTTTTCCTTGACAGTTAAAATCTCCATGTGCTGTCTGAATGCCTGAGAGGATTGCCTCGCTGTTAGCACACATGGACAGCTACGCCACTATAGCTCTTAGAAATAAACACGTCACTTGATAGAACAAAACAAGGCAAAAATATTTTTTCTTCCTGTCTGTCCTGGATAGTCTGTGACATTTTACAAAATTCCTTTCATTATGGTATTCTGGCAGATGGCCTGTCTCTGAGATCCCCTCATCACTGTGCATCTGCAGGAGAGGCAGTGGTAAAGTGAGGTGAGATGTGCATCATGTTGCTTAGGAGAAGATCCTGCAGATCAAGTTGGTTACACATTTTTTTTCTGCAAGGGGGCATCTATAAATGAATAAAACTGTTCTCTTTTTCTACTGTTTCATGGGGGTTGCACAGTGTCCTGGTTTTGGCTGGAATAGAGTTAATTTTCTTCCTAGTAGCTGGTACAGTGCTGTGTTTTGGATTTAGTATGAGAATAATGTTGATAACACACTGATGTTTCAGTTGTTGCTAAGTAGTGCTTACACTAAGTCAAGGACTTTTCAGCTTCCCATGCTCTACCGACTGAGAAGGCTGGAGATACACAAGAAGCTGGGAGGGGGCACAGCCAGGACAGCTGACCCAAACTGGCCAAAGGGATATTCCATACCATATGATGTCATGCTCAGTATATAAGCTGGGGGAAAGCTGGCCGGGAGGCCACTGCCCGGGGACTGGCTGGGCATCAGTCAGTCGGTGTTGAGCAATTGCATTGTGCATCACTTGCTTTGTATATTATTATTATTATTATTATTATTATTATTATTATTACTACTACTACTACTACTACTATTACTATTTTATTTCAATTATTAAACTGTTCTTACCTCAACCCACAAGGTTTTTTTTCACTTTTACTCTTCCAATTCTCTCCCCCATCCCGCCTGGGGGGGGGGGAGTGAGCAAGCGACTGTGTGGTGCTCAGTTGCTGGCTGGGGTTAAACCACGACACACAGCCATAGAGATACTGCACCAGGGATCTTGTCCAACATAGTCTTAGGGGATGATGCAGTGGGGCAGATCAGGTCCTTGCACTTCAGAGTTCTCCCTGCTGTCATCCTCCCAGAATATTTTCTGTGCTTGTGTTTTGTGACTGCCCAATATAAAAGAGCTGTCTGTAGCATGTTTATCTTCAAAATAAAGGATATTTTATAATTCCCCAAATTATAGTGCACCCAGTGCTTGATCCCCCCTCCCATTAATGAGGTCCGTGAGTATCTTGGCAGGGCTTACAACCAGGTTCCCTGCCTCAATTCTGCTTTCTGGCATCCAGTGATTCTGTATTGAAGAGCTGCACCAAGAGAGCTTTTAATGCTGCCTTGCTTCCCTTACTTTATTTTCTCCTGAATTCAGGTCAGAGCTACAACTCTGTCCTTAAACTCATCTTGCCCCCGCATACCTTTCATAGCCAGACTACAGACCTTGTGATTCTTTCTTGCCTATTTTTTCTTCAATTAATTTTTATTTGGAACGCAATAACAGGAGTTTGGCAGTTGGAGCTACTTCTTAAATGCCCTTGTGTCACACTAACCAACTGACATTTGTTTTGTAATCTGTCATGATTTTATTGCATGTATTTCCAAGAAGATCTTATCATCACAATCAAATTGTGCCATCAGATTTTTTCTTTTCCAGTCTCTAGAATTGGGTAAGATTGGGACATGAATGCGGAGGAAGGGGATTACATGAATGTCTTGATGAACAAGCCCTCAGGCAGTTCGGGAGGAGAAAGATTGATTGTTGCTCTTGTGAGGTTTGGTCCTAAATCTTGGTTGCCTTAGTGCTACCTTTTTCAGACCTCCCATCCAAGCCAGGAGGGCAAAAATACAAACCTTGAGTTTTGTTCTGGGCTCATTTCTGTTATGCTGTCTGGGTTATGTGCCTTTGAAGAATTTTTCTTTCTCAGTTTAACTCTTTGACATTGGTTATGTTTTCTATTGCTGTTAGTCAGGATTTTTGTGAGGTTCCTCAGTCTTTTATGTGCCCTTTAATGACTGTACATGGCATTTTTCTATCTGCGAAGCATGAAATGTTCAGGTTGATGTTGCATTTGTTATCCATGGTTTGTCTATGGAATGGAATTGAGAGAGCAAAAAGCTGAGAATTAAATAATTCTGTGACCTTCCTTGGTCATTTACTTTCTGAAATGATAAGCAATTTGGGGGCAAAAAGCACAGCACGCTCAGGTGGAAGGTCTGAGTTTAAATTGAAGACTTGTAATATTTATAGCAATAAATAAATAAATCTCGGAAAAGCTTGGCCCTCAGGAATCTATCATATCTCAGACTGTAAACCTCACAGGTTTCTCGTATCTTGCAGAAAATAAGATACTACAGTGGCTCAGGTGAGCTACAGTGGTCCAAATATCTGTGTAAGCTGTATTCCACAGTGAATGTGAGAATGCTGGAGCAAAAAAAAAAAGGTAGCTTTTCTGTAGTTTTGTGGACCCGTTTTGGCCTTAGATACTTCCTTTTGTCCATCTCTCATTTGGCTTCATCGGAAGCTGGATGAACGTGTGTTAGTAAAATTGTGCCTTCTGGTCTCTATTTGTCAAACTCAGTTACTAAATCAAACTTCTACACTCATACTTGCACGTTTCTTACATAAAGAGCCTGCTACATAAAGATGCTGATAATTCTTTCTCCTGTTTACTTCTTCAGCTTGTTGGGTTGTTAAAGCTTAGTTGTTAAACTACAAGAAAGATCAGGTCATGAGCTAGCAGCAGGGCTGTACATCAGCCCCAACGCCTCCAAGATTATGATGATGTTCTCAATGTCTCCCATGAGTAGAATCGCATTTATGGACTTGTCTGAGGTTCAAGTTGTGAGGCTACAAATGTTTCCGTTCAGATCTCCCTAGGCTTGCCTGTGGATGTCATCTTCCTCTTTGCAGGGATTCAGTCTATTTCAGTGATATATAACCTGATGGAGTCTATTGCATGGGGGAAGGGAACAGCCCCAGCCAAGCAAAAGCTCTCAATTGCCTCCTCTCTGGGGAGCTATCTAAAGACAGCTATGATCATTATTCTCCTGCTCTAATTCCTTTCTATTTTATCTCAGTTCCTTCCCTTGCTTTCCCCCAAAATACCGCAGAGAGACAATGCTACAGCTATCAATTCCTTTTTGCTCATGTTAATGACACCACTCCTTCCTCAGGTGACTCCATATTAGAGTCATTAATCAAATGTCATGGCCTACGAGCATATGGTCTCTGTTCATTGCCAGGAAGTAGTAATTGGCAGCATGGTAGCAGTAGTACGCCCTGGAGAGAAATTTTTCTTAAAAGTGAAAATGCTGCTCTCCCCTCCCGTTATAAGAATCACTGGAGTGCATATGTGCAACTGTATATAGCCTTTCCTTACAGCGGCTGTGCCATTTGTAATCTTCTATTGGCTATAATGCTACAGTAGCTTGGATTGCAATGTACCATTTTTAGTACTTATCACACAGCAGACAGCCGGGTTTTTACATTACAAAATAGCCACCACTACAGCAGTGGCTTAGATGACAGTGAGGTACTGTCCATAATGTATGATCTTGAGCAAAGTCTAGTAGCCAGAATAAAAATCAATCTGACATCTCAAAAGACTAAATGCAGCTGAATGGGCTTGTTAAAATGGGCTGTAACAAGTGAAGCATGCAGCAGAACCAGGAAAAGAGAAAATACATTTGCTCTCAGGCAGGCTTAATTACCTGGGTTACAGATTACTGCTAGATTTGAGAGGGTAACATCACAACTAAAGCTGAGCTAGTACTGCAAAATGGGGTGCTTAGGCTGTCTCTCTTTGAGAGTTACTCTCTAGGTAGCTCCATCAGCTTTATCCCAAGAGAGATAATGACCACTTTACATAGTCCCATATTCAATACTTGACCAGTGCGCTCTTTATTGTTCATTCACTGTTAGTAGTAGCTTGGGTGAACAATTTTATTTTGCATGTATATTTTGGGAACGACTGTTTGCACAAATAATGTGGTTTTGCTTATCAGAATTGATGCAAGTGTACGCTCTCTCCTTAAGGATGACTTGCTTCATTCATGTTCAGTGTTAGCCAACCATTTAAAGAGACTAAAACAATGTGTCTGGTAATTCTTATTTAAACAAAAAAGTTAAATCGTTAGGGCCAAGAAATTCTCAAACAATTCAAATAGGAGAGATTCTGTCTGAATCAGTTAAAGCAGAGAAGAATCTGAATCTCCTACACTACAGGTGAACCTCCTAAACCCCAAATTGTTAGTCAAGCACATTACATAATCAAGTAAGTTTTACCAGTCCAGAGAGAAAGGAAGATTACAATCTATTGTCCATGATGGGGGATTGCACTTAGCCTTCCCCACTGTGGGCAGGACTGAGCCTTGAAGCACCATCTCTGAGGGAGCTGCACATCTACAGGGAGGCCTGATGTTAGCGTGAGTAGATCTCATTCACTTAGAAATATGATGGCTCAGGTTTTCTTCTCATGGAGACTGAATCTCAGAACCATACAACTGTTCAGAAATCAAAATACTGCCCTCCCCTCAGGATAACCTCAAAATCAGATTTGCTCAGAGACTTCCTATTTCTTCTTGTAGCTAGCACAATTCACAAGCATTGCCACTTCCCTTGTTCAACTTGGCAGCAGTTCCTGGAAGTGGTGGAGGAGCTTAGGTGGGTTAGAGCCAACCTGTTGCTGTAGGCTCTTTGTTAACGTACACAAACCAAAGGGAAGGCTGCTAAGATGTGAATAAACTCATTTGACTACCTGCATAGAAACTGCAGTGGAAGCTCAGGGAGGAAGGGTTGGTGGGAGGATTTATTGCAGAAGCACAGTAGGAAGTAGGTTCTGAGAGAAGAGGAAAATTTGGAGGTAGCACGAGTTGAACAGCCTGAATTGAGGTGAATGGGGGGGGATAAAGGTTCCCAATAAACTTGAGAAGTCTAGAATTTGCTTAGAGGAGACAGCGTGTATGCACTTGGTGATATGCCAGGTATTTACTATTAAAAAATTGATACACTTCCTTATGTAGGGGGACACAGAATGGCTTGTCTAATTTAGAGAATGGTTTTCTGGAACCCAAACTGAATTTTTCATTATGTTGAGTTCAGCTTTGCGAAGCTCATAAGTCCTGGAAGATGTTTGTTGTGCATTGAATATCATCTAGGATACAGGGTGGGAAATGGGGACAAGGTACATTTAAATTGGAAATTAGTGTAGATTTCTGTAAGACAAAAGTCTGGAGCGTTGCACAGCTGCAGCTAAAGACAGCTGCAGTGGACTGTGGAGAGAAAAATCCATTCTCTAGAATCAAATGCCAACAGGACCTAATCGAAAGCCCATCGCAGTGAATATGAGCCTTGTTATCAATTTCAGTACGTGTTGGATCATGCTTTTAGTTCCTTGGCGTATCTCTCAAATCAGAATTTCTAATGGGTTTAAGTTGTGCTGAACTCAGAGTTTGCATTTGGTGCAGGGCGGTAACTATTTCTCAGTATTGCTTTTTTCATATGTAAATAGGTCTCATTTGTAAGATGTTAATCTCTGGAAGCTTTAGCCAGCTGTCTTCAAATGTAGGCATTTCTTCTAAACCTTTCTGCACGTGTAGCTAGAGGATACAAATCTGGAGAGTGAGAAAGGGACATCTTAAAATGTATTTTCTCACTCTTACAAGGCTGCAGAATTCTTCTTCACAGACCAACTTCATGCATAAGTACCACTTCTGTCACCATATTAATGCACTCAGTGTGGGATTTCTTTTTTTTCTTCTTTGTTTTTGTCGGTGTTTCGCATATTGTTTTGTTGCACTTGGAGGATCAAGGGAATATACAATAACAAAAATATACCATGAGAGAAAGAAGAAAAGGATGCAAAAATTCAGAGAATAACCAAAGGAGACTCTAAGTTACAGTTTTAATACATCTTGTCCATCCTTTGTTCATTGGGACCAAAAAGGCCCACTGCTGGCCTGCGCACCACCTCCTTAATTTTCTGGCTTAGGTTTCTCCCAGTCCTTCAATGGTCCTGCTCCAAACCCCACTGAAATCAGCAGTACTCCCCTACCAACTTCAGAAGTTCATGTTTTAGACCCTATAAGCCTATAGCTATCTAGGAAGGCAGGACACCTGGAGATGGAGAGAAGATTTTTCTTTCTCAAAGGGCAAGGGGGGCCTTAAGTCATTTGTAACAGGCAGGTTCAGAGCTACCTGCCCGGGCTCCCTGCTCCCTTGGAGGTGGTCCATGCAGCAAAGTCTGCATGGGGGCCTGTGACCAGCCCTCAGCTCCTAGCAGCAATGGAGGAAGCACGGATGTTTGGTCTGATGGGAGCACTTTGCTGGCTTATTAAGAACAAGTGCTGCAGATGGAAACTGCAACAGCAAGACACCTATCTTGTCTGTCTTTGGTCTGAGAGGAAGGAATGAGTAATCAGATGACTCTAACCTTCACATCTTCCTCCTTTTCACCATTAGTAAAGCAGCAATGATCTTGAGTGGGATTTTCCAGTGAGAAATATATATAAGACGCTGTGTTATACCTGATCCACAGTAAACCCAGTGGATTCGAGGCACATTGTACCATGGATACCATGCTTGAATGGCGAATCCAGGCAACACTTCATGACGCCTCGATGCTGGAGGACAAGCAACTGTTCAGGGTGTACACAGTAAGCCTGGTATATTCCTCAGGCACCTAGCTGATTGTATGTGTCCTGGACCGCTGATCTCCAAAGGTGCCTTAGAAACCTTGGGGGGTCTCCAGTGAACAGCAGCTCAGTCAGATTTACAAAGCTGGGACCTTTTGGGCTGCTGATCATAACAGAAAAATCTACATCACATGGTCTCCTCACAAAACATGAGTGAACTGGGAGAAACCTAGGTGAGCAGTCACACAGTTATGGGGGTGAGAAGAGCAGGGATGGTGGTGCTGGCTCAAAACCCCGGGTGTGGATGGTGTAGGACCGAGCAGCCAGGCAGTGGGTGAGGTGATGCCTGGGAAGCTGAGGTCCAAAGTACAGTCATTCATCTCTGTTAACTGCAGCTCCATCAGAGGAAAGGTCAAACCCAGAGTGCTTATCTCTGTGGGGGGAAAAAAGCCATAAAATGTTAGACTTGATCATCACAGCCATTTTGTTCAGGTGGTCTTGTCAATATGGCCATAATTGTAAGCTTCCTGTAAGTACTCCAGGAGCTGCAGTTTGACTAATTTGAAGTGCAGAAGTACTTAGATACTTGCCAAGGTATCTCAATGGTAGGAATTTCTTTTAAACTTAACAGGGTAAATGCTTTTGTCTCCTCTAACATGATTGCCCCAGATGATAGACTGAAGGCATATATATAGCTCACTAACAAGGAGTGTTACAAGCAAGGCAGTAAATTTGCATGTTAGGCTACATTGCCGAAAGGACTTTCTTTTGATGTATGGAAAGGTGTTGCAGAGTAGAATAAGGAAAATCGGAAAAAAAAAATTAATGTCTGTATGCAGTTTTTGCCTGGAGGTCTGAAGAGGGGTGTTCTAAAATTTGCATCGAGAGTTTTGTTGTCAGAAAAGGCAATCTTAACCAAATAGGTGCAAATTTTATTTTGCTATGTTGTAGACCATCAGGTTTTGTATTTTTCAATATTCTATACTGTATTTATATTGTAACGAATGTCAGTTGCTACTTAAAACCTTTTTATGTTTCCTACCTGAGCTGCAAAGCAGTACTTTGATGCTAAGGTCAAAGTTTCTAACTATTTAGTGATGGCTGCGGAGCAAAATAAGCTCACCTGATATTGGTATCGTGAAATAGAATAGAATGAAATGAAATGGTGACACAGACTTAATGTTCCAAAGAGAGCATTCTCCAACATTACATTTTAGAGAATTCAATTTTATGGACAATTTGGGGGGGGTGTGGTGTGGAGGGGGAAACCCAAAACCCCAACATCTTCGCTTTTGTTTTTGTTTAGAACAAAATGAAATTCTGCAACATGAGAATTTCAAGTTTTAAGGGGTATGATGCTTGTGCTAAAATCACAAACACTTAAACATTGTCATTTCCCCCGAGGTAGTATGTGGATAAGTTTTAACTACCCTCCCCTCAGCTCTCTATACTTGATAACAACTATCATGTAATAATATGCTATATAAATTTATTTAGCAATTGTTATTAACAAATGCTGTAATAATTCTAATAGTATTGCAATTATATTGCTATTAGCAGTAGTAACTGTAGTCACAATACATCTCTAATAGATCATGAATGACTTGGCTGGCATATCAGTAGGCTGGAGCTGATCAGCTGCTGGTATTTACTTGCATCATGCTCGCCAAATGCTGTTATCTCTTAGAAGGTGGAGATGCCACAGTTGTTTACACATACAGACGAAATCTCTTACTGATAAGCAGTAGATATTACTGCCAGGGGTTTGGGAACAAACCGGGCAGCCAGCAGTGTTTTGCCCTCTGCGCTCTTCCAGGGCTGACCTGGCCAGGACTGTTCTTGAGCCACGCATTAAACCAGGTATTACATGACCCAAACACAAGCCAAAACACTTACCTGTTTCTGCGTTAACTAGAAATTTCCACAGCGGCTGTGTGCAGTGTTAGCCCGCACCAGCAGATGGGGCGGTTACAGTGCGTTTTCAGTCCGCTTTGCGAGATCTCATTATTCATGGAGTGTGCTTTCCCCTGCAGAGCTCTGAAGCTTATTTTTCATTAGGAATCAGCTTTTTGTGGTTAATGGTATTATTGGCTATTGCCTGGCTTAATTCAGCAATCACTGCTGGTGTAGGAGTGTTTGAGGCACTGTTTTTCAGGGCAGTGTCCCAAGGGCTACATCCTAACAGTGTTTTGTGAAACAACACAGAGGAGCGGCACATAGCAATAGTGGTGAAAAAATACTTCATTTCTGCTTAGTGAGCCAGGTAACGTTCATAACAAGCTCCCCACCATTATTCCTGTTTACAAGCCTGAGATATATACCAGATTTAAAATTTCAGTAGTTTTTGTGTGAGATTTCAGTGAGAAGATTCTAGATAAACTGTAGTGATAACATTTTTATATGCAAAGTAGTGCAGTCCTTTATTAGTTGGCCTTGCAAAAAAAGATGGTCTCTACACACACATACACAAACACACATGCTTTTTTCCTCCCAGTTAGGTCATAAATTAAGCATCTGGTTTTTTGCATCCATAAGAAATCACATGTGTTCAATCTGTTGTTGCAACTACACATTGTATTCTAAGTACCCTGTTATTTATTGTAACAGAAGAAAGTCTGTAGAATCCAAATAGACTGGTTTTCTAAGGTTAGTTATGACTTCTTCTCTTTGGAAAAAGGTAGTTTCTCAAAGTTCAGACCTCTTGTAGGAAGGAATGTGCTTTCACTTTTACATTTATTTTATGAGAGGAGGGGAAAGTTTCTTCAGACCAGATGAAAGTCAATAGCCAGAGCACTGACCTGGGATACTGGAAATTTAAGTTCAAGTTCATTCTGCTTGATTGAGGACTTGGACCTGAAACTCCAATATCTTTTCCCTATTCAAGGCAGGGGTTCTTACGTCCTGACTAACGATCCTATGGCACATATAAAAATGTGTGAGCTAACTTCAGTGACATACTTGCTTCTGACATAAGTATTCTTGCCTGTTTACATTTGACTCAGCATTGAAAAATGTCTGCAAAATAGCATTGCGAGGTGTCAGTTTGTCAAAATGCAAGTGAGCAAGAAGGGTTCCCCTCTCCAGCATGAGCTGTTCTTTGTACAAGCTTTCTATGTTGTTCATCTTCCCTCAAATGTCCCATACCTGAAAACTTGCAAACTGGCTATTTTATTAGGAGAAAAATGCAGAAACTGTGATTCAGTTCCCTCAGTTTATTCATGTGGCAGTTTTCTATTAAAGCTTCTTGGCTGAACTCTTTCTTTCATTTAATGTTCCTGCCAAGATCTCCTAAAATATACTTGGCCTTTCAGCATAAGAGTGGGACAGGGATACAACACAGGGAAGTTTAGTCCGACTGTTAAGCTGGACCTGTAGAAAATAATAGGATCATGAAGCACTTGAAGAACAACTGCAGAAAGAGAAGAATAACCACCTCGAGGTAATTTCTGTGTTGAGTGATGTGACGGCTTCTCTCTCCTTCAATGCAGTGGGAGCTACAGCGGGTCAATACAAATGGAAAAGAAGCTCAAAGTAACTTAGATAGGATCCCATAGAAAGCACAAATAAAAATCACATCCACTTTGGAGGACAAACGAATTCTGTAACCCAGTTTAGCTTTTGAATCTGCAGACTCTGTTTCAGACATGAGGAAGTGTTTGTATACCTTCCAGGTTTTCTAAGTTTAAAAAAAAAAAAAAAAGCATTGTCTGTAATACTTGTTTCTCTTGTGTCTTTAGACCATGACAGCCACAGCAAAATTCTATTTGTATAATCCTGTATGGAATGATTAACATTTGATCAGAGAACAACAATATATGACCCCACCAAGAATATCAAAATACCTTTAAAAAAATCGTGTCATTTGTTGATGATGGTCTGCAAAGACTAGAGAATACTTTTGTCTTATGGTGTGATCAAAATTAAGACTGTGTTACAGACACAAATCTAAAACACGTAAAAAACTTTTTACTAAGGCCTCAGATGTTCATGGTCTAGGATTAATGTTCTATATGAAAACAGTACAAAAGTGTTTTGTACATTTTTGTAACAGTAGAAACATGATACAGCTTAAACCACTAAGCACCTTTGAGTGAAGCAGTGCCATATGATGGGGATAAAGAACGGGGAATCAATTTACCATACAAACTGTTTTTTCACCATTCATTTCATCTAGTAGCTCTGAAAGGCAAACAGTTGTCATAGAAACAGTAAAATCAGAAATCCATTTGTTGGGACTGGATGATGTGCTTCCTTTGAAAATGCAAATAAAGGTTCACTAGATAGACTTTTGTCAAGTGTGTATCCTGCCAGAACTTTTAGTTTGGAATAATATGTTTCTGGTTGTGTTTGTTTCACTTAAATGGCTAATCCTTTCCATGCTGGTTGGACTTTCACAGCGTGCTGTTCTAGTTCCTGTGATTTCATATTGCAACTTGTAATCTTAGACATTTCAGACCATATCTTCCATCCTACATCCCCCACATAGGAGCTTTTGAAAATTTGCCTGGAAACAAACATGTCAGGACCTCTCAGGATTCATTTTCCTCCTGTGTTCTCATCTCCTTTATTAGAGCCATTGTGCAAATCAAAGGCACAGACTGCAGTCAGGCTTTGCAAGCTTTTAAGCTTTTAGTTTAAAGGGCTAACTCTTGCATAAACTACTGTTTAAAGCATCACAGTCTTTGGCCCTGCCTAGCATGCTATGAAATAAATGGCTTAGGGATGCATGGGAAGAACACAAAAGTGTAAACTGCATCACTTACTCTACCACAAGACAAAAGCTGGTACTGAGCCTGAAATCTGGGTTTAGAAGTGAAATTTTTTCTAGCCTCTGGAAGGAGCAGAGCTAAAGGTACAGACTCACTGCAATGATAGCAATAGTGTATACACCTCAAGCTTTCTTTAAACTATCTCAGTTTTCAGTACCAGTGTCATGGTTGCAACTCAGTGCAGTCTGATTTACTTTGCCTTTTTGACAAGAGTTCTGTGCTTCCCTTGTCAGGCTGTTACTGGTACTCAGGCCAGCTAGTATAAAGCAAATCAGACCTTTACCAGATGTACTGAGGAAGGCAGTTCAGGCACCTCAGAACACCTCAAAATATATTTGAGCCAGCACATGCTGTGGTTACACATTGACTGTCAAAATAAATCACATAATTAAATATTATAGGTACTTTCTGGGAAAAGATTAACATGATAGTGGCACCCTGAAAAACTGGGAACATCAGAAAAGGTCATTTTTAAAAAGGACAGTAGACTGTGACCTATAGTTCTAGAAATAGGTCTAAACTGGGATAAAATATGTAAATGTCTGCATCTCTTTTTCTGAACTGAAGTAGAACCCAAGAGGCAGACTTCAGACACAAGCTCCCAGCACACATTATGCACACACAGCACACATCATGCCCTTCAGGTTCACTGAGATCCTGTGACCTCCAATCTTCTCACTGTCCATGGCCAATACATTGACATATGGCACAGTGCATCAGTATGGTTATAATACTACATGTTTGAAAACAAAGTGTTCATAAAATGTCCAGTTGTGTTTTCTGCAAGTTTCAAGCAATGGAGGAGAACTGAACTAAAACTTTGAATGTACATAACAGTTTTAGGACTTTCAGTTCTGTTTCCCCACTTCCGAATACAGACAAAAAGTTTCTTCTTCCTTGCTGAAAAGTCAAAATTGAGTCTGTAGTCACCTTTGAAAAATCAAAGTCCTGACTCTGGCCTGTATGCATGCTGCACGGATGAATGCTGGGATGTGAGACCTTACCTGACTGAACAAGTGGTTTTGAATTGGTGAATTTAGGGCCACTTACAAGACACTGAAGGTAATGTGTTTGACAGAGGTCTTGAAGAGAAAAGAGAGCTTCTGACTGAAAGAAGTCAATCAGGCTTTTACCACTTATTTTAAGGACTCAAAATTTCACACTAAAATGTTCCTCAAACTATGGGAGCTGCATTTTGAAAAAGAATAACATAAGCCTGTCATTTGAAAAGTAAAATATTTTACCTTCCTGCCAAGCTCTATTTCTGACAGTCTTGCAGCACTATATATATATCATATAGACAGGAAAAGATAAGTAAATTTAGTAAGTCTGCTTAAAAAGCTATAATTCCTTGATATGTAGAGTAATAATAAAACCTTGAGAGAGTTTCATATTGCTGTTTTATGCCCACTGACTTAACATAAAGGAAATGATTACCATTCCTTTAACTTCAAGTAGAGAACCTCAGCAAAAAATATTCATTCATCCAGTTTTACAAATGCAGATGTCATGAAATGTATCTGAAGTGTGTCTTGAAGCAAATATTTGCATCATTTTTTCTTTACTTTTCTTAGAGGCAATTTTAGAGACAAGTTACAGTGACATGGCTTCTTCACTTCAGAGTGGAATGTGAAAATAGGCACATAGAGAGGAACGGATGGCTTTGAAGTGGGTAAACAAAAAAATTGTGTGCTCTTTACCAGTATCCAACTGCATATCTTCTTGAGTTCAAAATGTGCCTTTTTTTCCTCTGCTGTTGGTCTGTACATGGCTGTGGTTCTTGGTATGGTCTGGCCAAGACTAGAGGCAGTACTGACACGATATTGTAAGAGCCGTCCTCCTGAGACTTCTTCCCCAAGCAGAACCACAACATTCTCAAAGACTTCTTAAGAAACTTGCTTTTGAGAGGATTTCATTCCAGCATTTTAGATGAAGAAAATTTGAATACAAGTTGGAGAACCCTCTGCATTTGAAGGTTTTCTTTTTAATATTTAAAACTATAAATCTTCTAAAGTTCACCTCTTACTGGTGTACCAATACACTTTCATGAGAACTACCCTGAGTTACACAGTGCAAATATTCCCCTGTTACTAGGGGGACAATGCAAATTGTAATGTTTCCTTTGAAAATATCTTGTTTCAGGGATACCTAAGGATTAAAAATGTATACATATGTATAAAAGCTGGAAAATAGATAGCTCAATTATCTCCTATGCTAACAACAGAGAACAGGCAGGTGTAGAGAGAGAGATAGAGGGGACAGGGAGCCAGGTGACAGTGAAACCGTATGGCTCCAGGTAAGCGTATGGCCTTTGGCATATTACTGATAAGGTCTTCTACATCTGTCTTGTGGGAGAACATAGAGACAAAATGCATGTTTCCATTCTCCATTTAATATTTTTAGTGAGTGACTGTCTGGGAGGGTTTTTTGTGTTTGGGGTTTTTTTACATTTAACAACTGCAAATATTATTTTAATTTGGAGAATGCTTAGGGGAAGGGCAGTTGACAATTTTTAATCAAGAAACCACTTGCATAACGAAGGAAACAATGGAGCAACTGAAGGGAGGCAACACCATCTGGAGAAAAAGATTGATAGCTTATTGAGAAGCCAAGGGTCGGTGAAAAAGAGATGTCTCTGGGCTACATAATTAACTTGGTATTTTATTTCTTTATGGTGTGTGGGTTGTGGGTTAGTTCAGAGACCAATGAAACTCATGCAATATTCTCTGAAGGCTGGGAGGAGAGATGCACATAGCTTAAAACAAAGCTGGGCCATTTTCTTTATTTCCATTTCCTGGAAACAAATTTCTTTATTTGAATTTCCTGGAAACAGAGTCAACTGAAATAACTCACTTGGTTTAAAGCTTTCATCATCTGCATAATTTGACATCTCTTCTGGGTTTACTGTTTCCAAACGATCCCATGATTTGGCAAATGTCACAGCTGTTCTTCATATTTGTCATAGCCTAATGACCTGAAACAGCAAGAGGGGACCAAAAAGTAATAATTAGGCTATTCCAAAACATTTAGTTCTTCAATATAAGTCAAGATTACTATTCTTTATGTCCCTACTCAAGTTGTTTTCTCATGTTGATCATCACTTTAATGGGCTGCATTATGCTTTGTGAAACATTTCCATGACATAAGAACTTTGCTTCAATAGTTATGGGGGGAGAGGGGAGTTGGTGCCATCTGATTATAATCTGATGTTTCTTTCTCCTTTTCATTAAGCTAGAACAGATATTTGCAAGAATAAAATGCTATGTGAGAGATACAGCTAATTTTAATCAAAAGTAATCTAGTCTTTCCATGAACCCAATAAGGATGTTTTTACAAAATAACGTTAATGCTTGGCTTTCTGAGTATTTTCTCTCTACTATTTTTCTGAAGTGACTTTTGTGAACTGTGTGTTAAATAACCATTTTTTTCTTTCGTATCTTGATTTCTCCATTGACTTTTTGCTTTTGAGATTTGAAATGCTACATTTGTAACACAACTGCATCTCCCATGTTGAAAGACAGATGAAAAACACATTCTGTGGCTGTAGTGCTGGTCTACAATGGAAGGTAGGTGGGTCTTAGGCATATGTTCACTGTGCTGCTTTAATATTTAATTCCATCAAAGTTGATTTAGGGAATCTCTTACGTTTAAGCACTTTCCTCAGGTTTCTAGCAGTATACAGCCTTCAAGCTACATATAAAGCTGGAAAAACAAAAGCACACTGGGTGATTGAGGGGAATAGAAGAACAATACGTTCTTATAACTACAGTGGGAACTATTTAGCCATATAAAAATGTGGGAGAATGTGCACTAGGTAACAACTGTTGTGTACATTTCTGGGTCTGTGAATATAGATTAAATTGGTTTTGGAGAGAAAAGCTTTTCACCTAAATGGGATCACCAGAGTTACAAGCCTGTATAATAGTAAAAATTAGAAACTTCAGCTGAGTTTAATGGAGAGGACCTAATTCCCAATTTCTGTGCTGGATGTGAAATTGCTGTGCTGTGTTAGCATAGAGCTGGTGTAAGATAGTGGAGAATAAGCCTCATAGATTTTACTAAAGTTCAATCCATTGCTACATGAGAAATAGATCTAACATAAGCCATCAGAAATAATATCTCTCAGAAATCCCTGAGGCTGTTCAAGGTAGCAGTTCCTTACTAGAAATCAGGCATTTATTTCCTTCCCAAGCAAATACAAACTATTAAAAGAGTTGGTACATTTAACAGTAATTCGTGCTCATGAAGGGTTTACTTCAGGTAAAGCCCAGTTTCACTGGGCACTGCGGGCATTCACATGCTTGTTAACAGCCTCTCATCTACATGAGCTGTCATCTGATCACCGGCAATCTGGTAAGTATTCCCCTGCACAAGCAAATGTGACTTTTGTGTTATTCAAACTTCAGCTAGACTTCAGCTGTAACAGCTAATACATCAAATCTGTATTTCTCCCCAGCCTGGAGACACTCTCCCATTATCACCCCCTTGTTGAAAACCGTCTGTAGCTAATAATTCCCCCACTACCCTACTCCACTCCTGCAAAAACAGTAAGGGGGGGGGGAAGTGGTGGTATCTTCTCTTTTTAAAGAGCAGGTACACTGACAGCTTTCTAGTGATAGTAATCAGGGAATTTTAGTCTGATAGAGAAAGATGGTAGGAGCTCTGGATGAGGCCAGTTGGCTAAAAGGGAAAATGGTCTTCGAGTGTGAAATAAACAGCTGATAGTGCAGCTCTAACTTCAGGCAAAGCTAAAGGAAATAAAATCCAAACACACAGGGAGGGTAAGGAGTCCATTTACCAGCATACATAGTTTGTGTTTGATAGCTCATATTTCTACCTAATTAACTTGGCTATCAAAACAGCAAAAAGAGAGAAATGCTGTGAGAGTTTATTGTCCTCTGTTTCAGCATAACTACCTCAGTTTAGCCCCAAGCAAAAAGCAAGAGTTGGATTGGGCTGCAGGGGGGAGGGAGGGTGTGTAAATGAGGACACAGAAAAAACAAATTAAGGTCTGACAAACTAAACAATACAGCACAGCTGGTGCTGGCCTTGATGGAAAGAATGAAATGGGAGGAAGGAGGTGTATCAGTCCTTTTTTTCTCCCTCTTGCTGACAGTGTGTCGGGCCCTTTCCATGCTAGAACTACCAGCCTAAGGATATCTCCATAGTTGCGTTACCTGCTTGCTCACAAGGTATCTTTGCTAAATAATTTTAAATGGTCAGTGGCTGTCCTTGAAAATTTAAGTGCGTTTGTTCTGAAAAAAGATCTTTCTGCATAGGTTTTACTTCAAGTTCTAAAAAGCAAGGTACAGATGGTACTTGTTCCTTCATATGAAAACTCCTAAATACCATAATATTTAAGAGTGACACACAGATACACATCTCTCTCTTTCCTTTCTTTTCCTCTTTACTCCTCCACACATGTTCTGGAAGTAGAATTACAAAAGGTCCTTACGAAGGCCGAACAAGACAAAGGACAAGTGGCAGGGTTTCAATGCTTGCTCCCTACCTCCTCCTTCCCTGCATACCGCCCACCCATGCACATGCTTGTTTGCTTGCCCACAAGCCTGTTACAATCTGGTTCTTGCTGAAAACTACTTTTATTTTTCACATATATCTTCAGAAGATCTTGGGAAGGCACCTTCCCTTGTAATTTGCCTGATGGATAATTTTTAGGTATGTTAGCACTGTAGATCAGGAAGGTGCTGGAAATTAGATCTTGTGTTTTATTTCTGTTATTGTGGGGCAAATCATGATAGCTCTTTAAATTTTAAACCATTTCAGCCCTTCTGCTGTAAATGGAACACTGATTTCCCATTAGAGGAAGGCCTGTAGAAAGATATAATCACACATTCAGTGATTCAAAGATGTTTTGCATGCAGGGTTGCTAGTGACTGAAATGCCAGCTCCCCTAAAACCTAAAGACGAGCCACTTCTAATGCTCAGGTTGTTTCCATATAAAATTGATTCATAAAAATGTTCATACAGGCTGGGCTCAGAGGTAGCCAACACTTCTGAAAGGTAAGTGCAAGAAAAATAGCTGGCTTAATTAGGAGAATTGCTCTGTGTTTTTCTTTTGAAAAATCTGACAATTACATCACGTTGTTATTTTTAGGCAGATAATAAAGTGGAACACTGGGTTAATGAAAGCAGCCTGCGTAAGCGGAGTGCTATGGAATATTCACGCAGCACCCAGCATATGCATGGTAGGCTATATGTCTGAGGGAAACGCATGCAATCCACCTGCTCCTTAACTATGCCTTAGATTTTTGTCTGAGAAGAAAAGCTGGCTGTATTTTCAAAACAGAAAACGTAATTGGAAACAATTTATCTCTTAATCCACTCTTTACTTCTTAAATTCCTTGAGTTTATTTTAGAGGCAAGAGAGTGCTAATGCCATCATCTGAACACAAACGGTGTTGAGCTGTAGGAAGGGAGGAATTTGACGTATGCACTGGTATTCACAGTGCTCTTCTGCAAATGGTCTACATGTTTATTCTACCGTGCAATTCCCTAAAAGCTTAAAAAAAAAAAAGCCCTGAATTTTGCAGCTCCATTGAGCACACTCTAGTAGGCTACACAAAGTTTTTAAGGTTTCTCTGTTTGAAAGTCTTGTGAGTTGCAATACCATTGGCGTTGTTGTTTTGGGCAAATAAGAGTTGAAGGAACATCTCTAGTCATACTTTTTATGATTGTCAAAGTCTCAGTTTCAGATATTAAGGACAAGATGTAGATGCTTCTAGATCCAAATGGCTGCTGCTTTCAAATTGTTGCAGGTTTTGTTAGTGCAGTCAAAAGGGAGCAGACTCAGCCCCAAAATATCAAAATATGTAGTTAATAGTAGAAGTGGCATGCTGAATTAGAGAACATAGTGTTTATTATAACTTCCCATGATCTGTACAAGAGGGCACTTGCAGAGTTGTTTATGTCTTTATCAGCTGCTATTAAACAGGGTGGTCTGGATACAGCCTCTGTTTTAGGAAGCCCCTAAATTCCTGATTGCTGGAGGCTTGGAGATCCCATGAGGGAGAGAAGCGTTCTACACCTGCCCTATTTCTTTCCCTCCTCCCTGAGTATCCTCCCTCCTGGCTGTGGTCAGGGACTTCCTTGCCTAAATCAGGATGTTATGATTTCTGGGTGACAAGAAAAAAGCCCAGTGGGGATTCTCTCAGTCTCTGAGATTACGGTGAAGCACTGACTTTAATGAGACAGTTCGTATGCTGGAAGTGAAGCATATATCGAGGGCCTTGCTGAACTTGACTGTATATGGCACAGCAAGCCGGCTGTTGGGTTAGGGAAGGATTTGCATGAGTGGGAGAAGAGAGCTTTCTGTGCAGCTCCCCCATCTCTCAAGGCCTAATATGGATGAATTAGAGACTCTAGAGAAAACAGAAAATCTTTTATATGAAATATTTTTTCTCCTAGAATGAACAGATTAAGGGTTCATTAATTCATGGTGATTGTCAGCTTAATGAAGAATATAAAGATCACAGGGAAAAATTGAGCTCTTTCCAACTTACAGGGTCTGATTAGAGCAGTCATCTGGAAAGCATAAGCTATGATGGTACTTCTCTATTTCCAAGAATAGATTAATAACTAAATTGGTTGTTCTGTTATAGGCTTTTTAAACAGCTACACTTTGTCTCCAGTTATTACACTCTAGGTATTGTCTGAGTGTATTTTCAAAGGCTGCTGCTCAGGCTAAAGATCAGCATGTATTCAGACTTTTTTCCAGTTGAACATGGCACTTATTAGCCATTGAGTAAAGGATGCATCAGAGGCAGCTGCAGCCTCTCAGTAGCATGGGGTAGGAGTATGGGAAGTAGAAGGGGTACCTAGATGGAGCCAGGGTTGCTCTTCCTGCCTCACAGGTGGTCCAGAGATCCTTATCCCTACCAAGGTCTCCTGCATCCCATAGCAGGAACCACCACCTAATATTTCCTGTTATTTCTTGTTGGCTTCTGGCAGTCTCCTGCCTCAGGCAACTGATAAATTTGCCTGTTCCTGAGAGAGAAGCATAGAGTAGATGTAGGATGATGACATTCACTTCCCCCCCACCCCCCATTTTTTCCCTGGAGACAGTTTTCTTCTAAATCTGCATTATAACATTAGAACTCCATTTATGTGTTATATCTGAGCCCAGGTGAAAGTTATTGGTGATTTCTACTTTCAGCTGTGTTGTAACTGTGTTGTAGTGATATTAACAGACAGAAGCAAACCAAAAATACACCTGCCAATTCTCTTGTTCAGTGCAGATCCAGCTATAGCCTATATGTATATTTGCCATAATTAAAAGTTTATGTAGCTAATAGTTATCCCTGATGTGCTACCTAAGTCATATAATATATACGCTAACCATGCTTGAAGTTTAGTTTTGACTAAACATGTTTTGAACAGGTAGCTTTTAAAGGTATTTCTGATTCTTTTAACTGACAGTCAGAAATAATCTTGTCTTTGCCTACTTGTTTCCCCATGCTTTTGAAATTCGTTAGAAATTCTGTATCTTTCCATCTATGACCTGATTTGGCTGCCAATGAAGTTGGCAGGAGTTTTTCCACTGGCTTGATCCAAAACCAGATCAGGCCACTGGAGAACAAATGATAAATTACATTCATAAGCTGGAAGTTACCACAGGCATTGATCAATATACACACGAATTTCTGCCTAGGCAGGGTTTGCAATTTGGCATCCTTCCCTCAGTAACATAAGGATAGTCGCCATGGTACAGTGAAAGGTGCGTATCTGAAGTGACACTGGGTTTCACTGTCCCTCTGGGGCTTTATTTGGGGCAAGTGTTGAGACCTTGTCGAGGGAATTGCTAGGGAAGGTATGTCACTTCAGAGGTGCCTGGTCATGAACAGTAGCACTTCTTACTAGAGTTTCTTTTCCTTGTATTTTGAGGCCACCGAGTACACTGAACTGCCCCATGTCCTTTTTTCCCTTTTTATTGCTAGCAGTAACAAAAGCTGAAAATTTCAGCATGCGGATATCACATTTTTTCATCAAAAATTACTAGTTCTTCAGTAAAATGGTGTGCTTAGGTTTGCAAATGCACATTTCAGAATTCTTTACCAAACCAGAACATTCCTCAGTTTAAATATGTCTTTTGAGATCTTTCAGTCTTAAGCATTCTTTAACCTATTATGACCAGCTATTAAATGTTTTCTACTTCAAAGAGTAAAAATATTGAATATATAAAGTGAGATTCTTTTTTAGACTAAAAGCATGACTATTATCTTTCTTTTCCCAGGGAACTTTTTCCCCATTATGTGCCTTGACAAACAACTAGTCTCAGTAACAAATAATTCAGCAGCAAGAGACTCTTGCCGGGGCTGTCTGTATAAAATTATGGCATACATTAGCTTATGCCCTCACTAGGCAGGAGGTTCTGGGAGATTTAGCCTTCACAAAATGACATTGCTAAATCCCTGGAAGTCTCCTTAAAAACTGTCCCCTAAATTTTTGGGTCTCTGCAGTTAGAAACTGACTGCTCCACTGGAAAAACAAGGACTAAAATAAGTTTTGCTTTTTTCCATCCGAAGTTTTGTTCTTTCAGAACCCGTTAAGGCTGTCTGAATATCATATTTCACAGAATTCGTCATCTGATTCAAGATTAATTGAGCTGGCTTTTTTAAATTATGTGTGTGTTTTTTCTTTTGCCTTGCTAAAAGAAATATTTTAAATGCCTGGCAGGTTAAAAGAGGAATAATAATAAACAGCCTCATCACTGAAAGAGAAACTATACTCTGTGCCCAAGCTACCTGTGTTAAACTGTGTGTGGGTAAGGCATATTCAACATAAATTCTTGAAAGCTTGAGGGTCATACTAATTTCAAGTGAAGTCTTTATCTTAAGGATCTTTCTTTCAGTTGTGAAGATTTCATTTAAGGAACAAAAAGGCTGAGAATAATTAGTACTGTACTTTCATACGCATTACCCCTGGGTTAGCTATTAAAAGAACCCGTTCGGCAGCAGCAGCAACGTGCCGGCGCAGGTAGCCTTAGTGGAAGCCAACCCTGGGAGCTTCCCTGTCCTGCAGGGCCTCCTGCTCCCCCTCCCTGCACTTGCGTACCTCTGGCTTTGACTTCTCACCAGTTCTGCCTCCAGTGCTCTGCAGCTTGCTGGAAGGTTTGGACTATGTGAATTTACTACATAGTAATTTTGAAGTGAGGAAAGCTGTACGTACAAAAATGCTGCTGTTTAGAGAAGACCCTGTTTTTAATAATAGTCTTATCTTAAAAGATAAAGCTTCAGCAAAGTTATGAGGTTTTTTTGCTGCAAGTAGGCTCTCAAGCTTTGTAGAACTGTGAAGTCAAAGCAGAAATTGGTGTATACATCTTCTGGCCTCAGTATACAGTTAGATTTTAATATGATACAGTTTTATTTTGGATTTGGGGGCGGGGGGGGGTGTGTGCAGTGTTTGCAGTATCACATAGAAAACTTAATGATAACCAAGACCCTATCTGTCCACATACGTACAACTACAACAGGCAAGATATACAGAAGGTGAGTAGGAAATTATTTTGTCTTTTTTTCTTTTTTTTAACTGATGGAAAACTGAAGTGAGTAAAGTAATTTAAGGTCACACAAGAAAATTGGGGAAGGTTCAAATATTAATCTGCGTGCTCTGAACACAGTAATCTTCTCAGTCAGCCAGTCTCTTCCACTTTTCTGGTTCTGTAAAAGACTGCATTTTAGCAAATATGCTGCTTCACTGTTACAGGAGAACACCAGGGGAAGAGACCAGTTTAGGCAGAGGGGTTGGCTGCCCAAGCCTATTGGTGGACTTTTTAATTTTGAGAGATAGAAGTTTGGGAAGCAACTGTAGTCATGTGGGAGCTCTGCAGTATCTGAACCCAGCCAAACTATTCATTACTGTTTGCTGTAGACAACTGGAGTTTCCACCAGTCTTGTCACTTTTACAGGGATCAGAATAATTAATGCAAAAAAGAAGACAAATCTTGTAATGAAAAATTGCTTGTTCTGATAAAGAAGAGCTGTAGGTAGTGAGGTTTCCACAGATACATTGCCTGCTCCCACTTATTTCACTTTGATTTTTTTTTTAGAGTCTAGTTATCAGTCACACTTAAATTAATTCTCAGTGTCAAATGTAAAAATGTCTGAAAGCCTTCATCATATAGACTTTGAGCAGTAGGCCAAAGAACTCATGAGGTGCTCCTTTTCAGTTTTCAAATGAGTGCATCTTTTGAAATCAGCAGCTGGAAAGAAGATTGTGGAGCACATAATCACTCGGGGAGAGCCAGTGGTAAAAAGGAGTTAGAAAACCTTAGAACTTGTTCATGTTTTGATTTTCTAGGGCATGCAGACCTTGCCAGAAGCATTCCTTCAACCCCCCAAAAAATTAATCATATGAAAGACTAAAGCAAAATGAACTGGATCAGTACCTAGTTTCAGTTTAAACTTTCTTTTGACACAGAAGTGTTGCATATTACCTTTGTTGTCCTACATCCAAAAGTTGTCATTAGTTTTATCTGTTCTGGCTACTGTGGAAGGATTTGGGGAATCCCGTGCTGTTTCTGCAAAGACACCTGGATGTAGAAAAGACACTGTTTCTTCCACAAATATTCACACATGTAAGTGTGATGTTTATTTCCTGTGCTACAGAAATCAGTAAAACCATCTTGTGCTAATGCTTGTTGAAAGGGAATATAAAGGGGACTAAGAAATTGTAAAGAAAAGCTGCTATCTAGCAGAGAAATATTTTTCAGAGTCCAAGTTTGAAATTTGCCCTGATTACAAATTTTGAGGGCAACTATTATGTCTAAGCAGATATTGAAGAGAGAATTTTCAGTTACTGTAGTTACTTAGGTGCTGAAGGAAAATTGATCCTCAATAATATGAGCTCAAAAGCACTTTGCCAAATCACTGTTAGATGTATAAGCTGCAGACTGAATGAACATAGTGAAGAAAAATTGATATAGTGTCCCATAGCAACAAAGTCTATTAGATTGCCATTTTTAAGAGGAAAGATATATTCTTTCCAAAGTCATAAAAATAGAACCTTAAAACATCATCTGTTTTCCTAGCTGGGATAAGATCCTATATATGTGCAATCTTCAGCTGTGATTCTGCATAAAACATTCAATATTTATTATTTATTTCCTCTTACATTTTATTATTATTAATGGAAGAACCCAAAAATGTAATCAGGACTCAGACCTAATATGCCTGATAGCATAGAAGTAGCATAGAATATGTCTTGCACCAGAAGACTTATAATAAAGACATTAATGTATGTAGTTATGCACATGTATCTAGTTGCCACCTTGAACCCCTTATACTATTTATGTAAAAAATAATGAAGCCAGTTACCTCTGAGATTACACAATATATCTGAACTGGTGGATCTGAAAGCAATACTGAGTTTCTGGGTTCAGGAGCTTGCCCTTGTCTCACCCTGACCCACTATCAGAGCAGGACCAAGAGCCTGCCAGCCAGCCTCTGTAAGAGCTTGGCATGCCGGCCAAAATGGAGCCCAGGTATTTTTTTGGCCAGATTCTAGATCTGAACTCATTTTTGGACAAAACACTAAACTGAGCCCTAAATGATTTCACAGAAATGTTCTGAAATGCAGTGTCCTGAGGAGTCTGGAATACCCCACCACTCAGTTTCTAGTTTTCCAGTATAGGTGTCAAAAATTTTAATTTAGAAACAATCCAGTTTTCAGTTAAAAAAAAAAAAAGAGGCAAAACAAACCCAGTAATTTCATTTAAATAATCACTAACATTTTCAGCCTGACTATAAGGTTTGTTGTGAAGAAAAAAGCATTCATCTTGAAAGTTTTTGGACAAAACGTAGAGGTGTTTTCTTTAAAGTTCTATGTAAACTCTGTCCAATTTTATCATGTAGTAATACGATTTTGGGGGGTTTGTTTGTTTTTCTCCTTCCTTAATTATTCCTTCTCTGCCTTCCCTTAATTATTCCTCCACTTTGCTCCATTTGCTTCTCTTTAAAATATAGAGAAATAGGTGCCCTCAAAGGGATAAAAACCAAGATTCTCATCCTTTCCCCACATCACTTCCTTTATAGAGGGCTGTTGCTCAGTGATGTGTGGATGGTTCTTGTCACCCTCCAGCCTTGCAACTCTCTTCTGGTTGTCGAGTGGCAAAAAGCGCAGCTCTGGGAAGTGAGCCATCACGCAGTCCACGTAGACAGAGCCTGCTGCAACCTTCAGCAAGAGAACAACTGTGCTGGTTTTGGCTGGGATAGAGTTAATTTTCCTCATAGTAGCTAGTATGGGGCTATGTTTTGGATGTGTGCTGAAAACAGTGTTGATAACACAGGGATGTTTTTGTTACTGCTGAGCAGTGCTTGCACAGAGTCAAGGCCTTTTCTGCTCCTCACACCACCCCACCAGCGAGTAGGCTGGGGTGCACAAGAAGCTGGGAGGGGACACAGCCGGGACAGCTGACCCCAGCTGACCAAAGGGATATGTCATACCATATGATGTCATGCGCAACATATAAAGCTGGGGGAAGAAGGGGGGGACGTTTGGAGTGATGGCATTCATCTTCCCAAGTAACCGTTACGCGTGATGGAGCCCTGCTGTCCTGGAGATGGCTGAACACCTGCCTGCCGATGGGAAGTAGAGAATTAATTCCCTGTTTTGCTTTGCTTGCGTGCGCGACTTTTGCTTTACCTATTAAACTGTCTTTATCTCAACCCACGAGTTTTCTCACTTTTACCCTTCCGATTGTCTCCTCCATCCCACTGAGGGGGGAGTGAGTGAGCGGCTGTGTGGTGCTTCGTTGCTGGCTGGGGTTAAACCATGACAGCAAAGCAATTTGAAGAGTAACAGCGAAAACTAATACTACTTTTCTGCAAACTCTCTGCCGTACCCTGGATCCTCAGTGGAAAGAATAAACAGCATAGAAACCAAATTACCTCTTTGCAAACATGAAAGGTTGAGCTGACCTCTGCAGGCGAACTTCTGCAACCTGTAAGACCCTGGAGGACCAGCTGGCCCTGCTTTGTTAACTGTAAAGGCAGAGCATTGTTGAAAATCATCCCTAGCTGTGATTTACAGCTGGAAAACTTACACTGAGCTATACACCAGGAGTGGGACAGGGCTGAAAATGCAGTTCTTGAAGAGAAAGGTTTGAGTCTCAGACAGTGATACCAGGTAAAGATAGCTTTATCCCCTTCTGATTAATTTCAAAATGTATTAAGAACAGAAAGTGTGAGGTTTGAAAAAAAAAATTTTTTTTTTCCTTGCTTGCTCAGTGGGTTATGCTGGTTGATTATGGAAGGAAGCCTGGTAGAGAGATTCTTTTACAGGTGCTAGGATGTTCATTGCCTGGGTTTGTCAGGGAGGCAAGACTAGCCTTTTAGTCTCTTCTGGGAACCAACATACTGACAAAACTATTTTTAAGAAGCTGAAGCTTAATAGAAAATATCAAAGGGCATGTTTGGACACTGGTGGTTTTTTTAAGAAGATATAGTTGTGACCCTTCACAAAGGCAATATAGGGATAGAAGAGGGATCACCTTACAAATAATTAATTAGGAATTCAGATCTAACTTTAGTCTGTACATGAAGCTTCCAATAAGTTTTACGAAGGTCTATGCTTAGAGAGGCTTACAGCAGGTACACAGCTCCCTAGAGTTTAAAAGGAAAAAAAAAAAAGAGGGTAAGAAATGCATGAAATTTCCATTACAGTAATGACTAATAAGTGACCTAGACTCCATTATTCAGAAAATAAATGTGCAGTACAGTTCTTTCAGACACTAATTGTCATGTTATTGTTCTAGCAAACACAAATAGGCAAAACAATACTGCAAAATGAAACTAGCCTTGATAAATGTATTGTGCGATCTGTTGCAGAGGAAAAAGTCATTTGGATGAGTGTAAATCTCCTAATCTGTCTTTAGCAATTGAGGCTGATATATATTCTCTAAGCCTTTTCTCAATAATGACAATTAAAAAAGCCTTGCCATTCTGGCAAAGTCTATCCAGATCACCTGAAGTTGTGCATCTCCACTCAGTCAAAATGGACAGAAGAGAGAAGGTACTTGATTTTGTTAAATCTTTCACCTGACGCCTTTTCTTAAGAGATAGAAATGTCCTGTTGACTCTTTCTTTTTGAGGACTCCTTCTGCCAAAAGCAGGAAGGATGCTCAAAAGTTACTAGCCTTATATCAAAGTTTTTAAAGGCTAACTGCCCATCTGCATTAAATTCCCTGAAAGACCAGTCCAGTTCTAGTTCCTCCTGTGATGCAGAAGGACTGAAGCTCTTGCAACCACCATCAGGTGCTTTGGTTTGTGCTTCCACAAATCCTACCTAAATCTTCAAGGTAAATCCTGAGGATCCCCTCTTAGTTTCAAGCTCAATCTGGAGGCCAAAACTCATACTTTTGTAAAGGAAGGTAGTTAAAGTTGTGCCACTAGGAAGGTATCTCTCTGGCAGTTAAGCTCCAATCTGCACTTCTCTTTTGCATCTCCTGCATAGCTGCATGGACTGGGTGCCTTCTGAGTGTAACCCCTGAGATGTCCTATGCCAAGCAGAGCACCAGGCAATGTTGCTGTTGTCCTTTGCCTGGGCACTTGTTTGGAGCTGGTTTTGCCCTGTCAGAGGGGATGTGCATCAGCATCTCCCATCTGGCTGCTCCAGGGGCCAGGCATGGGCACATCTGGGGCAAAGCTGCTAAACCACTCCACTTCTAGAGCATGAGTGAATCTTTACCAGGATGATATGCTCGTTTCTGAAGGTGTTTAAGTATCCTTGGGTGTTGCCTATGGAGACTGAGCGCAACTCAGTGCTGTAAATTCTGTACTTTGTTTCAGGTGGCCTGATACCTCTGAGTAAATCTAGCCAAAAAAGCCTATAACTGATTTGTCTGGAAACCTTGTTTGGCAATGGAGCAAGTATTTGTGCCCAGTGATAATAAACTGGAGAATTGTTAGGATTTGGTTAGACGAGTGTCCTGGTTTCAGCTGGGATAGAGTTGGTTTTCTTTATAGTGGCTGGTGTGGGGCTGTGTTTTGGATTTATGCTGAAAACAGTGTTGATAATACAGAGATGTTTTAGTTGTTGCTGCACTAGTCAAGGACTTCTCAGGTTCCCATGCTCTGCCAGGTGCAGAAGAAGCTGGGAGGGGACACAGCCAGGATAGTTGATCCAAACTGACCGAAGGGCTATTCCCTACCACATGACGTCGTGCTCAGTATGTAGAGCTGGGGAGGAGGAGGGAGGGGGGGGACATTCGGAGTGATGGCGTTTGTCTTCCCAAGTAACCGTTACGTGTGATAGAGCCCTGCTTTCCTGGAGATGGCTGAACACCTGCCTGCCCATGGGAAGTAGTGAATTAATTCCTTGCTTTGCTTTGCTTGCATGCACAGCTTTTGCTTTACCTATTAAACTGTCTTTATCTCAACCCTTGAGTTTTCTTACTTTTGCTCTTCCAATTCTCTCCCCCATCCCACCGGGGGGGAGTGAGCCAGCGGCTGCGTGGTGCTTAGCTGCCAGCTGGGGCTAAACCACGACAAAGAGCTAAGGTATCCAAGATTTTTTTTTTTTCCCCCGCCCCCACAAATTACATGTTTGACCCACCTTCATTGCTTCATGTGGGACCCAGGATGGATATTTTGTATTTGGCAGGCACTTGACTATCCCTATGGACACCATACCTTTTTTCCTTTCTCTTTTTCTTTCTTTTGGTGGGGGGAAGTGTATCAAACATGGAAGATTTAGGAAACGTGGGACATAAGTGTGAGGCTTGTAGAATGTTTCCTTTCAGAAGAAGCAGCAGGTGCAAGATACAGACATAGGCATTGACACTGATACATGGCTGAGGAAGAGCTAGGATTTGGAGAAATGGTGAGGGTTTATGTAGCAGTGTTCCTTCTGGAGTTGTCTGCTGTCCTGGAGACAGCAACAATCTGCAGGGAAGAATTTAGGTACAAGGGAATTATTCTGAAGGGGAAAACAAACAAACAAAAAAACCAGTCCAGTAAGTTTTAAGTTGTAAGTCTACATCAGAAACAATTAAAAAAATGGAGTATGTTGATCTGAAGCCATCAAGGAACTCAGTAAGAGCAAGGCATCAGGAACTTCACTTGATCGTTGCTGTCTACACTGTCGATGTCATTAGCAATACAAATGTTCTGGTGTATAGAGAGCTTCGTTAATTGACTCAGCTGTGGGGATGAGTGAAGCTATCTGAGAATTTATCTTCAGAATCATGTATAACAAGTTGAACTTGCCATTTTTGGGCAGATCAGCTCTGTCCTAAACACAAACTGAGAGTAGACTTGCCGCATGCACAATGTGATGTGTGGCCTTTGCTTGCTGCGTGATGATGTTATTGATCACACAGGCAGCAGCTGAGGCTCCTCCTGCGTGTGCTCAGAGGGTCTTCCTGGCACTGTAGGAGAATGCTGTGCTGATGATGGGTACCATTTCGAGCAAAGCAAATGATGTCTTCGTAGTACCAACATCAGACTACACTGAGGAGATGAGTCTTATTGGAGTTTGGTTTATCTCTGAGTCCAGCAGTACAGTCTTTGGTTTTGCACATACATGAGGAACTGTTGCCATTGACTAGAAAGCATGCTTTCTAGGAAACTGTCACTGTGAGTTATTCAGTGGGACTTTGGAGCCCCAAAGCTGGGACTTCGGAGTTTGGGGTTTGCAATAAAGGGGGAGCCCACAGGAGAGGTCTCCCTTACTAAGGAGGGATCCATTTCTGCTGTTGCCTAGGTCAATAAGAGCCTGGAGAAGCCAGAATTTGCTCACCAAGATATTACAGATTTGCCTAGTACAGCATCCTGCCGGAAACAGGCTGCAGCCCAAAATGAAGTGTATCACATCCTGATGTTGTGAAGATGTGTCTGTTGTTGTTGAAGATTATTGCTAGGCACATTGGGGTCCTTCACTTAGCACCGTGATGGCCACATCCATGGCACAGAGGAAACCCAGCTATCAGCAGTAGCATTTAAATACATGCAAAAGCCATAGGAGAGTCCCCTTGCCTGTTATACTAGTAGCAGGTTCTTGATGTTTACCACATCCCTCAGATGCAAGATAAAAAGCTGTGGGCACAAGACACAGGCTGAGTGGGCAGAGGATTGTGTATAGGCCTTGCAGAGCAGGGACTGGCCGCCCCTGGAAGCTCACAGGTGAGCATCAGGGAGAAGTCAACACTGAGGGGTGTTAGCAAAGGAAGGTTTGCCTTCCTTTGGTTTAGGTTATGGCAAAAGGAAGACTTCTGGTTGAATTAACAATTGTGTCTGCGTTTAGTATGTATTTACTTTCCTATTTTATATGTTCACCTTCTTCTTTGTTGCTCTATGTTCTGTCTTTGATTCAAGCCATTTATTGCTGCCATCATTTTTTAAATGTGTCAACCCACTGTGAGCAAGCATAATGGAAATTGGTCAATGTGTGTTAATTGTAAGTCTCTCCACATGAACCACAGGTATGGCTCACACATGTAAACAAAATGAGTGGCAGGTTTCTGGAAATAGCACTCCCACTGTAACCATCACGCAGCATGTTGCTCTTTATAGTTTTTTAAAAAAGGTGTCAAAATTGGCTCACTTGATTAAAAGAACATTCGCTAATAGCTTGTCAGCTCTGTTGTAATTTTCAAGCAAATTAAGATGTTGATTTTTTTTTTTTTAAAGCGGTAAAAATCTGGAGTATGACAACAAGTTGAAATATTAGTAAGACTGTTCGGAAGTTTTGATAGTCTGTGCTTGTGAATTTAATGTCTAGCAGCAAACAGCTCTTAAGCACAGTTCCAATGCATCTTTTACATTCAACTTTGATATGCACCAGGCAGTGCCAAAATATGTATATGAGTGCAGATGTGCTGAGCAGGGCTAGAGAGTTGTGATAAATATGTGTTTAATGTACTTGAAAATTTAAGAACATTTTGGGAGCACAATAAAACTAAAAAATTGCCCCATGCCACTTAACTGAGTACAAACAAGAAGTTACAAATGCAAGACATAGTCATTGCTTTTTCACAGAATAAAAAAAGGAAAGAAGAAATGTACGGTCTCTCTTCTTCTGTCCTTAAACTACAACCTTTTTACTACAGCCATGTTGTCACTGTGATTATGCAGCCTAGGTGCTGGCTTTCTGAGTATGGAGAACATCCCTAAAAATAACTGTGGTGGTGTTCCAATTTGAGTGTTTTAGAATTTGACCCAAACACGTATTCCTTGAAAGATATATCCAGATCACAGGAGGAAGAGAGGTGAAAACATATGTTTGGGAAATTTAATCTCTGAAAGATGGGAACAGCCTCTGCTAAATCCCATTTCTCGTGTGTATAAAAACTGCACTCTTCTTATTTTGTAATTTGCATCATACAGAAAGAGCTGAAAATTGGTATCCGTCTGTTAAAGGGGTAGGTGATTTTAAGCTGTGTGGCATTAAACTCATTCATTCTTTTTCAAGTTTTCTGCTGTGTAATTTAATTGAGACATTCATTAGTACCTTGACATTATTTGTCTTAAATTCAACCTAGACGTTGGAGGTCTAGGTAACACGTATCAGGCCATAGGTGCTTCCATAAATGAATAGCGATGTAAATGCCATACTTTTTTAACAGAGACTAATCTCCTCACTTTAGCTGCTGTTTGAAATTAACTTGTTTTGTTCTCTGTTTTTCTCTAGCCTGAACACTGTGAGCAACATGAGAGCGCAAATTAGGTACAAATACTCCATACTATGTAAAACTGGTTTCTTGACTGGGTCCTAGGCACTGTTCCTGACCTTACTAGCTTCAATGGGAACTATACAGACAAACTGAGGCTTATAAGGGCTGGAAAGATCAGAGGATATTTGTTATAAAAATTACCTGAAAGCATTTCATCAGAGATTAACTGTTTGGTTTTTTTTTTTTTTTTTAATTTAGTCATTAAATAGGCCATTAATCTCGTAATAGTTAAATCGCTCAGTTTTCCCCCTGCACACAGACCCACCAACTTGTCCTATACCATTAACAATGATGTAGATCAAAAAATTATATGAATAAAAGAACTGTGCAATTCTATTAGTTAACATTTAAATCACAAAATTACGTCAGCAGCTGTACTGTTCATATTGGGAATCGGAGTATGCTGGTGGTGACTGGGGAAACAACTCAATATTTATCTTGTAGTTATAGACTGTCTCATTAATTTTTAAGATCTGCAATGGCAGTGTTCAAGGCTCTTGTCTTTTGGTTATTAGCATGGCTGGCACATGCTTTGCAAATCGCTAAATAATAAGCCAGGTGCTTGTTGCTGCTTTAATCTTTTCTCCAGCTGAAAAAACTCTGATTTTAATGCATAATGAAGGCGGCTTAAAGCTCCATTTCTTTCTTCCTCTAGGGAGGTGCCCTTAATAGTTTTAGTGGTTTGTGTTTGATATCCTATTCGCTTCCTGGCAGTAATGGTGGTTTGAAGTGTCTTTGGAATTTTCTGAGACAAGTTTGTGATACTCACTGGTGTTTTTTGCCTGCAGGAGACTGCTTTTTAACGCCACCACTGATTCTTGAGGGATTTTGGAGGACAGTGTCAGTAGTAGTATATGTAGTCATTGAAGCAATAACCTGGTAGTTCCTGTAAAACCTAGGCAAACCATGTGAAATGCATTGTAATTTTCAAAAATCTCAGAAATTTGCTTTCAAATTTCATTCTTGATATGACTAGTTGCAAACCTAGTGGCATGTTGCTGCTCAGTGCATTGCTCCAGCTATGAAGCCGCGTGGTGTATTAGCTGTACCTGAGTGATGCATTCCTTCAATCTGTGAGCCCTTAAGCAGAAGGGAGAGGAATCTCCTAGTTTTCCTCTTTATTTCTTTGTGGCATGCAAACCACAGACTGCCTCATCTCTCATGCTTCTGTCTATACTCCCTGCTTTGGCCAGTAGTATTACCTGACCGCTATGCACAACATGGAAATAATACATGCTGTGTTTCTGAAGGATGAACTGAAAGCTTTTTCTACAGCTACTGTGTTGTGGTATAATGTACTCATGAATGGGTAGCTAAAACTTGTTGGAAAGCAATATTATGTAATTAAAAATCTCCTTTACAAATACATTTGTAAAGCAGAAGGACAAGAAAGTAAATTGATTCAACTATTTGCAACATCAAGTGTCTTAATGGTATCTGTGGGGTTACAGCATATATAGTGGGTGATTATACATGCAAATTGAGCATCTAGGCAATTGTTTCTTTCCATCCTTCCTACTGTTAATTAGTTGGCAATCTTTTACATGAGTCCCGTGCTAAACAATTACTTTGCCACTTCCCTTTTCTTTCACCATCTTGGTTATTTCAATTCCAAGTAACTACAATAATTTAGAAACTACAGTATAGCAACTAAACTGATGACAATAATACAGTTGTAGAAATGGGAATGTCCTGGAATGGGAGAAGAGAAAGTTCATATTCTTGCCCTGTTTTGACTTACCTCAGATAAACACCCTGTCCTTTATTCCTATTCTAAATTGATACATATGTAGGTAAGATGCCTCAACAACTAAGTGAACCTTATACCAAAAATCAGATAAGTCGATAGAGTTCCTCTTTGCAGAAATACCTGTCAGAAACTCTTTTGTGTAAGGATGAGAACTGTATTGCAAAATTCTCTGTTTTCAGTTTTCCGTGAAACAGTTTTCAGTGAAAACAGTCTTTAATGTTCTAATACGTTTAAAAGCTCTAATCCTTGTCTTGATTTTTAGAAGAGAATTTAAGCCTGCATTTTTGTTTTATAAGGTGTGGGGAGAACAGGACCATAGGGCTGTTGCAAGTCTGGAAAGAGTGGTAGCAAAACCTTGGTTGGTTGTGCCTGGGCAACAAGCTCCTTGAAATCATTGGAAAACACATTGGCCAAAGGATGGTGATCCTCATGCCAAGTGAGGCTCCTGTGGTTGTGGAATAACTGCTGCTATTTTGTGTAACACCACAACAGCCATGGTAAAAGCATGCACAGTGCTATGTGTGGCTGAAGTGTGTAACCTCTTGTGAGCATGCTTTATAGCTGTGTTACTCTTCCAAGGTGATCAAGAGAGAGTCCCTGGTGCGACAGCCAACCTGTGGCAATGGACACAGACATGAGACTCTTCCCTGTCCCCTGTCTCCTTTCTACCTTTTTCCGTGAGCGAGCCCAAGGGGTTTCCAATGGCCATGGTGAGGGGGATCAGAGTGAAGATAAAGCCCTACCTCTGACAGGCACACTGCCAAGCTGGCCTAGCACAGAGCAGGAGGAGGGCATGCCCATCTCTCTCTGGCTACATGCCATGGCTGGCTGCATAGTGTTTTTATGGGGAGACTTGGGAGGACTTCTCAGGTCCCTGGTTCAACTGTCTGACTTCACCCATGCCTGTATCCACAGTGGGCTGAGATGTGGGTGCACACCATCCCCTTTCTCTTGCAAGATGTTGCTTTTGTGACATGGACGGCTTGGTACATGAGCTAGGATGGAAGTATAGCAGGTTCAACACAGCCCTGGCATATGCAGAGAGCACCTGAGCAAGCATCGTGCCCCTTTATGTAGGGAAGTAGTCTCCAAAAAGCTGGCACTGTGAATGTTTTTTTCTGTCTCTGAAAGCAGAGATAGTGCTGGCACTGGGAAGAGGTGCTGTCAGACCCCCCTGCAGGAACAAACAGATGTGAAGTAACATTTTCCAAGTGATTTTGGAGTCCAAATGACACAGAATTACCTTCTGAAGTCACTTTTGAAACTGTTCCCTCATAGTTCCTCTGGTAATAGGACTCCTGCCTGCATCTTTATTTTAGAAACACTGCCTACTTGTGCCAATTTATGGGGTTGTGTCACAGCTCTGTGACTGCTTCCTCTCTTGTCTCTAGGGACCGTGATCCATGTGCAGCCAGAGGCAGTGGCTGAAACTTCAGCCTTGACCTTTATTTATTTGCAAAATCAGTCTGAAGTTTACTGTGGCCTTTGGATGTGCTCCAGCTACTTAACCATAAATATGCTGATGCAAAGCTCTCCTATGCAGGACACAGAAGCAGTCCCAGGAGAGGATTCTGTTGCGATTGCTTTGATTGCTGTTAATGTTCCCACATTTAGAGGGGCTGGGTGGGGTTTAGTGGGGTTTTTTTCTGTTTTTGCAAGTCCTCTTTCTCACTTGGCCTTCTTGTGGGTGGCTCTTTAAATTTAGACAAGGCAGAAAGCTGCTGGTTCAAAGTGACTGTTTTTTAACTGTGTGCTCGTTATTGCATCTCCTGTTCTTCCTTCTGGTGGGTATTTTTAACTTCTCTCATGTTGTCAGTAAGTGTTTCCTTTTCATTCCTGAAAGTTCAGACTATAAAGTTTGGATCCAGCAGGAGAAGCAGTCGAGTTGTGTGAGTGTCTCTTCCCATGATATTCTGACCCCCATGATAAATCACCAGTGCTGCAAGTGTTTTGAAAGTTCAGGTCCTTCCCAGTGCAGTTGTATACAATGTAGGAAATTAAAGAAAAATAAAAAGCATAGTTTCACAGGTGAACAACCTAAAATTTATATTTTGTGTTGTTTGGTAGCCATTCTGAGCCAAACCCTCTGGCAGAGGTCAGCTTTGTTCAATATCTACATTAAATTCTTTCGTTTTGTGCAGCTACAGCCTCTGCACAGCACAACAGCCATTTCCAAATGGTTTTGGTGAGACTGCCCAAAAGGTACTGTTCCCCCTTCCACCATCTGTCAGAAGTATTAGTAATAAAAATAATAAGGCGTAATTATGACACATAAATAATGATTGCTAAAGCAACAGTCATGTGATAGAGCCTTTAAAAAGTATACGAACAACCTGCTACTTAGCAGTTTTCTGAGGCTTTCTGCATAGTTACTCTGCAGCATTTTATGCAGCTTGGCTGTTAAATAAAAGTCTTTGTGTTCTGGTTGTATTTTGCCTTGGAGAGTTGATGTAGTCCCAGAGCCCAGCAGCCAGGTCCTTGCTTCTTACCTCCCTTCTCTTAAGGAGTTCTGAAAGGTGTTGCCTTTTCTGCCTGAAGTATCCGTTTGCCTGGTACAGTCTCCCATGATACTACTGCTTGCTTCTGATTGTGAAAATTCATCGTCAGGAAACAGTTAGCAGACCCTGGGCCCCAAAACAATAGAAGTTGTTTTTCCTCTCTCTTCATAAAACTATGAGGTACTGTGATCTCAGTTGCTGATAACATTTTGTCCTCTGTCTTCTGTTGAATAAGATTGTCAGCAGGTAACTCTCTGTGCTTCACTGGGTAACCATACTAAATTCATGTAAATAATCCCATACATGGCTGATAACTGCTTAAACGCATGCTGGACAAACTGAGGCCCATTAGGTATATGATGTCTAGTGAGAATGAGTAAGTAATAAATCCACTGACTTCTTAAATCATTCTATCTATTGTTAATGGTAGCTGAACACAGTGAACAGATTTGCTTGCACCCTCTGCAAAAAGGTATTGTGCCTTGTGCTTTTCTTTTTTTTTTTTTTTTTTTCCCCTCCAGGGCCAGTTTTTCCTATGGTACTGAAATGGACTCTCTTACTTGACTTGGCCTGTGTTTTTGTCATACATGACAGCGTTAACAGTTTCCTCAATATTTCTGTTCATCTGCGGACTTGTATAAAATATGTTTGGCCCTTTTCCTAGGTCTATAAATAACCTCTGTATCCTTTAGAACGTGTTCCTCAGTAACATCTAAGGAGTCAGCATTCCTTTGGCATTAAACAAAATCCTCTCTAGTCCCTAGAACTGCTTTTTAAATTGATAATGCTGCTGAGGCATTTGCTTCCCTGATCACCCTATGCTTACAGAAGGAATTAAATTCCTCACTCTGCTCCTCAGTAGAGGCTCTGGCGATCATAATTCATGTAGTCTTTGAGACCAGACATTTGTTTGTTGGTTTCTTTTAATGCAACAGAAAGTGTATTGATCACATTTATCGAATGCTCCAGAAAGTGTGCATGTAATCACTGAAACTCCCTTGGTTTGGATTTTCCTATTATATATTTGTAACTGAAAATGCAATCCCTTTGCTCTCAAGGGTGGGGGTTTTTGCTATGCCTTTGTATATCTGAGTGCTTTCATGTATCTGGTGGGGCACTTAACTGCTTTGTCCTTCGTCTAAGGATATTCCAGTTTGTTTGACTGCAGGTCTCCGGCATTCTTCAGTAATCACTTGGAGCCAAGCTGCCTGCAAGAGTTTAGGTTTGTTGGGTGCCTGACTGTCCAGTACTGTGTGGTGTAAACTGCTGCATGGCACAGTGTCCGATTACAAACAGTTTTCACCCTGGAGACTCTTAGTTGCCCATATCCTTGACTTCTTTTCTGAAGATGATCTATTTTAGCTTAATATTTCTGCTGTCAAAACACAGAGGACGAGCTTCTCTATGCCTTCGTGGAAATGAGGTCAGTCAGCGTTGTTGATAGGAAATCTATTTGTATTCCCCAGTTCAGGCAAAGTAAGACTTAAGACAAGTATCAATAGAGACATCAGAATAGATCTTGGGAGAATAAGAGCCCCTGCATAGAAATTTTTTTTCCTCAGCTTTTATTCCCTTTTTGGTGTATTATTCTATTTGGTTTCCTTAACTAAAGACATTCTTAGTTAAGTGCCTGTGTTTTAAGTGTTACTTTAGGTTTCCTCATGCTTGTATTGCCAGCACTTCATGCCCTTTCTATTATGCAGACATAGTAGCTTACTGTGGCTTTGTTAAAGTCTTGAAGATTTGAGTATGCTTGTCAGTACTTACCCTTGACATATTTAACTTTCACATGAGTTAGTAATGTCAACTCATATCCAGGAAAAATACCAAACTGAAAAATGTGTATTACGTACTACAGCAATAAGAAAAGGGTCTTGATTACAGTAAGTAGTGCAAAAGAGTGTTGTCTCTAAGGTCATAAAACACATTGATAAGCAGTAATTGCAGAATACTATGTTTTGGTAAAAATCTGGAGGATCTCTAGAGTGTTCTCTTTCCACATCCTCAATACAGTAAAATGCAATACAATACAATGATAAATTTTTGAATTCCCAGTCCAGTTTTTGGGTTGCTGAAGAAGGAAGGTAATGTGCAGATGATGATGATTATTATTATTATTATTTCATAACTACCTACCCACCACAAACCCAAGATTTAGTGTCAGGAAGCAAATCTGTCTTAAACCAGGTTAATGATTTTTTTTTTGCCTTGGTAATGGAGGGCAGGAGACAGAGGAACAACATGATTCACTTTCTGGGATCAGTGGAGATGTTGTTTAACACGTTTCCTACTACGGCAAGGCCTTGAGATGCTGACTTTGATGTCTTTGGCTTTCCGCATGTGACATTTTATTAATCGACTTTTTTTTAAACTTTGGCCTTCTGCTAGAACTGAAAGTTAATATGAGGGTGTTTTGGGGCCAATGGTATGAGGCAGCACTCTGTTGACCCTTCTGGAGTAAACGCTGCTTCTGTGGTTTCCCTGCAACAGCAGGGGAGACTGCATTCAGTGACCCATTTGTCCTTCCTAGCACAGCTCTCCAAAACAAGTAGTGGTTTATGTGTCAAATACAGGCAACCCCCCCGCCCCCCAGCTGCAAATGATTGCCCCCCAGCCCCAAACGATCTCTAAACAGAGTATCCTACAAGCTAGATTCTCTGTCATTCACTGTTTTACAAAGGAGTCTTTGGATACTTTGACCATGGATGATAATAAAAAGTTAACAAGGGAATAGGTGTGGGATGGAATTATAGGAACTCTCATAGGAAAAGGCCAGTTAGATTCCCTGCAAATGGTTCACTGCTCCATAGTGTGGAATTGCTGCCTGATTATATGTTCTCTAATAAGAATGTGTTTGTTCAGTCTCATTTGTGAGGCATCTGCTAATAAAATATTCACCCTCTCTTTTGTGCAGCCATAGCATCATGGAGTAAAATGTTTTCTCTGTTTTATGAATAAAAAAAATTTCAAACTTTTTTTTTCTCCCAAGATTTTTAAGGATGACTTATCACTGTAGTTGTTATCATTCCTGATATTTGCAATATTTACCTGAATGTATGTTTGATTTCTTTGGGGCTCTAATTTCTTTTTGTGGGTGAAAATGTTAACTGTCATAAGAAACTGGAAAAAGAAGTGGTTAAAAAACCCCAAAGAACTAAACAAACAAAAAACCAAAAACCATTGAGGCCAGTCATTGCTGTTGTGATGTGGAAAGTCATCAAGCTGTTGGAAAAACCTGAGTGACTGCTCGTTGGGAAAAGGTTCATGTCAGGGACTCCTCCAAGTTTTTTTAGTCTTGGGACATATATTCCTAGAAGTTGCACTTTTGTGAATTTTACAGAGAGATGCACCTCTAACACAGTGGTCAGCATTGCTGTCAAATCAGTGCTCACAGGAGATAAATACTCTGTATCCAGCACAGAAGACTGGAAATGTGCATATCAGAGAAACTAGTGGAAATATCTGGTCCTAGTGGTATCTCAAGACAGTAGTCAGTAAAATACGCTTCAGAGGAAGGTGTTTAAGTTTAAATTCTACTATGTAAAATAGTGAAGTAATTTTCTTGGCAGGAGAGAGTGGAGTTTGACATAATTCAGAATGGTTTGAGCTTGATATTTATAATCTTGCCTACTTTTTTTCCTCTCAAGAATGTCTTGTCTTATGAAATACTTTGGCTAAATATTAGTTATTATTAATTTTTTAATTTTATGCAGTGTTCCCTTTCTGTATTCTGACAGCAGTAAGTAATGATGTCTGGTTGACTTGTCATTTAAAGCAACAAATAGCTCTAAAAGTCTCCCCTCCCTGCCCCCTGCTTCCAGCTTAAATAGGCCTATTCATTTGATTTTTCCTTTGCTGGAAATCTTCCCATGTTTCTTTCCTTTATCTTTACATATTGTGCTGATCTCCTTTTTGAAATAGGCTTGGGAAATTATATGCAGTAATCAGGGCAGGGGCAGAGTGCTGGCTTCTTACTAGCAAGGAAGACTAGTATCAGTGCTAATACCCAGTGTTCGTTCAAATTCTATTCTTATAGGCGAACACCTTGCTTTGTTCTTGCTGCCACTTTGTGTTGACAACATGGTCTTGTTTACCTGCCCACTGTGATACTCAGGTCTTCTCCTTGAGTGGTTACAGATGACAGGTGAACCACATGTGAGCAATACAAATTTCTTTTTCCCTGTATTTCAATCTGAGTTCTTAAAACAGAAATTTGTCTTCTGTCTTACTCCGGATGCTTGCTGTTCTGTAGAAGACTCATCCATCTACAAAGTTGAGTATCTGTGTGCAGATCACAAGCTTTACCACCTTGTTATTCCTCCAGATGGTTTAAAACTTTGATACAGTCCAGCCTGTTACTCCGTACTAGTGCCCTGAAAAATCTTGTTTATATACTACTTTGCCCCATCAGTTCACTTGGCAAATAATTGGGCCAAACCTGAAACAAAAATAAAATAAATAAACTAAGCAAACATCCGGGCTAAGCTTAGTTTAATCTCTGCTTTCCAAGTTTTGAGTTAGTTTTACAAATCAAGTTTTTAATTAAAGTAGTGAAAGGAAAAAAATTTTTCAGACGTTGACATCACGAGGGTAGTGATTTATCTGCAGATAACATTTATGGGAAAGAAGAGGAGGTAATACAAAACAAGATTAAATATCAGAGAAAAACAATGTTAATCAGGCAAAAAAAAAAAATCTATGGAAAATGATGGCAAATTACAGAGATTTCATACTACACCATCCTGCTTCTCACGGGAATGCATATACTCAAAGGGTGAAAGATTTAATTTATCATTTTTCAAGAATCTGATGCTATTTCTAATGGGTTTAAGTAGAATATTACTTCCAAATGCTCCACGCCATGTACTTTGTCTAAAACTGTACTGTAAATATAGATACTTCAAAATATTCAAGAAAATAACCCATTACAAGATATTATGACACCTGGACAGTTTCAAAAACTATGAGTATGTTTTAACTAGTGTCTCTTATCGCTTTGGGTTTTCATGTTTAAGACTGATAGTCTAAAAAATTGTTTGTAATTGTCTCATTAAAATTTTTGAGCTATAATACTCTACATAGAGATTAATTTGGCATAGCACAGAAATCGGTTGTGTAAGCTTCATCATCTTGTGTGAGACAAGCATGTGGTTAGGTATGCTTCTGAATTGAAGTAAAAACTTTGGTTGTCATTTCTACAGCTGGTCTGCTATTACTCTGAATGGGGCTTGATACTGTCCTCTTGCATGAAGTGCTTTGTGCTCTCTTGAGCCACTTTTTTGCATATGCAGAGACTGCAGTGCAGTAGAACTGAAATCCGCTTTTCCTGGCAGAAGTGAGACTTCATATTCTGTGATCGCTGCAACACTTAGGTCAGAGGTGCCTCTATACAGTGAATAACACGTTGCAAAGTAACAGACAGGAAGGTAATCCCGGTTAAGACTACAGGACAGTATTTCAGGGTGAGACTTGGCCACGATGTTTTTCTGAAAGTCTTGCCTAGAAAATCTAGCAGTTCACACCACTGAGTGAACACGTGGCACTGTGCCTTTTATCTTTTTTGTTCTGGGCTTTGTTTGCAATGTCATGGTGAATCCTCTGTGCCTCAAATCTCCACCATTAAAATACAGAATAATTTCTGAGGTACATAAAAGCCATAATCATTATTTCCTATCTCATGTTTATATTAGCACACACTTGAGAGGTGCTGCAGGTGTGCATCCAGCCAGAAAGGTAGGGAAATGCCCAATGGATGTGGTAATATGCAACTCCAGTAGCCTGACCCCTACTTACTAAAGGGTAAGCAGTGATCTCAGATGGAGTGGGGAAAATACAAAGAAACCCGCAAACCTGAAAGATTTTATGCAAACTAGGCAAAATCTTAATTGCACTGGTTCCAAGTGAAATGATTCAAATTTGTGCCGATGATGTTTTGCACTTTCCTAAAACTCCAGAATTCTCATGAAATGTTTGCAATGTTGCTTGTTTTACTTAGTAAGCTAATTTCTACAAATTAATAAACTTCATAGAAAATACAACAATAAAAAGATTATACATACATTTAAATAGCCAGAGTTCTTGAGAGAGGATTAAAACTAGTACAGTTCATACATCTAGTAGTAAGTACAGTTAAGAAAACTTCATAAATGGTGTATTAGAGTGTATTATTCCATCAGCGATTTAGTGTGACAGCAAAATTACAATGAAACTCCTCTCAGATGAAGGTACTTCTTTGATGAAGGTCCAAGTCTTTGAAAAAGGAGAAGATGAACAATTTTTTTGTTCCCCTTCTCAGATCTATTGATGTGCATCACTTTAACATCAAGTGATTACTACTGAATAGATTAAGAACATGAGTTAAATGCTGATTGTCTTTAATCCAAGGAAAATATGCACTTCAGAGGTGTTTGCTTTCTTTTCTTCTTTTTAGTCTCTAGTTCAAACAACCTATCAAGGGACTACCCAGTGCCAGCCATTGAGAGATGTGCCTTTTTGTAAATCAGACCCCACAGGACACTGTGCTGGGGACTGCGCCATGTGTGGATAAAAGCCTCTGACACAGAGTGCTCAGTGCAGGCGTGCAGGATGGTTCAGTGAGAATCTGAAGGCAATGGGGTATACAGGAGCCTGATCTGGCAGATTTCACTTCCATTGCAAGAAATTAATCCCCTGTTCAACAGACCCAAAATAGAAGCTCTTTTGCCTGCCTGGTAATTAGTCTCTTGCATATTTGCATCTCATTGGCTTTTTCTCTACACTTAATGGCACAGCTGCTTTTTGCTCATGATAAATTAGAATGGGGATCAGGAAAACATATCCATTTGGTAGTAATGGTGTGTCTAATAAACTTGTTGCCTCTTGAGTTTCTCGGTCATAAATGGTAAGCTCCTATTAGTTCCAGGAATGCTTCGCTTCTTTCCTTCCTCCCTCTCTGTTCCCTATTAGTTAAAGTACAGGTTTAGTGAAACAAATTTCCACATCAGCCATCTTCTACTGAAATCTCAGCTATCATTGAAAAGTTCATACATCCCATCAGCCATTCTGAATTGGTGCCTGCACAAATCTACAAATAATACGAAGGGGAAAGAAGAGCAAAGTAGGGAGCTTATGGCTAGTGCAATTTAAGCAAGGAGCATATCTTTGCTCCATTACCCTTCACCTACAAGCTGCATGTAGCCAAATTAATATTTTCTATGTCTATTGCTTCCGTGTAAGGACTGAAAACCTTTCACATTAAGATTTGTATGCACCCTGCTTTAACCAACAGGAAAACCAGGCAGACCCCAGTACTTAAACAACCTGCTGGTTCTCTCAGCCTTCAATGGAAATAATGAGTACGGTGGGGAAGTGAATATAAACAAATTGTTAGATCATTAATTTGAATAGCTGGTGAGAATTTAGGAACTTAATTAGGAAGAAACATCAGTGATAGAGTTATGAATCATGGCAGAACTCTGACAACCAGATGTAAGTTGGAAGCTTCTTTGTTGAGGGCAGAGGGAGTCAAATAGCCAGAGACAGCTTTGTTGGTCATAAACTGAAGGAATATTAAGCCAACATAGGCTGTATGAAATTTGAATCGATAGTTGGAATTGGAACTTGTTCTGCCCTGGGTTTTGTGTGAAATCACTTCAAGAGAGCAGGGGCCACAAGAATAGTTCTGTCAGTAAAATATTGCCAAGGAATTTCATGGTTGCCTTACTTCTCTAACACAGAAACTGCTGTGCAACCACAGCAGATTCAGTCTCAACACTGGACTCACTGAAAGTTACAATATGGTTGAGTAATAAAAATAAGTTTTTCTAGGGCAGAATGTCTTGAAGTTTACATTGTTTATACTAATTTTTTCTTCAGATTATCTTTCTCTGAAAGTATTTACATTTCTGGCTTTGTCTTTAATATCAATGTTTCTCTTTTTCTGTTCCTATTTTCCAGTTTGACCTGAAACTACTTCTTGTGTAGATTGCTGATGTCAGGGCTTAGAATTTGACATCAAATTCTTTGCAGGAAAAGAAACTGAAGTACATGTTTTGATCCCTGCTTTTTCCAGTGTACAACCTTAAAATGACATTACTAGTTCTTTTACTCACAACAGTCAAGAATTATTGAAAATGTCTTGGAATTTCTGCTTTTTCTTTTGACATTCATTAGGCTAAATCAAGTGATAAATCTGTGGGTAGAACTAAGAATCCTAAGAACCTTTCACCTTCTTAGGATTTGTTATCATGAAAAAGAAAAATGTTGCATGCTGTACATGGTGAGTTTGTTACAGTACCATGAAAACCATTAAGCCACATTTACAATTTGCTGTATCTGAATGGACATAAAAACAGTTTCCTATTTGCTACATGACAGAGTGTTGAATCCTGAATTGGGCTCACAGGAACATGTAGACAGGACGACTCATCCAGCCCAAATTCTCACTGGTGTCACTGGTGGATTGAGTCTACACAGCTCATGAGCAGAAGGACTGAATAAAAAGGCCAACAATAAACACTTAAAAGCTCAGAGAAAACATAGCCGGAAGCTGTGTTGAGGGGAAAAAGAAACCTGGAGGCAGTCATCAGAGAAACTGTTGCAGAATAAGGTGAAGAACTAACTAGTTGAACATATGTACACAATTGCAATGATTATATATTTTAATTTAGGATGAGATTTTTATGTGCTATGAGAAATTTAAAGAGACTCTTCCTCTCCAAGCCTTCTAAGGACCCTGAGGACTCTTTCTGCATAGCAGGGCAAAGGAAAGGGATGGCTCTAAAAAAAAAAACCACCCTGGCTCATCTGCAGACTCCACAAAATGTAAAAAAATGCAAGATGTGTGGAAAAGCCCTAGATGAATTGTTTAAATTCTCTCTTTTTCCTAGCCAATAGCTGTTTGCCCTTATTTGAGAGGAGACAGAGATATCCACCGGGATTTAGCTGAAGGGCATCATGCAGTCCAGGAAACAGCAAAAGAGAACTGCAGTGTTGAGGATACCCTGGGCTTTCTCTAGCAGGCACTTGTAATATTTACCATTGGTGTGACAAGATGGAAAGTTAGTTGCTTGATTGCTTCTAAATTATAAAGATGAGTGTTTCACTGTCAATGAACAGTGGTTTGAAATAATAAGGTTTTCAGTGTGCAACTCTTATTTCCCTACTGAAAGGGAGGAAGTTTCTTGTGTCAGAGGAGAGAAGGAAAGAGAGCACAGCAGATCTGTTCCTCCTCGCTTGCTAATTGCTCAGAAAGGAAGAGCTTCACTCCTGCCTCCTTCATCTCAAACAGCCCTGTGTTGTGGGCTCCACCAGTGCCATGTCACAGACATTTGGATCTTTTGTAAATCCCTGACTTTAGAAAAATGTGGAAATAAAGTCTCTGGTGGACACATAAGTAGTATTTTGTTGTTTCGCGGTTGTGCCTTCATTCGTTTTCAGGTGTTTGTTTAGGGCCTGGCAAAAGAGAATTTTTTTTCTCATTGCACATTGGGAGTGATTTTCTTTTCATTGTATGATTTTCTTTGAAGAACAGGTATTGAATTGAGAATATAAAGAGAAGAGGGATGCAAAGTATGATAGGGCACAGCAGGTGAGATAAATGTTTCTTCAAATACATAAATTCATCTGCCTTGCTAGCTATTAATATAGCTATTGTAGGACTAGAACATCCTCCTACTGTAAACCCTGAACAACTTCTTATTGAAGATCCTAGTTTAATGGAAACTAGGAACTTTTGCTAAAACATTGGGGTTTTTCCCCTATAAAGCTTGTCGTCTTGTTTAAAAAAAAAAAAAAAAAAGAGGAGCAGGAGGGGCTAGGGGCTAGAAAGTGATGTTGCCCAATGAGGCTGTGGAGACTCCATCCATAGAGGTTTAAAAACCCAAATGGACAAGGCCCTGGGCAACCTGCTCTAGCAGATGCTGTTTTGAGCAGGGGGGGGTTGACTATAAACCTCCAGAGTCCTGTTCAACCTCAGCTATTCTGTGATTCTACAATGGCATTCACTACTTTGCCAGTTGTGCAGGATAAAGGGAAGATGACCTCCAGGCAGCACTGAGAAGCCTGTGTTCCAGATTAAACCAATGGAGATGATGCCAGCCTACCTTACTTGCCAGCAGACCTTATCTCTGAGAACTCATGTAATTTGTGGTAATAAAGTGGCTGGTCTAAATGCATTTGCAACTCTAAAAATAACATTTCAGTTCAAAATTAGCATATTTTCAATTAAGGCTCTCCTGTCTATTACAAAACAAGAAACATGCACATTAACTACTAATTGTTTTGTCATGGAAAAATATATAAATTAACCTGACAAATGTAGGAATAGAGCGCTCTGTAAGTACAAGAGTGGTATGTGTGAAAGCTGTGAAACAGAGCAAGAAGAAGATTGAAAATGGGTTGAATATAAGCTGGCACTGGAAGAAGGGGGGAAAATGAAGGAGGCAATATAGCCATCAAGGCACAGTACTGACTTTTTTAAGCACAGATCTTGGTGTTGGTTATCTTTCAAAATGTTAAGGTGTTCTGAAGATTTCTGAAGACAACCTGCTGAGAAATCATCTGTGTCACTGCTGCAGAGTTTGAATACCCAGAAGCTACTTGGAAAATATATGAAATTGTGCTGTGCATGCATTGATAATATGTGTAGTCAGCCTCAACTGCTGGCCAAAGATGATTTTGAATTTATTGTGAGCAGAGTCCTGTGTTCCTTTACCTTAAAATACGGATTTATATTCTGATCACTTTTCTTAAGCTATAGCAAACCACTTCGGGCTACCCTGTGCTATGTAGGTACTGCTCTGTGCTGGGGATGCTCAGTATCAGCCTGTCTAGATGAGCCCTGTGGGAGTGATGGTCTGTGCAGACCACTAGACCCCTTCAGGAGGTACCACTTCCCCGGGCCATGCCAGGTTTGGACACCCAATTCCATTCCCCCTCTCTAGGCCCACAGAAAAGTGGAGAGGATATTGGTAATTCACTAAGCCAAGCTGTCACTTGTAGCTGTGCCTTGAAATTTCTAGCTTAAATCCTATAAATGAATGCTCCCAAGACCAGACTTTGAGCTTGTAAATGGGTTCTGATTGTGGAAGGGCATGAAAAATTAACCTACTAATAAACAAATTATACGTCTTATCTGAAAAACTGGAACCAAGCAAAGAATAGCAACTATGCAAGAATTTTAGAAGTGAGGAAGAATGGAAACTTGGGGAAGAAAAAGGATAATCTGGTAATTAATTGGTATCTTTAGATTTGTACTTGGTCCTTGCTGTTACTTGAGCAGAAACACAGGCCAGGTTTTTATTTATTAATTTGTTTTGGAATTCTTTTGCGTAGTATTGTCTGGACTTTGAGATTATGCCTGTTAATAGTTATGCAACCTGTGACCGTTGTTGCCTGGATCAATCTGTTGTGGGTTGGGGGTTTTTTTGTTTTGTTTTGTTTTTTGTTGAAATGCTGCATGCCTCTAAAAAAACAAAGCTTCAGTGTTTAGAACCAAGCTTTCAAAACTGGAGATAAGATTACGGGCGTTTCTTTGACTGCTTAGGCTTACCAGCATCGAATACTTTATTTGTTGCAAATTATTTGCTCAGTTGTCATAATGAGAATAACCTTCATGATCTCTTTCAATGCAAATATGATCGAGACAGATGGTGACATCACCAAGAAACTTCTCTCTGAAAGGTTAATCTGCTTCCTAACTAGGAAACCTCATTAGCCAAGAGCTGTCATTCTAACTCCAAAGCTCGCACCTGTAGTAGGGGAAATTGCCAAGTGGCACATAGACTCGTAGACATTAATCACCTTTCAGCCAAATGCCTTCTTTCCAGTAAGTTCTTGCATTGCTGTTTCCTATCTGTTGCTAAGCATTGATATTTTAATATTTGCCCTTTGCAACGTAATTTATTGGCTATCTAATTTAACGTCAATACATTTAGACTGAAGCTTAATCTGGGTTCTGAAATTCGATCTACCTGTGCAAATAGTTATTTTTCCCCAGCTGAGCTCACACACACACACATGCTATTGAGACTAGCAAATTAAATCACGATGGTGTAGAAAGGTATGAATGACCCTTACTGTGATCTGTTTTAACTGAGCCACTTCAGTACCATTGACTAATCCATAATACATTCAGGCTGGGCAATACATTGCATTGATGCTTATGTCAAAACCCCAGATGCACATTTTGCAGGAATTTGATTTTTGTTTGTTTGCTTTCTCTAGCTCAGGCTTTAATACTCCGATCAATAAGTCTGTAACACCTTCACCTTTCTCCTTTAACGTTTACACTGTTCAAAAGATAGTACCCTCACCACCATTTCTTTTAGTATAAGAGGCATGTTTACAGGTAGTGTCAAGAAGATAGAAAAGCTAAGGACTAGTCATAGATACAAGGTGGGTGGATGGGCAGCCAGCCAGCCTAATCAAGCTGAGATCATAGGCACAAGATACTGCCCTCCTCCAGTGTTTTCTCACCATGCTACCCCTCGCAAAGAACTTCTCAAAATACACAGCATTATAGCACTGGGCTCTGAACTCCTAGTGTCCAGCTTTAACTGTGTTTGATTATCATGCTAAAATATCTATAAACATTCTTTCTAGGGGTGAAATAATCTGCACTGGAATAGGTTGATTAAGTGCTATAATACATATAATTACTTATTTATGCATTATATATGTATAATCAATTTCAGATGGCCAGCCTAAACTCTCCATGAGAAAAGTTCCCTGATCTGAATGTGACCTTCAAAGTGAATAATTGTAAAATAGTTATTGTACTTTTAATGTTGCTACTGAAAAGACTCTTGATACTGCTTTAATTAGTACTTGTTTGTTTGTTTATTTAATTGCTTACAATGGTTGTATGTTTCAAGATGAGCTTGCCCTCTAAGCAGTACTGTGCTTAGCTCTACCAACACTTTCCAGGTATGAGGTGGGGCTACAGCTTTATTGGATGATCTATTAAGATAGGAACAGCAAAGGCCAGAATTGCTTGTGAGGGAAGCAGAGGGCAAGTAAAGACTGGAAGGTTTGTTTGGGTTTTATTTTCCTTCCCTTCTTAGGAGAAAATCTGAGAGACCTGAGGAGAGAGCAAAGAGTTGAGAGGACTTGAAGAAGGTGCATAAGGTTAAAGAGAAGTAGGAAGAGCAGGGGCTCCTGCCAGCAGCTACTGTTCTTCCTAGCAGAGACTGGGAGATTCCATCTTTCACCTAAATGCTATTTTCTGTTACTAAGTGAAATCACAGAAAGAAAGACCAGAAGAAATAACCTGCTGTGCTGGTCTGGTGGGGACAATACAAAGAGCAGGCAGTCTGAAAATGTCAGATACTGCTGTTTTAAGAAATTTCAGTTTGGAAAAAGGTTGTGGGGAATGTTTTCTTTCAAACAACACATGAAGGAGGTAAACACAAACATACTTGATGGTAGTAGGAGGGCTGTTTACGAAAGTTGGTAGACAGCTGGCATGACTATAATGGGTCAATGTAGGCAAACTTCTGGATTGATCAAGAAGCAACTAAACACTTTATTAGATAAATAATTTAAATTTGGCTATTTGGTACAAAATTTTAAAAAAAGGGTGGGGGGTGGAGGTTTTTTGGGGGGGATGGGGGGGTCCTGTTTTGGCTCTTTACCACACCTGATTGAATCAAGCTCTCATATGTCTCTTGGCCTCATTTTTCTGCTTATGAAACCTCTTAGAAAACCGTGCCCTGGACTCCAGCTGCCAAGCTGCATCTAAAGCAACATGATTTATTAGCAGAACAAGTAGACCTCATTGGATTGTAGTAGAATGGTGAATACTTTACCTTCCTAAACATTGCCGTTTGTTTCAAACTTAAGGAGCATTTGTCCACGTGTGACACAATGTAATAATTGGTGCTTTTCTGTACATTTGGCGTTGGATTTTTTTAATGGTTTGCTTGGTTTTATCTACCTTGATCCTGATCCAATGCCCATGAAAGTAAACGGAAAGCTGGTATTCCTTCTGTGGCTTTTTTTCCCCCCTCTGCCACTCCTTTCAAAAGACTCATTTAAAACAAAGAATTTTCCCCTCTGGGTCATCAGGAGAGAGATATTCAGGGATAAGTGTCTCAAATAACATATTATTTTGGCTAAATGCCTTGTGCTTTATTTTAATTAGATTATAATTTTTAACATGCTTAAAATATCTCATAAAGTTTGGCCACTACTTGGAAAAGTTATGGCAAAAGTGTATCTGCTCACCCACATGAGAATTGAAGGCAGAAGTTCTCATGGGAGCAAAGTGGTTGCTGAGAGGAGTAACAGGTTCACCCTAAAAGATTTGTAAGAATAGTGGACTGATTGTTTAACTACTAACACGTGAAGAAAACGGCTCTTCCACACCTTCTCATTCCCCAGATAATAATTTCTGCCTAGAGGGTGTATAATATGTTTCACAGTGTTTTCTTAGGGCTTGGGTGCAGACATGTGATCCTCATACACTGCGCTCTCACTGGAATTTTCTTTGTAATGTATCTTACTGCTATTTATGAAAATCTGGAAGAACACACTTTGGATTGTTTCAATTTCGCTTATCATTCAGAATGGTGACTAACTAGACCCTGCTAATTTAGGGAGCTGTGTTCACATGGTCAAGTGCAGACAGCCTCATACTAGCTTTGTCCAGGTCCAAAATAATCAGGTGCAAATCAATTCTCCAGTCCTAGTTCTGAGTGCTGCTACTTGCAGGCCTTGCCCATGCTGTTAGCTCCTGCCCCCGGGGGTGCTTCGCATAGAGCAAGGCTGATGCTTGTAATGTGGTTGTGTGGAGTCAGGATGTCAAACTGGAGAGACGGATGAGGCTGATATTTTTACCTTATATCAAGTTGTAAATAACACAGACTTGTTGCAAACTAAGTTTCTGTCACTGCAGCCAACGTAAATAGTTTGGGCCATTTATAGGGAATGGGTGATGATGCACAAATATCAGCACTTCCAGCTCAACCGTTCAGTGACTGATACCACTTTGCTTTACTTCTGCGTGTAACTAGCAGTCAGAGTGAATAGAAACCTGAGTCTAAATAACTGTGAATGGATAAAGTCAAGTAGACAGACACAAATACCGCCATTTATAGAGCATCAGAGCATGAGAGCTAGGGTTACCTACAGACAGGATGTGCTAAAAGCTTTGTTAAGCTGCTAAGAACTTCAGTAGGTAGGTAACAGCAGTTCCCTCGTAACCTTAAGCACTGGGTGAAGGCAGAAATACTTTCATTAGGAATGTTATAGACCACCAGCATAGGGATGTTATCTTGTAGTCATGATGCAGTGCCATGGGGAGCATTCAAGTGTTTCTTATACTGCTAGGAAAATAAGCATTAGCAATCTTTAATGCTTCTGATTCACTGAATCTTAATACAATTGCTATAACAAGACCTTGGGTTTGCCTCATACCAACAATTTCTCAGTTTTATTGTCCATTAAAATGATTTTATAACTTGAAACCTCTGAGTCCATAACAGGAGAATTTAACTTTTCTTTTATCTACGTGTGTGTGCATGTTGTGTTCCACGTCTTCCCTGTCCTGTCCCTCAGAAAAATTTTCACAGTTATTGTTGCACGTGGTAGAAGTTCACTGTCAGTAAAAATGATGCAGAGTTAAGAAACAGTCACTGAACTGCAGTGTTAGATGTCTCATTTCTGAATAGATGTTACCAAAACGTAGCTTAAAATATTGTTGCACCTAGGAGTCTGAATGCTACTGTAGGCATACTTTTTCCCCCATCCTACAAAAACATTTGCTAAAAGATGAAACATAGTACACAGTATTGAGTAGACTTGGTGACGCTGAAAGAAAAATGAGATGGGCATAAGCAGGTAGTTAGTTTGACGTCTCTGAGTTTACAGATGATCTTTGTCAGAAACATGAACCACAATAATGTGTATGGGTTTTCTAATTTGAAGAAGTAGGGTAATTTGAGCAGTTGCCCAGACAAGAAACTATTCCATGATGCTGATCATGTATCATGACATCAAGACAGATGATTGAAGGAGTTAGGCTTGACACCAATGATCAAACTCATATATTTCCAGAGGGGAATTAATGACATATTACCCAGCAGTCTGATGTGGTGAGAGAAACAGGCAAATCTGCTCTGTGAGGCCTTGTACTAGTTCAGTAACACTTATGAATAAGATGAATAGAGTTGTCTGAAATGTGCTAGCCCCAAATCGAAGTGGGCCTCTTTTGTCGGGAGAAACCAGTAACTGTCACAGATCATTCCTACTCTAAGACCAAAATGAATTAGTATTTGAGGTGCTGTACGTACAATATCCTTAGTTTGCATACACAATTTATCATCTCTCTTGAGTTCTTCTGGGCTCTGCTAGTGAATGTTGTGCTACTGTTGCCTTGGTTTCTCACCTGATTTTCTCACAAGCTGAAGAATTTGGCTCCTTCGTGGACAGAAGAGTGCAGAATTTGTGCAAACCATGTGTTTTACAATATCCCTACCTTCTTTGTCTGCAATACTGACTTGGTAATAAACCAGTGCATTAAGTTGAGTTGTCCCTTAGCCATCATCTCGAACCTTCCATCATGTCTTCCTCTTAATATAAGCAAAGAATGTCCCAAGGCAAAGGTGGCACTTCTGAGTTCTTGCTAAATGATATTGCAGGTCACTTGCAGGGACCAAGTGAGATAAGCTTGTTATCTCTTGAACCTAAACATGGTTTCCTGCCTTCTCATTTCTTGCTGCACTGAACTCTGTCTAAAGTAATGTGCTTAAAAATGTTTGAATTGCATCCCAGTAAGCCCCTGTAAAGCCTGAAAGAATAAAATGCAGTGTGTGTGTAACTACACATACACACAATATAGTTCAGTAATAACTTGGGAGGAGTTCAGCATTAATTTTCTGCATCATGGAGTGACCTCTGCCACCTTCTACTTTTTACTTTTTGGTATGTGTGTGTGTATATATATATATATATTAGGTGCATGAATAGTTGTGGTTTTGCTTTCCTTCCTTCCTTTTATTTTTTGCTTAAGAAACGAGGTACCTTGGGTTACAGCAGCAGGTACAAGCTAGCAGTTAATTTGTATTCTGTCAGGGCGGGGAGAAATACAAACTTGCAATTCATAATTAGCTATGAGACACTTAGAAAACTATACTCAAGTTGATGGAATCATTTTTAATTTTACTCTTCACAGTGGTTCTACTTTAAATTCCTCTTTGGGCTCTGCTACAGACTGTGCTGTGGATCTCATACTAGGTTTTGCCAGGAACCAGTCGGCAGCTTGGGGCCCTTAGGATGTGATCCGATAAACCTTTGCTCTCCTCATAGTAGTAGGATTTGCAAAAGGCTGTCTTCAGGAGCTGGTTATGCAAACACATCTTTCTCTGCGTTTCAGTGGCCTGGGCATATACATACAGTTTGTTGTTAGATTTCAGCAGAGTTTCATTAAATTCTTAACAGCACAAGTACATGCTCCAATGTATTATCCAAATGTGGTCTTTCTATCAGTATGCCTGTGTTTATTACAGTTGTGGGTTGTTTAGCTGTTTTCTTTTTTGCCTTTTTTTTTCCTTTACTGATCTATGGTACAGTCCCAAGCACCCTTGTAGCTGTACACATATAAAACTTTTGTAACATTATATCCTAATCTTCTTCTAATGCTAGGGATATTGTAGTGATAAATGTTGTTAGATCCATATGGCGTATAGGCAAGGCTTATATTTTTTTGATTTCTAAAGACAAGTAAAGAGAAGTAGGTTTCTAAGTTTTTCTTCAAAATCATATTACGCTGCACCTGCTTGTATCACCTTACTACCAACCAACTACACCAACCAAGATTATCTGCTAGGCGACCTCTGGGGACTCTTGCACTGTCTACCCATGGAAAAACATGAAACGATCTTCTGCTCAGATAACTCTCTTCTAATTGCAATGTGAAAACAGAATTGTTGGGTGACTTATTTTGTTTTTCAATGAACCAGGAAGCTTAACATCCTGCTTTGCATTTTGCAGCATGCTTTCTATTGTACATGCCAGATGGGTCCAGGTGCCTGTAGGGAGCTTTGGTGAAGCTAACAAGCTTGGTGATGCGGAGATATCCAACAGATTAGGACCTCTGTTGAGACTGAAACTGTCCCAATGCACAGGCCAACTTAAACAGGAAATAATGTAATGAATTCCTGTCTTCTATGTTTATTTATCGTTGTGGGTTTTTTTCCAGAATTTTCTCTTTGTCTTTGGTACTCAAGCATTTAAGCATTTGCGTTGTATTTTTCAGAAAGCACTCTGAGTCATGTTCTGTGAACGCTGCTGTGTAAATCATGTATTTGAATTAACAGTTTAAAGCCTTCTTTCCTTAGAGCAGTTGCTAAAATTAGTGACACCAAAAAAAGACTGTCTGTAAACTATGATAATGTCTTTGAAATAAAACATTAAGTTATTCACTTGGAGTTTAAGTTTATGCACGCTATTCTGGTTTTGTTCAGGGTGGGTTCTCAAGGAGATTAGATTGCGTTAGTCCATAATTAATGAACATAGGGTGCTTTGAGACCTGTCAATGAAAAATAGCTGTAACAACTTCTCACTATTACATTTGTTCACAATCAGAAAATCCAGCATTTTACAATTAGTCTGGATGATTTCATTAACTATAATCTTGATGTGGAATGTTATGAACAAGAGCTCCAATCTGAGCGCTTTCAGAGTTCCTACTATAGAGATGATTAAGGAAAGTGTGTCTGTTTTGTAATGACATTTAAAATGCATTTTTACTTGGTTATTTTGCAGGAATCAAAATGAAACACTTCCATCTTCCAAAATTATGCAAAAATCTTCTACAATCTGCTGTTTCTCTTGTTCTTTCCTCCTTCCTGTTCCCATAACTGAATATATTAAAAGTGAAGTTAATGGCAAAAAACCTCTAAAACTCCAACCTTTCTGAAACCGGACAAAATTTGAAAGTGTTAAAAAAAAAAATTACATCCCAGTTGGTAGTAAGAGGAGAGAATGATTTGTATTTTACAATGCAATTCTAATTTTTTCTGTGCAGCAGTTCTTGGTCACGTTTCAGCTTCAGATAATTTTTTCTTTTCAGTAAGGTCTAATGTTTTCTGGCATGTTTAGTCCTGCATTGGTAGGAGGAAATTCCTATTTCTCTAGAACACAATTCAGCTTTTTCAAACACTTACTAGTTCTTCTTTGAGATCAAACATTCAGGGTGCAAGAAGAACTCTTCATTCCTCATTAAGAAAGTAATGATACTGAGGAACTAGTACATACCTTCAGCTGGCTGTTCTTCTGGCCCTTCTTTCTTTCTGAGCCCAGAACAGAATTAAAACAGCCGTTTTTTACCTTCCGAATACATCTGCAGGCTAAATCCCATCAGCCTAACTCTATTGTTGATTCACAGTAATGAGCCCAGAATGAAAAAGAGAAGGACAGCACAGTGGGCAAACACACTTCTATGATCAACTCACCTGAAAGGTAAGGTAATACTTTCCTGCTGGCAGTGCATTTCCTGCTGGCAGTGCATATACACAGCATGTGCGGTGGGGACGTGTGGCTGCTTTGCACACATTTTCCCATGCTTTGCTTTTCCTTGACTTTGAATGGGCTAATTGTCAGTGGGTATTCGGTTGAGCCTTGATGCCTAAAGGATTGCACAACTGAACAGTTGTCTATTCGAAGTACAAAAATATATTCCTACCCTTTGTTACGTGCATTAGAGCTGAGCATGCAAGATGCAGATGTGGGAATACACATCACAACATTCATCATGGCACACTGCATAACTATAGCCATCAGTAGCAAGAACTCATCCTTTGTGTACCTCAGCAGGCAAAGGACATGGCGAAGCCAACTGTTTTGCTCACAGGCTGTAGAAAGTTACAAATACATCCTCCTTAGTTGCTGTAATCTGGTGCAGAAACATCGATGATGATTTACACCAAAGGCATACCTGGTAAATTTGTGGTCTTTGCAGAGAGCATGCTTTCCTCTTTAGCTTTCATTTAACTCTTCATGGGGAATCGGAGTACTCTAAAGCTTTCTAGGCTATACAATTCATCAGTGGGCTTGACTACCATTTGGTGTGAGTTGGCATATATCAGACCGATGTGAAACTACTGTGCTAAATATCAGGTGGCCACATGGCTTATATTTATTATAGCTAGTAATGTCATTGTAATGGTACTGAACTTTCAAGGAAGAGCTCCAAAGTTTAATGTAATACCCATCTGGGCTATCTGTGTCATGAATATGGGACATGTAGTCAAGGTTTTCCCCATGCACTATGTAGAAATCCCTTTTGCTGTAAGAGGTGAGGTTTTTTGCAAATTACGTATATCTGTTAGTTGGAGCACCGAAGATGATGTCAAATTTTGAGAGAGAATCATGCAAGTGTTGTTGGATAGATGTGGAAAGGAAGGATCCTCCCAATTGTTCTTGTTGCAGAGCATAAGTAAGAAAGGGTGTTGATGAGTCTTTTCCTTCTCCCATATAGGTTAGATATCTGTAGACATACTGAAGATGGGCAGTAGAAGATGCAGTACAACACCTACTAGGAATTTTCAAAAGTAATTATCTGCATCTTTAAGTAACTAAATACTTCAAAAAAATTATAAACTTCTCCATTTCTTCAATTATTTTGATTTCTTTACTATAAGAGAGTCTTCAGTGCTGAAATAAAAAGGTCAGAGTGCCATAGCAACAGTTTCCGTTGTGTACTATAATGACCAGAACCCAAACCTGTGGAGCATTGCGCTATGTTAGCCTGTCTCTAGCCTGCCATTGAAGTCTTTCTCCTTTGCAATTCAGCAAGCCATGTTTGTCAGCTCGATAACTGTTCTCTCAGAGATTTGTGGCATGCAAGCCACTGTTTATGCCTGTTTAGGACACTGCTATCTATTGCCATACAGTCCTTAAGGATATTCCAGTAGAAGCATGCAGTCATTTTGTGCAGTTTGGTGTTGATAACTGTAGGTACTTCCCTAAGGCTAACAATCTCCATTTCTTTTCAAACCAGAGACTTCAAACATCAGCATGAATTTCTTTTGCTCTCACTTTCCTCTACCCTCTATAGTATTTACCGAATTATTGCATTGGGTAGGTGGAATCTTGCCTTTTCTCCCAGAGCATCTGTGACATCCATAGTAAAATGTTGACTTAGAAATTTTGTAATTTCACTCCTTTACTCTGACCATTCCATAGACTGGAGATAGCATGGCAAATTCTTCACAGGTGTGGGTGAGCACAAAACTGGAAACTTTAGGGAGCCTTAGGGATTTACACAAATATATACTATGACTCTGTAGTGTAGTATGTAGTTTGCATTAGGATGGCAGTCGTCCTGTAATGCTCCAGTACTCTAAAAAGTCATTAGTAAGTGCTATTCAGGCTTCTCCATCAATGTAAAGCTGCAAGACAAAGCATATTTGTTTGAAAAGAATTGCCAAATATACCCTTTTCAGTCACACTGCTGATCAGTCTCTTCTTTCCTATCAGAGTGCACTTCCCGAGAGTATGTCTGTGCAAACAGTTCCTGGAGCAAAGATCCAGCTAGCCCCACGTGCAATCTTTGACAGTGGTCAGAAGCTGATTCTTAGGGAGATATAGAAGAATAGGGGAAGTATGTCATGGTACTTCTTTCAAAGACTCTCTCAGCTTCCAAATAGCCTGGGGCTCTGCCACAAAGGGATTTTTTTAGTGAAGATGTCTTTTTAATTGCTCCAAATTGATTCAGTTTCCATGAACCTTTTCAATTAGGCCTTGAGCCTGTGCCAGCTTTTAGCACCTACAATATTGTGCAGCAAGAAGTTTCAGTTAATACATATGATCCAAGGCACTACTTTTTTGTTTGTCTTGAGCCTGCCGCCTGTTAGCTTTGGTCTCTGCTCTTGGGGACACTTGATGATTATCCATGCTTTCTCTTCATGCCCATCTTATTTAGTTAAAAGAGCTTTGTGGCAGTCTCTTCCTGCCTCCCCTCTGCCCATGTCCCTGCAGTGACCTCCTGGCTTGAGAACTTGAGCTTCAGAAAAGTAGTAAACACTTCTCACTCTGTCACAATTCTTTTTTTATCAGGCAATATGTTCATCATAAATGGTGTAGCTGTTTAAGAACGTTAATTGGGAAAGGTGATTAGGTTGCACCTAATCCATAACCACCTTAAATTTTCACATCATCCTCTCTATGTTTGTCAGCTAATGTTGTTCTGACACACTTTGAGTGATGATCACTGTACAAAACAAGTCTCTCTCCTTCAATGTTCATGTTTCAGAAACTTATTCATATGTCTCCCAAGGTTTTTTGCATAGTCTTACTCTTTTGACTGTTTTGGTAATGAATCTGGGTCCTGGTATTTGATCAGAGTGACTGATGTCTGCTGGGTTATCACTGGGAGGAGTAAAATGCACAAAATAAAAAGAGAATCCATAAGAAAAACATCAGGCTGGGGGTGGGTGGGTGGAGTGTTGATGCCCTGTCCCTTTATAGATGAGCTTTGTCTCCCAAGCAGGAACTGTAGGATAGTCCCTTCATCAAAGGGACAGCAGCATCCACAATCATTGTGTTAGGGAAGTAATAGGGCACCTTTCTGGCTGTCCCCTTTCGTTTACAGTCATGTTGTCTCCTAGAGTTTGAGTGTATAGAGAAACTCCATTGGTAATAAATTCTTTGTTCTTATCCAAATGCTCTCTTTCTAGAGAGCTCTAGTTCCTTTACAAACCAGGTATTTTCTTATTTTTAAGAGAAATAACTTGGTGGGAAAGGGGAAGGGTGGCAGGAAGGAGGAGGGGGAAGAGGGTGGGGAGAGAGAAGAAAGTCACTGTATCGTATGGCCTAACATAACTTTGTAACTGTAGGTACTGAATTTACTTTTTCCAGTTAAGTTTTCTTTCTGACATTATTCTGTTCCTTGTAACTTTCCTCAATATTATTTCACTAACATTCACCTTCCGTTTTTGTTAGGATAATTTACTTTTTCTTCCTCCCATCCCATTTTCATGTTTAATTCTGATACTCATAAACTAAAATTGCATTCTGTTTGGGTGTAGTAAGCAAACAACTCTCTAGTTGTTGTGAATTTAAGCAAGCTGTATTCAAAATACATTTCAGTAATCCTGGGATCATTCAGGTGGAAGGGACCTTACAAGGTAATCATCTAGTCCAACCTCCTGCTCAAAATGGGGTCACTATATGCCTTTTTCACTTCATTAGAGAATTTGCATTAGTTAAGCACAGGTGGATGAGTCTTTAGCCACCATACTTTGAGATCATGCATTAGCCAGTTTGTACAGGATAAAATTAAGTTGTAAATTTTGCTGGCATGGTATGAATTCGTCACTGTTGGCATCTTGGCTAGGATCATAAATTTGTGGTGACAACTCTCTCTGCAGTCAGCATGCTGATCTTGTGGGAGAGCAATTAACATATTTGCAGGGCCTGTTCATTATCTTCCTCCTAACTGCCCTCTTCTTTCTCTCTTTATCTTTATAAAAAAAGAACAGGGCATTAAATTTTCCTAGGGACCTTTGCACCTTGCACATTCCTAACTGGAAAGTGAGGTGGAAGATTCTAACACAACCATATTGTTGTCAGGCACAGGACAACTCCTAAGCAAGCTGCACACATCTCCTCATCCAAAGGGGTTACTTCTATCTGCCTAGCATTCTGAGAGAAAGTCATAAGGGAGAAGAAAAACAATTTTATATGCAACGTGACACCCACCTCAGGCCAAAGGGCTTGGTTAACTTGATCCTGAGGATGGGATGGTGCAGCATTAAATGGAGACATGTTTTACAGTTACTTAAGTCACTTTGCTGGTATCTTGGTTAGCTTAGAGCATATACACACTGTGAATCCACAGCAGTGAGTGCTAAAAGTCTGACTAGCTACAAGCATGACTGCAGCAAACTTCTTCCTTGCGCTTCAGATCACTTTCATTTATATTGCAGTGTAGCCGAAGATACAGATATCTCCAAGGACTGTGAGTATGCTGCTAGGAGCAGAGAACTGATACATTGCTAATAGGTTGTGTGTCAAGAAGAGGACCTTACTAGAATTGTGTTAAAAACTTCATAGGTTTGGAGGAGAGAAAGGGGAATAAAAAAAGCTTTGGGACTATGAAGCAGCTTCTTCGCAAACCACTTCCATATTTTTTTGACAGAGTTGCTTTGCAATGCCACTTTCTGTCTCTGAACTCCATTCAGCGTGGAGTGTGGAAGCTGTAAGGCAGAAAGACAGATTTCATATGGTTTTGCACTCTTTAATTGGCTGGATCTCCACTGTGCAATCAGCAGTATATTTCTTCCTGAGATAAAGAGTAAGATGAAAGGCAAGAGAAGCTCTTGCTCTGATATCTAAATAAAGATTTTTTAAAACGTGGAGCCCTCAGCACCAGAATACCATCTCTTCCTTCCCTCATTTGGTGTTTCCCCTTTGGAATTAATAAGGCTCTGTGCAACCCAATGTCGCTTTGAAATTGGCCCAGACTGTGCAGTGAGTTTGCATCAGATCACCTCCAAAGGTTCCTTCCAACCTAAATTATTCTATTATTCTAAAAACAAACAAAAAAAACCAAACAAAAACCCCTACCCCAAATCCCTAGTCTTAATCCTATCTAGTAGTGGAAAGTAGATGCTTTCTTATTCTTCTTTTTGCTTTATTTTACTGCAAAAAATTAATGCTTAGCCTAGAATTTTGGATACCTAGAGTTTTTCCAAGGACCGAGGGGCACAAGGTGTGAATCTAGAAAGCAGTCTAAGTCCAGAGCTTAGGGTCCCTCAAAGTCTGGCATTATATCTTGTCAAGGATGACATTCTAGGGAAAGCAGGTTGTTGTTTGAAATGTATGATAGCTGTTGATTCTAGCTTCTCATGCAATTCCCATATTGTGCAAAGGGTCAGGCAAGCAAAGAGGCAACTTGGATTGCAAGTCTGTTATGTCTTCTTCTCTCTGACCCTTTTTGTGAGCTGATATGAGTGTCAGAGGAAGAAGTAAATCTGTACCTCTATCTTTGAGTGTGTGGGACCTGAATTACGAGCAGACTTTTGAGCACATTTATCTAGAATGTACTGTTAGTTGTTCTGACAGAGAGTAGTTGGGAGGATGTTCCAGTGGATATAATTATATGGGCAATGGGCCATATGGGCCATTATATTCCATGGGCCATGATGAAGACAAAGGAAATATGGGGAAAATATTGAGGAAAGCTTATTATTTATTCAGTACATTATAGCATCCTAGAGAACTTAAAGCTTACGTTGGTACTTGAAGAAACAACAGAGCAGAGAGGTGGGGACTGAAGCAGAATGACAGCAAATCACTGAGATAATATTACGCAAGTTAGAAAGGCGGGTGCAAAGTACATGTAATAAAATAAAACTGTCTTGGTTGACTCACTCTTTTATTGGCTACTAGAAAGAAGTGGGACTTTACGGGTGTTCAAAATCATGCTGAGAAGTATTTGAATCCAGTCCTCCAAACACCTCCAGGGTATCAGCTGGCTAACACTTCCCAGATTACCTCAGCCTGCCTCTACATTGGCATCAGATCTGAAATGAGTAATGCTAATTTGGAATCAACAGCAACAACAAAGGAACAGTGTTAAAAATTAAGATGATTTTCAGCCAGATTGTAGTTTGAAGCATCTGAAAAGGAAAGTGTTCATCAAGCTTTCCAATGGCTGCCTTTACTACTAACTTGACCACTTTGTCTTCTGCCTTGCTTCTCAACAGGAAAAGTGGTCACTATGTACCTTAAGGAGTACATCTTGCGGCATTCCTAGAAAGTGTGGTTTGTCTTCCTTTCTTTTATTTCCTGCAGGACTTAAGGAGAAAAAGGTTCTGGCATCAATATTTTCCATAAACAGAATTTTTCTTTTCCTAGATCCTGGTTTCAAAACCTCTACAGCACGTTCTCTTGCATCTAATACTTGCAGGAAGGAATCATGTATTGAAGGATGTAACTTCAAAAAGCATATTGGCTCATCGAGAGCAAGGTATTTCCAGCCATGTGCTGCACTGTATAAGCAGCGCAGTGTACTTGTGGTGCCTACTATTTTTGCTTTGAGATCAGTTTTATTTGTAGGTGTCTAAGTAGAAAATACTTTCAAAATTACACATCTGGGGTAAGCAGCAGGAGAGAAGAGAGGAATGGGGAGAAGCAGAATTTAAGTGTGTGTCTGATCCCATACATTACTTGCCTACAATTCTCCATTGCTAGGACCTAGTGCTCTCATTTTAGAGGGCAAACATGAGAATGCCATCGTGCAAGAACAGTGGTACTTAATATCCACTTTGTACAAATGTGACTGACTATGTGAGATGAAGACAAATATAGCCTGAGCCTCTGCATGTGCAGGGTTTTTTCTTCCTACCCTACCAAAGAAAATCTGACCTGGGGAGTGAATAGAGCAGTGCTTTGTGTTTCTAATTCCTTACTTTCTTTTCCTGCAACATATACTTTTTCTTCTGAAAGTTTATCTGAACTTCTCTTCTGCTTGTGATCCTCGTACTGACAGATGATGACAGAACCATGTAAAATATTGCCAAAAATTTTTAATACATGGTACATCATCTATCATCTAGCGTTTATATGTTCTAAAGTCATTGCCGTTCTTTATTTAAATGTAATGTGAAATCATAGCTTTTTGAGAGCTATGAAATACTACCCACACCTTTTTCAATACTAAGGATGTAGTATGAGTCACTGTTTCATTTAATTCAGCCAGTGACAGCTGTGTTCATGCAGCCTTAAAGCAGGCAGAGTAATCTTACACAGTCCTCGAACAAAGCGCATTGTGGGAAGCGTCATAGAAAGCCTCTGTAGAGTGACTGGGCAGCCGTCTTGGAGGGCTTTGTTTGGGAAGTGGAAGAACAGCATCAGTTAAAGGAGAGGGCTTGTTCAGCTTTGTTACTGCAGCCGGTTGATTTGGTTGAGTAACCAGAGACTAGAGTCTGAAAAGCAATTACAAAAATGAACTTGTAGGGTGGTGCTCTGTGAAAACCCACTTTGCCTTGAAATTGTTTTTGTTGCACAACCCTTTTACAGAACCACCTGTCTTTCCTTTTAGTCATTGCTACTGGGCGAGTCTGGTGCTGTGGAGGTAGTTACATTACAAAGACATCTGGGAGGTAAGGGAAAGCACGGACTACTTTCTGTTTCTTTGCATTTAGGGGAGTCAGTGTTGCTCATAAGCAGGTAGCACTTGGGCATGACAGTTGTTCAGGTTCACATTCTCCTCCTGCAGCAAATAAGATGCTTAAAATATTAACTTCAGCCTCACAGAAATGCAGTTGTCGTGTCTGAGGCATTTGGGCACAAGACTGATGATGACTGAGGAGGAAGAGGCCAAGTGTATGTCTATACCTGGGACCCTGCAGGTACATCCCAAATACGTAGCAGGGGGGAAGTGTGAGGGCACAAGTGTACATGTAACCTCAGCAGACAAAAGGGTGATGGTTTTACTGCTTTCTATTAAGGAAATAGGAAATTATAATGGGATGTTCAGAGGGACACACAAGACTAAGGTTTCTCAGGCTCTGACTTTGCCTGGTTCTTTTCCTCCCACCTGAGACGTCTTCACTGGCTTGGTAGAGTGACTGTGGCATTCACACAGCCATTGCTAACCAAAATCTCTAGACCACTGGAGAAATTACACATTGACTTAGACTGGCCACTAGTGTGGCCATGGGCACAGAAGGTCTCACCTCACTGCTAAAGAAAATACTGAGTTCTCAGGTAGCATCCCAAACAGGGCACTAGTGGCTCAAGATAGGTGAGAAATCTTTTGATAATGGCTAAAATCCCCTGCAGTGTGTATGTGTTATTTATAACCGAGATTTTTTTAAACCCTACAAATTGACATATTTGGCTGCCTTGAAGATGATTCTGCTAAAAACACAGATTGTGTGATACAAAGATTTGCCTCATCGAATTTATGAATATCAAGTGTAGGAAAATCTGCTTTGCTCAGAATTTGTAATAATTCAGCATATGTTATTTTGTCACAGACTTTCATTTGAAAAGAGGAAATTGCTCTTAAACTGTTAGCATGGAGGGCCCATATATATGGATATGTGTTTGAGAAATAATTTCTATTCTTGTATGAGTTTTTTGGCTACCTCTGGGCTTATCTCTTTGGGTTGCCTGTTTCTATTACAGAGAATTCAGACAGGATATAATTCTATTATAGCTGAACTGTATTATACCTTTTTGTGGACTTTTCCTTGGTGAATGAAATGGCTGAAGTTAAGCTTGTTTCATTTTATTCCCTTTTTAAGGGAAGCTGAATGCTGGCTGCTCTTACACTGAATAAGTGTTCACCTATGGGTTTTAAGACTGTGTGGCCAATCAACATTAAAAAATATTCCAGGTGAACTTCCCTGACTATCCTAACATATATTAACTCTAATGTCTAAGATTTTTTTCCCATCTGGGAAGTTGTGGCATTTGTTTGCACCATTTTTGCTGGCTGAATCCATAGCTGCTAGTTATGTACCTCATAGTTCTGCTGTCTGAGCTGTCCATGAAATTGCTTTGTAGTCTCTTTAAAGTCTAAGTCAAGTTATCACAGACCTATGAATTACATTGTTTATTCTAATTAGGCTGTCTGACTGAGGAGGGTATATGTGCAAAGGCCTATGGTACAAATGTTTCAAAGTAAGCATGTTCACAGTTGAATTGTATTGATGGTATGGGATACACAGCATTGTATGTATAGACTGGCAGACTCTCACAAAAGCTGCATACAGACCAGGCCTGGATTCACTGTCTTCTGTTCTTTTCAGCAGTTTCTGCAGAGCTTTTATATAAATCTTTCCTCCTCTTTTCTCACCCCCAAATAATTCTGAATTTTTCCACTCTACAAGTATTTCTTTCCACCTCCACTTTCCTCCCCTCCCCAAATCCCAGTGCTGTGGATGGAGCTTAAATTATCTTTGCTATTTTTATTTGATAACTTGAGTCTGCAGTACATAGCACCTTATTTGACAAAACATCGCATTTGTGCACAAGCATCCAGAGTGATACCAGCAGAGATCTGAAAATAGTGTGTGCTTGCTAACGTTTTTATTAATTGTTAAAATCTCTTCCCATTACTCTCTCCCACCACCCATGGTCTTTATTAAGAAACAGTCCTCTGAAGTCTGAAACTTGGAAGTAATCCCTTAATAATTTTACTGATGGCTTCTTGTGCCAGTTTTAAATGGAGGACAAAGAAAAAATAGAAAAGAGCACGCTATTGCAGGTCAAGGTAGCAGCCTCTCTAACTTTAGACCTCAGTCACTTACTTACTTTATTTTCCTCTCCCTAGTTAGATGTAGAAGGCTCTGAGTTCTGGCTCATGTGCAGTTTGATGGTTCCCTTTTATCGTGCAGCTTTGCAAGTCAGAAGGTCTTGTATCCGCTTTAACTTTGGTACTGCTGGATTAAACCAGCAGCCCAGGAAGAGGTTTCATGGATGCCATTGCTGTTCTGTCCCTGGCTTAGGGGAGAGGAGTAAGAGAGGGGAGTTTTGGAAAGTTGTTCCAAATCTCAAATCTTAAGGCCAGCCCTGGCTCCTGGAGGAGTCAGAGCTGCTTCTAGTCTGTATTAATTCATGCTATAGAGACATAGTCCCAATTGATCTTGGTGCTGCCATGGATGTGAGGAATTCCTCTGCACCCTTAAGCCTGATACAGGTCCCAGTGGGAAGAGCAGAAGGAGGCTCTGACATGGCTTCCCTGTACTTCTAGAGTTTTCCACTCCAGCTGTTTCTATAATGCTTGCAGACTTCTTCCAAAACTGTGTCCTACCTCAGCTCCATGCTTCGAATCCAGGATGAAAACTGGAAAATATTTTGCAGTTTGATTGAAGGATAAGAAATTGAGAACTAGGGGTCCAAATGGCCCTCTTTTATTTAGGGGCTTGTTTGCAGAAGCTGAGCCATTTGCAATGGCTTTAATGGTAACACTCTTTTCAATTTCCAGACTACTCTGTAGCCAGTCGATCAATTCATGGGGAAAGAAATGAAAGTAAAAACACAAGCCTAAATTTTTTTCAAGTGTCCAAATGAGAAAGCCACAGCATCCAAAGTCTTGTGCTAGGCATTCCAGCAATCCATTTCCTGATTCAGAGTGACAAAACTCAGCCCTAATAAAGTACTGCCATGCAATTAGAGTCATCTCATGAAGATTAAGCTGTTCTGCCCTCTGAGCAACACTGCGTTTATCTCATTAAGGATTCTTGCCACTTTACAATTAATAAAAGGCAAAAGCTTCACCTCTGTTGCAGATGGAAAATAACTTGAGAGGAACATACGCAGTCATGTTGCCAGACAAAGGCTCACCTGCATTCAGAGGTATGTTGGTAGCACTGAGCTGCCAGCCCCTGCACTGGATGCAAGGAATTATGTGACTGTGGCTTCCACCAGAGAATTTTAAATGTTTTGGCAGGACTGAAATGATAGCAACTTAGCAACTATAATCAAAAGAGGTTGCTTTTCCCTATCAAGATTTTTAATTCAGAAATATGTTTTGTGACCATTTTATCTAGAGTACTCCCTGTCTCCTTTTCACAACATTTTTACTTCCCCTGTGATGAAAGGCATTGAAAAAAAACCGTGCAATATGCTAGCTAAAACGCTCTGATAGCGTTAAGTGGTGAGCATGGACTTTGATAGTACATGCCTCCACTGAGCAAACTGCTAATACTCATCCATTTCTTCCTTTGCCATTGTAACCCAAAACAAGTCTGCACTGATGGTGATTTCACCACAGGTTTACACTGCACTTGGGTACTACTTTGCAGCAAAGGATCTCTGCTACTGACTCTACAGATACTTGGAGCATGTACTAAATCTTGTCTTCAGCTTGTTTGTTTATGAAAGGAAGTAAATCAAACCAAATATAGTTCAGAGTGGTGAAGAACTCTCATTTTTTTATTTGGTAACACCTATTGCAAAGCATGAGCTTGTTCATGCTAGATGCAGGAAGATGCTGCCTCTGCTTACAACATCCTGTGGTGCAATATGTGACGTGCAGTAACCATGCATGGGAAGTAAGGAGAAAAATAAGGTCTAGAATTGAAAATCTATGTAGTTTACATTAGACTGCTCTGATCTAGAACTGGTTAATGGCAATGGACATCTTCCAGTGATTCGTATGAGATCTAGATGAGAATTCAACTGTCCACCATGAGGCTTTTGAATCACTTAAATGAAAAAGGTAGCCTTAAAATTAATGTTAGTGTATCTGTGTCTCATAGTATTGGATTTTTATGAACTTCTTATCCTATTGTTTGAATACTCTTAAAAATTTGGTAAAGAGTACTAAGATTCTTGTTAATGGTGATCATTTGATTCTTTGAACCTACACGTTGAACAATGGTCAGTCAAGTGTTTGAATATTTGTCCATCTTTCTTTACTGGGAGAAAGGATTAAGAGCATATAGATGGATAAAATTTGTTCATTTTGATATGATTTCAAGAACGTATATATAATTTCCTCCTTGTTCCATTTGATCCAGCAAGCTGGGGCTGTTTGTTGCTAAAACATGAATTAGACCATAGAGACAATTTCTTGAAGTTTTCAAAATGCAAATGGATATTGCAAACAGGGCAATGCTGTCCTTAAACATCCTGGTAGACGTGCAACCTCTTTCTGGAGATGAGATGTGAAATGTTGCATGAAACCTTGTGTGTATGTGAGCTGGAGGGGAACTAGCATTCAATTTCTATAAGGAAATCGGAGGTGTTTTAACAGGCTTTTGTTACAATGATTGCAACAATAAAACAAACAAAAAAATCCCACTAAATTGGTGGTTTGCTGTGGTTCTTAATCCTGATCTATTTCTTTTCATAAATCCAAGGAATTTTGCAGAAAGAGGCTGGAATATCCCCTGCAGAAGACATTAATTAGGATAATGAATGACACGACAAATACTTGACATACAAAATGCTTATGTTTACTACCACTCATTCACTGTCTGCCAATTCAAATCACATCCTGTCTTTAGATCATTTCATTTCCTGCTGGTACTCAATGTATACAAACAATTAGCACTTTGTAATGCCTTTTAGGCCTTTTGGTTACATACTGAGTTAATTGGTAGTTTGTTTCGATGGCCACCATGATGCTATCTTTAGATGAAGAAACATGCTTATTTTTAAGTCAGAAGTGGGACCCTTCAAGAAAACTTGTCCAATATTTTTTTACTGTATGTATAGTTAGAACATGCTGCAGCCTTTGATTTTGAAGATGTAGCAATGCTTATTCTCAAGTACTAATACAGTAGAAGAGCCATAGCTGATAATCAAGTTGGTCCTTGCATGGCGCCTTGGGAGTACAAGACCAGCTTTCTGGAAACTTTCAGAGGTACATATTACCTTGGGTATTTTTCTGGACTGAGCTACTCTGAAATCTGTTTCCCTCAGCTCCATTCCAGATGTAAAAGAGGTGGTTCTCTCTCTTGTATCTCATCTTCTCTGGTGATTTTTCACTGTTCTGCTAGTATTATCCTCATTCTATATCCAGAGAAGCATAAGTCTGGGTCAGCTGAAACCAAAGCCTCAGTGTTTGAGAACTTGCCCATGGGCACATCTTAAATAAAAACTGTTTTAAAGTGTCCACAGAAAGGTTTTCAAAAGAATAAAATCATATTTTTAGATTCATTCAGTAGCTACCATGATGAGCTCTTCTGTAAAGCTTACCATTTTTTCTGGCAAATGAATGCTAAACCTTTGAAGAAATTCATCCCCAGTTATGTCTGCTAAAATCTTTCAGATATAGATGATCAATTTAGCAAAGTATGATAAATAGTTAATCTAATCTACATGTGTGTCACTTCAATATTGAAGTGAAAACAGGAAATCTCTAACTGAGAGAAGATGCATGGCTGTCTTTTGTTCACAAACAGCATCTCCAAGAGTTGTCAACAAATTAGTGTGGGAGTTAGCCAAAAGAGTTAACAGGAAGTTGCTGCCAATAGTTGCCTATTAGTATAATCTCACACTTCTCTGTAACTGTTTCTGTGACAGGTATACTTACTTGGTTTTCTCTTTTACCATTTTTTCATTATACAGGATGCTGCTCCATAGCTGTGAAAAACATGGAAAGCCCAGATTTCAAATGCTTTAAGTACTGTGAAAGAGGTTGTAGTTGGTAGTGTTCTAAGTGTAGGAAGAGATTTCATGATTAAAGGATATTACTTATAATTCATGTGGCTAGGATCTCAAGGTACAGTTTAGGCTCACCTTATACTATATGCTATACAAATAGTTAGCAATATCTTTTCCCCAGAGTTTAGGATAGAAATGCAAGATAGATGAAGACAAGTTTGAAGATGCAAAGAAATACTTTGATGATGATGAATGGATTTAGCACATCTGTGGCCTAATATTCATGTTTAGTTGTGAATGTGTAGGAGACAGGAGAGGAATGGGCACTAATTTGTGCCTCTTTGTAACCATTGGAGTGAGAGTTTTAGGGAAGTCAGTGGAGGTGGATAAGAATGTAATACTGCAGTTATTAATAGGTTGTTCTTTTCACCCTTCAGATGTAGAATAGAGGAAAGGACACAGTAAGATTATTTTCCTATTTACCAGGGGAGCAGTGAAAGCCAGCAACATGGGCTGAGAAGTTACATCCCTCCTTGCTTGGTATGAAATTGGAGATGAAAGGTTGGGCAGGCAAGTTGAGAAGGAGCTGACTGAAAACAAGAGGAATAAGTTTTCCGGTTGTTACAAGACCAAACCATAAAGTATGGAGTATCACAAGGATAGGGAAGGTGACATGCTAAAATAAACAGGCTAGAAAAAATGTCTCTGTCTTTTGGTATTCTCACTAGGAACACATTAAGACTGTGCTTCTCTGGGCAAGGGATATGGTGTTTGAATTACAGACTTAACTGATCATGATTTTTGGGGCTTTGTTCTGGCAGCAGGAGTTTCATTTCCTAATAGTCCGTTACTCCAGGTATGTTTAATTTGACATAGAATAAAGGTGTCGTTGTACCCTATAATACAACTTTGTTTTCAATTTAATTTATTAGTTTCTAAAAAAAGACTGTGTTGCTTACACACAAAATTTTCAGTTCAGCCTGCTTATAAAAATGACATGGAAACTAGGTAGCTGTTAGGTCATCTTGATAATAAGTCTCATATCTCAGTAGACTTAGAACTTCAGCAAATTTTCACTAGCATGCAAAATGACATTAATATTCCATATTTCCACAGAAAGCATAATGACTTCCAGTATACAGATACACATTCAGAGCTCATTTGCTGTAATTCCTCCAGTGCATATAATGTGTTTACATGCAAGAACAAACTGCAGTTTTGAAGAGTGGCACTTACTGTGAGCACTAAGAGTTTGAAAGACAATTAAAGTAGTTACATGAAGCACTACGTGTGACCCTAGGGAACAAGAGTATCTCAGGACCAGGTTTGGGGAATGTATCAGCTGCATTAGGACAATTACCTTATAAAATGACTATTTAGATTGTTCTCATTGACTGCTATGGCTTATTCTAGATTGATGGAATAAGCCTGAAATATTTTTGGTTTTCTATTACTGTACACCATTATTTAAGTAACCTCTGCACTCTGACTTGTATTTCAGTGTGACGGCTTAAGTATCTGATGCATAATAGATGTTTAACTCGGTAGACATGTTTAAATATTAAAACCAGTCTCCAGAGACATTTTTTCCCTTTTTTTTAGTTTCTCGCCATACCCTACCCCCCCCCCCCCCCCTTTTTTTTTTAATATATTATTGGAGCCAGTTTCTCTGGCATGACCCAACTCTCTTGTGTCAACAAACACAAAAGTGACAGAGGAATTGTCGACAGCTCTGTGATTCTCTACTTGGCTGGAGACTAACCTTGCCACAGAATAGGCCAACTTCAAGACTTCTCTAAAACTGTCCAAAATTTGCATTCAAAACATTTGATGGGGAGGGGTCCAGTCTTTCCACCACACCCATCTGTTCATGCTCAACATATTCCAAGTCCAGACATACAGTAAATCAATCCTAAAGGACCTATACAATCAAACCAGCAAACTTTGGGAGTACCAGGATGACTCTTCTGATAATGCCTTGTTCAGTCACTGCTTTATGAATACTTTATTATTTTTTCTTTTAACATTTCTGGCCACATTTCTTTTTTTTTCATCTTACACTCTGAGGTACATTTTAAAGGACTAGCCACAATTGTTCAATAATATTAATTAAAGTATATCTTCTTGCAAGTGCTAGAATCCATGGCCTTAACCCTTTTCCATTAAATATATCAGTTTCTGCTAGCTTTTTAAGTCACTTATTCATTGAGAGACCACAACTTGAGCACAAGCATTGCATGCTGTTCTTTCCTGTATTGAGGCCATCGGAAGGGGCAGTCCCATGGCTGAAGGCATAGTCTAGAAATCAGATATAAACTCCACTTGCCAGAACCTTTCTTTGAGATTTTGGACAAGTCATCTGATGTCTTCTCACCTTTTTCTCAAACCCAGGTTAAAAAAAAAAAAAAAAAAAAAAAAAAAAAGAATAGCGAGGGATTTAATTGCCTGCTTCTTTCATTTATCTGAAGTGCTATTTTGATGCATGGGTATTTATGAAGAGAGATTTCTGATGACTTGGATGCCTAGCTGGAGACCATTGAGGGGAGTTGGTTTTGGAAAAGCTGAATGATCAAGCTCGTTATAAAGTGTTACAGATTAAATGTGTAAAATGGCTAATGACTGGGTTTTTTTCCCAAGATACTTTCAGTACTTTTGGTAATTAGTTTTCCTAATGCAATATAGTCAGTCCTCTCTGAAATTTTCTTTTGATGCCTAGGGACACATTATGTCAAAACCTGATGAGTGCTATAAGCTTATGTATGCAAAAGATGATTCATAGTCAAGCTCTATACCAACATAGTGAAGAAAGGAAGGACTAGAACAATAATCTTTTTGACATCCCCAGCAGGAAACCCAATTTGTTCTTCTTCCATTATAAGATTAATGTCTTACAATACTATGAACCATAGACATTTACCCACAGCCACTGAGCATGGCAAGTGTTTTCCATCTTTCACTTCTTCTGGTGGATCATCATCTGTGTTCAGGAGTGGATGTATCAGCCATGTACACTGATCTCCAGATAGCAGCTGGAGTAGAAAAAAACAACTATTTTTTTAGATTTTTTTTACAGCCAAAAATTGTAGCTTTGACTTGACCAAATTAATTTTTCAAATTTGTTTATTTTGCTGAACTGCTTGGAAAAAAAAAAAAGGATTAGAATATTTAGTTTGATGCTTCTTTCAGTGACATTTTCCAAACTGATAATACCTTATGTGTCTAAGTATACTTTGCTGTGAATAGCATGGTGAAAGCAATCAACTTTCTTTGATGGAACCTGGGGTTTGTTTGGGTTTTTTAAATTTGTTTGCACACTAGGGAACTTGCTGTACCCCATAAAAGATTGGAAAAGTCTAACTACCCAAAACAGAACTTTACCCAAAACAGAAAACAGAAGTGCTAAGTCCATCCCTTGAATATGTTAAATTGCTTTGTTAAATTATTTTAGTTGCAGCTTATCTTATTATACTCCTTGAGTATCTATCTAACTTGAAAGCACTACACAAAGGTTAATAAGATATTTCTATACATGCTTTCTAATGACATTGAAATAAAAACCCAAAGGATTTCTATCTCATAGAAAACTATAGGATATTTTGCCAGTTGGTGAAAGTGGAAAAAATGGAATAGCTGTGAGGTAAAAATTCTCAAAAGTCATCCAATTTAGAAATGCTTCAGCAGTTCCAATTAAAAATCTCAAAGATTGATTCCTTTGAAATTACACAATACTTTGAGGTAACTTATTACAGTACATATTCTCATGAGCATAAATTTTAAAAAAAGAAAAAAGTTTAGAATGCAGGTCCTTCTGGATCTCCATCCAGAGGGAGCATCCATCCCATGGGATGCATTTCCCATAATACTCCCATCCCTTGGGTATAGTGAATCAATAGCGTTAGATGGATGGCTGCAGGGGGCATTACACAGGGACAGCCTGAGGGTATGCTGCACTTGGGGCTCAGATCAGACAGAGATGCTCTGGTCCCCAGCTGCTCTTTCTGCTCCCCTGTGCTGATGCAGATTTTGCGGGACACAATGTAAATCAGATTAAAAATAGGCTTCCAATACAGTTGTCATAGTCTGGATCAGCCCAGTTATCCAGGTTAGAGCACAATCACCTGGCGGATGGCACGGGAGGCAGAGAACAGGAACAGGCAGGTGCTGGAACTTGTCATACAATTTTTGCTATAGAAGGAAGATTACTGTATAACCTTACCTGAAAGAATTACACTTCTAGGAAATGCAACACATGGGGAAAAAATCAGACCCTGAACTCTTTTTTCTCAAGTCTATGCTCTGATATGAGGGACACTTCAGTGTAATGTTTTATCAAACCAATATGCGGTTAATGCTTTTGGACGAATTGGATAAATTGAAATATTCTGGGTTGAACAGGCACAAACCACAATATTTCCTTTTCTTCACATAAAATCAGTTTTTTCTTGTTGAAAAACTTTTGACTTTTTTTTCCCCAAAAAAATCTACACTTTGTCAATAAGTTGTTCCAATAGAAAATTCCCCACTGGTTCTAATTAAGTAATCTAAATATAAAATATAATGGAAACATTAAATGAAGTTTTTAATGTTTGTGGAGCATTTGCCAGATCCAGTAAGTGTGCTCCATTTTAAGTGCAGAGATAGTGGTACAACTCGTAATACCCCTAAAATGGGAACGAACTAAAATGAACTAATTACAACATTGTTTATAGCAGGCAGAAAAGAACAAACCACAAGTATGTCAGTCAAAATGTTTTGTTTTGTTAATTTTTTTGGTTCACGTTAAGGAAAATAAGAACAAAGAAGAAAAGACTAGTCATTGTGTTCTCACTTGTGGACACAATCTAATATTGTGCCTCAAAAACAAAAAGCAAAGCAGCAGATTTCCTGAAACTGAGAAAATGAGACCTCAGCATTTAAAAGAGCTCATGAAAAGAGAATATTAAAGCAGTTTCTCGTTTCATTTGCATAGCACATTTCTGCAGCTGTAGCTCAGCTATATCAAGGCAGGGGTTTGTGGTGAATGGGATACAGAAAAGATGGGATTAGCAGTTAGCCTGTGGCATAGATATTGGACTAAGTGAGGGGCTGGTGCCTTGCAGTCTGGCTGTGACCCATATGTCCAGTTCCCCTTTCCATGGAAAGCTCACCAAAGGGATGGAAGACAGAAAATGGTCTTCCTCTAACCTACAGTGAAAATGCCACCAGGTTGAGCTCTCAGCGCTGGGAAGTGACTCCCGCAGTTTACCTGCAAATTTCTAGCCTCAGATGTCTCCTACACAAAACCACGGCAAACACTTTCCTTGGCGTCCTCTCTGTGCTGGATGTGGATGTGCGCTGAGGATTTTAAGGCAGTCTTCTTCATAGCATGAAACACAGTTGCTCAAGGCCGTAAACACTGTCAGTGTGGGTATTTTAAGTGGGCATTTTTATCATGGGTGATGTTCTTCCATGTATTTTTCATTCATTGACTCTCTTGTTTAGGGATATTTCCTTTTATAGATTTCAAAGGCAAGGAGGCCGGGGATGGGACATTTAGTCCATGAAGCTGAGGAGAGGATTAGTCTAATTGCGTTCCAAGTAGCCAATACAGTTATTGAGCACAATTTCAGTACATTTAGAGATTGTTACATAACATGCAAGAAACCCCCTGCTATACTTCACACCTTCATTCTGTAGGAAAAAGTATGGGTTTGGCACAGCTCCATTGCAACATGGGTCCAGCTGATCCTTTTTGCCCTTTGTACTGTTAAAGAAGGGGTGACCATTTTGCATTGCAAGAATCTCCTCTCTTTCACCAAGATCAAACTTCATTTTAGAAGCTCTCTGCCTGAGCACAAAAATGGGGAGGTTTCCTTAGGCAACCTTTCAATCCCTTAAGCAACAAATAAGTTCCCCAATTTTGGCCAGTGCTAAAAGAACCAAAATCGAGCTCCACACCAAAGATAAAGCACACAAAGGGATGGGGACTAGCTTCACTTAAAGCCTTGACTGGAAATATTGATGGTTAACAGAACTAATAAAGTCTTTGGCATTTACACCATTTTAGGCTTAGGGGGAAGAAAGAGCCTTTCTCTTATATCCTAACACTTTCAGATTTGCTCAAAAACTTGGAAAAAATGATGATCGGCTTAGCCTCTTAAATTAATAGAGGATCTGAGAGGAACACTTTGATGTAAACCCATTCAGCCCTCTCTCTACCAACACTGTGATCTCTTTAATTACAGCCACAGTATGTTTTATAAATCTTTGTTTACAGTCCCCTGCATGGAAGCACAGGGAAAAGATGGAAAGAAATTTGTATAATTACAGTTTAATGATCTGCATTTTAATTGAGATTTTACCAAATAATTTTGTAGGAAGTCAGGAATGCTCCAATAATGCTGATGTATGGTTAGACACTTGGAGTTTGAATTCTCCTGCTTTGTTATATTAGCACTTATAAGGGCATGAAGACAGGGCATTAAAATATTTTTTAAAGTTATGAATTTTTTTTCTCACTCATATTTGTGGTATTCTAGAAAAACATGTCTTCTTTTCTTATGTCTGGCTGCTTCTGACCAAAGTGCATTACACAGTGTTTTGAAGAAGCACTTTAAGTTGATAGTGAGGTCTTATACGTACTTGCAAAACACTTAGCTGTGCTTCTGTTACTCTCTGAGATGCCCTCTCACTAATTCTTCTTCTCTGAAGACAAAACCACACTTTATTTATTTTGCATTTGCCTACTCCTCCAGTTTCTGCCCTATTTTCCCAACTAATGCTTACTTGTCAGATAATTTCACTTACCGAATAGAGAGTTAAGAATGAGGTAGTAGAGGAAGCTGCCAGAACCACTCCTAAGATATCTTTTTGCCTGATTTATGATAGTGTGACAGTTGCCGTGTTGGCTAAGCAAGCAGGAATTGAACCAAGATCTCTAATGGCCTGTGATGCTACTATTTCATCCTTATTTGGAGCTGTAACACTCTTCTCCCCTGTCACTTTGGTCCAGAGGACAAACATACACTCAGTAATGCTAAAATTAATGCTCTCCCCATTAAATGGTGTTGGAGACTAATTTCCCAGAGGGTTTTGCTGCATTTCCTAGGACAACAAAGTGTTGATGATCACAAAGTCTGGCTACAAATCTCCTCCCTTTCACTTATCCCTGGTAACTTTGATACCATTATCAAATCTTAACCAAACTTGCCAGAAGCATGGAACTTTTTGTGACAACAAGCTGGGTGGGAAAGGGACGTCCAAGCTCGTGTCACTCTGGGAGAGGTGGTGACTTTGCTCTGTGTTAACCACATCTGTGCAGGTTCCCATACTTCAGATGCAGATCTGCTGGAAATCAGGTCTTGTTAGGTGAGGTATTGACAAAGCAATTACCATTCTGTGTTTTGCTGCTTTCATTATAACTCTTTTTTTGTGTGTGTGTCCATATTTCAGATCAAACACTGAGAAAAATACCAAATGAATGCAGCTCACTGTTTTCAAAGTGGTCCTCTGTAGTAATTCTTGTTTCCCTACTGCTATGTTCATGGGGCCAGGGTTATCAACTTAAACGTACTTCTTTTCTTTGTGATTTTTCTTTGCTGCCAACTGCTAAGGCCCACTTATCAATTGCTAAAAACACATGGTTTGTGATTTCTCAATTACTACAGGTGCTGGGATTTTTTTTTTTTTAATAGTATAATAACAGTAAATCAGAATGTTCTTGGCAAGTGCACCAAATAAAAATGCAGCTCTTCCCACCTTCAAGGATAAAACCATTTGAACATCTCCCTCTGGATATGGTCATTTTCCAGATGTGCAGAGGTGTTGCTACCCTTTTGGACTGAAAAGTCACAACTGGGCACAAGACCTACTGGGAATGGATTGAAAATTGTGTTTGAATTTGGTTTTTGTAGAGATAAGGTTGTAATGTAACTTTTTATGTGCCACTTCTAGTTTTCCCAGAAACCTTTTCCTCTTCAGTATCTCACCTCCACTGTCCAGCCTTGCCTTTCCTCTTGTGAGCTCTCATCCATTTAAAATAGTAATCTTCGTCCATGGAGCCATAAACAGAAAATTAGAGTATAGTCCCTTCTGGGCATCGAGATTTGCAATGTGTGAATATTCACTGAGCTCTACCATACCTCTCCCAAGTCTTAGAATACTCTTTATTTCAGTGCAGACTTGAGTGGCTAGCATTAAATATTAGACTTGGAAGAATCACCTCTGTCACATAAAGTACATGATGAGCAGAAAGCTTATGCTTATTTCTCTGCAGGTACTTTTCCAGCTGTGTGTGTGTGCATGTAAAAATAGGTTATGTACTTAAATTATGCATAGAATTCATCCATAAATAACTTTCTCTTTTGGTTAAGAAACATCCCTCATGCAATACACACATCTCTCTCTTTTGCATATAGCTTTTGTAATAGACGTCTAGGATATTATCCTGTACCTGATTTTACTGGGTATCTTTCAGGTTAAATATCTTTTGTGCTTTATGACCTTTCTCTGTGCTTTATCTTTTTTGTAAGATAAGTTTTTTCTCCCAGGCACAATGTATAGCTATCTCTAGGTAGATTGTAGCTGAGAGTCTCTGGCTTTCACTTCTTGTGATTACCTTTGTTTCCTGTTTTCCAGTAATGTCTTCTATGCTTTGTCATATGCTAAGCAGCCGGCCTGATGAAAAATATACAATCACCAAATAAACTGGTACTTAAAAACAGGAAAATCAATGTTGCAACTAATTATCTGTACTCTCATTTAACCCTATCTGATACTCTATTAGATTTTGATCCAAGCTTCCAGCAAGCGCGTATGCACCCCAGGAAACAATTAGTAGAGAGTAATACTGCATTCTTTTCCACAATGAAAATATAATCTCATCACTGCAAAACAGTATTGGTTACTATTGGTATTCCATCTAGGCTGATAAAAAGAATGCTCAGTTGTATTAAACAAAATTCAATGTCATGAAGGGTCTGAAGTGTAGTACCTTAGAAAGACATTTTGCAAAGGACAGGCTAGTCCATAATACATATTTTTTGCCTTTCTTTATATCAACCTACTGACCAGTGGTGGAAAAAAAGATAACGGGGTAGAGGGAACATCATTGTGGTATCCTAAAGATAATTCATATCAGATCAGACTAAAATATAACTAGTTGAACCGTTCTTCCTGTACTGAAATCAGCAGCAAAGTTTCCAGTGGGATTGGGGCAAAGCGGATGAGTTGCTTACTGCAAGCCATAATTCTTAGGAAAAAAGAGGGGTCAAACTATGACATTGTCACATGACTAAATATAGGGGAAAACGAAGCCTTTCTGTCTTGTTTGTACTATTGTAGATTTGTGAAATCCTTAGAGGATGAAAGGACAGATCTGAGTGTGAAAGCGCGTGATATTTTTCTGCGCGAGTGATGTTAGTTTTATGAATCTAAATATAGGGGGTGGACAGACTGCGTAACAGTCACAAACTCCTAAACTCAGTGTGAGAGAATTATAATTACCATGAGTGTAGAATTGCTGTTTATGTAATGTCAAGAGTCCTGACCCGCACCAGAGAGAAAGAAAGGAGCCAGCATTTTCAGAAAGTCTTATTCACTGATGGGAACTCCTAACGTAGGCAGAAGGATGTGTCCTGTCTCGTGAGAATGGATTTCCTACATAGAAGGTAGATATGTATAGAAAATGAGATGATGAGAATATGCAACTTTTTTCGAGGACTCAGGATTCAAAAGATTAGCTGCAGAAACTGAATGTAAACAAACACCACTCTGCTCTGAAATTGTCTTTATACAGAAAGCCAGATTGTATTCCAGAGCCTTTTAGACTTTTTCTCTCACTTTTCCCCCTGACACACATTTGCTGATACCAGGAAGCATGGAGCAAATTAATCTTATTCTTCTCGTCTTCTTCAGAGCAAGAATTAGTCTGCATGGAATTTTCTTCTTTTATGCTGCCTCCTTCGTCTCCTTCGATGCTATTGGTTTCACACTGAATGTTATAGTAAAGCTTGGGTAGGTTGCCTGAGAGAGTTTTGTGGGGAGGCATTGGCTTTTTGGTTGTGAAGATTGCATAGCTGTCAGTAAAGAAGGTAGATATACTGTAACTTTGCACAGCTTCTTACCCAGGGAAAACTATATAGATGGCCATAAAATGAGAAGTGATGAGTGTGAGAAACTCCCTTTCAGTCTAGGGGGAGGGTGGTTACTTCACACTCTAGTGGTCTTCCCTTTCGTGCTGCCAACAGCTATTTCTCTTCTATTGACAAGAGAGAGAAACCACGACTGCTCTTATGCTTACTGCTGTCCCCATTCATTTGTTCATACTGTGGGGAATCAGGCGAGAAGCTTTTGTTCCTCTTATTAAATGCAGAATTTGTCTGCCAGGGGCTGAGTGGGGTGATGTTGCATTGAACATACCCCACTGCTCTGATCCGTTGCACTCAGGGAGGGCTGTTGAATCATGTGCCTTTGAAATAAAAGTTTTGTTCCCTCTCTACTGCTAGGATTTTTTCCAAAGCCAACAGCATGAATGGCTAGTGAGTTTGGTGTGAGTTGCTAGTTAGAGAACAGTTAGAGAGAATTATTTACCTAGAGGGAAACTCATTTAAAAATCCTTCCAAACCAAAACGCTGTGTCTGTTCTCTAGCCCTCTTTTTTTTAAAAAAAAATTTTTTTTTTTACTTTGGTCATAAAATACAAAAATAATGATGAAAAGCTAAAGGGGAAACGTTGAGATGGTGAAAAAAATAAGTTGATGGCCCTAATGAGTCATAGCACTGCTTTGCTTATTATCTTTTCCAGTTTCTTATTAGCAGCCAAATGGACATACACACAGGAACATTTCCTCACACTGGTTTACAGCAGAGCTGTAAGTTCAGCTGCTTACAATCCGTCAGCCAGTCATCTCCTCTGCCTTTGTATAAATGAATCCTCAGGATGCTATTGCAATAGTTGGATGTTTTCGCCATTTCCAAAAATAATCCCGTGTGAATGTCCCTGAGTTTTTAAATGAATCATTTCAGACTGAATCACTCAGATGTGCTACCAAGGGAAAACAATAGCCCCAATCAGTTGTAGTTAAATTTACAACTAAAAAGCTACAAACCCAAGGCTTACAGAAACAGGATTCTAATTTGGTGAAATACTCCAAACCCAAGATGGAGAGAGAGGACAACAGCTGCCTCTGAGCACCTTATTTTCAAGCTGTATAAGCTGTTGTCTGTGGTTTGGGGTGTTGAGCTGCAAAGCTGTCCCATCCTGCTCTTAGGAGATGCAAGTCTTCAGCCTCCTCTTCCACCCGCTGTTTAGCAGAGCAAAGATGGGACACTCGCATCTCCTGGGAAGCATTCAGATCTTGTTTAATTCCCAGCAGGTGCAGCCAGTAATGACACTGATGGCTGTGACTTGGATGTGTATTTCAGGCATGGTCTAACGTGGCATCACCTGCTAGCATTGCCTGGCATAGCTGCAGCATGTAATTTGCCCTAATTAAGGCAAATGAGAAAGTGCATCTCCAAAAGAAGATTCTTTTGCACTAGTTCCATGAGTTGGTAACATCAGCCATAACCTAGTAGTGTCAGTTTTAATAAGATTGTTGACATCTTCAAATGGACAAATACAATAAAATAGTTCTCTTGGCTACAGAAATTGCTATGATTTATGCCAAAGAAGCTCAATAGGCCCCAAGGCCATTAGAGACTGTTTGAATTTCTGCTACACACTACTGTTCTTCAGCTTCATCAGTGAACTGCAGGTAAAGGCAGGGAAATGGCATCCTTATTAATTATCACTTTATATGTGTATGTGCTTTTCTCAGGAGGAACACATTATGGTGTACTTGCCATAGAGCACAGAGCCAGGATATAAAGGGTTTTATAATCCTTTTTATCCCCTCTTCTTTAGATCACAGAAAAGTATGGTTACACATTAATTGTCCATTTTATCTTCCTAATCCTTTTTTATCTCCTCCCAGCCATATTGGGACTATCTGCCCTGTTCCTAACTCTTTTATTAACCAGCTGCATTTTTGTACATTGTTACATACAGGTTGTTTTGGGGTTTTTTCCAGCATTGTAATTCTGTAGGAGTGGATTTTTTTCTGTCCTGGTATTCTGTAGACCTTCTTAAAATGCATGTCAGATGTGCCCCTAAATGGCATCTGCACATTTTTTAAAGTGCACAGAAAGTTAAGTGTGGGCATTTGTCTGTAAGCATATTTTATAAATACATTACTGTGTGTGGAGAAATGTGTTTTCTTCCATGATTCCTCATTTTTCATATATGGTATGATATTCCATTTAGAGGACCTGAGGGCCCAGTGTGTTAATGTCTGTTAGTGGGTGCTAATAAACTCTTGGGAATGTGCAATCAGAAAACACCAAAGCTTTTAATACACTTCATATAAATGTATGGTTACAGAAATACATATGATTTAGTTGGATGTTCGATTATGACTTGATTGAATGACATATCTGATGGTAGTCTTTAAGTAAATGTTAAGAAATCTGGAAAGTAACCTATGAAATGAGGTTAGGAGAGCTGAACTGGTTTTGACAAAATCGGATGTAATGTTAGATTTAGGCAAAAGTTTTCAGCCACATTGTTTACTAGCTGAAAAATCAATTTCTGCATGACCTAAACAATCTCCCAGTGGGGAAGTAAGTTCAGAAGAAAATTTCCTTTGGGAAAATTGAGGACCTTATCATAACATTCCTTTTCATATTTCATGCAGCATTTTCAAAGTGAAAACACTTTCTCTTTTGAAATCCACATTTTAGATTATGATAAATGAAATTAAAATTTAGGAAAGAGATAACCAATGCCAACAGAAAAGTGCAGCTTTAAATTCTAAAAATGTTTTTGCTTTTTTTATGTAGTGAGAAGTTGGAGAAGGAAATATTACAGTTCAGAGCACCTCATCCAGATTAGATTTTGTTTGTTGCTGGCTGGTTTATAGTTTCAGTCACTAACTCCAAATAATCAATTATTTCTGCAGTTCCATCTTTCCAAGTGCTATGCTGAAAAACAGCTTAAAAGTTTTGAGACTTTCATTAATTATTCCTACAGCTATGGACTTTTGCCTTCATACAGAACTTGTAAAATAGCAGAAGGAAAGCTGACAGTCTTGCTTTTATGTCTGGGACTAGAAGGATGAGTCTGAGAAACTCATGAGATGACCTATTTTACTAGGCATGGAGAACTTGTCAAAGTTGGACAAAAAAAAAAAAAAAAGCTGCAAGACCTTCAGAAGTATTCAAACAGCCTCATCCTGCTGTAACTGATTCCTGAGCTTCTCACCTTCTGAGATTCTGCCAACCTTTGATGAACTTGTTTCATTTAAGCAAAAATAACCTCCTCGTCTCCACCACTCCCAAAAGGAATCAACCGTAGGGAAGAATATAAATTGTTAACATATAGGTTTTTGGCCGGGAGTTCAAATTAATTCTTCCATGTGTTTTATTGCATTCCTCATGAAAAGAAATGCCATTTTAGAAAAGTGTTCTTGATTATGAACTGATATAAAATTTGCTATAATAGCAAGTCAGTTTCTTTAATCTTCTTTTTGTGTTTTTGTCCTAGTAAATACACTGTTTTGGCTATCTTAATAAAGAGTGAGAAAAAAAAATTTATAACAGGAATTCATCATACAATTTCCTTGTCAATCTAGTTAGAAATTATCTGTCAACTTAAAAAAAAAAAAGATAAAAAACCCAACACGCATTCATGCTAGCACAAAATAATACCAAAACACTAGAAGAGCTTATCTGAGACCTTGCTGTTTATCCTTCTGGCTGTGAATCTGTAGAAGTGAAAAGCATTTTGACATTTTATGGTAGTGGCTGTGTCTACATAGTCCTGTAAAGACATCCCCAGCAGCAAGTCAAGGCCAAATATCTCAACTGCCTGCTGTGAAATTCTGGGAACTGTCATGCAAGCACAGCACCTGATATGCCAGGAGTCCACAGAGGATATTTTCAGTGCACCTTGCCCCTGTTGTGCTGACAGTAGGAGCCGGTATGAACAGCATGGCTGATGCTTGCTCAGAAAGGCCACTACTGCTCCCTCCTGGGGCTGTGCACCCTTGGAGCACTGTGCTGACCATGCCCCTTGAGAAACCTTGGGCCTTACCACCCTTCGCCTTAGTGGGCAACGCACAGGGCTGTGGCAAGACCAGGCTTTCTGCTAGAGCCATGACTTTTGCCGGCGCCTTTCATACTGCCCTCACCATGGGAGAAACATGTCCCATCCACATGTCACCTGAACTTGCTTTGCAGCTACCTCCCATGTGCAACAAACTACCCTAAAGAACTCACCATTTGCAAAGGCGACTGGCGCACCTCTGAAGGCCTTTTTTACTACATAGGTTGCCTTTGCACAGAAGCTAGGTTTGTTTGGGGATCAAAATCTCAGTGTGTGATCCCAGGGTGGCATTGGGCATCCCCCTGTGCCTTTTTGCAGATGTGCTTGTGTACTTTATATTATATCGGGCCTATTCAGCTTCTTTGCATGGCCATGACAGCTGCCATCATCTCAGCCTTGCCTCTCTCTCTTCTCATCCTCACCAGCAGACCCCAATCCAGACAATCTTACTAGTTTCAAATAGGTACCAGTTTTGCTTCTGGCAAAGAGCTATAGAAAAGTTTAACCATTATAGTCTTCCCTGACATGCACCAGTCCCTCTTTGCCTAAACTGAGCCATGCTCATCTGCTCATCTGCTCCACTTCTCTGAGCTGCTACTGGCTTCTGCTGGCAAACTTAACAGCTCTGTCACCTTCCTCATAAAAACAGTTTCAGGAAAATCTCCTTCCACCTAATGGTGGTTGAAGTCAAGTAAAGGGATTGAGCCAGACCTACAGATGCCCTCAAGAAGCAGGGAAACAGACATTTGTTAGAAGGCCAGTTTTCTACCCCAACTTTTTTTGTTTTTCTTTTTTTAGTTTAATGAAATATTAATTAGTTTTAGAAGTGCTTGTATCTCTTGCCTGTTTTAGTCAGTGGTTCTTAGACCATTTGTCTTTGGGAATCTAATCTGAACAAAAGTTAGGTGGTCCTCACGTCCTGGGCCAAACTGATTTAACTCACGGTAAGCATTTAGGCACCAGGCTAAGAGGCTGGATTTTCGAAAGAGCTCAAGAAGTTGGATTGTGTAGATGCTTAAAATTCCACCACAAATGCTACAGCAGGAAGTTGTCGAGAGGTCTCTAGTTTTCAAAACAAACACACAAACAAAAAATAAATTATTTGTCTTGGTAAGGGAAGAGATAATTTGAAAAATCCTCCTATATTTGCAGACACTAATTCCTGGAAATGGTACTGGAAATACTCTTGGATTGATTGTCCAATATACTTGATGAAAACCCAGTTCTTCCTGTCACTAACAGAGAATTGCAAGAGTCCTGCGTGTTCTGGTAGCAGAGGAAGTTTGTATGGCCTTGTTGACAAGTTTTCTATATTTTGTTTGTCAGAATTTAAATCAAACTTGTTTTGCAATCCAAAAAAATGTTCAGGTCAGTGCATTTTCACTTCTAGTTTAATTGGAGGGCAGTGTATCTGGCTGGCTTTGTTTGTTTGATGGGGTTTTCAATTCCTTGAGGTTACAGTGATTTGTGATGTCTTTTACTTGTAAGTACTTAAAGGCACAGTCAGCATACAAGCTTTTTTTCAGGCCTTGTAATTCTAGTATAAAGCTACCATGTTCATAAAGGAGTCAGTGCCTATTGATAATGAGCAACAATCAATACTGTCGTGTAGCAAAGTCACCCTCTTCCTCTTCCTGTCTTTTTATTTTGTCTTCAAAGTCCCCTTCTCTCTCCAAATATTCCACTTGGGCTAAACAGTTGCTGGTGCTCAGTGAACACAAAAATAGTGACGCTGGCCTACAAGGTAGGATGGATCTCTAATGTGTCACTGGGAGGGCAAGGCTTTAGCATAAGCCATTCCCAACGTACAGGATTAGATTTGCACTTGGGATCACAGGCCAGAAGGGTGCTGGCAGCACGCTACAAGGTTAAGGAAAACTGTGCAAGTGTTGATGCTGGCTGGAAATGATGACTCACTCCTTTCCAAGCATGACGCACCACACTCTAATGCTGTTGTGGAGGATTTCCTGAGAGTCCCCTTGTTCTCAAATTTCCTTTATAGACTCAAGTTATATACTGCTCATGCATCATTACATGGGTATGTTGCCAACCCTAAAATAAACATTAACAGAGTGGCTCTTCAACTCCGCTTACAGAAGAGGAAGGTTTCAGTTTTGTATTGATTATAAATGTATTGTTTCCACAAAGTGGTAGCATTAAGAAAAAGTCTCCATCAAGCCACTAAAATGTCCTGTATGCAGCTGGGAAGGAATGAGGACTGGGGAAAGAGGAAATAGGGAGGAAGTGTAGAAAATTGAATCAGAAGACTATAAGACCAGAACTGAGTGCCATTTTAGTCCCTTTTGATAATTTAAAGAGAGAATTTTGAAATACCCACTCCTTTCCTTTTCCCCCTTTCTGCCTTTCCCCCTTTCCCCTTAACAAAAATCAGTTGTTCTTACATGCCCTGTTAGAGACTTTGTTCTGTTTCTTTGTAGTCTCTGGCACATTAAGGATCCTTGCCTTCAGTTCTTATAGCTGGTATTAACAGCCATTTTTCAGGAAGCTTTCTGTAGAGACATCCTCACAGAAACACTCTAAGTCTGCTACTCAGGAGAGAATTATCAAGCAATGAGAACAGCACAGCAGGCAAGCATTTCAAAATGGAGTCAAAGCTGTAGTGAAACATTTGCCTCAAGCTAAAATAAGCCAGGTAGACTAGAACTAAAGCAATCGCATGGTGCAGACACATGCTGAGTAGATGTAGCATTGCTATTTTATCATAAAATCTTCCACACTTCATTGTGTAAGCATAAAAAGGCATCAGCTACTCAGCACTATCATTCTCTACTCTCTCATGGCAGATTAGCACCATGTACTGGCCTAGGGCTCTCCAGGTATCATCCAGATACACATACATATAAAGTCACTCAGAGTGAACCCAATGCATGCTGGATATTTAAGACATACTGTTCATATGGAAGTTGATCCTACAGTGAATGCATCTGTGTTTCTATCTGGGACTGTGATTTAGTCTATTAGGTGGACATTTAGGTTATATTACAGTTGTCCCAGGGCAAGTCTGTCCCACCCAGGGCATCCAGGCTCTGTACCTGCGTGACGTATACATGACTGCTGCCTGTAGAAGGGCTGTCCAGACCTCTAGATTTTGGGTAGTCCACTCAGACTTAGTGCTTCAAGGAGAATTCTGCGTATGTTGAAATCCCAGGAGAGTAGCTAAATGCCCTATCTCTTCCTGAACAAAATGTATGAGGGACAAGAGGTTATGCCAGGAAAATTCAGACTCATGGTAACTTTGTCCTGGGAGAAACAGGTTCATCATTTAATATACACGCGTTCTGTATATTCACGATCTTTCTGATTTCAGAAGGATCATTCTTTTTTTTTTACATTTTTTTTTTTTTTAATTCTGCTGTTGTCTTTCTCTCCACTATTTGTTTTTAACCAAAACTATTGCTATAGAAATTTTGGCCAGAGCACCCAGCAGGGCAGTGCGGGTGAAACACGCTGATCTTCGGCTGAAATTAATAAGAGGGCTTTCAATAGCAGCAGGGATCCTGTCATGCTTGTCTGGCTCCACAGAGAAGCCTGTGAGCTGGATGCTGGCTTTTAAGTCAGAGTCCTGGTGTCTGGCTACTCGCAGGCAGTGGGAGTGCAATCTTTTTCTCTCCATTAGAAGTGCTCTCCTCCTTCTGTGTGTGGACCTGTTGTATGGGCAGCGGAAAGGGAAGAAAGCCCTGTAAGGGAAGAAAGCGGGATGTTTATCCTGCTTCCCCCTCATGAGAGTAAGAGTGAAGGAATAGTTTCTGAATGACCTAAAAATACAGGGATTGCTCTTGTTGGCTGACCCCCTCAACTGGCTGCTTGCAGGGACGAAAAGTCTGCAACTGAGAGATGTCAGAAGGGTAGCTGAGGTTGTTTTTCTCTTTTTAGTTGGCAGTATAGAGGCATAATAGCACTTGAGCTTATATCGTTCTGCATGATCTTTAAAAACATCATCACCAGTTAGCTCTGGAGAGAGACTTGCACCCTTTTACTGTAATGTATACATACATTCTTTCTGCATGGCAGATGAAAACAATTGTTTGTTTTAATTGTGCAGCAAAAGAGGAAGAAGTATGTATTAATACTTACTTTTACTACCTTTAACCCTCCTGACCATATATAAGGAGATGCTAGTATTTGAGAGCAATTGAGCTTCTTCTGGTCATACTCTAAATAGATGAGAGTAGTAGTCGTTTCTAACATTCCCATTCTTAAATGTTACAACAGTACTTGAAATGACTCAAAGTTCAGTGTAAATGTTATGTGCTGGCTGCTCTATGTTGATATTACAGTGGCATATTTTCCAGTAGCAAAGTAAATAATTAGCACATGGGAAGAGGTTATTTTGTTAATAAACACCATACAGTGCCAGTTCATCCAATATAAACCTATTGCATCTGTCTCTCTAGACAGCACATATACTCCACAGGGGCATGGCCTCATAAATTCATAAATCTGGCCAGGGTAAGGGTGGTTGCTAAGTGGCTGGAAACCTGGAACGATGCAGGAAGAGATGATTCAATAGTTGTGCTTCTTCCTCAAATTCACCAACGATCCAAAGTAGCTGTAGGGGATACTCTGCCTCTGGACATGGTGCCAGATTAATCACATTTAAAGCAAAGGCCTTGATGAACAACAGGCATAACATAGTCTTATATGCCTTGCCATGAGAGCGGAGTTTCCTATCCATCCCAGTAAGGATAATTGTATTAATGCCCATCTCAAGTTCTCCTTCCAGTCAAACTGAACATGATGCAGTATAACTGCCTGTGTAAATTGGAGCAGACCTACTTATGTCACACAGGAAAGGGCAGTTTAATTCAGCAGAGGATGCAGTGCAGAAGCCTTAGAAAAAGTTTCCTAGCAAACCCTGTAGTACAGCTGGATTTGGCTGAACGGTTGGTCTCTAACCCTCCTCCAACCTCTTTGAGAAAATGTGAGGATCTGCCTTTTCATACAGGTGTCATTGTCTGGGAGGAGGAGCCGGAGACTGGAGCCCACCTGCCTGGCAGGCCACCCGTTGAGTTCACTCTGTGAGTGCAAGGAGGGAGACCTGATTATCAAGAGTAGGGCTATCACCCCTTTTAAATCAATTCACAGTGATCCAGACAACATTAACAGAGATGTTTCAGCCCCTGAACTTCTCGCTACTTAATGATGAAAGGAACAAAAGCACCAGTAAATTTGGAGAGCATCCAGAGCCCAGAGACGCATGTTTTGAGTTGTCATTTGCCCAAATGTGAGACATGAGGAAGCGGGGAAGGTGTAATGGGATGGCAGTGAGGTTCAAAAGAAATAGGTGAATTAAGATAGCTCCTTTCCTAATAGAACCAATGGGAATGAGTTTGATTTTTCTTGAAGACACAGCTTTCCAAAATCTGTGACACTCTTAGGCTGTGGCTTCTTAGGGCTGTTTCTTTTTCTTTCCATCTGTCATGCAGTCATCATATGAAAGCGTAGTTGCTACAAACTTGAAAGTGAAGCTTCCCTTACCTTAAAAGTACTATTTCTCACTCGTCTTTGTCATGCTTTGAATCACTGTGACAAGCAAAACTGCTAACCTTAGCTCTCGTCCTCCTAATTGGGCAACAGTGTTAAAACTCGTTATTAATGCCACCCCTCCTGGGTGGTTGCAGATATATATACTTTCACACAGTAATTGCTTTCTGGCCCTCATTTTAATTGGAGTCAGTGGGGGGCCTGTGGAATTCCACTGCTTTCATCTCCAGCCAGCTCATTGTGCATGTGACACAAATTTAGAAACGGAACTACTTTCCAGGTCTGCATCTGAAAGAATGTGTGAGGGGAAAAAAAACAACAACATCACTGAGATGTAAGAGGAATTAGACTGGGAGAAAACAAAGTCTTTCACTTTTGTTCCTTTTTTCACTGGGGGGGGGCGGGGGCATGGGGAAGAAACAAATTGGTGAAAAAGGTTTTCCGCATTTCTGTTTTCTGGCTTTTGTCTCATGTGGCGCAGCTTATAACTAGGTTAACCAGATCCTGAAGGAGTTTAAAAAGCATGTAAAGCTAATCTTAAATGTTAGTTAAGGTTACACCTATTTTGCAGAAATGACCCTCAGTTTTCTGGGTCCTTGGAGTCTCAGACAAAGTGTGTAGGGAGAGGTAACATCACGGCACAAGGGAAATGCAATACACGATATTACAAACCCAAATATGAAAGGAATTGCTGCTCCCAATTCAGATTTTTTCAACTTTAGCTTCAGAAAAATGTTTTAGTTTTATTGAACATTCATATTTCATTGGAAATGGACCCCTGTTGAGGAGGGGAAAGAAACCATTTGCCAGAAGAAAACATTTCTGTCAAAGAAACTCCAACAAACAGCCTCAAGTTGCACCAGGGGAGGTCTGGATGGGATATTAGGAAAAATTTCTTCCCTGAAAGGGTTGTCAAGCACTGGAACAGGCTGCCCAGGGAAGTGGTGGAGTCACCATCTCTGGAGGTATTTAAAAGACGTGTAGATGTGGTGCTTAGGAACATGGTTTAATGGTGGACTTGGCAGTGTTAACAGTTGGACTCTATGATCTTAAAGGTCTTTTCCAACCTAAGTGATTCTATAAGAATATCTGTTCATACTTGATTACACAAAGTATACTTAGGGGATTTTTTATGCTTAGAGAGAATATAAGTTTGAGATATGAGCTTTAGCTAGATATCTCAAATGAAATGAATGGTAGTGAAATGGTAACAGTATTGTTATTATCAGTCTTCAGAGTTAATATATGCTAAGGTGGATGAAGTAATTAATATCCATCCAAGCTATTGTTTCAGTGACTGCAGACACTTCTACTCTGTATAGTGTTCCAATTAATGTTTTCTAAATTATAGTCATAATCATAAGGCCTGGAAACTATAATTATTCAAAAAAGTGTGCGGATACGACAGCATGAAAAGAAATTCTGTCTCTTATTTCAACATTTTTAAATAAGTTTTGTTCAATTCTTTTTATATTAAAACAGAAATAACTTCATAAAACTGCAGGAATAGAATTGCCTTTTTTGGAGCTTTTTTTTTTTCAACATCTCACACTTTTGACAGTTTTCAATTAATTCTGCTAGAACTTACATGCATCCTTCATTCTTCTTTTTCTCCTTTCTCAGGAAGGCTAGCTACTGGAGCACAGTTTCACAACAACCTAAAAATTCCCCAGTGCTGCACACACAGATACACATGGCTCTGCACCTGAGTGTCATTCAGTGGTAATTGCGGTGCTAATGTTTTGCTTCTTGTCTCTGATAAAAGGCTGATTACTGTTGCCAGCTCTAGGCACAGTTGGGTGTTTCTAGAGAGGACAGTAGCTCCTCATCCTGTCTGTCTAATTAGGCTGATTGGTTCACAGTGCTGAGCCAACCTGATTGAGAGGTGTGCTTGGCTCAGTGTCCTTATTTCTAACTGCTTTCGTCTTGCATTAAATGAACCTTTTCTGAGGCCCTTCATGAGCCACTCTTCCAGCTAGAAGCAAAGGTGCATAACCAATGTAATGCTGAAGAAGTAAAACCTGTCCTGCTGACATGCTGTGAGTAAGCTATGCCACAAATACACTGAGGTCTTAGTTTCAAGTTGTGGCTGCGTTGAGACTAAAAATGGCTGGTGGGGTTCGCAGATTAAGGACTTGGAAGGACCTTCACAAAACAGTGATCTGTACGTGGAGATTAGTGCAGGTTGATTAATCTGGTTTTCCATTTAAAGGTAGTTTGGCCATCCCAGATTGCTTTAAATCTGTATTGTAGAAGGTATAAACAAAAGACTTGAGAGGACTGTGCTTTTTTCAGAGGCTGTGAGGCTACAGCAGATGTAGTTTTGGGCCCCAGTTCTTGCAGCCCTTTCATAATTCAGTGATCCCATTCAATTCTCCTCCAGGGACTGAGGCATTTTGCTTAGACGCTGACCTCAGAAATGCAGCTTCCAGTGTTGCATAAGAAATAGATTTTGTTGTAGCAGCAGCATGAGGGTATGCTTGATAAGTTACAGTGGAGCAGCAAGAAGGATGGGATAGGGTTGTGCTGGAACGAGCTGCCTGACTTTTGTGCTGCAAAATCAAGAGGGAAGCAGGGGAGAGGAGGAGGCGACTGCATGGTGTGAAGCAGAATTCAGATGTTGGTTTGTCTTTTAAATCCTAAACTTTGAGTTGTTTAGATTTGTGAGATTTATTCACTCCATAGTGGTGGCCCAGGAGCTAATTCTCTGTTGGCTGTAATTCTTGTAATCAAAACAATTAGTACAGCACACCATGCCCAGAAAAGCATTTGCAGCATTCATATATATCTATATATAAAATTGGATTTTGAACTCTCTCCTAAATGTGGGATTGCCCTACTCGCAAAGAAAATGTAGCTCTTACATTACAGCCTTTAAATTATCCATTGATTCTGACAAGCAGTCACAGGAATGCTGTGATAACATTGAATTTAATATGGGCAAATGTTCTTTTTTGTTGACCCTTGTAAGGAAAATGGCTCTCAGTGTCTGGAAACCTAAATCTATCAGGTGGTCTACTGGGTTCAAGTTCTGTTACAGTTAAGTTGCAGTTAATGTCAAGTGCATCAAAATTTGCAGGAATCACGTTCCTCTAAAATAGATGAACCACCTGACAGATTTACATCAAAATCACAGACACATTTTTCAGTTTCATTTGATTGCATGTTAGAGTGTTTCATAATCCGATATTCTGCTGTGCAAATGTAGAGTGCTGCCATTAGCTTTGAAAGCACTGCAGTAAATTCCACCATCCGTGTATCTGACCCAGCAAAACTAAACCCAAACCCCACCTTCCTTGCCAAGATCTGAGTTCTTAATATTCTGCTCTTTTACCTTTATTTTTTCTTAAGGGATTAAAAAAAAAAAATCAAATTGTTCCATTTTGGAAGACAAGGAAGCTGATACAGCTGCAGCACTGTGCAACATTTGATCCATTTTCCATTTCAAATACGCATCTGTAGGTACAGCTGATGTCCAAGAAGAATTTTACATTCAGAATTAAAAGGTCATTTGAACACAGTATACCCAGTGCCTTCCCACCTTTTACAGAAAGACCATTGCTCATAAGCAGTTGCCTAGAAAAAGGCTTACTTCAGACACACAACAGATAAGAAAGCAAAGCATTTCTACAAGCACACTCCTTCCTCCTTTCATGAGCTTACATGGCTTGATCAAGCTCTAATGACTCACAGGTTTGAAAGGCTTTGTCCATGTCATAAATGATAAACACTGGAGAGATTTGCCTGAAGAGATAAGAGAAATTATGCACAACTTCCAATCAAAGGCTAAGGTAGAGTGTGGGTGGGAAAGAGTAGTTTGCACTGGTCTGAGTGAGGGAATTGGGATATATGGTTGGTGGTTCAATAAGTAGATATAGGTATTAGCCTTGAGAGTGTATTACCTAATGTCTTCATGCCAACATGACTAAGGCATTACAACTGAAAAGCTGGGCTTAGGAAAAGCTCAACAGTCATTGTCAGGATACTTTACGTTGTTGATTTAGAATTTCAAGGAGTAAAAAAACACTTATTCCTCTTCAGTTTGAATGACAGACCTTCATGCTAGCATCAAGCCAAAAGGGGCCAATGAGTCTATGGTGGATTTCTAATAAATAGGAAGCAGTTATTCTTCTCGCCTCCATCTAAGGAGGCAGCTAATCAGTGTCCAAACCCTAGCTTTTTCCTAAACATGTTCTGAAACTTGCCTGCAGTCCATTCCTGAGTCCACATGGTGTGAACACAAGCATACAGGTTTTGTGTAGACAAAATGCTCTGTAACTCCATGTTCTTTCCTTCCCCACCTTGGGAGGAAGGGAAGATCCTCTGGCCATGGCTCAAAGGGGCATGCTTACATACATTCAGAACCTGTCCCCCAAGAAGCCTTACTGTTGATGGCTCTCTACCAGGTCTGCAATGAGTCTTTAATAAAGGCCAAGACACCAGCAGTGCTCTCACTAAGCAGCAATTCGCCTCCTCCATGTTGGGAAAACCTATCCAGCTGGTTACAACACTGCCTAAGCTGACAACCATGCTTCTCTACATCTCCCAGTAAATCCCAATAGAGATTATAGTGTAGTGGTATTCTCTGAGTGAAAAAAATAGTAGGTTAAATTTGTTGGAGAGCCCTGACAAACTGTTTGTTAGATAAGGCCCCCAGTATCAAAGCTAGCCTTATGGGGAATATATAAACCATGTACATGTCCAGGACTGATACTGGAATATGAGTTGATAACTAAGGTGACTAATTAAAGCAGAAACTCCTTGTTTTCTGAACTAACATGTAACATTTGAAGGGAATTAATAGGCACCCCTGAGGGTGAAATAGGGACATGGCTTTTAAATTGTGCTGAGATGCGTTGGAATAGTTACACTTCTTTGTGACACAGACTATATAGAAAAATACAGAAAATAGGAAAGTGTGTGCTAAAAGCAGGGACTGTCCTTTCTGAGTAGGAATGTCTGACAGCTAAGACGAATTGATTTGGCTTTGTCATTTAAAATAGTAACTGATATTTTGTCAAGTTGCTCCCTCACGGGTAGACTTACAAAATGAGAGCGATGATTCCATTAATTTGTGTCTCTTCTGTGGTCCCAGGTGATGTAGTTAATATAGTTTCTGTAATGTCAAGTTAATGCTTATTCCTCCTTTTGGTGCATTCTTCTATATATTTGCCCTCAGCTCATATTATACCCTCTGGTAGTAGAGAAGTTGAAAGTTGAGGACGGAGACTTTAGGTGTGATCTAAAGAAAATTATAAGAGCTATCAAAATGAAACTTCTATATGTTTCTTCAGATGCAACTTAGGTTCTGGCTCACCTGCTTTCTAATGCTACTTCATGCTTCTAAACCCATTTGTGTAAATTAACACAGCTTCATAAATTCAGTTGAGCTATGGCTGTTTAACCCAGCTAAATACCAATCAATATCGGGCCAACCCAATACCTGGATGTTTCACAGAATTTTCCCTCTTCTTCCATTTACCTTTGTCTTCACTTTTTTTTTTTTGGAGTGCTAAATTTTTAAAGGAAAAAAGTGTGAAGAGCACAGTCCCATAGCATCGTGACTCATGAGAATGACAAGGTATTTCAGCAGGAAACCTTGGGACAAAGTTGCCAAATGCAAACCTGCTCTTGACTTGGATAATGGTCCCCACGAGGCTTGGAGAAATAGCTGGTCCTCAGTCCAGGGAACCTCTAGCAGGAAGATGGAAAGGAACCTAGTAATATTGGTCATCAGAAGATCTCCTAACTCAGCCATTTCATTTCTTGAATTAGGTGAAACAAGCCAAACATGTATGCAGAGAAAACTTATGTTTTCAGGAAGGAATTTCACCTAAACTTGAATTTCTGTTTTAGATATCAATCACAATTGATGAGATTAAATAGTTAACACAGCAGTTATTGATATTCTTCATGGCTCTAGGAATTTGTGAGTGGTCTTCTCAGAGGTGAAATGAATACTCGTGTAAAACTGTATTTCACAATTAATTTTGTATGTTTCCAGGGATGCTTCTTTCACAATAACTGAAAGAAAAAAATAACCAGGGTAACTTGGTACAGTCAGATGGTACAAGAAGCACTGGTAAGAGGTAAGCATTTGAAAGTAATATACCCCAGGACGATTTTTTCCTTTTTTTCATGCCACTTGAAAAAAGACCCCACAGTTAAAACAGTAAAAATTGATGTTGATCTCTCAGGCTAACATTGTCATGAGTGAAAACTTCAGGGAAGTTTGGCTGTATTCCATTTTTTCAGTTCCATGCTCTTTTAGGAATTTTAATTTTTTCTTGGATAATTAGATCTCTAACATTAGACGCATATAATTAACAGGGAAAATGGTTTGCATGCTGACTATAATAGCACTGTCTGATCTATTTGCCAGATAACTGTTACAGCCTGGTTTTTCAGAATCATTTTATTCCCACAGATAGCAGCAGCCATGCCTAACTGGAACCACCTGGATTTGTTTGCAGGGATGAAATCCTGGGACCTTTACTGATTTCAGCTGTTCCAGGATTTTGCATGCATCCTCAAAATTTCCCTTTAAGATAATCCTCTTTTAAAATATTTATTCTTTTGATAGTTGAATGGGAATGACTCCCCCTTGTCAATAGAATAATAGAACTGAAACTTCATGTGCAAAGTTGTATTGCTCAGGGAAGATGTTTTTTAGAATTGGCACAGAAGGTTTTACTGTAATTTTCAAAATGTGCCTCTCTGGGTGGGAGGGAGATGTGTTCTCTTTAAACTAAAAATTAGCTTTATCTGTCTTTTGTTAACCAAAGTTCAGGACTCAGGACATGAATGGTGTCATTCATGTCTTTTGGAAAATTGTCCCCAAGTCTTTTTTAATAACCTGTTTACCAGCTCAACACCTAAGCAAACAACACCTAACAATAAAGGACTGGAAGAAAAATGGTTGCAGCTGCTTGTTATCATGTATTTTATGCTACTTATAACTTTTTGCATTTAGATCAGATAAAGTTTTGATTCAGCAGAATAAAGCTTTCAATCCTGACTTTTTAAGGAGTAAAAATATGGACATGAGGTGAGTGAAGCCAGCACCAGATTACTTTTATTTTTGTTTTTGAGCATGGGGTCCAGGAGTAATTTTTAGGGGCCTAATAATAAAAAACCCAATAATAACAAGGAAAATAGACCTAGACTGTTTTGGACCAAAGTGGTGTTAGGATTTTCAGCTAAGTGCTCGATCATGGTCCAACTTTGCTGTCCAGGTCAAAGGAAGGCAACTTTCACATCTGTGGAAGAAGAGAAAGGTCCATGAAGCATTTTTGAAAAATCTCATGATTATTTGAGCACAGTGTATTTCAGTCCATGGAGAAATGGCTTTTAAGATATATTGCAAGCATCCTTATAACTCCACTGGCTGCAATGGGATTTAAAAAATATCCCAAAGAAGTCAAAACCTTTACCAGCTATCTGCAGTTAAAGCATATCATTCACAGCTCTGCACATTCTTTGCTTTTCTATGTGGAAGATAAAAATAGATTTCCTACACAAAGCTCTCATTAGGGGGTCACACAAATACACAGCAGACATTTTTTTCTAAATCAGGTCATTCTCTACACTACTACTTTTGATGTATGGAGTCCTTACTGCAGCGATCTTTCCCCTATCTTTCCTGAGCATTACTGCCTATTATTGTCTGTCATTCAACATGGCTACAATATATGAAGCCATTACTGTGCTAAGTATGCAGCATATGAACATATATTTATATATAAAAACCCTACTGTTTAGCTTCTACTTTTTTTACTTCAATGTCTTTGTTTAAGCTTTCAGTCTTGAAAATACCATTGTGGTTTCTTTTTTCATTTTTAAAAATGTTTTTATACTTCTTCTTCCAGTTTCTAATAATCAGTGCAGAAAAGCAGAACTTTGTTTATAATAACAGAATGGAGGCGGGGGAGCAGGAGGAAAGCAAAGGGAAAATTTTGGTGATAAAATCTTTGAACACAGCCAAATATTGCACAAGTTAGATTTACAGTGCCGCTGGGATTGAGTAGACACACATCCACTTTTTAAAATTTTTATTTGTTTGTTTTACTGTAATACCTAAGACCAGGCAGAAGGCAAAACTAGCTGCTAGATGCTATACAAACTCAAAATAGAAGGACGGTATCTAGCCTGAAGAGCTCACAATTTAGATATAAACTTTCTGTGTTTGCAGGAGTTCATATCTGAGGGCTGGTCACATCCCCTTGGAAAGACAATCTCATCTGTTGTATTCTAGCTCGATACTAGTACTTTCCTTTTCATATTTTCTCATGAATCAAAGTTTTTTTCTGACTGAAGTTGTATCTTCCTAATTGTCTGCATCTCTTGAATGTTCTGAGCATGTGGACTACCAATTCTGCTGGATTTCTTTGTACCTGGGATTCCAAAAGAATGCCCCAGTTTGAAACAATCCCTGGCATTATGAGATAATGGCTATCCCTTCTGCCATAAACTGCTGCTTTCTTTAATTGTTAGTCCCCTGAATTTCTATATGTCCAACCACCTGTGCTCAGTTCTGTTAGTTCTGCTTTTGGCTAAATTAAAGAATCACAAATATTAGTCCTCTCTAGGAATTTGTAGTAACTTGCTTTTCCTCCAGATTTCAGCCGCCCTGATGCTCATTGCTCAGCAGTCTCTTCTTTCCTCATGGTCCAGTAAAAGAGACTAATAAGACACAAAAGTATTATGGACTACAAAATGAAAACAGAATTTTAAAATCATACAGAGATATATTAGCTAAATCATCATTCATGTAACTTTGTCTCGGTTATCTTATCAAAATCAATGTGACCAATTATATGGATAAATCTACAAGATACTTCATTACTCTGCTTACTCAAAGACTGAAACCATAGAGCTCAGTTATTAGGCATTTGAATTTGAGATAACCCATTCTATGGAAACAGCAGGAGAGGTCCAGCTCTTACTGGGTCTGGTGTGCAGTCCCTTTCTGCCTGAACACTTCAGACACTTTGAGGCATCAGAAGGACAATTATAGAGTGGTATTACTGCAGGTGGTATGACTAACAAACATAAGGAAACCGTAAGTGATTTTTTTCTTAAATCCAATGAAGAATAGAAATAGTTATGAACGTGGAAGGTAAAGGCACTCATACTTTGGACCGTTTTCCCCTCATTTTTCTTTTATTTCTCTTCTTTTCTGACGTTGGCAGTTCTAAAAATCTTTACTATGTTTGCTAGTGAAATCATTTGCTCTTGCAGCTGAGCTTGACCCCTTTGAATAATAAGAGGCAGTGATATGTACTTATCAAAAGAAGCAATGACTCCAGAATGCTCTGTGTTGAGATTTCAAATGGAAGTAAGTGATCATATTCTTTCCTATTGCTTTAAGCAACAATATATAACAATTGTATGCACTGGAGCACTTTAAAAAATGGATGCTATTTCTATGAAAAAATCTGGTTGGAAAGGTTCTCAACTACAATGCTTAGTGGTCTTATCACTGCTTGTAGACTTAACAGTGAGATCTGATTTTTTATATGTAAATTGACCTGAATCCTTTTAAAAAGGTATTGATTATATTTGATAGGCTCATAGGATAGGGATAGTCTTGTTTTTACCAAGGTGACAAACTTATCTTCCTATTATAATTTTGCACTGGATTCTAAGGCTTTTTATTGCTTTAAATAAAATGATACAAATCATTATAGATAACCTCTTTCAGTGTTTTTAAGGTTTACCTTTATTTTTTGCTCAATTTAAATTTTACTTCCCATTTTTATTTTGAACTGGTAACTATGTAGAGAGGTAACAACTGATATACCATCAATATCTTTCAAATTTTGCATGTTATCAAGATTCAAGGAACAAAACCAACCTATTTGGGCTGTAAGATATTCACTTTCCCATCAGATTTAGAATAAGATGAACATTTATTTTCTTTATTCTTGTTTAAGAGCTGTAATAGATCATTATAATAAGTTATATAATTGTGGGCAACCTTCATCATACACACTTCTATTCCAGTTGACACATGCACTAATCTGATAGAGTGGAATGTTAATCTAGATAATAATAATTTCTGATATTTCTACAAAGCTTTTCATCCTATAGGGTCCGAAGGCATTTAAAAGATTTGCTCTGCATAACTGAGTTCTACCACACCCTGTAGAAAAGCCTCAGTTTCCTGACAAAGGTCATTAGCACACTGAGAAATCCTTTTTTCTTCCAAAGCAAAATATGATAGCACAACTGTTGCAGGTTTGCAGTTGACAGTGAGGTTCATTTTGCATTCAGCATGCATGTTTGTGCCTAAATATTACAGTGACAGGCACGCTGTAACTACCTAAGACAGGAAATACTGTGCACTCACAGCCTTTTAAAAATTGGTGCATAGCCATAATATATCTGTATGGAAAAAAATGTATATACATATCCTTGTGTTCACCACCAGCTATGCTGGGAATGTTTGCCAGATCTTATTTTGGATTCTATTTACAGTCTAAGCAAAACATTGCTCTCGATGCATTTTCACTGACATTAGTTAAGAAATAGCTCATGATGATGGTATTCAATACCAGGGTGAATGGAGAAAACAGGAACCTGAGACAAATCCAGTGAAGCCGTGCAAGCTGTAATACCCAGCTCATGCCTGGAAAGGCTAACAAGGAATTTAAGGGACAATTTAAGGGACAAAGGAATTTAAGGGACAATTTAATGGACAAAGGAATTTAAGGGACAATTCAGGTCAAGGAAGGTCTAGGAAAGCAAGAGGCAATTGAAAGCTCCCTTCTATCAAAAGCCTTTCAGAAAAAAAAATAAGCCCAAGATCCAGGGTGGTGACCCTGTGGGGGATTCCTCCTGACCCCACCCTGGAAAAGGCTGAGGAAAAGAGGTAGACAGAGCTGGCTGAGATGGTATGATTATATGAGACCCTTCTGAGAGATACTGAGAGCCATCACAAAGAATCTTAATGACTATCCAAAGAAACAGAAGTGAGGTTAAAGCAGAGTCCAGAAAGAGTGGAGGAGATTATGTTAATTATCATATCTTTGTTATCTCTCTAAATATTTGGAGCATGGGTACCCTGAAAGGATTTAGTACATGGCTAAATCACCACTGCAGCAACCCGTTGAACTGGTTCAGGGCATGCCTGCTACAGTCATATTGGACCGAGTCAGTAAATGGTTATTAAATGGCAGGAATTTCTAGGAGCATCTGTGAGTTGCAGGAAGTGGTGCTACTGATTCCACGGGCCTCTTCTTTTTATATCGCATTCCTATAAAAAGTGAGAAGGAATCATATTGCCAGCAGAGATGTAAAATCAGGTCGGGACTGTCGCTGGTTATTTAAAGGTATTGCAATGCTTTTTGTAAGACTGAACATATTACATGCTGTATCTTGGCTAAATTCCATCTTTCATAATTACATCCTCTTCTCCCCTTCTCAAACATTTCTTGCTGTCACAAGAGGATGCAGCATTCTTTTTTCTCCTGGTCTAGATGTCTGGGTAGCAGCGTTTCAATCTCATCATGATCTCTCTGAAAGACAGATTCAGGTTGCCCAAGATGCAATGTGATCTCTGCATCACTCCTGGTAGCATTGCTGTGGATTGAGAGAAAGAGGGTTTTGAAATTAATACTCAGGCAGAGGTTCCATTTTTCTCCATGCTTAAGTACAAGCACAAATCTGTTGGTTTGGCTTCCTCCACCGTTACTCGTTTGCTACAGTATAATCACTCCCTGGAGCAGTGGGAGGCTTAATACTTTAACTCTAAAAAGTACTTTGAGATCATTTTAGTCAAAATGCAAACCACCAGTATCCCATTAGTACTGGGAATGCTTTCAAAACATTGATCAGCTTGTGCTTCCAGCTTGATGAGGTGGTGATTGTAGCCCTTAGATGGCATTTTGATAAGTGGAATCCAGGGGGGTTGTTACTCTGTTAGCTGCTCGATGAACTGTCAAGATTGTACTGAAAGCAAACAAGGGGGGTGTGACTATAAACAAAAAAAAGCCACCTGATACTATTTTAATATCATTTTCTCTATGGGTACAATGCTTGCTGGTGAGAAGTGCCCACAAGCCTGTTACTTGGAAACACAGGCAGGTACTTCACTAGAGCAATGGCCTGGTCTTTGCAGTCTGGTAGCCAGCTGTGGGCGATAGTGGATATTTGAGAGCAGAGCCTACTGAAAGACGTCCGCCAGTACAACTGGCCAAATGCACCATGCCAAAAGTAAAATTCCCATCACAAATGGTACTAGATGGGTATCCTGTTGCCAGTTTCCACAAAGACAGAATTGAATTGACTAAGAAATAAAGCTACTATTCTCACCTGGAACACAAATGCAATTGAGGGACTTGGGGAGAGGCTGATCAAGCCTGTGCAAGTGCCACTGCAAGTGCCAGAACTACAACCTTTTTTCTGTGTCTAATAGTTTTCTGTGGCACTCAGTCTGCATCCTCTTGGAAGCTGGACTCTCAGTAGACTTAATTCCTCTTTCCTTTGAGGGCTCTGCTTTGGTGGCAACAGCTTGATTCCTCACTGCTATGTACATTTCTAGAGAGGGGTACATAGTGGTTTAAACCAGTGCCATTTATCAGTTGTATTGACTCTATATGCTCCTTTATACCCTCTTTGCTCAGGAGAAGTGATATGGTTTATGCACCAGGCAGTGAATAATGACAACTGTAGTTCCCTCTCTCCTTTTTACTTCTTATTTTTCTCTAGTAAATGCATGGGATCTAAAAGGGAATAACATCTTTTGATAAGTACTGATTTCATATCTTTCTTTTGGTGAAATCCAGCTCTACTCATGTACCTCTTCTGCAGAAAGATGCTCAAATATTTCAGAGGAATGTCTGTACCGGAAGAAGGTGAAAGAACGTGGCATGGGCCAAAACCTCTACATCAGCTTAATCTTGCTACTGTGGAGCTCTACAGCAGGTAGGACTTGGCAGTACAGCAGTGTGTATACGTTCCTGGTGCCAGGAGCCTCTGGGACGCTCTTATTGTGCGGGTTGCAGCCAGAGCTTAGGAAGAACTGCTGGAGCCCCGGTGCAGAGGAGTGCTCTGCATCACACGCTGTAACCTTTGTGTGTGTGGCCAGAGAGCGGGAGGGAGGGAGGACGGGCAAGGTGTAGGACCCATGCAGTCAGCCTCAGACCACCCAGCAGGGGAATGCTTGGTGGTGAATCCAGGCAAAATTCAAGTGCCTTTACACAGTGCAACAACTTCAGCTGGGGGCTGAGAATCGACTCTCATGTTTTATGCATACAAATTGCCTTTCCCCACTCCAGAAATCTACACTTATCTCTTCACTAGATTTCCTCTTGTTTAGCACTGTGCGGCAGTGCTCACATTTCCGCCGAGTACCTTCACTTGGAGACTGATCGGCAGTAATCACAAGTCCAACTTCTCAGGAGTGAAGCGTGGGAGGGAGAGGGAGATGTAGGTTCATCTAATTTGATCAGTCTGTTTTGTTATACCGAATGTTTGATTTTCAATAGCCAGCTCCTGTGGAAAGAAATAAAAATATAAGAAATCCAGCTTCTTTTCCTTTTTGCTTTTTTGGTAAGATTTTAGGTTTGACTCATCTTTCCCAGGCTAATTGTCAGGAAACTGACAGATCAGTCGTGGTTGACAAGTGAGTAATTGGGAGAAGAGAGGGAGTGCAGCAGGTGTTAGTACTAATTTGGTAAAACAACAAAAAAAAAGAGTAGAGAGTGGTATGATAGTCACTTACACAGTCATGACGTTACAAGCTTTTCATACAAAATGTGTGCAGGATTTTACAACACTTAGAGCATTAACTATTAACCAGCCACTCCAGGTCCATTTCAAACGTGACCTACAAGTTCACCAGAAGAAGATGTTTTTGAGCCTCTTAACAGGAAAGACTGGTTCACAACGCTGCTGGGGAACTGGACAAAAATTAGTTTCATGATTCTCACCTGTCACATTGCTGGGCACACAGAACAGTCCTTGTGGAGGGCAGACCCCATGCCCTGGCCCTGACTTGGCTGTGCTAGGCTGGACCATCAGGGAAGGATACCACTGCCAGACCTGGAGCGTTCAATTGCTGTCGCTCTGCCAAGATCTCCATTGCCCACAGCTGCCCTAATTCTCCCAAACTGTGACTCTGCCCAGTCCCCACTCTTTGCTAAGAGGCTGATTATACAGCAAAGCCCAAATCTCACTTGCTGAGTGGAAGAAATCAGCTTTGCACCTTGAGAATTCCTCCGGCTCTGAAGAGAACAGTCTAAGATGCTGCTGTATTTTAGAAATCAAACCCTTGGAAATAAATTCTTTTACTTACCTGCCAAATCTGCCCCTCTGAGCTCTGTATTTCCTTGCTTCAATCTCAATTGTCACTGACACTGCCTCAACAGCAACCAGTGTTCTCTTTTTGATCTCTGTAATGGTGTTAGCGACTACAGGCCAAATGATAGGTTCTACTGGCAGACTCCTAAAATGCACTTTTGCTCCGAAGTAGTTGTACAAATAGCTTTGCAGCATTTCATATTCATTGTCTGCTAAAGATTTCAGTATCTTATATGCTCTATTTCAAAGAAATAAAGCTTTTTTTCCCCATCTAACTGCCAGTCCTGAAAATTCACCATGGATTCAAGGAAAAGCTGATTTTTTTCCTGGTTTCTGCATAGTTATTAAGAATACAGAGGCTGCAGGGCAACTTCTGCTCTGGCTTTCAACCGTATAACCCCTACTATCTTGAAAACTTGCCTTCACTTTTGCGCATGGATTATTTGAGGTGGAGGGGGCCTGCAAGGCAGCTCCAGGTAGCAGTTTTGTTTCTAAGGGATGGGACTGGAAGGGAATCTGGTACCCTCTCCCAGAGCTACAAGGTACTGAAGCTCCTCTCTGACTCAGACCTCAGCAAATCACCTCCAAACACCTGTACCTCCAGTACAGATCAACTGTGCAACCATTTTTTTCTTCTCACTTTCCAGGATGTAAGTATTGCTTATTGGAAACGTGTTTGGGTTGCTTTTTTCTGTTTTCTTTAAATGAAAGAGGCATCTCCACCAGCCATATGGAGTGGCTCCCTCTCTGCAAAGCATCTGTCTGGTGGGGAGCGCATCCATTCAACCTTTCACAATACAGACCTTAATTCAGCAGGGAAGAGAGCTGACAGGCATCTTTGCAGCAGATTTAAATCAGAGGTAAAAACTCAAGCAATATAAAGCAAACTGAGCCAGCCAGCAAAATCATGCTGACCTTCTGTCGCTATTACTGCAGCCCCAAGCATGACTTCAGGTGCTGCATCCTCGGGAATGACAGCACTGGGGGAAGCCAGCAGGCCCTTCCCGACGGCTGCCTCTGGTCTGTTGCTGCCCGATGGAGTGTTATCACTATGACAACCTACAGGTATAGGATGTGCGCTGTAGCGGGAGCTCCAGCTGACCCTGATTGTGTGCGCATGGCTCAGAGCTGGGCTTCCCTGCCTGGGAGGGGAGCAAAGAACACATAGATCCACAGGTGACTCTCCCCTGACTCCTGTCCTGACGCTTGCTAGCAAGTTTGGGATATGAGGCAAGGTGGGAGCTTTAGAGACGCTGGGTAGCTAGGATTTTAAATAATCTTCTCTGGAACAAGGTAAGGGAAGACTCATTTTTCTCCTCTGTTTCTAGAGTCCTTCTTCAGGAAAGGTCTTGTAAGAATATAAAGCTGCCCTTCAAACTCTGCCTTCTCTAGCCTGTTAAAAGGTAGAATGCTTCCAAACCTCATATACCCTGCCTGCCTCTCTGTGTGGACGTGTGTGTGTGTGTGTGTGTGTGCATGCGCGCATTACTTTCTTTCACTACTATGACAGCACATGCTCCTCCAAAGCTATTCACAGCATTAGAAATACAACTCCTCCCTCCGGTGCCCCGCGTGTGTGCGCGTGGCTCGGGCTTTCTGCTTCAGCTCACTCCCTTCTGATCGCAGGGCTGACGGTCACGACTCTGCTCCACACCTCCAGGCTTCACACGGAGGGGAGGAGGATCAGGGAAAACACAGAAGCAGGCACACAACTGACCTACAGAGCCATCGATAACTTACTTTCCTCGCAGCAGAATTGCATAGGGGAGGGGAGGAAGGAAGGAGGGAGAGGAGAAAGAGGGGGAGGAGGAGGGGGAGAGGAAAAAAAAGAAAATCCAGAGAATTCTAGTCTTGCACATGTAGTGAAACCGAGCGGTCGGAGTTCATTTGCTCTAGAAGAGCAGAGAAGAAAGAGGACATTAAATGAAAAAAAAGCAAGAAAGGTCTGTAGCTTTTTTCCTCATAGTAGCAGTGTTTTAGAGGTAAAATGATTCCTCCGAGCAGCACGACTGAAGTCAGCGTGGATAGTGTGGAGAAAGAGAATGAAGTGGAGAGCACAGAGCAGCCCCCCTCTCCAGCATCAACTACCAGCCAGGAATCAAAGGTACTCAGAGAATGAGATCTTTCCTTTTTTTTTTTTCTTTTACTCTTTCTTTGTTTTGAAGAGAGATGTGTTGCTTTGATTTTTATTTGGACCCCTGTGCCAGGATCAGCGGTAGAGTGCTATGAGCCACCTCTGATTGCGGTGCCTGCTCTGACACTCCTACTTCTGAATTTTCCCTGTCACCTGGGCAGCTCAGGAGTCTGAACTGGGAAAATACCTGCCTTTTGAGATGTTTGGGTTTGGGGATTTTTGCTTGTGTTTTCTCCTCCTTCTTACAGTAAGGGCCTGGGGGAGTGGTGGGGCTCAGGGAGGGGATCGATGCCAATATGTGTTGTTAGCTATTTTCACACCAAGCATGAGATCTCTTAAAGGGTTTTGTTCATGGTTGGAAAGACTGATTTTTCTCACAGGTTCAGAGAAGAAAATTTTGCCTGGGGGCTTGGGGTGTTTCACCTGCCTTACCTTCTCTGGCAGACCCATCAGTGAACTTTCACTGTTTAACGAGCCAGCAGTTGAAACAGGATGTAAGTGACAGTTTTGGCACAATAATCCTTATTGTACACCACCCAGAAAAGGATTTTTTTTCACAGCCTTTTATTTATTTATTAATTTTTAAATGTGATTCAGTTTACCTTACTAAAAACCAACTTCCAGCTCAAATGGCACAGCCTCTGAATTTATAACTGACTTGCATATGAAAAGTTTTTCTGCTTACCAGTATGTTACTTGGAAGACAGAGAGGTAAAGGGAGAAAAGTAGTAACCTTACATAATGAATGTTCTTTGCAGCTTACCTGGATAATGTGCTTTTACTGATCCTCTATTACTTACTTATGACTGATATCATGCTAGCACTTGACAGATCTTCCTGTGAACTTCATAGTGCTGCTGTGTGCTGTGTAAACATGTAAAAACAGGGAGGTCCTTGTCACTAGGAGCTTACAGCTGGGTAGAGCCTTAGGAGATACTGTATGAGCAAAACAGCTGCTTGACAGGGAAGGTTTGTGCTGGCCTGAGTTTAAAGGCAGTGGCTGCCTGGGTCTAACGTAGGAAGACTGCTACATTATTCTGCAGTTCTAGCTAGGTTTCTGGAGAGTGAGATGAAATTATCTGTCTGTGTGGGTAGAGTTCTGACGTGGGCTTTGAGATTTTTTTTTTTTTTTTATTAGATGCTGTACTCCAAGGAGGAGAGCTAAGGTATTCCCTATGTAAAACAGCCCCTTTAAAAGAAAAGAGCTCTCCCAGCAGCAATAGCATACACTATTCACTATGCACATTCAGCACTACTGGGACACCACTACGGTATTCCTGGTTAATGGGAAATGAAAAGTAAATGGGTTATTGGTTTAACCCCAGGCTCTAAAAGGATCCGGTTGATCAGTACCTAAATCCCCCCATCCCCCCCCCAACCCCCACCCCCAGACCACTTGTCTGGAATTGCTGAATTGTTATTTGGCCAGTGGGAAGCTCAGCCCCCCAGGTGAGGTCCCAAAAGTAACTGGAACCTTCACTGCGCTGCCAGCACCAGCAGCTCATGTGCTGGGCTGCGCACAGGGCCTGGATGGCTGTGTGCTCCCCATGCTCCCAGCTGTGGTCCTCACCCAGTGCCGGGCAAGTGGTTATGGAGTTTGAGGTGCCACTCACATGGTCAGGCATTTCATTACAGTGGTGCTTGAGGGACTTTCCCACTTAGTCACAGAGCACTGTGCCCAAAACAAACTGACCAGCATGAATCCTAAACTGAGAGAAAGTGAGGTGCTGCATGTAGGGTTCCTTCTTGCTGTTTGTGCATCCATGCTCTTGCAAGGATGACAACAGGAATTAGGCACACCTGGCCAGAGAACAAATAGACTACAAACTGGTTTATAATCAAACATTATTATCATCAATCTTTCCAGTCTTGTGAGCATTTGAAACACTACACTGGAATAGGCAAAAGCTATGACTGTGCACTTGATGCCATTACTTGCATACAGATATTTTTAGTAAACATATAATCTGCCTATTTACATTTTAGAACTGCAAATATGATCAGAAAGCATGCTGTATTGTCGACGTAGATGGAGTCAAAAGAACCTTCTGATCACTGGGGTAATGAGATAAGCTTTCTTTTTTTGGTCCTAGTAAACAGCAGGATGGAAAAATTCTCAATTATTTCATAAAGATGTTGTTTGTGCTGGTTGTTTTTTTTTTTTTTTCCTAAGAGAATTGATGTACTTCAAAAGCTAAAGACTTTGACAAAGGCATAAGTCAGTGTGTGCCAAAGGCCTGTGTCCAAGCTCTTATCCCACAGTTTCCCCTGCTGAGGGAGCTATCCTGTCATTCACAGAGGGCTAAGATTTCTTCAGGTTAGGTTGCATAGGTTAACAAGTTCATGTCTGCTGCAGTTACTGCAGAACAGTTTGTGCAGTATCTGATTACCCCACAATGACTTGTTTCTGTGGCAAAACACTATTATGACTCCAAATATAGGAACAGAAACAACATGGATAATAGCAACCTTCAAAATGCATTTGAAAACACTTCAGTGGAAAAACAATTTTGAAAAACTAATGTAGAATTAATGTAGCAAGCTTACTTCCAGTCCTGTGTAATCGTAGATAACTGTGGCACATAGTCCCTTGTAGTACCAAAGTCCAGAAAAAGAGTTTTATCTATCACACTCCAGACTGTACTCAGAAGATGATACACAGGAGATATTGCAATTCCTGACTAGCATGAGTTTGAGATGCAGAACTTCGGGCTGCTACCAAGTAGCTGAAATTTGGAAGAATGACTCTCACGTGTTAGTCACACGCCCCTGCCACAGGAAAGCAACTCACTCTTTAATAAATGCTAAAGCCTCCCACCACCTTTTCCTATAGATTAGGAGCATAGTTACAGGTGAGCACACTTGGATGCTGAAAGCTGAAAGACTAGACTCTCATGCATGTCCTCCTCATCATGAACACCTTAACACCTGGACTTCAGTACAACTGCTCAGAATGAGGAAATTCAAATACAGTTTCAACTCACCATGTTTCCTGGGCCCTAAGAGCAAATCCATTTACATGTTCTAAGTACGTTTGCCTTATGGCATAGTGTATATGTATTGCTGTATAACGTGACTGTGTCTTTTGCGTTATGTGTCCTGAAGTACTTTACACATAGCACCTCCAGCGTACTGTCTCATTAATATAACTTCAAATAGGTGTTCAGAGGGTAGCAAACACGCTGTAACTGGGCCATCCTGTAGAACTATATATACTGCTACTGTGCTAAAAACCCTAGAGCTTGAATGGTTAAGAATGTTGCAAAACTAATAATTAATTTATTAAATTAATTTATTGGCTCTTGAAAACGTTCACTTCACACCTAAGTATGACTTGAGTGGATACTTAAAGTTTATTAGGATAATAATTTTATGAGGGTGTCATACAAATACATGTAATTGCTGATTCTATTACATGCATATGTTTGTAGTTATGGCTCCCACCTGTTTGGGTCCTTCACATCTGGCTTCCACAAAGGCAAATGACCAGTTTGCCAAAGACTTTTGTAGATTTACCACTCAGTGAGGGAGGAAGTCATTAGCTAATGAATCCTAAGGAAAATTTCTTCCTGGTGGTAGCAATTAAGGACACACTGCACACTTGTACAATCACTAACTTAGCAATATAAGCAGAAATCTAGTGGCAGCAATCAGAGATCATATTTCTGATGTCTCTTATATAAAGGTACCTTGGAATTTAGTAAAGAAAACTAAAATTTGAGGGAATATGTGTCTAAAGAAAAGATTCCTACACCTGGCAATATTTCTTTATGTTTTGGCATAGTTGGCACACAACCCTGTTAGCTTTATCCTTCTTATATTTAACTGGCATTTCTATATGAAGAGGAAAGAGCCCATCTGCTGGTTTCTTTAGGTGTGAGTCAAGTCATTATCCCTGTATTGTGAATAATGGCTGGGGGTATTCATAGACAATAAGTACATCTTAGAAAATTCCCTACCACTTTTAAGTTTTAAGGGGTCCCGAGCATCTATGATGTTTGAGCTAGCAGGGTTGCAGGGTTGGTCAGCACTGCTGATCTTTAAGCTATTAGTGTTTCATTTCAAGCATGTTAAACATCTTTCAGGCTCTCTCATACACCCCAGAAGGGGTATCAAGCCCTGCCCCTGCCATTGCAGGTAATCTGTCATGTAAAAGTTACTTATTTGTATATATCAGTGGATATCAGTGGGCCTGTGTGAACCTCATGAGGTTCAACAAGGCCAAGTGCAGGGTCGTACACCTGGGTCGGGGCAATCCTCGGTTTCAATACAGGCTGGGGGATGATGTGATCAAGAGCAGCCCTGTGGAAAAGGACTTGGGGGTACTGATGGACGAAAAGATGGACATGAGCCAACAATGTGCGCTCACAGCCCAGAAGCCAACCCTATCCTGGGCTGCATCAAAAGAAGCGTGGCCAGCAGGTCGAGGGAGGTGATTCTGCCCCTCTACTCTGCTCTGGTGAGACCTCACCTGGAGTACTGCGTCCAGCTGTGGAGCCCTCAGCACAGGAGGGACATGGAGCTGTTGGAGCGAGTCCAGAGGAGGACCATGAAAATGATCCGAGGGCTGGAGCACCTCTCCTACGAGGACAGGCTGAGAGAGTTGGGGTTGTTCAGCCTGGAGAAGAGAAGGCTGCGGGGGAGTCCTTATAGCAGCCTTCCAGTACTTGAAGGGGGCCTATAGGAAAGACGGGGACAGACTTTTTAGCAAGGCCTGTTGTGACAGGACAAGGAGCAATGGTTTTAAACTAAGGGAGGGCAGATATAGACTGGAATTCAGAAAGAAATTTTTTACAATGAGGGTGGTGAGGCACTGGGACAGGTTGCCCAGAGAGGTAGTGGAGGCCCCATCCCTGGAAACATTCAAGGTCAGGTTGGATGGGGCTCTGAGCAACCTGATCTAGTTAAAGATGGCCCTGCTCTTGCCCGGGGGTTGGACTAGATGACCTGTAAAGGGCCCTTCCAATCCAAAGCATTCTATGATTCTATGATTCTATATCTGTGAAGACCAAATGTTTTTTTCACAGCTTTGCCCTTTTCCATCTCCTTTTTATAAAGTCCACCTACAATTGTTATGTATTGCAGTCACACATCTTTGGTGTGATAGCTTCAAAATTTTCCTCTGAACCACAAATTCATGGGCCTAACAAATTGCTTACACTCAGGTCAGTTAGGTAAGTTGAGTAGCTGAAAAACCAAAAATAAAAAAAAAGAGGAACTAGAACTCCAAATAAATATAGCATCTGGACTATGTATTTCACAAAATAAATGTGTCTGTCTCAGTCTGACACTTGCATATACTGACTATCCAGTGGCCAGTATTCAGGGAAATGCAGACCATTATCTTCAAATTCAGGTATGGCAATTCAAGAGATGTAGCACAATTGTTCAAACACTAGCTAACCTGATATGTGTTACATAAAATGGAAGTTGCTGAAAAGTAGCAAGCCAAGAAAAGGATTAAGCATTGAAGTTCAAGATGTAACCTTCATTTATGTATATCCCCACATCGGTCAAGAAGATTGAACTTACTTTCCCCTGTCCTGCTGGTCCAATACAGCAATATTGCTTACATGAGGTTTCAAAACCAGGTGTTAATATTAGATATGGAACTAATGTAAACAGCTTGAAACTCTTTGGATTTTAATAGGATTGCGTGGGATTTAAATCATGTAGGATTTGTGCTATGCTGTTAAGCAGAGATCTTCCCCGCTTAAAGAGTTAATACTTTATGAGGCTCCATAGATGGTTACTCGTCAATTAATATTTTAAAAGGGCAGGGAGTATGGTGTACAGTTAGTGTTTCACCCTCCACACCAGTGATAAATATCCACTATGTAAACTACTCCTGTAGTCTTCAAAGGAATACCAAACAGCTTAAAAAAATCCTGTGAAAGGGGAAGAAAAAAAACGGTTCTCCTTCTTAATCTTACCTCCATGCCTCTGCGTAAAATGGTGAGTACATACTGTGAAGGTAAGACTAAGGGAAAGAAATGAGCTTAAGTATTTTTATGTGTTTTAATTAAGTATTAGGACAAATTATGTACAGGAAGATTTCATTAAGAGCAGGAAAGTAATACTCTACCCTATCAATAATTTCTTGAGCAGGCTTGTTCTTGTATTTACATTTATTTTGACTTTTCTCTCTTTCTTACTCTTTTTCTGACTAAAACACTCTGGTATTGTTTTCGCTTTGATATATATGTCAGATCAGTTCCTAGGCACATTGAGATATCTAAGGCAAAACAGATATGTGATCAGTTCATTCTCTTCTATGCACACTTTCGACGTAGCCAAAATGAAGAAAATGTCTATTACCTTTCAGCAACTAAAGATGACTGGACTGAAATCTGGTGTGGTAAAAAAATGGATTTACTAAAAACTGCAAATTTTCACTGAAACAAAACAAGTTGTTTTCAAAACTGGAAGACAGTCCAGTCCTACCATCTCAGTCTTTTGTGCTGTATTCTTTTTCATGAAGTAATCCTGTTGAATTCATGTTTTGCCACTACTTTTAAAAGGCTTTCCCAACATCTGGATGCTCTGATGCCTAAGGGATGACCGCTGCCCCTCGCCCCCTTCTAATTCCAGTCTAAGTTTATTTCTGGCCAGCTTATGTAGCATTGTAATTTTGATAATGTTGCTTTAGCTTAACATCTTTTTTCCATTCTTGGTCCAGGTTTCCATCATGTAAGAATAGACTTTTATATCTCTTCCCATCTTTTTATTTTCTATACTAAACAAGCCAGGCTGACATAAGATAAACTCTCTGTTCTTCATCTCATTCTAGTAGTAGATCCATGCACCTATTTCAATTTTGAATAATCTTTCTTGAATAAGGGTGGCTGAATTTGTGTATGGTATTCTACATGAGATCTTGTACAGTATCACTAATGCTTCACTAACTGTCCCAGAAACCGTGCTTCTGAAGTTTGTGTCTCCTTGTCACCCCTTGGTCAACCAGAGGTCGCCATGCTATTTCTCTGTAATTTCCAGTGGATCCAGGATAGATTTTTCTGTCCTCATCTAGAGTGGTTTGGATCAGGTCTCAGGTGCACAAGCTTGCATTTCCACAGCTGAATTTCATCACATTTCTATGACTCCATCCCTCAACCCCCAGGCCTCCTCAGTTTTGACAATGCCTCCAACCTCATGTCAGAGGGAAATGGCCTTATGACCTGCCTAATCTTTGCATCAAATTCAGTAATAAAAATACAGACAGCAAGATTGACCCTAAGACTAGGCCAGTGTTGTTCCTTGAAGAACTCCACCAACAACCTTCTTTAAAGCTAGTACTTCTTCTTTCAACAGTAACCATCTCCCATTGAACTTTCTTTAAAATTTCTTCACTACTTCCCATCTTTTCACTCTTGGCTAATAGATACCCTTTTGGTAGCATACTCAATAATTTTAATGAAATCCAAATAGAGGGAATCTGCCTTTGACTTAAAACATTTTCTTTGTCTAGAAAATTGTTCGTCTTATCCAAGACAACTAGTCTAGGAGGATCTACCTTTTTTTTTTTCTTTTTTTCATTTTTGTCAAGCATTATTGAGGTCAGATCTACAAATCTACATTTGCTGAGGTTGCTTTTCCTATTTCTTGAAACAGGCTTCTATTTTACTTTGTATCATTTCTGGCTTGATAAAGCTTGTTAAGAAAACTTGTTCCTAGACTTCCAAAGTAAAATTTTGTAACGGAGTTTAACTGGTTTCTTTTCTCCCTTTCACCTCAGCAGACACACTGAACTGCTTTTTTTAATGTCATACCATCCATTTCTGCAACCTCTTTCCTATTATTCCTATTATTTTGCCCCAGGATCATTGTTCTGGGAAGAAAGTAGGATGAAGTGTTTGTTAAGTTCTGAGCCAGCCTTTTATCCCATCCTTACTGTACCACAGCCTGTTTCTTCTTTTGCTTTCCCTAGCCTGAATCAATCCATTGACATTTCCTTAAATACCTTTTGCAAGGACTCACTCAGCTTTTCTTGACAATTAACATGCTTACACCTAGGAACTGTGCTTGAAAGCTCCAGTTTTATTTGCACACCAGGTTTTTTTCTCTTTTTCTTTCCTCTTGTTCCCCTCCCCACCATTCTTTGTGGACTCTTTGCTTATTCCAAATTTCCTTTTTGAGGTAACTATTTTCATGCAGTTTGCCAGGAGCACACATTCACAGAATCTTTTTATTTCTTTTCATTTCATATTCCAGGTAGTATTTACAGATTTGCTTTGAAGAAATTCTATGCCTCTTACACATCCAAGGACATCTAAGCATCTGACCATTTCTGATCAGTCATCTTTATCAAAGAAGCATGTCCCTAACCTGATACCTCAAGGCTAGCAGAGGCCAAGGCTGTTCCATAACCCATGGTCATCTGGGTTCATCAGCACTCAGTACTTGCTGAGAGCCAGCACTTGTTAGCAGATGCAGTGACCTGCTTACGCAGCTGTGCTGCTTTCCAGACCACAGCTAAGCCCTTCATGTCTTCAGACAGACACTAGCTTAGGTCCTTCTGTGTCACACTCAAAAGTGTGATGTGGTCTAAAATATATCCCTCAGGAGCTGAGAGTGCTGAAGGCTTGGAATTTCTTCAAGGGAACATAGCACATCAAAGGCTATCCTCTTGAAATCCAAAACTTGGCTTAGAGGTTCATTTTTCTTTTACACTTTATTTAATTTAAATGGAAGTAAATCATAAACACCTGGTAGAAAACTGTAATTCCTTATATGATGAGCATTTCTCCTATCGCCTACCTGAGTCATTGTTGTATACTGTTGATAGGTAGAAGACTGCATATTTGATAAATTTGTGCTCGTGTTTGTCAGGCAGAGGATTAATCTTTCAGATGCGAGCACATGAGTTGAATGTTCTTAACACAGTATGCAGTCCTGCACAACTTCCAGTTGCATATGCAAATGGTCATTCAATGTTAAATGAGCACTGCCTTTTCCAGGCAAGCAAATGTCTATATTCTAGCTGAAGCATAAGCAGACTTTGCATGTTCATTAGCAAAGAGGACTAGCTGTGAAAATGAGAAATCTATGTGTGAATGACTGAGCTAACTTGATCTTGTTTTCCTTTCCTTCCTATGCCTCTGCTCGAGGAAACTCCCTTGATTCAGTAGACCAACTGATACAATACATGTTCCTTGTCAGGGAATTCAATTCAGGAACCCTGCAAAACATATTTACAATGGATGTCTAAAAAGCAGACTTCTTGTGTCTTTGACATCAGCAGTTAAAGATGACAAATGGCTTGCATATCTTCTTATTTAAAAAAATGAGTCTCATGTCTGTAAGCCTCACATAAATGTGCTAGATGCTCATAGAAGTTTTCCCATTGACAGGTCAGCGTTTCTTAGCTGACCTGTTTTTAACTGATGAGAGTAGTTTGCTAAGCACTGTCAAATGGAAGTGTTACAATTTAGGGGCTGCAGTGGTGAAACTTAAAAATACCATAGCATGAATAATTGTGAGAGAGAGGAGTTTCCCAGCCGCAGGAGGCTGCAAGTTCAATATGGAATTGCAGACAGAGTCCTTTAGGCAAGTAACAGTGACAACTTGAATGCTTTTCTTTTCTGTAGACATAATATGCTCCATTTCTGAGTGCCATTTAAAAGCTTTATTAAAATGCCACACATGCACTGCTTTATTAATAAAGATCATTTTAGCAGTCTAGTGTTCTGAAAAGCAAAATGCAGCTGACCTGTATAGTAACTGATGATTAGGTTTAATTCAGAAAGGAGCAAAATACTATAAACTGGTATTCACAAAGCCATTAAAATCAGCATTTAGAATATATTTTTTCTTAGCTTATTCATCAGAGTGAGACAAAGAAATGTATGCTATGGAGGCACAGCTCAGGTGAGAGAGCAAAGTCAACCTGACAGGTAGTTATAGCAAATACTGTTGAATATGATCTTAGGGACAGACTTGCATCTCCATTACCCCAATATTTAACTTCATTTGTTTTTTACAAAAATTGCTCATGCATAGTGAAGGGAGGCACTGGCGCTTGTTGGCCAAGAGTCAGATTTCTGGCGTAATGCATACAAGTCACCTCCTCAAACATCGCATATATAGCTATACTATTCGTTATTGATTTGCCAGCGTTTTCCCTGCCAGTTTAAATGCTGTGGTAGTGATTCTCAGAACCAAAGTGTCTTGGGATTAAACTGAGAGGCTGAAAACTTTGACCCAGCCTCACTTGCCTTTGTGCATACACAAGGTGAGAAATGGCCTTAGACTGGGCATCTCTGTCCTCACAAGTAAACAAAATATACTAAATATACTAAGCAAATTTCAACATGGTAAACTTGGCAGAGTGCCACTGACTTCTGTGCAGGTAAATTGACGATCCAGTTGTTAAGACATTCAGGTCCATGTGTGTTTTTAAAATGCACCTACTCTTAAGTTACCAACCAGTATCAATCAACTCAAGGATGCAGCATACACAATTTTTGTTGTACCTCAGTGTACTTATTTATATTATTTATAAGTCCGTGTAGCTCATTTCTCACTTATGTTCACACATCCTCTTTTAATTCAAATTCTCTAATTAAGGAATTATTTACAAATAAATATAAGGTGACTTGTAATGATTTGCCAGACATTTCTGGTAATGAAAATTCCAGTGAAATGTGTGCTTGTTGAGTGGGGTTTTTTTAATGCCTTTTTTTAATATGTCACAACTTCTGTTTTTGAGGAAGTGTTCAGTTTTCTTGATTGTGCAAACTTTTGTCAGGAAGCTTTCCCTGGTTGCAGCTGAAATTTCCAGTCAAAAGAGGATAAAAATGCATCCCAGGTTAAATCGTACAGCCTTAGCTGTAATTAGAGACCAACTTTAGGCAGTTAAGTTAGTAGTTCAGTCTCCCTGTGTTATAAATGGAACACAGACCGAAATTGCTTTATCAAAGGTGATTTAGAGGAAAAGCGTACCTTATGTGCTCTAAATTAGCCTCTCTGAGGGGAAATCTTTTTCCATTGACCATAGTAGGCAGCTACAGCTGAGTTAAAAGCTTGAATTTAAGTAGGGTGAACACCACTGTGAATCTGTCAGAGCGAGGTCTTGAACCTTGCCTACAAAAACTGGTCAGTCATCTGTTCCCCTGACAGGTTAGTCTGTCTGACTTTCCCCTCTTCTGCCCACAGCTCTCTCAAAGACATTTTGAAAGGCTGCAGTTGTTTTTTATGTCAACGTGGAACAAAATCATTCAAACTTTGAAAATTTTTGCTAAGTGGAACTGCTGTTTTCCAGCCAGCCCTATAATGGAAAGTTATGCACCTATGACAAAAAGAAAGAAAAATGTGAGCCTATCCAGGCTTCAAAATGTGAACTGCTGCTATTAAACTGTAGCCGCAAGATGAATCATGTACCAGTTTCATGAAGTATGGGCACACAGGAGTCTTTGGCAGCTTCACAGCAGTTAGATCTGTCTCCTGTAGTTAGTCGTAATGACAAATGGACTTCATCCTCCTGGCTGTTAAAGATCCAGGTGAACAGTTAACTTTTTTGCTAGCTCACCCACTCGTGCTCTGCCTTTCAATGTTTCTGTCTGTCTTTCCTCTTTGTTCCTATTCTCCCTCAAAATGCTTTAATCCAGGACCAGGCTCTCTGATACAATGAGCCAATGCAAGGTCTGTCTTTACAGGAAAAAATTCCAGGTTTCCAAGCTTAGCCAAGTTTAAAGATTCCTGTTAAGAAAATGGATGGTGGCTCTTCTGTTAGGGGGAGGGACCTTTTATAAACACGGTGTGGATGCTGGCGCTCATGCCATAAGTATGCTTGGAAAAAAGCAAACCCTACAGTTTGCACTTTCCCTTTCACCTATACCCAAGCCATGCTTACTTTATTGACAAATAAATGTTTTAAGTCACATTTTAGTTTCCTTACATTGTCTGGTATTATGCGGTCTGTTCTTTGCATGTGGATGCCTGTTTATCTCTTGATGTAACCTTATGTTTTCTTTATATGTATATGCAGGAAACTGTACATCAATTTAAAACCTAGGCAATGAGGTAACAGAAAACATTCCTTATGAAGAAGAAATTAAGCCCTCTTCTTAGTCTCCCCTGTCTTCTTAGTCTCCTCCTTTCTGGGTAGGTAGTTGAAGACCAATGCAACTCAGGAGATCCCTTTTCAACTGCACTGCCAGCGGAGGGCTTTTGAGCTCCTGCCTTCCCAGCAGCTTAGGCTCCCACAGACTTCCCTGGGCTGCAATTCTGTGCTTCGACAGCACTGGATTTTTAGCAGTTCCTGCCTGGTATCCAAGAAAAATGCTCTGGACAAATGATTGCTTAGAGATTACCAAAGCTAAAATGAATGCCAACAGCTGTAATAGACCTACTTGAATCCTGCTAGAATGTAGATAAATTAAAAACATTTCACAAAGGTTAAAAAAATGACAGCCAAGCCTTAAAACAAAAATCTTAACAGTGTGATTTACCTTTGAGGAGAACTCAGCTATGACTAGATGCTGGCCATAAGAAGTAGCCACTCAGTCTGGTCAAAAAAAGTCAGACCTTTTTTAAACAAGATGAGAAAGCTAACCTATTTTTTCACACTGCAATAAATACAATATTCCTGAAGTAGCAATACAGGCAACATCATTTGGTCTTTACTGCCAGCTGCTGAGTTCCAGAAAAAAAATCTCCTTTCCATGAGTTATCATCCCGCCAGTACAGTTGTACTCATAGCCACTACTGCATATAAAAAAACCCCAAAACCTACTGACAGGAGAAAATGGATATAAATCTCAGAAGTTAGCACCGTGCTTGCTCTTCAGTTCAGCAGTGGTCAGGAGCTCTGATTCCTGCTGTAGTATGTCATGCTCCTTATAAGTCAGTGCTACTATGTTGATACCAAGAATTGTGCCTGCTGTGACAGTAGAATAGACTAGAGAAAGTGAGGCATTTCATAGAAATTCCCTCTCTTACACAGGACTCATATTCATATTCTTTAAAACTCTCTCTGTCCTAACTAGACTTTCCTTTCCTCTTCCTTGCTCTATTCTCCTGCTCACCTGCCTGCCTGAATCCCTCATGCAGCCCCATGCAATATGCAGTTCCTGTTGAAGTCATTGATCATTTTTTGTCAGACAAGGCTTCACAGTTTCACTGGTTCAAGATCCCTCACTTTCCTATTAAATAAGTAACTCCTATTAAATCGGTTGGTATCTTATGTCAATACCAACAGCTCTTTTCTCTCTCATCACCAAAAATAGGAAGTTTGGATATACTTCATTTATTAGGTAAGCACAAGCTCGTGACAGTGTTACAAGCTTTTTTCTTTTTTTATTATTAGCTGTTTGTGTGCAGGATTTCATTAGCAACAGTTTAACTTCAGAGGATTCTGAGGGACTTAAAATATATTTTAGCATTCAGAAAAAAAACCTGAGGTCTTCAGAAAGTTATAGTCTTAAATTCTCTACCTTTCTGTTTGTGGTATTCTGTATGTAACTCTTTTTACATTAAGCTAGCTATCTCAGTATAAAAACACATTTTTGCAGTTCAGACAGTCATTTTAATCTTGAAACTTCGATAGAGGTAATTTGAGGAGGAAAGTTGTGCAGCTGGTGAGGATAAAAATAAAATGTTTTTGTTTTGCAGGGTTGATCTTGAAACAATAGCTGGCTAAAGATGTTCAGCATCTTGGAGGTTTAGGAAAAAATATAAAAAAATGGATTAGCATGATGCAAAAGGAGTCAAAGATGAGATAAATCTCATACGTAACAACTCTTGCCAATTAACATCTTGAAATATATGTATTTACATTGTCAACTTCTTGAAGCAGTGTTTAGGCCTTCAAGCATCTTCATAAAGTGCCAAGTAACTGTATGTCATATATACGACAGTATCATCAAGTTAAACAGATTCTTCATGTGGAGAATTGGCCTATTCTTTATGTAGGACACTGAATACAGTTTTTGCTGGGCACGACTAACATGTAATAACAAGAAGACAAAAGACAGACTGAGATGGAAACTTTCTGTACTAGTAACAGGTTCCTTGGAAACTGGTACTACAGGCGTAATTTTGCCCAAAATGATTTGGAAGTACTTTTTGAAAGTTAGACAACGACTAGAGTAGACGTGTTGAAAGGGATAAATGCATGCCATAAGTTACACTTTGAGAAGAGCTTTAGCAAAAAATGTGCCAGATCTGGACTGGATCTGGAAATAAACAGATCTCTGCCATGGTGGACAGTAAGATAACTGGATGCAGAACAAATAACAAGGAAGATGTTATCGAGGTAGTTAAAAATTTTAATTGGCACAGCATTTGTTATGTATCTGGTAGCTGCTGTAGGACTTTAGAACTGGAAATACGAGATGAAGGAAACTCGGTGGGTACCAAGGTGAAGCATGAAGAAGCCCAGAGGAATTAACTAGCTTTGTTCGACCTGTGCTGTCAGCAGTTCCCCCAGATCCAGGGCTTCAGGCCAGAGTGGTGCCAGGGCAGGGACATGGCTCCTCACCAGGACCATATGGGTCCTGTTGGACTTGTGGTGTCAGAACAGGCAATGCCAGGGCGACTGCATGCCCCGGCCTCCAGAGTGGCTGGCAAGAAGCACTGTTCACAGGATGGGACAGTGTCAGTCTTTGGGAGAGAGAAAAAGAAGATGGAAGGCAGCAAATTTGCTACCAGATTGCAAAAATATGCACAAGAAGGGGAAGGGAACTGTGAAAAAGAAAAATTGGAAGTGAACCAACAAACATTGCTAATATTCTGTAAGGCATAAGTTCCTACCCCATCTCCCACTTAGAAGAGTTTGAAATGGAAAGATGGAAACAAGTTGTAAAATTTCGATCTGAATCTCTGTGAACAGGCAGCAAAGAAGGGAGTGCAGAAACCTGTGGGATCAAATAAGCCAAAATGTCTATGTTTGGGGGCTTTTTTTAAGCCAATAGGCCATATAGCACCCTAATTCTGGCATTGTGTTTCTGGTTCTTTCTTTGATCAGAAAACGAGGTAACATCATCTCAGAGTTAAAGCACAATAGCTGAGCGAGAAGTTTGGGCAGAATTAATTCACACAAAGTATGAATTTGAAACAAGTGCCTAGGAAAGACAAAAGAAGCAAGAAGCATAGGTGTCCCCCTGCTTCTATCTACATTTGGTTGTGGAGGAGCAGAGACTGACAGAGATGGTTTAAAAAAAGAGGGAATTGAGAAGGGTGGGATAAAGTCAGACAGATAACGGGATGCCAAATGTGGCCAGGTGTTTTTTCATGCTGCATGCAGAAAGACTTTGTTTTTAATGCACAGTGTAAAACAGTAAAAAAAAGTTTTGTTTCAAAACAAAAAAAACAACAACCCAGCCAAACCCCAAGCCTTTACTCAGGAAACATGCTCACTGAAGTCAGCGGGAGTTAGCAGTAAGCAAAGACCTTAGGATTTGGCCCAGTGACAACAACTTTGTTGTAGAGCTGAGCACTTACATGTTTTCATTGCGAAGCAATTTTAACAGCGTAAGTTTGGAACCCCAGAAGTAGGAGTGGAAACACTGACAGAATATTAACTATAACAACTCCCAGTAGATCTCAGTCTTCCTTTTTGTTTTAAGACGGTACAAATGTGATTATACAGTATGTGGGATCTGGTGCTGATGTTAATTTGCCCTCAGTTAGTATCAGCCTCCTTGCCAGATGTATTTCCATATTTGCTTCAAGAGACATACTGCCATTTAAAGTATTATAAAACAGCTCTGTTAAAAAAAAAAAAAGAGGAAAAACAAATGGGTAAAATAAATCTGTGGAAACTATTGCTATAGGTAGACCAGCACTTTTTAGCAGAACACTGTTTTATTTTTTTTTTAAAGGTCCACGGGTGTCGTATTGAGCGTTAATTTCTCATAAGATCAATAGTGGAAAATAATGATGCACACTTTGTAGATGGACAGACACGAGATACAATCAAGGATGATTAATCTTACATTCACAATCACATTCACTGCAGATTAGTCATGAGAAGGAAAAGAAGCAAAACTCAGGTCCTGTTATTATTATTCTTAAAGACTCTCAGCAGGTAGATACCAGTGTAGCTTCCTTCACCTCAGCAGGGCTGCCTGGATTTACATTACTCTGAAATCCAGCCTTTTAATCTCCAAATTTCATTGTGCCACTTCCACTGCAGCAAAGATTAGTAAATGACTAAATCAGAGGTTACCAAAGGGAAATCACTGTTCCATTTAGAAGCTGAAATGGAAAAGAGATATCCAAACAGGGCAGCAAAATGCAGGATTCCCAGAAGGGACCTCAGAGATAACAGTCCAAATTCCTTCTATGTCGAGAGGCAAGAGATAACCACATGCGTGCCTCATCCTAATGGGGACAAAGTATGGAGATGACCGGCTGCTTAGCAACCAGATGCCTGAGGTGAAACCCAAAGTACAAAACAAGATGTTGTAAACACCTACTGGTCTTGAAACTGAAAGTACAGGGGGATTTTAAGAAAGTGGAAGGACTATTCCTAACTATCGCTTGCTTTCTTCGTGAGCTTTCCTGTTGGTTTCAGGAGGAAAGGCTGGAGACAATTCAATTGCCAGACCATGAAAGAGAGACAGAAGCCACACAGAGGTTTGCAGCTGGTTATTCCACCAGCCACCTTTCATAACCTGAATTATGAAAGATCTCCCGCAGCTGGTGCCACCCATGTTGGAACAGCTGTTTAGCAGCAGGGAGAATATCATCCTGGATATAATACAGGATTTGTAGTCAGCTCTTCTTTTGCTAGGTGAGGCAGGAGACAAGATCAAAGGGACAAAACATTTTCCAACCCTGATATAAAACAAGCAACAGGCTTTGGTCATGGCTGAAGTGTTGCTTAGTTTGATTTGTAATGTGTTTTGATTTATGCATATGTTCACAAAGGAGGAAGAATTGACGATCATTGAGTTCAACACAATGAACCCAGCAGATCTTACTTTGGGGCTGTTAATCTGATTTTCATGAATCAGGTGACAAACTTCGGAAAGCTACAGTAAAGCTTCTCTGAAAGATCTCGTGAGTTGTTAGCTTGAAATGCTGCAAATTTGAGAAAGATTCACTGTTTTTCCTCTCTGCTAGAAGCAGGCTGAATACAAACCATGGTTGAGTGATATTGCAAGTATTTTCCCCAAACTAAACTTGAATCAAACCTGTTAGGAAATTTGAAGAAATACTAATAGAGACTAGATCTCTCAGGAAGAGAAATGTAATATGCACTCTTTTCTTTCTAGATTACTCTTTCTAATATAGCTTGATTAAAAGAAAACAGAGGACTACACCAAAATAGGGCTATTCAAAAACACAACAGCAAAAAAGCTGTTAGATATAAAATTTGAGAGTTTTGGCTAAATAAATAAATTTATTAAATCTGTTGGGGGGATATTTTACTTAGTTTTTTATAAAAAAGCCTTAAAATTTTCTGGATTTGACATGCATAAAGGTATCAGTATATTTATTTTGCATATGTTTCCTCCTTTTTACAAGCTGTTTTAAACGACTGTGAGTCTTTTGAAGTTAATATGAAAATATATTTGGCAGGGAAGGTAATACAAGCTCAGGGTAAGTCACAATTGCAGAGTATCTAACACAGAGTTTACTCTTTTTATGCCTCAAGACTAAGTAGACAATTCTGAATATAATGGAAACAAAAAAGGATTTCCCTGAGAATCTATGGCAATTGTTATAGTTAATAAATTGTTTGTGGTTCCTCAAATCTATCACTCCCTGGACTGCGTTACTTTGTCCTGTCACATCTTATGCTGAATTTTGAATATATATAAAGGAATTTGGAGCACAAGGGAGACTTTTTCATATTTTCAGGCCTTAAAACTTTCAGCACTTTATTTCACATTTGTCGCACATATTTGCTAATCCTGGTTCCGTGCAATATTAGAAGACGACGTACCCAAAACTGTAGGATAATTGCAAACCAACTGCAGGAGCAATTGTTGAGAACTAGATGAATTTTTCAGCTTGGTTTAAACCAAACCAGGGACTCATACAGAATGAACAGGTCTGCTAAGCAAACACACTGTTTGGCTACACGTGCAGACTGTACCTCTTGATAATTTAGAGGTCTGCCAATTAGAGATGCAAACGCACAGCTGCCAAGGATGTAGTATATCAGGAGAGGGCTGAGAACGTGTGATTCACAGTGACATTCGTGGGAGCAGTGACAACTGAACATCCCTTCAGATTTCATGCTTTCAAACCCTAAGGTTCTTTCAGGGATTTTTTGCTGTTACACTCTGGCATGCCAATCAGCATTTTATTGTAGTTAGGACTCTACGTGTGAAACAAAATCACAGAAAGAATGCTGCCTGAAAAGGTTTATATCCTAAATAGGTTTGAGGATCAGTGAGTGGGTTTCAAAAACAGTATAGGGCAGGGAGGAGAATCTGAGGATGACGACCAGAGCAGCAAGAGCCAGCCAGAGTAGTTGGAGGTACCCAATAAATCACTGACAATGTTATTGTTAGGTATTATAGAAAATGTCTCCCCTTTGACTAGTCCAATACAGTATTCAAGCAGACAGTTTGATTTATTTATTTTGTTACAACAGTAACAAACATATTTGTTCTAATCCCAGCTATGCAATCTGTTTGGGAAAACACACAAATATAATACGTAGCAGATTCTGCAATAATGAACACTCCCTCTTTGTCTGTAGTGGATTAAAAGGATACAGCTTCCAAGAAAGTTGGCTAGGGCAGACGCAAATACATGATAGGGCCAGATTCTCAGACTGTATAAATCAGCTACAATTGAAGTCAGTTTAGCTAATTCAATTTGTACTAGTAGAGTATTTGTACTATTTATTATTTAGAAAAAAGGTAGAAAAGGAATCAGCTTTGATCACAAATTTTATCATGGATGCTTTGCCAGTAAACAATACCAACCGCTTAAGTGTTTGAAATATCCTTTCATCTTGTTAATGCTATAAGACATGGTACTTCTCTCATCAGCAAGCAAACACACATATTATTTATGAAATTGCGTACTGGCTTTGGGCATGTCATAATCTTATTTTTCTCATTAAAATGCCAAGGCAGCGCATTTTCAAATCAAATCCAGAAAAAAACCCACCCTTGTCTGTGCTCAAAAATCACTTACTTTTGTATCCCTCAGTTTTAAGAAGAAAATCATTAGCCTTCATGCTCACAAAAAGTAAGCACTCTGAGCTGGTTCCTTGTTTGCTCTTAATCAGCATAGCTAGCTGAAGCCCAGCAATGCTGCCAGGCTAGCCTACACCCTGGTAACATCCAGTCCTTCAGCAAATCTAGGTAACATCTGAAGTATGTTCTGCAGGTTGCTAATACAAATTGAATGCTCCTTGACCCAGAAAATGAACTGTACTCAGTAGAATAGATGCCATTAATCAAACTTTTGTTCTTTCCCTTATTTGAAAGGCTTTTTGTCTGAGTCCCTTTTGGTAATATCCCATGTCCCTGACATGCTTTCTAGTGAATCTACACAACATCATCTGGGTCCTATGCATTTAAGTCCTTATTTTATAACAACGTGAGAGTCAAATAATTTAGAAATTTACTCTAAGAAGCTGAAAGGAAGAAATGCTTCCTTACAAAAGGTGGGTGTTTATCTCACAGCAGAGTGAAATCTGCTGACAGAGCATTTTTAGTCTGCATAGCTAAACAAAATAGGTACATTTTTTAAGAATTGCAGGAATCAAACTGGCTTGATGGCTCATTCCAACTTTGTTAATACCCTGTATTACTTGTAATCCATCTAATGATATTGTTAACACTAGTGTAAAGAAAGGGATAGAGAAGAGCAAACGATCTTTTTTTATTGCTAGCACAGTAGGAATACAGCAGATAGCTAATATCATTTTCATGAAGGCTTGGTTATATGGTCTGTCAGTAAAGTACAGTTGATAAGCCTCGTTCGTTTGTTCATTTCTCCTGGAAGATAGTTAAGAGTGGAAATGTATAAAAATAATCTCCCTGTTGACCTCACGCTGTACAGGAGCCTCTGCTGTTGGCAAGGATGGTTAGCAGTGGCTGAGAAGGGAACAAGACCAAGCTTGTTGGGAAATAAGCTGATGTGGGCAGACTCCACGAGGGTAGCTCTGAATGCCAAAGCTGATGGCCCAAGCAAACTAATATAATATAATATAATATAATATAATATAATATAATATAATATAATATAATATAATGTAATAAACAGTTTGTCCTCCTCCTGGTAACCACCATTCACACTGAGATCACTAAGGAGCGAGCTTCAGGAAGAGGAATGAAGCATTTGTGGGTAGGATGTGGAGGGAGTGAGGCTTTCCCTGAGCTTTGAATGGTGAGCAGGTGTGAAGAAGTTGTGCTAGAGAAATGGCGATGGCATAGGGGGATACCTGTCTTAGCATTTTAGTTCGATTTGGGAGTGTGGTTGCAAAGCAAATCTCCCAGTTGTTGCTGCTCATCCCACTTGTTGTGGTGCATAGAGCACAGGCTGCATCACTTGGGGGTTTGCTTGTGCTCCAGGTGTGCACATAATGCACGCCAGGACTAACAGGCGGGTCTGGTTCAGAGTACTCTGTGCCCTGAAGTGCATGCGGTGTGTATGCTGGGTCCTCAGCAGCCTTTGTTTCATTCTCCAGATCTGCTCCTACTGAGTCACGCTGACTGCTAATGTAGACAAGCTGGAGAGGCAAGGGAAAAGGAGTTTCTAGATATCAGGGAGCCGTTAGGAGCCTGAATAAATTACTCTTTGCAGGGCGGACGATTATCTGTTGTAATTGCAAAGCTATTATAAAACAGTTCAATTCACTGATATCTTCCCAACTTCCATGGGAAGTTCTTAAACCAAAATTGTAGAAAAGAGTTGTGTGCTTCCAGTGCTTAAGTCAAATAAAGTCTTAGTGAGGGCAGGTGCAATTCCTATTCATATCAAAAGCAGTGGCACCTAGTTAACCCTAGGGATGAATTTTAATAGGTGTCCTTTTGCTGCCTCCTGTTTTCTGGTTATAGCAGCTAAAGAGTTGTAGTATAAGGGAATTAGGAAAAGGAGAGGTGCTGATAAGCTGTGGTGCATCAGAGCTTCGTGATCCCTTGAGGCCTGAACATTCAGTAACTGAGGAAGATGGAGATTGTGCTGGAAGATACTGAAAAAAAAAGGTTAATCAAGCTCTGAGGTTTAGTTATTGCACTTATCTCTACCTTGCCTGTGGGGTTAGTATGTGCAGTCACTGAAAGTCTGTGTGACTGATAAAATGCTTTTAACTAGAGACAAACTTTTTTCCCTGGCTCTAATTTCAAACCACAGGAACATCCTGGATTTGATATCAAGGGTTCATGTTTCTAAAGTGTCAATGTTGTGAAAGAACATAGAAAAACTCTTGTGCTTGTGGGAATTTAATTTTTATTTTTATTTAAACGAAAGCTAATTTGTAGCCCTCATTGCAGAGGAGAAAGTGTGAAAGGCTTAGGAGATTTATCTCAAATATGTTTCTTAAAGCCTTTTGTGCTTGGTTTAGGGGTTTTTTTCAGTCCCAATACATGATTTTTCACTGAAGTGTTGAAGTAACTATTGAGTGCAGAACAACCCTAGTCGCAGGTTTTTCCAAAGTTCAGCAGTGTTTCTTCCTAAGATTTAACTTTGGACTCATTAACCCTGCAGAAATAAATAATGAATAGTAAAATTTGCATACTTTCCTCTCTGTTGATAGAGCTGATTCCTGCCTCAGGTGAATGCTGTAGCAGCTCTATTAGAAGCCAGTGGCATCACAAGTGCATTAAATCAGTTTATGGCAGGTCGAAATCAGGCATATATTACATGCCTGTATTTAATTACATTTGAAATCTTCCAATAAAAGAACAGGGCTGGGCCACAGCAAACTTCAAAATGAGGACATGGTGATATTTAAGTAAGGGAAGTGGTGCTCACTTGACTGCAGCATAATAATCACTTAAGCTTTTATGTTTTTACAATTTATACTATTTGTACAACAACCTGCCCTTGCCCTTGCTTGGGCCAACTTTTCCTGAGTAAACAATCACATAAGAGTACCCTATTTCAAATTCTCCCGTGAGCCTACTATGAGAAAGGAAAGTTGGATCAAATTTTAAAACCTGATGCCAATCTTCTATTGCCATGTATACTCTCACTTATGCAAGATGGGTGTAAAACACTCTGATCTGAGAGGTACTTTTTAACGGTACTGAGCAAAGTGTGTAATTAGCTGTGCAAAATGCTAAACCTTGCCTATGTTCTGCATTTTTGCATAGTCACTTCTGTATGCATATAACCTATTTGGGATATAATAGCTGCAGACTTTCATTGGTGTTTGAGGTATGCAATGCAAGCCAAACATGTAGGTGTCTTCCAGCCTGAATGTAAATAAGCATGAAATCTGCATTTGGGTAACAACAAGGATGCCCACCTTGTCTGGAAATTATTTAACCACATTAACACAGGAACAGTGCTCAGGGAATCTCAGAGAGGACTATTAGCTTCTGCAGAGATGCCTGCCAAATCTGTGAATGTAACTCGGTCAACTCATTCTTGAATATGTGTCCTGCTCTGAACATTGTGGTTGGAGATGCATGGAGTATGCACAGTTGCATGATTACCTTAGTGTGTATGCATATGTTTGGACATGCATAGCCTGAATGCTGGACTACCCCTCTTTGGAAAACTGTTGACTTTTCTGCCTGGGGGAGGAAAGGCTGCCGGTACATCTCTTGACTGGCAAATGGCTATGCACAGGAGAAAGGGATAAGGATAGTAAATGCAGAGCTCCTTAAAATATACTGTGTGCATTGTCCAAATTAGCAGGACAGTTGTTTCATGATAAAACAAATACTGTATTGCTCAGCTTAGTCTTCTTTCTGTGGCAGAAGCAGCGTTTTGAAATTTAATTAACTTCATGTGGCACTGTAGAAATGGATGGCAAATCAATAATGAATGTCATTTCAGTCACCTTGTGGTGTTGTAATTCTCTGTGTTTTGCTATACTAATTAGGTCTGACTTCAGTGAGAAGCATTTCAGGAGCAAGGGGGTGAATTATTGCTGAGTTCCTGGCTGTCACTGGGGAGATGAAGTAATCTCAGTACTGAGTAACCTCAGTGATTTCAGGAGCTGGTGACTTAACATCCAAGCAGAAGAGGGAAGATCTCACATTTTGTTGGTGCTGTTGTGCAGTGAGTTTTGGGCTCACCTAGCCCATGACTTAAGTTCCGCTGAAAGAGCTTCAGAAACCAGAAACCGCTCTTACCTCATAGTTGGCATATAGTGACTTAATTGCTCTTATTTACACATTCCCCAGAGACTGAGAGTTTCTTGCAAACAGGTGACTATTTCCTTCATTTGGATCTGGGGCTGCTCCCATGAACCCAGAGAAAGTTGTGCGTGAGAGTGGTGCATGTGGGATGGGCCCCTGGCTCTGATCCCTCCCTACTCCCAAAGTCACTGTGGAGAAACAGCTCAGGGAGCAGAATGCAGTTTGCTTTCCATGTAGCAAACCCAAACACTGTTAACCAGAGGCAATGGCAGCTCTTTGCCTGTTTATTGGACTCAGGGAGTTTGTTGTGAAACATGGGGAAGAGAGCTGGAGTGTTTCCCTTCTCCAAGAACAAGCTGGCCATGTCTGAAGGTAGAAGAGAGGCTTCCCCCCGGGACGCCTTAGGGCTCCTCTCCGACAGTGTGCTTTTGGCTGCATCATAAAGAAAATGGATGGATCAGGAATAGAAGCTGAGGAGAGCAAGTGCTCTGAGGCCACTAAGTCAGTGTGACAGACCAGTGGCATGCTTTTTTGGGAAAGTATGTGAACTCCTTCTCTTTATATTAGAGTGAATTATGATTCCTGATCACCATTGCTTCTAACATAAACAGTTTCTAATATAAACCATTCCTGCTGGTTACCACAGACAGCCTGAGCGGCATGGAAAATTTCAGTTGTTACATCACGTTTGCCCAGAGAATTGCAGCAGTGATTGAAATGATTTTGCAGTGGTTAGAATAATGCTGAGTGAAAGGTGATACAGAGGTAGTACACTTCAGAGACAGCAAACATGAAATGGACACAGAGCTGCATTTCCTTTTACCCAGGCTCTACTTGTGGGCCATCCAAGTTGACAAACCCACAAATTTGTGTAGCTGATATTCTGGTAGCTTCTGTGCCTCACTTAGCACCCTTCTCTCAGCCTTATATAAAATTTGGGGGGGCATAAGAGGAGCTCTGATAAGGTATGAGACAGTTTACAGGTAAAGGGTTTGAGTTAACAAATGTAAGTTAATAATGCCTTATTGTGGTGCTTAATAGTCTGACAATCAATACACAATACAATATACAAGAATATATGTGAATGTGTGTTAACTAGTATTAATTAATGCATGAACTATCAATTGGCTAGTTAATTATACTGTTACTGCTCCTTAGCCTTCTTTCCTTTAAAAAAATAAAACAAGAATTTCTCAGTCAAAACTGCATACAATCTCTGTTTCTGCCAAATTAAATAAATTTATGTATATCAAATATATTTACTGAATTCACTCCTCTTGTAATGCCATTTAACAGCTGTTCCTGAAATGGCTTTACAGGCTGCTTAAGGACCATGTGAGGATGAATAATACTCTTAAGTTCTCTCATGCTTGAACACAAAGGATATATTCTCCAGTGCGTGCAACTCTCTGCAGTACCTCTTTGCTGTCATACATGAAAGAAAAGACCAACAGAAGCATTCATTAGGGCTATCAAGTTTATTGTCTATCAGAAAGCATACATAGAGTAGTTTATTTTCTGATTGGGATCTGTTTTCTTTGCTCTGAAATTGCTGGTTAAATTCTAGTCAGTTTTATTGTTCAGGTGGTTCAAGGTCTGCCAGTGGCTCCCAGGTTCACTTGTCAACAGCACACCCCAAAACCAGGAGCCTTGCCTTGCTGTTGAAGAGGAAAAGGCAGTAATTGTAACTGGCTTATTTATTGCAGCTGCAGAAACTGAAACGGTCACTCTCCTTCAAGACCAAAAGCTTGCGGAGTAAAAGTGCAGACAATTTCTTCCAGAGGACTAATAGCGATGTGAAACTGCAAGTAGACTTGATGCCTGAGGTGAGCACAAGCACAGGGCAGCTCCCCAGCTCAGAAAGCCAGGCGTCCTCCCCCACCAGAGCCCAGCAGCTGCCAGAAAACAACAAGGCTCACATCTTCCAGGAGCACATCTTCAAAAAACCCACCTTCTGCGATGTCTGCAACCACATGATTGTTGGTAAGAAACTATTTTTTAAATCTGTGTGGGTGTCCGCGCTAGAATGTGCAGGATGACCTTTGCATAACTTATGTGAGCCCAGATGTCTACTTGAAAATATTCATGCAAAAAGGATCTGGACTTATGTCACATCTGCTACAGGCTAATAAAAGTTCTATATTTGTTGACAGATCTCTTGCCTTGTAGACACATACTGTTATCACAAATCACAGGTGAGGGTTTTAGCCAGAGTCAAATTCCTCTCTCATTCAGGTTATGCTGAGCACCAAGCACAAACTCTGTTGTACGTCACACTAGAAATAGCAGAAATCCGTCTTGCAAATTTGTGTCCACTATCCTTACTCTTTTCCACAGCAGTAATTCTAACTCTCTTGCTCCTTGTGTCTGCCTCCACATTCTGCAGTGCCCCCAGTTCCCATTCACTGTGGCAACCGTGCCTACCTCCTCCAGCTGCCTCACATCTCTCCTAAGTGACAACTGGGCAAGAAGTAGCATCTGCTGGGTGGTAGGCTCCAAGCTGCTTGTGTGTGCATGTTGGCTATCTAGGACACATGATTTGGGAGATGAGGTCAACAGAACAAGTAACAGCTGAATTCACACTGCAGACTTTCTTGGGATTCTTCTGCCTGATCCCTGCTACTCGCAAAACCTCACACAAACTTTATACCTTTGAAAGATCATCCTGTCTTCTCTCTGAAACTGTCCATGGATATGTAAGTTACTGCCAGGGACTGACTGACAGACAGACATAGAGGACAGAGCTAATCATTTATTATTCTCTTCAGTGTGTGGAGAATAACTCCATACTGAGCCCTGCTTGTAAGGTAATTTTCAGTGCAGTGTGGAAGGCCTAAAAAGACAGCCTTCATGCTGCAGATTATCTATGGGGCTGTGCAAGGAGAGCTCAGGAAAGAAGTGGTAGCAGGTGGCTGGAGGTGTAGAACATGCATGGTCACCACTGTGGGAAGCTGCGGGAGTTGCTATTCAGAAGCCTGGTCCTAGAAATTCACGTCATTGCTGCTAGCTTGTTATGCACATGATTTGGTCTTCTTGCTACTTATCATCTAGTTGTCCCAGCACAGTAGATCAGGGATAAATTCAGTGGCGGTGTACCAGTGTGGAAGTGAGTGACGCAATTTCCAGGTTTTTAGGCAGGACAAAGATGGAAACATTGGTTTAGCTTCATGTAGAAGTAGTGCAGGTCTTTGAGTACAAACTATTGTCTGTAGTTTGTCTAGTTTACTGTAAGAAACTCATGTCCCTTGGCATGGAAGTCACTGCCTTTCAGATAACAGTATGGTAAATTCTAGAAAGATGCTGATAGGATTGCTCAGCCTTTTTCAGAGAACAGTACCTCCTTTTCCACATGAGGATGCACAGTGTCCCCCACTTGTGTGGGGAGCTCATATTCTTTGGAAAAGGCAGAAAGGTTTTTGCTGTCTGCAGAACATTAAATCTGATGCAAGACAATCCTGCTTCCCTATATTAAAGAATTAAACACAAGGCGTGATTTCATTCTCTCTGCGCCACAGCTCTACTGAATCCAGGGAAACAGAGGAGTTTTGATCCCAGATTTTTGCTGTTATTTTCCAGTCTTTTAAGGTTTTTTCTACTTTAAGTGGAAGAACAAGTCAAAGGGAGAAGAAGTAAAGAATCAGTATCAGGGAAGTTCGTAGTCCAAAGATTGAAAGGAAGTCTGGAAGACAGTCAGTTAGTTGAAATAACTTTATGTATGGAAGCAGGCCCAGAACTTGTCTCCTTCTGTAACGTGGATGGACATTCCATCAAAGCTTAGTTTCACAAATATATACTGCAAATATAAGTCCTTCGCATTTCTGACAGCTTCTTATGAAGTTGTATGGAGATTAGTATGTATCATCACAAATCTGCACAACTCAGCAATACTGTTTCAAACCATTGCTGCTCAAGAGGGATTATTACTGGCAGCAAATTTTGCAGGGAGTAACTCCAGTTCATAAACAGCCGTGCCCTTCTCCTTTGCTAGGCAATCTGTGTCCCGTCTGGGATAGCAAAGTCCTGAAGCATAGCTATGAGCTTCAAAACATCAGCTTTAACCCTACCTGCCTTCTCAACTTTTTCTGTTCTTTTCTGTCCTCTGAGGGCTTTCCTTTTCTGTTCTATATCTTAGCCACTTCATTAGAGAAAGAAGCCTTTCATAATTGCTGAAGAAGCTGATGCGACCTATTTTGTCTGGCGGCAGGCTGAGTCAGGTGAATTGCTCTGACCTCCTCCAGCACATCTTTGCTTGTAGGTATGGCAGACAAGATGTTAAGAGTTTTACATTATAATGCCTTGGAGTCTAGATGCCCTGATTCTCATAGACAGACATCTACTCTATTCTTGTAATCCTCTCTCTTTGATCCTTACTGCAGTCATGCCTGGTTTCGCTGTATTGTATTTTAAGCAGCATGGGAGATCTGGATGTTGCTGTTTGCAGCTCAATTAATCCATGTAAGTTGTGCAACTGTGGTTATGGGGACGGTGAAGCAAAACAGGCAGGTTTTCAGGAAATGGTGTCAAGCCTGCTCCCAAAGGCAGTCTGAAAAAAATGCACTTTTCTGCAGGGACTCTGAATGTACATTCGCAACATGGAGCCTATTTGTTCTCTCTATTTGCATTTTTCACGGGCAGTGACATTTGAGAGTAATGAGTCTATGGCTTTAAATTCCTTATTGATGAGAATAAAGGCAAAGACAGATACATGTTTTGAAGACCGGGGGAAAGAGTCCAGGAAAATCCCGGCTTGACTTTAGATGGTTTCAATTTTGCCACCAAGAATGATTCCAGGTTCACCTTAAATGGCTCTCCGATCTATGAACTAAGCAGCTCTGTTTGGTACAGGGCAGCATGATGAAGTGTGCATAGCATGAGTGTGCAGTACGCACTTCAGTCTCACTAGCGTGGCAGAATCTGTCTGTAGATTCAGAGCGAACAGGACACTTGAAGCTGAGGCAGCAGGCTCCCTGTGCTGCTCTTTTCACAGCAAAATTAAAGCAAAGGAACGTGAAACGTTATCTTCCTACAAAAAATATGTGCATCATCTCTCCTTGATTATTAGGCACTATGAGCCAAATTTTGCCTTTGGGATGCAGCACGTGTGCCTGTTTGTTCATTTGACAGCACAGTCATAAGATAAAGGCCAAATACATGTAATCGGTTTCAGCATTCAGAGGAAGATGTTTACTAGGATCAGTATAATGCAAACTTACTCATTCAAATACTTTTCATGCATCCCAGAGTGCAATGCAACATATTCAAAATAAACTCTATTTATTGGTTCAATTTCAAAAAAACAAGAACCAGTATTAATAGTGTGCTTCATACCTCACATTAAAGACAGGAGTCAAAGTGTTCCTACTAACTGTACTAGACTGGGGCTAAAGTTCCACCTTGGTAAACAGAAGGTAAATTTGATATAGAAGCAGTAGTTTTCTGCCAAATGAAATATGGGAGAAAATTTCAGATTCAGGGGAGCTCTGAGGAGTGCATGAAGGATCCATTTTAGATTAATGGGGTCTTCTTGCAGCATCAAATACTGCAATACAATCGTCGGTTCTAACACTGAAGTCAACAGTAATAATTCACATGATTTCAGAGCGAATCAATAGTATGTTGGAGCAGACTCTGTGCTCCTTTCTGCCATTCACTGCCACTGTGAGTTCCAAGTGTTGGTTAGTTTAGGACTGAGGATTCAGGTCCATGGTGTGTTACATATTTTCCTAAATATATCCACCCATGAACATCCTCTCACAGTATGACTCTTAGAAACCCGTTCATTTGCTCTTCTTACTAGTAGTATTTATTACTATTTTAATATCTAACCCTGGCAAGGGAAACTTTTGCAAATCAAAGTATCTTGTGGAATGTATCACTAGATCATTATTTAGAAGACACTGGTTTATTTATTTTACATCACTGTGAAAAGAAAATCAAGTCAGAACACCTCTGATTTTGCTTCTGAGTTTGCTACTATTTTCTGTGTTTAGCAAGAATGTGGTAAGCTTTGGCAATGTCCAATAAGGGGAGGCAAAACTGCCTGGCACCAGCAAAGATAGAAACTATTAAATTAATGTTGCATCAGATTAGGGTCTTAAACTATGCTGTTCAGAAGCAAGTTCTTGCTCTTCTTCAGTCTCTGGTATATCATCAGTCATCTCTGTGATACCTTAGTTTTGAAAAAAGCATGATGTCAGTACTCTACTCCTGAAAAACATTGTGTATTTTTAAAAAACCTCCATCTGTAGACTTCTCAACATTTTACTCATTTGCAGTTCATTTCCTGTGCTGACTCACATGGAAAAAATGTTATTTTCCTCACATTCCAAGCATATTACATGCAATTAATGTATTCCCATCTAAATCAAATATAAGTAGTGTAGCAAAAAAGTAAGCCACTTTGCTTTTAAAAATAGCTGACTTTAAAATCAATCCTTTAAAGCTGTGTTTTAAAGAAATAGCTGCTCATTTATGACAACATTGTTGTACCTTTCTTTGAGTTTCAAAAGTGTACTTAGCAGTTTTATTCCATGCTTACCTTAACTCTGACACAGAATTTTGACCAATCACCTGTTTTATTGACATACCTGTTGGGGTATCTTTGCCTGGAAAGACATGCTAGAGGCCACAAACTTTCAGAAAGACCAAACAAAATTGTGGTCTGCGATGTCCAATAATAGTCAAAACCAGGTCCTTCTGGATCATGCCATAGCTGTCTTAGGTACCTGAGATATAAGCATTTATAGTTGGTTTCAGGGCAATCGAGATTCTTGTTTGGATGCAGATTCTTCAGACCTTTGCAGCTCTGGAGGTAAATAACTCAGTACCTGCCTTCTCAGGGAACTAACTAGGTTCCAGTCAGAGAAACCTGTAGAAAACAAACAAGCAAGCAAAAAGATAAAACTAATAATAAACCCCTAGCACAGTTTACTTCCCGTCTATGAATCAACAGTGCTGAAACAGTGAAACTGTGCTATCCCTTCAGTATTGACTCACTCCTATCACTGTCTGTTCTCGTTTAGCCATTCTGGAGTTTCAAACAACCAGCAAAGTGCCATGAATAATTCTTTCTGGCCACATTATTTAAAAACAGCCTGTATTTCTTTATTTCACTGTGCTGCTGTGGTTCCTAGAACTTTCAACCACTTTTACCCCAAAGCTGTAATACAGCATCCTCCATGAAACTAGGCTCAACATTGGTAAATTGGCCCAGCTTTTCAAATGCAGGAATGAAGGAAAGAAAGAGATCTGGGTTGGAGCTATGGTCCCCCATTTTTGTTAGTCGCTACATCTGAACCTGTTCTCTTAGACTATCAGCAGCCGCGACTAATGAGTAATGGAAAAACTCCATAGTTTGAGGAAGTGTTTATATAACTGTAATTTATGTGGATGTTTATTAAAGATAGCAAAATTTCACAGGAACTATGACACAGTGCTTTCTGCTCCAGTATGATCAGCTCCCTCATAAAGAATATTCTTGACTTTTTTTAAGCTTGCCACCTCACTCCATTAAGTAGGCATTCTGGTTTGATCCAAGCCTGCCTTTATTCAGCATTATCCAGGTAGGCAAGGATGCGATAAACAGTCACAGGTTGATCACCACTGTTTGGCAGCTAGGCAAAGTAGAAGTACTCCTGGGAAACATGACAGTAACTAAAGCTGTGTTTCCAAGGCTATGGTAGTTTGGAGGACTCCTCCAGAGCTCTTAAAAAAAAAAAAAAAAAAAAAAAGGCATTTTTATTTACTGAGGCTTTTTTTGCAGGATAAAGGAAAAAATAATGTTATTCATTGAGTGTTCACCCTGCCCTCCACTCTTCCCAGTCTCTCTAGTATCTCCCAGCCCAGTTGACCTTGTGGGAAGAGATTCATGTTGCCACTCCATCAGCATGGGAGTTGTCCCCTATAGAGAAGGGTAAAGAGCTGCCAGTGAGGAGGAAGTGCCCCTGGAGCAGCTTGCAGAGGTGGCTTCGTGTCCACTTCTCCAACGAGCTTGTGCAGTCGCAGCTGAGCCTTCCCAGATCTGTTTTCCAGATGATAGACTATTACAGTATAAAATTGTGTGTGTGAATGTTGTTTATTAATGCAAGAGGGCAAAGAGGTTTTCAAAAAGCAAGTGGAAAGAGGAAAGAGGTTTTCAAAAGCAGCTGAATCCAGCCTCCTTTGACTTTAATTGTGAGGAAAAGGGGCAGATGTGTAACCTTGTCAGTGACTGGTACCAGGTGCCATCCCGTATGTTATTAAATGGCCTAAGAGCCCTATTTGTCCCTCCTCCTTCCCTCCAGTAAACCCACTCCTGGATTTAGGAGACTTAGGTTCTCTCTCCAGCTGATGCTGAATGGCTCTGGGCACCTAATCTAGCACTTTCGAGAATCTGTGTGAGTGAGAATTACTTCAGTCCTCTCTGACCTGCTGTGATAAGGTTTAAGGCAAACAAAAACATTGTATTTTTTAAACCACATCTGCAAAAAATTAATGCAAAATAATAATTTTAACATATCTATTAGCTTGAAATTGAACGTGGCTTCTCCTATGATTTCTTTCTTGAGTTAATAACTCTCCGTAAGTGTAGACCTTCCCACTTTTGAGAGGAGCCCTGTAAGAAGAGCTAAACAAAAGCCTTCTGGAAATATGAAGTTAAGTACTACATTAATCAAACTGTACAGTATGTAGTTAACTGTTAGTTATAGACTAGTCAGGTATAGATAATGTCATGTGGACTCTGCAGAATTTCCAGAAAATTGATAGTTTGTCAATTAAAATACATAAAGTGGCGATGAACAGATGAAAAGAGGTAGAAACACATATGGTATATGCAGTATAGGTGTGCTCCATCAGTACGTCTCCTATTTTTAATAAGCATGACAAAAAGTATCCAATTCATGCAGCCCCACATTTGTAAAGTAGCTACAGAGGGCCACACGTTATCCCTGCATTAAATTAATATTTTTCTTTGGTGATAAAGAGTTAAACATACTTTAAAGCAAATATTGAAAAGCAAATATTTAGTCTGTTTATCCTCTGGGAGGGCTTCCTCCTCTGAGATGAGACAAGAATGTTATCAGTAAATTGGATAATCAGGAACTGCTTAGCTGAGAAAAGAGGGTGGAAATATATTTTAAATTCTAATTTGTCCTTGAACAGCATCAAGCACGTTTCACATTTGTTACTAGATAATTTTCAAGCTCACTGTAATTTTGGGAAAATTGCTATTAATATGAAACTGCAGTTAATCCTCAGTGAAAAGAGACTTTAAAGATGTTGACCAACATTTGCTGCCTAATTAGACAGAAAACAATAAAAATTTCCAGCACATCTACAACCAGTATTTTAACGTGATGTTAGCCAAGATGATTTTTGACCAAAAAGTACATTGAAAAACACCAAACACCCTACTCAGTAGCGGCCATTGCTCCTGAGATCAGCCCTAGGGAAGAACATAATGGTAAGCTTAAGGTTTGTTAAAGACCTAGGCATGAAGCAGAATACAAGATTTCTTTTTTAATGTCCTGTTATGTACTTTTCCTGAGCTCATATGGGACGTCGGGTGTTTTCAGATAAGCAAATTAAATGCATCTTCTTTGAAGCTGACCTTCTAGTAAAAACATTATTTTTCTACTTAGAGTCTTTGTCTACCAGAGTGTCACTGTTGTGTGGATAATTACATTGCCACATAGCTGACAAAAGCATCATCTAGAAGGGAAATTATTAGGAGCTTCACCTTAGTATAAGTTGCAGAAGCCATAAAATGAGGCAATTAGCAGAAATGCTTTTGCAAGAAATAGAGCATTGCCATCATGTAGAGTAAAATGCCTACCCACAGTTGCTTGTTGCTGTCCTTAATATAGAAGGATGTCTCAGAGAGCAATGACCTTTGTGGCTCACATGGAGCATTGCATGCTCTTTCTGCTTTGGTCATACGAATGCAAGTAAACACAACTTCAGCAATTATCTTCTCTAAACTGCCTAAATTTAGTTTTCCAGGTAGACACAATCTATAACTTTTTTCCTCTTTGACTTAAGTTTATCTTACATGCTGAAGGATGCTGCACACACATGGATCCCTTCCCTGACTTGTAATTCAGAAGACATGCTCTGCAGTTGAAAATTGTGATTACATTGCAGTTTCCTTTATAACATGCAGGCAGTGATCTCGAAAATCTTGAAATATTTTGTTTTGACCACTAGGTTATTTCCTGCTTAATAGAAGGGTTGGAAGCAAGCAAGCAAGAAAAAAAAAAAAAAGGTGGCTATGTCTTCCCCCCACTCCCCGCAACAGTTCCACTTTCGGAGCCACAAGAGGAAATGGCATATGGCTGGTATAATCCCTGAGCCAATGTGAACTACATCATAGTCAGTATGTTTCCGACTGGCTTCCTCGGCAATCACAAAAGAAAAGCTGTAGATTTAATGCACAAGAAGATCCCTCCAAATGACGATTGGGTGTATTGATGAGGGAACTTTTATTTGCAGTGCCAATATTGCCTGTTTTTCTAGCTGCACCTCTCAGAGTGTAGCAATCGTTCATATCCCAAGATCTGTGGCACACAAAACTCTCCAGACAGTCTTTGTGCTGCCCCAGGTCTTTTTTTGTGAAGCATGGGGATGAATTTTTAAAATTGCTGGTTGCTTACAGAGCTCCATCATCAATGGGCTTGAAATGAGCAGCCTCATTTTGTTCTACCACTTTGCCTTCCTCTGTAAGCCCAGGCACAGCATATTGGCATCATGAGGGGTTCATCTGCACATCTGTTTACAGCTGCAAGGTGAGATGTTGTCTGTCTTGCAGTGTTTGTTACAGCTAGCAAATATGGAGAGGTTACACCAAGGTGCTTGGTGTGTTTTGCTAGATCTGGTCCCTCAACACAGCTGAGCATGGAAGTCCATTTTCCATTACTAACCTCTGGATGTGTGTCGTGGTTTAACCTGAGCTGGCAACTAAGCACCACACAGCTGCTTGCTCACTCCCCCACAGCAGGATGGGGGAGAGAATTGGAAGGGTAAAAGTGAGAAAACCTATGGGTTGAGATAAAAACAGTTTAATAATTGGCATAAAATAATAATAATAATAACAATAATAATAATAATAAATTGTAATGAAAACGAAAATAACAGAGAGAGAGAAATAAAACCCAAGAAAGACAAATGATGCAAATGAAAACAATTGCTCACCACCGACCTATCAATGCTCAGCCAGTCCCTGAGCAGCAGCACCCCTGCCAAGCTTCCCCCTAGTTTTATTGCTGAGCATGACGCCATATGGTATGGGATATCCCTTTGGTCAGTTGGGGTCAGCTGTCCTGGCTGTGTCCCCTCCCAACTTCTCATGCACCCCCAGCCTACTCGCTGGTGGGGTGGTGTGAGGAACAGAAAAGGCCTTGACTCTGTGCAAGCACTGCTCAGCAATAGCTAAAACATCCTTGTGTTATCGACACTATTTTCAGCACAAATCCAAAACATAGCCCCATACTAGCTACTGTGAAGAAAATTAACTCTCTCCCAGCCAAAGCACAATGGGATAAATAGCCACTGAGTATGACGGGTCTCAAATGTCACCAGAGGGGAGGTCACAGGATGGTTTATCTTGGAGAGCAGCAGATGAGCAATAGCCTCTGATGAGCAGTTGTTCTCTGTAGTAAGCTGATGACAAGCTCTGGCAGACTGAATTGCTTAGTGGTGTTCTCCAAGGGCAACAAACTCTTTGTTAGCTGAAATAGAGTTTTTTCTGAAGAGCAACAGAAAATTCAACACTTAAGATGTTACAGAGTTTGGGTGCGTCTCTCACAGATGCTCTTTCAAAATGCCCCATCTGGAAATTTAGGCTGTTTCTTAACCAAAGAATCAAAAAGGATGCTGAGCTCTTGTCAAGGGTGAGACAGCATAAATGCCAATGTGGAGAGGATCTACATATCAGGTTTTATTGAAGAATCAGTGACATTACAGCTTTTACTCTACTTATTCTTTATCACACTCCCTCGCTACCAGCATTTCATTCCCTAGGTCTCCCTTCCCTGCAGGGAGGTCACTGCTGGCCTGGGAAGGTTGGGCAGAAAGTCATGTCAGTTCCTGCTGTGATGCTACTTGCAGTTACCCATCTCAGGTGCCACTGGCCAAGGTCCCTGGGCATCCCCTGGCACTGATGTCCATGGCTTCCTCATCTCCAGGGTCTTCTCCCATTTCCCAGACCTCTCCCCAGGCCAGGATATTCACCACCTTCTTTCTGGGCCCCCTTCTTCTTTCCAAGACCACTTCTTCCTTACAGGAACCCATCTCTTGGCACCAGATCTTCTTTCTGGAAACCAAGCTCCCAGTTCCTCCAGTCTAAATAGTATATGTGCATAAGAACAGCACATGATCAGTCTCTTAACTAGTGGGTCAGTCTCCTGTCTCTTTATTAATTGGAG